>NC_090444.1:1803160933-1804426767 GCF_031143425.1 Pleurodeles waltl | reverse complement strand
GTAAGGGCCCCTTCCAAACCCCAGGGGCCCAAAGGCACTCCAGAGGGGTCTCGTCATCCACATATGAGATGTAAGGCCTCATAAATCTCTGAGTTTGGTGCAGGGTCGCTCAGCCACAAAGAAACCAAGAGGCGTGGAGTGGACCCAGGCACAAGCTATGCAGAGAAGCAATGATTCGAGCAGAGTTGTCATTCCTGCACCCCATCCACAGAATTGGAGCATCGCAGTGAAGTTGAAGAGCACTTTGATTTCTTACATTTGTGGAACTTACCCAACGACTGACTAGGATGACGATCATCAGGAGAGGTTCCAGAAGCAGTCTTGGGACCTTCCACGCAACTGGGATTCTGAGCGTTGCAGGGGTTCCCAACGACGGGTGGCGTGGACCTTCAGGGAATATTCCCACAGCTTTGTGGAATCATGGGGCAACAATCCTCGCATCCCTTAGAGTTGTGGTCCCACTCCAAGCAACACCAACAAACCAAGGGTGAGTGTCACAGACATCTGCTTGTGACAGGCAAGACAGGGTTTGAAACCCACTAGTTTAAGGGACATCCCTAGCACACCAATCACACCAAAACAGCTCAACAAAAAGTCAGTCAAAAAATTGACTTGGGGTAGCTCTCTCTGGATGAGCACTGACTGCTGTGGAAAGAAAGGAATTTATATCAGTGCGCTCAGGTGGTGCCTTTATGGGCACTGTATGCACCAATCCCGCGAAGACAACAAGACCCGAACAATGCCACACACCAGCGCAGGAGTACTGCTGAAGAATGTCTACATCCAGTCTGCAGACAATTCTATGGTAAAATATGAGACTAGAAGTCTGTATCAAATTGCATCTGCATTGTACTAGCAGTATATTAGACACAAATAGGGACTAAGGTAGATTGGAAAAAGTAATGAAAAACACCTCTTTGGTGATTTGGAAATGAGCCAGTTGTTTATCCACACTGCCGGTCTGCTCAAGGCCGCGAGTGGAATGCTCTCAGATAAGATAAGCATGTTCAGGGTGGATGGGAGGGGAGTACAGCATTGTCAGATAATTCATTGCTGTCAAGGTGTTTAATGATTAATGACCCCCATCCTATCCTTGACCACTAATTCTCCCTTTACTAAAATGTTTAACTGTTAATCAAGCACCTGTGTTTGACTTGTATATACTGCTTTTGAAGTTTTTGTACATAAACCCTGACTCCAAGGACAGAGGCATTTCTGTGAATATGTTCACTAAGACCCTGCTGTAGCAGAACAAATAAATGGTGTATGCTGGAGACCTCATTATTCCCTCCTCCTTCACTTTATGGTGTGAAATTATTTCAGCTTTATCAACGTTCTCTATGTTGGCATCACTGCCCAACTCACCAAAAAGCTCCAAGTTGTACACAACAGAGTAGCAAGACCTACACTCAAAATCCCACATTGCAAGCACATATCCCTAACACCTCAAAGATCTCCACTGATTAGTGTTTTAAAAGGGTGTGTTTGTGGATAGGTAAACACTAAACACACACACACACACACACACACACACACACACACAAGGCCCAGCATACTTCAACAACTGCATTTTCTTCCACGCAGCTGCAAGTCAGTCACTGGGCAGACTGCTCCTCGCCCACATTTCATGCATTCGCCAAGCTAGAGCTGGAGGAGGAAAACTATCCTACATCACCCCTAAAGCCTGTAAGGTACTTCCCTGTAACATCAGAGCTGCCAGCTCCATCCTTGAATTCAGGAAGACACTAAAAACCAGGCTCTTCCGAGAGACCCACAGACAGGCCAAACCCCTTTCTTCACGGGCACTGGGATACCCTTCCGAGTGATGTATGCAATATCAATAGAAGGAAAATTTTACTTACCAGGTAAGCATCTGTTTGTGGCATGTAGTGCTGTAGATTCATATGCTTTGCATACTCCTGCCATCTAGTGTTGGGTCCTGAAGCATGCAAGTTATTTTTCTTCTAAGACTTCTTACGAGTCACAAGGTAGAGCGACTTCTCCTCTTGGTGATAATGTGCATGGGCATCTATTCCCTTGTTAAATTGTTTTCCTGCAGACAGGTGAGGATGGAGTGGAAACTAAGTAGAAGTAAAGAGATGTTCATGCAACTTGCAAGGTAAAAACTGCAATGGCCACAGGTGTCCGGGGAAGAGGGTAGGCACATGTGAATCTACAGTAATACATGCCACAAATAGATGCTTACTGGGTAAGTAACATTTTCCGTTTGATGGCATGTGTGGCTGTAGACAGACATTTTTTGCATAGACTGTAAAGCAGTGCCCTCCAAAAATGCAGTGGCTAACCAGTGGGTATTGCAGTTGTTTGTCCATAGCACTGCCTGACTTGGCGTGCTAAAACATCCACACAATGCTTAGTGAAGGTGCCCAGTGTAGACTATGCAACTGCTTTACATATATCTGCTACAAGGACATTGCCCAGGAAAGCCACAGTAGCCCCTATTTTACGAGAAGAGTGTGCTCTAGGAGGTGTAGGTAAAGTCCTTTTGGATTTAAGGTAACATGTGCATACATTTGACTATCCACCTAGCAATGCCTGATTTGGAAATGGTTAATGTATGGTGAGCCCTTTCTGCAACTGAGTCTGGGTGAGGAAACAAAACAGCTAACTCCACTGACTGATTAAGGTGGAAATGGGAGACCACCTTGGGAAGTAATTTTGGGATTGTGTGAAGAACTACACTATCCTCATGAAGTTGGAAGAATGATTCTTCAAAGGCTAGGGCCTGGATCTCACAGACACGGTCCGAGAAGTCATGCAAACAAAAATGCAACCTACCTTTACTTTGGAGGGAGCAATTTTGTAGTATATCAAATGTTGGACCCATAAGTCTTGTTAGAACAATTTTAAGATTCCATGCAGGTGGGATCTGTGGTGAACTAACTCTTAAGACCTGGTATCTTAAATAAAGGCAGGTGTTTTTTATTTTGCAGCTAGGCAGCTTCTGCTGGCAGATGTAAGCATATGGAAGTGAATGCAAAGCCAGAACACTGTAGATGTAGCAGGTAACAAACAATGTCTTGTATTGTTGGATTAAATGGAGTGATACTCTTATGACAGTAACAAACAAATCTTTTCCATTTAGCCCCATAACATGCTCTCGTAATAGGCTTGCAAGCTTCTTTGAGAACAGTCATACAATAAAGAAGGAGACTGAGAACCAAATTCCATGACTTCAGCAGCCAAACTGCTAAATTGAGTTCCTTGGGATTTGGTTGCCTAATCTCTAGGATTCTGAGTGAGAAGGTCTGAGTTGGCAAAAAGCTTATCATGTGGAACTAGTGAGAGTGCTAGTAGTGTTGTGAACAAGGGCTGTCGGGCCAAAGTGGGATTTACTAGTATTAGTGCCATTGATGTTTGTGCAAGTTCCGAAATGTATGTGTGTGAAAGGTGTGTGAGTGTGAAAGGAGAGAGAGAGAGAGAGAGAGAGAGAGAGAGAGAGAGAGAGAGAGAGAGAGAGAGAGAGAGAGAGAGAGAGAGAGAGAGAGAGAGAGAGAGAGAGAGAGAGAGAGAGAGAGAGAGAGAGAGAGAGAGAGAGAGAGAGAGAGAGAAGAGAAAAAAAAAAAAAAAAAAAAAAGAGAAAAAAGAGAAGAGACAAGAGAAAAAAGGGTAGGTCGCTCCCCTGCCCACGCGGCGCCACCAGATCCTGACTGCCCTCCTGGTCGTGAATGCTGTAGGTCTGTTTGATTGTGCTCCTCTCTACTCCGTGTACCCTGTGCTCTCCCCCTGAGTGCTGTAGGTCGATTGTGCTCCTCTTTTACTCCGTGTACCCGTGCGTGTGATTTTCCCCCTGAGTGCCCGGTCCGTGTAACCTGTTCTGTGCCCCCCCCCCGTGCATCCGCGCCGTTTTTCAACCCCCGCCGACTTTTCCGCCCTATTCTGCGCCTTGTCTTCGTTTTTTTTCGGCCTCCTCGCCACTTTTCAGGCCCTCGACGCTCTTCCCGCCTTTTTCTCCGCCGCCTCCCGCCTCCCAGCTGACCCCTCCTCCCCGGCTACCCCTTAAATGGCGGCCGCTGCGAGGCAGAGGTAGCGACCCCGGACCCTAGGGTAGGTCGCTCCCCTGCCCACGCGGCGCCACCAGATCCTGACTGCCCTCCTGGTCGTGAATGCTGTAGGTCTGTTTGATTGTGCTCTTCTCTACTCCGTGTACCCTGTGCGTGTGTTCTCCCCCTGAGTGCTGTAGGTCGATTGTGCTCCTCTTTTACTCCGTGTACCCTGTGCGTGTGTTCTCCCCCTGAGTGCTGTAGGTCGATTGTGCTCCTCTTTTACTCCGTGTACCCGTGCGTGTGTTTTTCCCCCTGAGTGCCCGGTCCGTGTAACCTGTTCTGTGCCCCCCCCACCCCCCGTGCATCCGCACCGTTTTTCAACCCCCGCCGACTGTTCCGCCCTATTCTGCGCCTTGTCTTCGGTTTTTTTCGGCCTCCTCACCACTTTTCAGGCCCTCGACGCTCTTCCCGCCTTTTTCTCCCCCGCCTCCCAGCTGACCCCTCCTCCCCGGCTACCCCTTAAATGGCGGCTGCTGCGAGGCCGCGCAGCGGGCGCGCCGAAGGCACGCCTAAGGCAAGCCCGTCTGCGCCCGTCCACGTCTGGACCGCGCCCAGCGCCCGAACCCCTGGCCCCCGCGACCCCCACCCCCCCCCCGCCTGTTCTACGACACTGCCACCCTCACCTCTCTCAACCCCGGCCGCACGCCGGGCTGCAACCACGCCACCCCCAAAGCGAACCCACGGACCCTTCTCCTGCCGCAACTGCCGTTTCACCTGCCTACGAACTCACATCGCGCCCAACAAGAACGACTCCCCCGGAAACAACCTCGACTGCATCCTGATCAACACCCGATCCGTCCACAGGCACGCCATCGAACTATGGAACCTCATTGACGCTACAAACCCGGACATCGCCTTCCTCACTGAGACCTGGATGAACCCCTCCTCGGCACCCGACATCGCCATAGCCATCCCCGACGGCTACAAAATCATCAGGAAAGACCACACCAACCGCACCGGAGGTGGCATCGCCATCGCCCACAAGAGCTCCATCCGCATCTCGACCTACGCCGACGACTCATTTCCCGACGCCGAACACCTCCACTTCTCAATCCACAGCGACCCCAAGACCACCCTCAGAGGCACCCTCATATACAGACCACCAGGACCACGCACAAAGTTCAGCAAAGACATCGCAGACTTCGTCAGCCCACACGCACTCCCATCCACCGACTACATCCTCCTAGGGGACCTCAACTTCCACCTGGAGAACCGCACCGACAACAACACCACCACCATACTGGACAACCTCGCCAACCTTGGACTGAAACAACTAGTCATCACCCCCACCCACTACGCTGGACACACGCTCGACCCCATCTTCTCCTCCAGCAAACACATCTCCTTCAGCCACACCACCGAACTCGCCTGGACGGATCACAGCTGTGTCCACTTCAGTTTCAAGAAGACCAACGTACACCACCACGCCCAGCAACCACCAAGAAGACAGTGGAACCGAATCACCACTGAACAACTCACATCAACCCTCTCTCAGAACCCTCCCAGCAGCACTGCGGACCCCAACGAAGCCGCCAACAACCTCACGAGCTGGATCTCAGACTGCACCAACCTCCTGGCCCCCCCTGAAGACCCAAGCAAACAAAAACAGCCACAAGAAAAACTCCTGGTTCAGCCCCACCCTCAAGGACTCCAAAAAAGAATGCCGCACCCTCAAGAAGACCTGGCGCCTCAACCAAACCGACGAAAACATGTCTGCTCTCAAGAACGCCACCCGCAAACACCACCAACTCCTCCGCGCCGCACGAAAATCAGCCTTCCAGAACAGACTAGACAACAACGCCCACAACAGCAAGGAACTATTTGGCATCGTCAAAGAGCTCTCCAACCCAGACGCCGAAAACAATTCCATCCCTCCCTCACAGGACCTCTGCAACTCCCTCGCAGCTTTCTTCCACCACAAGATCACCGATATCTACAACAGCTTCACCACAACCAACACGAACCCACCACCGGAACCCACCACCGACAACACCACCATCCACACCTGGACCCCAACCACCACCGAGGAAACCATCCGCATCATGAACTCCATCCACTCAGGATCACCATCCGACCCCTGCCCGCACCACATCTTCAACAAAGCCGACAACATCATCGCACCCCACCTCCGAGACGTCATCAACGCATCATTCACCACCGCCACCTTCCCGGAGAACTGGAAACACGCCGAACTCAACGCCCTCTTGAAGAAACCAACAGCAGACCCCACCGAACTGAAAAACTTCCGGCCCATCTCACTCTTACCGTTCCCCGCCAAAGTGATTGAGAAAATCGTCAACGCTCAACTCACCATCGCCCTGGAAACCAACGACTCACTCGACCACTCACAGTTCGGCTTCAGAGCTAACCACAGCACTGAGACCCCCCTCATCGCAGCCACGGACGACATCAGATCTCTGACCGACAAAGGAGAGACTGTGGCCCTCATACTCCTGGACCTCTCTGCAGCCTTCGACACGGTCTGCCACCGTACCCTGATACGTCGCCTCAGCAACGCCGGCATCAGAGGCAAGGCCTTGGAATGTATCATCTCCCTCCTCTCCGGAAGAACTCAGAGAGTCCGCCTCCCCCCCTTCAGATCCACAGCTACGGAGGTCATCTGCGGCGTCCCCCAAGGTTCCTCCCTCAGCCCCACCCTCTTCAACATCTACATGACCCCCCTGGCAAACATCGCACGAAAACACAGACTCAACCTCATATCCTACGCCGACGACACCCAGCTCATCCTAGCCCTCACCAACAACCCCACCTCAGCAAGAACCAGACTACACGAAGGCATGAAGGAAGTAGCGAACTGGATGACTGACAGCCGGCTTAAACTGAACACAGAGAAGACGGAGGTCCTCATCCTCGGCCCTACACCCACCGCATGGGACGACTCCTGGTGGCCCCCCCACCCTAGGCAGCACTCCCCAACCCACCGACCACGCACGCAACCTCAGCTTCATCCTGGACTCATCCCTCTCCATGACCAGACAGGTCAACTCGGTGACCTCAGCATGCTTCAACACCCTCCGCATGCTCCGCAAGATCTTCCGCTGGATCCCCACCGATACCAGGAAGACCGTCACCCACACCCTCGTCACCAGTCGCTTGGACTATGGGAACACTCTGTACGCCGGCATCACCACCAAGCTACAGAGGAAACTTCAACGAATCCAGAACGCGGCCGTACGACTCGTCCTGAACATACCTCGCCACCACCACATCTCCGGACACCTGAAGACTCTTCACTGGCTTCCAGTCAACAAAAGGATCACCTTCAGACCCATGCACACAAAGCCCTGCACAACCTCGGACCAAAACTCATCAACCACCGCATCTCCTTCTACACTCCTCCTCGCACCCTACGCTCGACCGGACAGGCCCTGGCAGCCGTGCCTCGCATCCGCAAAGCCACCGCCGGAGGCAGGTCCTTCTCCTACCTGGCAGCAAAGACCTGGCACTCTCTTCCCAGCCACCTTCGCGCCATACAGGACCACCTCTCCTTCAGAAGGCAGCTCAAGACCTGGCTCTTCGAGCACTGATCCATCCCTCCCCCCCCCCCCAGCGCCTTGAGACCCCCACGGGTGAGTAGCGCGCTTTATAAATGCAATTGATTGATTGATATGCAAATATCCCTGGCCATACAGCATTACCTTTTGATAGAGGGTGTGGGAAACTGGTGGTGAAGTCTGGGCATTTTGCATTATCCGCAGCTGCCAACAGATACATTTGTGAAAATCCCCACTTTTGGAAGTAAGGGAGGACGATTCAGGGGTGGAGTTCCCACTCATGGACATTTTGTCCCATCCTGCTGAGGTCGACAAAATGTTTGCCTTTTCTCAGAAGGTGTTCCGTTAACAGATGAATATTGTGATGGACAGCCCAACGTCAAAAGGCCTAAGAAATTTGTCATGACTGTAGATAATGTGCCCCAACCCCATGGCCCCCGCCCCTCCCAATCATATTGCCCATCAGGTGAGGTGTGAACACTTTCAACGTTGGGTAAACAGCTTAAACCTCTTGGTAGTTGATGTGGAGATAGTGGTGGTTGGTGTCCCAGAGACCTTGGACTAGGAGATTCTATAAGTGGCCACCCCAGCCTGTCCGTGATGTGTCAGTCGTCAGGATGATGTGGTGAACGGGGTCAAGAAAAGGCCGCTCCTTTAACAGGTTTTTAGTATTCCACCACTGCAGAGAGCAAGGAGTGTGGCTGTCTATCAACACTAGATCCTATGTCTGACCCTGTGACTAAGACCACTGTTGTGCTTGGCATTCCAACAGCAGAAGCATGTGTAGTCGTGCATGAGGCACAATGGCGATGCATGAGGCCATCATACTCAGTAGACGCATGGCAGTTCTGTCACTCTAACTGGCTTGAAAAGATGGTAGTATCATTTTGGAAATGTTATATACTTGTTGTATTGGGATAGGCTAATCCCACATGTGTGTTCAGAATAGCCCCTTGATATGGCAGAGTCTGTAAAGGATGAAAAGGAGGTTTTTGGAAACTGTTGGTGAAGCCTAGTTCATGGAGCAGGTCTATTGTAGTTTGAGAGTGTTGCTGACACAGAGAGAGTGCTGGCTTTGATAAGTAAGTCATCGAGATATGGGTAAACATGGATGTTTTGTCTGCGTAAATGTGTTGCTACTACTGCTAGACATTTGGTGAATACCCAAGGTTCAGTAGTCACCCCGAATGGAAGGACTTTGAATTGGTAATGATTGCCTGCTATCACAAAACTGAGGTATTTGCGATGTGCTGGATGTATGGGAATGCTAAAGTGGGCCTCCTTCAAGTCTAGGGCTGAGAGGAAGTCTCCTTGCTGGAGCAGTTGATCACATTTTGGAGACGACAATTTTAAAAATGCTCTGACAGGACAGAATGATTTAAGAGCTGGAGATCCAAGACTGGCCTTCAGGATCCATCATTTTCAGAGATTAGGAAATATTAGTAGAATACTCCTGACCCTTGATGTTGTAGAGGGACTGGTTCTATAGCTCATTTGAGAATGAAAGCTTGAACGTCCTCCAGAGAGTATCTAAGTGCAAGGTGGAATGCTTGGAGGTGTGGTAATGAGCTCCAGACAGTTAGCATATTGGATAATGTATCTTACCCCCTTGGCCTGATGTTATTGATTGCCATGTGGGCAGAACATATTGTAATCTCCCCCCACTGGTGTTAAATGTTTGGGGCAGGGCAGAGGAGGGAGTTATTCTTTTGCAGTGACTGTAGCACCATGTGGGGGAAGTGCAACTGCCCCTTGCCTTGGCCTTGTTGCCCCTATAGGAGCTTGTATAGTGACCTTGGGGAGAGGAGTGATGACCCTGGCCACAGTGATACGACAAAGAGGCTTCTGAGGATGTGGTCTTGAAGTCAGCTCAGTAAATGGAGCCGGAAAATGAGCAAAGAAGACTAGGTGTCTGAAGTTCCTTTTTTTCCAGGGCCAATAAACCTGGGGAACGTAAATATGTTCCTTATTGAAAGGGACGTTTAATAGGGTTTGTTGGAGTTCTGGCTTAAAGCCAGCTACGCTGTAATACACTATTACTGATCCACCCCCTCCAGCCCCAATCAGCGCTATCTGCTGCATCCATCGCACAACAGATGGAGGACTCTGCTTGCACTCAAGACATGCCCTCTCTTTTGTGCTCCTCTAGGACGTACTGGCGGAGTTCCTCCATTTCGTCCCAATCTGCACAATCCTACTGTGCCAGCAACCCCATAGAATTACCAATACACCAATGATTAACAGACTTCGCTGCCAGCCTCTTGCCACAAGCATCAGTTAGTTTGCTCTCCTTGTCAGGAGGTGAAGCATCACTGATAATCTTGGTTTTAGACCTCGTACAAGTGCTGGTAAAAATTAGTGAATCGGGTGAAATGTGTACCCCCCCCCCCAACATAAATAGGGGCAGATGCAGGCCTTCTACTTTGTCGACCCTGAGAGTGCTGATCCTAGTTTGCACACAGTCTTTAAAAACACCCTCTGTATGCCATAGCAAACCTTTCAGCATACAGAGATTCTGATTTGCCCTAAGTGCTGAAGAAAGTCTTGAAAAGGAAATCATCTTTCAGAGGCTCTTTATGTAGGTGGACCTCGTGATATGTTGCAACCCCGCCAATAAGCTCCAGAGACTAAATGGAGTCATTAGGAGAAGGACTAACAGGGTATGAATCAGGATCAGTGTTCCCCTGAGGGTGACGTCCAAGGATCAGAAAGTGAAGGTGTGGTACCATATGTATCATCCCCTGTCTCATGCCCACCTATAAATGAGTGTGGGGAATCTTGAGGTGTGATATCAAAGGGATCACTTTGAGAGTGTGATGGAGACTTAAGGTGGTGAAGGTCATGGAGTGAGGGGTGGAAGTGGCGGGGGAGGAGGCGGTAAAGGGCTAGTGCCCTTGTCTGACTTCCTCTTTTTTGATGGCACCAGTAGATCAATGGCTTCAAAGGCAAGATGGCATGTGCATGGTGGTGGAGCAGTGACCAATGGTTTGGTCAAGATGCACCCCTTTTGAGGCTGTATGTGAATTTTCCGCTGGCGGGCACAGTTTCTCCTGTAGTTTATAGAGAATTGGTTCCACTGGAGTGCCCGAGTCGGATCTTGGAGCCAGTTTTGAAGGCTACAGACCAGAGACGGATTTTAGTTTCGCTGCTGAAGTGGTCGGCACCAAAGATGGAACTGGTTGGCTTGACGTGGGAGGGCCATCTGCGCTGAAGTGGTCGGTTTAAGGGGTTAAACTGATGTTTCGCCACAGAGTCCAAGGGTGGGGTGTCAATCAATTTTATGATGCAGACCATGGCCTGCTGTTAGTGGTGGCCTGGGAGCCATTTCTTTGGTGGAAACCAAATATGTTTTGGGTTGAGGAACAGGCACTTCTATACTCACAGTATAATGAGCAGACGAGACATCATACACCTAGGAGGAGGATTTTGAGCTCTGAGTTGGAACCCTGAATGGAGAACACCTCTTCCTCCTCTGCAGAAGCACCAGTAATTTCTTGTTCCTCTTCCTCAACATCATGGTGTCCGAAGATGTCAGGAGTTTCTTCGATGTCTCTCCACGTTGCATTTCTTTTCAACGTGCCCAGGGGTCTCAGAGAACCTTCTTAGAACGAAAGGAGCGTCAGGCCTCGCAATCTTCCTCCCTGTGTTCTGGAAACAAACAGGTTACAGACCTGATGGAGATCGGTCTGGGGATATTTGGCATGGCAGTTCTGGCAGAAGCAAAAAGGCATCAGTTCCATCAGCAGGGCATTGTCTGATGAAGTCGGAGGTAACAAACCTAAGCCTGAAGGACCATTCACAGTGTGTTGATGTGAAGAGCAATAGTTTTCAGAAAGTCGATACGCGTTCGAAAACAATACTGATGAGGGAGAGGGTGAAGCGCGAACCGAAAAGAACATGAATCTGTCTTGACCCGGAGCGCGGAAACACACGACTGAATAGAACAGCATAAAGAAAACAATTTAACAATGTAGTTGATGCTCATGTGCAATATCACCAACACTCAAAACTCAAAAGATTTCTTCTAAAGAAAAATAAATTGTACACATTTGGCCCAAAACTAGATGGCGGGAGTATGCAAAGCATGTGCATATATACATCCACAAATGCCATCAAACATAACATACCAGAGCACAAAGGCTACGTCACAGTTCCGCACTGTGACCAATCAGGTTGCCATGGACCTTTCAAGAAATTAATCACCTTCTGGTAGAGAAATTAGACAAAGTAATTGCAAATAATACTCCAATTGATTGTATTACTAAGGTGTTTCAATCTGTAGGTGAGCATCCTCAAGATAAAACATCCTCAATTTATAGAAAATCACAATGCTCAGGTCTCAACAGCTCGTAAAAGCTCCATAGGTTTGGTCCCATGCTGGAGCCATCTCACATACTGTAGAAAGCTGGCTCCTTAGATAGTATACCAAAATTAGGTACACTGTGCAAAGAGTCCAGGGGTTCCCTTACTAGTGGAAAGGGAATTGCACTAGCAAGCCCAAAATGCTCTCTTAGGGGGTAGTGTGGTCAAGCAGCCTTAGGCTTATCAGAGAGGAGTGTTAGACATTTGCTGCATGCACACAGTCAATAAATGATAATATGCCGCAGTAAGGAGATCCACACCAACTTATTACAATAACACTTATCTTTATGATTTTAGGCACCAAGATCATCACGATCAGGTAAGTACATTTCAAGTTATGACTTTTTACAGGTTTGAAAAATCAGTGCGATTTCTGAAGCGGTAATGTTATTCTATGGAGGAAAGGCATAAACTGCATACAAGTACTTTACATCAACTCATAGGACCAGTCTTCTGGAGTTAAGGCAAGTATAGGGTGAGGTTCAAGGCAGCACCAATAGGTCACTTCGGAAGGCCTGCGGCGTCTGGGTGCACAGATTCTTTTCAGCATTGGATGCCATAATGCTATCCTATGGGTAAAGGGACATATACTTCATTTGGGCACTTAGCAAAAACTTATAGGTCAACAGGTCATTTTCGGAGGCACAAGGGCGTCCGGGTGCAGAGGTGCTTTTCAGTGTTGGATGCCCTAATGGTCTGGTTAGAAAAATGCTGCAAGTTGAGACGGGGGGGGGGGGAGGAAGATCAGGTCTCAGGATGCTCTCCTTTGGCCAGGCACAGAGGTGTCCTGAGATGTTGGGTTCTCACTCGTGGTAGAGTGCGTCCTGCACAAAGATGCTGCAGGCGGCAGAGTGAAGTCCACAGTTGGCAAACCTAAGGTAGGCTTCGTCTCAGTAAGGGCGGGGGACCACATTGGAACATTTGGGCCAGTGGGCACGGGTGCAGTGGTGCCTTACAGTGTCTGATTTTGGCAGGAGAGCAGCTCTGCTATTCCACAGAAGCGCCTGGGTCTCATTTGAAGGCCGGCAGTCTTCAGAGGCTTTTGGAGGCACAAGCAGTTGCAGGACAAGTCGTCTTTGGAGCCAATGTCGAGGAATGCACAGAGGCCAGTGGGGCAGGGACGAAGTCAGCTGCTGGTCTTCTGTTCTTGCTTTTGCGACTCTTGAGGGTCCGTCTTTTTCTTTCAGGTTGGCAAGATCTGATTTTCTGGTGCCAGGGGCTCGTCTAAAAAATGAATTTAGTGGTGTTAGGGAAGTAGCCAATGGGCTACTTACCCCTGGGGCCACTATGCCCCCCTACAAGACCACTTCCAGTGTGAAGTGGTCTTAGCCCTATGCCAGAGTTCAGAGTTTTGCCAACATCAAGATGGCAGACTTTGAAATTTCGGGTCCACATCAGGCAGCTCACCTTACGGTGGAACTGACCTGAGAGTGAACACGCCTTCCTGATTACTAATTTCTCTGCCTGCCCAAGTGCCAAATGGACCCTGGGGCAGGCTGGAGGGGGTCATCTCTTCTAAGGGAAGCCAGATCTGCATACCAAGCCCTCTGCCTGGGAATGCAGATTTGCAGGTCATCCTGGTCGGAGCGGTGTGTTACCATCCCTGCCAAAGCAGGCTTTGTTCCTGGCCACCGAGCGCAGAAGTTCTCACACTTCAGAGTCTGAAACATGTCTCTCAGTGGCAGGCTGGCTAAAACTAGTTGGCCTGTAAACTAGCATTTGTTAGTGTTTTCATGGGGTACTTTTAAGTTGCCCTCTGGGTACTTGTATGAATAAATCCATCACTGGATTCAGTGAGGGTTTGTTAATACGAGATGGTGGATACCAAAAATCCCTATTTTTAGTTTATAAATCATTTACCATTGTTTATGATGTGCCTCAGGGTTTTAAGTGGGCCAGGGCCTACCAGTGCTCAGCACAGCCAGTTCTTAAAAGTAGGTGCTGAAACCGGTTCCTATCGAGCTCTCCATTATTGCGCTCGAACCGAGGATAAAAAAAAAATCTTAACTCAGCAGCAGTACCACCCGTCACTGCCATCGATGTAACTTCAAAGAGACTCGTTATAGTTATTTCACAGTTTCATAGTTTCATCACTGAAGCATTTTCAACATTATATACAACTAAGCGGTTGTTGTACTTGTTTATCTTACGTAACTGACAACCATTAACAAAGCCAATAGTTTTGGCTTGTTTTAGGTGTAACGTCAGTGGTTGTATTAATATATCTGGATGCACGGATTTAAAGAAGCAGCAAAATACCATTTGGGTAGCACACTAGGCTGAGGTTAAAAAAATTAATTAAAAAAATACGTAAATTCACCGAGTAACATGACTGTTCTTGCCAGAACAGTCTGCTTTTTATGCCAACTTCAAATGTGTGCATGAGAGGGGTGTATAGCACTGTTCGTTAATGTACTCAATCTTATCACTAACACTGAAACTCAAAACGATCATTTCTGTGAAATAAAACAAGAACACAATAACTGATGGAGCACAGAAAGACTAAACTAAAAACAGATGTGTGCTGTAATTGAACCTAAGGGGACAACACTTGCCTGCAGCAGTTGGGTATTTACCCGATTCTTAGAATAAACATGGCACAGCTGTGCATTATACATTAAAACTGACAGTAAATACACACTTCTTTTTACCATTTAATGTTGAGAATTTGTTCACTGTCAGAATAGCAAAATTAAATCCATACTGTGCCATTTTCCAGAGCATTATTGTATTTGATGAATTACAGTTCTGTGCAATAGTAGGTTAAAAGTGCTCTGTATTAGGTGTAACTATCTTCAGTGTTTCACTTATACAAGAATTGTAGTATTTATTTGGTGCTGCACAAAACTCAGCATCCATGGGTCTCTCCCTACCTGCTGGTGTCGCTCACATCATCCAGAGAGCATGACAGCCTCGTCCGCTCCCGTGAACTGCGGTTGTAAAAGTCATTCCCCACAGTTATCCGCAAGCTCTCTTCCACCTCTGCATGATCACTGAGAGGTGACCATCTCTGCAAAGAACACAGACATTGTAAACGGTGGAAGAAGCAAGGCATAACACTGTGCATTAAGTCACAAAACAGGACTCAACAGCAAAGCACCAAAATGCAATATCCCCAAAAAGTTAAAAAAAAAAAAAAAAAAAAATACAAGATAAGACTCCGGTCCCACTTTTCCTTTCACTATTTTCTTACACAGCTTCCATTTGCGGGTGAACAAATGAAGTTGTTCACCGGTTGCAGGAAAATCTGACAAAGCCTCCAGTCAATGTATTGAAACACAGCCAGCTCATGTACTGTCTAAAGAAATTAGGCAAACCAGATGTACAGGCAGTGGTGGCTTATCTATAAGGGGTGCCAGGGCAACCAACCAATCACCTTGCTCTGCCAGCAGTTGCTTGACCGGTTACCTTTTGCATGAAAACAAATCTCATGGATCACTTGTATGTAAAAGCTGTAATGTCACACTGTCCGCAGTAGAGGGATCCACTGGCCTATGGCACATGTGTCAGGCAGCGTGCTGTTCCAGCCCAGCCTTCCACAGTAACAATATATGTATGACTTGTTTCACTAACTTCACACAGAGGAGCATATCAAAGCGGAGCTTCATTCGGGGCTTGTGAGTCATGCATCCCTTTGCCCAATCAGAAGTCAGAATATAAAAAAAAAAAAAAAAGGGGTGTGCCTTCAACTCTATCCCAGCTTCTGATAGGGTAGAAGTGGACCTAAGTGTAGCACGCCGACAGCAAGAGATAGGAGACAGGAGAGTCGGTGTAAGGAAATGCCTCCTTGGCATGGTTACCCCCTAACGTTTTGCCTTTGCTGATGCTACGTTTTGATTGAAAGTGTGCTGGGACCCTGCTAACCAGGCCACAGCACCAGTTTTCTTTCCCTAAACTGTACCTTTGCTTCCACAACTGGTACAGACCTGGCACTCAGATAAGTCCCCTGTAACTGGTACCCCTTGTACCAAGGGCCCTGATGCCAAGGAATGTCTCTAAGGGCTGCAGCATGTCTTATGCCACCCTGGGGACCCCTCACTAAGCATATGCACAATGCCTCACAGCTTGTGTGTGCTGGTGGGGAGAAAATGAATAAGTCATGCCAACCTCACACTGCCTGTGGCATAGATGAGTCATCCCTCTAGCAGGCCTTACAGCCCTAAGGCAGGGTGCACTATACCACAGGTGAGGGCATATGTGCATGAGCACTATGCCCCTACAGTGTCTAAGCACAACCTTAACATTGTAAGTGCAGGGTAGCCATAAGAGTATATGGTCTGGGAGTCTGTCAAACACGAACTCCACAGTTCCGTAATGGCTACACTGAAATCTGGGAGGTTTGGTATCAAACTTCTCAGCACAATAAATGCACACTGATGCCAGTGTGCAATTTATTGTAACATACACCCAGAGGGCATCTTAGAGATGCCCCTGAATACCAGCCCGACTTCTAGTGTAGTCTGACCAGTTTCTGCCAGCCTGCCACACACGGACATGTTGCTGGCCACATGGGGAGAGTGTCTTTGTCACTCTGTGGCCAGGAACAAAGCCTGTACTGGGTGGAGGTGCTTCTCACTTCCCCCTGCAGGAACTGTAACACCTGGCGGTGGGCCTCAAAGGCTCGTCCCTTTTGTTACAGTGCCCTAGGGCATCCCAGCTAGTGGAGATGCCCGCCCCTCAGGCCATTGCCCCCACTTTTGGTGGCAAGGCTGGAGGAGATAATAAGAAAAACAAGGAGGAGTCACCCACCAGTCAGGACAGTCCCTAAGGTGTCCTAAGCTGAGGTGACCCCTGCCTAGAGAAATCCTCCGTCTTGAGTTTGGAGGATTTCCCCAATAGGATTAGGGATGTGCCCCCCTCCCCACAGGGAGGAGGCACAAAGAGGGTGTAGCCACCCTCAAGGACAGTAGCCATTTGCTAGTGCCCTCCCAGACCTAAACACACCCCTAAATTCAGTATTTAGGGACAACCCAGAACCTAGGAAACCAGATTCCTGCAACCTGCCTGCAGAGAAGGAGGAAGATGAAAACTGCTTTGGCCCCAGGCCGACCAGCCTGTCCCCAACTTCGAAAACCTGCAACTAACGACGCTTCCGACAGGGACCAGCGACATCTGAAGCCTCAGAGGACTGTCCTGGACTAAAGGGCCAAGAAACTCCTGTGAACAGCTGCCCTGTTCAAAACCAGCTACTTCTTTGCAATAAAGAAGCAACTTCCAAAGACTGCACGTTTCCCGCCGGAAGCGTGAGACTTCTCACTCTGCACCCGACGCCCCCGGCTCGAGATTCAGAGAACCAACACCTCAGGGAGGACTCCCTGGCGACTGCAAGCCCGTGAGTAACCAGAGACGACCCCCCTAAATCCCCACAGCGACGCCAGCAGAGAGAATCCAGAGGCTCCCCCCGACCGCGACTGCCTGTAACAAGGAGCCCGTCGCCTGGAACCAACACTGCACCCGCAGCCCCCAGGACCTGAAGGAACCGAACTTCAGCGCAGGAGTGACCCCCGCGACCCTCTGCCTAGCCCAGGTGGTGGCTGTCCCGAGAAGCCCCCCCTGTGTCTGCCTGCACTGCTAGAGTGACCCCTGGGACCCTCCACTGTTTCCTACCTGAAACCAGACGCCTGCTTTGCACACTGCACCCAGCCGCCCCTGTGCCTCCTTAGGGTGTGTTTTGTATGTCTACTTGTGTCCCCCCCCCAGTGCTCTACAAAGCCCCCCTGGTCTGCTCCCAGAGGACGCAGGTACTTACCTGCTGGCAGACTGGAACCGGAGCACCCCTGTTCTCCATAGGCGCCTGTGTTTTGGGCACCTCTTTGACCTCTGCACCGGACCGGCCCTGAGCTGCTGTTGTGGTAACTTTGGGCCTGCCTTGAACCCCCAACGGTGGGCTGCCTATGCCCCAGAACTGAGACTTGTAAGTGTTTTACTTACCTCTCCCAGGAACTGTTGATTTTTGCACTGTGTCCACTTTGAAAATAGCTTATTGCCATTTTTACAAAGACTGTATATGATATTGCTTTTATTCAAAGTTCCTAAAGTAGCTAAGTGAAGTACCTTGCATTTAAAGTGTTTACTGTAAATCTTGAACCTGTGGTTCTTAAAATAAACTAAGAAAGGATATTTTTCAATATAAAAACCTATTGGCCTGGAGTAAGTCTGAGTGTGTGTTCCTCATTTATTGCCTGTGTGTGTGTGTACAACAAATGCTTAACACTACCCTCTGATAAGCCTGCTGCTCGACCACACTACCACAAAATACAGCATTAGAATTATCTACTCTTGCCACTATCTTACCTCTAAGGAGAACCCCTGGACTCTGTGCACACTATTTCTCACTTTGAAATAGTATATACAGAGCCAGCTTCCTACAGTCAGGAATCGTGGGCCATCAAAAACGCTTACCCCAGGTAAGTTGTGTGTGTGCAAGAGTGCATTTAAGTGTATACATGTGTGAGTAGGGTGACATCCTTGCGGTTAGGCCTCTGTAAGAGGCATAGCATAACATGGCAAATACATTCTATATTTTTTTGTTTAATGCACAAGTGCTGGCTACAGTACACCAGGGCCACGATCACAGGTCACAGTAGGCAGTCTGTGTCCAATATAAAAAGCTGCTGTGAAGAGACCATATGGCCCAGTCTATTTCCTACACTGGTGACAAGAGTGTCTGCAAACTAACCATAAATCATGATCTCCTAGATTCACTAGCTTGCCTTGTTTACATTACTCAAGTATGTGGAATCACTCGTGGCATGCTAGGGTGCATCCTAACTGTAGCAGATCTTGGACTAAGACCAAGAACAAACTGCATACAGAGCAACACTTATTTTGGGTTCCTTGTGGATGCTACATGCTAACCTTGATGACTGAGTGTGATTACTACTTTCAGGGACTTTACTCAACTAGTGCCTGCTCAAGACTGTGTATTGTACTGCTTACTAATCCATAGAGAAAGTCTTAGTGTTCCAATTATTCCGTTTAAATGCATCTTAGGCTAGTCCTTTCAACATTCAGTACTCACTACCCAGGATTCTGAGTGGTGTCTGTGTAAAGTACAATGTACACCTTCCTTGGAGAAGATGTGATCCAACAACCAATGCTGCAGACTTTGGAACGGGGAGCCAGGTTTGAGTCCTGGCGTCTGCTCAACTTCTGGTGATTCTGGGCAAATCACGTAATCTCCACTTGCTTAATAACTAACATATGAATCGGACGTTGTGTAATGTCATCTGGTGCTTGTGTAAAGTGCTCCAATGCTCCTGGGGTGCGTTTGTGCTTTATAACGCTGCATTGAAGGAACACCCTGCGAGTGCAAGGACAGCATGGTTGCTGTTTATGTGGAAGGGACGTCTTATGCTTTTGTCTGCACTCTTCTGTCCAAAAAAGTATATTAAGTTTTCTTGAAATGTATTTGGCAAAATACACAAAATTTTCAAGGGGGGGGTAAATGGGGGAAGGCTCCCGTCGCACCTACTCCTTAAACTCAGGCCTGCTCGCTGCATTAGCTAGCGTGTTACACTCTGGATGAACCATTTCGCTCTACGACTTTCAAAATCCATCACTGTGCCCTGCAGTGAAAGCGTAACCCACGCCTTTTAGCCCCATCAGCATGTCTTCCTGGTAGCTGCTTTCACTCTCCTTATTATCACTGGCTCACAGTGCAGGGCACCGAGGATCGACCACCGTACTGTTATTGGAGTGTTAATTTCTTACACTTGGGACAACGTCAGCAAATGACTGCCTGCATTAACTGGGAGTGAAAGAAGCTTCTGTCCTTAAATGCTATAAATCATGCCTTGCAAGCGAATCCCAATAGGCGAAGACCGGAAACTAAACCTGATACCAGATCCCATTCAGAGGCCCTCTGGGCTCAATTTTGGACTCCCTCCGCCCCTCCCACTTATCCAACATATATACTAAAACTCACAGAAATCCACTAAAGATGCCTGAAATCTATTTTCATAAACATCACATGCATTTGCATCTGATGGTCGTTCATAAAAACCCCTCAATATCCTGATTGCATACTTCAGAGAGATTCATTCCTAGAGAAATGCAGATAAAACTAAATCTTAACACAAGACTGAGTTTCTCCTCCTCTCCCAAATCAGAAGACTGAGCTCCCCTACGATTCGCCAGAACAGTTCGAAACGGCCACATTATCTAAATCATTGGGATTCACTGGACACTGTGCTCCATCTAGACTTGCAAGGCCACAATGACGGATATCAAATAGGGCTGATATGAAACATACCATTGACTCTGAAAGCCAACCCAAAACCAGCAATTTAGACCGCAATAATCTGCAGTACGGATTACATACATGCTCCTTAACTAGCCTGCAGAAATGCACCTTCAGGGTAGTTCTACATTAGATAGCCAAACTTGTCTCAGAACCCAAAAAAATGTCATCGGATCACCCTAGTTCTTGCATTTCTCTTAACTCCTTTCAATGGCTTTTCATTAGAAGCTAGCAGCACATACTTAACAGCATGTATTATATACAAAGCACTGCACAATTAATCAGAATTCATAACTGACAATCTTTAGTGAAAGAAAGCTCAGAAGCAAAACTCTTGTGTTTGAGAAAGAAACCTAATGTAAAGTTCTAGTTAGCTCAGCTCAATAAACTAACTTGTGAATTACAGTGTTTTGATTTCTAAACAGTTTTTATCTCAATGTAACACCCACCTAAAATGTCATTTAAACCCTTTTTTTGTGAATTTCTTTTTTTTTTTTTTTTTTTAAACATACGCTCAAATCATTTTAACATACTCAACTATAACATCACTTTAAGCATGAGTGAATTTCTGGATGATTTTTGATGATATTCAGCCACTGCTGCTGTGCATGGCCTTTGGCCATGCGCAGTGGGGAATTGGCCACAGGACCTGGCCTGTAGCCAGGCACTAAGCCCAACCCCAGGAGGGCAGCCGCCACCCCCAGGAGTGGTACCAGGAGTGATACTACTTGTTTGCAACGGAGAAATAATGAAGGCAGTAGCTGTTTGAGCCTTGTGACTTTCAGGCCCAGGTTTTGAATTTTCAGCATGAGGCAGTCCTACTACTTGCTAAGCGATGTTTAACAAAGGTCCCTGTGTATTAGGAAAAACAGTTATGTACTAAGTAAAGTTCTGCATGCAGAAATGAAGGATTCAAAAAGGGTTCAAGGAAAGCGGTCATTTTGTTTAAAAGGTCCTATTAGTTATACCAGAATATTCGTATCTCGAAAGTACATTGTAGTGTCCTGGTTGCTTCATAGCAATCTTGGATGTTTGACTGTTTATACTCTTTCCCCCTTACTAAGGCTATGTTGGATGTGAAGGAATAGCTTCTTACCTGCAACTCCAGTTCTCTCGTAGGGGTATTTCCATGATAGTCATAAGCGTTGAATAGTTCCGCCTGCTTGCGGGGACCCCTGGAGCACTTTGTCCAATATAACTTCTTAAGTGTCCATGTTCACCTTACTTCAGGAAGGCATGGCAGGTCACTTAAAAATGTCCATATGCAGCCTAGAGGAAAGGCTACAGTGTCCAAAACTCTTCATCCGGTTTGCTTTTAAAAAAGGGACAAATTTGAGATACATGCATGTAAATGCTTAAATGAGTAAAACATTTTGCAGAAAAATTCCTTCACATACCTTTTTGTACTACAAAACCCTGATGGAGTGCAGGGTAGTGTAGCCCATAGGCTGCCATTAGGAAAGAAGAAAAAGGAGACTGTGCCTTTAAGAGCAGCCAGTCCTCCAGTATCCCATCATGCCCAGAGAGAGGCAGTTACCTTAGTTATTTTTGTAGGCAGTCCCAGCTGAGAGTAATGAGTAACCTGAGTTAGTAATCTGTCTACTTCATCGGGAAGGCGGAGGGTTGCTTATGACTATCATGGAAATACCCCTACGAGAGAACTGGAGTTACAGGTAAGAAACTATTCCTTCTCTCGTAGGGGATTTCCATGTATAGTCAGCGTTGAATAGAATAGCAAGCCCATCCCCTAACCCGTGGAAGAGTAGACAGAACACTAATGAAGTACACTTTCAAGCAAAGAGGTTCCTGAGAGAAGTCTGTCCTACTTGAGCATCTGCCCTGCATCGGAGTCAAGACAATAATGTTTAGTAAAGGTGTGAATACACCTCCAAGTTGTACCTCTACAGATGTCTGCTAAGGGAACATTCCTCATTAGGGCCGACGTTGCTGACTTGCCTCTGGTAGAATGCGCTTTTGGTCTGCCAGCTAGTGGTTTTGTTAGCTAGTTGGTAGGAAAACAGAATACAGGAGACAAACCATCTCAATATTGATTGCTTGGAGGTAGCCAGACCGGTACCAACTGGATCATAATTAACGAACAATTGTGAAGATCTCCGAAGAAAACTGGTCTTATCGAAGTAGAATTTTAATACCCTTTTTACATCTAGAGAATGGAGAGCCGTCTCTGCTGGAGTAGATGGGTTTTGAAAGAAAGTTGGCAAGGAAATCGACTGGTTGACATGAAAGTCAGATATAACCTTGGGCTGGAATTTAGGGTGTGTTCGCAGTACTACCTTGGAGGAGTGAAATACTGTGTAAGGCTCGTGGGCACAGAGGGCCTGAATCTCGCTAACCCTTCGTGTTGATGTGATTGCCACAAAAAAATGCAGTCTTCCAAGTTAAATGTTGGAGAGATGACTTGTGTATGGTTTCAAATGGATTTTGCATGAGCAACGAAAGGACCACATTAAGTTCCCATGGTGGGGAAGGGCGCCTAACTGGAGGAAATACCTTTAACTCTTCTAGGAAATCTTTGATACCTGGAATCCTAAAGAAAGATGTTTGCAAAGGACTTTTTTTGTATGCCGTCAAAGCTACCAAATGGACCTTTATTGAAAAAAGAGTTGCAGACCAGATTGCGCCAAATGCAACAAGTATGGAAGAATGACATTTTCCTGGCAAGATGCAGGGTACATCCTATTAGAGGAACACAGATGCAGAATCTCTTCCATTTGAAGGAATAAGCTGAACAGGTAGATGGTCGCTTCGCCTCCTTTAGGATTTCCATACAATCCTGTGGAAGATTTAGGTGTCCGTACTGAACTAACTCAGGAGCCATGCTGCCAAATTCAAGGAGGAGAGATTGGGTTGTCTCATCTGCCCTCCGAACTTCGTCAGGAGGTCCAGTCTGCATGGTAGCCTGAGATGTGGACAGAGTGACCGTTGAATAAGGTCCAGGATCCAGCACTGCCTAGGCCACTCTGGTGCAATGAGGATCATTGTGGCTGAAGTCATTGAGTGTTTGAGGAGGACTGCTGGGATCAGCGGAATTGGTGGAAAGGCGTATAGAAACTATGCCTATCCTACAACAAGTCGCAACTGTAGTCCCAACCCTTCCGGCTCACTAGCAGTACCTCACCAATAACCCAAACAGTTAAAGGTGATTTGTGGCAGCCTTTACGCATGGACTCAGAAGTATGACATCTCAGGGAGTGTCGTGGTTAAACGGAGATTACCCCTTTCTCACAGATACATTATGTCTACCAAACACAGGCAATAACGAAGATGCAGTACTGTTTCAATAGTTTTTATTGAATACAATCTGAAATCTGCAGTAAATCACATGGACAGCAATGATTAGGATAATGAACAGTGCAAGAGATAAAATTGTAAAGACAAGAGTCGTGATTATGAAGACCCCCACCATCTTGCAATAGCATGGAAAGACAAAGTGTGTAATATGTCCTAGTACCCTATCATAATAGTCCTAACCTTCTACCTAGGGAAGAGCTGGGTATGTTAAACCTAATCTGCCAATGCCATGTCCCTGGAAGGAACCCCCAACCCTCGTTACCTTGAAATTAGGTCTTGTGCTCAGACTCCGAAGGAACACGAAGTCCGGATGAGTGTCAATGCGACGTGAAGCAATGGTATCTGGTCATAATCCCTCTGATTATCTATCTAAGATGTGATGTATTTATCAAGATCTACTTGGACCCCTATTGTAGGTTGTTCCAAAACAACAGGTAACACAGCATGCTTGGGACGGTAATTCCTAATGTGAGCACCTACAGTTTGTCAGTCTTTGTGGCATGAGTTCACGCCTTAGCGCGGTGGCACTGATAAAGCTAAACAAGATGGCCTAACGATAAACAAGGCAGCCATCTTAGAAGAATTAATTAAATAAATGGACTAAGACAAAGCAAGCTAAGGAGGTTAAAAGTCACTAGGTGACGGGGGCACAAGTCTGCAAGCCAAAGGCTAAGCTAACGCCTGTTATCCCATTAAAACAAACTGGGTTTCACTACACAACTTCTGGACAGGAACTGTCGTAGACATATGGAAGTTGACACGAAGTCCTAACAGATAAAGAAGATCGCAAGTCCACTGGAAATGCAGTTGGGCTTCTGCACAGGTGGATGCTTTGATTAGCCAGTCGTCCAGATATGGATAGATGAAGATCCAATGTCTTCAAAAATGTGCTGCTACCACAGCCATGCATTTGGAAAAAGTTCTGGGTGCTGACCTGAGACCGAATGGTAGGACGGTGTATTGGAAGTGACCTTGACCCACAACAAATCTTAGGAACTTGCGATGTTTTATCACAATGGGGATGTGAAAGTAGGCATTGTGTAGATCAACTGACCAAAGCCAGTCCCCTTGCTGAATCTGAGGATATATCTGGTGTAAGGACAGCATCCTGAACTTTTCCTTTCAGATCCATTTGTTGGCAATTTTGAGACCTAGAATGGATCTGAACTCTCTTGTCCTTTTTTGGAATGAGAAAATACTTGGAGTAAATGGCCTTCCCCCGCTGGTTGAGGGGAACGGTTTTCACTGCTTTCTTTTCGAGGAGGATGGAAATTTCCACCTTTAGAAGGCCGAGATAAGAAGTGGTGGATTTCGGCAGCATGCTTGGGAGGTGTGGAAAACCTGGGAAAATACCCATTCTGTACAATGTTTAAGGCCCAAGCGTCTGTTGTGATCCGTTGCCACTTTGCTAGGCAATTGGTGACGCTTCCCCCCCCCCCCACCGTAGTGGATAACGGAGTTGGGGGATTAAGGGGGGAGGAACTTTTCAGGGTTTTGAGGCTGATGGTTGTCCAGAGCCCTGATTGGACTGATGTGTTGATCGTCCCCCTCTGTGTTTTTTGCTGAGGTTGATAAGATCTTTGGAACTGCTGGTGAGATCTTGCAGGGAGTGTAGGAAGTTGGCTCTGTATGTACTATTTCAAAGTAAGAAATAGCATGCACAAAGTCCAAAGGTTCCCCTTAGAGGTAAGATAGTGGCAAAAAGAGAATTCTAATGCTCTATTTTGTGGTAGTGTGGTCGAGCAGTAGGCTTATCAGAGGGTAGTGTTAAGCATTTGTTGTACACAGGCAATAAACGAGGAACACACACTCAAAAGACAATTCAAGGCCAATAGGTTTTTATATAGAAAAATATATTTTCTTAGTTTATTTTAAGAACCACAGGTTCAAGATTTACAAACAATGCTTTAAATGAAAGGTATTTCACTTAGGAACTTTAGGAATTTTCAATTAGCAAAATAACATATACAGTTTTCATACACATGGCAATAAGCTATTTTACAACTGGACACAGTGCAATTTTCAACAGTTCCTGGGGGAGGTAAGTGTTAGTTTTGCAGGTAAGTAAACCACCTACAGGGTTCAAAGTTGGGTCCAAGGTAGCCCACCGTTGGGGGTTCAGAGCAACCCCAAAGTTACCACATCAGCAGCTCAGGGCCGGTCAGGTGCAGAGGTCAAAGTGGTACCCAAAACACATAGGCTTCAATGGAGAAGGGGGTGCCCTGGTTCCAGCCTGCCAGCAGGTAAGTACCCGCGTCTTCAGAGGGCAGACCAGGGGGGTTTTGTAGGGCACCGGGGAACACACAAGTCAGCACAAAAAGTACACCCTCAGCGGCACGGGGCGGCCGGGTGCAGAGTGCAAACAGGCGTCGGGTTTGCAATAGGATTCAATGGGAGACCCAGGGGTCTCTTCAGCGATGCAGGCAGGCAAGGGGGGGGGTAGCTCCTCGGGGTAGCCACCACCTGGGCAAGGGAGAGGGCCACCTGGGGGTCGGATCCTTCAGGTCCTGGGGGCTGCGGATGCAGTGTTCTTACCAGGCGTCTGGTCTTTGAAGCAGGCAGTCACGGTCAGGGGGAGCCTCTGGATTCCCTATGCAGGCGTTGCTGTGGGAGTGAGGGGGGGTCAACTCTGGCTACTGACGGGCTTGCAGTCGCCGGGGAGTCCTCCCTGTAGTGTTTGTTATCCACAAGTCGAGCCGGGGGCGTCGGGTGCAGAGTACCAAGTCTCACGCTTCCGGTGGGAAACGTGTTATTTTCAAAAGTTGCTTCTTTGTTGCAAAGTTGCAGTCTTTGGGGAACAGAGCCGCTGTCCTCGGGAGTTCTTGGTCCTTTTAGATGCAGGGTAGTCCTCTGAGGCTTCAGAGGTCGCTGGACCCTGTGGAACGCGTCGCTGGAGCAGTTCTTTTGAAGTGGGGAGACAGGTCGGTAGAGCTGGGGCCAAAGCAGTTGGTGTCTCCGTCTTGTCTGCAGGTTTTTCAGCTCAGCAGTCCTCCTTCGTCTTAGGTTGCAGGAATCTGGTTTCCTAGGTTCTGGAGAGCCCCTAAATACTCAATTTAGGGGGGTGTTTAGGTCTGGGAAGGCAGTAGCCAATGGCTACTGTCCTTTAGGGTGGCTACACCGTCTTTGTGCCTCCTCCCTGAGGGGAGGGGGGCACATCCCTATTCCTATTGGGGGAATCCTCCATCTGCACGATGGAGGATTTCTAAAAGTCAGAGTCACCTCAGCTCAGGACACCTTAGGGGCTGTTTTGAATGGCCAGTGACTCCTCCTTGTTTTTCTCATTATCTCCCCTGGACTTGCCGCCAAAAGTGGGGGCTGTGTCCAGGGGGCGGGCATCTCCACTAGCTGGAGTGCCCTGGGGCATTGTAACACGAAGCCTGAGCCTTTGAGGCTCACTGCTAGGTGTTACAGTTCCTGCAGGGGATAGGTGTGAAGCACCTCCACCCAGAGCAGGCTTTTGTTTCTGTTCTCAGAGAGTACAAAGGGCCTCACCACATGGGGTCAGAAACTCGTCTCTCAGCAGCAGGCTGGCATAGACCAGTCAGTCCTGCACTGAACAATTGGGTAAAATACAGGGGGCATCTCTAAGATGCCCTCTGTGTGCATTTTTTAATAAATCCAACACTGGCATCAGTGTGGGTTTATTATTCTGAGAAGTTTGATACCAAACTTCCCAGTATTCAGTGTAGCCATTATGGAGCTGTGGAGTTGGTTTTTGACAGACTCCCAGACCATATACTCTTATTGCTACCCTGCACTTACAATGTCTAAGGTTTGGCTTAGACACTGTAGGGGCATAGTGCTCATGCACCTATGCCCTCACCTATGGTATAGTGCACCCTGCCTTAGGGCTGTAAGGCCTGCTAAAGGGGTGACTTACCTATGCCCCAGGCAGTGTGAGGTTGGCATGGCACCCTGAGGCACCCTTTCTCCCTACCAGCACACACAAGCTGGCAAGCAGTGTGTCTGTGCTGAGTGACGGGTCCCTAGGGTGGCATAAGACATGCTGCAGCCCTTAGAGACCTTCCCTGGCATCAGGGCCCTTGGTACCAGGGGTACCAGTTACAAGGGACTTACCTGGGTGCCAGGGTTGTGCCAATTGTGGAGACAATGGTACATTTTAGGTGAAAGAACACTGGTGCTGGGGCCTGGTTAGCAGGGTCCCAGCACACTTCTCAGTCAAGTCAGAATCAGTATCAGTATCAGGCAAAAAGTGGGGGGTAACTGCAACAGGGAGCCATTTCCTTACAGGGAGCCACTGAGGGGTTTGAACCCTGAGTGGAGTAGCGACGTTGGAAAGGTCGGAAGGGCCTTTGTTGTTCTTTGGGTTTTTCAAGACCCACTGCCTTCAATGTGTCCAACTTAGCCTTCACTCTTGCCATCTCATCGTCAGCGTGAGAACCGAATAGAGTGGAGTCTGAAAACGGTAGATTCAAAATGCGCTGCTGAGCATCCGGCTTCAGTGATGTAAGCCTGCACCGATTATCTGATTCGAGACCATGGCACTCTCTTGGACGATCTCCAAATAATCCTCCCTATGATCTCTCGGGAGATGCTCTGCAAACTGGAGTAGAGAAGCCACCAAGGCCCTATCTTATCTGCCTAAGGGCTGTTGCGCTTGCTGTTTTCATGGAGGTTGAGGGCGAACTACAGACTTTGCGGACTGTCGAATCCACTTTCTTACTCTCTTTGTCCGGAAGAGAGGTAGAAGACGGAGAGGTAGTGTGGGATTTACAAGCAGCCAATATTACCACTGAATCAGGTGGAGGGTCAGAACGCAGAAACAAAGGATCTAGCTCTGGAGGACGATACTTTTTCTGTAGTCTGGAGGGAGCAGACTTAGTCGTAGCTGGCGTAAGGAAGACTTCCATCGCAGGGTCTAAAAGGCCAGGTACCAGAGGTAGCAAAGGTCTGGCGGCTATGCGCTGCTGGAGAGTCTCAAATTTAATCAAAGTAGATGGAGTAGGGGCAGCCATCAGAATGTTGAGTTTTGTCGCACCTCGGACCAGAACTTCATGAAAGGTATTAATATCATCAACTGGCGAGGACCGAGGTGGAGGGGAGTCTGATAAGGTAGGAGAGTAATCTCTGGTAGAGGACGTAGCAGCTGGTGGAGGAGAGGCATGAGGAGAAGGTGACTAAGGAAGAAGCACCAGAGAAGGAGAGTGGTGCGAATCTGATGAAGAATAGATTTTTCTCTGTTTCTGTCTCCTCAACATCGATCTTTCTCTCAGACGTCTAGGTGTCGACGTTGAGCGGGATCTCGACGTAGATTCCAACGACGCCGATATGCTCCTCGACATCTTATGTTGTGGAGTCTTCGGCGTCGCGCAGTGTCTTGACGTCGAACAGCAACATAAAGCCAGACTTCGACAGTGAGCATGTCTGCACCGTACCTCCTCTCGACGATCTCCTAGACGTCAACCGGGACCGAAAGCGTTTTCTGACAGAAGAACGCCTCTCAGACCTTCCAAGTCCACTGGAGGCTGAGGGAAGAGCTCTGGTGGAAGACTGACCTTGCCCTCGCTCTGAGGTCCCACTGGTTTCGTCTCTCTGCTCTCCCTTGAAGGCGAATCTTCTCCCTGTTGCGCAGGGTGCGCCTGGAAAATGTTTTGAAGATGTTACAGGGGGGAGGTATGTGTGAAGACAGCAGACAGATGATACAGACCTCGTAAGGGTCTGTTTTGGCCTTTTTTCTGCCACATCGTGGACGTTTGTTGAATAAAGAAGGCATTTTCTGGGGGGAAAAAGACTTAGAGTCAGAAAAAGAAAAAAATCAAGAAGAAAAGCCAAAAGACATCGAGTGAAGCAGTGGTCATTGAAATTTTAACTATTTTTGAAGAAAAAAAACCTTAATAGGTCGACCTCAAAGCTCCAGGGTCCTGTTTCTGAGCATGATGGGATAATGGAGGACTGCTGCTCTTAAAAGGCACAGCCTCCTTATTCTTCATTTCTTATGGCAGCCACTGCCCCGCACTCCTCCATCAGGCTTTTGCAATATAAAAAGATTTGTTTTGGAATTTTTCTGCAAAATGTTAGACTCATTTAAGTATTTACATGCATGTATCTCAAATGAGTCCCTTTTAAAAGCAAACTGGATTAAGAATGTTGGACACTGTAGCCTTTCCTCTAGGCCGCACAGGAACATTCTTAAGTGACTTGGCAGGCCTTCCTGAAGTAAGGCGAACATGGACACTTAAGAAGTTATATTGGAGAAAGTGCTCTGGGGTCCCCGCAAGCGGGCGGAACTATTCAACTCTTATGACTATACATGGAAATCCCCTACAAGAGAAAGATGCACTCATGACTAATGCAGAATATGGTTCCCTCTCCAAAATCCCCCCTCTTTTACACTCACCCACCGTCCTCAAAACACATCATCGGCTCATTCAGGCCCCATGGAGGCAACTGTTCCTTTCTGAACTACTGCAGAATATTTCAGTCTCTGTTGTTGCTTGTGTGGCTCCACTAGGGCACCTTGTGGTGACTATTCTTGAAAGACATAGGCACTGATCAGACCTAGACTGCCTAGGACAGAGCTCAAGACTCGATCCACCACAGCACTTCTCCAGGGTGGTTTTTGAGTGCGATGCTGTACCCTTGCCAGATTGGTACATATTGTAACTTGGTTTTGAGATTGAAATGTATGCTGTACTACTTACTGTTGATTGCTACATAGTGCAATAGCTGTTCTTTGTTGCTTTGTAAAAATAATTATAAAAAAATTAAAAAAACTATACTGTACTGCTAGGGACCATCAGAACTGGGGCACAAAGGTGTTCACTCCGTAGATAATGGAAAGAAGTTATGGGTCACTAAAATACACCTATTTATCAGAAACACATCACTTTATGTTCTCAACAACTTTTTCCTTCAGATGGAATATATGCACCAGGTGACAGATCTACATTTTAGCCAGAGGGGAAAAATTACCTCTTCCCAAAAGACTGCAATGCCAGACACCAAAAAACATCTAGTGGTTAAGTGCTTTGTGGATGATATATGAAGGCTTGTCAGGTTTCCTTATTGAGGAGGCAGAGCTATACCTTCACTTGCACGGAAATTCAAAGCCAGTCCAAGAGCGTTCTTTAACAAAGATCCAAAGGAGTGACTCCATGGAAAGCAATAGGAGTGAGAAAAGGATGTTTCCACAATGATACTTGAGGGCCCACTACAGGATCTCAAGTGAGGGTCTGCCAGTGGCAAGAAGTTTATGTTCCAAAAGACAGATGCAAATACAATTAAGCTAAATAAAGCAGGCATACACTGATATGGCACAACTAAACTGGGCGGTGGAGCAAAGGTGACTGCAAGAATCGGGAGATAAAAGGAGTTCATATATTGGGTCACTGCACTAAATGAAGAAAGCTAGTTGGTTACATCCAACAGAGACGTAATAAGTAGTTGGTCTCTGGGGCAGTGAAAATAGTAAATAATTATAAGGAGCTTTATGCTGCACTGTGTCAATGAGGTTTTAACCCAGTAATCCTGATCAGTAGCAACGCTGTTAAGTTCACTTCCTGGAACCCACTCATGAAAATGCAAACATTTGTCAGTCAGAAGCAGACCAGGAGAAAAGTGGAATGGGACAAAAGCAAGGGAGAAACATAATGGATATCTTCACCTTGCCTGTTCCTACTGCTGGACTCAACCTGCAAGGAAGAGATGCGGAAATATTTCTTGAAGCTTTTGATCAATGAAATTACAGTTCGCTATTTAAACTATGTTATTTGATAGATCTCTGTATTACCCACTCGCTGTATTTGCTGAAACTGTATGATTTCCTAGAGCTGAAACAGATAAAAGTTATAATGAATGCACAGAAAAACCTAAACTATAAAATTTATGGTCACATTTTTACTACCTGCAGAAAAGAATGATCATAATAATTCTTAATAGACATAGCCCAATATTCAATATGTGACAGATGATGAACTTTCACTACCTGCAATTTACATTCACTTCCCCACCACAGGCAATACCTTAATAAACATAATTCAAGTGATAAGCAAAAAATGAACAGTAAAGTCTGTAATCTTAGAAAATAATGACTATTATAGTTTCTAATCCTACGCAGGATGACTCCAATACTAAGGGCAAATCAAACTCAATCATTAGTCTCTAATATTCATCCAGAATACTTCTCTGCGAACAATGTCCTTGATAACTCTAGACGAAAGCTTGAAGAGATTCAAGGTCCTGGGAGCAAGGTTCCAGCTACAGTAACTAAGTATAATGATTGCCTAGCAAGGAGCCATCTGAAACAACTAAAATGTCCACCACCATTGTCAATTTTAAGAGCGTGCTCTGTAAATTGTAGTTTGTTTTGATTCCAATTGTGTGCTTCGCCTAGTGCAAGCATCAATGCCACAAAGCCTCACACCAAGCAGAGACCACACTTTGCACACACACTTATCATCGCCTCAGAAGACCTGCACACCCTTGCAGTTTGAAGGAATGTGCCTCTGAACCCGTCCGTCATACACGGGGGGAAACGGAACATCACACAGTGCTCCCAGACAAGCTGAAGACTTTTAAAAGCTTATGATGGAAGCCTCATGTTAGGGAGGTAGAACGTAAGGCTCCGGACTGCTGTTGATGTCTAAGGAACTGGCACATGCAAAGCCACAACTTAATTGAGATAAAACAGAAAACATTGCTAATGTCACTCTTCACATCCTTAATCTTTACAAGTGGGTATCCTCTCTCAAGATATACGCTCAGCCACAATCACACTGATACTATAGTCTGGCTCCGATCACAATAGCTGAGCCTCTTACTGCAAATTCTCCCTTTTTAGTGTAGCAGTCAAACTTAAGACCAAAGCTCTCACTGAACATATCAACTAAGGTCATTAGATATAACCAAAAGAGGCTTCATGCCTGGATGTGCAAACAAACATGAGCTCTTGCACATCCATAATGCTCTGGGTGGCAGGCGTTTTGTCTGGCCAAGCACCCTGATCAACTTACTAGTTCAATTATCAAAATGGATGCACTTGTTACAATGTAGGATGAGTCGCAAATGGTAACATGGCACTCTAAGCAGAAAACATAGTTCTCCTTTTCTGCCCGACCCTAGACGTAAAAAGCAGAAACTGATGGAGGTACTCAACACCTTTGTTAGGATTTTCAGCTTAAGGGTTGACTTGCATGATCAGTTATTCTCCTAGATCGGGGGCAGCTGGCTATGGACTTGCAAATACACCTACTAGTTACTTTACGCATCCGGATATGAGTGTGACTGAACAGAAAGTTGACCCTCAGCTAACCTCTGCTGGTGAGGCTGCATAAGGACCTGAATGGATGGAACTCGCCATTTCCAAATCTCTATTCAGGGCATTAGATACCCTAATCAATATGGTACAGTTTCCCCAAGATACTAAGCAAGCTGCAGAGCTTCCCAAAGGACATTCCATATCAATTCTTCTCCAAGGCCACCCATTGCATATGCTCATTCCTATGAATGTGCAAAGCATCTAGAGTAATTCTTGACAAATGTTTACCATCTGATTATGACGGGGAAATGGATATTGGTGATATCAAGTCATACTACTCAGCGATCCAACTGATAATGGCAAATTACTGGCAGTGTGGGCAGCGGGGCTACTCAGCAATTAGGCTTAGACAGCCATTATCTGAATGAAGCAATCTCCTACACAGGCCTGATGATGGATGACTACCTCTGGAGTTTCCTCTCACTACCAAAATAGTGACCGATGACTGACTTAAAGCATGAGGCGGATCAGATGAGATTGGTGAACCCAAGAAACTCACATGTGGTGCGGTACACAGATGTGCCAAGTTTTGAAAATAACAGTCTTACGTGTGTAGGAACTTGATTTGCATCTCAAAATTGAGAAATTCTGGGCCAGGGACCATAGAGTTAAGCTGCCATGTTCAGTGCTGGCTTCAACTGCCATACTTTTAAACATGTTAATACTTTCAATTGAGACAGGAACTCAAAATATATCAAGCAACCCTGTGGGGCTACCTCAAATTTCATCCACTGGAAGCAAATCATACCACGGACAAACTTGAAGTCAAAGGGGTATCACAAGTGAATGAGACTTTATAATTAATGCCTTAGATCCATTTGACCACTTGAAGGAGCAATGGAAACGTGATCTGTGGTCTTGATGGAGATGGTATACAGAATAGAGAAAAGGGTCATCAGGAGGATCACAATTTGAGCCATCCTTTGGCATTTTAAGAAACTATAGTATATTACATGCCAGAAATGCTGTGAAGAATGCTCAGAAGTCAGTCTCAAATACATTAAAAGTCTTGCAGAGGTGAGAAACCTCTTTCACATGGACAAGTGTTGTGGAGTAACTCAGTTTTTGGACAGAGGTGATGCGGTCTTTGTTTCAGGTATTCGTCGGGTGCCTCAAACTTATCCCTTCCTAGTCTGCAGGAGGACCTCAACAAAGCTTATTGAGCAAAGACCGTGGGAAACACAGAACCTCTCCTGGTCAAGAAGTAAACTTCAAGGCAAGTCATGTCTGATTTTTCAAGATATGTCCTGACCTACACTGTAGCTCCATCCTGTTACAGAGAAATTATTGAACGCGAACATCAAATACCACTAGTCATATACCTTTCACCTGGCATTTGAATTTGAAGGCAAGGCACACCAGGTTATGGACAGATAAAGAGGTAGCTCTCGCATATTCAGACCGGGGTTGAAAGAAGTAGCAGGGGAACCATTCACATCAACGCAAACCAATGGATGACCTGGAGGGAATGAAAAGCAGACGGACTCATTGCAAAGACATCTAAACACCAGGACAATGTGGTCACGGAGAACATACGAGCCAGTGGAGCCATCGGAAGAACGCAGAAAATTAGACTCATGGACAGGTGCTTTAGAGGCAATGGTATAGGGAGGACCCTAATGAGGGGGTATGGGGGGGTGGGGGGCAATAGGGATAGTCAGCACCCCAAACAGGATTACAGGCCATATATTTGCATGGCAAGAGGTGGAAAAGGGAGCAAGGGTAGAGATCACAAACCTGGGGAGGTCCCCCAAATGGTAGGTACACAATCCCCTTGCACATAAACTAGAGCCACCAGTGACATCTAAATACTGGGGACTGTAAAATCACTTAATGTAAAAGAGCAGAATGCCCCAATGAAAAAGGGAGGAGCAGTTTGGAAATACATAAATGATTCCCTATCAGATGTCATTTGTTTCCAGGAAACTCATAGGAAGAAAACAAACCAACAAAGAATGAAAAAGGCTATATCCCCAAGTTAATTAATCCTCTGCAGGGTAAAAGCATAATGGGATGATGGAATTTATCAAGAGATATAAAGCATTCCTAATTGGAAGCTAAGAAGCTGAACAAAGAAGGCAGATTTCTTATACTTAAGGGCACACTCTAGGTCAAGAAATCACTAGAGCCATGCTGTATGCACCAAACTCAACACAGGATACATTCCTGAAAGTTTCTAGATAAGATATCTGTATTTGCTAGAGGAGACATTATCATACCATGGAGGTTCAATAAAGGCATGAAACAAACGGAGGCTTTCTTCAGGAGCTTTCAGAGGGTCTAATGGAACTAGGGCTGAGAGGAATCTGGAGGGAACTGCACATCAATACAGATCATTACACAAACTATTTACATGTAGATCATGCACACTCAAGTATTATCCATATATTATTAATGCTCTAGCATTAATGACAACGGTAGACTGGGGGGGGGGGGGGGGTCACTACTGGTTTCAGATCACAATACTGCTTGGGTTGCTCTCCATGTGGGACCCATAAACAAAGAATATGGGTAATGCATCCTGCCATCCTCAGGAGGACACTTATTCAACAGAATTATTCTGAAGAGAACGATAACAGAGAGGTAGGGTAAAGGGGTATATGGGATGCCTTTAAGGCAGTATTTCAGGGGTGGGGGGCTGTATACCTTATCAGAGCACCAAAGAAAATCTAGGGCCTAAGAAACTAGAAAGTCAGATTAAGAGAAAAGGAAGCGGAGAATCAATATAATGACAACCCTCAATATGCCTGCATCGGAAAGGGACTACAATCAGACAGTAATTGAGAGTTAATTGCAATGTGACCACAGCACACAGATATGAATAGTCCCAATAACGTGGCAAGGTTATGTATCCCTGGTAGAACGGTTCAGGTTGGAGAAAGAATATGTGAAGATCCCAAGAATATTGAAGAAAATGTTTTTAATTATAGACACAATCTGCCCCAAGATTACGCGTTCTTCAGGAAAACAGCTAACACGTGTTTCGTCACTCTGGTGACTTCATCAAGGCTGCAATACAATAATAAAAAAAAAAATTTAAACTTTGTATATCATGATACCCATAAGTTAGTAAGACACTTAGGGGGTTATTACAACTTTGGAGGAGGTGTTAATCCGTCCCAAAAGTGACGGATATACCACCAGCCGTATTACGAGTCCATTATATCCTATGGAACTCGTAATACGGCTGGTGGCATATCCGTCACATTTGGGACGGATTAACACCTCCTCCAAAGTTGTAATACCCCCCCCAGAGTGTCAGATTGTAACCCCGAACCAGTGCATGAAATACGAAAGCAGTATGAAGTGTGCAAACCAAGCAAGTAAAATCCAAGCAAGATGTGTGATGAGCATGGCAATATAGGTGATGGCAAAGAACCCTAGTAAGTTTGTGCAAAAGGAACGGACACCTATAGTGAAAAAGTAAAGGAGGCAAATGTAGAGTATTCAAAATCAAGGTGCTGAGTGAAGGAAATATTACAAGTGATCAAAAAAGGGGGCCTGAATAGGAATTTACAGATCAAGGTTAAAAGATGCAGAATGTATTAAAGATGAAAAGAAAAGAAATTTAAAAACAAACAGTTCAGGTCACACCGAGGCCGTCCGGCCAGCTAGAGAATCTTGGAGAGCCTGTGGAAAGGCAAAGGAGTAGAACTTCTACAGTAGAAGAATAAAACAACCGTAATTGAGAGTTGCATATATCAACTGGATTGCAGTCACCCTTTTACAGTTGAGGCAAAGGGCAAATCCTGTGGGAGATAAGATAGGGGTACCACTGGCACAGCTTTTAAGGGGGGGGGGGGAGAGATTATGTTCACACAATTACAGGAAGAAACAAAAAGGTTGATATTGGAAATGGATAAACTAGAATAATTAAGTGACCACACACCACTGGTTATAATATTTCTTAGAGGTAGTAGATTTTGGGAAGTTCATTTCAGAAGAAGCCAACTGGACAGACATTACTAAGTTATTGTGATCGCTACTTCTGCTACCCCACAGATAACTGGGTGTACATACATAATGTATGTAATAGATATATATATAAACATACACACACATTTGTGGCACTGTGAAACTTCACGCAATAATACATGCCATTCAACTTTTACTATCTTGTTCTTAAAACCAATAAAAAGTGGTAAAAAAAAAAAACAAGAGGAATTCCATACACAAAGGATATGAGCGATCCAGCATGGGTTAAAATTTATCAAACTTGGGATTAGTTAAAATTACAGCCCTCAAAAGGCAGGAATTGGGATCCCCATTGGGAGAAGAGGAAGCCGGTAAAGCAATTAAACTTCTTAATCCCAACAAAACACTGGCCCTAGATGGGTTCTTTGGAGCATATAATTTATTTAATTTGTTTTAAAAAGCTAAAAGACTAACCTCTAGACTGACTATCCTGCGATGAGACTGGAGAAGATTCTTCCAGCACTAATGCATCCTGACCTAATGATGTTTGTGGGGATAGGGGTGAGGCAATGAGGATGGGGTTGGTGGAGGGGGTGTCAGATACGATATATATATATCTTAATGGTGGTCCCTGACAATACTGGCAGTGTTCCAAGATGTAGCAGGACTTGAAATAAAACTCACTAAAGCCCTAGCACTTGGAACACCACAACCTCTTTTAGATGGTAGCTGGATGACGTTTGATACTTGGGCATTCTGCGGTCACCAAATTAACACAAATACACAGCAAACAGCTTAAAAAAAATTACTGGAAGACGTAAAGTCCACTCTCTCTTCGTGCAAACAAGCAGAGATTCTTTCATTTGGAATAGGTATTTTGGTTTTGTGACTGTATATTCATAGCTTATAGTTTGAATACATTGTACAGCGTTACAACGCTGTTGCACATGTTGTATTGTTGTTGATACTGCATATTTTCATGCATGAATGCTCCAGTTTCTCACTGGCTAGATTGCTCTTGAATGTTATAGTTCTGGATTGCATGAGGTTTTGGTATGGTGAATGTATCAAGCAATATGATTTTCATTTTTGTCCGGCCTCTGGCCCAAAGCAACGCCAGGGCAGGGCCATGCTGCCTTCCCGACTGCAGAGCAGCAGTGAGGCAATTTCCACTACAGCATGCATAAGGCACCTACCGGGATAGCCTAGAAAGGGAGAAACAGCAATACAGACAAAGGTGGATGGTGAGGGCAGGCCGGGGACCTATTTTAAGATGGCACCCTTCTGTGCGATAGGCCCAGGCCGGCTAGGGTGACGCGCTTGGTGGCGGATGGCACCGCTGCTACCCATGAGCGCTAAACTCCCCCACACTGAGAATGAAGGCCTGGAGATGAGACTGCTTATGTCTACGCTAATATGAGGGCCAGCTGAATAGATGCTGCGATCGAGGTTTGATCTCCCGGGAGGGAACTGCTTCCCTACAACATGTTGAGTGTTCGGCTATGGAGCCCGGTAAGACCATCGACAATATGATATAATCAGTCACGTCACTGTCCCCTTTGATGCTGCACTGAGAACGATTTGTCTTGTACTACGTTTGAAGGCACTGCCTGAAGATACAGATCGCTGAACAATACTCATGCACGGCTCTGAAACAAACTGGCATGTAAATCTGTATGACCCTTGTGTACCCATTACTATAAAAGTGTTGCCTACCTCTATATGCAGCAAAAAGCCTCTGCCAAACAGTTTCAAGTTACTTCACACCTGCGGAAACTAGCCCAGAGTGCGCAAAACCGTCCACGGGAGAGCCCATGGTGATGACGAGAGACTACCTCCTCTCCTACTTTTGGATATTCAAGCGTGCGCTGAGGGAAGAACTTAAAGCAGACATTAAGCTTCTTTTTAGTCCTTCAAAACGGAGGTCACCTCCCGCCTGGTCTCTCCCCAATCTGACGTGAACTCTGTTGGTACTCACACCTTGGACCTAGAGAAGAAGGTCGAGGGCCAGATAACTCCTATGATTGAGGGATTGACTATTACAATCACAACTACACTGTGCGCTCCTCAAGTGTGAAGATTGAGACTCACTCCCAGACCTGGTCTTGAGGCCTTCATGGTCTGTCTTGTCTCCAACATCCTTGGAGAGGACTACCCAGAAGTGCCAATGGAGCGGGTGCACAGAGTTCGTCTTCAGTCTCCTGGAGAAGAGAAGCGGCCTAGAGACGTTTTAGCGAAGATAAGCTCGTTTATAGCAAAGCAACTGATCCTCCAAATGGCCAGGAAGCGAAAGACCATACCCTTCCAGGGGGCAGATTGCTCCCTGGACCTGGCATCGGCAACCCTAGCCCGCAAACTACAGCTTTGTGCAATCGACGCCCTGAGGTCCAAACATATTAAGTACAGATTGACTTAGTTCTTCAGTAAAGCCTTTGAGCTTAACAACAAAACATCACTTTACAGAACTTGATGAAGCAGCCTTGCTACTGGGAATCGCAAAATTAAGCCCTTCTAAGGTCTTGGGGTGAGGGGGGGGCCATGAAGCAATACTAGTGACATCTAAGGATCATCACACCGCATCCACCTGGCAACAGCAGAAAAAAAGGATGGAAGACCCCCCCTCCCTCCCCCTCCCCCCACACCAGAAAATGAAGAGATGATGGTGCAGCTCGTTTGATTTACCTCTGAAAGGAAGATCTTTGGGACCCTGTGACGGGCCTTGAGAACACAGGTTCCATCCCCCACTCCAGATTTACATTTTGACCTAGATGGGGGCACTGGGAGACAGTCATCGTGGGATAGGTGATCCCAGGCCTCGTATGCATTGTCTAAACTCAAATTATATCACCACTAATGGTGTGGGGTAGTAGGAATTGAAAGTCAGACTAGGTCAGTCTTTTTTCAGTGATGTTAGTAAGGTCACTGTCAGGTCTAAAAGAAAAAGTGGATGACCAACATGTTTCTGCCCTCACTCAGTGCTGGTAGGTCAGGGGCATTCGTCAGGGTCGGAGCACACGCAGTAATCATCAGAGCGGCCTGGCTCCGGCATGTAGGTAACCCCCCTTGGTATTCCCTTTGGAGTGAGTGTGACTACAAGGGAAACCCCCTCCCCCCGGCACTAGCCAGACCAGAGGCAGATTGCCCCTTACTCTGGGGCCTACCCCATCGTGAACTACCCGTTCAGGTAGGCCATATAGGTTTTTCACTTTTTGAGCACCCCACTTACTGCGTGTGCTCCGACCCTGACGAATGCCCCTGACCTACCAGCACTGAGTGAGGGCAGAAACATGTTGGTCATCCACTTTTTCTTTTAGACTCCAAGAGACATTACTCTCCTACGAGCCTTTCCCCTTTAGTTTTAGGCTTACCAGCATGCACCTTCATTAAAATTAGCAGAAGCTACTGGTGACATGCTTGGTATTTTTAGTATTCACCCCTTCTGGATCAATGTAATTATCCAGCCAGTCTAATTTCAGCACTCCCTCGGGTTCTTTTAACCACGAGGTTGAGTCCGCCCAAGTAGTATCATCTTACTTGGGTGGGGCTAGGTGGTCATATGATGAAGCAAGACACTATTATGTGTGTGAGACCACCTAGTCCGTAAGGGAAATCCCCCACCCCCCTGTAGGCAACACAGCACCCCTTAGCCTGGACATTTTTCCAGCTATGACGTCCCGACCTGAGGATCTACAGTGACCTTACTAACATCACTGAAAAAAGACTGACCTAGTCTGACTTTCAATTCCTACTACCCCACACCATTAGTGGTGATATAATTTCTATAGGGAGGCGGTGTGGGCTAGCAACACTCCCATTGCTCTCTTTTTGTGTACATATTGTCTAAACTCAACACACTGCAACAATATAACCAATACCGCTAAGATACATAGTGGAATGCATCAGACATGAGACCATCGAAAGCCCTTTGCGCGGTACTGTGGCGGGTTTGTGGCCACTACCCGATCAAAGCTAAAAGTTATGGAACGAAGACATAGAATTTTTGCTCTGCAGTAATTACTGGTATGATTTTTTAGGTCGAGCACACAAACACTTTCACCTGTTGTAAGTATTGTGGGCTTTTAACCACGCCCATCACTTTCACTCATTCATGGGCTTGCCTTTCAAAAATCACTTGATATCATTGGTAAATGCTTCACATTTGTCACGCCTTGAGGCTGCTTTTGTCACACCTTGCAGACTCCCCCCCCCCCCCCGTTACATGGATTATTGCACGATTGCTGATATACTTCAGTGTGAGCGAACTATTTCTTTTGTCTCTACCCTTCGTGCTGCATGGTGCTCACAGCACAGATACAATAGCATGAAATCAATTGGCGGTATTGGAGCGCTGGTCACATTGTTCACAGTTACCTAATTAGAGTAATTTCTTGTGACTCTCCCCTTAAAACACTTGGAATTGGTGAATGCTTTACGTAAGACAGAAATCGCAAAAGCGGCTCTCCCTGCACAGTGGAGAGCAGATACTACAATATTCACTGCACTTGGGAAAACTCGACTCCATAATGCTTTGCAGAGCATTACTTTCACAAAAATGTTTGGTTTCGCTCATAACTCTGCCTGTGGTGGTAAAAGGGCAACAAGACCACCACCAAAACTTTCAGGACAACGTGCTCTGTCTAGATTATCTTTGGGTCCCCACACTAGGTTAGTGGGGACCCCAAAATAATAACCTCTCCCACCATTCAGTGCCTATGTAAGCTCTCTCGTGGCTGGAGCTTTTCTTTTACAGCTGGGAATAGCTTGTGTTTTAAGGGCCTTATTTGTAATAACATTGTTACAGGCCTGCTACCGCTGAATATATGGAGTGCACTGTGCCCACTAGGGGCTAAATATATGGTTGCATTGCATTATTTTTTGCCATTTTCTTTGTGTGTGGTTATGCACCCTTTAGGGGCTAACTATATAGTTAAATGACCATGGGCCATATGTACTAACATTTTCCCATAGACATAGAATGGGTAAATCCCTTTTATAAATCTGGCCCCATGTTTCTTACAAATACTACTTCCATTGTAGTAGTTCTAAGCATTACAGTCATATCAACATATTAAAATATTTGTGGCACGGAAACGTCTCATAATGCTTTGCAGGGCATTACTTTTACAAAACAGTTTGGCTCATAACTCAGCCTGTAGTGGTCCTAGGACAACGGGGCCACCTTCAAAACACTGACAACACAATGTGCTCATTTTGTCTACATCATCATTGGGCCCCCAAACTGTCAGTGGGGATTCCCAAATAATCACTGCTACCACCGTACATTATCTTTTTAAGCTTTCTCATGCCTGGAACATTTGCTTTGCAGCTGGGAAAAGTTTTGTTGTATGGTCCTTGTTCGTAATATCACTGCAATATTCCTGCTAGCCTTGAAAATGTGTAATGCACTATGCTCTCTATGGGCTAAATATGTGGTTACACTGTATTACTTTTACCTATTCTTTTTGCATGTGGTTATGATTACATGACCATGTTTCTTCCAAATGCTATTTTTTATTGTGGTATCCTCTAGGGGCTGCTCAGCGCATTGCAGTCAACATACTATAATAATATTTTCGGCATGATAACTCGCCCCATAATGCTTTGCTGGGCATTACTTTTTTTTTTTCCAGAAAATAGTTTTGCTCATAACTCAGCCCGTGGTGGTCCTAGAACAATGGGACCGCATTCAAAATGATCTGTTGACATCATCTCTGGGTACCCACACTAGGTTAGGGAAGATCCCAAAATAACCCTGCCCAACATTCAGTGCTTTTTAAGCTTTCTTAAGGCTACAACTTTTGTTTTACACCTGGGAGACATTTTGTTTTAAAGGTCTTGTTTGTAATATCATAGCAGTAGGCCTGCTAGCCCTTAAACACACTCTAGGGGCTAAGTATATGGTTACACTGAGTTACTTTCTCCTGTTTTTGTTTCATGGGTATCACCTCTAGGGGTAACAATATTGTTACATGACATGTTTCTTACAAATGGTATTTTTGTTACGATGCTCTCTACAGGCTGTTTTGAGCATTACAGTCTAACGCCAAAATTGTATTTCTGACAAAGTTTTATATGATGAGTGTATATGTTTAATATTCTCTCCTTATTACAATTATGACCATAATTCAAGTCAACTTAACATCCTTATTGCACTATGACTGTGATATGTTTGGTTGACCCTTCTAGTCTATTTCTCCTCTGAGGGTGTCTTTTTGGGTGAATGGGGGGCAGCAACTCTGATGGTGGGGTGGTGAAAGTGATATTCTATTGGAATTAGCATGACAGATTAGGATTCTAAATGGCAACATTTTCATTTTTGCTGCAGATAGCGGAAGAAGGTAAATGGAAGTGCTGTAGTTATATGCAGGGCCAATGGAATTATGTGTCAGGAAAAGGAGAAATTATGAGGCAGGGTTCACCAATTTATGAGACAAGAAAAGTGAAGTTATGAATTTACAATGCCAATAACTCTATAACTCAAGCAAATGCGTGACCCAGAGCATTGCAAATACTTGTTTTTCTTTTGTTGATCTATGCATGCATGACACTGATATTTCTATGTTGGATGATCAGGGGTGCGGAGGTGGCACTGGGGGTAAATTGCTGCTTCTCCAACTGCTCCTTATGGCCAAGTAAAGGAGGATGCCATGTAGGACTACGTCATTATTCACCCATATGACCCTTAACATTTTTACATGGAATGAGAAAGGGCTGAATTCCCCTTACAAGCATAATCAGCTCTGGAAATATTTTGAGGACCATCACTGACATTATAACCCTTCAGGAAACTCATTTTAAATGAGGCTAAGATCAGAGATTGCATCACAAGCTATATTCACTCATCTATAGGTCCTCAGCCACCACAAAACACAACAGGGTAGCTTTACTTTTCCACTCCTCAGTCCACTTGAGTGACAGGGAAGGGAGGTTTTTATTGGTTAAAGGCCTACTCAGAGGCTGGCCCTATATTGGCGAGAGAATTACAGATGAAACAGGCAAAGGAGTAAAGAGGCCAGTGACGTGACAGGTGTGATACACTACTCAGAGGATGGGATGGTGCAAACATTTTGTGATTTTTATAAACACCTCTATTACTCTGATTCCCTGAATCCGGAAGCGCAGTCTACCTACCTAGATCTGGCAGACCTGCTGCAAGTGTCCACGGAAGCTAACGATAACCTAACTATCCCCATCATGAGAGAAGAGATACAGAAAGTGTTTGACTCCCTTAAGCTGCATAAACTCCTATGTCCTGATGGCCATAATGCACATTTTTTATAAAACTTTTAGTTCTGACTTAACCCCTCACTTGACTGACCTTTTCAACCAGGTAGTCAACTTGCAGATAGTGTCTTGTACTATGGGAGAAGCCTTACTCACAGTCATCCCTAAACCGGGGAAAAAACCCCAATTATGTGCCTTTTATAGGCCTATCTGCCTTCTCAATTTGGACATAAAACTTTATACCAAAATCCTAGCCAATAGACTGGGGGAAATTATGCCTGAACTGATTAATCCTGACCAATATGGGCTTATCAAAAGCCACCAAACCCATGATACCCGTCTCTGGTTTGGCGACCAATTCATAGCTATGATAAAGAGCAACTATTCCTGTCCCCAGCCTCAGGTAATACTCAATGGTACAGCTTCGGACTTATGAGTTGACAAGGGGGGCGAAGCAAGGATGTCCCCTCTCCACGTTAGTTTTTGCTCTCAATATTGAGCCCCTAGCTGCAAGAATACGTGACAATCCTGATATTCAAGGGATTCGCTTTGGCTCCAACAAGCATAATTTCTCCTCTGCAGACAATGTTTTGTTATACATCTCTTCTCCCCTAACTTCGTTGCGGTCCCTTCAGGGAGAGCTCAGAACTTACGAGTTAGTGTCAGGCTTTCATGGCAATCTCCCAAAATCTTATTTGCTCAACTTAACAGTCCCCTTACCAGAGATGGAGGAAATTGCCTCTATGCCCTCCCCTTCCAATGGGCCAAGGAGGAGATTACTTATTTAGGTATAAAGATTACTGCCACAGTAACAGATTTGTACAAGACGAACTATCCTCCCCTAATTCAATGTCTGTGGATGGATTTTAAGTGCTGAGGCCCGTTGTATCTCACTTGGGTAGGGTGCATCAATGTGATCAAAATGACAGTGCTCCCTCGCCTACTGTATTTATTTCAGGGCCTCCAAACGATGTACACAGAGACTTCTTCACTGAAGTTCGCTCAAATATCACAGGCTTCATATGGCAGGGACGTAGACCTCGACTCTCCTCTAGAGTGCTGACCCTTCCAAAAGACTCTGGGTGTCTGGCTTTATCAATCCTCCTTTTGTGCTACAGAGTGGCACAACTTCGAGCCATATCTGAGTGGTCTCTTGCAGCCTCGGACAAACTCTGGGTGCATATGGACCATGCAGTATCGGGACAGACAATGTGGGATATCCTATGGAAACCCAAAAAAGACCACCCACGAGTGCCTACTTAAGCACTCCTACAACCATCACACTTAAAGTTTGGCATGCAGTAACAAAAGCACATGAACTGACAACCTTCCTTTCTTCATACACTCCTATCCGCAATAATACTGCTTTCCCCCCACCACAGCTTCCAGGACTCTTTGGTAAGTGGAGTGGGGGGGGTCGACTGACTATCTCAGATATGTTTCACAAATACAACATTCTGATGTTCAAGAACTGCTGTTGTGATTTTAAGCTACCCCCCGCAGAAATATTTCACTATACTCAGTTGAAATACTAGGTCCTACAACCACATACGCATGGCAGCCATTAGAGAGCTGCTCCCTGTAAGGAAATGCCTCCTTGGTATGGTGACCCCCTGACTTTTTGCCTTTGCTGATGCTAAGTTTTGAATGAAAGTGTGCTGGGACCCTGCTAACCAGGCCCCAGCACCAGTGTTCTTTCCCTATATTGTACCTTTGCTTCCACAAATGGCACAGCCCTGGCACTCAGATAAGTCCTTTGTAACTGGTACCCCTGGTACCAAGGGCCCTGATGCCAGGGAAGGTCTCTAAGGGCTGCAGCATGTCTTATACCACCCTGGGGACCCCTCACTCAGCACATACACACTGCTTGCCAGCTTGTGTGTGCTGGTGGGGAGAAAATTACTAAGTCAACATAGCACTCCCCTCAGGGTGCCATGCCCACCTCACACTGCCTGTGGCATAGGTAAGTCACACCTCTAGCAGGCCTTACAGCCCTAAGGCAGGGTGCACTACACCACAGGTGAGGGCATCTGTGCATGAGCACTATGCCCCTACAGTGTCTAAGCAAACCCTTAGACATTGTAAGTGCAGGGTAGCCATAAGAGTATATGGTCTGGGAGTCTGTCAAACACAAACTTCACAGTTCCCTAATTGCTACACTGAAATCTGGGACGTTTGGTATCAAACTTATCAGCACAATAAATGCACACTGATGCCAGTGTGCAATTTATTGTAACATGCACCCAGAGGGCATCTTAGAGATACCAATCCGACTTCTAGTGTGGGGCTGACCGGTTTCTGCCAGCCTTCCACAACCAGACGAGTTGCTGGCCACATGGGGAGAGTACCTTTGTCACTCTGTGGCCAGGAACAAAGCCTGTACTGGGTGGAGAAGCTTCTCACCTCCCCCTGCAGGAACTGTAAAACCTGGCGGTGAGCCTCAAAGGCTCACCCCCTTTGTTACAGTGCCCCAGGGCATCCCAGCTAGTGGAGATGCCCGCCCCTCCGGCCACTGTCCCCACTTTTGGCAGCAAGGCTGGAGGAGATAATTAGAAAAACAAGGAGGAGTCACCCACCAGTCAGGACAGCCCCTAAGGTGCCCTGAGCTGAGGTGACCCCTGCCTTTAGAAATCCTCCATCTTAGTTTTGGAGGATTCCCCCAATAGGATTAGGGATGTGCCCCCCTCCCCACAGGGAGAAGGCACAAAGAGGGTGTAGCCACCCTCCAGGACAGTAGCCATTGGCAGTAGCTCTCCCAGACCTAAACACCCCAAGAACCCAGGAAATCAGATTCCTGCAACCTGAACTATAAAGGACTGCTGACCTACAAGCCTGCAGAGACGACGGCAACTGCTTGGGCCCCAGCCCTACCGGCCTGTCTCCAAAGTCATAAACCTGCAACCAGTGATGCATCCAACAGGGACCAGCGACTTCTGAAGCCTCGGAGGACTGCCCTGACCCCCAGGATCAAGAAACTCCTGTCAGCAGCGGCTATGCTCAACAACAGCTACATCTTTGCAACAAAGAAGCAACTATCAAAAAACCCACTCTTCCCGCCAGAAGTGTGGGACTTCTCACACTGCACCAGACGCCTCCGGCTCAAGATCCAGAGAACCAACACCACAGGGAGGACTCCTCGGCGACTGCGACCCCATGAGTAGCCCGAGACGACCCCCCCCGGACCCCCACAGTGATGCCTGCAGAGAGAATCCAGAGGCTCCCCATTACCATGACTGCCTGTAACAAGGGACCTGACACCTGGACCAAGCAATGCACCCGCAGCCCCCAGGACCTGAGGGAACCGAACCTCAGTGCAAGTGACCCCCAGGCGACCCTCTGCCTAGCCCAGGTGGTGGCTGTCCCGAGAAGCCCCCGTGCCTGCCTGCACCGCTAGAGTAACCCCCGGCTCTCTCCATTGTTTCCCATCTAAAACCTGACACCTGCTTTGCACATGCCGCCCTTGTGCCGCTGAGGGTGTGTTTTGTGTGCCTACTTGTGTCCCCCCAGTCTGCCCACACCCCCCCTCCCGAGCACTCGGATACTTACCTGCTGGCAGACTGGAACCGGAGCACCCCTGTTCTCCATAGGCGCCTATGTGTTTTGGGCACCTCTTTGACCTCTGCACCTGACTGGCCCTGAGCTGCTGGTGTGGTAACTTTGGGGTTGCCTTGAACCCCCAACGGTGGGCTGCCTACTTACCTCACAATCTAACTATTACTTACCTCCCCCAGGAACCTGCTGGAGGTGATGTGGGTTGCTGGCAAAGTTTAGACACATATGGTGGGACTGCCCAACCATTACCCCATTCTGGGAAGATATGTTCTCTCAACTTAAAGGAATTCTGGGCTACCCAATCCTTGACAGCCTGGAATGTGTCCTTTTGGGTTTTCGACCTCCATCTTTGAAACACCAGGCGATAACTGACTGCTTTATATTGTAGCGTTGTTTAGTGGCAGCTAAGATGATCTTAGCAACAGCGTAGAAGGAATCCGAAGCCTCATCTAGGTCCAACTGGCACTCCTGACTCTGACAGCCCCTTTCCATGGAACGTGTGGCTGACATTTTGACTCACATCTTGGGTCCTTTGGTACAGTTCCCCTACAAAGGACTCCCGTTTTTCTCTTGCAAACTCTTCCTTCCCTCCCAATATACCAGCACTCCACCTCTTCCAGGTATAACAGCCCTCAACTGTTCCCCCACCGCCCCAGGAAGTCGCTCCCATTTTCTCAATAACCACCCCCCAAGAAGGCTCCTTGCCCTCAGTAAGCTTTGCAACCGCTGTCTTTTACATGCAAAATTGGTCCGATTGTTTTCTATGATGTGTTTGTTACTGCCCATCTCCCTTTTAGGATGTTTTATATTAAAGTGTGGTACCTTGTTAGCTATTCTGTATCACTGCATGATGACTAAGAAGCCTTAATTGCACTAGTGTGTAGCTTGTTACTGCTGGTGGCTTATAGAATAGATCGCCAGTGTGAAGCCATTTCTTGTACCACTTAAACTTCAATAAAGAAAGTTTGACAAAAAATGTCTAAATAAAAAAACAAAAAACAAAAAATTTATAAAAAATAAAAAAAACACCTCACCAAAAGATGTATTTTTAAATTGTAAGTTCAGAGACCCCAAGCTCCATATCGCTATCTGCTCCCAACCGGAAATTACACCTGAAAGATATTTCAAAGCAATCCCCATGTTACCCTATGGGAGAGATCGTCCTTGCAATAGTAAAAAACTAATTTAGCAGTATTTCACTATCAGGACACGTAAAAAACACCAGTACATGCCCGACCTTTTAAATATACTGCACCCTGCGCATGGTGCTACATTGGGCCTACCTTAGGGGTGACTTACATGTAGTAAAAGAGAAGGTTTAGGCCTGGTAAGTGGGTGCACTTACCAGGTCAAACTGACAGTTTATAACTTCACCCACAGACACTGCAGTGGCAGGTCTGAGACATGTTTACAGGGCTACTCGTGTGGGTGGCGCAATCAGTGTTGCAGGTCCACTAGCAGCATTTGATTTACAGGCCCTGAGCACACATAGTGCACTTTTACTAGGAACTTACTAGTAAATCAAATATGCTAATTTTGGGTAAACCAATTATCAATACAATTTAGACAGGGAGAACCTGAGCACTAGTCAGCAGTGGTTAAGTGTCCAGAGTCCTAAAGCCAGCAAAAACAAAATTCTGCACAGGATCAAACACAGGCGGTCGGAGGCCAAAAAGGACAGGGGAAACCATGTCAAGAGCTGACAGGTCTAACACCAGCCTGTAACATTTTTGGTTGATCCTGGTGCTAACTGTTACCCTGTTAGACTGGTGGAAGTTCGTAACCTACCCCACTTAGAAGTCCAAGCAGTAGACATTTCAACTAAACAATTGGTTAACGATTTGTTAGCAAATTCTCTTGCAAACATAGGTTCAGCCATAAATTAAAAATAATTAATGATTAGTGCAACCAGTCCTGTAAATCTGTTGGGTAGTGACCTAATGCATAAGGTAAATGGTTAAATTTATTGTGTACTGGATGGTGTCTACAATTAAGCAAAAGATCCTGGTTTTGATTTGAGATATAATTACAAGAAGTGAGAAATGGTGATTCTTAGTTCTAACAAATTAGGATTTACAGATTTAAAACAGACAGTGAAAAGGCAGGTTCGGGATTTTACTGGAAAATATGTTGGGTTCATAAAAAGTGCAAATCCAGTGCAGATTACTGTAGGGCCAGATGCTGAGTATCCATGAATTCCCGAATACAGACTTTTTTGTGAAGCTGGGAAAGGGGTTATACCTAACTTAAAAGATGGAGAAGCAGGACATTTAAAAAAAACAAAAAAAAACTTTTGGGGAAGCCCATGTAACTCAATTATAATTGGTCTTTGGCAAGACTAATGAGAAATAGAAGACAGTTCAAGATTCGTGAAAGATACATGAGATTGCCCCATGGAGTCCCATAATACAGAGTCCAGCAGTGATTTTGTTTCTGATTCCAACAGTTGGAGAATGGTTCACAGTGATTGATTTGTGTTCCACATTTTCCTCCCATTCTTCAACAAGAGGATAGCCAATATATTTTTCCATTCAGATACAACAGGGTACTAACTTGGGAAAGAATCTGACAATTGTCTATACAGAGTCCCATCTTAACTCAAAGTCCTAAAAAAAAAAAAAAATCAATCTGTAAAGCTGTCCTGTAAATCAGTTTTTGGTGCAATAAATTGATGACTAAAGCAAAAAAAACAGAGGGCTGTATATTGGACAGCGTGGCATTATTGAATAATTTGACTAACATACATAAAGTTTGTACTACAAAGGTACAGTACTGTCAAACAGAAGTTAGTTATCAGGGACATCAAATTCAAAGAGGAGGCAGGAAGGTGCACAAGCACTGTATTTCTGAGATTCTAAGAATAAATCCACCAGCAACACAGAGACAGGGAAGGTAGGCTTTGAAAAAAGAAGCAGGTAGACATGACTGACAGTAAAACATTGCTCTTCAACAAAACGAGAATATCTACAAGGATTTGAGGAACAATGCAATGAAAATGCTTCAATGAATAATGATGGAATTATAATAGTGGGACGAGTGGGACAATTAGTAATTACAGAGGGAGGATTCTGAGAGTCTACTTTTATATTAAAATAATAGTGCCTAATTTAGGTTTGCCTTAGTTAGCATAACTAGCCAGCACTAGGCCACAATATAAAAGAGTGCATGTTTATTTTGCTGTGAACGAGCTATGCACATTCAGGTTTCACTTTGCTTTAGGAAATGTACAAAAGCAACCTCACTGATGTGGGCATCAGCCACTGGCAGATACCCACACTACCTCCCTGGTGTGGGTCACGACCAGTGGCTGACACCAGGGAGGGGGTTAAAAAAAATCCTCTGATGCAATGCATGGGGGTGGTTAAGTGATCATGCCTGATCGTCACCACCTCCCGCCGATGAAAAAAAAAATGTATTTAAAAAAAATTAAGAAAAATTGACAGAGGGTCGTCCAAGAGCAGGGAGCCCCCCTGTGGTGGCATTAATAATAATTATTATTATTTTGTTTTTTAACAGCTGTATGGTTTCCCTGGAAGCCTGGCACACAAGGAAACCATACAGTTGTTAAAAAAAAAAAAAATATATATATATATATATATATATATATATATATATCACTTTTGTCAACGCACGTGTGGTTTCCTCGGGGGGCTGCGATCGGCCCCCAGGAAAACCATACCCACATATAAAAGTGGTGGGGGTGTGTGTGTGTGTATATATATATATATATATATATATATATATATATTATTTATTTTTTCATTCACCACCAGGTCTCTTGCAGTTGCAGCGTGCATCTACAAAGCAATGCACATACTTCAACTGACACGTTTCAACTGTAGCTTTTAGGAAGCAATAAAAAAGTCAAGTAACTTGTGATTATGTTTCTGCTAGAAAATGATCTGACTTGTCTAGTGGCAGCTTTGATGCCATAAAGTAGCGCATAAGGTTTATATGCCTACTGCAAGGATCAAAACTGTATTATATGTGAATAGCTGAGTGGATTAGTAAAGCCAGCCCTTACCTGCGCTATAATACAAATTAAATGTATGTGCGAGGGGGGCTATGGAGCGATGTAATGCACTTTTGCTGGGTGGTAGGGAGGGAATCAGAGGAGGAGGTAATGGGAGTGCGAGAACCAATAATGATTGTTGGACTGGGCACCAGAGGCGCTAAAGACGGACGAGTGGTATGTGACAGGGTTAAGTAACGGTGTAACTTGTATTTTTGAGTGTCTTGAGAGAACATGCTGATTGAGGAAAGAGGTGAAGGTAAGGTGACCTCTAGAGCAACAGTTTAGCCAGTAGCAGAGATGGCATCTTGTTGGATGACCGCTGCTCTAGCCCCAACTCGGGTTATAGCGGACAGCTCTGAAGTAGGATACTGAGACAGCATCTGAAAGATAGGACAATGGCGCAGACTCTGGGAGTGATTTTCCAGTCAGAGGAGTCCCATTCAATAACTCCTCTTACAGTTATTATGAGGGAGGTGATGAGGACAGTCCTGTTTCTTCGCAAGTACAGTCTGTGCAGTGGGACAATAGCGGGTTATCCAAACCCAGCGAGCAGGTGAATGCGGCAACAAGCACAGAGTGAGTGCTCTCTTGGGAGCTCCCCAGTTTAGTCCAGCCCCAAATTCCACCGCCCAAATCGTATTGTGGAGACATTAAAATTATCTATCACAAAACAACCTGGTTTTGTAAGGCAGGCACCTGTGTTTTTGGTCCTGGGCTCGGCAGCCAAATAGGGAAGCCTACCAAGCCCAGACATTTCTGTAAACTAGACATCCGGGCGGAGTCCACAGAGGTGTGACTTGTGTGGATTCCCCAAAGTTTTCTTACCTAGAATACCCTGCAAAGCTGAAATGTTGAATAAAAACTATTTTTTTCTTGCATTTCTGTCACACAAACTTCAGAAATATGCTGGTATCCACAAAATTCCTACCACCCAGTGTTTCCCCACCTGTCCTGATAAAAACGATACCCCACTTGAGTGCCTGTGTCAGGAATGGATCACCCCAGGGACAACAGCTGCCCTCATGTGAGGACCAACATTGACCGTTGTGTGATCTATTCCTGACACGGGCACTAGGCCTACCCACACAAGTGAGGTACCATTTTTATCAGGAGACTTGGGGGAATGCTGGATAAGAGGAAATTTGCAAAGGATTCTGGATAACAGAACCTGTTGAGAGCGCCACAAGTTACACCATCCTGGGATCCCTAGGTGTCCAGTTTTAAAATATGCACAGGTTTGGTAGGTTTTCCTAGGTACCGACTGAACTAGAGACCAAAATCCAGTTAGGCACTTTCCAAAAAACACGTGATTTCAATGTAAAAATCTGATGTGTCCATTTTGCGTTTTGGGGCGTTTTCTGTCACGGGCACTAGGTCTACCAACACAAGTGAGGTACCATTTTTATCAGGAGACTTGGGGGAATGATCAGTGGAAGAAAATTTGTGGCACCGAAATCAGAGCGAAAAGTGTGTTTTTTTGCCAAATTGAGGTTTGCAATGGATTCTGGGTAACAGAACATGGTGAGAGCCCCAAAAGTCACCCCATTCTCAATTTCCCTAGGTGTCTAGTTTCCACAAATATATAGGTTTGCTCGGTTTCCCTAGGTACTGGCTGAGCTAGAGGCCAAAATCCACAGCTCGGCACTTTCCAAAAAACATGTCCGTTTTCACTGGAAAAATGTGATGTGTCCACATTGTGTTTTGAGGCATTTCCTGCCGCGGGCACTAGGCTTACCCACACAAGTGAGGTACCATTTTTATCAGGAGACTTGGGGGGGGGGGCGGGACGCTGGGTGGAAGGAAGTTTGTGGCTCCTCTCAGATTCCAGAACTTTAAAGCAACTTTTGTATTTCCAAAATGGGCACAAGATAAGGTGTTGAGGAGCAGTGGTTATTTGCACATCTCTGAATTCCGGGGTGCCCATACTAGCATGTGAATTACAGGGCATTTCTCAAATAGACGTCTTTTTTACACACACTCTTATTTTTGGAAGGAAAAAAATGTAGAGAAAGACAAGGGGCAATAACACTTGTTTTGCTATTCTATGTTCTCCCAAGTCTCCCAATAAAAATGGTACCTCACTTGTGTGGGTAGGCCTAGCGCCCGCAACAGGAAATGCCCCAAAACACAACGTGGACACCTCCCATTTTTTCACAGAAAACAGAGGTGTTTTTTGCAAAGTGCCTACCTGTAGATTTTGGCCTCTAGCTCAGCCGGCACCTAGGGAAACCTACCAAACCTGTGCATTTTTTTTAAACTAGAGACCTAGGGGAATCCAAGATGGGGTGACTTGTGGGGCTCTGACCAGGTTCTGTTACCCAGAATCCTTTGCAAACCTCAAAATGTAGCTAAAAAAAATTAAAAAAAATAAATACATTTTCCCCACATTTCGGTGACAGAAAGTTCTGGAATCTGAGAGGAGCCACAAATTTCCTTCCACCCAACGTTCCCCCCAAGTCTCCCGAAAAAAATGATATCTCACTTGTGTGGGTAGGCCTAGCGCCCGTGACAGGAAATGCCCCAAAGGACGTGGACACATCCCATTTTTTGACAGAAAACAGAGGTGTTTTTTGCAAAGTACCTACTTGTAGATTTTGGCCTATAGCTCAGCAGGCACCTAGGGAAACCTACCAAACCTGTGCATTTTTTAAAACTAGAGACCTAGGGGAATCCAAGATGGGGTGCCTTGTGGGCTCAAAAAAATAAAAAAAATAATAACCCTGGTGCCTAATGGTTTCTGCCCCCCTTGGTGGTAGACTGACCTAAAATCGGCCGATCTGCCCCCAAGGGGGGCAGAAATGGCCTAAATACAATTTGCCCCTCCAGGGTCACACCCATCTCTTAAAAAAAAAAAAAAAAAAAAAAAAAAAAAAAACACAAAAAAAAATGTGCCCTGGCGCCTAGAGGTTCCTGCCCCCCCCCCCCCCCCCCCCGGGGGCAGAAATGGTCTAAAATAAATTTGCCTCCCCCAGTCCCCCGGGGAGCGACCCTTGCCTAAGGGGTTGCTCCCCTTACGTGAAATTCACAAACAAAAAAATAAAACTCCCTGGTATCTAGTGGTTTCTGTCCCCCTTGGGGGCAGATTGCCTCATAAAAATAGGCCAATCTGCCCCCAAAGTGGGCAGAAATGGTCTAAATATAATTTTCCCCACCTCTAAAACAAAAAAACTAAACAAAAAACAAAACAAAAAAAAACTAAACAACAAAAAAATAGCCCTGGTGCCTAGAGGTTTCTGACCCCCCTGGGGGCAGATAGGCCTAATAATAGGCCTATCTGCCCCCCGGGGGGGGGGGGGGCAGAAAAGGCCTTTAAAAAAAATGCCCCCCCCCCCCCGGGAGCGACCCTTGCCCAAGGGGTCGCTCCCTCATGCCAGTTTCCTTTTTGAAAAAACATCCCTGGTGTCTAGTGGGCGTTTTGACAGCCGGATTGCTTTCAATCCGGCTGCCAAAACGCAGAGAGAGACTTCAAAGGGAAGGAAATAATTTTCCTTCCCTTTGAAGCCTCTCTCGGCCTCCCCCACGTGATCGGAAGAATAGCGCTGGAAGGTGAGCTTCCAGCGCTATGGAGGAGGCCCTGTGACAAACAGCGCGCAATTGCGCGCTGACGTCACGGGGGTGGGGGTCGAGGGTGGAAGGGCTTCCCCTTCCATCCCTGACTCAGGGGTGGGGGGTAACCCCACAGAGGGTTACGTCCTGGGAACAGAAGGGGTTAATAGGTGGTAAAACATCAACAGGAACATTAAAAGGTGCAATTCATTAGAATTTCAGGCTCCAAGGCAATACACTGTTAATATCTGACAGTTGCTCACACTTCATATGATTAATGTGTGCGTGTGTGTGTAGGTAAAAGTATACATCACAAAACACTTCATCCTCATTCAAAAGATTCAGCCACCGCTCAATTTACAGTGAAAATAAAAATAAAAAAGTCAATGTTTGCACATTCCCGATTGTTACTACAACCCATGCGTTCGGGCAGCTACATAAAAAGTGTCTGCCAAATTTAGTGCACGTTCAAATTTACTGTTCAACAGAAGAGGGGTTAAAGTAGTCAGAAATACACAAAATTATACATACTATTCTGCAGCACATAACAGTTTCTCCCGTATAGATTACATCTTTATACTGGGCATTCACCCTTCCTGATTCAGAACGGCTGTTCACTATGCAAGCGGGATCTCGGACCACTCCCCGGTCGAGATCCTGCTGAGGAGCCCCACATGAGACTATACATTACTGCCGAGATTGGATGCCTGCGAGGCAGGGAAACACAGAACAAGTTAAGGGAGGGGGTGGACCTCTACTTCAGAGAAAACCTGGGGACTGTACCATCAGCGGGCATTCTATGGGAGGCTTTTAAATCTGTCAGAGGTCAGGCCCAGGTCCTAATCAGGGAAAAAAAGAAAGAAACAAGACTAGAATGTAGTATCATAGAGAAAGATACAGCCCAACTGGAGGAGTCAGCCATGCCACGGGGGTCCCAGACGATTGCCACAAATTGCAACTACGCCAGCATGATCTGAGAACCTTGGCTGAAAGTCATGGCAGTGAGCATGCCCTGGCAGTACAGCGTTGTTTGTATGATGCAAGGTTAAGGTCAGCAAATTGCTGGCCTGGTTAGGACAAAGGGACAGAACGATCCTGGGTGCTTCAGGTGGACAACAAAGAGGGGCAGCCACAAAAGACACAGATAGCCGAGGCCTTTGCAATGTACGAGAACCTCTATGCCTGCAGGAGAAGAATGTCCCCTGCAGACTGTGCCAACTTCCTGAGAGATATCCCTCTGCAGGAACTCAGAGAATGATAGACAAGCACTGGAGGCAGACATGACAGGAGTCGCTGGCGCAGGATCCGTGGAGCCTTCAGTCGGGGAAGGCCCCATGCCCAAATGGACTACCAGTGGAGATGTATAAGTGAATGGCAAACATAATTACCAGACCATTGTTGGCAATGTTTCAGGAGGACTGTGAAACAGGTTGTTTGCCGGTAGATCAAAGAATCTCGACAATAGTAGTCTTTCATAAAGAGGGCAAGCCTCCGAAGATCTGCAGCTCATATTGGACTATATCCTTTTTGAAGATGGAGGCCTTGGTCTTTGCTACGGCCTTGGTGACCAGACTCTGAGTGGTCATTGCCTCACTTATTCACTCGGATCAGTCAGGCTTCAAGTCCAATAGGAGCACGAGGCTTAACATCAGGCATCTATGCTGAGTGCTCCATATGACTGCTAATCCACAGGCAGATCAGGCGGGTCTGATGTTTTGATGCCAAGATGGCATATGATTGCCTTGAGTGGAACTATATGTTCACTAACCTGGAGAGATTAGGATTCGGACCACGATCTTGCGTAGGGGTTGACTGCTCTACGGCTTCCCAATGCAAGAGTGAAAGTTAATGAAGTGGTCTCTCGGGAGATTTAACTGAAGGGAGGCACCCGTCAGGGCTACCCTTTGTCCCCCTTGCTCTTTGCCCTGGCATTGGATCCATTGGTGCGGGGATTCGGGCTAAGGGAGGACGGGAAGAGCGTATCTCATAGTACGCTGATGACATACTTCTTTATATATCGCAGCCCTCCCTATTGGCAGGCTCATGCAGATCTTTCGCATTTTTGAGGATCACTTTGGCTACACTATAAGTTGGTCTAGATCTGTGGTCTCTCTCATCACAGGCGTGAGGCCTCGCCTGCCTCAAGATTGGGGGGTACAAATGGTCATGGGTGGCTTTTGCTACTTAGGAATAAACATGACACGAGAACACCGGGAATTCCTGCACAGAAACGTACCCCCCCCCCCCACAGTTGGAGAGGCTTAGGGGAGATGTTGCCCATTGATACAGCCTTCCATTGACCCTCATGGGCAGAGAAACTCTTTAAAAAATTACGTTTACCGTGATTTCTTTACATTTTGCAAAACACGCCCTACAAGATCCCCCACAAAGGCTTCAGCAAGATAGATAGTGAGGATTGTTCCCTTCTATGGAACGGGGGCACTTCTAGAATAGCCCTGGCGAGTTACAGAAAGGCGTATACCAGGGGCACTTGGCTATACCTGACATCAAAAATTATTATTGGGCATCGCATCTCCTCATAGTCTATGAATAGGCATTCGTAGACCAACAGGCTCCAGCCTACAGTCAATTGTAACGAAATGGGAAGGGGTGGCCCGTAGGACTTCTTAAACGATAGAAGACGATAAGAGTGCCTACCACATCACACTCAGGTAGAGGTCTGGAAGGAAGCAAACAGCTATTTGGGTTGGAGAGGGAAACTTACTGGATTCTCCCCAATCTGGCACAATGACCTGGCAAAGGTGCTAGGACTGAAGGGGTTCCACAAATGGGAATTAATAGGAATTGAGCACCTGGGAGACATACAGAGGACAGGCCATAATTATCTTTGATGACCTCCGCATGGAAAATGACATAACCGAGATCAAATACGATAGATACCTGCAACTGGGACATGCCCTCAGGGGACATATTCAGGAGGAGGAGGAGCAGCAGCTGCCGGAGACCTCCCCCTTAGAGGACAGGATACTTACTGAACCTATTAATGAAAAAAGCGAGGAATATAAAAATAAAAAAAATGGTAAATAACTTGCCTGACTTACTGGGTGACTAAGGGAGGCATGGGAGAAACATCTGGGAGCCATCAAGAATGACAAATGGGGGGGGGGGGGCTTGGTGGGCCAGATTCCGGCTAGTTCAGTATAAAATGCATCATAGGTCATACTACTCCTGGATGCAGCTTCATGAATAGGTAAAGTATAGAATCCACTGTGCCCGAGAGCTGTAACAAAGAAGGCACATTCATAAACACTATCTGGGGATGCCCCAGGATAAAAGATTATTGGTCCATAATTGCTCGGGTGATGTCTCAAGTCTTGGGGTTGGAGATACCCTAGACTCCAAGTGGTTCCTGTTGGGGATCCCAGGGGAGCCCATGTGGTCCAGATATCAGGGGATTTGGTTAGGCCGGCATCAGGATTAGAAAAACAACATAACAGGAGCCTACCACTCCCGAAGAGACGTACTGTCAATTTTACTTGGACTGTTGCCGGAGTACTGAAAGAGTAATCTACAAGGGGAGAGGATGCCAAAGAAAATAAAAGGTGGTTTGGGGGGCGTGGCGACATATAGTGGCTGAGAGGTTCGGTGTGATCTAGGGAGGTATTGGATGTGGGATGGGACGAATCCATTGATTTTGAATAGAGGCCGTACAAGCGTCACTTGTGTCCCTGCTGACAAATTATCTGCTGTTAAGAAAAAGATCTGTAGAAGACTTTACCTGTTACATTTGCGATTCATTATATCTTTACGGTGTTAACCCCGTTTTAGTAAATACTTTTTTTTTTTTTAAGAAACCAAAAGTAGTCAAAAATGGATAATGGCTGTTCCAATGTAGTATTGTGTCAAGCATGACTAGAGACTCAGCTGTTGCCTCTGTAGAACACCCCTGCACGGGAAGGGCAGCACACGCTCACGTAAGGGTGAACCGAGGCTTCCAGGGATAACCCCGCTGCTCCCAAAACTCATGTCACCTCAGCCCTGCCCGAGGGTGCGCTCACCTGGCTGTCGCCGCTCGGCCGGGTCAGGCGGTACCGCAGGTCCCCGGGATCACGTGGCCGGGCTGGGCAGGCGTGAAGCCGCCAAGAGGAGCCCGGGTCGGGCAGCGCCCTCGAGGAGGGGGACGCGCAGCCGTGAGGGGAGCGGGGCCCGGGAGAGGAGCGGCGGCTGGGTCTACCGGGGGAATACGGGGAACGGAGAGGAAGGGGCGACCCCGGGCTGAGGGGGAGATAGGGGGAACGGGGCCGGTCGAGGTAGGGGGAGCGCTCCCGGGAACCGCGGGGCCGCAGCCCGAGGGGGGAGTAGGAGCGGTAGTCACGGTCGCCTACGGGGGAGCGGGACCTGAAGGCGCGGTACCTGGGGCTGCGAGAGCCGGGCCTGCGGCCGTGGGACCCGTGAGGAGAGCGAGACCGGGGCCCGTGGGAGTAACGGGGGGCATACGGGGAGCGGGGCCGGGAACGGTGCGGGGAGCGGGGCCGGGAACCATAGTGACTGCGCGGGGAGCGGGGCCGGGAACCGTGTGGGGAGCGGAGCCGCGAGCGGTGAGGCGCAGGAGGGGAGCGGGGACGGGAACCGGGGGACAGGGAGCGGGGCCGCGAACCGTTAACGGAGCGGCGGCCGCGGTGAGAGCGGGAGCCACTGTGACCACGAGGCGACCGTTTATCCCGCGGCCTCTCCATGGCCGGGCGCTGCTGACACGAACCTCCGGGCGGAGCGGCGAGACCGGGCCGCGGTGTCAACCAACGGCAACCCCGACCGAGCTGTTGCCGTGCGCACTTCTACCACATCCGGGACCCAGACGCCCCGGGTCCTCAGCCGCGCCGGCCATCTTGAAATCACGTCCTTCCGCTTTCACCCGTGCACCGGTAAATCCGCTCGAACCAAGCGCGTGACATATTTATCATAAATACGAATTCTGATATATCGTTTGCTCAATTTTCTAAGTTTGTTAATTTTTTTAAACATAAAAATTAAATATACTTTGGCCGTTGATCTTATAATTGACTTCATATCTTTGAAAGATAAGCAAGAATTTACTATTTTTTCTGTATTAGTTATTTTTGTTAAATGATCATTGGCATTTTGTCTTTTTCCACGAAGAAACGTCTTAGAATTCAGTAGTTCAAGATGGCTGTCTTATTATCGGAGGCAGTCGCCTCTTTTAGCAACCTAATGTAGAAGACGGACAAGGCAGAACTTTCTGTGTTTATTTTTTCCTCCCTGCCTGTCAAAGGAACCAACCCGTCCTAGGGTGACAGATCTCGAGGAGCCAAAACCGGGACAGGTCAGACATAAAGGAAGGACTAAAGACTTTACTCTCACTTTTATATCTGGCATGTCCCGTTTTTTTGCGTAGCTTTGTGAATATGTGCCTATACATGTGTGTTTTTATATATATATATATATATATATATACACACACACACACATTTACAAGACTACACATATAAAATTAGCTATGATTTGACCTCCCACCTTGCGCCCCCATTTTCTGGTTGGAATTTCAATGTTTCTTTGGCTGCAGGATGCTGTCCCTTTTTGTAAATGTTTAGCAGCACATTTATTAAGTCTCTGCTCCCCACTCAGTCTCTCTGCTGCGAGCAGACAGGGGACTGTGTTGCCTGACAGTAACATATAAATTACTTTATTTCATACTTTGAAGGCGTCCGTTAAAGGAGAGCATACCTTTAACTTCTGCTTCCATGGATGATCTGACCTTTGTCCCAAAAACTGGGATATCTTATGTAATGATCTGACCTTTGTCCCCAAAACAGGGACATTTGTTTAAAATTAAGAGAAGTGTCTGGACACTTGGACAGTCGTCTAATAACCAGGAATTTCCGGGGAAATCTGGGATGTCTGGTCACCCTAACCCGTGCCCACCCGCCTTCTAGGGCTTTCTCCTAGGGCCAGGTCCTTATGTCGATGTTTTGGGGGGGGGGGGGGGGGGGGGCTTGTGCTTAAACCTATATAACTTTTCTTTCCCTCAACAGGTAACTACGAGAAGTTTGCATTTTTTTTTCTATCTTCTTTGGGATTGTAGATTCCCCTAGAATGAACCGAGAACGCGGCCAAAATATATAGCACTAGGCAAGAAAGCAAATTTCTTTCTTTCTTTCTAAAATGCCATCAAAGAATAGTTTCAGGTGCTGGCAATGCCATCTTTCCAGGTTTCAGGAAGAAGCAGAGTGGCATTTTTCTAAGTAGTCAATTTTCCCAATGTTGTGGTTTTAGCCCACTTGCAGCTCGTGATGGAAACAGATGTGAAACACAAATGTGTAAATTGTTGACTTTTGTGCTTCTCATTAGGTTTTCTTACACAGAAGTCCTTGCAAACGACAAACTTTGGCTAAAAACACACATTTTCCTCACATTTCTGAGAGGGGAAGTTCATGATTCTGAAGATATAAACATTTCCTGTCTGGCTTTCCCACATCTGATTAAAAACAGCAACACATTTGTGTTGCCAGGCCTACGGTCCAAAAAACGGAAGGGGACAAAGCGCAACATGAAAAGATGAAATCTTTACGCTTAAAACAGCCCCCTATATATTTTTTTTACGACATAAACGGATGGCTGCGGAATTCGAGCCCTAGCTCTGCTGGAACCCAGGAAAACCTACCAAATCCAAACATTTCTGAAAACTAGATACAATCAGAGTGCAGGATGGTGTGACTTGTATGGATCTCACAATTTGTGTTTTATTTGTTTTTTAATTTATTTTTTTAGCCAGAAGCCCTTGCAAACATCACCCTTTGGACAAAAACACCCTTTTGTCATATTTCTCTGAAGGAAACTTCTGGAATCTGCAAGAATTTACAAATGTATTACCATCCAGCGTTCCCACACGTCTCCCGATAAAAGCAGTACCCTACTTGTGTGCATGGGCCTAGCGCGCCTGCGAGAGAAATGGGTTCAAATGTCTAATTCGGTTTCTGCCGACCTATGTGACAGGGGAAGCAGATTGAGGGCAAATTATTAGAGAGGGGGTACAGGTCCGTACATGGTGGACTTCCCTCCATCCTTTTGTGGGTTTTTTCACTTACCCTTGGTATGTAATGGGCATTCTGCCCCTCCTCCCCTGGGGGAAGATTGGAGGTCATCACTGTCATCTGGTCCCCTAGGGGGAAGGCGGAAAGTGGGTGCCAGGGGCCCAATGGGAGTCCCTGCACTGTCCATGCACTTGGCATGAGCAGTACAAGTCCCCTCATGGACAGCCCAGTCTTGCTTTCCAGTGCCCGGAATTCAGGCAGTGGAAAGCTCAACGGGTGCTGCTGCACCCGCCGCACCACCACGTTGGTGCCGGCTCGATTAAGAGCCGGGATCAATGTTAAGGCCCTGTTCACCGCAGGGACGGCAAGCAGAAAGGCTGTTTCCGCCCTGCGGTGAACTCCCAATAGGGCCGGCGGTGGCCAGGCTGCACAGGCGGCCTGATGGCAGTACGAGTTTGGCAGACGGCCTGCGCCACCCACCAAACTCGTAATGGGGCCAAAGTGTTGTACAGAGTGTAATAGCCAAGAGGCTGTCTAACCTTTACCTGTAGAAAGAATGTAAAAGTAAGAAAAGAGATACATATTTGGCTATTACCTATGTACAGATGTAATGAGAAATCAGAGGAGGAAATTATGTCTTCAATAGTGGTGTTGAACACTCAGATCAGGAGAGAATCCACCACAGAGCCTCGCCAAGGAGGATGCGCATGCTATGAGTCCTAGGGGGAATGGCAACAAGTATCAGAAACCTGAAAGAGAGGTAGGGATTGAATGAGTTGAAGGCTGTGTCCATAATGCCCAGGGATGCATGGGACAGATACGTGGTAGAGTGATTAACAATATCAAACATTATGGAAAGAGTGAGAAAAGGCCATTGACGAGGCAAGAAAGAGAAATGTTGGATGGCCATGTCCATGGACAGGACTTTATGGAAATCTGATTGAAGGTAGGGTGACCACCTTACTCCATATTATTGCATACACAATTTCCAGTTCTGTTTGTGCATTCTTGGCGTTGTAATCTTAATTTGTTTCACTGAACTAATTACGCTAACACATCTAATAGCAATGATGTGTAGATTAAAAGTACAGGACTGAAAACGCTGCCAATAATGACAAATGGAAGTGGTCACCTTAATTGCAAGTGATTAGCAGGGGCGTAGCTTGGTCATTAAGGGGGTGTGAGCTTCAGATTTGCCAACAGCGACTCATGGATATCTTGTTAAAACACAATATATGAGAAGCAGGACATGAGTGGGGCTTAAGAGGAAGTGGAAAGAGAGACAATGGCGGATGGTTAGAGGCACTTAAACAACCTTTTTCTAACCTATCAACATTTTTTTTAAGACCTTTAAAACTGAGATGAGCCAAAGTGTGTGTCAGTGTGGGAATGTACGAATCCCAGGGGAACTCCGACATAAACCTCATCATACCAGATTGAAAGCCCCTTTACCCAACTATTTACTACAGTATACATTTTTGTGATAATGTGTGCTTCATCATGTCCTATGACAATTCCAAAAATGTTGAATTTTACGTCATTTTACTTGCATTTTCAATTTACCTAATTGTATCACAATAACGTTTAATACTCCTTAACCCTTCCCATCCCTGAACTTCCTGAAACTACAACCCATCTTCAAATGATAACATTTTCTAAACCCTAAAAACCCCTAACTACTTGTTAACGATAGCCATTTCTGAACCCTACCATTGAGACCCCTTAACACTACCCTTCCCTGAACCCTAAAAACCCTCTTAGTACTCTTTAATGTTACTCTTTTCTGAACCATAAAACGCCTTATTCAATAATGTTACTCTTCCCTAAACTTAAACTCCCTACAATTTCTTAATGCTACTTTTACCTGAACCTAAAACCCATTTGCCCGACCTTAAAACCCCTTACTGCTTACCCTTCCCGGAACCCTGAAAACCTGTTATTGCTCCTTTACACAACCCTCCGCTGAAGCCTAAAATACCAAACTACCCATTAATGCTACACTTTTCTAAATCCTACAAACCCTTTTACTATCCTTTAATCCAGCTCTTCCTTCAACCTGTTTGTTCCTGTTGCAGGAAATTTTACACAATAGGAATAATGGGAAGTAATCAGTCAGGTAGAAAGGTGAACTTACACGGAGGGCAGAGTAGGGCGTTTATGATTTGAGATAGTTTCTTTGGACAAGGAATAATGTAGGTGATGGGGTTGGTGTATTATGTGGATACAGAAGGGTGAAGGGCTGTGCTCTGTGTGAGGAGTCTCTTTTCCAGGTGTTCCGGCTATGAAGTTTCCTCTACATCTTTGATGGGTGAGTGAGAATGATTGTAAGGTGGGTGAAACATTGCACAAGTGCAAGTTGACAAGAATGGCATTGTTTCAGTTTCTCAGCAATGCCAAAGTCAAATTTGTTTTAGGCATTGTCTCTTGGTTACATAGGCTTATTTTGCCTCCCTTCCCACTTGTTCTGGTGTTTTTTTTTAGAATAAGGCTGTTTTCCTCTGTTTTCACCAGCAAAGATTTTTCCCTGCAGAACGCAAGGAAATATATTTTAACAAATGTCTCTGTATACAGAGCAGCATAGGTTAAAATATCCTCAGTATCTGCCACACAAATGAGTCACTGGAGAAACATTTATACTCTCTACATTTGTGCTTTGATTTGTATATGCCAGTCTCTATTTCCATCCTTAGTGGACATCATGTTGCAATTGAAATTACATGGACTTCTGCTGACTTTTACCAGCATCCTATTAAGCGCCCCCCTATCCTCTGAGGAACGTTGTGCTTTTCGGGGCTATTAACGCCCCTGCTTGAAACTGCTGAGGTAACTGACTTGGTAGACCACCCCTAGTTATTTCCCGTCAATAGCCCATCCAATGCCCTATATAGAAAGGCCCCCTGATGTGGAGCATGCGTTTGTGACCATGCTGCACTTTAAATTACTACTGCTTCCATGAGTTGCATTTTATTAAGCACCTTGCTTTTTTCAGAGGATTAGTGATGAGGTAAGAGTTGCCGATGCAGTCTATGTGCTAACTCTGATCCAGTCTGCTAAACAGACTGCCTTGATTCACTGCCCACATTGGTTTACCATCATTAGTCTCACCCTCCACCCTACATAGAGATGCTCGCTGATGCAAAACGTGAGTGATTTCATCAGGATGTTATGTGCAGAGTTACTGGAGGTACGGATGCAGCACTTGCTGCAAGAATACCAGATGACAGACATTTCAGCAAAAGAATGAGCAATAAGGAAGGTATTTAAAAATGTCCTTGTGGTCTTTTGTGTCTATTGTTGACTCATTGGGTAGCGTGAATGGCAAGAGAAAGACAAACCGGTCAAGCATTAAGGGTTTCCATGTATGCAGGTAGGTTACAGCACTCTTGACCGGTACTCCATTTCCAGTCACTGGATTGGTGAGTTGATGCAATCAATGGAAAAATGTACATGGTCCAAGACGTCAGGTTCCCATTGTGCTGCAGACATGTCCAGTGTGGTAAACAGTGGCACCCTTCAAAGTGCATAACAATTCAATAATATGTGGCAGTGCTTCTCAGTCCACCCAAATATTGTGATTTTCACCATGCAAACCCACACATACTCCGAGGCAGATCACTCTTACTGGCCAAATCCACTGGGCACAACTATTCAGAACCTTCAGTTGGCTCTATGATTTCAAGATCACACAAATGGGTCACTCCAATTTGCAACTCTTCCCTCAAACGTAGTGGTACTTTTGGAACCTTGTGAACTACAGGTTTAGAATTGTTCTTCAGTATTATTGTGTGCTGTGTCTACTATTGAATACCTCTGGAGACGTGAATTCATTGTTCACCTACAAGATACATCCATGCAGAATTCACATCTCTTTCTGGCTAATTGGGATATGGACACAAACTTATCAGGATAATTAGGATCCAAAAGTATATTTAGTTCCCCTTGTTTCTTCCATCCTAGCAAATTGGATCCATCTTTGGCTATATGCATTATAGTTGTTGTCTTTCACTTTTCAACTCTAATTGGCCATCAAATTCACCCACCACCTCGATTGTCATCCCTCCATAAGTGAAAATCTTCACTTGGGACGGTTTCAACTCAAGAGTACATCAACCCCAATAATAGTAAATGGAGAATGTAGGAAGTTGGCTCTGTATGCACTATTTCAAAGTAAGGAATAGTATGCACAGAGTCCAAGGGTTCCCCTTAGAGGTAAGATAGTGGCAAAAAGAGATAATACTAATGCTCTATTTTGTGGTAGTGTGGTCGAGCAGTAGGCTTATCAAAGGAGTAGTGTTAAGCATTTGTTGTACATACACACAGGCAATAAATGAGGAACACACACTCAGAGACAAATCCAGCCAATAGGTTTTGTTATAGAAAAATATCTTTTCTTAGTTTATTTTAAGAACCACAGGTTCAAATTCTACATGTAATATCTCATTTCAAAGGTATTGCAGGTAAGTACTTTAGGAACTTTGAATAATTACAGTAGCATATATACTTTTCACATAAAACACAAATAGCTGTTTTAAAAGTGGACAGTGCAATTTTCACAGTTCCTGGGGGAGGTAAGTTATTGTTAGTTTTAGCAGGTAAGTAAATCACTTACAAGTCTCAGGTTTGGGTCCAAGGTAGCCCACCGTTGGGGGTTCAGAGCAACCCCAAAGTTACCACACCAGCAGCTCAGGGCCGGGCAGGTGCAGAGGTCAAAGAGGTGCCCAAAACACATAGGCTTCAATGGAGAGAAGGGGGTGCCCCGGTTCCGGTCTGCCAGCAGGTAAGTACCCGCGTCTTCGGAGGGCAGACCAGGGGGTTTTTGTAGGGCACCGGGGGGGACACAAGTCCACACAAAAAGTACACCCTCAGCAGCGCGGGGGCGGCCGGGTGCAGTGTGTAAACAAGCGTCGGGTTCTCTGTAGGTTTCAATGGGAGACCAAGGGGTCTCTTCAGCGGTGCAGGCAGGCAAGGGGGGGGCTCCTCGGGGTAGCCACCACCTGGGCAAGGGAGAGGGCCTCCTGGGGGTCACTCCTGCACAGAAGTTCCGTTCCTTCAGGTGCTGGGGGCTGCGGGTGCAGGGTCTCTTCCAGCCGTCGGGACTTTAGGTTCAGGCAGTCGCGGTCAGGGGGAGCCTCGGGATTCCCTCTGCAGGCGTCGCTGTGGGGGCTCAGGGGGGACAACTTTGGTTACTCACGTCTCGGAGTCGCCGGAGGGTCCTCCTTGAGGTGTTGGTTCTCCACCAGTCGAGTCGGGGTCGCCGGGTGCAGTGTTGCAAGTCTCACGCTTCTTGCGGGGAGTTGCCGGGGTCTTTAAATCTGCTCCTTCGAAACAAAGTTGCAGTCTTTTGGGAGCAGGGCCGCTGTCCTCTGGAGTTTCTTGTCTTTCTTGAAGCAGGGCAGTCCTCTGAGGATTCAGAGGTCGCTGGTCCTTTGGAAAGCGTCGCTGGAGCAGGTTTCTTTGGAAGCCAGGAGACAGGCCGGTAGGACTGGGGCCAAAGCAGTTGGTGTCTTCTGTTCTTCCTCTGCAGGGGTTTTTCAGCTCAGCAGTCTTCTTCTTCTTGTAGTTTCAGGAATCTAAATTCTTGGGTTCAGGGGAGCCCTTAAATACTAAATTTAAGGGCGTGTTTAGGTCTGGGGGGTTAGTAGCCAGTGGCTACTAGCCCTGAGGGTGGGTACACCCTCTTTGTGCCTCCTCCCAAGGGGAGGGGGTCACATCCCTAATCCTATTGGGGAATCCTCCATCTGCAAGATGGAGGATTTCTAAAAGTTAGAGTCACTTCAGCTCAGGACACCTTAGGGGCTGTCCTGACTGGCCAGTGACTCCTCCTTGTTATTCTCATTATTTCCTCCGGCCTTGCTGCCAAAAGTGAGGCCGTGGCCGGAGGGGGCGGGCAACTCCACTAGCTGGAGTGCCCTGCGGTGCTGGAACAAAGGGGGTAAGCCTTTGAGGCTCACCTCCAGGTGTTACAGCTCCTACCTGGGGGAGGTGATAGCATCTCCACCCAGTGCAGGCTTTGTTACTGGCCTCAGAGTGACAAAGGCACTCTCCCCATGGGGCCAGCAACATGTCTCGGTTGTGGCAGGCTGCTGGAACCAGTCAGCCTACACAGATAGTCGGTTAAGGTTTCAGGGGGCACCTCTAAGGTGCCCTCTGGGGTGTATTTCACAATAAAATGTACACTGGCATCAGTGTGCATTTATTGTGCTGAGAAGTTTGATACCAAACTTCCCAGGTTTCAGTGTAGCCATTATGGTGCTGTGGAGTCCGTGTTTGACAGACTCCCAGACCATATACTCTTATGGCTACCCTGCACTTACAATGTCTAAGGTTTGGCTTAGACACTGTAGGGGCACAGTACTCATGCACTGGTGCCCTCACCTATGGTATAGTGCACCCTGCCTTAGGGCTGTAAGGCCTACTAGAGGGGTGACTTATCTATACTGCATAGGCAGCGTGAGGTTGGCATGGCACCCTGAGGGGAGTGCCATGTCGACTTACTCGTTTTGTTCTCACCAGCACACACAAGCTGGCAAGCAGTGTGTCTGTGCTGAGTGAGGGGTCCCCAGGGTGGCATAAGATATGCTGCAGCCCTTAGAGACCTTCCCTGGCATCAGGGCCCTTGGTACCAGGGGTACCAGTTACAAGGGACTTACCTGGATGCCAGGGTGTGCCAATTGTGGAATCAAAAGTACAGGTTAGGGAAAGAACACTGGTGCTGGGGTCTGGTTAGCAGGCCTCAGCACACTTTCAATTCAAAACATAGCATCAGCAAAGGCAAAAAGTCAGGGGGTAACCATGCCAAGGAGGCATTTCCTTACAGAGAACCAGAATCTACCATTACCCGATCTTCAACAGCATTTACATGTATGTCACAATAGGAGGTTTCCTTCCGACGTTCCATACCGTATTGAAACTAGTAGTGCTCTCAACAACATTCAACTCGTCCGTGTCCTCTCCAATTTACCCCCTCCTTAATGTTAAATACCATGCCACAACGAAAGACGTGACACATTTTTGCAGATTGACCTTTCTTGCTATACTTAAAGCAGCTGGACAATTCTTTACAATTGAGTGGGGTTTCTGCTTCCACTCCACAAAACGTGTCAACGCTTTTCACATGCATACCATCAATGTTTAGATTTTGCATCCTCCTTCATTTGATCTTTAGATGATTTCTTGCTTCGCTGGCTAGTAATTTCACTTTGCTGGACACCATCTCAGTTAGAGGACAATACTTTAAAGTAGGCATCATAATTCTCTATTGCTTCAGCAATAATTGCTCCAGCTTCAGGATCATCAGTAGATAATCGTTCCTAAATCTTCCTATTGCATGCTCCTTCAATTAACTGGTCTCAAATTATTTTATCGTGCTGCATGCCACAATAATTGCATTTGATGGCTAATGTCCTTAAAGCTGAGACAAAGTCGTCAATCGACTCTCCTGGTTGCTGTGCTTGTTGTAAAAAGTTATGTCTTTCCAAAAGCATGTTCCTACTGGGAGAAGTATGGTTATGAAGTGCTCGTGATAGTGTGGTATAATCATAGCGCCTTGAGACCCGCACGGGTGAGTAGCGCGCTTTATAAATGTTAATGATTTGATTTGATTCTCCACCTTCTTCCAGCTGTGATGGAATTCGAATGTCCACCAATAGCAATGTGTTTAAATAAATCTGCCTTCCAGATCCAAATTGTGAATATGCAAGGGGTTTTTCTCCTTTTTGGTGAATGTGTCAACATCAGCAGCACCAAGGTACGCTTCAAAAGTATCCTTCCACCTTGACCTCTCCAAGGGTGTTGCACCCAGCACTGACAAAAATGTCTGTAAAGATGTTTCCTCCATGAGTACAGCAGTATGTGGGCAGGGGAGAATATGTAATGCAACTGAAACAGTGGTTCACCAACCCACTCACCAGCTGAAAATCGCAGTACAACGTTCCATCTAAGTTATATTAATACATCTGCCTAGGTGTTGACAGTTTGATGTGGTTGTCACCGAAAACAAAGAAGCCAACACTGTTTGGCAGTAGTCAAAAAGAAAATATGAGGCTTTACCATCAAGTGTAACAATCCGGTGTAGACAGTATACACTAACCACCTGATTCAATGATGGTGGCTAAATGGGATGGGATACTTACTGTCCTGAAATCTGCTTACCTACAAATGGTGGCTGCAACGTGGCGCCGCATGCACACGTGTCCTACACAAATGTCCACTGCGCATTGTCACATTGTGCACACAACACCTACTTGCCAAAAAACAAACTGCAGGGAACTATGCAGCTCCGAGATGATGAGTAACAGGCTAACGGTGGCTTGGGTGGAAAGCAGCTGATGTGTCTGTTCCACTTGTCGCCAATGAAAGGCATAGCTGCCAAGGTTTCAGATTGCTATGTGTGACATTTCAAAAATTTCAGTGTAATTATGAGTGACATTTAAATGATTATGAGTGACACTTTCTCACGAGCAAAATCAAGCGATGAAGACGATGGATTCATACAAATATCGTAATTTGACAAGAATCCTATACCTCCTCTTGTACACCAGAGTAACCCTTGTGGTCTTTGATAAACACTACTCGGAGCTTGAGAAACTGGAACAAGAGGTTTTACCGCACTTAAGGACATGGTTCTTTTGCGTGACAATCTCAGGCATTGCAGTAGTTCGGGAAAATGACCTGAAATGCGTTATTCTAACGTGAGATTCGTGACACTTCGCAGGGCTGGAAAGGTTGTACTGGAGCCAGACAAAGAGGTACAACTCTTTATTTTCGTGAAGAGCGTATGATAAGCAGTGACCACTAGCACCCTCACTCAAACCAACTGTCAACTCCAACATTCTTGGAACCCTGTGCATTGCACATTCCATGGAACGTGCGATGCAGCTGAGGTCCCAACAGTCATGCAAACGGATCTCTATTAAGAGTTCTGTTCTGCAGTCAGGTTGTCCATGACATCCATTCTGATGTACCACCATTAGTCTTTAGAGTCAGTTTCGTGCACAGATGGAGACTCCAGGACTTCTATCAACTACTCCACGTGTTATCTTGTTACCCAAAGACAGTAGCAGTTAAGGCGCATGTTGTACAGATGCTACAATTAACTTTTTTAATGATCTTGCAGGCTATCTGAAAATCAGAAGAATGGCCCTTTAAGAAGAGCAGGCTACCCAGCCAGTTTCTGTAGTCGGCTGGGAGCAGCGTGTCCAATTTACCCCTCTTTCTAGACAGCTCTTCTTGACCTGTTCCATGGACCTCCCATGAGGTGCCTCTAAGGAAGCCAGCACAGGTGACACTCTGTTGCTGCAGGCCTACAGCACGGTCCACAGAGCCCGGGCAAGGATGACCCCTTCAATTGCACCACTGTTAGCATTGGTGGGGCTATGGGGCGCCCAACTGTTTCCAAACTTCTCCAGGAGGAAGAATGGATCTGCCCCCTAGTGCACTGCCATCCTCTGAACAAAATACTGGGAGAGCTGTGTATAGACAGCACTCCAGTCAAGCCACAGCACTCCACAACCCAGGGCACGCCACAGCAGCAGCACACTCTGTTCTGTGGCCCCTCACATGTTTTGCAGCAGTAGTTCATCCTCTCAAGCTATCCCTCCCACTCCCCAGAATTGTTGCTCCCAGAATTACACCCCTGAAGGGTCAATCAGCCTGGCCTGAGGAGCTACTCACACCCTAAGCATGTTGGGTACCTACAAGCTATACTGAGGCGTGCGCAGCTCAAGAGCAGGATGTTGCAGTCCAGTTAGGCACCCTAAAGAACTGCCCTAAAAGCAGCCATCTTGGCTATGGCTCCTTCTTCCTTTTCTTAAAAAATCAACAACTCTTCAGGTGCGGAGGACATTCTACATAGGATGCCTCTCTCTTCATCAGTGTTTGGCCCGAAGAGCACATCACCAGAAAAGGGCATGTTCCCAATCCGTAACTGAGCGTCAAGTATCAGAGTGGTCAATCATAACGCAGGGGCCTTCTGACTTTCTGAATCCTTAACTCTCCAAGTAGCTTGGCCTGAGACACTGGCTTTGTTAGATGATGTGGTGATTAACGCTCGGGCACTGCTGCTTCAATTATTGGCTTGTGTTGACTTCTGACAACCGCGGAGGCGGCTGGGATGCTCCTGCTTAAGCCAGGGTTGAGGGCTGCGCCCTGCCTCTTCCCGCCCCACGCTTGGGTTGCAGAAGCCACCGGTTGGGCTTTCCTGGGGCACCGTTCCAGTAAATAGGGAGAGGGTGTCACCACAATGCGAGGACATGGTCCAAGGGCAGCAACAGTGAATGTTGGTAGTGTGGGGGCTGCACATCTTAGGGTGGGTGGTAGCTAGCTGGCGGGCTCGGTTGCAGCTTGAGGTAGGTACCACGCCTACGGATTGAGAAAGTAAGGTCTAGAGCACAGAAGGGCACTGGTTGATCCTAAGTAAAACCTGTGGTGGCAAATTAAAAGCTCATGGGGGGCCTTTTAGTGATACTTGGAGAGCCACCCCGCTCATTTGCATCAACTTGGAGAGTTACTGCAGTAACAGAAGCAAGCCCTTCTTGTGTGCAAACTATGGGAAGTTCAAGGACTGGGCCTAGAAGAAGAAACAGAAGCATCTGACTATGCAGCGACCACACTAGAGCGTTGACAGCTAATCAGATGCGGAAATGATGTCACAGGGTCAGTCACCCTCGAGTGCAATGAATCAAGTATCAGCTGGTCTTAGGATAGGAACTCTGCAGCAAAGCTCCCTGGCTCTGTGCTGTCCAATGATATCCCCGGAACTCGAGCTTTACAAACTAGGAGTACGAACGTCTGATTTGGATAAAAGTGATTTAGAAACAGAATACCGGGACCAATTAATCACAGCAAGGCAAGGACCGATTTGGAAGTCGGGCCTACGGCTGGTGCCCAGTGCTGGAGGCCAGGTGTAGGTTGTTTTTCCCCTATACTTCTGCAAGGGTTGGGGCCAGCTCGTGACGTTCCTCTGGAGTGGAGGGGCTGCAGACTAGCACTCGCTGTGGGACGGCCAGTTGTCACGTGCTGAATGACAAAGACCCATCCCCAGCAGCCACAGCATGCGGTGTGCCTCCTCTGACCCCGGCCTCCGGGCATGGCCAGGAGGGATCGCCATGGCAAATGTTGCTTCTGTGCGTCAGAGTTCTTGCTCCCCTCACAAGGGGGAGTGGTGGGAACTATCGAGGGAGTTTTGTTTTTGTCCCCGCAGTGGGTGGCGTCACCACATCTCAAGCGAAGCATCCTTTCCATAGGACCGATTGGAAATGCCCATCAGCGCTCTATATGTTATGTGCCATTTTCAGAAGGTGCCATCGGTACCAGGCGGGCCAGTCTTTCTATTCATTAGCGGTGGCAAATGTTTCTTTCATTCCACCTGTGTAATTTGGTGACTGTGTTACTCTTTTTGTAGGAAGCTGGCCTGGTGTGTGGTGAGCACCTACAGTGTTATCACCCTATACCAGGTCCAGGTGGCCCCTATTAGTGAGGTGTAGGCAGTATCTAGGAAGCCAGGGTTCTCCAGAGGTAGCCGCCAAGGCCTATCTAGGAGACATGCAAAGTTCATGCAATACCACTACAGTCACACAGCACTATCACACAAGAAAGAACAACTCAGTGTTACAGAAATAAAGGAACGTTATTTTAATGACACAAATACTAAAATTCTATATAGGTACTACTCTATTACAAGGTGAGTGAACACACTATTATATACGCCTTAGTGGTCAAGAATGAGCATAGAAAGTAATAGAAAACAGTGCAATAACAATAGGCAATAGTGTCCCCAGGGCGAGCCCAAACCATATGCTAAAAGAAAAAAAAGGAATGCGAATGATGGAGCCCCACCTAGGTAAGTGGAATCTGTAGAGGGGAGCCAGGAACTCCAAAAGGTAAGTACCAGAATGCTCCCCAGCGACCAGGAAAGAAGAGGTAAGTACCTGTTTCTTCCCAAACCCACAGAGAAACTTTGTGAAAGGACTGTGCAAGACCCAAGCAAGACTGCAACTAACAGAAGATGGATCCAGACAGAAGACGACCTGCAACGAAGTGGACCAAGTCCAGTTCCAGTTGGAGTGTCTGGTTGGGGCAGGAGCCACCACCCACCGTTCTGGAGGTACATGGACAAGTCTATGCAGCAGAGGAAGAGTTCCAGAAGTGATGCAATCAATGTATCACGTCAGAAGAAGAGTTGCAGTCTGTCAGTGGTATGGAAAAACCACGAACAAGTCATGGCAAAGACGAGCAGCAGAAGAGGAGTTGCAGAGCTGCCAGGGACCAGGAAGGACCAATGGGACTCAACCTAAGCAGGGGAGTCCAAGGTATCCCCTAGCAGTCAGGAGAGCAAGACATCGTGGATGCAGCCCACACAGGCAACTCACAGGCAGCAGATACAAGAGTCGCAGTGAGGCCCACTCTGCATACCTCGAAAGGAGTCCCACATCACTGGATCAGCAAGCAGGAGATGACGCGTTGCAGGCAAGAGTGCTGGGGGCCGGGGCTACTCAGAGCCTGAAGATCCCTTGGAAGAAAAGCCAACAAGCCTTGGTAGCTGCAAGAGTCACAGTGCCCAGGGGTACTGTCCTGAAAGGAGAGTTAAAGACTCACCACCTCCAAAGTTGGAAAGCTGGTGGAGGGGACGAAGGGGACCACCACCTGTGATGCAGGATCCAGGCAGAGTTGCAAGAGAGAGGACCCACGCATCCCTAGCCTTTTATCACATCACCTACACATCACTGTCCTTTTATCACATCGTTAACATGCAGCCCTTAATTTGTGCAGGTGATTCCCAGTGATTGGCACCAGCGCTAACTTTTTCAAAATTATATTTTGAACACATCGAGAGAATGGTAGAATAGGAGGGAAGAACAAACTGATAGATAAGCAGTGAGAAAGGAGTGATGAAAAGGAGACGCATAGGTGAGATAATGAGACAGGATGTGTAGGGAGGCAGAATGAAGAGGCATGAGGGGTGTGTACACATATATGTATATATATATATATATTGTAGGAAGCTGACTGTATATATCATATCAAAATGAGATATAGGGTGCACAGAGTCCAGGGGTTCCCCATAGGCTTAACAGAGGCTAAAGTAGATAATACTAATGCTCTCTTTTGTGGTAGTGTGGTCGATCAGTTAGGCTTATCAGAGGGTAGTGCAAAGCATTTGTTTTACCCACACAAACAATAGAAGAAGCACACACTCAATTACTTAACTCCAGACCAAAGGTTTTTATATTGTAAAAATTTATTTTCTTAATTTATTTCTAGAACCACAAGATTCAAGTTGCAGGTAAGTACCTTCAAAGATTTGTATTTCACACAATCACACAGGTATCAACAAGTACTTTGTTTAAAATAGCTAAGTAATACAGTTTTTGAATTATTGGCAATAAGCTATTTTAAAAATGGACACTGCAATTTTCAGAAACAGTTCCGGGGAAGAGGGGGGGGTAATGTTAGGTCGATTTACAGGTAAGTACAACACTTACAATTTCAAGCTCTGGTTTTTTCGGAAGTACACCGGTTGGGATTGAAGCTAGCCCCAAACACTCACCACCAGCAACACGGGGCTGGTCGGGTGCAGAGGTCAAAGTTGAGCAAAATTAATGGGGGCTCCCATGGAGACAGGGGGTACTCGGAATTCAGTCAGCCAGCAGGTAAGTACCCATGACTCGGAGGGCAGACCAGGTGGGATTAGGAGAGCACTGGAGGGGCCACAAGTAGGCACCAAACACACATCCTCAGCGGCGGCCGGGTGCCAACAGGACGTTGGGTTTCCAATGCTTATCTATGAGGAGACCCCAGGGGTCACTCAGAGGCTGCAGTCGATGTCTGGGGGGTGGAGGGTCTCGGGCACACCACTGGTCAGACAGGGAGGAGGGCCCCCTGCTGAATGATGTGGCACTGGGGGTACGTTTCTCCAAGGCCTGGAGGCTGCGGGTGCGTCGGATATCTTCGTGCAGAGCTTTGCGGTCAGAGGAGTCCTCGGGATTCCCTCTGCAGGCATCGTCATGGAGAGGTCAACCCAGGGTGGGCACTTGCTCGCAACTGCCTGGGGATCCTCTCTTGCTTGGTAGACCACCTTGACATGTATTGTGGGCATCGGGTGGACAGGGGTCAAGATTCACGCATCTGGAGTGAGGTAGGAGTCCCTGGTTGTAGGTTTCTTCAGACAGAGCCGCTGGCCTTGGGAGGTCTTGGTCCTTTTGGGTGCAGGGAAGTCCTCTGGAGTTGGCAGAGGTCGCTGGGCCTGCTGGATGCGTTGCTGGTCTTTTTGCAGATTCTTTGAAGCAGGAGACAGGCCAGTAGGGCTGGGGCCAAAGCAGTTGTAATCTTCCTTCTTCTCTGCTGGGGGTTTCAGCTTAGCAGCCCTTCTTCTTCTTGTAGGTCACCAGGAATCTGGTGAGCTGGGTTCAGGGAGGCCCTTAAATCCTAGATTTAGGGCTGTGTTAGGGGTCAGAAGGCAGTAGCCAATGCCTACTGTACCTGAGGGTAGCTACACCCTCCGTGTGCCCACTCCCTCTGGGGAGGGGAGCACATTCCTATCCCTATTGGTCCCTGTCCTCCAAACCAAGATGAAGGATTCTGCAGGGAGGGGATCACCTTAGCTCTGGACACCTTAGGGGTGGACCTAGCTGGGGTGGTCACTCTTGCCTGTTTTCCTTAATTTTCCCAACAGACTTGCTGCCAAAAGTGGAGCTTTGTCTGGGGGGGGGGCATCTTCAATAGCTGGAGTGCCCATGGGGCACTGTAACCCGATACTTGAGCCATTATGGCTCACCACCAGGTGTTACAGTTCCTGTAGGGGGAGATGTGAAGGACCTCCAACCAGGACAGGCTTTGTTTCTGACCACAGAGTGAACAAAGGCACTCACCCCATGTGGTCAGAAACTTGTCTGAAAGTGGCAGGCAGGCACAGACCGGTCAGTCCTACACTAGCAGTTTGGCTAACATACAGGGGGCTCGCTAAGATGCCCTCTGTGTGTTTTTTTCAAAAAATCTCACACTGGCATCAGTGTGGGTTTATTGTGCTGAGAAGTTTGATTCCAAACTTCCCAGCATTCAGTGAAGCCATTATGGAGCTGTGGAGTTCATAATGACAAACTCCCAGACCATATACCCAATATGGCTACACTGCACTTACAATGTCTAAGAATAGATTTAGACACTATAGGGGCATATTGCTCATGCAGCTATGCCGTCACCTGTGGTATAGTGCACCCTGCCTTAGGGCTGTAAGGCCTGCTGGATGGGTGACGTACCTATGCCACAGGCAGTGGGTTGTGGGCATGGCACTCTGAGGTGAGTGCCATGTCGACTTAGTCTTTTTCGCTCCACCAGCACACACAAGCTGCAAGGCAGTGTGCATGTGCTGAGTGAGGGGTCCCTTAGGGTGGCATAATACATGCTGCAGCCCTTAGGGACCTTCGCTGGCTGCAGGGCCCTTGGTACCTTTTACAAGGGACTTAACTGTGTGCCAGGGCTGCTTCACTTGTGGAAACAAAAGTACAGTTTTAGGGAAGGAACACTGGCGCTGGGGCCTGGTTAGCAGGATCCCAGCAAACTTTCGATCAAAGTTGACATCAACACTAGGCAAAAAGTGGGGGGTAGCCATGCCAACAGTGGCACTTAACTATATATAAGTGTGTGTGTGTGTATATATATAAACTTATATTAAAATTGCTTTTGCAGTGGTGTTAATTCTTTTTGGCGACATTACCAATGGTGAAACCGTTTCTCCTCCGCATTTCCTCCAAGCACCGAGCTTAGGGCCAGATGTAGCAAAGGGTTTTACCCATTCTGTGTCAATGGGAAAATGCTTTGGTACATATGGCCTTAAGTGCTCACAATGAGTGTGCCTCTTCTGCTCCAGAGCCCATGAATAGAGTTTGTCTCTTGCATTGTTTTGTACGTAGTAGGAGTCTACATCTTTTTTATTATAATAATCAGACCTATGAATTTAGAGAGTATCTCGCCACTTTATTTTCAACTCTAATTTCAATATGGATACTCATCATTACTTATCAATTAATGGATTAATCCTACCAATTTAAATCATGCAAATATCTGTCATCCCCTCAATTAGTAATGGAAGAGAATTTCTGGTACTGTATCATCTTTAATGCTCCATGTTCAAATATAATTCATAAATATTTAGCACCGTCTTCAGTTATTTACATTTGCATCGAAAATGTTTTAGTAGATGGCATAGCTATAAAAATATTGCAAAACCTAAATTAAACAACAGAGGCTTCCTTTCTCATTCACACACATCTACTGAATAAATCATAGTAAGGGGAGCCAAAAACAACACAAAGGAATGTGACCTTATTTATTTAATTCATTATAATTCTGTATTTTGTCCAGTAGAAACCGCTTCTTTACCTCCGCCTTGTCAACAATTATCCTCTTCGTACACCCAGTTTCAGCTCATTATTTGTAGACTTCAGTAGGATACACATATACTTCTGCTGTTAATACGCACACATCTATATATCAGTCACAGTGTCTGTATTTATATATTATCTGTCAGCTGTGATTGAATGAATCTTGTGGTTGATTCACCATATACTGACATAAAAGTATCCTGATAGGTGTAGTACTTAGTCAGTGTCTGGTGTGCCAACTCATTGTTGCTTTGCAACACTAGTCCACATGTTCGATATTCTTGTCATGAGCGGATATATGAATCACACACAAGATGTTATTTCTGTTCAGATGCTCTGACCTTTTCTATCATGGTACAGCTCAATTCACTTTTTCCCTGGTGTTATAAGTCTCAGTTCTCTGCCCGCTACCAATCTCCTACACAGCGGACTTCCCATATCTGAGAATCTATAAATGTTACTTGATAGAAAAATTTGCTAAAATCGAAATATTTTGTGAAGGTATTAAATTATATGGATGTTTGTATATGGAGCAATGAAGATGAGAAAGCCTACAGTGAGGCTCTTCCTTTTGCTATGAATGAGCAGGAACTTTCAGGCTTAATGGCCAGGCGGGGACTCAGAAATATGAGAGGAGGCATGGTCAAACGGAGAGTCATGGACCCAAAGATGAGTGCCAGGAGTCCAATGGGTGGGATGCAGTTGAATAATGGTGTTTTCAGTCTTGGCCTATGTAACTAACTCTACAAGCTATAAAATGCTTTTTTGACAGTAACATTCTTCCAAATTGATCCCGATGATACTAACTTTGCAGTGGGATGATACTAACTTCGCAATGCTTTATGAAAGGTTGTGATCCACAAATGTGGTCACTTTTTTGGGGTCTGGGCTATTTGTGGCTCCAGTCCAACTGTGAGGACATCCACATGAGGGCCCATTGCCACAGATCGAGAGCCAGGAGATTTTTGAGCAAGGTATTTCGAGGTGGCTAGACGCCACATCAAAGAATGTAGAATTTAATAATTGCTTCATATACAGCTGCTATTGAGTCCCGCTTTAAATGTTTGGATATGACTATTAAGGAGCATCTTGCAGATGCTAGTAAGGGGGCTTTATCTCCGAAGCAAGAATGGTCGTGTGGCCCAATCCTGGATAAAGTAGCCACATTCCCTTCTATATTCTCCTTGCAAATTGACGAAGTAAAGAATCTCAACTCCAATTCTGGTTCTCTTCTGAGAAATGAATTAACATCTATCTTACCCCAGCCGTTAGGTTCAGAGAACCCCAAAATCCAAACTTTTACTGGTGAGATTGACTCAGGAAGCATAAGAACTTTCACTCATGTACCAGAAGTTCATGCACATTTAAGCACTGCCCACAATAACAAAGTGGACATTTCTTCCTTTGGCTACAATGTGATAATTAGCAATTCTACAGAATTAATTAAAACTTCGACTATTAATTGCTTACCTATGCCCAATAACTCAGTCTTCACCTTTACACTGAAGTGTGAACAGAAGATTTTTTTTTAAACGGGAGAAAGAAGCAAAAGCAGAGAGAGTGAAAGAAACAACTACAAAATTCTTCCCAGTCTTCATTTCTGCTTTGATAACCACTCTTAGCCCCAAACTAAAGCAAAAACAAAAAACACAAACTTCCGCAGGACATACTCTAAGTGTGGCTATTACTAACCCAAAGCCAACTTCTCAAAGCACACAATCCACTGTGTGGCCACCATATTAGTACCAGAAGCTAAACATTCACATAGTTTGTTACAAGATAAAAACCACAGAGTTACTGCTAAGGATTCTAGGGATCAATCAACAAGAAGGCCAGCTAAGAACAGCATGACCAAGGTACCGACACAGGGATCACATCCCACCCAAAAACAACACCCAACTCAGCTCAGGTTCAAACTCATTTGAACACTTCTTTATGTCTTTTTCCAAACACACAAAACAGAGGGCCCTGGCTAGGAAGCCAGCTGGCCCCAACAATTATTAGAGAGGACAGGCTCCCTGTACCAACTTATCCGGTCAACTCAGCTTTAAGTGCCTGTTGAAAAACAATACTACCACAAAGACTATTTTATACACAGAATGAAAATATAGAAGTAATAAAGATATGTTGGATAGGGGCAACATTCTGAGACTCTTTGCAGCACATAAAGGTCTTAGTAACCCAACTTCAAATTGTATAGAATCGATTGAATTTCGGTCTCCTTTATCTGGAGGGCAGACATAACTGACCTTATTATATCAAAGAGGCATGATTTTGTCGATTGGGGCATTATAGTCACCTAAATGACAGAGAAAAGCTGTCCATCAGTCTTACTCTTAGAAGAAGCAGGTGCCACTGTGGCTTAAGGAATACATTTTTTTTTGTTTTACCACAGAAGGTCAAAGGAAATCGGTTCAATACTTAGAGGGTCATTATGATCCCCGGCGGTTCAGCCCCCCCATGCCGGCAGCAGGTGAAAAGACCACCACCGGCATGGCGGGCTGGACCGCCATATAATGAACACATAGAGGGCCGCCATAGGCAGCCCTCCTCCACCGCCAGGCTGCCTCCGACAGGCAGCCTGACGGGGGGAAGGAATCATTATCAGACAGGGCAGCGCTGCTGACCCTCGGATAATGATCCCTACTGCCACCAGCCTTTCCAAAGGCTGGCAGAAGGGGTGCTCCGGGGCCCCCCTGGGGGCCCCTGCACTGCCCATGCACTTGGCATGGGCAGTGCAGGGGCCCTGTGCAGTGCCCCATCGCGCAGGTCACTGCCCGATTTACGGGCAGTGATCTGCGCGACGGGTGCAGCTGCATGTAGCTGCCGGCAATGTCCCGGCCCAGCAGAATGTACATTATACAGCCGGCAGAGTCCCACGGGGGCTGGCAGACAGTTAAATGACCGCCAGCATGAACACAGCGGTTAAAACCACCGTGTTAATAATGAGGGCCTTAATGTGGGGGATGGGACCTGCCACGGGCAACAAATCACAATTGGCAGTACCATTAATCATAATATGGAATAAAAATCTAGGCTGTCACTGTAGATTGACTAATACAATCAACTCACAAACAGTATTCTAGGATTGGATATCAGCTGCTCTTAACGACAACAAGAAGGCTTGACTGGGTACATGGACAAACGCTTCAAACCAAAACTGTTTTAAACAAATGTATCCCTATAATTTCCTGAAAATTCATTGACACGACATTGCTACGAGCGGCCATTTATGAACAAGATCTTCAGTAGTGAACAGAGTGCTTTCACTTCTTGTATAATTTTTGTCTGGTCTCAGTAAGCACACCGAAGTCTTGCTGCTGCATCCCAACAATAAAAAGGTCCCGTAGGGAAATGCCTCCCGTGGCATGGTTACCCCTCTAACATTTTGCCTTTTGTTGATGCTAGTTATGATTGAAAGTGTGCTGGGATCCTGCTAACCAGGCCCCAGCACCAGTGTTCTTTCCCTAAACTGTACCTTTGTTCCCACAATTGGCACAGCCCTGGCATACAGATAAGTCCCTTGTAACTGGTACCCGTGGTACCAAGGGCCCTGTGGCCAGGGAAGGTCTCTAAAGGCTGCAGCATGTATTATGCCACTCTGGGGATCCCTCACTCAGCACATACACACTGCCTCACAGCTTGTGTATGCTGGTGGGGAGAAAATGACTAAGTCGACATGGCACTCCCCTCAGGGTGCCATGCCCTCAACCCACTGCCTGTGGCATAGGTAAGTCACCCCTCTAGCAGGCCTTACAGCCCTAAGGCAGGGTGCACTATACCACAGGTGAGGGCATAGTTGCATGAGCACTATGCTCCTGCAGCATCTAAGCCAAACCTTAGACATTGTAAGTGCAGGGTAGCCATAAAGAGTATATGGTCTGGGAGTCTGTCCATTACGAACTCCACAGTTCCATAATGGCTACACTGAAATCTGTGAAGTTTGGTATCAAACTTCTCAGCACAATAAATGCACACCGATGCCAGTGTGGGATTTATTGAAAAATGCACACAGAGGGCATCTTAGAAATGCCCCTGTATACGAGTCCAATTCCTAGTGTTAGGCTGACCAGTTCCTGCCAGCCTGCCACAACCAGACGGGTTTCTGGCCACATGGGGAGATTGCCTTTGTCACTCTGTGGCAGGAACAAAGCCTGCACTGGGTGGAGGTGCTTCTCATCTCCCCTTGCAGGAACTGTAACACCTGGCGGTGAGCCTCAAAGGCTCATGCCTGTTGTTATAGCGCCCCAGGGCATCCCAGCTAGTGGAGATGCCTGCCCCTCCGGCCACTGCCCCCACTTTTGGCAGCAAGTCCGGATGAGATACTGAGAAAGACAAAGAGGAGTCACCCACCAGTTTGGACAGCCCCTAAGGTGTCCTGAGCTGAGGTGACCCCTGCCTTAAGAAATCCTCCATCTTGGTTTTGGAGGATTCCCCCAGTAGGAATAGGGACGTTCCCCCCTCCCCTCTGGGAGGAGGCACAAAGAGGGTGTAGCCACCCTTCAGGGCAGTAGCCATTGGCTACTGCCTCCCAGACCTAAACGCACCCCTAATTTCAGTTTTAGGGGTGACCCTGAACCCAGGAAATCAGATTCCTGCAACCTACAACAAGAAGAAGGACTGCTGACCTGAAAGCCCCACAGAGACGACGGAGACGACAACTGACTTGGCCCCGGCCCTACCAGCCTGTCTCTCGACTCAAAGAACCTGCACAGCGACGCATCCAGCGGGACCAGCAACCTCTGAGGACTCAGAGGACTGACCTGTACCTAAAGGACCAAGAACCTCCTGAGGACAGCGCTCTGTCCAGAAACGACGACAAAACAGCAACAAGAAACCAACTTTAAAGAGACTCTCACTTCCTGCCAGAAGCGTGAGCCTTCACACTCTGCACCTGACGCCCCCGGCTCGAGTTTGGAGAAACCAACACTGCAGAGAGGACTCCCAGGTGACTCCAATGATGTGGACACCCTGAGTCGACCTCCCTGCACCCCCACAGAGACGCCTGCAGAGAGGATCCAGAGGCCCCCCTGACCGCGACTGCCTGGTACCAAAGGACGCCTGGACCAAGCACTGCACCCGCAGCCCCCAGGACCGAGAGGAACCACCTACCAGTGCAGGAGTGACCAGCAGGCAGCCCTCATCCTAGCCCAGTTGGTGGTTGGTCCGAGAAGCCCCCCTGTGCCCTGCCTGCTTCGCCAGAGTGACCCCCGGGTCCCTCCATTGTTTTCAATACAAAACCCGATGGCTACTTTGCACCCTGCACCTGGCCGCCCCGTGCCGCTGAGTGTGTGTTTTGTGTGCCTGTTTCCACCCCCAGTGCTCTACAAAACCCCCCTGGTCTGCTCCCCGAGGATGCAGGTACTTACCTGCTAGCAGACTGGAACCAGAGCACCCCTGTTCTCCATAGGTGTCTATGCGTTTTGGGCCTTCCTTTGACCTCTGGACCTGACCGGACCTGTGTTGCTGGTGCTTTGGCTTTGGGGTTTCCTTGAACCCCCAACGGTGGGCTGCCTATGCCCAGGGGACTGACTGTGTAAGTGCTTTACTTACCTGAGAAACTAACAATTACTTACCTCCCACAGGAACTGTTGATTTTTGCAGTGTCCACTTTTAAAATAGCTATTTGCCATTTTAAGCAAACTGTGTGTACTACTGTTTTAAATCAAAGTTCAATACTTACCTATGTGAGGTACCTTGCATTTTATGCACTTACCTCAAATTGGAATCGTGTAGTTCTAAAAATAAATTAAGAAAAGTTATTTTTCTATATAAAAATCTATTGGTCAGGAGTTAAGTCATTGAGTGTGTGCTTCTTCTATTGTCTGTGTGTGTACAACAAATGCTTAACACTACCCTCTGATAAGCCTACTGCTCGACCACACTACCACAAAATAGAGCATTAGAATTATCTAATTTTGTCACTATCAACCTCTAAGGGGAACCCTTGGACTCTGCACACTATCTCTCACTTTGAGATAGTATATACAAATCCAACCTCCTACAGGTCCATAGTCAAGTCCCTATAGCAATTGCTTGATAGCTTATTTGGATACAGACTTAAGTATTTCACTAGCTTACTGCTGACGTAGCTGGAAGACGGGGCAGGCAAAGAAAGATTAATTTCATTTAACTAAACAGGGTCTAAAGTCATGTCTAGCACATTGGATAATTTGGTAGCCCTGTCAATGCTAACTGAGAAATCTAGCTGCAAAAAAACAATTTCTCTATACTTGTTTGTAGAATTTACCTAGGCTTCTGACTATGTCTACAAGACTTTATTATGGCAAAAAAATGACTGTGTAATATTCCTGACAACTTATTGCACGCCATACAACTCTTGTATACAATACATGGGTTCAAACTAATTTGGGTGCAAATCAGGCTCTTTCTCCGAAAGTGCCCACACAAAGAGGACTCAAACAAGGATGCAGGCTCGCTCCAATGCTTTTGAATTTGTTCATCTCGGACCTAAGCACACATTTAGATGGAGCAAACTCCAACCTTCCTAACACTGGCCTTCAGACTGTTACCTCTCTGCAATATGTGGATAATGTGGTCCTTCTTAATCTAACTGGAACAGGCCTTCAGAAACTTGTGAATGCGCTAGATAAATGCACCAAAGAAAATCAAATTGTAGTAAACTTTGGAAACATAAACATACTCTTTTTAGACAAAAAGATAAACAAGCATTTGTAATGCAACGGGTCTCGCATTACGTCGAGTTAGAGCTATTAGCGTTGAAAACTCGTAACTGGACTTTTCTTGCCACATTAAATGGGAAAAAAGACGTGCACGATCGCGCTGCCAAATAAAGAGAAAAAGTATTCCAGAAACCTTACGGAAAACATGGACCCTCGTATGTTTCCAGTTGTTTACTGGTGCTCTTGAGGAGGGCTAAGCACCGGAAAAGGCATGACATATGCATGCCTTTCACAAATGGAAACAAGTGGATTTTAAAAAGAGAGCCCACGAGCCAATGAAAGTGACTGATGTAACATGGGTGTGGTTAAAATCCCCCTATAGAGAGATTAGAAGAGGGACGGAGCGCTTTGTTCTCGCTCCTAAAAAGGAAGCTGGCACATTGCTTGGGAGTGGGGAGCCTGTTACAAAGAGTAACAAATACAAATATTTTGGAGTATAGATAAATGATTGGAGTACCCACTTACAACACCTCAATGCATTAGAACATAAGCTTGCAAGCTTCATTTTTGCTTTCCAGCAGTTCTGATGCAAAACTCTTAGTCCATCTCTAACAGCAAAGCTTATCCTTGATGTTGCATTTGGCTCAGAAGCTTTTTCTGATCGGGTTGGATCATTTAATATCTCATAATACAAAATATATCTTCTCCTGTTCAAATTGCCTCCCAGCACAAATCCTAAGCCCAGATATGAGTGGAGTTCGACTTAACTGATCAATACCTGGCACTGAAAGCATCACTCAAATATTTGTTATTATTGATATTAAGACATGCAGAACGAATGCTTGGTGCCTATCAATAATCATGGCACTACAAATCATAGATGTCGAACTGTTACAGTATCAGGTCCTACTGTCTAATGGATTTAATAAGACCTCTGAACAAACAAGTAAAGTGGATTTATTTTACCAGTGATGAACATAAATTTAGCAGAAGAAACCATGCCTGGTTAACAATGAACTCTTACATTACAGTACCTTGAGGAGGTCGCCATGTTGTGGCTGGACTCAGCATATTAACAGTACCTCAGTGAGCCCCTCACTGAATAGGAGATTCTGCTTGTAATTGATGCTTTGGCTGGCACCAAGGCACCAGATGGATTCATGGGTATTCTTTATAAAACCTATAGAAGCCTCCTGCCCTTCCCCCCCCAATCTCTTGGACATGTATCAAAAGGCTGCAGAGCTTGGGGTCCTACCACCAACGCTCCAGGAAGCAGTGATCGCACTGCTGCTGAAACCGGGTAAGGACCCGTCGCTCTGTGGTTAATATAGACCCTTGTCCCTGCTCAACTCTAATAATAAAATACTGGCAAAACTCATAGCTAACTGGTTGTCCTTGCTCATGGACACGATTATATCATTGGCCCAGTCGGGTTTTGTTCTACATAAATCGACATCCATCAACCTTCGAACGGTCTTCGCTACCCATCACAGAATGTCACCAAAGACCCCAGCAGCAATTGCCCTCCTGGATGCAGAGAAGGTCTTCAACTCTCTGGAATGGCCCTTCTTGAGGGCCACTTTCTGCAAGCTGGGCATGCCCCCTGGTTTTGTCTCCTTGATAATGCTGTTATATACCTCCCTGACTGCATGGTTGTACATTAACAATACACTCACGTTGCACTTCCCCATCGCTAGAGGGACGAGACAAGGATACACCCTCTCCTTTTCATGTTGGCAATGGTCCCCCTTGTCGGCCACCTACAGGATAGGCATGTGCATTGGGTGTTGCAGTTCAAAACAGGCCCTTTATTGATCTCTCTCTATGCAGATGATATCTTTCTGTTTCTTCGTCACCCCCCAACTAATCTTAACCCAGTGCTTGGGAAGCTGTCACGCTTTAGACAATTGTTGGGGCTCACTATTAATTGGGCAAAATCAGAACTGTTCCTTCTCACGGACACAACTGTCCCTGTTACATGAGAGTATCCGCTTGCATGGTGCGACGACCAAGTTAAGTACCTGGGCGTTTACATCCACAGGGACCGTAAACAAATGCTTCGCCTGAATTATAGCCCTGCACTAGAAAAGTTAAACACCTAGATTTGATTGTTGGACATGCCTCCCCTTGTCGATGGCGAGGCGCATAGCCTTGATCAAAATGGTCGTGCTTCCACGCTTTTTGTATTTGTTTATCAACATCCTGATCCCACTCACAACTTCCTCCTTCACAATGCTTTGGGCCTCCTTGACACTCCTGATTTGGCCCGGTAGGTGTCCACACGTCTGTTGGGAGATACTGACGCACCCGTATGATCGCAGGGGTTCCGGGGTCCTCATTTTCAAATGTAATATTTAACTGCCCAATGCCACTATGCATATTACTGGTACCAGCCCCAACTCACGTCTGCCATACAACATCCCGGAAAGGGACTTGGTTTACCCCACTCGCCTAAGGTTTTTGTTCCCGTCTGGCATTTTGCTGGACCCTACAGATGTTCAACCACTAGCCACAGCCTGCTGGGCCTGGGGCCGCTTAGCATGCCTACTGGCATGCACTGTGCTCTAATCATCCGCCCTCCCTCTGGAGGATAAACCGTGGCTCCCCCTTAGAAAGGAAAAATTGGTACATTTCACACTTCGCTCTCATAATCTCACAAACATGAACGATTATTTTCCTGACAGCCATGTGTTCTCGCTAACCGGGGATGCCTGCTTCCATACTGCCACCAATATGGACCACTTCATTCTTAGCTGATTGCAGAGCACACTGCGTGCACTATTTCCTGCATACCTACTAGTGCCAGCGGACTTCATACTCCTTACTCTAATCATCACCACCGACTCAAGTCATAACCTTGTCTCCGAACTATACCACACTTGCCTTGCTCTTCTCCCAATCTGAGACAGCAGGGTGCGAGAGGTATGGGGGACAGACCTGGGGCATTCATTATCCGATAAGGTGTGTTATGCTTGCTGCTCACTAAAACGTATGGTCTCCCCTAACCACAGACATAAGCTTCTTCATTATAAATTCCTTCGTAGAATTTATGTGACACCCAGTGTCCTGGCCAAATTTGACCCTACCCGACCATCCACCTGCTTGAAATGTGCTGCCGACAATGCTGATTTCGAACATATGATATGGGCATGTACTTCTGTACTGACATACTGGAGTGGAGTCTTTACTATTCTTTGTTCAGTGCTCGATAAGAGATCACCCCGGACCCATTGATGGCTCTGCTCGGAAATGTGAAGTTCGTGCCCAAACCCCTGAGACAATATGTGGCCATGGCTCTCCTGTTGGCTGAACAAGACATAGTTCCTCACTGTGGCTCAAGGGCCCCCCTACTACACAGCCATGGATCAGAAGCTTAGTATTCTATGACACTACTAGTGAAGTATATGCCTCTCTTCAACCTCCCACTTCACGCCCGAAGGACATTTGGCAGCCACTTCGTGCTTACCTGTTAATGCTTGCTGGCGATAAGACACCGGATGCTCAGGGTCACTGCCATTCCTCGTCCCCTGCTTCACCACAGTACGTGCCCACTACATTGCATAATGCTAACTCCTCACCTTTTGCAGGGCTGAAGAAGGGCATTCACCCACTGCTGTACTACCGCCACCTATAGATGTTTTATTATGTGATGTGATAGCGTACATCCTCTTTTGTTAACCAATCAGACTACCGAATGACAATGCTAAATGTGGACAGTGTTGCTGCAATTTGTTCAATGCTGTAAACTTAATAAAAAGAATTAAAAAAAAACAATGAACTCTTATAAATCATCTCGCACCACAGAATTATTTTTTGTAAACGTTTAAAAGCTATTTTATAATAAATCTTTTTCAATTAAGAATTGGCCTGTACTCGTTGCAGGACCACCTTCCAAAATGGAGGACAGTCCAATTGGAGGAACTTGCGGATCACGCCAATCAATCAGTTGATTTCTATAGTGCAGCTAATCACCCAAGAGGGTATCCAGGATCTTGCATGGTCTGAAGGGCTGAGTTGGATAGCTAGGACTTGAGCACTTTTCAGAATTCCGATAGAGTAGGGGAGGTCCAGAGCTGCAGGAGGAGGCCATTCCATGTCTTCGCTGCGAAGTAGAAGAAGGAGCATCCTCTGTCATGCTTCTGTTGATGCAGGGAGTGTGGGCAAGCAAGCGGGAGGTGGAGCGTAGCTGTCTGGATGGTTGGTGGAAGTTCAGGCGTTGGTTGATGTAGGTGGGTTCTGGTTTGTGTGGGGCCTTGTATGCATGGGTCAGCAGTTTGAACTGGCATCCCTTCTGTACAAGGAACCAGTGGCGTTCCATGAGATGAGGGATGATGGGGAGGTCAACGACTAGTCTGGCTGCTGCATTCTGAATGGTCTGTAATTTGTGGAGGGTGTGTGTAAAGATTCCTGAGTCAGGAGTGTTGCCGTAGTCCAGTCTGCTGCTGATTATGGCTCATGTGACGGTGTGTCTGCTGTTCATGGGGAGCCAAGATCTTTCATAGCATTCACAGAAGCTGGGGTGTGGTCAGCGAGGCTGCTTCTGATGGTTGACTTGCCGTCAGTTTGGAGCCTAAAGTTGAGGTGTTCCATGATCATGGTGGGGTTGTCCATGCTGATGGGCATTGGATGGTCTCTTTGTGGACGATGGCGATTCCTCCTCTGGATTTGTTGGCGCAGTCCCGTCGGGAACTGCTGTGGCGATGTCAGGGGTGAATTAAGGGTTGAGCCAAGTCTCGATGAGAAAAACGATGTTGGGTGCAACAGCTTTAGGAGTTAAGTTATTTACTTTGCACATGAACCTTTTTACTTAGTGAGTGCAAATTCTGACTTTGAAATGCTCTTAACCAACATGACATAAGAACATGTTGTCAATCAATTTTCTGAACAAGAGATGAATTTGCTTGCATGACTAGGATTTATTAAATTTATTAACTAAGTGGATAGATTTTTGATTGCCGAGTGTGACAATGGTGGTACCTTCGTTTAGATAATTTAGGAAAATGCCCTATAACTCATTCCTATTTTATGCTTTTTACCAAAAGTTTTTTTTGGTGTTCGCTGCTAATAACACAAATTTTTCTGTCTTGATAGGAGGCTTTTCGGTTGTCATGCTGAAATAATTATATAAATAGCATGCTATCCTTCATTTTTAAAGTTCTGTGATTTATATTGATTGAAATACCTGAATGTGGGATTGACCTTAATATGTGATTTTAATCGGTTATCTCATTATCTTGTGCAGATTGATCCTAATAATTGATTTTAAGCTTCCAGATATGGCCATTTGTAGATTTTTGACACTATGCACTTTTGTCTGTAAAATGCTTAATTTATAAGGTTGTCTTTTGCACAGCAGGATTCTAATAAGTGAATAAAGTCTCCAGATATGACTATTTATAAGATCTTGTCCCTATGCACTTTCATTGTTTGTAAAATGTTTATGGTTTTAATTAATTGAAATAAAAGATCAACCACTAGACCGCCAGAACACATACGATTATCCTGTGGAACATAAACATAACAACTATTATTAAGGTACACATTTACTCTTTAGTTATCTTGGTCCTGGATAACAGTTGCTTATAGTTAGATAACCCAGTACTCATTTTGTCGACTTCTGAACGATGGAAAGGCAAACTTGACCCTGTGGGAATATGAACCTGTTACCTTGTGATCAAACACAGATCACTGTAGTGGATGCGTAAGCCCAATGAGCCACCAGGCACTACACAAATGTCTTGCCTGCTGTCCTTTGGGCAATTCATCTGCACCTTTGCAAGTCCTCACTTAAGGCCTGATCATACCTTCTTAAGAGACATGTAGCTCTGGTCACTTTCAGGGCTGTTGACATTATATGACTTATTTTGGCCAGACACATTAATTCTTTTGCTACTTCTGTTTAGAAGGGCTGATGTCCCAGAAGCAGATGCATGCCTCTTACAAACTGCTGATATAATCACTGAATTGGGTTTTGAACCTTCTTAGGAAAAGTGGGGTCTTTGCTATCATAAGGAATTTTCTTTCATAATCTCCAGCAAAACAGGGAATGGATGTAGAAAGGGCCCAGAAGACTCGAAGTTTACATGCTGTAGATTGAGGTTTTGCCATCCAAAAGCCCACTTACAATTGCCACATACCAACACATCCCGAAATGTTGTGATGGCGTCCAGCAGGGATGATCTGCACTTGGAGTATAACATGCGCAGGAGTCGTCATCCTTGTCCTCATCTCTCCTTGGGGGAAGGGCTGAGTCAGTCTTTTTTTTTCTAAGTAAGCTGATCTTGGTTCACTTCATTAGGTGTTGACACCAGACAAGAAGGCGATGCCACCATCTGGAGTTAGGTATGCAGAAACTACTGATCGCCAAGGAGAAGATGATCTTTTTTCTTAAAGGCAAGCTGGATGTTTGCAGGGTTCCAGCACGGACTTCAGTGCAAGCAGAAGAGGCAGCTGAAAAGGTCTCAAAAGGACCTGGACCAGGTCATAAAGTGGGTGAAGGATAATGGGAGGATTAGAATGCCCTGGAGATCCAGCAGACATCAGAGAACAACTCAATCTCTTTCTCTGCGTCATAAGAACCTGGAACACCATTTAATAGTAGGTTGATGTTGAGTAATGCAACATCAAGTGTGCAGGTAATCTTCAGTGTTGTGACAGACATCAAGGGTTCCTAGATTTTGATGGATCTCTTGGTGTCAAATTACATCTATGCTTCAACATCACTGTCAACATTGATCTTTTCTTAGACAGTACAGTGCAGTACCTTGTACTGACATCAAAACAAATGTCATGTTAACCGTAGTGATGCTAATGTTTTCCCTCCTTGTGCATTGTAGGATCTTCATTGATAGTCATGAATGTAGAATATTTCTGTATGTCTGTGCGGTATCCTGGAACAAATCAAACCCATACAAAGGATGTACTAGTCAGAGGTGGATCTGACGGAATTTCCAAAGACAGTACACCAGCCTTTAAACGCCTAAACAGACCATTTTTCCAGTGCCTAATTTTGGCAGATAAAACAATTTCCTGAAATCCCGACTCAGAGGAGCCCTGGGTCGGAACTGTAGAGTTGTCTCAAAGGGAAAAATACCCTCAAATGCAAAATGTGTACTGCCCTCTAAGGAGCCAGCAGATTCCATTTCCCAACATGCCTTGTACTGACAGCAACTAGAGAATCTCTGTTTTTTCTGGCTCATACACAAGGGATTTTAGAAAACCTTAAAGTTTTCCCAACCTATTTTGTGGGATTTCTCTTTAAAAAAATGCCTTGCTTCACTCAATCTCAAACGCGAATTGTTTTGGCAGCGTCTTCACTTTTTGTCAATTGTCCCTTCTATGGGAGGACAAAGGCAGCTGTTGACCCACATTCAACATGTGTTATGTCTGCCACTGTCACATTATGATAAAGAATGTGAATTGTGTCCCCCAATGACAAAGCGTGCATTGAAAGACCAGGAGGGAGTTGGCCTTAGAAGCCAGCTAGAAAATCTAAAGAATGAAGCAGAACAGAACCATCACTGCAGCATGGCCAGGGAAGGTCCACCTTCCACTGCGAACAGCCCCTTTCCTCCAAAAAAGTCCCATACAGGGAGATGTTAGAGTAAAAAGAAAAAGAGGCAGTTGCTGAAGCTCAAGGCCTCCTTTTATTATTCAACATCACCTCACTAGAGGTCAGTAGGGTCAACATCAACTGTGGCCTCTCCATCCCCATCTGGGCACCTGCCTCTGTCTTCTTTGCTGGTTATCTCTCTGCTGCTACTGACACCACTGTGAATTTTTACACCAGCTGAAGGTCCTCTACACGAACCCCTGAAGTTTTTGATCCTTTCTCCAGAACGAGTGATGACTGCTAGGCATACTTATTTGTCTCCAATCAGGAAAATGTCTGTTTCATACCACCTTGCCCACTGTAAGACCGCCCATCTTGACCAGTTCCGGAGATTCATTCTCCTTCAGAACATCCTGAAGAATTAATTCTGTGGAGGCACATGAGGAAAAGGTCATCACTTGCAATGTGTTATGGTCAGATGCAGATACCTCCACCTCGTAAACACCAAAGTTACCAAATTACTTTCATCAAGGTCATTGCTAATATAATAGAAGACATAACCACTTTTCAGAATGTTCTAGTTAAAGGAGCAAATAAAATCAACATGCCTTTGGTGGTTATATGAACATCCCTGCCGGTAATTATGCTTCAGCCGCAAGCCTCATCTTGACTTCTACTACAAAGGTTTGGCAGAGCTTGCAGAGGAACAATTTCTTACCCCCAACGCCTACAAAAGCTGCTACTCTGAGACCACTTTAAAAAAACAAGCTACTTAACCTTCTGTAACACTCTTTCTGGTGGATTCTCTATCTAACTGCAGAGTCCTCACCTTGAAAATACCCCGAGCTGCTAGACTAGCTCTAGAGAATTTTCTTCAGTAATTAACCCACACACGTCGGTAGGTGGTGTCATGCACCTCTGTCTCATTGTGATACCAGGGCCCCTACATAGTCACCACCTCCACGCACTGACGTCAAGTTTCTTTTTGATACTGGTCCGCGCCTTCTGGTGCACAGCCTTAGTAATCAAATTGTGCCAGATTTGAGATCTTTAAGATGTTATCTTATTAGCTAGGACTATAAAAGCCCATTCCAAAGATCGAGGAAGAGGGTGGGTCAGTGAGCAATCTGTGGATTGATAGTCTATCACCCGAAACAGCGTTACCTAAGGTTTGTAACTCATTCTTCTGATGGGTACCTCTAGCTGCAGATTACTCACCTGGTGAATCGATACCAAAGCAGTACCTCCCAAGGTGATGGGTCTGTGGAATAGCTCAGACCAGGAAATCCAGCAAGACAAATCGGGCAAAACACTTTTTCAGTTGGATCTAGCTAGCCCGGTAAGGGTGTCTTGTGAATGTGAACTGACTCCCAAGTAGTGGCCAGGCGGATGTCCAAGCCTGGCATGCTGTTCGCTAATGCAGTGCTAACAACCTTTGCTCTGGCAGAATGAGCGTGTAGGCCTTCTACCGGCTGTTTCTTTGCCAGTCCATAGAAGATTTTGATGCATTGAACAACTTACTTTGTGATGGGTTTCTTTTATACAGTTTTTCCTTTCTTTGCCCCAGAGAACTGCACAAAGAGCTGTTCATAAATCCAATGGTCCTTGGTACCATCAGTGTGAAGTCAGAGCTCCCTATAGGTCTAGCAGATGAAGTCTCTCTTTCTCCATGGATGAAGTGGGAAAAGTAAGCTGGTGTAATGCTATTCATATTTAACCACCAGCTCCATCTTGACCACTGACTCCATTTTGTGTTTAGCTTAGCTCCATACACCATCAGGTATTTTTCTGCGCAAAGCTTGTGCAACATGTTTTCGCTCTTTTTTTCACCAAGGTGGGACATAACACGGAGGAGTGAGGAAAAGATAAGGCTGTACCAGAGAATGTGTATGGTACAGCAGGGGACAGTTTGGTCTTGAGAGTGCACCTTGGGATGTGGCCAATCTCTAACGTGCTCATTCAACACAAACTGGTACAGCCAGTGTTTGAACAACAACTTACACTATGGGAGGAGGGAGTTTCTAGAATTCTCCTCTTCAGCTTGTTTAAGGTATTTAAGAGGGAAGCTTCACAACTGGGGTTAGAGTGAACTCATCCCAGGAGGGGAACGTCTTTGCACGGGTCATTCCCATTGAAGGTGGTTCTCTGTTTGAGCAGTCGTCTGGGTTCCTGACTTGAAGTTGGCAAAGAGATGATGTCCATGTCGAGCCCTATGGTGATGCATTTTTAATTCTTATTTTTAGCTCTGCATTGTGCCTGAATATATAATCACTATATGTAGACATATTATCCATGATTGAAATAGTGTATTTTCATTGTTTGTTTCTATCATCATTATTATTATTCTACGGGTGTGATTATTTTCAGAAGTGTATTAGTGTTGCTGTATTTGACTGCACACGTTCCCTATACGAACCTTGGAAAGCGATTTAATAAATGTATTACTCAGACTAAGACTGCTGAATGTTGGCATTCCTTTCATTTTTTCTTGTCTCATTGTGCCTTTGGTGTAGTCGCAAAATGGTGGGAAGGTTAAAAAGTGTAAAATTTAAAAGTGAAATATGTTTGGCAAGAAGTCAAAAGCAGCACCGCAGAACATTTCTAAAAATGCATGAGCGATTCCAGGGTGGATCAAAGAAACTTATAATGTCTTAGCAAATGTATGTTCTTGTTTTTTGGGACTTTATGAATCCTGGGATGAATGCCTTGGGGACGTAGAGCCCCAAGATGTACTGCTATGTTTAAATGAAGTACACTTCGAATGTTGTAGTGGTTTATCTATTTTAGGACGGCAAGCGTGGATATTGCTTTCTGCCTTTAGAAAAATGCATGAGAAATGCACACAATTAGAACAGGAGAATCAGCAATTAGAAAAGCAGCTTGCTGAAACTAAAAATACTGCCTTGTCAGAGTAAGTTGTTGCAAGATAAGACGGATACCTATCAGTCCGTGGCAGAGAAAGCTGCTGTTGAAGTTGCCTAGAACAAATTTCGGAAATGCAGAGGTAGAATAAATCAAAAGAAAGTTCATTTAGCAATTGCTAATGAAGGATTAGATTGGAATCCAGATATGTGGGTCATTAACATACAGAAGAGCACTGATTTTTCAAATTCGAGTGATCAAGAGGTCAAAAAGGTGGGGGGCAGTATGAGCCAAATGAGCACAATGTGGTTTGTGCACAGTCCATATTTAGACCAAAATACATGGCACTCCACAGAATCCAGGAGCATTTGAAATGCATTTTGTAGAAGATTATACTCAGCAAGAAGTTAATGATATTATGGATGATTTAAACAGAAAAGTGGTGAAGCACTGCTTACGTTGATGGTGAGGTTATTTGACACCGGTGCTTCAGGGTTAACAGATTCAGGAGATTCAAGGAAGTTTTGTATTCTTAGCACGAACCCCTTAGTACAAGTACAATTCAGGAGTTATGGGAATCAACGAGTGACCAATTTATTACAATTGGCGGTCATGGGATGTAATAAAAAATACCATACTGAATTAGACTGGCCGCCAAATGACACCCCTTGGTTCACATTAAGACATGCCATGCAAAGAATTAAGAAAGAAAGTAGAAAAATGGCTATTCTATTAGATGAAGCTCACAATTTGTTAGAGGCTCCATTGACCATTTCAGTACGAAATAAAATGATTTGTCTCGCCCCTCCAGCTCATAAGCAGGTGATAATGACTCTCCTAATTAATCAGACAGGGCAGAGAATAAAAGAGGTGCTGGAGGTGGTTGGCGAGCTAGGAGAATTTGGCGATTGGAATAAACCAGATTAGAGTGTCACACAGATAACAGAGTATCTAGGAGAGGCATGTTTATGGCATTACTGAAGGATGGTGTCAGCAAGCAACAGATACCAAAAGCCTGTGGGTGATGTAATGTAAAAGAGGCCTGGCCTGCGAAGAAGGTAGCAGGTGGATTCACAAGCAAGATTATAAACGTGCAACTCACAGTCAGTCACAGAAGCAGGAGGATGAAAAGGAAAGGGAAAGAAATGTCTCTTCACAAGGGAAAGAGGATGAAGGTTGGGACATACAGAGGTGTTGCCACAGGCAAAACAAAAGATGTTGGAGTTTGCAACTCCCAGCATTAAGCAGGAGACACAGCAATTCATCAGATTGTTTGGTTTTTGGAGACAGCATATTCCTCATTTGAGTCAGATCCTAGCCCCTTTGTACAAAGTAACACTAAAGAAGCATGAGTTTGAAAGGGGTGAACAACAGCAGTGTTTCAGTTTGGTTTGGCAAAGGCGGTGATTCAACAGGCTTTAGATTTATGGCCAGTACGAGGAGGAGACATTGAGTTGCATGTAACTGTTCAGAGGCAATATGCAAATTGGAGCATGTGGCAAAAATGGAAGAACAAGGGTGCCCTGGATTTCTGGACTAAAAAGTTACCTGAGGCAGGGGAGCGATACACTCTCTTTGAGAAATAATTACTTGCATGCTATTAGGCTCTAGTGGATCTTGAGCAAATGAGCCTAGGTCATAATGTGATTTTGAGACCTGAGATTCCAATAATGCAGTGGGTGATGAGTTCACCTAAATGCACAGCATAGGACACGCACAAGAAGCTAGTATCATACTTTGGAAATGGTACATACAGGACAGGGTTCGAGCGGGACCAGCAGGCACAGTCGCTGTACATGAGCAGGTGCCACAAGCCCCTGTGCAAGATGAGGAGAGGGTGCAGGAGGTACCACAGATAAGTCACCAGTGAGATGTGGTGAACCATTTGAATCTTTGTCCCCTGAGGATAGAAAGCATGTATGGCTTACCGATGGTTCAGCCAAATATGTGGGGGCTAAAAGACATTGGAAGGCAGTTTTGTGTAACCCAGTCGCCAAAAAGCTGTTGACCACTACAGGAGAAGGAAAGAGTAGTATGCAGAATTGTATGCTGTGTATCAGGCATTAAAGCAAGAATTGCCTGGAACTTGTCACATTTATACTGATTCTTGGTCTACCGCAATGGGTTAGTTACCTGGCTTCCCACAAGGCATGCACATAACTGGCAAGTACATTCAAAGTAGGTGTGGGACAAAGAAATGTGGTAGGACATTTGAGAAATGCTAGAGCAAAGTACCGTTACTGTATATCATGTAGATGCTCACTGTCCCACCCATTCACTAGAATGCTGGATCAATTCTCTTGCAGGCGACAAAGCCAAAACTTCAGAGGCAGAGGTGGCGACACCGAATTCTGACTTGGTGAAGATGGCTAAATGGGAACACCAAAAATGTGGACACATGGAAGAGAAAGCCAGCAGAAATTAGAGGGATGCACATTCCCCTAGACTTGATTAAAACTGTAACAATGCAATGTCCTATTTGTCAACACACAACAGAGATCAGTACCGCAAACTGTCAGATGTCAGTTGGGGAGAGGGAGGTTACCGGGGCAGATTTGGCAAATTGACTATACTGGGCCACTATCGACTATTCACAGGTGTCAATACGCTTGCACAGTAGTGGACACCTGTTCTGGTTACCTGATTGCAGTCCCTTGTAAATGTGCCACTCAGAATAATACGATCAAGACTCTGGACCTGTTAATGTTATATTGTGGAGTACCACTCCAGGACCAGAGTGACAATGGGTCACGTTTCAAAGGAAAATTGGTACAAGATTACAGTTTACAACAAAAAATTGAATGGATATATCACATTCCTTATTATCCACAAGCTGAAGGACTGATTGAGAGAACGAACGGCTTGTTGAAAGCCCAATTAAGAAAACTGTCAGATGGATCTTTGCAAAACTGGAGAGAGCATTTAAATGAAGCCCTTCAAATTCTGAATAACAGACCACTAACAAATGCTGAGACTCCCCTAATGAGGATGTTAACCCCTACATTGCACATACAATCCCATGTGGCCACCAACACCATCATGTATTGGGAAATACAAACCAGGAGCCTTAGTTCCTTACCGAGCCACACCAGAATCATCTGCAGGTCTTGACCTACTTGCTTTAAAAGCTTACACATTGAAACCAAGAGACATGGCACTTTGTGAAACAGGTGTTGGCATACAGAGTCCCCTGGAGCATTTCAAATTGATTGCACCTAGATCTAGGTTGACACTCAGGTCTTAGGGTGTGTGATGGATGCAGAAGACCAAGGAGAAATCAAGGTTATTCTCCGTAATAATGGAGACACTGATTGGATTCTACAAACAGAAGACAGAGTTGTGCATATTATAACTATCCCTGTGTATGGAGGATGAGTGAGAAATGGGACGGCCCCAGCCCTTCTTACAGTATGTGGGAGGGAGGTTTCGGTTCAACTGACAAAAACCCTGGTGCTAAGGTGTGAGTGGAATCCCCAAATAACCTTCCAGAACCAGCAGAAATTATAGCTAAGGACCCAAATAATGTTCTTCTAATCATGAAACCAGGAAAGAATGGAGGGAACACATCCCAGCTGGCAAATGTTATTTGCAAGTATGATCATATTTGTCTCTTTTACAGATCATACTACAAGGCGTCTATGCACTGACTGTGCTGTGTGGTCTCCTTTCAGGCATGTGGAGGCAGGAGGGACCAAAATCCCCCCAACTCCAACCTGATTGATCGACCATGTCGAGCAACACCTCTACTGCACTTGACTGAGAATATTTGGACTCACCTGGCACGAGTCGGACTCAACAGATCAGACTTTTGCATGGGATCTATGCAAAGTACAGTGGATGTTCTATCTACATGTTTGATTGCAAAACTCATACCTGCAAGACGTGATATCCCATTTCAGCCCATGTGAATATTGTAGGGACTGCCAAGAAGCAACAAATGAAATGTGGGAAAATCTCACTCAGATAACTGTGTACAATATCACCACTGGTGACGTCTGTTACTGCATGTCGTGTAATCCTTATGATGTTGGACGATGCACTCAACTGTGTCTAGAGGCAAAAACACAGTCTTCTCAAGAGATACCGTGTGAACACCAAACTATGTTCTTATCGAACGGATAAACACTGTAAAAACATGATCAACAACACGGCTTGCCTTCACACTGTGACCGCCGCTAGTACCATTAAGCATGTTAAATTACCAGTGGGCTGGCTCTTTTCGTGTGGAAATATCACTTTCATCTGCTTTCCCACTAATATACCTGGTGGACCGTGTACATTTACACGATTAGGACTCATGATATTTCCATTTCATTCTGTACATACTTGTTATTGAAGAGAAACTATTAAATTAAATGAAAACTGTGATGCTGACATACAATTATTATCTAAATCAGAATATTTAAGGTTGAGTCTCTCAATTGTTGGTTGGCCGTTTATAATACTTGAATGATCAATAAATTGGCATGCTTAATAGTTAAGAGTATTAATCACACTTCTATTGCTTTATCCAATTTTTTACTAGATATACTTGGTACTAGAAAAGCTGCATTGCAAAACAGAGCTGCTATTGATTACTTATTATTAAAGAATGATCACTGTCGCTCTGAATTTGAAGGCATGTGGTGCCTCAATCTGTCAGCCCACTCGAAATCCATCCAGTTCCATATCGACATTTTACATAAATTGGTGAAAGGAGTAAAACAAGATGAGGATAAAGGGTGGTGGGATTGGTTATTCCAGTGGTTGCCCGATTTCGGACAATTATATAATGTTTTTGATGGGATATCTGTGGTAATTTTAAGAGTTATAATGTTGTGCTGCTGTGTACAATGCATACCTAATTTGCATGCAATGTTTAGACCAAAACTAGTTCATTTCACACCCGTATGTTATGAGAGTCACTGGTCAAAAGGTGGAGTGTAATGTTATTCGTATTTAACCACCAGATCCATCTTGACCACTGACTCCATTTTGTGTTTAGCTTAGCTTCATACACCATCAGGTATTTTTCTGCATACAGTTTGTGCAACATGTTTACGCTCTTGTTCTCACCAAGGCAGGGACATAACACGGAGAAGTCAGGGAAAGATAAAGATGTACCAGAGAATGTTTATTATATGGCAGGGAACAGTTCAGTCTTGGGGGAGCACCAGGATGTGGCCAATCTCTAACGTGCTCTTTCGACACTGACTGGTACAGCCAGCACTTGAACAACAACTTACAGTATGGGAGGGGGAGTTTCTAGAATTTTCCTCTTCAACTTGTTTAAGGTAATTAAGAGGGAAGCTTGACGACTGGGGTTAGATAGAACTCATTCTGGGAGGGTGAGTCCTTTGCCTGGTTCATTCCCATTGAGGGTGGTTCTCTGTTTCGTCAGTCGTCTGCATTCCCGACTTGAAGTTGGTAACGAGATGATGTTGATGTCGAGCCCCATGGTGATGCATTTTTAATTCCTATTTTTAGTTTTGCATTGTGCCTGAATATATAATCACTAAATGTAGCTATACTATCCATGATTGAAGTAGTGTATTTTCAGTCTTCATTATTCTACTGCTGTCATTATTTTCAGAAGTGTATTAGTGTTGCTGTATTTGACCTGCATGCCTTCCCTATATGAACCTTGGAACATGCCTTTATCCATTTATTACTCAGACTAAGAGTGCTGAATTGTTGGCATTCCTTTTAGTTTGTCTTGTCTCACTCTGAAGTAAAGGAAAACAGCTGGCGGGTAAGGAATGTCCTATGTGGAAAGGCGTGAATCTTTCGGGAGGGATGCTGTTTTAGTCCTAAGCACTAGTTTGTCTAGAAAGGGGGTGGTACTGACATCACTGACAGACAGTGCTTCTAGTTCATTCATGTGACAAGTTGATGTTATCGCTATGAAGAATGCTGACCTTACGGTGTTGTATAGAAGGGGCATTTGTGCATTAGCCCAAATGGAGTGTACATGAGCAAAAGAGTACCAGATTGAGGTTTCAATAAAGATGGCTGATTAGGAAGCATAAAAAGACTGAAAGAGCCAGTACATAGCTTTTAACTGGTGACACAGCAAGGCTTTGCTAGGCTAAGGATAACAAAAATGTCATATAACTGTGCCTGTAAAGGTTGAACATTTTGGGAAGACCACCAGGCAACAAACTTCTCCTGGCATCCTGAATAGCTTGTTCTAGTCAGGGGACCCTTTCCTGCATCTGCTAAAAGATGTCCTCCCGAGAAGGCAGCCTGCCACATTCTCGTTGCCAAGTCTGGGGCCACTAGATTGACTTGGGCTTGGTGTAGGAAGTTGGCTCTGTATGCAATATTTCAAAGTAAGGAATAGTATGCACAGAATCCAAGGGTTCCCCTTAGAGGTAAGATAGTGGCAAAAAGAGATAATACTAATGCTCTATTTTGTGGTAGTGTGGTCGAGCAGTAGGCTTATCAAAGGAGTAGTGTTAAGCATTTGTTGTACACATACAGGCAATAAATGAGGAACACACACTCAAAGACAATTCCAGGCCAATAGGTTTTTGTATAGAAAAATATATTTTCTTAGTTTATTTTAAGAACCACAGGTTCAAATTTTACATGTAATACTTCAAATGAAAGGTATTGCAGGTAGGTACTTTAGGAACTTTGAATAATCAAAATAGCATACACAGTTTTCAAATAAATCACATATAGCTATTTTAAAACTAGACAGTGCAATTTTCAACAGTTCCTGGGGGGAGTAAGAGTTAGTTAGTTTTTGCAGGTAAGTAAACCACCTACGGGGTTCAAGTTTGGGTCCAAGGTAGCCCACCGTTGGGGGTTCAGAGCAACCCCAAAGTTACCACACCAGCAACTCAGGGCCGGTCAGGTGCAGAGGTCAAAGTGGTGCCCAAAACGCATAGGCTTCAATGGAGAAGGGGGTGCCCCGGTTCCAGTCTGCCAGCAGGTAAATACCCGTGTCTTCGGAGGGCAGACCAGGGGGGTTTTGTAGGGCACCGGGGGGGAAACAAGTCAGCATAAAAAGTACACCCTCAGCGGCACAGGGGCGGCCGGGTGCAGAGTGCAAACAGGCGTCCGGTTCGCAATAGGTTTCAATGAGAGACCCAAGGGTCTCTTCAGCGATGCAGGCAGGCAAGGGGGGGGCTCCTCGGGGTAATCTCCACCTGGGCTAGGAAGAGGGCCGCCTCGGGGTCACTCCTGCACTGGAGGTCGGATCCTTCAGGTCCTGGGGGCTGCAGGTGCAGTGGGTTTCCCAGGCGTCCGGTTCTTTGAAGCAGGCAGTCGCGTTCAGGCGTCGCTGTGGGGGCATAGGGGGGTCAACTCTGGCTACTCACGGGCTCGCAGTCGCCGGGGAGTCCTCCCTGTAGAGTTAGTTTTCCGCAGGTCGAGCCGGGGGCGTCGGGTGCAGAGTGGAAAGTCTCACGCTTCCGGCAGGAACCTTGTGGTCTTTAAAAGTTGCTTCTTTGTTGCAAAGATGTAGCTTTGTTGAACAGGGCCGCTGTCCTCTGGAGTTTTTTGGTCCTTTTAGATGCAGGGTAGCCCTCTGAGGCTTCAGAGGTCGTTGGACCCTGGGGGACGCGTCGCTGTTGCAGTTTTTTTTTGAAGTGGGGAGACAGGCCGGTAGGGCTGGGGCCAAAGCAGTTGGTGTCTCTGTCTTCTCTGCAGGGCTTCAGGTCAGCAGTCCTTCTTCGTCTTCAGGTTGCAGGAATCTATCTTCCTGGGTTCTGGGGGCCCCTAAATACTCAATTTAGGGGGGTGTTTAGGTCTGGGGGGTTAGTAGCCAATGGCTACTAGCCCTGAGGGTGGCTACACCCTCTTTGTGCCTCCTCCCTGAGGGGAGGGGGGCACATCCCTAATCCTATTGGGGGAATCCTCCATCTGCAAGATGGAGGCTTTCTAAAAGTCAGAGTCATCTCAGCTCAGGACACCTTAGGGGTTGTCCTGACTGGCCAGTGACTCCTCCTTGTTTTTCTCATTATCTCCTCCGGCCTTGTGCCAAAAGTGGGGCCGTGGCCAGAGGGGGCGGGCATCTCCACTAGCTGGGATGCCCTGTGGCGCTGTAACAAAGGGGGTGAGCCTTTGAGGCTCACCGCCAGGTGTTACAGTTCCTGCAGGGGGAGGTGGGAAGCACCTCCACCCAGTACAGGCTTTGTTACTAGCCACAGAGTGACAAAGGCACTCTCCCCATGTGGCCAGCAACATGTCTGGTGTGTGGCAGGCTGGCAAAACTAGTCAGCCCACACTGGAAGTCGGGCGTATTTTCAGGGGGCATCTCTAAGATGCCCTCTGGGTGTATTTCACAATAAAATGTACACTGGCATCAGTGTGCATTTATTGTGCTGAGAAGTTGGATAGCAAACTTCCCAGTTTTCAGTGTAGCCATTATGGTGCTGTGGAGTTCGTGTATGACAGACTCCCAGACCATATACTCTTATGGCTACCCTGCACTTACAATGTCTAAGGTTTTGCTCAGACACTGTAGGGGCATAGTACTCATGCACCTATGCCCTCACCTGTGGTATAGTGCACCCTGCCTTAGGGCTGGAAGGCCTGCTAGAGGGGTGACTTACCTATGCCATAGGCAGTGTGAGGATGGCATGACACTCTGAGGGGAGTGCCATGTCGACTTAGTCATTTTCTCCCCACCAGCACACACAATCTGGCAAGCAGTGTGTATGTGCTGAGTGAGGGGTCCCCAGGGTGGCATAAGACATGCTGCAGCCCTTAGAGACATCCCTGGCATCAGGGCCGTTGGTACCAGTTACAAGGGACTTATCTGGATGCCAGGGTGTGCCAATTGTGGAGACAAAGGTACAGTTTTAGGGAAAGAACACTGGTGCTGGGGCTTAGTTAGCAGGCCTCTGCACACTTTCAAATCATAATTTGGCATCAGCAAAGGCAAAAAGTCAGGGGGTAACCATTCCAAGGAGGCCTTTCCTTACAATGGTGAAGGAAGAAGTCCTGCTCCAGAGTCCAGGGGGATGCAGGAGATCCTTTGATTCACCCACGAGCTGTCCCATGTCAGTCGCCTGTTTGCTAGAAGGTCAGTGGCCAGCAGGACCACCAACAAGAATTGCCAATTGCAAATAGCTGATTCAAGAAAGATTGCAGGTTTATGAGGCCAAGCAAGGTCCTAGTGACTTGACCCTTGGAGGGGAGGCAGGGCAGGTCTTCAGCAGGACGGAAAGCAAGTCAGAGTCAGAGGAGCCCCCACGAGAGACCCACTGGCAGCAGGCACAGGGAGTGGCAGGAAAGCATCAGCAGCACAACAAACAGGAGTCCCACGTTGCAGGAGCTGCAGAGTGGGAGCTCAATCTGGAGTTGCGGAGTGCTAGAGGCTGGGGCTTCTAGGAGCTTGAAGATCTCTTGGAGGAACAGCCAACAAACCTTGGCAAGAGCAACAGTCGCAGTGCACAGGGGTTCTGTTCCAGTGGCTGCAGAAAGTGTCCACTGTCTCCCAAGTTGGTCGGAAGACAAGTTGGACCTGGAGAGGACCACAGAACCACCACCTGTGAGCAGAGCCTTTATGTTGGGGGAAAGAAGGATCCAGCGGCCAGGCGTCATCTTGAGGGGCCTGTGGGCCGGCCATCCTGAGGTGCCTGTGGATGCAGGGGAGTTACTCTTTCACTCCAAGGGAGATTCCTTCTTCATTCTTTTGCTTCCTGGATGCAGGCAGAGTACTTGTGACCCTGGAGGATGCACAGCCACAGATGTTGCAGAATCTTGCAAGAACTAGAGAAACAATGTTGCAGCGGGAGCCCTCCCAACTGGATACAGTCTTATTTCACTTCCAAAAGCAGACCAGCAGCGGTTCCAGAGGCAAGGAGCAGAAGATGTCTTGCAGAGAGTTCCTTGAAGAGTCTTGCTCAACTTATCTGAGGACCCACCATCTGGGGATCCCTTAGGTAATTCTAAAAGGGGGTTGGTCACCCTCAATAGTGACCCACCTATGAGAGAGGGTCAGGGAAATCATCTACCTGGCCTAAACAATCAGATGCTCTCAGGGGCTTATGCCCAACTTGTTTCCAAGATGGCAGAGTCAACTGACCACTTGGCAGAGCTCTATGCACCTCCCTAGGGGAGGAGCTGGACAGGAGGCTGTTCACTTCCCTGTCCTTTATGTAGTTTCGTGCCAGAGCGGGAACCGGGAGTTCCTGAACTTGCAAACCGGGTTATGCAAGGAGGACACTAAATGTGCCCTTCAAAGCAGCTTGGGGGCGCTCAGAGGCCTTCCCAGCCCAGACACACACATTTCAAAAGAAAAGGTGGTCACACTTCTCTCTTGCAGGAAACCCTTTGTTCTGCCTTCCTCGGCTTGAGTTAGTCTCATCAGCAGGAGGGCAGAACAGTGTCTGGGGTAAGCAGCAGTGTGGGCTGGCAGCCAGACCTCGTAAGCCTGCACAGGCAGAACTGCCTCTGACCCAATTGCAGTTCGAAAGCCACCACTGCAGATCTCGAGCACTTCCCTCCGAGATCTGTACCATATTGGAGAGATTCCAGTGATGCTGCAGCCAGGGAACTTCAGGTACCACTGCAGAGACCGCATATGCCATCTGGCATGTGTTACCAGCAGGTTGTAAGAGGCCATGAGGCCCAGCAGCCTCAGAGTCATTCTCACCGAAATCCAGGAGAAAGGCTGAAACATCAGCATCATGGCCTGAATATCCTGGACTCGCCGCTCAGGGAGATAAGCCCTAAACTGCACAGTGTCCAGAACAGCTACGATTAAGGTGTGACTTTGGCATTTTATAGTGAACCCCAGCAAATGCAGGATATCCACCGTAGTCTGGAGATGGGAGACAACAGCATGGGGTGAGCCCGCCTTCAACAGCCAGTCGTCGAGGTTGGGGAAGACAAAGACCTGACCTGTGTAGATTAGATGCAACCACCGCCATCACTTTGGATAACACCCGAGGGGCGCTGGTAAGGCCAAAGTGGAGCATTAGCAACGGAAAATGCTTGTGGCCTACCGTGAACCAGAAGCAATGTCTGTGGGCAGGTAGGATGGTAATATAGAAATAGGCATCCTGCAAATTCAAGGCAACCATCCAGTCTTCTGGGTACAGGAAGGATAGAACCTGAGCCAGAGTGAGCTTTTTGAACTTCTCCTTCCTAAGGAAAAGATTGAGGGACTGGAGGTCTAGGGTAGGGAGGAGGCCCTTGTCGGGCACCAGAAAGTAGCAGGAATAACCACCACAGACTACTTTGTGCACAGGGACCCTCTCTATGGCTCCCTTGGCTAAGAGAGCCGTAACATCCTTGCGTATAAGTGCCAAGTGATCCTCCGTCATCTGATTGTAGGATGGTGGCATGGATGGAAGCATAGTCTCAAAGGGGAGGAAGTAGCTCCTTCAGGCTATTTGCAAAACCCACCTGTCTGACGTGATGGACTACCAGCGGGGCAGGTGAAGGCAAATCCTGCTTGCGACTGGTCCCTGATGCGGAAGCGTCACGCTAGGAAGGTTTGGAGGCTGCAGGAGGGTAAGGTGGTGGTGGACTTGCTGGCTCCCTGATCCATGAGAACATTGTATCTCACATCCCTGGCCACGTAGAGGCTGGGCAGCATGCGCAGCACGGTAGGTGGAGGGGATCGGACGCAGTGGGATGCCCTTCTGTAACCACGAAAGAGGTGAAAGCAGACAGATGAGGACGAGGGGCAGCTGCGAGACCCTTAAAGCACTTGAGAGCTAAGTCTGCTTTGTCTCCGAAGAGACAGGTCCATCAAAGGGCATGTCCATATGAGTGGAATGATATCTTCCGAAAAGCCAGACATCCTCAACCAAGCATGGAGCTTAAGGCTACTACCGTCAATGCAACCAATCTGCCTAGTGAGTCTGTCGTATCCAGCCCATACTGTATTGTGAACTTACCTGCATCTCTCCAATCAGCAACAGTTTGGGAGAAAATGCCCAGAGCCTCCTCCAGGACCTGTGTCAGCTCTTGCGCAAGTTCCGCTAGTTCAGGAAGATTTTCATACATTTCTTGACCCTCTGCAGCCAAACAATGCATAAGCACAGAGCCTTTCTATTCTAGTGATAAATTTGAGCCACAGACATTTTAATAGTTACAGAAAACTTTTTTAGATTTTTACTAATGCAGCATTGGTTCTCCAAGAGATAACAAGAAAAAAACAGTGAAATGTTTTGCATGTTGAATGGAGAAACACACAGACACCTGATTTAGTGCCTGACAGTATTCTCGTGAAAGGTAATAATGTTAGTAAAACACAAAACAACAAAGGAATTGACAGTACTGGTGAAAGAAATATACTAAATAGAAAAATAAAGAAGACACTAAACAATATGAGAAACATTATATGCGTTCTAGTGTTTGAAAACAGTAAACTGTCCAATAGAAGCTTGAGAAATCCTGCTGGAACTGCAGTCAGGTTGGTGCCAGAAGAGAAGCTGAGGAGATTCTGCAGATGAGACATCTAAACTAACACCCCAGCTGACATCAAAGCCAGGGCAGGTAATTTGCAAATAATGTTTTCTGTATTTAGAGCACAGCTTATCCTTGAGTAGTGGTATTTGTAAGTTTATTGCTAGTCACTACAAGGCATGAGTACAAGAGGAAGCAGGGACACCCAAAAGTCATAGTACAGCAGGTGGTGCTCGAGGCTAGAGTTTAGTCAGAGCGTGGTAAGGCACAAGTACAGGCTTAAGTAAAGGCTCATAACTGCAGAAATCCAAGCAGAGGAACAAGTTACTTGCTTTCAGTAACACCTTATTCTAGTGAAGACAGGATCTAGCAGCAGATTCCTTACCTTAGAATTCTTCCCCCGGTGCCATACTGGATCGACAATTTTTTTCTCAGGAGTACCTCTGTGTACCGGTAGAGCACGTTGTGTGACTCCATTGCGATGTTGTCCACCTGATGTGATGTTGAGTCCCTACGTGCCGGCATCAGTTTCTTCATCAACTGTTTTCTGTGCCAGAAACGCGGAGAGCCAACAGGAAAACAGTGTGCCAAGAAGAGATGTGTTCATCAATTAAGAGCACCCAATAAGCTATCTTAATTCCAAGAAGGAATCTTTAAGAGAACAAGAGAAATCAGTTTGTAGAGCTTCCCCTAAAAGGGGAGTCCCTGTTCAAAGATCAGTTTTCACAGTGGAAGGATGATGGTTGGGTCAGTAAGGAGTCTGGGGGCAAGATTCGGTCTCTCCCAGACAAGGCGTTACCAAAGGCATCAGACATCTAGCTGCAGATTCCTTACCTTAGGATTAGATACCAAAGCAATACACCATCCCTGGAGGAGGCTCTGCGGACTGATTTCAGACAAGGAAGTCCTGCAGGGCCGAAAGAGCAAATGTTTAGAGAGCAATGTAAGTAAATGTGTGCAGGGAAACTACATTGCTGCCAGGTATATATCCAGCACAGGAACATTGCATTCCAATGCAGTGGTCGCAGATCTAACCCTGGTAAAATGAGGATGCAAACCCTCAAGGGGTTGCTTCTCAAGAAATTCTCAGCAGATTTTAATGCTAATGACTAATCCTGCAAAAAATCACTGACCAGAACAAGCCAGTCTAGTAGAGAACGGAAATGCTTACAAGTTCCATAAAAACTGTGGAAGGGACCACAGGTAAGTCATAAAGGCACTGAAAAGCATGGGGGGAATAACATTGCTGTGGCAGCAGGCCAAAAAGTGTCAGAAGACAAGACAATATAAATAAAAAAAACACCTGCCCCAAGGTGGGATTGAACTCATATTTAGCCAGTACATGGGGATCAGAGTCAAAGGCAATGACGGTGAGCTATAGCTCTTCGCCATAACAAAAAACATCTTTTCAGCCAAAGCTGCTCTGTAAAAGCATAGATAAAGTGGAAAAACCAAGAACCCATTCATAAAGAAGAATTGAATACTACAGTAATAGAAATATGACAAAGATCACAACAGAAACTATTGGCCTAGACAACTGTCCCAAGAAAAAACTGCCAGAGATACATTACATCTCTAGGACATTTAGACACTGGAATTCACATAGGAGGAAAGGAAAAATAATTGTCAATATAATGACAAAGGAAAAGAGATATAATTAGATATCAGCCAAAACAAAAGCCGATACTACGATGATGTCAGAAAAATGTATGAGGACCAAGCCAAGCGTTCAGTGAGACAAAAACTAATATAAAACAAAGTTTAAGTGTGGAGGACACCCCACACACCGCAGTAAAAGGCTATTAAAGCATGTAAACCAATGCCAGCTGAATGAGTAGTCCTCATCAGGTCACTGATAACAAAAGCTGAAAAGAAGACAGCAGATGAAAAACCTGGCTAAAGTACAGAATTAAAGGTAAAACACAAGTCTGGACACTGGTAAGTCAATATTTACTACTTATCACCCCCCATACCTACATGCCAGCTCACACCCTCACTCCACTCCATCCCACATACTGCACCTACACTTATGACTAACCCCAATGCCAGGCCCTGCATGCCATACCAGTGCATGAACAGTCCTCCCAGCCCTGCATGGACACCCATCACTAAAGCATGCACAGCATAGGAAACTAACAATCCCACAATACATCACCATACACAAGCAAAATGTGTGAGGGTAACACCAATGATAGAGGGGAAGCCAGGGATGTACAAATGTCATACACATGAAGCATAATACATCACTTACATCCCCACAGGTACCACAGCCAATGTCAGTGGAGAGGAGGTGTCACGACTATCCAATCCCCAAACAGAAACTGCCCCCAGTGATGACTGTAACTCTAGTCTTCTGATTCTGGATGACCTACCTGGCCCATCAGGGACCACTGGACAGCTGGTCACCCAAGCCCACTCCCAGACCACCACGGAGCCTCCCCCATGAGTATCCAACACCACAGCACCCACCCAGCGTACCCATACTTCTGTCCCCAGGACACGTCAATCAGCAGTGTTCCCACCTATACAGGGACCCCAGGCCACACCGCACACACAAGACAATCAAGGACCTGGGGTCAGTGGCAGTGGGCACACTGTTCAGGGGACAGAGGCACAGGCCAACAGAGACGCTGGGAGGACTGCTGTGCACTAGGGGAAGGACAGGACCAGGGAACTGACTCTCCAGGAGGCACTTTCCGAGATCCTGGGACCCTACCAACATTCCCAGGACACGATGGGCCAGGTCCTTGACAACATGCAGGAGAACAGGTGGCTGCAGAAGGAACAGTATCAGGGGATCAGGGAGGACTTGCAGGCCATTAACACCACCCTGATCTCCATAGCAGGGGTGCTGGCAGACATGGCCAACATTATGAGGGAGGCAACAGCACAGCAGTGGGCCCCTACCACTAGCCAATCCACTGACCAACCCTCCACTTCCACTGCCGCTAGTGGGCAGGAGGCCCAGCCACAGGACCCACAGGCCACCACCATCCCTCCCCCTGCAGAAGGTGAACCACCACGCAAACATTCCCTGCGACCCAGACAGAAGCCAGAGACACTTGCCAAGAGCACCGCCAGGAAATGAGACTTCTGATTGTCCCCCTTGTGTCCCACTCAATCACCTTGTCCACCTTGAACTGCAGTTGCTTCCCTTACTATGGCCACTTTGACATTGCACCTGTGCTACAAAAAGAATGGAACAATACCCTGGACTTTCCTCTATCATTACCCCATTCCATTGCACTTTTGCCTGAATTTGTCAGTACTAAAATAAACACCCTTGAACACAATTCGACTACTCGTATGTCATGTGTAGAAAATGTGTATTTATGGAAACAGTTAGATCAATGGCAAATGAACTGTACATTATGAGAGCATAGAAACAATGACCTGTAGCTGGCTGTAGTCAGCATATCAGTACACAGTTGTCGTAGCACCAACATCCGTAAAACGATAAGCCATAGGTGACAGTAAGTAGAGGTAAAAGGAAGTTAATGCCATCTTGTCACAGCCACACAGAATACACCAATAGTCATAGAAATGTGAAGTTGCACTCTCACCTGTGTGTCATTGGCAGTACTGACGGATAACTGATGTTCCGTTGTCCTCATCCTCATCATCCTCACTGTCATCAGGGTCTACTGCTGCCACAGGGGCATCTCCTGTCTCCTCCTTCGGCAGAAAAGGAACATGGCGCCTGAGGACCAGGTTGTGCAACATGCAGCTTGCCACTACTGTCTGGCAGACCTTCTCGGATGAGCAGCACAGGGATCCACCTGTCGGATGGAGGCACCTGAACCTGGCCTTCAGGAGGCCAAAGGTCCTCTTGATGATCCATCTGGTTTGCCCATGTGCCTCATTATAACATACTTCAGCCCTTGTCCTGGCATTCCTCACAGGGGTCAGCAGCCATGATAGGTTTGGGTAGCCAGAGTCACCTGCAGGTATTTAGGGACAACATTTAGCCACACACAATCCTATGGGGTCAACAGCAGAGGCATACACTAACATACAGTGGGTGGGGACCATGGCTCACCTATTAGCCACACCCAGTGCCTCTGTAGATGGGCCATCACATTTGGGATGCTGGTATTCCTCAGGACAAAGGCATCATGCACCGACCCAGGATACTTAGCATTGACGTGGGAGATGTACTGGTCTGCCAGGCACACCATCTGCACATTCAGTGAGTGGAAACTCTTATGATTCCTGTACACCTGTTCATTCTGGCAGGTGTAAGTGAGGTAACTCCACCGACGCTGGGTGTCGTGGCAGAAGGCAGTCTTGCACCGCAGTGCAATTCCACATTGGATAATACGGGGCTCTATGGAAGTACAGTGGCCAATGGGGATGTATGCCAGCGGTGTCGGTGTAAAGCACCGCGGACGTGACCGCCATTTTCTATCTCAATCCTCACTTGTTTCCTGACCTTCAACAGGAGAACACATACACTGCATGTGCTGCTGTGACCTGTGTCTGGAACCTACCATGGCCCGTGTGACCGGGGAAAGGGGCTTTGCCTTCACTTCGGAGGAGTTGGAGTGACTGGTGGATGGGGTCCTACCCCACTACGGACAGCTGTATGTCCCTCCAGACCAACAGGTGAGTACACTTTGGCCACAATGAATGTAGCAAGGATGCATGGAGATGTGTGTGCAAGCATCGTCTAAGGGGGGGGAGGGGATTGTCTGTTGGCGGTGTACATGTTGTACGCTGGGCTGTGTGTGCCAATGGTGATGGAAACAGGTATGGTGGGCCATTTGTGTGACAGGCTGGACTGTTTGTTTATTGGTGTTCTCCTGTCTGCATTGCCTCTGCAGGTCAGCACCCATCAAAAGAAGGGAATATGGCGTGCCATCCCCAAGGACGTGCGAACCCTGGGGGTCTATGGCAGGCGAAGCACCCACTGTCGGAAACTGTAGGACTTGAGACGCTGGGCACGGAAGACCGCAGAGGCCCAGCTGGGGCTTGGCCTCCCAACGAGGAAGGGGTGCCCGTCGGACCCTGACAGCCTGCATGCTGGCGGTAGCCTACTCTGAGCTGGATGGGCGCTTGAGGGCATCACAGCAGCCACAAAGGGGTGAGTATAGTGGGTATCAATACATACTTTGGCTGGTGGGGTGATATCCGGGTGGTGGATGGGTGTTAGTGGTTGCCCCCTAAGGCCAAGCCAGACAGTGCAGCGTGGGTCATCTGAAGGGTAATGGGTGTATGGCAAATACAGGTGACCTAGCTTGTTAGCAGTCCATTTCAGCCAGAGCATCGTGGGTTCCAGGAGTGCTGCAGTTGGTGGTGTGTGGTCCTCATCTTGCTTTAGTGACTAGCCATATCACTGGTAGTGCAATGCATAGTACTTAAGCCTGTTCCCGGTGTGTGACAGTGATGTGTATGCCAACGGTGGTGTTGGTGCAGTCACTGACTGTCAACACCAGGACAGTGCACGCTCTAGGGCAAAATAATTCAAAATGACAAACCTTATTCAATGTAATAATTCATGCATTGTGTGCTAATATTGCATATTAACTTTTTGCATTGCAAGTATTTATCTTGAACTGTCATTAATGCTGTGTGTAATGTATTGTTAATTTTCAAGCCTTTCCTGCAACCTGGCTGGGTGTGGCATGTGGGCAGGGCTTGGGTCTATTTAAGGAACCCAGCCCAGCTCCACATGCTCACTATTCAGAGGTCCCGGTGCCGAGCAGCAGCATTTTCCTGGGCTCCGGTTCTGGAGGCCTACTTGGACATTTGCTGGCCCTGTCCTCATTACCTTGCTGATCTTCAAGCAGGGCAGTAAGGCGGGGTTCGGGGAAATTTCCTAGACTCCGTTTTCTAGAAACATTTAGCTTTGTGATATACAGTGTGTGCGATTTATTCTTGGCACTAAACCCTTGCAGTTCGGATCGGCAGAGTGTGCGATCATTTCAAGGCCTTTGAATCTGGATGGTTGAATCGGCAACAGTGTGCGCAATTCATTCTTGGCAATTAACCCTTGCAGTTCAGATCCTCAGAGTGCGCGATCATTTCGAGGCATTTGAATCTTGATGGTTGAATCGGCAACAGTGTGTGTGATTCATTCTTGGCAATTAACCTTTGCAGTTCAGATCGACAGAGTGCGCGATCATTCCAGGTACTTGAATCTTGATGTACAGTCTGGCAATAAGGTGCGCAATAACTTCTGGCCAATTGAATCTTGAAATCTAGAACAGAGTGTGATCTTTCTAGACAAAACAAGTTTAGTCACTTTGCATATGCTACAGTATTATTCATGAATCCTATAGCAGTTAATTCTTTGGGAACAAAAGTACTCATTGATTCTTGTTGTGATGTAATTGCTATGATAAGGATTAACTTGAGTGAGTTCAATGTTCAGAGCGTTATTGAAAAGTTCTTGATCTCTCATGTTGATAGAGCATAAAAGAATTAAAAACAAAGTTCATGAAGATTAATGTGAATAACACTATTGTGCTCTTAACTCTTGCTTCCACAGGTCTCCGTCCCCGCTGTTCCCAACCTAAAACCCATCCCCCACTTGGCGATTCTTTAATTCTGTGCTATGATAGCTAGCAGAGTTTGGAGCTGCCAAGAGGTGGACATATTGGGAACAGGCACAGACCCCGAGGATCCGGTCTCGCTGACACTGACCCAGTGTATCCTTTGTCTCTTTCACCCCGTTTCTTGATTTGTCATCCTGTCCTTGTATGCATTAGCATCATCTGGCAGAGGAGCAAGGGCACTGGCAACAGAGGGAGCTGCATCCCACATGACCCAGGTGTCACGCACTGCACTTGACATCTCACCTCTGGATACAGGGTTGGAGAACACATCCGGTCTTCTACAGGTTCTGGATAATCCCAGAAGGAGTCCCAGTAATAAAAACCCCAAGAACTGGGGAAAAACCTCAAACAGGAAATCCTAAAAAAGAAGAAAAAACAGGACTTGACAACAGGAACAAAAACTAGGCAAAAAGCAGGCTTATATACTGAAAAAGGGGAAGTGACATCACAGGCAAGGAAAAGGACACCATCTTGAATTGGGAAAAGCCCATAGACAAGAATAGGAAAAATAAAGCAGTATATAAGAAAAGAGAGCATGCTGGGACATACAAACAGGAAGAAGACAAGATGGACACAACATGGACATGAAAAAAGGTGGCAGCCAAAGGCAAGAAGGAAAGAGGACAGAGAAAAACCACCACTGACAGGAACGAAGAAAAATGTCTTACAGGTAAGGGTAACGCGACCGGGAGCGCAATACACGCTTCCCAGGAAGCACTACCACGGAAACCAAGAAACGTGGGGAACAGCGCTCCGAATATCGGCAGCGCGTTCCTGCCGCGGAGGCAGAGAGAGACGCCGCGTCAAGGCGCCGCTTTACAAGGAGGCAAAGTCCACCGACGCTGAGGGAACCAGTGGGATGGAGGGCAGGGGGAGCACCACGCCGGAGACTGGAGGAGACAACACAGACTCAGATACCTCCTCCGATGGGAGCACCATGGTGGGGGCAGATACCTCAGTGACCACCCCAACTACAAGTACAGCCGCCACACCCCCGTACCAGCACCGCCCTCCGAGCAGCCCCACGGCGAGTTTCCCCGTGCTCGCTCACCCAGGAGGGTGGGCATCTCCTTTGCCCCGGGCACCTCAGGCCCTGCCCCAGTGAGCCCTGCTGCCCTGAGTGAGGAGGCTATTGACCTCCTGAGATCCATCTCTATAGCGCAGTCAACCATTGTGAATGCCATCCAGGGGCTGGCATCCCAGATGCAGCAATGCAATGCATTGCTGGAGGGCATTCACAGTGGATTGGTGGCCCAACAGAGATCGATTCAGGCTCTGGCCTCCTCTCTGATGGCAGCTTGTTTCTACTGTCCCCCCCTCCATCGCACACTTCACAGTCCCATTCTCCTCAACCCCAACCCATCCCAGGCACACATACAGATGAGCATGCACACAAGACAACACCCAAGAGTGGCATAGGAAAACACAAGTACCATACTGCATCCCACAGGCACTCACACAAACACCATACAGTTGCAGACATGACAACATCCACTGCCTCCACTGTCTCCCCCTCATCAGCCTCCCTCACAGTCACATCCACACTCACACCTGCATGCACTACATCAACATCCACTACCAGCATCACCACACCAAGCAGAACACACACCTCACTGGCAGACACCTCCACAACAGCCATGCAAGTGACCCCTCTGTCCTCTCCCACTGTGTCTGTCCCCCCCTCCTAAAGGACACAAATGCAAACACACACACCCAACAGCCATCCACCTCACATTAGCCTACAGCCCATGCACCTGCACCCAAAACCAGCAGACATACACCCCCCAACAACCACTTCCTCAACCTTCACTCCGATTACTCCTCCCGCCCTAACATCCCTATAAAGCTTCCTTTCCCAACTTGACCTGTCCCCCCCCTCCGTCCTGCCCGTATGAGCAGGGTACCAAGGACACAGCCCAGCACCTCAGCCAAACAGTCCACAGGGACAGTGGTAGCACCACCTACTCATGGTGGTAAGGATACCACAACTCCATCGATAAAGGGGAAGGAGGCTGCACCACCAGGCAAGAAGGGGAAGGAGCCTGCACCACCCAGCAGGAAGGGGAAGAGCCCATCCATCCCTGCCATGAAAGGTAAGGGATCTACGCCCTTTGTACTGGAGGAGACAAAGCCCTCTACTCCAGCAGAGGCTGTCAGGGTGACACCTCTACCACCACCGACTGTCACGGGCCCCCATCGCCAGCTGATGAATTGCAGCCATTAGAAAGTGCAGAGGCTGCCCAGAAGGTCCTCCATCCACCACCCCACTGCAGCCATTCGAAAGTGCAGGGGCTGCCCAGGAGGCTCCTCCATCCGCCACCACACTGCAGTCGTCACCGCCAGCGGACGCCATGTAGGCCACACCCAGGGGCTGCTGTACGAGTTTCCCCCTCCAGAACCAGTGGGCAAGTCACCCACCTGAGAGACTGTGGCCTTGCACTCCCCAGGACAGAGCAATGGGCAAGTTGCCCCATCCAGAACCCTTGGGAAAGTCACCCACTCCAGAGACTGTGGCCTTGCACTTCCCAGGACAGAGCAATGGGCAAGTTGCCCCCTCCAGAACCAGTGGGCAAGTCACCCACCTGAGAGACTGTGGCCTTGCACTCCCCAGGACAGAGCAATGGGCAAGTTTTCCCATCCAGAACCAGTGGGAAAGTCACCCACCTGAGAGACTGTGGCCTTGCACTCCCCAGGATAGAGCAATGGACATGGAGCCCCCTCCAGAACCAGTGGGCTTGTTCCCGCATCTGTCTGAGGTGCCCCCCACACACACCCTCCTCCTGAGGTCCTGAGGTGCCTCCCTATTTGCAAACTGATGCCCCTTCAGTGTACAAACCAGATGTGATCAGGATTCGAGATGGGACTTAGACTGTGGCCATGTGGGCCCTTTGAACATTGGACTGGGCAGTGTCCCTTTGTGTACATGTGTACATATCTGTTTCATTGACAAATCGAATTAGTTTGATGTTGATTTGATTACAATCACTTTAGTCCATTCCTGTTGTCTTTGCATTACTCTGCAGTTTTTTTTGCGGCAAATTGTTTTTCATGTGCCGCTGGATGTGTATACGGTGTGTGTTGTGCGTTTGTTTCATTCTTATTTTCCTCCCACCCTCCCTTGTCTGCTAAGCGGCTGTACTCACAGTCGTCAGCTTCGTTGGTGTTCCAGGTGGAGCATTACATAGATCATCGGCAAGACTTGCAATTCGGCTTCAATGGCGGCAGCGTTCTTCCCTGTGTCTCTGATGGTGAGTCTTTTCTCTTCTGTGATGCATTTCCACCAGGGTTTTGATGGCGTTGGTACCACCCCAGAAAAGGTGGCGGATTGATGTGTCTTAACATGGTGGGCGGCACTTTGTCTTCCACCTGGCTGTTGGCGGCTACCACTGTGGTGAGTGTTGTTTCTGCCCTGACGGTTGGTGTGGTACATTGGCTGTCTATGGGAGTTATCACCGCCATTGTCATAATTTGGCAGTACTTAACGCCAGTCTGTTGGCGGTATTACTGCCACTTTATCACTCACCCCCAGGGTCGTAATGAGGACCATAGTAATTAAAATAACTTTATGTTTAAAAAAAAAAACATACAAATTGACTGAAAAAAAAAATCAAAGATTACAGGGACGTTATAGTTAGGAATTTAAAAAACTTGCACCCTAACGTAACTATAACTTGCACCTTGCCATGCATTGTTAATTAACTAGATATTACAGCACTCATGACAAATTCTGTAACATTATTAAAAAATATAAATGAAGCATTAGCAGTCAAATTAATGAAGACAAAATTGTGCATGTTAGAGGGGCGAGTTATAGTTACCTTAGGCTGCAAGTTATTGCTACTACTAAATTTCTATGGTTTTGTAAAAGTACATTCAGAACCTAACTATAATGACCCTGTAACCTTTGTTTTTTACAGTGAATTTCTATGTTTTTTAAATTATATTTCCTGATTATAACATCCCTGTAAACCTTTTGTTTTTTTCACTGAGTACATATATGTCTAAAACAAAATAACTCTAAAGGGAGTAGGCTGCCACAAATTCCAAAGACAAGTCAATAAATGTACACCAATGTTAAAAACGACACTTACTCTGGAAAACGATCATCAAAATATGGTAATAGAAACTCAATTTAGTTGAGTATAAGTGAATCCAAGAACAAAGTGTTTCCAAAAGCAGACATTTTAAATAATAGTACCTAAGAGTGCAGGGAATCCGATGGATAGCTAAGGGATCATCGCCAAAAGAGTGCTAATTCTTCTTACATGAACAGAAATCTAGGCAGAATTATAACATCCAATGTGAAGAATTTAATCTCATGGAGCCACTGCGTGAGCTACCCAAGCGAAGCACAGCTCAGCTCTCTAACTCCTTATCTAGTCACACCAATGCATTCTAAATAGAACCTAAGGAGAAGGATGAGAACGATATGTGCCACATTAAGCCAAAAATACACAGAGGTTCACCACTCATTTCTGTGAGTCGCCTTCAGCAGTTGTCGAGGTACATGAATACAGGAACTCCTGACCTCTAAAGACAGGTCGGCAACAAACAACCAAGGGGCGCTCGTAAGGCTGAAGGGAAGCCCAACAAATTAAAAATGCTCCCGGCCAACCTTGAATAGCAGATACTGACTGCAGGACAGGTCTACGCAAAATATAGTTGTGTAAGTCCAAGGACACCATCCAGTCTCCTATATCCGGAACAGACAGCATCTGAGATAACAGGAGCATTTTGAATTTGTCCTTCTGCAGGAAGGTGTCCAGGATTTGGAGGTCAAAGATGGAAATAAGGCTCCTGTCCTTTTGTTTGGGGGCGGGGGGGGGGTGGGGGAAGACAAAGTAGCAATAACAACCCCACCATTCCCAGAATTCGTCACCTTTTCTATGGCACATTGGAAAGCAACAGGTGCACGTCCTGTAACAGGATGGATGGGCAAAAACTCTTCCAAATTTGCTCTGGTATGGAAATTATTTAGTGGGAGGAGAGAAAGAAGAAAGCATAGCTTTTTTTGAAAATTTTGCTTCACTGGATGTGATGCATAGCCAGTCTGGGAGGAAGTGCTCGGTCCTGCTCCCCACTGGTTGGGCATGGGACACCTGAGAGTAAACTAAAGTGGGGTGTTGGCCGGAACAGAAGTTTACAGACTGGTCCCCTTGCTAGCCAGCCCGCTGTCTGTTGGTTCCCCGTCTGGGGTCCTGAAAGGCCCTCAGTGTCCGCTGCATCAGTAGCTGGCATGGTTTTTACTGCCAATAGGTTAGCCCCTGAATTCTCAGAGCAAGTGAAAAAAACGCTTTGCAGATGTCAACAGCCCAGAGTGTCATGAATATTGTGCCTTTTCTAAACTGGGCATTTGCAAACTCGAGTTACATGTGTTAAGAAATTAATCAAAATGCTAAACAGAAGTCATATGATGCATTTTTGGTTTGTATTGTTATATTCTGCAGTTGGATAAGCAAGCTTGCAAGAATAATTAGCAATGTTTTATCTAAATGCTCAGTGCTTTGTTTTTGCTTTAGTATTGCTTTCTACACGTACCTAAAACCTTGAAACTTGCAATGGGTTTTATTTTCTGCTTTGCTTGAAGTCTAAAATTAGACTAGTGCTTAGAAATAGCAGCTATGTATTAATGACAGCAATCATGATGAATTGGTATCTCTTATGGCACCTTTGGTAACTGTTGCCCTATTATTGGTCTTCACTGTGGTTACAATTCATATTATGTTTACTAGATTAGGATTTTAGTTTGAAGATAAATATTTAAAATGTATGTGGTGTGTTCTAATATTTATTGACTTTGGTATTGTTTAACGAAATAGGTTTTGGGTACCACTGATTGTCCCTGTAATATCTCAAGTGATTGATCGTTACCTAGTACTCCTCTTGCTCAGTCATTGCTCAGTGTGTTCTGTAATGATTGCAGTACACCTAGTTTTCTGAATTGGGTTGGCACATTGACCAAGTCCTTAGTTCCAGGTGGTCTAGAAAACCGACCTGTTTCTAGAAAAATCTACAAAAGTTATCACAAGGAACATGCTGGTACCCGGGTATCTTTAAGTATTCCAAAGTGGGCGTGCCTTCTCTCTGGAGAGGCGAGACCCAGCAAAAGGCACATCTATTAATGAAGCCTGGACATCGCTGGAGAATCTGGTTGATCTCATCCAGGCATGCCTGTGAAGCTCAACGTTGGTACGGACTGCCGTGCCAATGCTGTCTGTGGTATCCAAGCCTGCAAGGATGATGTACCTGGTGGAGTTATGCATGTCATGGACAGCCTTAGCCAACAAGGCATGTGCGGCCGCCAGCAAGATCTTATTGGCCTTGTCCCAAAGAACGTGTATAGCGATGGCATACAAGCTAGTGTCTGTCACTTCCAGGATGGCATGGAGTCAGTACAGAGCTGCAAAACACCACCAGAGGTTTGTGGGAGCACTAATAAGTTATGTATCTTGAGTGGCCATTTTTCTGGTGGATACTCTAACCAGATTCTTCACCTGGTAAATACCACCATGCACCAGACTGGATCTGGAGAATTTTTTCCAGCAGTTCCTTTGTGTGCCAGTACCGTGCACTGTGCACCCCGTGCCACCTTGGACATGATGCTGAAGCTACATATAACCGCCACTCCAAAGTGGTGACGTTAGTTTCTTTCTGAACTTTGTCTACCCCGTTGGACACGGATCCACAGGCAGATAACATTTAAAAGTGTGCAGATCTCTAAATTGGGACCTTCTTAGGATGGTTAAATAAGTGCCCACTCCATAGAACGGGGACGTAAAAGGAACAGTGGGGAATCTACAGTTAGGGTATCCACCAAAAACCAGTGTTACCAAAGGTAAGTAACTTGTTCTCCTGATGAATACTTCTAATCACAGATTCATCACCTTTGGATTTGCCGCCAGTTAATCTGCCCTGGCAGTCAAAGATCTTGTCAGGTGGTGCCCTGGCGGGTCAGTCTGTTCCAGAGGCACAAAGGACCTAGGACTTCACTCTGCTCCGTTTGTTACAGTATCACATGGCGGTGGCGTTGTCCATGAGAACCTGAAACAGCCTTCGCTTGATGGACTGTATGAAAGCCTTTAATGCCAAGTGAAACACCCACAACTCCAACAGATGGATATGGGGGCAAGTCTTAGCAGCAGACCAGAGCCCTCTTATCTTCACCTCTCCCAAAAGGCGTCCCCAAACAAGTAACAATGCATCGGTCATGACTGTTAGTCACAGTCAAGCAGATACCACAGCAGGACATTTGTAGTCTCCTACAAAATCTGAAGGGAATCCTACAGGTTTGTCTAGTGCTTAGCCCACTAAGACTTCAGATCCTACTGCAGAGCCCACATATGCAATCTGGCATGTTCCACAAGCAGCATGGAAGAGGCAAGAAGCCTCAGAACTGCTCTCACCAAGACCCAGGACAGTCTGAAAAATTGGTGCATCCAGAACAGTACCAATGAACGGGAGCTTCTGGGAAGGACTTTGAAACATTGATAGAGAACCTCAAAATGAGAGGTTTGCCATTGTCTGGAGGAAATCTACGACTGATTGTAGCAAGCCCACCTTCTGCAGCCAGTCATCAAGGTATGGGAAGACTGGTATTCCCAACCTCCGAAGATGTGCTGTGACCACAACCATCACTTTTGTGAGCACCCAAGGGGCACTGGTGAGGCGGAATGAGAATACAGAAATTGAATATGCTTGTGACCCACCTTGAACCACAAGTAACTTATGTCTGCTAGATGGGAATGTGGAAATAGGCATCCTAAGAATCCAATTCTACCATCCAACCATCTGAATGCATTTCAGATAAAACTTTGCACAGCTGGTGACATCTTGAATTTAACCTTCTTGTGAGAGAAGTTGAGAGGGCAAAGATCTAAAATAGAGTGAAGGCCTCCCTCCTGCCAGGCACCAAGAAGTAATTAAAGTAGCATTAAAGCTCCCATTTCTAAAACGGGGACCCTGTTGAATGCTCTAGTCCAAAAGAGCCTGGAATTAAGATGGACAAATGGTTCTCCAACAGCCGCTCTGGTGTAGGCGAAATATGCAGCGGAGTGTGGAGGAATAGTAGTGCATATCCTTACTGAACGTTTTGAACACCCATCTGGTGGATGTAATGCTCCGCTATTCATGTATGTGTTACCTTATCCTGCCACCAACGGGATGGCCATGTGCCACTAAGGGCATGAGCCTAGATGCTGTTGGCTGGATCCCCGACCTCGAAAGGTCAGGAAGTGAGTCTGTGGTTCGAAGGCTGACCTTGGTGTGGTGTTTGCGCGAAGCCTCTTCTGAAGCCTTGAAAATGCAGAAACTGCTGGGCCTACTGCTGCTTGGGTGCAAAATCAGGACCACACGGTGGCTCTGCTCTCTTTGAAGTGTTGCAGGTCACAGTCTGACTTGTCTCTGAAGAGATGCTTGCCATTAAATGACATGTCCGTTTGTAACATCTGCACATCACTTGAAAAGTCTGTGAATCACAGTCTCTGGATCTCATCCACATGTGGCACTGAAGCATCATACTGGCAGTAGGTATTGTCCCGCCCACAGCGGACGAGTTATAAGGGGCTTGGCCATCTTGCATAATCAACACAAGATTGGCGCACAGACCGTGAACAAGATCTCGCCAATCATGTTCCATAACACATGTAAATAGCATTCAAGGAGGCAAAAGGCATTCACTGAACCAAGAGAGGGGTTGGCTGAAGACATAATATGCTTTCTGAATGCATCTATGCATTAGGATTCTTCATCAGGTGTAGAAGGGAATGAATTTAGGTTGAGTCTGTTTGTCCAAGTCTGGTCCACTAGACTTTCAGGTGTAGGATTATGGAGGAGGAAAAGTGTCATCTGGCAAGCTGCTTGTTGACTGGCAGACAAGAATGCAGTTTAGTCCTAGTGCCCATTAATGTGTTCGTAAGAGGCTCAGTAAAGGTGAGGAAGGGTTCTGTAGAGATATGTCCAGGTTGTAGGACTTCTGCTAGGATGTTGGTCTTGTCCTTCAACACTGCAGTCATGCAAGATTCGCTTTCAAGTCAGAAAGAACTACTAGTTCCACTTCTGGTGTTGGCAGCATCAGTGCAACATGTGCGGGACCGTAGAGGTCTCTCGAATGGGTGTGAGGTCAGAATGGGCATCAGTCTGCAGTTAGAGAGGATCCTACAGGTGTGTCAACAGGAACAGACGGCATAGAGAATGGATCTAAACTGATTACAGGCATCCTTGTGGCATAGAAGCATGCCTGATGGAGGTGGACGGGTGCCAAAGGTGTGCAACATGGCCTCCTTGAAAACCTCAACTTGCTGCAGTCTCGCCAATGGGCCTGGGATTTTGGGTTGCATTGGAAGATGTGGGATTGATTCTGCGGAAGCAGACTAGGTGTGAGAGGTACCCTGGCGTCCATGTAAATTCACTTGACGAGTGATGGGAAGATGAAGTCTCATGCTTTAACTTATTTTTTTATTTTTATTTTTTAGACTGGCATACTGTGAATGTTAAGAAGTCTTTTCTTGAGAACTGCCTTGAGTATGGGAAGGGGGCCACGTTCTCAATGTTGATCGAGACCAACCTTTATGCACATTCAGACGATGTTCAGCAATGTAGAGCTTAGTTTCAAGGTCCCAGATTGCCTTTTGATTTATTCTGATACAGTGCCTGCAGGACATGGTATTGTGCGACAAACCCAGGCACCAGAGACCAACTTTGTTGTGTTTCTCACAGACATCTCTTTCTACCAGTACCTAAAGGGCTTAAATCTTGTGGTCTTTGGAGGAGACACAATCCTTATACATTGTGTAGAATTCCAAATCATGTTAAACAGCAGAAATATTGAGGGCTCATGTTCTCGATGAGTGTCCGAAGGTGCTGAAGGTAAGGATCTGACATGAGTGTGCAGAGGTGGCAGTTACATGCGACTCTTGCATCATTTTGACGGCTGGATGGAATTGACGGAGAATAGCACAATGGCAACTATGGGCACCCAAAATAATTATTAGGAACAATTCTCAGGATCCAGTCGGGCAGGAGAGGGATACTCACAGGGTGAGGAATCTGGAGGCAGAAGTATCCATCTGTTGAATAAACTAAGGCTCTGGCTTGGTTTTTCAAGGGTTGGCTTTCTCACTCATGGGTGCCTGAAATTCAGGTTGTTGAAGCCCCACATGTGAGAAGGTAGCCTCCTTCTAGCATTGTTGTAGGAAATTGGCTCTGTATGTACTATTTCAAAGTAAGAAATAGCATGCACAGAGTCCAAGGGGTCCCGGTAGAGGTAAGATAGTGGCAAAAAGAGATAATTCTAATGCTCTATTTTGTGGTAGTGTGTTCGAGCAGTAGGCTTATCAGAGGGTAGTGTTAAGCATTTGTTGTACACACGCAGGCAATAAATGAGGAACACACACTCAAAGACAATTCCAGGCCAATAGGTTTTTATATAGAAAAATATATTTTCTTAGTTTATTTTAAGAACCACAGGTTCACGATTTACAATCAATACTTCAAATGAAAGGTACTTAAGTATCATAGGAACTTTGAATCAGCAAAATAGCATGTACAGTTTTGGCAAAAATTGCAATAAGCTATTTTAAAACTAGACAGTGCAAATTTCAACAGTTCCTGGGTGAGGTAAGTATTTGTTAGTTTTGCAGGTAAGTAAACCACCTACAGGGTTCAAAGTTGGGTCCAAGGTAGCCCACCGTGGGGGGTTCGGGGCAACCCCAAAGTTACCACACCAGCAGCTCAGGGCCAGTCAGGTGCAGAGGTCAAAGTGGTGCCCAAAACACATAGGCTTCAATGGAAAAGGTGGTGCCCCGGTTCCAGTATGCTAGCAGGTAGGTACCTGCGACTTCGGAGGGCAGACCAGGGGGGTTTTGTAGGGCACCGGGGGGGAAACAAGTCAGCACAAAAAGTACACCCTCAGCGGAACGGGGGCGGCCGGGTGCAGAGTGCAAACAGGCGTCGGGTTTGAAATGGAGTTCAATGGGAGACACAGGGGTCTCTTTAGCGAAGCAGGCAGGTAAAGGGGGGGCTCCTCGTGGTAGCCACCACCAGGGCACGGGAGAGGGCCACCTGGGGGTCGCTCCTACACTGGAGGTCGGATCCTTCAGGTCCCGGGGGGCTGCGGGTGCAGTGTGTTTCCCAGGCTTCGGGTTCTTTGAAGCAGGCAGTCGCGGTCAGGGGGAGCCTCTGGATTCCCTCTGCAGGCGTCGCTGGTGGGGCTCAGGGGGGGTCAACTCTGGCTACTCACAGGGTCGCAGTCACCGGGGAGTCCTCCCTGTAGTGTTGGTTCTCCACAGGTCGAGTCGGGGGTGTCGGGTGCAGAGTGGAAAGTCTCACGCTTCCGGCGGGAAACGTGTGGTCTTTAAAAGATGCTTCTTTGTTGCAAAGTTGCAGTCTTTGTGGAACAGGGCCGCTGTCCTCTGGAGTTCTTGGTCCTTTTAGATACAGGGTAGTCCTCTGAGGCTTCAGAGGTCGCTGGACCCTGGGGGACGCGTCACTGTTGCAGTTTTTCTTGAAGTGGGGAGACAGGCCGGTAGGGCTTGGGCCAAAGCAGTTGGTGTCTCTGTCTTCTCTGCAGGGCTTCAGGTCAGCAGTCCTTCGTCTTCAGGTTGCAGGAATCTATCTTGCTTGGTTCTGGGGGCCCCTAAATACTCAATTTAGGGGTATGTTTAGGTCTGGGGGGTTAGTAGCCAATGGCTACTAGCCCTAAGGGTGGCTACACCCTCTTTGTGCCTCCTTCCTGAGGGGAGGGGGGCACATCCCTAATCCTATTGGGGGAATCCTCCATCTGCAAGATGGAGGATTTCTAAAAGTCAGAGTCACCTCAGCTCAGGACACCTTAGGGGTTGTCCTGACTGGCCAGTGACTCCTCCTTGTTTTTTTCATTATCTCCTCCGGTCTTGCCGCCAAAAGTGGGCCCGTGGCCGGAGGGGGTGGGCATCTCCACTAGCTGGGATGCCCTGTGTTGTTGTAACAAAGGGTGTGAGCCTTTGAGGCTCACCGCCAGGTGTTACAGTTCCTGCAGGGGGAGGTGAGAAGCACCTCCACCCAGTACAGGCTTTGTTACTAGCCACAGAGTGACAAAGGCACTCTCCTCATGTGGCCAGCAACATGTCTGGTGTGTGGCAGGCTGGCAAAACTAGTCAGCCCACACTGGAAGTCGGGTATGTGTTCAGGGGGCACCTCTAAGATGCCCTTTGGGTGTATTTCACAATAAAATGTACACTGGCATCAGTGTGCATTTATTGTGCTGAGAAGTTTGATACCAAACTTCCCAGTTTTCAGTGTAGCCATTATGGTGCTGTGGAGTTCGTGTATGACAGACTCCCAGACCATATACTCTTAAGGCTATCCTGCACTTACAATGTCTAAGGTTTTGCTTAGACACTGTAGGGGCATAGTGCTCATGCACCTATGCCCTCACCTGTGGTATAGTGAAACCCTGCCTTATGGCTGTAAGGCCTGCTAGAGGGGTGACTTATCTATGCCATAGGCAGTGTGAGGTTGGCATGGCACCCTGAGGGGAGTGCCAAATGGGAGAAGGGGTTCAGATGTAGAAGCCCCAGGCTGAAGCACCTCCGTCAGGAGGTTAGACCTGACTTCGACAGTAGGTAGCTCAAGGCCAAGGACCTCAGCCGCCCTACTAACCACCATACCATAGGTAGCTCCCTCCGCCGTAGCCACAGTAGGAGGAGACAGCATGCCAGAGTCAGGAGAAGTTTCAAGACCACTGGCCCTGCCCGAGTTCTGTGCCCAGTCCATAGTAGGGTCTTCCTGGTATTCATAAGGGTCCAGGGACCCCTCCAATTCTTCCCCATATTCATACCCATAGGAAAATGGGTCAGAATCCGACCTCAGGCGAATAGGGCCCACTGAAGCCGATGGCGGCGGCGGTTGACGCCGCTCTGACTCCGAGGGGATGAGAATCGGGTCGACGTCGATAGTGGGCACTGCGCCGTCGAGCACGTCGCTAAACGACCTGGCGCCGGGAAAGTCTTGACTGTACGACCGGCGTCTATGCGGATCCGCAAACGGATCCGGAGGCGACCTCAGTGGCCAAAGCCGCCAGCGCGGAACCTGAAGGCCCCTCGGGCCCAAAGGTTTCGTATCGGGGTCGGCACGCCCAAAGATGAGGCTCATGGCCTCGTAGAACTCTGAGTTGGGCGGGGGTTGCTCCGGGAAACTCAGGGAAGCATGGACCGACCCAGACGTAGGCTCCGAGGACAGAGGCCTACTTCGTGGACGCTCGTCCCGCGTCGCATCGACCGAGCGATGGGACTTCGACAACTTCTTCTTCTTACCTTGACCCGAAGATTTCGAAGAAGATGAGTGGTGGTGACCTACGGGGAGTCGAGTGCCGGGCCGCCATCAGCTTTAGGGACTGCTCCCTCAAAGCCTTCGGATGCATCGCCCAGCACTCGGAGTACGACTTCGGGTCGTGGTCGCGCTCGAGGAACCACAGACAGACACGATGAGGGTCCATCACCAACATCATGCGGTGGCAGTCCTCGCACGGCTTGAACCCGGTCTTCGGGGACATCCTCAACACACCAAAGGTTGCACCAAAAAATATCGACTAAACGGTCGAATTCGGCCAAAAAATAGCCGAGGGTAGCTCTCTCTCAGATCAGCGCGTGGCGCGGAAAGAAAAGAACTGACGTCCCTGCGCGAGGGCGGCGTCTATGTACTACTCCCGCCGACATCACGGCGACCACGACGCCTGCGAAGTCGACTGACGCCATCTACCGACACGCAAGGGTATTGCTCGAAGAAAAAATCTCCGGATCCAGTCTGACGCCTGGGGGGAAAAATTCTAAGGTAAGGAATCTGCAACTAGAAGTCTCTATCAGATATTATCAAATACAACTCTACCTGTTTTTGCGGGGCGTGGGGCCTGCGTTTTTGGTCCTGGGCTCAGCAGCCATCTAGGGAAACCTACCAAACCCAGACATTTCTGAAAACTAGACACCGAGTGAGTCCATGGAGGTGTGACTTGCGTGGATCCCCCAATGTTTTCTTGCCCAGAATCCTCAGCAAACCTCAAACTTAGCTTAAAAAAAAAAAAAAAAATTATGCCACATTTCTGTGTGGGATCACCACACGCGACAAATTTCCTACCACCCAACGCTCCCCTTAGTCTCCCGGTAACAATTATGCCTCACTTGTGTAGGTGGGCCAAGTGCCTGTGACAGGGAAGAGCCAAAAACATGTTGAAATTGAGGGGGAACCTAAGCAGGTCCAAAAGAGCAGTTTGAAAAAAAAAAAAAAAAAACATTTCTAGGCTGGCAAGTGCAGCAGAATTTTTATCAGTATAGATGAAAATGCTGAGTGGTAGGAATTTTGTGGCTTCCTGCAGATTCCGGAAGGTTCCATCACAAAAATGTGGGAAAAATGTGTTTACAGAAAAGTTGGAGGTTTGCAGGTCATTGTGGGTAAGAAAATGGTGCGGGGTGCATGTGAAGCACACCACCCTGGAATCAACCAGATGTTTAGCTTTCAGACGTGTCTAGGTCTTGTGGATTTTTCTACATGGCAGCGCCCCAAAGTCCAAAAAGTGCAGCCTTCATCATTCCAAGTGGGAGGATTGAGAGTTAGCCAAGCTCTCATGGCCCAAATGTAAAACCAAAACCCAAAATAATCAAATGTCCTCTTGCTTTCCGTGGAATAAGATGTTTTAGTGTGTGGGGGGGGAGAGCTGAAAAACTGTTATCCTCTTCAGTTGGGGTGGGGACATAACCAGGCCCATACTGGTTGGTAGCCACCATCCCACTTTTTTTTTTTGTTTTATTTCCTGGCATCTAGTAGACTTTCTGCCCCCCCGAGGTGTGGATCGGGGGTAATTGCACCATCTGCCCACTGGTGGGCAGAACAACTTTGGCCCCATTTATTTGGGGTGGGGATATGGCCATACCACCAACCTCTTATTTTGATAAAAAAAATCTTCCCTGGTCTCTGGTGGGCTTTCTGCCCCACTCGGGCCTCCAAAAATCCAAAAATAGGCCGATGTGCCCCCAAGGGAGGCTGATATGGCCAAAAGTTCTGTGCCCCCATGGGAAGCGACCCTTGCCCAAGGGGCTGCCCCCCCCCCCCAAACAAAAGACACACACACCAATCCCTGGTGCTTAAGTGGTTTCTGCCTCCCCCCGCACACCCACGGGGCAGATCGGCCTAATGGAAATAGGCCTATCTGCCCCCAAGGGCAGCAGAAATAGCCTAAAATAAATGTGCTCCCCAAGGGAATGACCCTTGCCTAAGGGGTCGCTCCCCTTGCGTGAAATTGACCCCCCCCCCCCAAAAAAAAAAAAAAAACAATCCCTGTCTAGTGGTTTCTGCCCCCCTTGGGAGGCAGAACAAAAATAGAAAATAGGTTGATCTGTCCCCAAGGGGAGGCATAAATGGCCTAAATACAATTTGCCCCACAGGGGAGCTACCCTTACATAAAAACAAAGAAAAAAAATATATATATATATATATATATATATATTTTCCTGATGTCTGGGGGTTTCTGCCCCCGGAGGGGAAAGGAGGTTAGAAAAGGCCTAAAAATATTTTGACCCCCTGGGGAGCGGCGCAAGGACCCGTTACCCTTATGTGTCAGTATCACCAAAAATACCTCCCTTGTGTCTAGTGGGCATTTCTGCTGCCCGATCGTGATCAGGCAGCAGAAATGCTTGCAGAGAAATGAAAGGAAAAGCCTTTCCTTTCATGCCTCTGCCTGCCCCCTCCTCCAGAGGGAAAGAGAAGTGCTCAGCATTTCTCTTCCGCATAGCACTGGAAGCATGCTATATAACAATAATAATAATAATAATGTAATTACAAAACCAATAAATATAATTACCAGAAAAGAAAATACATTTCTTTATTACCATAGAGGCTCACCTTACTGGAACAGGTGTCATAGAACTGCCCACGGCCGCATCGGTCCTATGCGTGGACTGAAGACAGTAGTGATTCGGTAAGGAGTGGGTACTCTTCCAAGTAGCAGCATGGCATATTTTTTTCTAACGAAACTCCAGCAAACAGAGCCGCATAGGTAGAAACGGCCCTTTTTCAGTGTGCTCTAGGCCACCTTTCTAGAGGTTTTCCTGCTGCAGAATGGCAGAACTGAATGGTTGCTGACAGCCACCTTGCTATCGTTGTCTTTGTTACTGCAGAACCCAGTCGCCCAGGTCCGTAGGAGAGTAACAACTGATCCGACTTGCAAAATATTTTAGTTAGTTGAAGATAGAACTCAAGGCACCTCTTCACATCCAATGTATGGAGGGATCTTTCTGCTGGCGATGCTGGCTTGGGAAAATATGTTCAGAGAATAACTGTTTGATTGAGATGAAATTGGCGCCTTAGGTATGAATTTTGGGTTTGTTTTGAGATCGACAAAATCCACAGTAAAACGCAGAAAGGGTTTTTGTGTAGTGAAGGCTTGGATTTCACTGACCCTTATCAAGGAAGTGATTGCTAGGAGGAAAGCTACTTACCATGTAAGGAACTTGAGGTCTGCTTTATGTATAGGTTCATACGGGGATTTAATTAATTGTGAGAGTACCACATTAAGTTGCCATTCAGGAGGAGGCAACATTACTGGAGTAAAGACCCTAAATAAACCTCTCATGAATTGCCTAATCAATCATGATGAACAAAGGTAGGCCGTGTCGGAAGAGTGTCTCTATGTGTAGATCGCTGTCAAATGCACTTTCTCAGAGGAATGCACAAGCTTGGATTTCGCTAGCATTAACAGGTAAGGCAATATTTGTTCTAGAGAGGCCTCATACGGGTTTAAGTTATGTTACTTACACCAGCAACAGAATTGCTTACATTTAAGTAGATACGTTTTGTTTGTGCTGTCTGCTCTCACCTTAGAAAGTATGCTTCTACATTTTGGGGTAATCTTGATGTAAGGAAATGCCTCCTTGGCATGGTTACCCCCTGACTTTTTGCCTTTGCTGATGCCAAGTTATGATTTGAAAGTGTGCTGAGGCCAGCTAACCAGGACCCAGCACGTGTTCTTTCCCTAAACTGTACCTTTGTCTCTGCAATTGGCACAAACCTGGCACTCAGGTAAGTCCCTTGTAACTGGTACCCCTGGTACCAAGGGCCCTGATGCCAGGGAAGGTTTCTAAGGGCTGCAACATGTCTTATGCCACCCTGGGGACCCCACACTCAGCACATGCACACTGCTTACCAGCTTGTGTGTGCTGGTGGGGATAAAAAGACTAAGTCGACATGGCACTCCCCTCAGAGTGCCATGCCAACCTCACACTGCCTATGGCATAGATACATCACCCCTCTAGCAGGCCTTACAGCCCTAAGGCAGGGTGCACTATACCATAGGTGAGGGCATAGGTGCATGAGCACTATGCCCCTACAGTGTCTAAGCAAAACCTTAGACATTGTAAGTGCAGGGTAGCCATAAGAGTATATGGTCTGGGAGTCTGTCATACACGAACTACACAGCACCGTAATGGCTACACTGAAAACTGGGAAGTTTGGTATCAAACTTCTCAGCACAATAAATGCACAATGATGCCAGTGTATATTTTATTGTGAAATACACCCTAGAGAGGGCATCTTAGAGATGCCCCTGAAAACATACCCGACTTCCAGTGTAGGCTGACTAGTTTTACCAGCCTGCCACACACGAGACATGTTGCTGGCCACATGGGGAGAGTGCCTTTGTCGCTCTGTGGCTAGTAACAAAGCCTGTACTGGGTGGAGGTGCTTCTCACCTCCCCCTGCAGGAACTGTAACACCTGGCACCCCCCTTTGTTACAGGGCCACAGGGCATTCCAGCTAGTGGAGATGCCCGCCCCCTCCAGCCACGGCCCCACATTTGGCGGCAAGGCCGGAGGAGATAATGAGAAAAACAAGGAGTCGTCACTGGCCAGTCAGGACAACCCCTAAGGTGTCCTGAGCTGAGGTGACTCTGACTTTTAGAAATCCTCCCCCAATAGGATTAGGGATGTGCCCCCCTCCCCTCAGGGAGGAGACACAAAGAGGGTGTAGCCACCCTCAGGGCTAGTAGCCATTGGCTACTAACCCCCCAGACCTAAACACACCCCTAAATTGAGTATTTAGGGGCCCCCAGAACCTAGGAAACCAGATTCCTGCAACCTGAAGACAAAGAAGGACTGCTGACCTGAAGCCCTGCCCTATATATTATATAAACAAGCAGGGAGGCACAAGATCCTTAACGCTCTCAAAGGAAGCTCAGGTACTATGAGACTGGCTAACAAAACACATCATCTCCCTGAAGGTCGAACATGTTCCTGGAGTGCTCAACACATTAGTGGATGCACTCAGCAGGACCAACAGCGATTGTCACGAATGGGAGCTGGATCACCTCCACCCAGTACAGGCTTAGTTACTAGCCACAGACCGCAGGCTGGAAAAACTAGTCAGCCCACACTGGAAGTCTGGTATGTTTTCAGGGGGCATCTCTAAGATGCCCTCAGGGGTGTATTTCACAATGAAATGTACACTGGCATCAGTGTGCATTTATTGTGCTGAGAAGTTTGATACCAAAGTGTAACCATTATGGTGCTGTGGAGTTCATGCATGACAGACTCCCAGACCATATACTAGGCCTGCTAGAGGGGTGACTTATCTATACCTATTGGCAGTGTGAGGTTGGCATGGCACCCTGAGGGGAGTGCCATGTCGACTTAGTCATTTTCTCCCCACCAGCACACACAAGCTGGCAGCAGTGTGTCTGTGCTGAGTGAGGGGTCCCCAGGGTGGCATAAGACATGCTGCAGCCCGTAGAGACCTTCCCTGGCATCAGGGCCCTTGGTACCAGTTACAAGGGACTTACCTGGATGCAAGGGTGTGCCAATTGTGGAAACAAAGGTACAGGTTAGGAAAAGAACACTGGTTCTGGGGCCTGGTTAGCAGGCCTCAGCACACTTTCAAATCATAACTTGGCATCAGCAAAGGCAAAAAGTCACGTAACCATGTAACCATGCCAAGGAGGCATTTCCTTACAACCTGCAATGGTCTCATTTTAAGACGTGCATTTAGTACCAGGTTGACTGTGGAAGATATACCTACAAGCAATTTGTACAGCCTCACTGAAATTAACTTTCTTTTTGATATTATTTTGGCTAAGGATGCTAGACAATTTTGTCTTTCCTGTGTAAGGAAAACCTTTTTCTGCTGCGTGTCCAGGATAGTTCGGAGAAAGGTAATTCTCTGAGTTGGTACTGTGAGGGATTTCCTCTTGTTGACTGAGACCTAGTTTTTGGAAGAGTGCAATGCAGTCTTTTGTCACTGCCAGTGTCATTTGTGGAGTTTACACTTTTAGTAGCCAGTCATCTAGATATGGAAAGGCCTGGTGACATTGCTTCCTGAGAGAGGCTGCTACTGGGGCTAGACACTTTGTGAATATGCATGGAGTGAATCTGAGTCCGAAGGGAAGGACTCAAAACTGATAGTGAGTACCAGCCACTATGAATCGAAGATATTTGCGATGCTTCGGATGAATGAGGATATGGAAATAAGCATTCCCCAAGTCTAGAGATATCATATAGTCTCCGTTGTTTATGAGATTTAATATGCCATTGGAACTTCTTCTATTGCTCCCTTGAGAAGCATCACTTTGGTCTCTTTTTCCAGTAAGTGAAGATGCAGGGAATGCGTCTCTTTTGGGGGAGTTGTTGGTGATTTTAATGTGAATTCTAAGGTGTTAACATAAGCCACTATGTCCAATACCCATTGATCAGAGGTGATAGTCTTCCAGTTGTAGAGATACTTGGATACATTTGACCCTAGTTAATGCTGGGACGGTCGCGCAGCTGATACTTCGCCTAGGTCATTGTTTACATCCTGTGTCTCTGGGTTGATGTGTTGTTCTGCGACGGGCTCCCTGCTTAGAGAAACCAGCTGTAGTTGGTTGGCGATAGATTGTGATGCTCTGAATTGTTGATAGGCCTGAAACAAACTGCTGGGAGCGATAGTATGAACCTCTATAGGAATTAGAAGAAACACGTCATCTTGCCCTCTGAAAGGCAGCCGTCTATACTGCAGAGCGCCTAAGGATCCAGCCGTGTCAGTGTCTGTCTTAATAGCAAGAAGAGCTTCATCTATGTGCTTGCCAAAGAGCATATCCCAGTCGTATGCCATATCTAATATCGAAATAAAGTGGCTTTGAGCCAAACCTGACGCCTCCAAACAAAGGTGCCTTCAAATTGTCTAAACCCTGTCGAGGCTATGTCCATGGCAATGTCAATGATCTCAGAAGAGGCTCGTTCTTCTTGCAAGTTTTATTTTACATCCTGCCTCTGCTCCTCAGGAATGAGATTAATCATAGGTTTGATGTCGGACCACATCTGTCTATCATAACGTGCCAGGATGGCTAAAGCATTAGCAGCTCTCACTGTAACGGTCGACATGAGGGAAACTCTTTTGCCTATAGTGTCAAGGCATCGGCCATCTATCTGGTGGTACTGAAATGGGAGCTACTGGATTCTTAGATCATCTCTGCGCAGCTTGTGAGGTTACAGAATCCAGCCTAGGATGCCTTGTGAGGCATGCAGGAGAATCATCAGGAGCCCTGTATTTCTTGTCAGTATGTAGCAGGACCGTCAGCACCATAGCAGGGTTCTTCATAATCCTGACACCTTCCTGCCATAAGTGGTCAATGATGGGAATGGACCTTTTTGATTTCCGAGCCTGATCTTTGAAATCGTATAAGAAGCAATCTGAATGCTTCACTGCGATGGGCAGATGAAACCTTTCCACTGCCCTCTCCATAATATAATGAAACCCCCCAATGTCTTCCGGAGGGGAATCAGCAGGAGGATTTTGAGGTGGAGATGGAGTAGGAATGATGTAATCCTCCCAATCATCTGGTTCAGACGTTAATTCATCTTCTTCCCTGGTGTCATCCAGAGGTGGAAGGATGGTCTCTAGGAGGGGAGACCGCGCACAATAGTGTCATCCGGGGTGTAACTGGAGGCAGAATACTTGATGCCGGAACAGAAGAACGAGTTACTTACCTTCGGTAACGACTTTTCTGGTGGATACATTAGCTACCTGTGGATTCCTCACCTCATGAATACTCCCATGGCGCCAGCATTCGACGGAAATCTTCTTACTAGTCTCTGCACGTCGACGAGGACGTCACTGTCTTGCACGCGACGCCGTCTGACGTCATACAGGCAATAAGAGGTCCTCGACGACGTGCAGACGTCAGTACCAATCATTTTTTACGTGCATGAGAACAACCAGGCAATGCAATGAAAGAGCAAGGCAACATCCATTATATTGTAAAAATACACCACATTGTATGAATAACTGTAAATCTTTTTATGTACATATATATATATATATATATATAAAACTCTCTCTTTTAAAATATATACACACACCAAGTATATACATAAAGATATATACACATATACATATATATATATATAAATATATTATATATACATCTATTGCACCCTCAAAGACCAAGAGGAGCGCACTCAAGGATTACTTGGCAAGACCATAAAGGCAACGGGGAGGCGGGTGGGATCGTGAGGAATCCACAGGTAGCTAATGTATCCACCAGAAAAGTCGTTACCGAAGGTAAGTAACTCGTTCTTCTGATGGATACAACTACCTGTGGATTCCTCACCTCATGAATAGAGTCCCAAAGCAGTACCACGCTCGGCGGTGGGTGCCTAAATGGTCAAACCAAGAAATCCTGCAGCACTGACCGTGCAAAATGGCCGTCCCTTCTAACCTCAGAATCTAAACAGTAATGTTTTGCAAAAGTGTGAAGGGACGACCAAGTTGCGGCCTTGCAGATGTCGACCACAGGAACACCTCTGGCTAAGGCCGAAGTGGCCGACTTAGCTCTGGTGGAATGAGCTCTAATGCCCTCAGGAGGATCCTTCTTTGCCAAAGAGTAACATATTTTAATGCAAAGAACAACCCACCTGGATAGTGTCCTCTTGTGGACTGCCTTTCCTCTCCTCTTGCCCACGTAACCAATAAACAGCTGATCCTCCAGCCTGAAATCCTTTGTTCTATCGATAAAGAAGCTCAACGCTCTCTTTGGGTCCAGACGGTGCAGTCTTTCTTCCTCTTTGGAAGGATGAGGCGGAGGATAGAACGTGGACAAAGTAATTGCCTGAGCCAAATGGAAGGGTGAAACAACCTTCGGGAGGAAAGCAGCCTTGGTCCTCAACACCACCTTATCCCCATAAAAAGTTGTATAAGGGGGCTTTACTGATAAGGCCTGCAACTCACTCACTCTCCTTGCTGATGTTATAGCTATCAGGAAGACTGTTTTTAAAACCAAATACCTCAAGGGGCAAGAATGCATAGGTTCAAAAGGGGACCCCATAAGGAAAGTCAGGACTAAGGACAAATCCCATTGCGGCATAACGAATGGCTTTGGAGGATATTGATTTAGAAGACCTTTCAAGAATCTGATAACAATAGGGGATTTAAATAAAGATGGTTGGTCTGGAAGACATATGAAGGCTGACAAGGCCGATAAATAACCTTTAACGGTAGCCACTGCACAACCTTTCTGCGCCAGAGATAGAGCAAAAGACAAAACGTCCGATAGATGAGCATGTAAAGGATCAATCTGCCTCTCTCCACACCACGCAACAAATTTAGACCACCTATTAGCGTAGATAGATTTAGTGGAGTGTCGCCTGGCCGCTAATATAACATCCACTACCTCAGGCGGGAGAGAGAAGGAACTCAGGTTGCCCCGTTCAATCTCCAGGCATGTAGGTGCAGACTCTGGAGGTTGGGGTGTAGAACCTGCCCCTGCGACTGTGAGAGGAGGTCTGCCCTGAAAGGGAGACGGAGCGGCGGGCACGTTGAGAGTTGGAGAAGGTCGGAGTACCACACCCTCCTTGGCCAATCCGGAGCTATTAAGATTACTAGAGCCCGGTCTTGGCGAATCTTCCTCAATACTCGAGGAATCAAGGGTATGGGAGGAAACGCGTAAAGCAACTGGCCGCACCAGGTCATTTGAAACGCGTCCCCCAACGCTTCCTGCATCGGATACTGAAGGCTGCAGAACAACGGACAATGCGCGTTCTCTCGAGTGGCGAACAGATCTACCCGAGGAAACCCCCACTTCTGGAAGATTAAACGGACTTGATCTGGATGGAGACGCCACTCGTGGTCTGCCGAGAAGTGGCGACTGAGACTGTCCGCACGCACGTTCAAAACTCCGGCCAGATGGTTTGCTATCAAGCAAATCCGATGGTCCTTTGCCCAGGACCATAGTCGAAGAGCTTCTCTGCAGAGAAGGTACGACCCCACTCCTCCCTGCTTGTTTATGTACCACATCGTGGTAGTATTGTCCGTTAGGACCTGTACCGACTGACCACGAAGGGAAGGGAGGAAGGCCTTGAGAGCCAGACGTACAGCCCGTAACTCTAACAGATTGATGTGAAAAATCTGTTCCTCTGGAGACCAAAGACCTTTGATCTCCAGATCCCCCAGATGAGCTCCCCACCCTAGAGTGGAAGCATCCGTTATGACTGTGGCCACTGGTGGCGACTGCTGGAACGGCTTTCCTTGTGAAAGATTGTTGCTTGCAATCCACCACTTCAAATCCACAGCAGCATCTCTGGAGATCTTGACAGTACCCTCTAGATCCCCTCTGTGTTGAGACCACTGCCTTCGGAGGCACCACTGAAGAGCCCTCATGTGCCAGCGAGCATGCGTGACCAACAGAATGCAGGAGGCAAAAAGACCGAGCAGACGAAGGACCTTGAGGACTGGAACTACCGCTCCATTTCGAAACATTGGAACCAAATCCTGAATATCTTGAATCCGCTGAGGCGGAAGAAAGGCCCGACCCAATGTTGTATCCAGTACTGCCCCTATGAACAGGAGGCGCTGAGAGGGCTCTAGGTGAGATTTGGGCTCGTTCACCGAAAAGCCCAGGTCGAACAACAACTGGGTTGTTGACTGCAGATGACGCAACACAAGCTCCGGGGACTTGGCTTTGATCAACCAATCGTCCAAGTAAGGGAATACTGCTATCCCCTTCCTTCTGAGCTCTGCCGCAACCACCGACATCACCTTCGTGAAGACTCGAGGTGCTGAAGTAAGACCAAACGGAAGGACCGCAAACTGGTAGTGTTGCGATCCCACCACAAACCGGAGATACTTCCTGTGTGACTTGAGTATCGGGATATGAAAGTAAGCATCCTGCAAGTCGACAGACACCATCCAGTCTTCCATGTTCAACGCCAAAAGCACCTGTGCTAGGGTCAGCATCTTGAACTTTTCCTGCTTGAGGAACCAATTCAAGATCCTCAGGTCCAGAATTGGTCTCAAACGACCATCCTTCTTGGGAATCAGGAAATACCTTGAGTAAACTCCTTGACCCCTTTCCTGCTCCGGGACCAACTCCACTGCGCCCTTTAAAAGGAGGACTTCTACCTCCTGTTCTAGCAACAGGAGGTGTTCTTGTGAACAATATGAAGGGCGGGGCGGGATGCGGGGCGGAAACTCCCGAAAGGGAAGGGTGTAGCCTTTTCCCACAACACTGAGAACCCAAGTGTCCGACGTAACAGTCTCCCATTTGGTGAGAAAATGCTGTAATCTCCCCCCTACAGGAGAGGAGTGAGTGGGAAATGGTGGAAGCCTAAGGCTGCTTCCCCTGCTGCACCCCGCCAGAGGATGAGGAAGAGGCAGAGTGCTGCTGAGAAGCTCCCCTGGTGCGGACCCTACCCCTCCCCCTAAAAGATCTATAGGGATGGGAAGAGGCAGGTTGCTGATATCTTCCCCGAAAGGAAGAGGAGGAAGAGCCACGCCCAAATCCACGAAACCTCCTGAAGAATCTGGAAGAGGCCCTGGAAGAAGGAGCTTGGAGTCCCAACGACTTAGCCGTGGCCCTGCTTCTCCTTAAACCGTTCCAAGGCCGAATCAGCCTTAGCCCCAAACAGTTTGTCCCCATCAAACGGGAGATCCAACAATGTGGACTGTACATCTGCCGAAAAGCCCGAGTTACGGAGCCAGGCCTGTCTCCTTTCCACCACAGTTGTGCCCATTGCTCTGGCTACCGAGTGGGTGGTATCCAGTCCCGTCTGGATAATTTGGGTCGCAGCAGCCTGGGCATCAGAGACAAGATCCAAAAGACCCTGGGGAAGCTCTGTAAACGAAGAGGAGATGTCATCCATCAGAGCATGAATATACCTCCCCAGGATACAGGTTGCATTGGTGGCTTTTAATGCCAGACTGCAGGACGAAAAAATCTTCTTCGACTGCGCCTCCAGCTTTTTTGAATCTCTGTCCCCAGGCACCGTCGGAAAAGAACCAGGCGCTGACTTGGACGAACAGGAGGCCTGCACAACCAAGCTCTCCGGCGTAGGGTGCCTAGATAGGAAACCAGGATCAGTTGGAGCCGTCCGATACCTCCTGGCCACGGCTCTGTGAACTGCTGGGGAAGATGCCGGCTTCTTCCACACCTCTAAAACCGGATCCAGCAGAGCGTCATTAAAAGGTAATAGAGGCTCCGCCGCGGCTGAGGCCGGATGCAACACCTCTGTCAAAAGGTTTTGTTTCGCCTCCACCACCGGCAAAGGCAGGTCCAAAAAACTAGCTGCCTTCCGTACCACTGTATGAAAGGAAGCAGCTTCCTCGGTATATTCCCCCGGGGACGAAAGGTCCCACTCAGGGGAAGTGTCCAGCCCACTGGCCGACTCCAGTCCACGCAGCCCATCACCCGAGTCCTCTAGCTCTCCTTCCTCTAGGGCTCGTTGGTACTCCTGCTCTTCTAGTACCCGGAGAGCACGCCTCCTTGAATGCAGTCGTTGCTCAATCCGCGGAGTCGACAATACCTCCGCCGAAGTCGGAGATCGGCGCCGATCTTCCGAAGCCACCGACGCCGCATCCGGCGCCACAGCTAACTTCGGCGCCGACTGAAGAGCAGTTGAAACGGATGGACCCACCGGAGTCACAGGCCGAAATCTCGACGTCGACGGGATGGAAATCCCTGGGGCCAATCCCTCCGAAGCCACCGGAGCGGCCACCGGCGCCGACACTGGCGCTGAGCCCACGTTCCCAAACGGGAGAAAGGGCATAAAGGGTGCCGGCCGAAGAGGCGCAGGATCACCCAAAGAAAAGGCCAAAGGCCCAGCCGGAGCACCCCCTGGAGCCATCTGTTGGAAGATGGCATACATCGCATTCAAGAATGCGGAACTATCGGCTCCAGGGGTGGGAAAAGCCGGATACTGGGGTGCCTGACTCGGAGGCGACCCCGACGTCGGCCTCGGCGTCTGCGCCGGAGAAAACACTTGAGGCTCCAATACCTCAATCACCGACGCCTGTCCAGGCGAAGTTGGAGACGCCGGAGAGGGCAACGGCGTCGAAGGATGCGGCGTCACCGTGGGGCTGACTTCCCATGTCCTTCGGCGCCGATCCGGAGACCTGGAACGAGCCTCCCTTGAATGACGCCGAGATTCTCTACGGCGCCGGGAGTCTCGATGACGCCGATGTCTTGGAGAAGACTTTTTCTTGTGATGCTTCTCCTTTGACTTGGCCATAAACAGCTTCGCCTCACGTTCTTTAAGGGCCTTCGGATTCATGTGCTGACATGAATCACAAGTCGAGACGTCGTGGTCGGAGCTCAAACACCAAAGGCAATCGGAATGAGGATCCGTCACCGACATCTTGCCTCCACACTCACGACAAGGCTTAAATCCAGACTTTCTCTGCGACATTATTTCCACAGAGAAAGAGTACGCAGCAAGATATACACTGTAACCGCAAGAGTAACAGTTGCTCCCTCGAAGATAACCGTTTCGAATGCACGGAAAAAAGGGAACTGACGTCTGCACGTCGTCGAGGACCTCTTATTGCCTGTATGACGTCAGACGGCGTCGCGTGCGAGACAGTGACGTCCTCGTCGACGTGCAGAGACTAGTAAGAAGATTTCCGTCGAATGCTGGCGCCATGGGAGTATTCATGAGGTGAGGAATCCACAGGTAGTTGTATCCATCAGAAACTATGTGGCGGGGTGGATGGTGGTACCCGTTTGTGGAGGAAAGCGCATCTATAGTCTGATAGCATGTCTTGAAGATCCTCTATTAATGTACTAGTCATAAATGTGTGTTCCTGTGGACCAAGCAACTCCGGGTAGTACTGTTGTTCAGTGTACTTCAGAGTAGGTGGTGTACGATAGTATCCCTCAAAGTCCTGACCTTGGTCACCCTCATAATATTCTTCCTCCTCTTCCTGATACTTTACATGGAATTCTGAAGGACTATGAGCCGGCCCAAAAGGTCCTTCATCCTCTGACTCTCAAATGTCTAGAAGGTGGCTTCGAAGAAGGGGTGAGATTTTTGGCATGTATGCAGGAGTTGGTTTTTGGCAAGTTTTAATTTTTATTTTTAGCCTTGACGGTGATGTCGTTGGTGTTACCGTCGACGATCGTAGAGAGTGAGATCGACGACGGTGGGAACGAACGTGTCAACGATGGGAGCGTTGCTGATGACGTTGTCGCCGACGGTGCCGTTGGCGAAGTCTTAGGTGTCTCCAAGGTTCTCATAGACAAAATCGGAACCTACATGGAAGATGTCATCGTCGATGCAGATGGTCTCATCCACGATGTTGCCGTTGACTGTGCTGAAATGGCTTACAGGGAGTAGCTGGAGCAGACTTAGCTACCTCTGTAGGAGTGTTATTCTTTCTCTTTTTTTAATCATTTGACTGTTGATGAATTTTGAGGGATTTTCTGCTCTCCTCAGAAGTTCCCAGAAATCTAGCCCTTTTAGGAGTCTTAGGAACAGAGTCACTATCCTCATCAGATGTTTTTTGGGATTTAATTCTCTGTAGCCACAGCAATAATCTGCATTCACTGTCTCTCAATGTTTTTGGTGGGAAGGTTCGACAGATTTTGCCCTCTTTTGCCTTGTGAGTAGGGTGAAGGCAATAGATACACTTTTTATGTGGACATGAACTCTTTTTCCCACAGGTCTTGCAGGGACAAAAGAGGCCTTTAGAATCAGACATAACTGGATTTAAATGAAAGTCCAAACCTTATCTGAAGTGATCTGTGGAAAAAAACTAAGCAGAGCTCAGGGAGACTCCCTTCACACTCGACATGCAGTGAAAATCTGAGGAAGGGAGCTTCTCTTGGGAGTGTTCTAGAGGGTGCGGTCGCCGCATTGGTTATGGTTCAAGTTTGGTCCATTAAAAAAAAATAACATGGATAGGCTGGGAAATGTTAGCCCTATTTGCATTGTAGACTCCATGGTTATTATTATTTACTGCTTTATAGGATACTGTGGGACTCCCACTTCGACGACAGGGAAGATTCAAGCATGTGACTCTATAAAAGATCCAATACTGGATAAGCCTGTATTGCCTTCCATTGAGCAGTAATGGAGAAACATTGCTTTCTTGCCAAAAGTGGTCTCAGATTTGTAATCAATCTATATCCTTGCTGATTTTCTTTAGTAATCCTTCCTCTTACACATAGACACATGGCAACATATATTTTCTGGGTATCACAAAAGATTTCAGAGAGATCAATTCAATGTTCATCAACTATGGCGACTTAGGTTTTGTTACATTTATTAATCCATTCCAAGGTGGATACTCTTACATCTCCTTCAGTGTTCAATTAGCCAACAAACCTTTACCTGTGAAATCTAGAGCATATTTGAAAATAGGAAAAGTAGTGACTTTACTTGTCTTAGAAATATCCCATGCCACAGATGTTTAAAGCAGAAATATGGACTTCATATGCTTAACAAAAAATATTGTTAGAACAGTCAGCAGTTGGACATGCCATCCCAAAACACATATTTGGTAAGTAACTTTGTACTATCATTGGAGTAGCGAGACCACTTGTTTTAGTAGGGAAGAAAGCATTATTTAATGTTCATGACTATCAATGAAAGTCCTACGATGCAGAAGATAAAGTTACTTTTAATAGTTGTTTTCCATCTTAAAAATCTTAATTTAAGTCATGAAGACCCCTTATTCCTCCACATTCTTTAATTGTTGAGTAGCAGGAGGTTACCTATTGATCTAGACTCTGACATAAGTTCCTCAAAAAGAATCAAGGCTCTCACTTGGCTTGCAGCACAAGGCATGCTTTGAAATAGAAGCTATGCCTACTTTTCAGCTGCTTATTTCATACTGCCTGTAGGAAGCTGGCCTGGTGTGTGGTGAGTACCTATGATGTTATCACCGTATACCAAGTCCAGGTATCCCCTATTAGTGAGGTGCGATCAGTGTCTAGGAAGCCAGGCTCTCTAGAAGTAGCTGTGGACGAGCAGTCAAGACTTATTTAGGAGACATGCAAAGCTTATGCAATACCACAGTAGCCACACAGAACTTACACACATGAAAGAACCACTGGGTGTTACAAAAATAAAGGTACTTTATTTTAGTGACACAAATATAAAAATACCATATAGGAAATACCCAAACTTGAGGTAAGAAAACACATATGTATGGTAACGTTCAGGAATTAGCATAGAAAGCAATAGAAAACAGTGAAAAGGAGTAGACAATACTGAAGGCCTGGGTGGGGGGGGAGAACGACACCCCAACCGTATACTAAGAAAGTGAAATGTGTAAGTCGGGCCCCCACCCATGGAAGTGGACTCGGTAGAGAGGATCTGGAGGAAGAAAATTAGTTACTTACTTAGTTACGTAACTGCAGTTCTCCAGTATTGGTATCTTTCATAGGTTCACATGCTTGAATCATCCCCGTCGTCGAGGTGGGAGCCTCACGGTAACCTCAAATACACAAAGCAGTAGGTTTAAACCACTAGGCTGGGGGGGTGGGGGGGGGGGGCGTGGCCAAGATGTCGGCGTGAGCAGACACGTTTGTCCAAGCTCCGCCATCCAGGCCTTATAGATCGCCTTGCGACCCTGCATTTTGATGGCCTGGGGCCCCCTGGTGTAGCGGCCGGTGCTGTGGAGCAGTGGGGGCCCGAGGGGTCGGAGACACCCGCAGCAGTAAAGGGCAGATGCGCGAATCAGCGCGGCCTGAGCCTGAAGCTGTTGACGGCAAGCGCGGTACAAGGGGGACCGGGCCGCGTGGTGATTCCTGGTCCCGGCGGTCTGTCGGCCGCTCGTGGTGACGCGGCAGTGGCCCAGGAAGGTACTGCGGTGCCGCGGCACGGTGGGGGCTGTGCCAGGGGCCCAGTACGAAGTTGAGCCCTGGGTGCCCCTGGGGGGCGAAGCGGTTGTCTTGCTTGGCCCCCCATGGAGGGCAGGGCCTCCGGATGAAGTGACGGGCGGCCCGGGGCGCTCCTGGGTTGCTCTGGCTCCGGCGTGGTGCAGCCTGCAGTGGCACAGGGTTGGGCCACTAATCGGCGGTGCGGTCGGCCATCGGTGGCCCTAACTGGAGCTAAAGAAAGCAGCTGAGTGGCGATTGGCCTCAGAGAGCCTGGGAGTGGAGAGGTCAGTGGCTGCTGGCGGAAACACAAGGCCTGGGGTGGCCTGGCCCCCCGGAGATAACGCGAGGAGGCCCCTGCTGGGGTGATTGTGCGGTCGCAGTAGGAGGCCGGGAGTGATGGCGACCTCCAAGCCCAAGCGGGATCGGACAGTGAGAGAGATGCTGACCGGAGCTGCTGAAGGGCCGCCGGCAGCGAAGTCTCCAGAGGTACGAATGGAGATGGAAGAGGATGAGGGGGCTCCCGTTACGAAGGGCTTCCTTACCTCCTTGTTCAACTCGCTCCAGAGTGATCTGCAGGAACTCAGTAGGGACATTTCCAAGAGGTGAAGGAGCTGCGAGTGCAGGTCACGTCCCTGGGTGAGCAGGTGGCACAGGTTGAAGATGGTGAGATCTCCTGTGATGAGGAGGTGGCAGGCATGCAGCAGGAGCTCATACGCCTACGGGAGCAGCAGGACCTCCTTCAGATTGTGGTGGAGGACTTAGAGAACCAGTCGAGAAGGCATAATATTCGCATCAGAGGAGTGCCGATTGGGGCTGAGGAGGAGTACATTGGAGACACTGTGGTAGCGCTGTTCCGCTCGGTTCTTGGCCTAGAGGAGTCCCGGGAGATCACCATAGATAGAGTTCATCGAGTGGGCTGCGCTGGTGGGGCCGGGGACCGTCCGCCAGATATTCTAGCATGTGTCCACAGCTACAGGCTTAAAGAAAGCATATTGCAATGGGCTCGTAATCTTCCGCTGGTCCACTTTCGAGGGCACACCCTCCAAATATTTGAGGACCTCTGGTTACGGACTTTGCAGCGGCGGCGAGAATTTAAGCTCATTACAGAGCATTTACGAGCGCACAATGTGTCTTACTCTTGGGGTCACCCGTTCTGCCTTGTCTTCGGATGGGAGGATCAGCTTCGGCAAGTGAAGAGAACATCGGAGGTGAGCCGGATTCTGCGCCTGGAGAGTGATAGCCAGGATGTTGGTGCGAGTGTGGGTCTGGCTGGCGAGGACCGACCGCGCTGGCGGCGAAAGGAGAGGAGGAAGCAGCAGCGACCTACCACATCGGAGCAGATGTTGGAATAGCAGTCGGCATTGAGTAGCGTAGCAGCTGGGACCAGTGCTTAAGGATGGGGCGGCTGGTCTGCTATGGGTCACATTACTTCAGGCCTTTTGGCCGTCTGAGAGGGCCCTGGGCGGTGGAGTCGTTGGACTTTGCTCGACGAACTTGAGTGGTTCTACTGCCCTGTTGAGACTTTGCCTCTTTGGAGATGAGTGTGAGAGGACTTTTATGTTGTGAGCACCTGTTGTGCGTTATAGTTGCACGTTGGTGTGCTTCCCTTGGAGTCTGTTCACTGGGTGTCTTAGCGGTTTGGCCATGTTGTTCAGAGCGACTGAACTCCCACGGGGCTCCTCTCCTCCTGAGCGATCTTCCTTTTATGATGCATGGCTATTAAGTGTTTAAGCTTGAATGTCCGCGGGCTTAACAGTCTGACTAAGAGGTTGGCGATCCTGTTGGGTCTTGAGAATTCTGGGAGTCATATTTGTTTGTTACAGGAGACGCATTTATTGCATAAGGACACATATCGCATGCGCTCGAAGTAGTTCCCTAGGCAATTCTGGTCTTCAGCCTCCACGAAAGACGCTGGGGTAACGATACTGCTTTCGAGGACCTTTTCTGGGGAAGTAGTGGCAAAAATATATGAGGTGCAGGGCAGGTTTTTGGCTCTTAGAATAAAAGTGGGGGCCTTCTCCTTTACTATTGCTTCCCTGTACGCCCCTAATGCCCAGCAGGAAAACTTCCTGAGACAGGCTGTTTCTCCAATGCTTAACTCGCCAGATGGCGCCATTTTGGTGGGAGGGGATTTTAACTTGGTGATGGATAATGAGTTGGATCGCTCTGGTCACCGCTTTGGGCAGACTGGGGTGCTGACAGCGGCTGGGCGTCAGTGGCTGGCTGACTGTAGTTTGGAGGATGTGTGGAGGAAGGCGCATCCTACGCTAATGGATTATTCCTTATACTCAGTGGCAACTAAGACGTATGCACGGATCAACCTTTTTCTGGCCTCACAGGAGTTCATCTCCCGAGTTAGGGAGACCACGATCGAACCTCGACGGATCATGCTCCTATTACTGTAGAGGTCACTATGGACATGAGCCGGGTGGGTACTCCAGGCTGGCGCTTTAGGGATTTGTTGCTGCAGAGAGGAGCAACGGTGGAGTTGCTCCAGTGTGCGATCACAGACTATCTTAGTTTTAATGACTATGGGAGCACCTGTCTGGAGACTCTGTGGGAGGCTTTGAAGGTGGTGGGTGAGGGAGGAGGCGATGTCGCTGTCAGCTAGAGATAATAAAACAAGGAGAGAGATGAGGGAGGAACTGGAACGGAGGGTGGCTGTACTGGAGCGCTCCCATAAATCCACTGGTGCGCCTAGAATTTGGCAGGAGTTGGAGAAGGCGCGGCAACAGATTAAACGGCTAGATTGGGACAGGGCGGAGTATGCAATAGCGCGTCTCAAGCATAAATATTACATTGGGGGTGAGGTGTGGGAAGCTTCTGGCGCATCGATTGCGAGCACAATGCGCAGCGTCAACGATAAAACTAGTCCGTTCCCCTTCAGGAGGGTAGGCGCGAACGAGTGATCAGATAGCAGAGGTGTTTGCGGAGTTTTATCGGGGGTTATACGCGGCGGATGATCGGGGCAGTGTGGCTCCGGATACTTTTCTGGAGGGCATAGTGTAAGGAAATGCCTCCTTGGCATGGTTACCCCCTGACTTTTTGCCTTTGATGATGCTAAGTTTTGATTTGAAAGTGTGCTGAGGCCTGCTAACCAGGCCCCAGCACCAGTGTTCTTTCCCTAACCTGTACCTTTGTTTCCACAATTGGCACACCCTGGCAGCCAGGTAAGTCCCTTGTAACTGGTACCCCTGGTACCAAGGGCCCTGATGCCAGGGAAGGTCTCTAAGGGCTGCAGCATGTCTTATGCTACCCTAGGGACCCCTCACTCAGCACAGACAACCTGCTTGCCAGCTTGTGTGCTAGTGGGGCTAAAAAGACTAAGTCTACATGGCACTCCCCTCAGGGTGCCATGCCAACCTCACACTGCCTATAGGTATAGGTAAGTCACCCCCCTCTTGCAGGCCTTACAGCCCTAAGGCAGGGTGCACTATACCATAGGCGAGGGCATAAGTGCATGAGCACTATGCCCCTACAGTGTCTAAGCAAAACCTTAGACATTGTAAGTGCAGGGTAGCCATAAGAGTATATGGTCTGGGAGTCTGTCATGCACCAACTCCACAGCACCATAATGGCTACACTGAAAACTGTGAAGTTTTGTATCAAACTTCTCAGCACAATAAATGCACACTGATGCCAGTGTGCATTTTATTGTAACATACACCCCAGAGGGCACCTTAGAGGTGCCCCCTGAAACCTTAACCAACTACCCGTGTAGGCTGACTGGTTTTAGCAGCCTACCACACACCAGACATGTTGCTGGCCACATGGGGAGAGTGCCTTTGTCACTCTGTGGCTAGTAACAAAGCCTGTACTGGGTGGAGGTGCTTCTCACCTCCCCCTGCAGGAACTGTAACACCTGGCGGTGAGCCTCAAAGGCTCACCCCCTTTGTTACAGCACCCCAGCTAGTGGAGTTGCCCGCCCCCCTCCGGCCACAGCCCCACTTTTGGCAGCAAGGCCAGAGGAGATAATGAGAAAAACAAGGAGGAGTCACTGGCCAGTCAGGACAGCCCCTAAGGTGTCCTGAGCTGAGGTGACTGACTTTTAGAAATCCTCCATCTTCCAGATGGAGGATTCCCCCAATAGGATTAGGGATGTGCCCCCCCTCAGGGAGGAGGCACAAAGAGGGTGTAGCCACCCTCAGGGCTAGTAGCCATTGGCTACTAACCCCACAGACCTAAACACACCCCTAAATTCAGTATTTAGGGGCTCCCCAGAACCTAAGAACTCAGATCCCTGCAAACTAAGAAGAAGAGGACTGCTGAACTGAAAAACCCTGCAGAGAAGACGGAGACACCAACTGCTTTGGCCCCAGCTCTACCGGCCTGTCTCCCCACTTCTAAAGACACTTCTCCAGCGATGCGTTCCCAGGGTCCAGCAACCTCTGAAGCCTCAGAGGACTACCCTGCATCTAGAAGGACCAAGAACTCCCAAGGACAGCCGCTCTGTTCCCCAAAGACTGCAACTTTGCAACAAAGAAGCAACTTTGAAACATCACACATTTCCCGCCGGAAGCGTGACTTTGCACTCTGCACCCGACGCCCCCGGCTCGGCTTGTGGAGAACACACACCACAGGGAGGACTCCCCGGTGACTACGAGACCGTGAGTAGCCAGAGTTGACCCCCCTGAGACCCCACAGCGACGCCTGGTAAAGACTCTGCACCTGCAGCCCCCAGGACCTAAAGGATCCGACCTCCAGTGCAGGAGCGACCCCCAGGTGGCCCTCTCCCTTGCCCAGGTGGTGGTTACCCCGAGGAACCCCCCTCCTTGCCTGAATCGCTGAAGAGACCCCTTGGTCTCCCATTGATTTCTATTGAGAACCCGACGCTTGTTTGCACACGGCACCCGGCCGCCCCCATGCCGCTGAGGGTGTGCTTTTTGTGTGGACTTGTGTCCCCCCCGGTGCCCTACAAAACCCCCCTGGTCTGCCCTCCGAAGACGTGGGTACTTACCTGCTGGCAGACTGGAACCGGGGCACCCCCCCTCTCCATTGAAGCCTATGCGTTTTGGGCACCACTTTGACCTCTGCACCTGACCAGCCCTGAGCTGCTGGTGTGGTAACTTTGGGGTTGCCCTGAACCCCCAACGGTGGGCTACCTTGGACCCAAACTTGAACCCCGTAGGTGGTTTACTTACCTGCAAAAACTAACAAACACTTACCTCCCCCAGGAACTGTTGAAAATTGCACAGTCTAGTTTTAAAATAGCTATATGTCATTTATGTGAAAACTGTATATGCTATTTTTCTAATTCAAAGTTCCTAAAGTACCTACCTGAAATACCTTTCATTTGAAGTATTACTTGTAAACCTTGAACCTGTGGTTCTTAAAATAAACTAAGAAAATATATTTTTCTATACAAAAACCTATTGGCCTGGAATTGTTTGAGTGTGTGTTCCTCATTTATTGCTTGTTTGTGTACAACAAATGCTTAACACTAGCCTTTGATAAGCCTACTGCTCGACCACACTACCACAAAATAGAGCATTAGAATTATCTCTTTTTGCCACTATCTTACCTCTAAGGGGAACCCTTGGACTCTGTGCATACTATTCCTTACTTTGAAATAGTGCATACAGAGCCAACTTCCTACAATGGTCAAACCAAGAAATCCTGCAGCACTGACCGTGCAAAATGGCCATCCCTCCTAACCTCCGAATCTAAGCAATAATGTTTTGCAAAAGTGTGGAGGGATGACCAAGTTGCGGCCTTGCAGATGTCAACCACAGGAACACCCCTAGCAAAAGCCGAAGAGGCCGACTTAGCTCTGGTGGAATGAGCTCTTATTCCATCAGGGGGTTCTTTCTTTGCCAGAGAATAACACAGCTTAATGCAAAGAATGACCCACCTGGCGAGTGTTCTCTTGTGGACTGCCCTTCCTCTCTTCTTTCCCACGTACCCAATGAAGAGTTGATCCTCCAATCTAAACTCCTTCGTCCTGTCTACGAAGAAGCTCAGCGCTCTTCTTGGGTCCAAACGATGCAGTCTTTCTTCCTCTTTCGAAGGATGAGGTGGAGGATAAAAAGAGGAGAGAGTAATAGCCTGGCCCATATGGAAGGGTGAAACAACCTTCGGCAAGAAACAGCCTTCGTCCTCAACACCACCTTATCTACATAGAAGGATGTATACGGGGGCTTAACAGATAGAGCCTGCAGCTCACTCACTCTTCTAGCTGAAGTAATTGCAACAAGGAAAACAGTCTTCAAAACCAATAACCTTATAGGGCAAGAATGCATTGGCTCAAACGGTGAGCCCATAAGAAATGTTAAGACTAGATTTAAATCCCACTGAGGCATAATGAAAGGAGTGGGAGGAAATGTATTAATGAGACCTTTCAAAAATCTTAATACTAAAGGAGATTTAAATAAGGAAGGTTGGTCTGGAAGACACAGAAAGGCTGACAAAGCCAACAAATAGCCCTTAACTGTAGCCACTACACAACCCCTCTGTGCCAGGGACAAAGCAAAAGACAAGACATCTGATAAGTGGGAACGTAAGGGATCAATTTGTCTTTCTCCACACCAACACACAAATTTAGCCCACCTGCTAGCGTAGATAGATTTAGTGGAGTGTCGCCTGGCCGATAAAATAACATCCACTACCTCAGGTGGGAGAGAAAAGGAACTCAGGTTGCCCCGTTCAATCTCCAGGCATGATGGTGCAGGCTCTGGAGGTGGGGGTGTAAAACATGCCCCTGCGATTGTGAGAGGAGGTCTGCCCTGAGAGGGAGACGGAGCGGGGGGCACAGAGAGAGTTGGAGAAGATCTGAATACCATACCCTCCTTGGCCAATCCGGAGCTATTAAGATGACTTGGGCCCGGTCTTGGTGAATTTTCCTCAGAACCCGAGGAATCAAAGGTAGGGGGGGGGGGAACGCGTAAAGCAACTGGTCGCACCAGGACATCTGAAACGCGTCCCCCAACGTTCCTTGCACCGGATACTGGAGGATGCACAACAATGGGCAGTGCGAGTTCTCCCGAGTGGCAAAAAGATCTACCTGAGGGATTCCCCACATCTAGAAGATCTGTCGGACTAGATCTGGATGAAGACGCCACTCATGATCGGTCGAGAAGTGCCGACTGAGATTGTCCGCATGCACGTTCAAGACTCCGGCCAGATGGTTTGCTACCAAGCAAATCCGATGGTCCCTTGCCCAGGACCATAGCCGCAGAGCTTCTCTGCAGAGAAGGTACGACCCTACTCCTCCCCGTTTGTTTATATACCACATCGCGGTATTATTGTCCGTCAAGACCTGAACCGACTGACCGCGAAGGGGAGAAAGGCCTCGAGAGCCAAACGTATTGCCCGCAACTCCAACAGATTTGTATGAAACATCTGTTCCACTGGAGACCAATGACCTTTGACCTCCAGGTCCCCCCAGATGAGCTCCCCACCCTAGAGTGGAAGCATCCATTATTACTGTGCTCACCGGCGGAGGTTGTGAAAACGGCCTTCCTTGAGTAAGATTGCCATCCGCAATCCACCATCTTAGATCCGCCGCAGCGTTCCTGGAGATCTTTACCGATACCTCGAGATCTCCTTTGTGTTGAGACCACTGCTTCCGGAGGCACCACTGAAGAGCCCTCATGTGCCAGCGAGCATGAGTGACCAACAGAATGCAAGAAGCAAACAGACCGAGCAGACGCAAGACCATGAGGACTGGAATGACCGCTCCACTTTGAAACGTTGGAACCAACGCCTGAATGTCCTGAATCCGCTGAGGCGGAGGAAAGGCGCGATTCAACGTTGTATCCAGTACTGCCCCTATGAACAGGAGGGCTCCAGGTGAGATTTGGGCACATTCACAGAAAAACCCAGGTCGAACAACAACTGGGTTGTCGACTGCAGGTGACTTGGCTTTGATCAACCAGTCGTCCAGGTAAGGAAATACCGCTATCCCCTTCCTTCTGAGCTCTGCCGCATCCACCGCCATCACCTTTGTGAAGCCTTGAGGTGCTGAAGTAGGACCAAACGGGAGGACTGCAAACTGTAAGTGCTGCGACCCTACCACAAACCAGAGATACTTCCTGTGCGACTTGAGTATAGGGATATGAAAGGAAGCATCCTGCAAGTTGACAGACACCATCCAATCTCCTTCGTTCAACGCCAAAAGCACCTGAGCTAGGGTCAGCATGGATAAGTTACTTACCTGTAAATCCTAGTTCTCTTCCAGGGGTATCCTCATCAAAGCCATAAACATTGAATATTCCCGCCCTTGTGCGGGGACCCCGGAGCATATATAAAATATACACATATTATACATGTGTAACAAACAGACATGCAGGCTATCATGTTAAAAACAGGCTAAAATGCTTTATTTCTATGAAGTTTTTTTTTTTTAATATTAAATACTACAATAGAGCATAAATATGTACCCAAGCTCCTAAAACTAGGCTTAGGGAAGTAAGCAGTAGCAAACTCTAGAGAAAAAATAGAAAAAACTGCATTGAAAAACAATGAAGCATTCTTAGCCAATAGGCTGCATGCAGGTTAACACAGGAGAACCATAAAAACTTTGGCACCGTGCCTTTAAGACCCTGAGCACCTCCAGTATCCCACCATGCCTCAGGGGTGAAGGAAAGGTGACAGTTGGTTCACAGTTAGGTCAGTTCTTTTTACGGTGACAATTTGTATAACTGATTCCAGACACAGTCTGTCCTGCACTTCTAGGAGACGTGCGTCCGGGGAGGAGGGTGGGTTGTTTATGGCTTTGATGAGGATACCCCTGGAAGAGAACTAGGATTTACAGGTAAGTAACTTATCCTTCTCTTCCAGGGGATCCTCATCAATAGTCATAAACATTGAATAGATTAGCAAGCCCATCCCTAAACCCAGCGGACTGTCCGATAGAAGTGCAGGAATAGATATGTCTTACGCAAATAGATTTCTTAGAGAGGCCTGCCCCACTTGGGCATCCGCTCTTGCATCTGAGTCTAAACAATAATGTCTTGTAAACGTATGGACAGACTTCCATGTAGCAGCCTTACAAATCTCAGATATCGGAACATTGTTAAGGAGAGCAGCAGTAGCCGCTTTACCCCTTGTGGAATGCGCTCTAGGCCGCGCTAGTAATTGTTTATTAGCTAGCTGGTAAGTATTAACAATACAAGAAACTATCCATCTTGATATTGTTCGCTTAGATGGTGCCTCTCCTGTCCTTAAATGACCATGGTTTACAAACAAGCGGTTAGAGTGTCTAATCGATTTTGTCTTGTCCAGATAAAATTTCAGCACTCTTTTCAAGTCTAATGAGTGCAATGCTTTCTCTGCCGGAGTCTCCGGATTGGGAAAGAACGTCGGTAAAGATATGGTCTGATTAATATGGAATTCTGACACCACCTTCGGAAGGAAAGATGGGTGAGTTCGAAGAACCACTATTGTCATGAAAAACCGTGTACGGTTCTTTTGAAGACAAGGCCTGGATTTCACTGACCCTCCTCGCTGAAGTAATGGCCACTAGAAAAGCCGTCTTCCACGTAAGGTGTTGTAAAGAGGCCTTATGTATAGGCTCGAAAGGAGGGCCCATAAGTTTTGCCAGGATTATGTTCAGTTCCCATGGAGGAGAAGGCCTCCGAATTGGCGGAAAAACTTTCTTCAAACCCTCTAAGAAATCCTTGACTACAGGTTTTGTAAAGAAGGATTCCTGAGAAGGTGACTTGCGATAGGCTGTAATAGCAGACAAATGTACCTTAATAGATGATACCTGCAGACCGGACTTCGCTAGATGAAGCAAATAGGACAGTATGACATCCTCCTGCGCCCGTATGGGATTATGACCTTTCTGACAGCACCATATGTAGAATCTCTTCCACTAACGCCGCGTGGAAGGCCGTTTGGACTCTTTCAAGATGTTCATGCACTCCTGCGAGAGCCCTAGGTGCCCATAGTGCAGGAATTCAGGAGCCATGCTGTTAAGCTCAGAGAGGGTAGGTTGGGATGTAGAATCCTGCCCTCCATTCTGCTCAGAAGATCCGGTCTGCACGGCAGCCTCCTGTGAGGTTTTTCCGACAGGTTGAGGAGATCCGTGTACCAGAACTGTCGGGGCCATTGTGGCGCTATAAGAATCATTCTGGTCCTGGATCTGTAAAGTTTGCTGATCACTGCCGGAATGAGGGGAAATCGGCGGAAAAGCGTAAAGAAATATCCCTGACCAGTCGATCAACAGGGCATTCCCTCGAGATCCCGGACGGTAGAACCTGGATGCGAAGTCTGGGCATTTCTTGTTTACTTCGTCTGCGAAGAGGTCCAGTTGAGGCCGACCCCATTGCGCGAAGATGTTTTCTGAGACTTCGCCGTGTAGGACCCAATCGTGAACGTCCTCCAGGTGTCTGCTTAGAAAGTCTGCTTCCACGTTCTGCTGACCTGGCAGGTGAACTGCTGTAATTGACATTCCTCTGGCCAGGAGCCAATGCCATATCGCTTGGGACTCTCGCGATAGGGGTAGGGACCTCGTTCCCCCTTGTTTGTTCAAGTAATACATTGTGGTTGTATTGTCCGTCTGTATCAAGAGAGTTTTCCCCTGAATTAGCGGTATGAAAGACTTGAGAGCCAGATGGACCGCTCTGAGTTCTAGCAGACTGATGTGGTACTGCTTTTCCTTGTCTGACCACAGACCCTGCGCTTGAAAAGGACCCAAATTAGCCCCCCATCCCTGAAGAGATGCATCCGTTACTAGGGTGTCGGATGGAAGCACCTGGTGAAACGGAGCACCCACTGACAGGTGAGGTCTGTGCATCCACCATCTCAATGACTGAAGTGCTACCGCCGGTAGCCGCACCGTGTCCTCCCAGCGACCTGTTCTTTGGCTCCAGTTGGTCTCCAATGCCTCTTGGAGGGGTCTCATGTGGAGTCTGGCATTTGGGACAATAAAAATGCACGATGCCATGGAGCCCAGCAGTGATGTCACCTGACGTGCCGTAGGTGCGCTGGCTCTCAACAGGTCCTGGCACTTCCTGTCTATTGAGGATAGTCGTTCCTCCGAAGGATACACTTTTTGGAGTTCTGTGTTTATGATAGCTCCTAGGTAGTGAAGATTCTGCGTTGGAATCAAGGTTGACTTCTGGTAATTGACCTGAAGACCTAGAGCTTCGCAAACTCCTAGTACAATGTCCCGATGGCTTCTCGCCTGCTCCGGAGAAGAAGCCTTTAGTAGCCAGTCGTCTAGGTATGGATATATGTATATCCTTTGTCTTCGGAGATGTGCCGCCACCACTGCCATACATTTCGAGAAAACTCTTGGGGCAGATTTCAGGCCAAAGGGTAGAACTCTGACCTGGTAATGCTGTAACGCTACTCGGAAGCGCAGGAATTTTCGATGTTTGGGAGCTATCGGGATGTTAAAGTACGCATCCTGTAGGTCGATGGAGCACATCCAGTCTCCCTGATGCAGTTGAGGGAAAATCTGGTGAAGCGCTAGCATTCTGAACTTCTGCTTCCTTATGTATTTGTTCAGCAGCCGTAGGTCCAGAATTGGCCTGAAAACTCCCTCTCGACCCTTCTTTGCCACTAGAAAGTAACGGGAGTAGACCCCCTGTCCTGTGTGTGCAGGTGGAACCTTTTCTATGGCATTCTTTTTTAGGAGGGCGAGAGCCTCCTTGCGTAGCAAGCTGAGATGAGATGGATTGTCTTTGGTTGGTGGCAAGCGTGGTGGAGGCTGTTTGAAAAGAAGAGAATAGCCATGTTCGACAATATTGAGCACCCATTTGTCTCTTGTGATAGAGTGCCACTCGTGAAGATAAGCCGTAATACTTCCCCCCACCGGAGTGGTGTACAGTGTCGAGGGAAGCGAGATTTCATTGCTTGGTGGGTGCTTTCGGAGTGGACTGTTGAGGTCTACTTGACCCTCGCTCCCTTGTGTTTCTCCTTTGAAAAAGAGGGCGTCCCTGTCGTTGCTGTGACCTTTGCGACCAATGAGGGGTTTGAACCCTCTGCTGGAAAGGGCGCCTGTCATACGGCCTGTAACTCCGCCTGAAATCTTTCTTTCTTTCGAGGCCCACCGCCTTCATGGTATCCACCTCGGTCTTCATGCGGGCCATCTCTTCGTCTGCATGGGCACCGAATAGAGTTCCCGGCAAATGGGAGATTCAGGATGCGTTGTTGTGCTTCCTGTTTCAAGCCAGTGAGCCTCAGCCAGGAAGATCTCCTCGCACAGATACCATGTGCGTATCCATGAGCAGCCAAATCCGCCCCATCTGCTGCCGCGCTGATAACCTGGTTGGATACCAGGCATCCTTCTTGTAGTATCTCCTGGAAATCTTGTCTGTCTTCTCTGGGCAATTTTTCTGTAAATCTACTGAGGGAGTCCCACAGAGAACGATCATACCTGCCCAGGAGCGCAGACGCACTGGAGACCTTCATTGCTGAAGCCGCTGTCCCGCATATCTTTCTCCCCAGAGAGTCTAGATGCCGGCTCTCTTTATCCGGGGGTACCGTGGATGAAGATGCCACCGAGTGGGTCTTTCGGGCGGCAGCTATGATAACCGAGTCCGGTGGCGGATCCTTTCTAAGGAATAAAGGGTCCTGTTCTGGAGCCTTGTATTTTTTGAGAATTCTAGCCGGGGCAGACTTAAGCGAGGCTGGGGCCAGAAAAGTGTCCATAGTTGGCTGCAACAAGCCAGGCACTAGAGGCAGCAACTTTTCTGACGCTGATCTCTGTTGTAGAGTCTCAAAGATGACCGACTCCAGCCCACCGCCAGACCCCACCCCCGGCGTCTCCTCCCACGACTGCCGCCTCACCGCCTGGACCCACGTGGACGATGCAGAAACCATAACAACCATGAACACCATCCACTCAGGCTCCCCTACGGACCCCTGCCCTCATCATGTTTTCAACTCGGCAAACGCCACCATCGCCCCCGAACTCCGCAAGATCATCAACCTCTCCTTCTCCTCCGCCACCTTCCCGGACAGCTGGAAACACGCAGAAATCCAACCCCTTCTCAAGAAACCCAAGGCTGACCCCAACGACCTCAAAAACTTCCGACCGATCTCTCTCCTCCCTTTTCCAGCCAAAGTCATCGAGAAGATCGCCAACTCTCAGCTCACCCACTTCCTCGAAGACAACTCAATCCTGGACCCCTCACAATCCAGATTCAGACGAAACCACAGCACTGAGACTGCTCTCCTCGCCGCCACAGATGACATCAGACTTCAAATGGACAAGGGCGAAACCTCAGCCCTCATCCTCCTCGACCTATCCGCCGCCTTTGACACAGTCTGCCACCGCACCCTACTGACCCGCCTCCAGGAAGCTGGGATCCAAGACAAAGCCCTCCACTGGATCTCATCCTTCCTCTCCGACAGAACTCCGAGAGTCCGCCTCTCCCCGTTCCGCTCCAAAGCCTCCAACCTCATCTGCGGCGTCCCCAAAGGATCCTCCCTCAGCCCTACGTTGTTCAACGTCTACATGGCCCCCCTCGCCAAACTGGCCCGCCAACATCTCAACATTATCTCCTACGCCGACGACACCCAGCTCGTCCTCTCCCTGACCAATGACCCGCTCACCGCCAAAACCAACCTCCACGAGGGACTTAAATCCATCGCCAACTGGATGAACATCAGCCGCCTGAAGCTCAACTCCGACAAGACGGAAGTCCTCATCCTCGGGCGCACTCCCTCGGCTTGGAACGACTCTTGGTGGCCCTCCGCCCTTGGTCCCCCGCCCACCCCTGCCAACCACGCAAGAAACCTCGGCTTCATCCTGGACTCCGCCCTCACCATGTCCAAACAGGTCAGCGCCGTCTCCTCCTCCTGCTTCAACACCCTTCGTATGCTCCGCAGAATCTTCAAGTGGATTCCAACAGAAACCAGAAAGACGGTGACCCAGGCCCTCGTCAGCAGCAGACTTGACTACGGCAACGCACTCTACACAGGCATCCCTACCAAAGACATCAAACGACTCCAACGGATCCAAAATGCCTCCGCCCGACTGATCCTCGACATACCCCGCCGATGCCACATCTCCCCACACCTGAGGGAACTCCACTGGCTCCCAGTAGACAAGAGGATCACTTTTAAACTCCTTACCCACGCTCACAAGGCGCTTCACAACACCGGACCCTCCTACCTCAACACCAGACTCAACTTCTACACCCCAACACGCCAACTCCGATCCGCCAACCTCGCCCTAGCCATCGTACCCCAAATCCAGCGCAAGACCTCAGGCGGCAGATCCTTCTCTTTCCTCGCCGCCAAAACCTGGAACTCTCTCCCCACTCCGCTACGCCAGACCCAGGACCTCCTCACATTCAGAAGGCTCCTCAAGACCTGGCTCTTCGACCGCTAAACAGCCTCTCCACCCCCCCCCCACCTCAGCGCCTCGAAACCCTAACGGGTACATAGCGCGCTTTATAAATACTATGATTGATTGATTGACCGATGAGGAGGTAGATGATTCTGGAACCTCTATGTTGAGTTTCTGCGCTCCTCTTAGCAACACCTCGTTGAATGTGGTAATGTCATCCACCAGTGAGACTCTAGCAGGTGGTGAATCTGTTAGGGTGGGTGAGTAACGCCCGACAGATGAACCTGATTAAGACCAAGAGGGTGATCTTCTTCTTGACCGCGACCTGGATCTTCGTTGAGAGCGAGACCTGCTGCGAGACGCTGTAGCCGAGCGTCTAGGCCTCGCGGTCGGTTGGCGAGGAGCTGAACGAGCCCGTTCTGCCCTGGCTGTCGGTGATGGCGTTCTTGGCAGGGAGGCAGTAGGTGAATACATTCGCGAATATTGCGAATCTGGGGAGGCCGCTGGTCTGTTGAGGCTCTCCAGCCATCTTGGAGATAGGTTGATGGGCGAGACATGCCCAGAAGATGCCGCTCTTGACCGAGAAGAGTCGCTCGGTATGGAGACCACTGGAGATGGCGCCTTGTCTGGCGTGGGGCGATGTTCTGCTCCCTGTGGGACAGGTAAAACCTGTGTCGACGTCGATGGCTGTTTCGACGTCGAAGGATGCCCAGCCGGTTGCTCATGCCTCGACGTTGAGCGCCTCGACGTTGAGTGCCTTGACGTCGAACAGCGATCCTTGGACCTCGACCTGCTCGCCGTCGTGTGCCTTGACGTGGAGCGATGGGAGGTCGATGGCGGATGTCTCTCGTGCCGTCGTGGCGATTTCGACGTCGTGTGTCCTGACGTCGGGGGCGCACAGCCTTTGGCGGCGACCGGGCACGCCGGCGATGGCTCGACGTCGATCGGCTGGCTGCCGTCGACGGAGACCTGCCCTGATGTCCCTCCGACGCCGTTCCCTTCGACGTCAGGCGTGTCGCCGTCGACGGCGATCTATGCCTGTGAGACGGTGGTAGCGACGACGTCGACGGTGAACAAACAGGTACTTTCCTACCTGTCGACGTCGACCGGGCCATTCTCTCCTGAGAATGGCCTTCTGGCTGTCTGGGAAGTGAGGAGGACGATGTTCTTTTCCTCTCCTGAAGCCCATGTAGCCGGATCTTCTGTCTTTCAGAGTCCTCCTAGACATGTTCTTGCAGTACTTACAAGTGTCAGGGCAGTGACTCTGAGGCAGGCACACTATGCACAGAGAGTGGGGATCTGACTGGGCCTTCTTCCCACAAGCAGGGCATTTGACAAAAAGTGAAGGCATTTTTCTGTCAGAAAAAACCTGCCTAGCTCAGACAAAGGTGTTATTTGTCGAGTGAAAAGTGAAAAAACGCTTTTTTAAAGAATTTTTCTGAGAAAAACTCAGAAAAACTGAGAGCTCAATGCTCCAGGATCCTCTCAGAAGAAGCCGGAAAAAAGAACTGACCTAACTGTGAACCAACTGTCACCTTTCCTTCACCCCTGAGGCATGGTGGGATACTGGAGGTGCTCAGGGTCTTAAAGGCACGGTGCCAAAGTTTTTATGGTTCTCCTGTGTTAACCTGCATGCAGCCTATTGGCTAAGAATGCTTCATTGTTTTTCAATGCAGTTTTTTCTATTTTTTCTCTAGAGTTTGCTACTGCTTACTTCCCTAAGCCTAGTTTTAGGAGCTTGGGTACATATTTATGCTCTATTGTAGTATTTAATATAAAAAAATAAATAAAAAAAAACTTCATAGAAATAAAGCATTTTAGCCTGTTTTTAACATGATAGCCTGCATGTCTGTTTGTTACACATGTATATTATGTGTATATTTTATATATGCTCCGGGGTCCCCGCACAAGGGCGGGAATATTCAATGTTTATGACTATTGATGAGGATCCCCTGGAAGAGAACTTGAACTTTTCCTGTTTGAGGAACCAATTCAAGATCCTCAGGTCCAGGATTGGTCTCAAACAACCATCCTTCTTGGGGATCAGGAAGAATCTTGAGTAACAACCCTGACCCCTCGCCTGCTCTGGAACCAACTCCACCGCACCCTTTGAAAGGAGGACTTGAACCTCCTGTTCTAGTAACAGGAGATGCTCTTCTGAACAGTAGGAAGGGCGGGATGGGGGGAGGAAATTCCCAAAAGTGAAGGGCATAGCCTTTCCCACCAATGCTGGTGACCCAGGAGTCTGATGTTATAACCTCCCACTTGCGGAGGAAGTTCAATAACCTCCCCCCTACAGGAGTGGTATGAGAAGGAATTGGTGGAAGACTAAGGCTGCTTCCCATGCTGCACCCCTCCAGAGGAAGAGGCAGAGGCAGAGTGCTGCTGGGCGGCTCCCCTGGTTCGGACCCTACCCCTCCCCGTACGATCTGTAGGAGAGAGCAGTGGCGGGTTGTTAAAATCTGCCTCGAAAGGAGGAGGATGAACCACAACCAAACCCCCTAAATCTTCTAAAAAGTCTGGATGAAACAGAAGAGGAGGCCTGCAAGCCTAAAGACTTCGCCGTTGCCCTACTCTCCTTAAATCTCTCTAGGGCAGAGTCCGCCTTGGAGCCAAAAGGTTTATCCCCATCGAAGGGAAGATCCAGCAGGGCTGACTGGACATCTGACGAGAAACCAGAGGAACGAAGCCAGGCCTGCCTCCTTGTAGCAACAGCAGTGCCCATAGCCCTGGCTCCAGAGTCAGTCGTATCCAGCCCAGGCTGGATCACTTGGGTTGCCGCAGCTTGAGCATCGGAGACCAGACTCAACACCTCCTGGGGCACCTCAGCATGGGACGACTTTATCTCATCCATCACGGCGTAGATGTATCTCCCCAAAATACATGTAGCATTAGTAGATTTTAAAGCCATGCTGCATGAAGAAAAAGCCTTCTTGGAAGAATGATCCAGTCTGTCTGAAGGCACACCCGGAAAAGAACCTGGGGCAGACCGGGATGAACATGAAGCCTGAACCACCAGGCTCTCAGGGGTTGGGTGCCTGGACAAAAAGCCTGGGTCCGCAGGAGCCACCCGATATCTGCGAGATACCGATCTATTAACTGCAGAAGATGACACCAGCTTCTTCCAGATTTCTAGAATTGGATCCAACAGAGCCTCATTAAAAGGCAGAAGTGGCTCTGCAACCGTCGAAGCAGGATGTAAAACCTATTAAAATATTAGGCTTAGGCTCAGAGACCGGCAAGGGAAGGTCCAAAAAATTAGCTGCTTTCTTTATTACAGAGTGGAATGAAGCAGCCTCCTCTGTATACTCTCCAGGAGATCTTAAGTCCCATTCTGGAGAGGTGTCCAAACCACTAGCTGTATCTAAACCTTGGAGGTCCCCCAGAGGTTCCTCAATCTCTCCTTCCTCCAATGCCTGCTTCTGATACTCCTGCTCCTCAAGAAGGTGAAGAGCAAGCCTTCTTGAATGCAACCTGGCTTCAATTCTAGGCGTCGACATGGCTTCAGCCGACGTCGAAGCTTGACGCCGATCCTCTGATTCATCTGACGCCGGATCCATCAGCGCCATGGACTTCTTCGGGGCTGTATGAGGCAAAGGATGGACAGGAGAATGCTCTGGCGCCGGACCCGCGGATCTACTCTGCGTCACCGGCTGTGAATTTGACGCCACAGGAACCGGCGCCGGAGCACCCATGTTGAAGGCCAAAGGACCCAAAGGGCTAGCCGGTCCACCACCTGGAGTCATCTGTTGAAAGATAGCAAACATCGCATTTAAAAATGCGGAACTGTCGGCTCCTGGGGCCGGGAAAGCCGGATACTGTGGAGCCTGGGCTCGAGGTGACATAGACGCCGGCCCCGGCGTCTGAGAAGCTGGTGAGAACTCCTGACGCTGAGGAACCTCAAATACAGATGGTGGATTCAAAGGTGAAGTCGGCGAAGCCGGTGATGCAAGAGGCTGTGGAGAGATGGTAGGGCTAACTTCCCATGTTTTACTCGCCCTACTCGATCGGCGCCGAGATTCGTGACGACGCCGGGAGTCACGATGACGCCGATGGGACTTGTTGGACTTCGCCAAAAAGAGCTCCGCCTCTCGCTCTTAACGCATTCAGATTAATCCGTTGACAAGAGTCACATTTGTCAACGTCGTGGTCGGAGCTGAGACACCACAAACAGCGACATTTTGCCTCCGCACTCATTGCAGGGCTTAAAACCAGATTTTCTTTGAGACATTCTTTCTCTCTCGAAGAAAGAAACAGTAACAGTAACTACGGAGAGTAGCAACAGTAGTTCCCTCTAAGAATAACCGTCGTTAGAATGGCACGGAAAAAAGGGAACGGACGTCGGCGAGGACCTCTTATTGCCTGTATGACGTCAGAGAGCGTCGCGTGGGCAATTGTGACGTCCTCGTCGACGTGCGGAAGCTAGCAAGAAGATTTCTGTCAAAAGCTGGCGCAAGGAGAGAATTCAATAAGTGAGGGATCCACAGGTAGTTGTATCCATCAGAACGGATAGGATGTATTCCTTCCACTGCACACCATACACAAAAACTTTTCCATTTAAATTTGTAAGTCTTACTGGTAGTGTCAGCTCTAGCCCTTGATAAGATTTCCCTACATTCTGAGGAGATGTTTAAAGTTGCATATTCATTGAATTCAGGAGCCAAGCCGATAAGTGAAGAGATGATGGATCCGGATGTCTGACTTGTCCCTGGTGCATCGTCAAGAGGGTTGAACTCTGAGTTGCACATGTGGCTGTTCTGAGAGCATTAGGAGTTCTGTGTACCACACCTGTCTGGGCCATCTTAGAGCTATTAACAGAAGGCGACAACCCTCTGTCTTCATTTTCTTGATGACTCTCGGTATCAGCGGGATCGGAGGAAAAGCGTAGGCATAGACCACAGACCATCTAATCGAAACCGCATTCCCCCACAACCCTCTCTGGGGAAGCCAACTTGCATAATAATGGCATTTCCTGTTCTTGAACGTAGCAAACAGATCGAGATTTGGTCTGCCCCATAAAAGGAAGAGTTGATTGAGAATTTCCTTGTCTAGCTCCCACTCGTTCTGAGCCTGTTTCAAGAGTTGCAGAGACCTTGTGCCCCCCTGCTTGTTTAGATAATACATGCTGGTAGTTTTGTCCATCCTGATTAATACGCTTGAGGTTTGAAATTTTTGCAAAAAGGCTTTGAGAGCTAGACCTACTGCTTTGAGCACCAGTGGAGTCGACATTCTTTTGCATTCCAGGATCCGCTGATCTGTAAATCATGGCAGTGTGCACCCCATTTTGAGAGAGAAGCATCCGTCGTTACTATGTAACTGGGCACCTGATAAAGCAACGTGAGCCCGTTGGACAAATTGGTCAGCGTTGCCCACCAAGCCATGGTGGTCTGCATTATTGGTGTTATGTGAATTTTGTCCTTGAAAAAGCCCTGCACCTGAGTCCACTGTGCATCCAATTGTTCTTGTAGGGGTCGCATATGCAGCCTGCAATCTGGGACAAGCAGAATGCATGACAAGATCATCCCTAGCAATGACTTGTAGGTGCAGACTGAAACAAACTTTTTTGAAGAGAGTTTGCGTGCTAAGGAGCATAGCTTTTGTTTCCTTTCGTGAGATGGATACGCCTTGCTGCAGACCGTGTCTACTATCTCTCCTAAGAAATTCAAGGTTTGTGTGGGGTGAAGATGTGATTTGTGATAATTGACAATAAGCCCTAGGTTGCTGAACAATTGGAGGCAAACCGAAATGTGACGCACCACTTGTGGCTTTGAAGGTGCCTTTATGAGCCAGTCGTCGAGATAGGGAAATACCTTCATGCCCGACTGGCGGAGGTGTGCTGCCACAGGAGCCAACATTTTCATGAAAATTCTGGGGGCCGATTTCAATCCGAAGGGGAGGACTTGAAATTGTAGGTGTATACCAACTACTTTGAACCTGAGGAATTTGCGGTGGTTGCGGTGTATTGGAATATGAAAGTAAGCATCCTGGAGGTCTAGGGATGTCATATGATCTCTGGTATTTAAAAGGCGCATGACGTCCTGTAGTGTCACCATCCTGAACGATTGTTTCTTTAGGAACTTGTTTAGTGATCTTAAGTCCAGAATGGGGCGCCAGTCTACCAGAAAATAGCGGGAATAGAATCCCCTGTTCATGTGAGAAATAGGGACCAGTTCTATCGCTCCTTTGTGCAGTATCACTTGCACTTCCTTGAGGAGTTGGTTCACTCGCAGGGGTGGAGGGCCTGACGGAGGGATGTCCGGTGGTGTCTGCGTGAACTCCAGGGTATGGCCACTACATCGAGCACCCACTTGTCTGATGTTATTGCTGCCCATTGAAGGAAGTAAGAAGTGATGCGACCTCCAATCTTCAAGGTTGCTGTGGGGTAGTACGCTGGTATGGCTGGTAGGTCATTGCTTCCTGCCTGCATCCCTTCCTCGGGCAGCCACTCTCCCTCTCGCTGGGTGTCTATAAGCAGCGGTAGGTGGCAATCGATAATGCTGCTGCTGATGGTTGTACTGTTGTTGGGGTCCTGTCGAAGAAGACTGATACGGGGTCTGTACTGATGGTAGCCCCCTCGAAAGGAATAACCTCTTCTACCCCTTGCTCCATGAAAGGGCTGCTTCCTGTACTGCAGGGTACCCAGTGATTTAGCCATATCTGTATCTGTTTTGATGGCTTGTAACATGTCGTCGACATGCTTTCGAAACAGACTTTCACAGTCAAACAGCATGTCCAGAACACGGCTCTGGACCTCCGGGCGGAAGGAGGTAGACTTTAGCCACCCTTGCCTATGCAAGACCGCTGCCCCTGCTAGTTGTCTGAAACCTGTCAAGGAAATGTCTATTGCACTATCTATAATCTCGGCAGAAATCCGTTCACCTTCTTGTAATACTTTCTTTGCTTCCACCTTGACATCCTCCGGCAAGAGAGGAGAGATATCTGCCCACATCTGGCGATTACACCTCCCTAGAATGGCCAGGGAATTAGCTGCCTTTACAGTGATCGCCGCTACTGAGGAGAATTTCTTTCCAATATTATTCAACATTCCCCCGTCCTTGTCTGGAGGAGATGCTATAGGTGTGGAAGGGTTCCTAGAGTACGCTGTGCCGTCTGACATATTACCGAATCCGGCTTCGGTTGCGACACTAAGCAGGCCAGAGAGTTATCAGGCACTTTATATTTCTTTTCTAGCCTCGGCATTTGTGAAGGCACTGTCACCAGATTCTTCATCGCCATCAACCTCTCTTGCCATACGAAATCTACTATTGGTATAGCTCTTACCAACTTCTTTGATGGCTCCTTGAAGTCATAAAGGAAACACGGTTTCGTGAGAAACAATAGGCAGATCAAATCGCTTTGCCGCTCTCTCAATCAAATTATGAAAACCTCCTATGTCTTCAGGAGGCAAATCAACCGGCCCTGCTGGAGGTGGAGATGGTGTGGGGACGAGATAGTCATCCCATTCGCGAGCCACTGACTCCCTTATCTCACCCTCTTACCTCTCGTAGTCCGTCGGGGGATGATCATCCTGTGTTTGGCTACTCAATGGTATGCCAGTGTGCAGCGTCCCCGGGAGACTGGTCCTCGGGGTTTGACAAGGTGTCTGGTGGCTGTCAGGCCTGGACGGCGTTATGGGTGTTGACGATGGAAATCTCCTGTAGTAGTCGTTCAGCATACACTGAAGATCTGCGACTAATGTGCTAGGCATGGTGAGGGATAATTGTTGTCCCCTCGGTGGGTATGAAGTTGAAGAATAGTTGGGCTGGTACTGCCCTTCATCCTCCTCATCAAAGTCCTGGCATTTTACATGCAGCTGAGATGGACTACTAGCTGCCCCAAACATCCCGTCATCTTGGGAATACATGTCGTCGTCGTCATCCAAGAGATGTTGCGGGGGATATGGCAATACCTTGCTCGGGGAGGTATGTATTGGAGGAATGTGTGATGATTTCTCCCCCATGGTGATGAGTGAAAGAGGTAGGAATCTTGTTGAATCCTGCTCTTCAGAATATGGCAGGAGGGTCGGCGGTTTATCAGTTGCCATTGTCGTCGACGGCATGTTCGTAGACGGTGTCTTCGTCGACGGTGCTCCCGTTGACGGTCCCCACGTCGACGAGTCCCCTGTTGGCATTTGTCTCCCAGACGGTGCAGTCATCGTCGGTGTGCTGGACGATGGTGTCTTTTTAAGCCTTGACAGGTGCTTTGTCGACAGTAGTGCCTTTGTCGATTGATGGACCCACGATGCCTCCGCTGTCGACGATGCCTTCGTCGACAAAGCTTTTTAAAATATTTTTGCGGTAATGATCGTCATCGATGATAATGGTGACAATGTCATGATCTTTGGTGAAACTGCCGTTGTACATGTCTACGACACTGTCGATGTCACAGTCGACAACGTCATCGACGGGCGTTTTTTGTCTGAGGAGAGCCTTACCGGATCTTTTTGCAGTGACAGAGACAGGGATGCACTTTTAGTGGTAACCTTCTTCTGCAGAGGCAAAGTAGGCTCTGAACTAACCTTTTTTGGCAACCATGTGTGGGTCCCTGATTCAGAAGTCGCCTTCTCATGTTTCTTTTGTCTCTCAGTAGTAGTAGAGAGAGTGGTCTTTTTGGCCATCTTCCTCTGTGGCTCGTCAGGCAGTCTTCCCTTGTCACCTGTTCTTTTTAAGGAGTGAGAAGCATGAGATGACGTTTCGCTCTCATCTGAAGAAGGATTTTCCATGGCTTTCTGTCTCTGTAACCCCAACAAAAGCCTACCCTCACGGTCCTTGAGGGTTTTTTGACTGAAGGCGCAACAGATCTTGCAGTCTCTCCCCTTGCGGTTTGGATGGAGACAGTAGATGCACATTTTGTGGGGTCATCAACATGTAGTCTCTTCTTCCCACAACTGCCACAATCTCTGAACAGACCCTTTTTTGTTTTTTTCAGACATGATATAACTGCAAAACTGGGTTCTCTGAGAGAAACATTTTGTGTCAGAAAAGGTAAACTGAGCAGAGCTCAGGGAGAGTCTCTTCACATGACGTGCGGTAGAAAATCTGCGAGAAAACAGCCTCTGTTGGGAGTGTTCTAGAGGGTGTCGAAGCCTGATTGGATGGGACTCAAGTTTGGGTCTTTTTCACAGAACAAAATTGATAGGCTATAAAACAGCCTGTGAGGACTACTTAAGCCTAGTGGTTTTAAACCTACTGTTTTGTGTATTTGAGGTTACTGTGAGGCTCCCACCTTGACGACTAGGATGATTCAAACATGGGAATCTATGAAAGATCCAATACTGGAGAACTAGGAAACCCACAAGGTAATTACCAGAGAGCCCCCCAGCAACCAGGAGAGGTAAGTAACTGGTTCTCACCAAACCCACCCAAAGTAATTTAGAGAAGGATACTGCAAGACCCAGACAAGAGTACAAGGATCCTGGAAGAGGAAGACCTGGAAAAGAAGGGGACCTAGTCCAGTTCACGTTGGAGTGTCAGGTAGAGGCAGGAGTCACTACCCACCCGTCTGTGGATACAGGATCTGGTCGACGATGAGACTAACTAGGTCAGCAATGCAGCCCTAGAGCAGCTGAAGAGTTCCTGAGTGAAGCAGTTGACGTCCCGTGCTGGATTAAAGATTAGTCAGTCTGAGGTTTGGTGTGGGAACACCACAACAAGCCTTGGCAAAGGCTAATGTCGCAAATGAAGAAAAGTGGAGCTGGCGGGGACCAGCAAGGTCTATGGGGACTCAACCCATGAAAGGGAGTCCCAAGTGACCAGGAGAGTCTGAAGAAGAGCAGGAGGTAGCCCCCACAGATGACCCACAGGCAGCAAGCACAGGAGGTACAGTGAGGCCCACGCAGCACACCTTGGAAGAAGTCCCATGCCACAGGAGAAGCATGCAGAGGGCTGTGCGTCACAGGGAAGAGTGCTGGGGGCTAGAGCTATACACAGCCTGAAGATCCATTGGAGGAGATGTCAACAAGCCTTGGTAGCTGCAAGAGACACAGTGCACGGGGGTACTGTCCTGCGTGGAAAGGCAAGGATCTACCGTCTCCAATGTTGGAAAGCTGGCAGAAAGGACCAAGGGGACAACTCCAGACCACCACCTGTGATGCAGGATCCATGCAGCTGGTCGTCGCAGTTGGTGCCTGCAGATGCAGGCATGTGACTCCTCCTCTCCAGTGGAGATTCCTTCTTCCTTTTCGTGCAGACCAAAAACTTACCGCCCTCAGAGGATGCACAGCTGGGAAAATGTTGCAGTTGCTGGATGAAGCCGGAGAAACAATGTTGCAGAGCAGAGTTGTCGCTGCAGATTGTAGGTTCCTGAGGAGTCCAGTTGCGGTTCCAGTGGCCAGAAGTCGAAGTAAACCTTGCAGAGGATTCCTGCTGGAGTCTTGCATGTCAAATCTGAGGACTCACCCGAGAGGTAGACCCTATATAGCCCTGGAAGGAGGATTGGTCACCTATCCAGGTGACCACCTATCAAGGAGGGGGCTGTGATGTCACCTGCCTGACCTGGCCACTCAGATGCTCCCAGAGGCCCCTGCCCATCTTGAATTCAAGATGTCAGAATCAAGTGGCCATCTGGAGGCACACTGGGATGGACGGGGAATGGTTACTCCCCTTTCCATTGTCAAGTTTCACGCTCGAGTAGGGACTGGAGGTCCCTGAACCGTTGCATGGTTTATGCAAGGAGAGCACCACATGTGCCCTTCAAAGCATACCAGTGGCTTGGGAAGGCTACCCCTCCCAAGTCAGGTAACACCTATTTCCAAAAGGAGAGGGTGTTGCCTCCCTCTCCCAAAGGAAATCCTTTGTTCTGCCTTCCTGGGCTTGAGTTGTTCAAGCAGCAGGAGGGCAGAAACCCGTCTGAGGGGTAGCAGCAGAGTGGGCTGCCCGGAAAACCCCAGAAAGCTGGTAGGAGCAATGCTGGGGGTCTTCTAAGGAGCCACCAGAGTGCATGTAATCATACAACTAATACTGGCAACAGTATTGGGGTATGATAGGTGATGGCGGAAAACCTAACATGCACATGGTGATGGTCTGGAGCAGCGTTTTGTTCAACCATACAAAAGGCACTTCACAAAGAGTGACGCCATGGTTACCAAATAAGCTGTTGAAAACAGAAATACCATGGTAATGGCATTGAATGAGTTTTTTGTTTTTTTTTTAAGTACTAGAGAGAATCTCCTATAAAAACAAGTGTTAAATGACACCCTACAATTTTCTAAGACCCTACTCCCACAAACTGGAAAAACATAACCGACTGCGGCAACTGATTAATCCTTAAAGCAGGACTGGATAGTTTCAGCTTTGCAAGTGGTGCAGTCTGTCTAGCTGCATTTTCCTCCTTTTTAAAAAATATTTCTCTAGTTTCTGTGCTGCAATGTAGTTTTATGTAAAAAAAAAAAAAAAAAAACTCCATTTACACAAAAATGTAACCTTTGCTAGAGTACAATGGAGATGCATCTGCTCAAGAATGGCTAGATCCTTGTTTTTTCTATGAAAGATGCATTAGTGTTTCTTTCTGAGTACCTGCAAGTAAAAAATAAAGAATAATTGTAATGTTTGTGACTATCAAAGGACATTCTGAAATGAAGGAAAATGGGTTTGCATCACAATTGGATCAAATGTTGCTTATTAACTTAGTAAAACTAAATATCGTCCAATGATTGTTTGATAAGGTCAGCCTAGCTTCTGACGCATACAGCATTATTCACTGTATCACCTCAGTTAGGATGAAGTGGACATGTTTCATTATTAACATACGCACAGATCAGATCAAATGCCCTCCTACTAGGTGCAAGATGAGGTGTTCCTAAACTATAAGAAAAAAACTGAACACAAATAAGGTTCCACTTATGCCATTTATTTTAAGTGATTGACAAACGTGCCTAAAGCAAATAAGTAAACAAGTTCATATAGACTGAAAACTGCAATGGTGGCTTTTAAATGCATCAGGCTCCCTTCAATACTTGAACAGGTATAAGGTACAGGGTACCAATCCAAATCGGACACAGAAAAATCACATCTTTTAATCTCTTAGGTTAATTAACCGTTCCCAAATTTTCAGCTGAAATAGCTCAGATTATTTTAGACACTTTGAAGTTCAGCCTTCTCGTACTCCTGCCAATGTCTGGGTGCCCTTTCATAGAGAAGTAAACCTAAGAAAATTTACAATGCAATAAAAAAAAAATAAACACCAAACTGTACAAGTGTTCTGCAACAAATATTCAACGTTTTCAGGAATTAAGAAAAATTGGGCAACTTTTTCTTAAATCTCTATGTGTTCTGTTTCCAATTCTTAATTATATTATTTATTTTTTCCCCAGGTACTTGATCACTTTTAAGTAATGAAATGTTAGAGTAGTTTAAATTTTAAGACATCTGCAAAATGCCACAGAATAAAAGCATAAAAATAAGCCATATATAATACTAACAGGATAAACTAGAATACATTTAAATGACAGAGTACCACTCTTAAAACATACGAAAATCATTATACATATTTTAATATTTACATAATTTATTTCTTTATCCTTTGAAGCGCAGAGCGTCTTGACTCTTTTAAAGGAGTCTTTGGATTGATCTTTGCTTGCCGGCTCCGCAAACTGTCAGCCTTTCCAGATGGAGATGCTGCTATTTCAGCATTGTCTGCTTCATTACATGGAATCTCTGCAGCAAGCTCATCATCACAGCAAGTAGTGGACATTTCAGTGGATTCAACATGGCTGCCTTCACTATCATCTGTGAGCTTTTTATTTCTTGAAGAGGATTCTGGGCTTGAAGGGTCATGCTCTTCTTCACCCGAATCTTCCGCTACACACACTTGATCATCAGAGCCAGATGAGTTATATTCCTTTCTTTCGCCATCAGTGCTTGCACTTTTGAGATCTAAATTCCCAGAGGGCTCTTTACTTTCCATAAAAACATTTCCTTGTCGCAAAGCTGTGAAGATAGAGTGACTGTTTGTTCCAGATGGCTCAGGCGTTATCTCATCTTCCATTTCTTCATCCTCTTCAGTCACAAAGACTCCTTCTGGTTCTTCATCTTGTGTTTCTTCTGGAGTAACCACAGTTTGAGGCTCTGGGGGGTTTGGTACAACACTCACTGGTGCACTTGCTACAATCTGTGCTGCAGATTTAGGCTCATCCTTTTTGTTTTTGTCTACTGTGCCTGCCTTGGGTTCTGATGGTGCAGGGCAAGTCCCTACTTTCGCACTTCGTAGATCCCTGTGTTCATGCTCTATCACTTTATTATTTCCTGACATCATTTTATCAAATTCAGGATCAATGGGCTCTTCTTTAATACGAATGTCTGAAGCAGTAGACTTCTGGGAGTCAGCTAAATCATCAGCTTTAGTGGGTGGTGGACTAACTTTATCAGGCTTGGCAGTAGTAGCTGACACGGTAGGTTGTGCAACTTTAGTACCCTTGGAGTCAGGAGGAACCACATTGGTTTCGCGAGATGCACATTTACTACTTGCACGATTATTGCTTTTGGAGGTAGCAAGTGAACTTGCTTTCCCAGTGCGCACAACAGCACCAGTGTTTTGTTTAGCGCTAGGTGTTGCATTAGCCCCCTTCTCTTTGGCAGTGTCCAAGTTATGTACATTCTCCTTTCCAGTGGAGAGACTTTTTACCTTTGTATCAGCTGAAATCTTTGCACCACTGCTGTAAAATATGTCATAAAGATCTTTAGCACTTGTTGACGTCAGGGAGGATTTAGTTGCCTTTTCACTTACTGCAGGTTCAGGATGTTTAGGTGGAACAGAGACACTTTTAGCTACAGTAGTCGATGTTGGGATAACCGCAGTTTGTGTTACAGGTACAGATGAAAACTGAGGAATAGTTAACGATGGCATGTTTCCTCTTGCCTTGCCACCTGTTGGTGCTCCTTCCACTACAGAAATCTGTGGCCACTGAGGTTCGTTTCTCACAGGGGCTCTTACATTGTACTGTATATTTTTTCTTCCAAATGGCGCTGCTACTAATGGCCACTGAGGCTGAGCAACTGGTTTAGGGGTTTCGTGAGTTGTCTGATTGTTCTGCATTCCAATTGGTGCGGTAACAGGTGGCCACTGAGGTTGAGTATAAGGGTGTGGCAACCCAGAAGGAGTTACAATGGTTTGTATTCCATATGTTACTGGAACTGGTGGCCATAATGGTGTAGCAAACGGTTGTAATGTGGGGACTTGGGGCCACAGTGGCTGAGTAACTGTTGTTAACCCTGTAGTCTGGGTTTGAGGCTTTGTCATCTCTGGAGCTTTTACATATTTCTGCTGATTAGGTACCGCTGCATCACCTTTCACACTTTTTTGTGTCACCTTTATATGTTCATCTTTACCACAGACCTTCTTGGATAAGGCTGGTGTCAAATTATTAGATGAAGAATTTACTTTTGCAGTAGGAGAGGACCTGGTGGAATCCAGAGGGGATGATTTGTTTAGCGTAGCATTGCCAGATCGCCTGGTGCTTGGAATTAATGGGTTAATGCTCCCTTTTGCTTGTGAAGAATTAGAATTACTAGATTTAAACGGACTTGACTGAGATAATGTTGGTTTTCCAGCAAGTTTAATTTTAATACTCTGTTTCTCAAGCTGAGATTCATTCTCTTTTTCTCTTTCCCGTTCCCTTTCTCGCTCCCTTTCCTTCTCCCTTTCTCGCTCCCTTTCCTTCTCCCTTTCTCGCTCCCTTTCCTTCTCCCTTTCTCGCTCCCTTTCCTTCTCCCTTTCTCGCTCCCTTTCCTTCTCCCTTTCTCGCTCCCTTTCCTTCTCCCTTTCTCGCTCCCTTTCCCTGGCTCGTTCCCTCGCTTTCTCTCTCTCCCTTTCCCGCTCTCTCTCCCGCTCCTTCTCCCTCTCCCGCTCCTTCTCCTTCTCCCTCTCCCTCTCCTTCTCCCTCTCCCGCTCCTTCTCCCTCTCCTTCTCCCGCTCTTTCTCCCTCTCCCTCTCTTTCTCCCTCTCCCTCTCTTTCTCCCTCTCTTTCTCCCTCTCCCGTTCTCTCTCCTTCTTATCCTTCTCCTTTGACAAATCCTTGACCTTGTCAATGTCTTTATCCAAGTCTTTGACCATATCTCTTAGCCTCTCTCGTAGCTTTTCTCTAAGCCTTTCCTTTTGGTCTTTTTCTTTGTCGTTCTCTCGTCCTGCTTCCTTACCAGTCTCTTGGCTTTTTTCCTGTTCGTTCTTCTCCTGGTCTGTGACGTCTGCCACTGTAACACTCTTTGGCACAGACTGTGGTTTTTTATCATGCAATGGCTTTTTCCAATTTACTTTGCCAAAAACAGAGGTGGAAGCTGGATCATATTTATCAGAATCTACTTTGTCTTCCTTATCCTTTTTAGAAGCAGACTGAGTGCTACTCTTCTGTGAGGTTTCGTTTTTGCTAAGATTCTGATTGGCAGACTCATCTTTATTGGTTATTTTATCCTTTGCTGAATGCTCGTCTCCCTTCTTTGGTACCTTAGAGTCCTTTTCCTCGCTTGCCTCTTTTGGCTGTTCTTGCAACTTGCGTTTTAACTCATTTGCTCTTCGGCGATCTGCTTCCTTGACTGCAGCCAGACCAACCTGCCGGTCTAATTTTCTTCTCTCCTCATAAAGTAGGTTCTTCTCAATATACTTCTGTGAAAACAAAAAAGGTTTTCAAAATACATACATCACTTTGGAAAACACATTTATATGGCACTTAAGAGAATATTCAAAGCCACCTGATTTGTGTGGGTATCTAAAGTTAGTAAACACATTCTTTAAGACAAGATATGCTGTATTATCCAACAACTACTACAATTTGCTGACACTGGCAGTAAAGAACATGTGTTTAGATGAAATAACAGTTCATTATGGACCTCATCAGTGCCTTAAGTGGGACGAAAAAGGAGTGTTGGGCAAGTCCCTGAAAGGGGTGTGAACGAAGACGCACAATTAGGAATCCTTTCTAAGAGGTGTCACCTAAGTAATTGAGTGCTTTGCTTCAAGCATTTCAAATAAAATCCTTTTCACACATCGTGCCACCTGACCAGAGTGTGGGTGTCCTTCTGTGAATTTGTTACTGTATCCAGATGTATCACACAACAAAAGAACATATGCTTCAAACAAGTTTCAGCCCAACTGGTTTTCCAAATGATAACTATCACATACAAAGCAATGTTTTTTTTGGTGAACCAATAAAGTTGACAATTTTCCATTCTGACAATATGAGACTGAGTAATATATTACTAAGGTCTGGAAGGATGGACCTTAATCACTCCTATTCTTCAGTTCATACCACTTTCCTTTGCAGTATCTCACTGGTGGATAAATGTACCTTTCTTCTCTATCCATCTTGAAGTCATGCATCTTGCACACACGTTCTTCTTCCTCTTCAACAATGTATTTTTAGTCTGTCATTCTGCATGTACTTCATTGAGCCAGCGCCCCATTACCATACTCACACACACACATCTCACCTGAAAAGAAAAAAAGGTATTTTCTTTTTGTTCTCCTTCCGACTACTTACACATAAAAAGGTAATTACAATTGGCAAATATATGATCACTGCGCTCTATGCTCCACACAGAGACCAGGAATTGAATGAGCATGTAGTGTGAACAAATTGTGAGCCACGTACAGGCACTGTAAGGAACTCACTGCCTTTAACCTCAAATCAGTCCTGTCCCATCATAAACACCAAACCACAGCCTGAACTCACCTAGGCTCCTAAAGGTAACTGTTCATAGTAGGCACAATACAATCATACTATGCCACATGAAAGAGGACTACAGAAAAACACCATATGGAAAAATTAAATAATCATAGGAAATGCAAGGTCAAGTAAAGAAGGGAATGCATCACTGACACCTAATACCTTAGGTTTAGGGCCATTGCTGAGACATTGTTTTGTTTTTGCCTGTAAACGCTATTACAGGATTATAGAGCCTGGCTCATTTCAAATCCAGTCTGTAACTACTTTTATCTTTTGAGACCTAGTAGGACTCGTCCTACTTAATGGCATGAGCACCATCACATTTGTAACTACATGCTTACTACTTAGGGGCTGGAGATTATCTCTGAATACTATAGGCAAGCAGCACCTGGAAATACATTTAGTTATCTATTTGTAGCCCTGTTTAGAGGACCACCTAAACGAGCTCTTAAAAAAGGTGAAGAGTAAATTAGGTTTGAGTGGATATGTATGAGAAGTCAGCAAAAGCAGAAAACAAGTGTTACAAATAGTTAACTTCCTCTTCCAGCACTGGATCCTTCATACATTCATCTAGCTGAATTATACTAGCTAACAATAATACATCTGAAGGGAAGGAGAAGTACACCTTATTGATAAAACATTGGGAGAACCCAATCTAGGCAAAGTTTGACTGAATATTAAGGCAGTAATGTTGCCACCAACCCCTAATGGAGTGGGATCCATGCCTACACCTTGGCAGGAGAGGCAGACAATTACCAAGGCAGCTACCCTACTTTATATACCCCATGTGCAGACAGATTGTCTTTTACATGCAAGCCTGAACAGTACAAAAATATTTTTTAACAAAGTAAAACTTCAAGCATCAACTGAAGTCAATAGAAGGAAAACGTAATTCTCAATAACTCTAGTGCACCTTCAGGGAAATAGTAATTGAAAATATAAGCAGCAAACAGTTCTCACCACACACAGGATCCTGGAGCCCAATATATGAAATGTATATACATATTGAAAATGTTACTTAACCAGTAGACATCTGTTTGTGGAATGTAGTGCTGTAGATTCACATGCTTTGCATAAGTCCGCCATCTAGTGTTTGGCTTGGAGTGTTACAAAGTTGTTTTTCTTCTAAGAAGAAAAGAGACACGGATCGAGTTACTCCCCCTCTCGGTAATACTGCGCATGGGCATCGGGTCCTTTGTTCCATTGTTGTCCCGCAGGAAGGTGAAGTAAAGAGTGTGTAAATGTATATGCAGATATATAGTAAAGCAATGAGATGTCGATGCAATGTATATGGAAAATGTCACTTACCCAGTGTACATCTGCTCGTGGCATGAGTCGCTGCAGATTCACATGCTGTGCACAGTCCGCCGTCTGGTGTTGGGCTTGGAGTGTTACAAGTTGTTTTTCTTCGAAGAAGTCTTTTCGAGTCACGAGACCGAGGGACTCCTCCCCTTTCGATTCCATTGCGCATGGGCGTCGACTCCATCTTAGATTGTTTTCCCCGCAGAGGGTGAGGTAGGAGTTGTGTATGTTAGTAATAGTGCCCATGCAATGGAATGAATACGTATGTACATAATAAAGGTTAAAGTAATATATTTACAAATGTACAAATGTTCAGGATCTACTTCTAAACGGCTACAGGCTCCCGGGGAGGCGGGTGGGCGCATGTGAATCTGCAGCGACTCATGCCACGAACAGATGTACACTGGGTAAGTGACATTTTCCGTTCGATGGCATGTGTAGCTGCAGATACACATGCTGTGCATAGACTAGTAAGCAGTTATCTCCCCAAAAGCGGTGGTTCAGCCTGTAGGAGTTGAAGTAGTTTGAAATAATGTTCTTAGTACAGCCTGACCTACTGTGGCTTGTTGTGCAGTTAACACATCTACACAGTAGTGCTTGGTAAATGTATGAGGCGTAGACCATGTTGCTGCCTTACATATTTCGTTCATTGGAATATTTCCTAGAAAAGCCATGGTAGCCCCTTTCTTTCTGGTTGAGTGTGCCTTTGGTGTAATGGGCAGCTCTCTCTTTGCTTTAAGATAGCAGGTTTGAATACACTTAACTATCCACCTAGCAATGCCTTGTTTTGAAATTGGATTTCCTGTATGAGGTTTTTGAAAGCCAATAAATAGTTGTTTTGTTTTTCTAATTAGTTTTGTTCTGTCAATGTAGTACATTAGTGCTCTTTTGATGTCTAATGTATGTAGTGCTCTTTCAGCTACAGAGTCTGGTTGTGGGAAGAACACTGGTAATTCTACCGTTTGATTTAAGTGGAACGGTGAGATAACCTTAGGTAAAAATTTGGGATTTGTTCTTAGAACTACTTTATTTTTATGTATCTGAATAAATGGTTCTTGTATGGTAAATGCTTGAATCTCGCTCACCCTTCTGAGAGATGTGATGGCAATCAAAAATGCAACTTTCCACGTTAAGTATTGCATTTCACAAGAATGCATGGGCTCGAAAGGTGGACCCATGAGTCTTGTTAAGACAATGTTGAGGTTCCATGAAGGAACAGGTGGTGTTCTTGGTGGTATGATTCTCTTTAAGCCTTCCATAAACGCTTTAATGACTGGTATTCTAAATAGTGAAGTTGAATGAGTAATTTGTAGGTAAGGATTAGTTACTTACCTGTAAATCCTAGTTCTCTTCCAGGGGTATCCTCATCAAAGTCATAAACATTGAATATTCCCGCCCTTGTGCGGGGACCCCGGAGCATATATAAATAAAATACATACATATTATCATGTGTAAAACAGCAATGCAGGCTATAATCATAAATAGGCTAAAATGCTTTATTTCTATGCAAGTTTTTTTTTTTTTTTTTTTTTATATTATAAAATCACAATAGATGATAAATATCTACCTAAGCCCCAAAAACTGGACTTAGGGAAGTAAACAGCAGTAAATATCAGAGAAAAATAGAAAAAACCACATTGAAAAACAATGAAGCATTCTTAGCCAATAGGCTGCATGCAGGTTAACACAGGAGAACCATAAAAACTTTGGCACCGTGCCTTTAAGACCCTGAGCACCTCCAGTATCCCACCATGCCTCAGGGGTGAAGGGAAGGTGACAGTTGGTTCACAGTTAGGTCAGTACTTTTTTACGGTGACAATCTGTGTAACTGATCAGAAAGATAATCTGTCCTGCACTTCTAGGAGACTTAAGTCCGGGGAGGAGGGTGGGTTGTTTATGACTTTGATGAGGATACCCCTGGAAGAGAACTAGGATTTACAGGTAAGTAACTAATCCTTCTCTTCCAGGGGATCCTCATCAATAGTCATAAACATTGAATAGATTAGCAAGCCCATCCCTAAACTCTGCGGACTGTCCGAAAGAAGTGCAGGAAAGAATACATATTCATGCAAATAGATTTCTAAGAGAGGCCTGCCCCACCTGGGCATCCGCTCTTGCATCCGAGTCTAAACAGTAATGCTTAGTAAAGGTATGCACAGACTTCCATGTAGCAGCCTTACAAATCTCGGAAATTGGAACATTGTTAAGGAGGGCAGCAGTAGCCGCTTTTCCCCTTGTGGAATGCGCTTTTGGCCTAGCCAGTAATTGCTTATTAGCCAGTTGGTAAGTGTTAACAATACAAGACACAATCCATCTTGATATCGTTCGTTTAGACGCTGCCTCTCCTGTTCTTAAATGACCATAATTCAGAAACAAATGGTTAGAATGTCTAATCGGTTTTGTTTTGTCCAAATAGAATTTCAGCACTCTTTTTAAGTCTAAAGAATGCAATGCTTTCTCAGCCGGAGTCTCCGGATTGGGAAAGAAAGTCGGTAAAGATATAGTCTGATTGATATGGAATTCTGACACCACCTTCGGAAGGAAAGATGGGTGAGTTCGCAGAACCACTCTATTATCGTGAAAAACCGTGTACGGTTCTCTGCAAGACAGAGCCTGAATTTCGCTGACCCTCCTCGCTGAAGTAATGGCCACCAAAAAAGCCGTCTTCCACGTAAGGTGCTGTAAAGAGGCCTTGTGGATAGGTTCAAAAGGAGGGCCCATAAGTTTTGACAGGACTACATTCAGTTCCCATGGAGGAGAAGGTCTCCGAATGGGAGGAAAAACCTTTTTCAAGCCTTCTAAAAAATCCTTGACTACAGGTATCGTAAAGAAGGATTCCTGAGAAGGCGACTTACGATACGCTGTAATTGCAGACAAATGAACCTTAATAGAAGATACCTGCAGACCAGACTTCGCCAGATGAAGTAAATAGGATAGTATGACGTCCTCCTGAGCTCGTATGGGATTTATACCTTGTTGAGAGCACCAGATGTAAAATCTCTTCCACTTAAAAGCGTAAGAACGCCGCGTGGAAGGTCGTTTTGACTCTTTCAAGATGCTCATGCACTCCTGTGAGAGCCCTAGGTGCCCATACTGTAGGAATTCAGGAGCCATGCTGTCAAGCTCAGAGAGGGAAGGTTGGGATGTAGGATTCTGCCTTCCATTCTGCTCAGGAGATCCGGTCTGCACGGCAACCTCCTGTGAGGTCTTTCCGATAAGTTGAGTAGGTCCGTGTACCAGAATTGGCGGGGCCATTGTGGCGCTATCAGAATCATTCTGGTTCTGGAGTTGTAAAATTTGTTGATTACTGCCGGTATGAGGGGAATCGGTGGAAAGGCGTAGAGAAATGTCCCTGACCAGTTGATCAACAGGGCATTCCCTTGAGATCCCGGACGGCAGAACCTGGATGCGAAGTCTGGGCATTTCTTGTTTGTTTCGTCTGCAAAGAGATCCAACTGAGGTCGACCCCATTGACCGAAGATGTTCTCGACGACTTCGTCGTGTAGCACCCAGTCGTGCGCGTCTTCCAGATGTCTGCTCAGGAAATCTGCCTCTACGTTTTGCTGACCTGGCAGGTGTACCGCTGTGATAGACATTCCCCTGGCCAGGAGCCAATGCCATATCGTTTGGGATTCTCGAGACAGAGGTAGTGATCTTGTTCCCCCCTGTTTGTTCAGGTAATACATTGTGGTTGTATTGTCTGTCTGAATTAGGATAGATTTCCCCTGAACCAATGGAGAGAAAGATTTGAGAGCCAGATGGACTGCTCTGAGTTCCAGTAGATTTATGTGATAGTTCTTTTCCTTGTCGGACCACAGACCCTGAGCTTGGAAGGAACCCAGATGAGCACCCCAACCCTGAAGAGACGCATCCGTTACCAGAGTGTCGACTGGAATTGTCTGGTGAAACGGAGAACCTATCGACAGGTGAGGTCTGTGCATCCACCATTGTAGTGATTGAAAAGCCACTGCTGGTAGTCGAACTCTGTCCTCCCAGTGACCAGTCTTTTGGCTCCAATTGTTCTCTAATGCCTCCTGAAGGGGCCTCATGCGTAGCCTGGCATTCGGGACAATGAAGATGCATGAAGCCATGGAGCCCAGAAGCGATGTCACCTGACGAGCTGTAGGTGCATCGGCTGTTAATAGATGTTGACACTTCCTGTGGATTGATAAAAGTCGTTCCTCCGAAGGATACACTCTTTGGAGCTCTGTGTTTAGTATCGCTCCCAGGTAGTGGAGGTTTTGTGTTGGAATCAAGGTTGACTTGTCGTGGTTGATTTGAAGACCTAGAGACTCGAAAGTTCTTAGAACGATATCTCGATGTTTTCTCGCCTGATCCGGAGATGAGGCCTTCACTAGCCAGTCGTCCAGGTAGGGGTAGACGAATATTTTTTGTCTTCGAAGGTGTGCCGCTACCACTGCTACACATTTTGAAAAGACTCGGGGTGCAGACTTCAGGCCGAATGGAAGGACTCTGAATTGGTAGTGCTGTGACGCTATCTGGAAACGTAAAAATTTCCGATGTTTGGTTGCTATTGGGATGTGAAAATATGCATCCTGTAGGTCGATGGAGCACATCCAGTCTCCCTGATGCAGTTGCGGGACAATCTGGTGAAGAGCTAGCATCCTGAACTTTTGTTTTCTTATGTACTTGTTCAGGAGCCGTAAGTCCAGAATTGGTCTGAAGAGGCCCTGTTGACCTTTTTTCGCCACCAGAAAGTAACGGGAGTACACCCCTTTTCCTTTTTGTGCCGGAGGAACCTTTTCTACAGCTTTCTTTTGTAGGAGTGCGAGAACTTCCTTGCGTAGCAGGCTGAGATGAGAAGGAAAACACCTTGCTGGCGGCAAGTGTGGAGGAGGTTTTTTGAAAAGGAGAGAATAGCCATGTTCGACAATATTGAGCACCCATTTGTCTTTTGTGATTGAGTGCCACTCGCGAAGATGATGCGTAACACTTCCCCCCACCGGAGTGGTGCACAGTGCTGAGGGAAGCAATGCCTCATTGCTTTGATGGTGTCTTTGCTGTAGACTGTTGAGGTCTACTTGACCCTCTGTCTCTTGTGGGTCTACGTGCCTGAAACAGGGGACGTCCCTGTCGTTGTTGTGGCCTTTGAGACCAGTGAGGGGTTTGAACCCTCTGCTGGAATGGTCGTCTGTCATACGGCCTGTACCTCCGCCTGAAGTCTTTTTTACGTTCCAGGCCCACTGCCCTCATCGTGTCGACTTCCGTTTTCATTCGGGCCATCTCTTCATCCGCGTGGGTACCGAACAACGAACTCCCGCTGAATGGGAGGTTCAAAATGCGCTGCTGTGCTTCCTGTTTCAGACCCGTGAGCCGTAGCCAGGAAGACCTCCTAGCGCAGATTCCGTGCGCATACCCATGCGCAGCCAAATCCGCCCCGTCCGCCGCCGCGCTGATGACCTGGTTAGATACTAGGCCCCCTTCCTGCAAGATTTCCTGGAAGTCCTGTCTATCTTCCCTGGGCAACTTTTCTGTAAATCTGTGGAGTGAGTCCCACAGAGAGCGGTCATATCTGCCCAGAAGTGCTGAGGCGCTGGAGACCTTCATAGCAGATGCCGCCGTACCGCACATCTTTCTCCCCAGAGAGTCTAGGTGTCTGCTCTCCTTATCCGGGGGGACTGTGGAAGATGATGCCACAGAGTGTGTTTTTCTGGCTGCGGCTAAGATCACAGAGTCCGGTGGCGGATCCTTCCGCAGGAATAAAGGATCTTGTTCCGGAGCTTTGTATTTCTTTTGAATCCTAGCCGGGGCAGACTTGAGAGTGGCTGGAGACAGAAAAGTGTCCATAGTCGGTTGCAGCAAACCCGGTACTAGTGGCAGCAGTTTTCTCGAGACTGATCTGTGTTGTAGGGTCTCAAAGATAACTGAGGATGAGGTGGCCGGCTCCGGTACCTCAATATTTAGCTTCTGCGCTCCCCTTAGAAGAACCTCATTAAAAGTGGTGATATCATCCACCGGGGAAATCCTAGCAGGTGGAGAATCTGTGAGTGTGGGGGAGTAGCGCCCAACAGACGATCCTGAAGAAGACCAAGAAGGTGATCTTCTGCGTGGTGTTCGTGACCTGGTTCTCCTTCGGGAACGGGACCTGCTCCGAGAGGCTGTAGCAGAGTGTGCAGGTCTTGTGGTCGGCTGACGAGAAGCAGAACGAGCCCGTCCTGCTCTAGCTGTAGGCGATGGCGTTCTCGGTAATGAGGCAGTAGGAGAATACATCCTAGAGTATTGTGAATCCGGGGATGCTGTGATGGGAGAAACATGCCCCGATGCTCTGGAATGGGATGATGCACTCCTTATAGAGACCACCGGTGAGGGAGCTTTGTCCGCTGGCTCTACTGCCTGTGACACAGCTGAAGGTTGTGTCGACGTCGATTGCATCCTCGACGTCGAAGGTTGCGATGGCTGATCTGTTCTCGACGTCGAAGGTCTTGACGTCGGAGGTCTTGCCGTCGAGTGTCTTGACGCCGATCGCCTATCGCGGGACCTGGACCTACTCGCCGTCGTGTGTCTCGACGTTGAGTGGCGAGTGGTCGACGGCGGATGTTCATGCCGTCGAGGTGTTTTTGGTGTCGTGTCCTTCGACGCCAAGGGGTGAGACGTTCTCAACGGCGAACGGGAACGCCGGAGATGACTCGACGCCGAACGGCGGCCTGCCGTCGACGGAGATGTACCCCTGTGTCCATGCTTCGACGTTTTGTCCCTCGACGTCGGTCTGGTCGCCGTCGACGGCGATCTATGCCGGTGAGACGGTGGTGCCGATGACGTCGATGGAGAACAAACAGGTACAATCCTACCTGTCGACGTCGATCGGGCCATTCCTTCTGCTGTAGGTCTGGGAAGTGAAGAGGATGTTGACTTTTTCCTTTCCTGAAGCCCATGTAGCCTGATCTTCTCTCTGTCTTTGAGAGTCCTCCTTGACATGTTCTTACAATACTTGCAGGTGTCAGGACAGTGACTCTGTGGCAGGCAGACAATACACAGAGAGTGTGGGTCTGACTGGGCTTTCTTCTTCCCACAAGAAGGACATTTTACAAAAAGAGATGGCATTTTCTGTCAAAAAAGACTTCCAAACTCAGACAAAAGATGTTATCTGTCGAGTAAATAGGAAAAACACTATTTTTAAGAATTTTTCTGAAGAAAAACTCAGAAAAACTGAGAGCTCAATGCTCCAGGATCCTCTCAGAAGAAGCCGGAAAAAAGAACTGACCTAACTGTGAACCAACTGTCACCTTCCCTTCACCCCTGAGGCATGGTGGGATACTGGAGGTGCTCAGGGTCTTAAAGGCACGGTGCCAAAGTTTTTATGGTTCTCCTGTGTTAACCTGCATGCAGCCTATTGGCTAAGAATGCTTCATTGTTTTTCAATGTGGTTTTTTCTATTTTTCTCTGATATTTACTGCTGTTTACTTCCCTAAGTCCAGTTTTTGGGGCTTAGGTAGATATTTATCATCTATTGTGATTTTATAATATAAAAAAAAAATAAAAAAAAACTTGCATAGAAATAAAGCATTTTAGCCTATTTATGATTATAGCCTGCATTGCTGTTTTACACATGATAATATGTATGTATTTTATTTATATATGCTCCGGGGTCCCCGCACAAGGGCGGGAATATTCAATGTTTATGACTATTGATGAGGATCCCCTGGAAGAGAAGCAGATATTGCGGTGAGATGTATCTTTATGGAAGAGAAAGCTAGATTTGATTTTTGCGAATGTAGTAAATATCCTACTATATCCTTCGGAGATGCGTGTAACGGCTGAATTTGATTATTCTGGCAGTAATACACGAATCTTTTCCACTTGTTTGCGTAGCAGTGTCTAGTGGTAGGTTTCCTAGCTTGTTTTATGACCTCCATACATTCTTGTGTGAGGTGCAAGTGTCCGAATTCTAGGATTTCAGGAGCCAAATTGCTAGATTCAAAGATGCTGGATTTGGATGTCTGATCTGTTGTTTGTGTTGTGTTAACAGATCTGGTTTGTTGGGTAGTTTGACATGAGGTACTACTGACAGGTCTAGTAGTGTCGTGTACCAAGGTTGCCTTGCCCATGTTGGTGCTATTAGTATGAGTTTGAGTTTGTTTTGACTCAACCTGTTTACTACATATGGAAGGAGAGGGGGAAAAGTGTATGCAAAGATCCCTGACCAGTTCATCCATAGAGCATTGCCTTGGGATTGATCTTGTGGGTACCTGGATGCGAAGTTTTGGCATTTTGAGTTTTCCTTTGTTGCAAATAGATCTATTTGAGGTGTCCCCCAAATCTGAAAGTAATTGTTTAGTATTTGGGGGTGAATTTCCCATTCGTGGGTTTGTTGGTGATCTCGAGAGAGATTGTCTGCCAACTGGTTCTGAATCCCTGGAATAAATTGTGCTATTAGGCGAATGTGGTTGTGAATCGCCCAATGCCATATTTTTTGTGAGGAGGCACAACTGTGTCGAGTGTGTCCCTCCTTGTTTGTTTAGATAATACATTGTTGTCATGTTGTCTGTTTTGACAAGAATGTATTTTTTGGTTATTATGGGTTGAAATGCTTTTAGCGCTAGAAATACTGCTAACATTTCCAAGTGATTTATGTGAAACTGTCTCTGATGTATGTCCCATTGTCCTTGGATGCTGTGTTGATTGAGGTGTGCTCCCCACCCTGTCATGGAAGCATCTGTTATGACGTATTGTGGCACTGGGTCTTGGAAAGGCCGCCCTCGGTTTAAGTTTGTACTGTTCCACCATAGAAGCGAGATGTATGTTTGGCGGTCAATCAACACCAGATCTAGAAGTTGACCCTGTGCTTGTGACCATTGTGATGCTAGGCACAGTTGTAAGGGCCGCATGTGCAATCTTGCGTTTGGGACAATGGCTATGCATGAAGACATCATGCCTAGTAGTTTCATTACCATTCTGACTTGTATCTTTTGTGTTGGATACATGGTCTGTATTACTTTGTGAAATGTTTGAACCCGTTGTGGACTTGGAGTGGCAATCCCTTTTGCTGTGTTGATTGTCGCTCCTAAGTATTGCTGCGTTTGACACGGCAAAAGGTGTGACTTCGCGTAGTTGATGGAGAAACCTAGCCTGTGAAGGGTTTGTATGACATATTTTGTGTGCTGTGAACACTGTTTTAGCGTGTTGGTTTTGATTAACCAGTCGTCTAAGTACGGGAACACATGTATTTGCTGCCTTCTGATATGTGCAGCTACTACTGCCAGGCATTTTGTAAAAACTCTTGGCGCAGTTGTTATTCCGAATGGCAACACTTTGAATTGGTAATGTATTCCTTGGAATACGAACCTTAGGTATTTCCTGTGTGAAGGATGTATTGGTATATGGAAGTACGCATCTTTTAGATCTAATGTTGTGATGTAGTCTTGCTGTTTGAGCAGTGGGATTACGTCTTGTAACGTGACCATGTGAAAGTGGTCTGATTTTATGTAGGTATTTAGTGTTCTGAGATCTAGTATTGGTCTCAGAGTTTTGTCCTTTTTGGGTATTAGAAAGTACAGTGAGTAAACTCCTGTGTTTTTTTGTTGAATTGGTACTAATTCTATTGCGTCCTTTTGTAACAATGCTTGAACTTCTAGTCCTAGAAGATCTATATGTTGTTTTGACATATTGTGTGTTTTCGGTGGGATGTTTGGAGGGAATTGGCGAATTTCTATGCAATAACCATGCTGGATAATTGCTAAGACACAAGTGTCTGTTGTTATTTCCTCCCAAAGTTTGTAAAATTGGCTTAGTCTTCCCCCCACAGGTGTTATGTGAAGGGGGTGTGTGACTTGTGAGTCACTGCTTATTTTGAGGGGTTTTGGGGCCTTGGAATTTCCCTCGATTTTTTGGGAATTGGCCCCCTCTAAATTGCCCCCGAAAACCTCCCCTCTGATATTGACCCTGGTAGGTAGGCCTTGTTTGTGAGGTTGTGGTTTCTGTGGGTTGACCTCGAAACCCTCCCCTAAAAGGTGTTTTCCGAAATGTGCCTCTGCTCTGTGGGGAGTAGAGTGCGCCCATGGCTTTGGCTGTATCGGTGTCCTTCTTGAGTTTTTCGATGGCAGTGTCTACCTCCGGCCCAAACAATTGCTGTTCATTAAACGGCATATTGAGCACAGCCTGCTGGATTTCCGGTTTGAACCCCGAAGTGCGCAGCCATGCGTGTCTTCGTATTGTGACTGAAGTGTTTATTGTCCTTGCAGCTGTATCTGCTGCATCCATGGAAGACCGTATCTGATTATTTGAGATACTTTGTGCTTCTTCCACCACCTGTTGCGCTCTTTTTTGGAACTCCTTGGGTAAATGTTCAATGAAATGTTGCATTTCATCCCCATGAGCCCTGTCGTATCTTGCCAAAAGTGCTTGTGAATTGGCAATACGCCACTGATTTGCTGCTTGTGCTGCAACCCTTTTTCCCACAGCATAAAATTTGCGGCTCTCCTTGTCTGGAGGAGGTGCGTCGCCTGAGGTATGAGAGTTGGCTCTCTTACAAGCTGCCCCCACAACTACTGAGTCTGGTGTTAGTTGTGTTGTAATATATATTGGATCCGTGGGCGGTGGCTTATATTTTTTCTCCACCCTTGGAGTTATGGCTCTGCCTTTAACTGGATCCTGAAATATTTGCTTTGAATGTTTTAGCATTCCTGGGAGCATAGGAAGGCTTTGATACTGGCTATGGGTGGAGGATAGGGTGTTAAAGAGAAAGTCATCCTCAATTGGTTCCGAATGTAAGGAGACATTGTGAAACTCGGCTGCCCTTGCGACCACCTGTGTATAGGATGTACTGTCCTCAGGTGGTGACGGTTTTGTAGGGTAAGAGTCTGGGCTGTTGTCAGACACTGGAACATCGTAAAGGTCCCATGCATCGGGATCATCCTGACTCATTGTAGTATGAGCTGGTGAGTGCATTAGTGATGGAGTTGTTGCGGTGATGCATGTATTGATGGTGGTGGAGACGGTGGTGGGGTTGTTTTCCTTGCCACCTTTGCCTGTGGTTGCTTGTCCTTTTGTTGAAAGGCAAGTTTCCTTTTTATTTTGATTGGGGGAAGAGTGGTTATCTTCCCTGTGTCCTCATGAATATGAAGCCTTCTTTGCGTGTAGTCAGGCTCTACAGCTTGAAGCTCCTCTCCAAATCTATGTAATTGGGAGGTTAATCCTTGTTCCTCTGTATAGAAACCAGTTTTCGGAAGTCTTTTTAGGCTCAGAAGAAACCTTCTTTGTTTTCGGCGTGGTGTCTCGTGCCGAAATTGTTCGGTGCCGCTGTCTCTGTGCCGAAGTTTCTCGGAGCCGCTGTCTCGGCTCCGAGGTTGCTGTGTGGCGGTATCTCGACCGGAGTCGGATGACTTCGACACCAGCATGCCCTTTTTCGGTGCCTTGGATCGGTCACCTAGTCTTTGGGTTGAGCCATGGCCTGTTGGCGGTGGCGTCCCCTGGGCTTTTGTGGACTTTTCGTGAGTCCTTATTTTCGACGTCTTACTCACGGTTGTTGTTTCTTCGGCGTCGAGTTCTTCCGAATCCGACTCGTGGATGGAGAAAGTTTCTTCTTCCTCCTCGAACCGTTGTTGACCCGTCGGCGTGGATGCCATTTGTAATCTCCTGGCTCTTCGGTCTCTCAGCGTCTTCCTCGACTGAAACGCTCAACAGGCTTCACACGTACCCTCCTTGTGCTCGGGGGACAAGCACAAGTTACAGACCAGATGCTGATCCGTATACGGATATTTGTTATGGCATTTTGGACAGAAGCGGAACAGGGTCCGTTCCATCAGTCTTGAAGTCGCACGCGGTTGGGCCGACCAGGCCCCGACGGGGGATCGAAATTACCCCGAAGGGCTACCGGAGCTCTTCAAAATTCGGTGTCGATTTGTTCTAACTAACCCGATACCGAACGCAACAATACCGACGTTTTTTTTCCGAGATTCTAACTAACTTTCCGACCCGAAACACGGAGCGAAAAGGAACACGTCCGAACCCGATGGCGGAAAAAAAACAATCTAAGATGGAGTCGACGCCCATGCGCAATGGAATCGAAAGAGGAGGAGTCCCTCGGTCTCGTGACTCGAAAAGACTTCTTCGGAGAAAAACAACTTGTAACACTCCGAGCCCAACACCAGACGGCGGACTGTGCACAGCATGTGAATCTGCAGCTACACATGCCATCGAACATATATATCTATCTATCGATCTATCTATCTATCTATCTATCTATCTATCTATCTATCTATCTATCTATCTATCTATCTATCTATCTATCTACATACACACACATATGTAGAACACTGAAACTAAAGCACTGAATTGCACACCCAATGCGATCTTGGTATGACCAGACAGACAACGGGGAGGTGGGAGGGACCGTGAGGAATCCACAGGTAGCTAATGTATCCACCAGAAAAAGCGTTACCGAAGTTAAGTAACTTGTTCTTCTGATGGATACAACTACCTGTGGATTCCTCACCTAATGAATAGAGTCCCAAAGCAGTACCACCTCGGAGGAGGGTGTCCGTCTGGTCAAACCAGGAAATCCTGCAGCACCGACCGCGCAAAATGTCCATCCCTCCGCACCTCCGCATCCAAACAATGCTTCACAAAGGTGTGGAGGGAAGACCAAGTCGCAGCCTTGCAGATGTCCACCAACGGAACACCTCTGGCCAAAGCCGATGAGGTTGACTTGGCCCTGGTGGAATGAGGCCTGATCCCCTCAGGAGGATCCTTCTTTGCCAATGAGTAACATATTTTAATACAAAGAACGACCCACCTGGAGAGCGTTCTCTTGTGGATGGCCTTCCCCTTCCCCATGTATCCGATAAAGAGCTGTTCATTCAACCGGAACTCTCTCGTCCTGTCGAAATAAAAGCCCGCTTAGGGTCCAGACGGAGTCCTACCTCCTCCTTAGATGGATGCGGAGGAGGGTAGAACGTCGAGAGAGTTATTGATTGTCCCAAGTGAAATGGAGACACCACCTTGGGGAGGAAAGCCGCCCTGGTCCTCAAAACCACCTGGTCCCTATAAAAAGTGGTGAAAGGCGGGTGAGCAGAAAGAGCCTGCAGTTCGCTAACACGTCTAGCCGACGTGATGGCCACCAAAAACACAGTCTTGAAAAACAAATATCTTAATGGGCAGGAACGAAGTGGCTCAAAGGGGAAGCCCATCAAAAAAGTCGACACCAAATTCAAGTCCCACTGCGGCATAATAAAAGGCCTGGGAGAAAATTTATTAGAAAGCCCCCTCAAAAATCGAACAACCAAAGGAGATTTGAATATGGAGGGCTGACGTGGAAGATATAAAAAAGCCGAAAGATAGCCCTTAACCGTGGCCATAGCACAACCACGCTGAGCCAATGACGATGCAAACAATAAAACATCAGAAAGATGGGCACTTAAGGGATCAATTTTCTTCTCTCCACACCAACGAACAAAATTAGCCCACCTACTTGCATAGACCAACTTGGTGGAGTGTCATCTGGCCGATAAAAGAACGTCCACCACCTCCGGTGGGAGAGAAAAGGAACTCCGGTTGCCCCGTTCAATCTCCAGGCATGAAGGTGCAGGCGTAGAACCTGCCCCTGCGACTGCGAGAGGAGGTCTGCCCTGAGAGGGAGACGGAGCGGCGGGTACAGTGAGAAGTCAGCGAAGGTCTGCATACCACAGCCTTCGTGGCCAATCCAGAGCTATCAGAATGACCTGGGCCCAGTCTTGGCGAATCTTCCTCAAAACCCGAGGAATCAAGGGTATAGGAGGAAACGTGTTAAGCAACTGGTCTCACCAGGACATCTTAAACGCGTCCCCGAACGCTCCTTGCATCGGATACTGAAGGCTGCAGAACGACAGACAATGCGCATTCTCTCAAGTGGCAAAGAGGTATATTCGGGGGAAAACCCCACATCCGAAAGATGTAAAGAACTAGATCCGGATGCAGACGCCACTCGTGGTTGTCCGAGAAGAATCGACTGATTATGTCCGCACGTACGTTTAGGACCCCGGCCAAATGGTTTGCCACTACACAAAGCCTATGGTCCCGCGCCCAAGACCAGAGTCGCAGAGCCTCTCTGCAAAGAAGGTACGACCCTACACCCCCCTGTTTGTTGATATACCACATCGCGGTCGTGTTGTCCGTCAGGATCTGAACTGACTGACCGCGAAGGAAAGGGAGGAAGACCTTGAGGGCCAAACGAATCGCCTGCAGTTCCAGCAGATTGATATGAAACTTCTGCTCTACTGGAGACCAATGACCCTTGATCTCCAGATCCTCCAGATGAGCTCCCCACCCTAAGGTGGAGGCAACCGTTATCACCGTGGCCACCGGAGTTGGCTGCAAGAAAGGCTTACCCTGAGAAAGGTTGCCTTCCACAGCCCACCATCGGAGATCCGCTGCAGTGTCTCTGGAGATCCTTATCGATTCCTTGAGATCTTCTCTGTGCTGAAACCATTGCTTGCACCACTGAAGAGCCCTCATATGCCAGCGTGCATAAGTGACCAACAGATTGCAAGAAGCGAACAGACCGAGCACACGAAGGACCTTGCGGACCGGAACTACGGCTCCTTCTTCAAACATTGGACTAACGCCTGAATGTCCCGTATCCGCTGTGGCGGAGGAAAGGCTCGATTCAACGTTGTGTCTAGTACTGCCCCTTTGAACAGGGGGCATTGAGAGGGCTCTAGATGAGACTTGGGCACATTTATTGAAAAACCCAGACTGAACAACAACTGGGTTGTCCGCTGCAGATAATGCAACACAAGCCCCGGAGACTCGGCTTTGATCAGCCAATCGTCCAGGTAAGGGAATACTCCTACTCCCTTCCTCCTGAGGTGTGCTGCAACAACCGCCATCACCTTCGTGAAGACCCGTTGCGCGGAAGTAAGACCAAAAGGAAGGACCGCAAACTGGTAGTGCTGCGATCCTACCACAAACCGGAGATACTTCCTGTGCGACTTGAGAATGGGAATGTGAAAATAAGCATCCTACAAGTCGACTGACACCATCAAATTCTCCTTGTCCAACGCCAAAAGCACCTGTGATAGTCAGCATTTTGAATTTCTCCTGTTTGAGGAGCCAATTCAAAATCCTCAGGTCCAAAATAGGTCTCAGACGACCATACTTCTTGGGGATCAGAAAGTACCTGGAATAACACCCCGACCCCTTTCTTGCTCTGGAACCAACTCCACTACACCCTTCAATAATAGGGAGAGAAGGATAAGTTACTTACCTGTAAATCCTAGTTCTCTTCCAGGGGTATCCTCATCAAAGTCATAAACATTGAATATTCCCGCCCCTGTGCGGGGACCCCGGAGCATATATCAAATATACACATATTATACATGTGTAATAAATAATCATGCAGGCTATCATGTTAAAAACAGGCTAAAAATGCTTTATTTCTATGAAGTTTTTTTTTTTTTTATATTAAATACAACAATAGAGCATAAATATGTGCCCAAGCTCCTAAAACTAGGATTAGAGAAGTGAGCAGTAGCAAACTCTAGAGAAGAAATAGAAAAAACTGCATTGAAAAACAATGAAGCATTCTTAGCCAATAGGCTGCATGCAGGTTAACACAGGAGAACCATAAAAACTTTGGCACCGTGCCTTTAAGACCCTGAGCACCTCCAGTATCCAAACATGCCTCAGGGGTGAAGGAAAGGTGACAGTTGGTTCACAGTTAGGTCAGTTCTTTTTACGGTGACAATTTTCATAATTGATTCAAAACACAGTCTGTCCTGCACTTCTAGGAGACGTGCGTCCGGGGAGGAGGGTGGGTTGTTTATGACTTTGATGAGGATACCCCTGGAAGAGAACTAGGATTTACAGGTAAGTAACTTATCCTTCTCTTCCAGGGGATCCTCATCAATAGTCAAACATTGAATAGATTAGCAAGCCCATCCCTAAACCCAGCGGACTGTCCGATAGAAGTGCAGGAATAGATAGGTATTACGCAAATAGATTTCTTAGAGAGGCCTGCCCCACTTGGGCATCCGCTCTTGCATCTGAGTCTAAACAATAATGTCTTGTAAACGTATGGACAGACTTCCATGTAGCAGCCTTACAAATCTCAGATATTGGAACATTGTTAAGGAGAGCAGCAGTAGCCGCTTTACCCCTTGTGGAATGCGCTTTAGGCCGCGCTAGCAATTGTCTATTGGCTAGCTGATAAGTATTAACAATGCAAGAAACTATCCATCTTGATATTGTACGTTTAGATGCTGCCTCTCCTGTCCTTAAATGACCATAGTTTACAAACAAACAGTTAGAGTGTCTAATCGACTTCGTCTTGTCCAGATAAAATTTTAGCACTCTTTTCAAGTCTAATGAGTGCAATGCTTTCTCTGCCGGAGTCTCCGGATTGGGAAAGAACGTCAGTAAAGTTATGGTCTGATTAATATGGAATTCTGACACCACCTTCGGAAGGAAAGATGGGTGAGTTCGTAGAACCACTCTATTGTCATGAAAAACCGTGTACGGTTCTTTTGCAGACAAGGCCTGGATTTCACTGACCCTCCTCGCTGAAGTAATGGCCACTAGAAAAGCCGCCTTCCACGTAAGGTGTTGTAAAGAGGCCTTATGGATAGGCTCGAAAGGAGGGCCCATAAGTTTTGCCAGGACTATGTTCAGTTCCCACGGAGGAGAAGGCCTCCGAATTGGCGGAAAAACTTTCTTCAAACCTTCTAAGAAATCCTTGACTACAGGTTTTGTAAAGAAGGATTCCTGAGAAGGCGATTTGCGATAGGCAGTAATAGCAGACAAATGTACCTTAATAGATGATACCTGCAGACCGGACTTCGCTAGATGAAGCAAATAGGATAGTATGACATCCTCCTGCGCCCGTATGGGATTATGACCTTGCTGACAGCACCATATGTAGAATCTCTTCCACTTAAAAGTGTAGGAACGCCACGTGGAAGGTCGTTTGGACTCTTTCAAGATGCTCATGCACTCCTGTGAGAGCCCTAGGTGCCCATACTGCAGGAATTCAGGAGCCATGCTGTTAAGCTCAGAGAGGGTAGGTTGGGATGTAGAATCCTGCCCTCCATTCTGCTCAGAAGATCCGGTCTGCACGGCAGCCTCCTGTGAGGTTCTTCCGACAGGTTGAGGAGATCCGTGTACCAGAATTGTCGGGGCCATTGCGGCGCTATAAGAATCATTCTGGTCCTGGATCTGTAAAGTTTGCTGATCACTGCCGGAATGAGGGGAATCGGCGGAAAGGCGTAAAGAAATATCCCTGACCAGTCGATCAACAGGGCATTCCCTCGAGATCCCGGACGGTAGAACCTGGATGCGAAGTCTGGGCATTTCTTGTTTACTTCGTCTGCGAAGAGGTCCAGTTGAGGCCGACCCCATTGCACGAAGATGTATTCTGCGACTTCGCCGTGCAGGACCCAATCGTGAACGTCCTCCAGGTGTCTGCTTAGAAAGTCTGCTTCCACGTTCTGCTGACCTGGCAGGTGAACTGCTGTAATTGACATTCCTCTGGCCAGGAGCCAATGCCATATCGCTTGGGACTCTCGCGATAGGGGTAGGGACCTCGTTCCCCCTTGTTTGTTCAAGTAATACATCGTGGTTGTATTGTCCGTCTGTATCAAGAGAGTTTTCCCCTGAATTAGCGGTATGAAAGACTTGAGAGCGAGATGGACCGCTCTGAGTTCTAGCAGATTGATGTGGTACTGCTTTTCCTTGTCTGACCACAGACCCTGCGCTTGAAAAGGACCCAGATGAGCCCCCCATCCCTGAAGAGATGCATCCGTTACTATGGTGTCGGATGGAAGCACCTGGTGAAACGGAGCACCCACTGACAGGTGAGGTCTGTGCATCCACCATCTCAATGACTGAAGTGCTACCTCCGGTAGCCGCACCGTGTCCTCCCAGCGACCTGTTCTTTGGCTCCAGTTGGTCTCCAATGCCTCTTGGAGGGGTCTCATGTGGAGTCTGGCATTTGGGACAATAAAAATGCACGATGCCATGGAGCCTAGTAGTGATGTCACCTGACGTGCCGTAGGTGCGCTGGTTCTCAACAAGTCCTGGCACTTCTTGTTTATTGAGGATAGTCGTTCCTCCGAAGGATACACTTTTTGTATTTCTGTGTTTATGATAGCTCCTAGGTAGTGAAGATTCTGCGTTGGAGTCAAGGTTGACTTCTGGTAATTGACCTGAAGACCTAGGGCTTCGCAAACTCTTAGTACAATGTCCCGATGGCTTCTCGCCTGCTCCGGAGAAGAAGCCTTTAGTAGCCAGTCGTCTAGGTATGGATATATGTATATCCTTTGTCTTCGGAGATGCGCCGCCACCACTGCCATACATTTCGAGAAAACCCTTGGGGCAGATTTCAGGCCAAAGGGTAGAACTCTGAACTGGTAATGCTGTAACGCTACTCGGAAGCGCAGGAATTTCCGATGCTTTGGAGCTATTGGGATGTAAAAGTACGCATCCTGCAGGTCGATGGAGCACATCCAGTCTCCCTGATGCAGTTGAGGGAAAATCTGGTGAAGCGCTAGCATTCTGAACCTCTGCTTCCTTATGTATTTGTTCAGCAGCCGTAGATCCAGAATTGGCCTGAAAACGCCCTCTCGACCCTTCTTTGCCACTAGAAAGTAACAGGAGTAGACCCCCTGTCCTCTTTGTGCAGGTGGAACCTTTTCTATGGCGTTCTTTCTCAGGAGGGCGAGAGCCTCCCTGCGTAGCAAGCTGAGATGAGATGGATTGCCCTTGGTTGGTGGCAAGCGTGGTGGAGGCTGTTTGAAAAGAAGAGAATAGCCATGTTCGACAATATTGAGCACCCATTTGTCTCTTGTGATAGAGTGCCACTCGTGAAGATAAGCCGTAATACTTCCCCCCACCGGAGTGGTGTACAGTGTCGAGGGAAGCGAGATCTCATTGCTTGGTGGGTGCTTTCGGAGTGGATTGTTGAGGTCTGCTTGACCCTCGCTCCCTTGTGTTTCTTCGTTGAAAAAGAGGGCGTCCCTGTCGCTGCTGTGACCTTTGCGACCAATGAGGGGTTTGAACCCTCTGCTGGAAAGGGCGCCTATCATACGGCCTGTACCTCCGCCTGAAATCTTTCTTTCTTTCGAGGCCCACCGCCTTCAAGGTATCCACCTCGGTCTTCATGCGGGCCATCTCTTCGTCTGCATGGGCACCGAATAGAGAGTTCCCGGCAAATGGGAGATTCAGGATGCGTTGTTGTGCCTCCTGTTTCAAGCCTGTGAGCCTCAGCCAGGAAGATCTCCTCGCACAGATACCATGTGCGTACCCATGAGCAGCCAAATCCGCCCCATCCGCTGCCGCGCTGATAACCTGGTTGGATACCAGGCATCCTTCTTGTAGTATCTCCTGGAAATCTTGCCTGTCTTCTCTGGGCAATTTTTCTGTAAATCTACTGAGGGAATCCCACAGAGAACGATCGTACCTGCCCAGGAGCGCAGACGCACTGGAGACCTTTATTGCTGAAGCCGCCGTCCCGCATATCTTTCTCCCTAGAGAGTCTAAATGCCTGCTCTCTTTATCCGGGGGTACCGTGGATGAAGAAGCCACCGAGTGGGTCTTTCGGGCGGCAGCTATGATCACCGAGTCCGGTGGCGGATCTTTTCTAAGGACTAAAGGGTCTTGTTCCGGAGCCTTGTATTTCTTGAGAATCCTAGCCGGTGCAGACTTAAGCGAGGCTGGGGCCAGAAAAGTGTCCATAGTTGGCTGCAGCAAGCCAGGCACCAGAGGCAGCAACTTTTTCGACGCTGATCTCTGTTGTAGAGTCTCAAAGATGATCGATGAGGAGGTAGATGGTTCTGGAACCTCTATGTGGAGTTTCTGCGCTCCTCTTAGCAACACCTCGTTGATTGTGGTAATATCATCCACCGGTGAGACTCTAGCAGGTGGTGAATCTGTAAGGGTGGGTGAGTAACGCCCGACAGAAGAACCTGATGAAGACCAAGAGGGTGATCTTCTTCTTGACCGCGACCTGGATCTCCGTTGAGAGCGAGATCTGCTGCGAGACGCTGTAGCAGAGCGTCTAGGCCTCGCGGTCGGTTGGCGAGGAGCTGAACGAGCCCGTTCTGCCCTGGCTGTCGGTGATGGCGTTCTTGGCAGGGAGGCAGTAGGTGAATACATTTGCGAATACTGCGAATCTGGGGATGCCGCTGGTCTGTTGAGGCTCTCCAGCCATCTCGGAGATAGATTGATGGGCGAGACATGCCCAGATGATGCCGCTCTAGACCGAGAAGAGCCGCTCGGTATGGAGACCACTGGAGATGGTGCCTTGTCTGGCGTGGGGCGATGTTCTGCTCCCTGTGGGACAGGTAAAACCTGCTTCGACGTCGATGGCTGTTTCGACGTCGAGGGACGCCCAGCCTTTTGTTCCTGTCTCGCCGTTGAGTGCCTCGACGTAGAGTGCCTTGACGTCGAACCTTGGACCTCGACCTGCTCGCCGTCGTGTGCCTCGACGTGGAGCGATGGGAGGTTGACGGCGGATGTTTCTCGTGCCGTCGTGGTGATGACGACGCCGTGTGTCCTGACGTCGGGGGGCGTACAGCCTTTGGCGGCGACCGGGCACGCCGGCGATGGCTCGACGTCGATTGGCGGGCTGCCGTCGACGGAGACCTGCCCCTGCTCTGATGTTCCCTCGACGCCGTTCCCTTCGACGTCGGGTGAGTCGCCGTCGACGGCGATCTATGCCGGTGAGACGGTGGTAGCGACGACGTCGACGGTGAACAAACAGGTACTTTCCTACCTGTAGACGTCGACCGGGCCATTCTCTCCTGAGAATGGCCTTCTGGATGTCTGGGAAGTGAGGAGGACGATGTTCTTTTCCTCTCCTGAAGCCCATGAAGCCGGATCTTCTCTCTGTCTTTGAGAGTCCTCCTAGACATGTTCTTGCAGTACAAGTGTCAGGGCAGTGACTCTGAGGCAGGCACACTATGCACAGAGAGTGGGGATCTGACTGGGCCTTCTTCCCACAAGCAGGGCATTTGACAAAAAGAGAAGGCATTTTTCTGTCAGAAAAAACCTTCCTAGCTCAGACAAAGATGTTATTTGTCGAGTGAAAAATTAAAAAACGCTTTTTTAAATAATTTTTCTGAGAAAAACTCAGAAAAACAGAGCTCAATGCTCCAGGATCCTCTCAGAAGAAGCCGGAAAAAAGAACTGGCCTAACTGTGAACCAACTGTCACCTTTCCTTCACCCCTGAGGCATGGTGGGATACTGGAGGTGCTCAGGGTCTTAAAGGCACGGTGCCAAAGTTTTTATGGTTCTCCTGTGTTAACCTGCATGCAGCCTATTGGCTAAGAATGCTTCAGTGTTTTTCAATGCAGTTTTTTCTATTTCTTCTCTAGAGTTTGCTACTGCTCACTTCACTAATCCTAGTTTTAGGAGCTTGGGCACATATTTATGCTCTATTGTGGTATTTAATATAAAAAATTAAAAAAAACTTCATAGAAATAAAGCATTTTTAGCCTGTTTTTAACATGATAGCCTGCATGATTATTTATTACACATGTATAATATGTGTATATTTGATATATGCTCCGGGGTCCCCGCACAGGGGCGGGAATATTCAATGTTTATGACTATTGATGAGGATCCCCTGGAAGAGAACCTCCTGTTCTAACAGGAGATGATTGTAGGAAGTTGGCTCTGTATGTACTATTTTAAAGTAAGAAATAGCATACACAGAGTCCAAGGGTTCCCCTTAGAGGTAAGATAGTGGCAACATTAGATAATACTAATGCTCTATTTTGTGGTAGTGTGGTCGAGCAATAGGCTTATCAGAGGGTAGTGTTAAGCATTTGTTGTACACACACAGGCAATAAATGGGGAACACACACTCAAAGACAATTCCAGGCCAATAGGTTTTTATATAGAAAAATATATTCTCTTAGTTTATTTTAAGAACCACAGGTTCAAGATTCACAAACAATACTTTAAATGAAAGGTATTTCACTTAGGAACTTTGAATAAGCAAAAAAATAAGCAAAAAAGCATATACAGTTTTCACACAAATGGCAATAAGCTATTTTAAAACTGGACACTGCCATTTTCAACAGTTCCTGGGGGAGGTAAGTGTTTGTTAGTTTTGCAGGTAAGTAAACCACCTACAGGGTTCAAAGTTGGGTCCAAGGTAGCCCACCGTTAGGGGTTCAGGGCAACCCCAAAGTTACCACACCAGCAGCTCGGGGGCAGTCAGGTGCAGAGGTCAAAGTGGTGCCCAAAAGGCATAGGCTTCAATGGAGAAGGGGGGTGCCCCGGTTCCAGTCTGCCAGCAGGTAAGTACCCGCGTCTTCGGAGGGCAGACCAGGGGGGTGGGGGGGAGGGAGGGACACACAAGTCAGCACAAAAACTACACCCTCAGTGGCACGGGGGCGGCCGGGTGCAGTGTGCAAACAGGTGTCGCGTTTGCAATGTATTTCAATGGGAGACCTAGGGGTCTCTTCAGCGATGCAGGCAGGCAAAGGGTGGGGGGGGGCTCCTCGGGGTAGCCACCACCTGGGCAAGGGAGAGGGCCACCTGGGGGTCGCTCCTGCACTAGAGGTCGGATCCTTCAGGTCCTGGGGGCTGCGGGTGCAGTGTCCTTACCAGGTGTCGGGTCTTAGAAGCAGGCAGTCGCGGTCAGGGAGAGCCTCTGGATTCCCTCTACAGGCGTTGCTGTGGGGGCTCAGGGGGGTCAACTCTGGCTACTCACGGGCTCGCATTCGCAGGGGAGTCCTCCCTGTAGTGTTGTTTCTCCACAAGTCGAGCCGGGGGCGTCGGGTGCAGAGTGCAAATTCTCACGCTTCCGGCGGGAAACGTGTGTTCTTTCAAGGTTGCTTCTTTGTTGCAAAGATGCTTCCTTCTTGGAGCAGAGCCGCTGTCCTCGGGAGTTCTTGGTCCTTTTAGATGCAGGGTAGTCCTCTGAGGCTTCAGAGGTCGCTGGACCCTGTGGAACGCGTTGCTGTAGCAGTTCTTTTGAAGTGGGGAGACAGGCCAGTAGAGCTGGGGCCAAGCAGTTGGTGTCTCCGTCTTCTCTGCAGGTTTTTCAGCTCAGCAGTCCTTCGTCTTAGGTTGCAGGAATCTAGTTGCCTAGGTTCTGAGAGACCCTAAATACTCGATTTAGGGGTGTGTTTAGGTCTGGGGGGTTATTAGCCAATGGCTACTAGCCCTGAGGGTGGCTACACCCTTTTTGTGCCTCCTCCCTGAGGGGAGGGGGGCACATTCCTAATCCTAGTGGGGGAATCCTCCATCTGCAAGATGGAGGATTTCTAAAAGTCAGAGTCACCTCAGCTCAGGACACCTTAGGGGTTGTCCTGACTGGCCAGTGACGACTCCTTGTTTTTCTCATTATCTCCTCTGGCCTTGCCGCCAAAAGTGGGGCCGTGGCCGGAGGGGGCAGGCAACTCCACTAGCTGGAGTGCACTGGGGTGCTGTAACAAAGGGGGTGAGCCTTTGAGGCTCACCGCCAGGTGTTACAGTTCCTGCAGGGGGAGGCGAGAAGCACCTCCACCCAGTACAGGCTTTGTTACTTAGCCACAGAGTGACAAAAGGCGCTCTCCCCATGTGGCCAGCAACATGTCTGGTGTGTGGCAGGCTGCTAAAACTAGTCAGCCCACACTGGAAGTCGGTATGGTTTCAGGGGGCATCTCTAAGATGCCCTCTGGGGTGTATGTTATAATAAAATGTACACTGGCATCAGTGTGCATTTATTGTGCTGAGACGTTTGATACCAAACTTCCCAGTTTTCAGTGTAGCCATTATGGTGCTGTGGAGTTCGTGTTTGACAGACTCCCAGACCATATACTCTTATTGCTACCCTGCACTTACAATGTCTTAGGTTTTGCTTAGACACTGTAGGGGCATAGTGCTCATGCACTTATGCCCTCACCTGTGGTATAGTGCACCCTGCCTTAGGGCTGTAAGGCCTGCTAGAGGGGTGACTTATCTATACCTATAGGCAGTGTGAGGTTGGCATGGCACCCTGAGGGGAGTGCCATGTCGACTTAGTCATTTTATCCCCACCAGCACACACAAGCTGGCAAGCAGTGTGTCTGTGCTGAGTGAGGGGTCCCCAGGGTGGCATAAGACATGCTGCAGCCCTTAGAGACCTTCCCTGGCATCAGGGCCCTTGGTACCAGGGGTACCAGTTACAAGGAACTTACCTGGATGCCAGAGTGTGCCAACTGTGGAAACAAAAGTACAGGTTATGGAAAGAACACTGGTGGTGGGGCCTGGTTAACAGGCCTCAGCACACTTTCAAATCATAACTTGGCATCAGCAAAGGCAAAAAGTCAGGGGGTAACCACGACAAGTAGGCATTTCCTTACAATGATCTTCTGAACAAAAGGAAGGACGGGGAGGGAAGGGAGGAGGAATCTCCTGAAAGGGAAGGACGTAACCCTTTCTCACCAAACTGATGACCCAAGAGTCTGTTATGGACTCCCAATGGGGAGAAAAAGTGAAAGCCTCACCCCTACAGGAGAGGTATGAGAAACAATGGTGAGAGGACTAGGGCTGCTTTCCTTGACTTAACCCTCCAGAGGAAGTGGAAGGGTGCTGCTGCTGGGTGGCACCTCTTGTGCGGACTCTACCCCGCCCCGTGTATGAACGATAAGGAAGGCTGGAGGACAGCTGCCCCGGCTGCTGTGATCTCCCACGAAAGGAAGCACCTCTTCCAAAAACACGCAGCCGTCTAAAAGATCGAAATGGCGTAACCACGCATGCCGTCTGGAGGCAACGGAAGTCCCCATGGCTCTTGCAATAGAGTCCGTGGTATCCAGCCCTGTCTGTATAACCTGCGTAGCCGCTGCCTGAGCGTCCGAAAGAAGACTGCGCAAGTCCTGATGCATGTCCGGAAGTACAGTCTTCGTCGCATCCATTATGGCATGGATATACCTGCCCAGAATACATGTTGAATTGGCAGATTTTAGAGCCATGCTGCAAGAAGAAAACACGTTCCTGGCCGATTGGTCCATCCGCTTGGTACTCCCAGAAACGAACCAGGGGCCGACCTCGAAGAGCAGGATGCTTGCACCACCAAGCTCACTGGTGAAGGGTGTTTGGATAAAAACTCGGGTCCCCAGGCGCAGATCTGTAACGCCTGGCCACCGACCTACTAACAGACGAAGAGGAAACAGGCTACTTCCAAACCTCTCCGATCAGATCCATCAGGGCTTCATTAAATGGTAGAAGAGGATCCGCCATGGCTGTAGCAGGATGCAAAACCTCAGTGAAAAGGTTGGTCTTCACCTGCGTCGTCGGTAAAGGAAGATCCAGAAATGCTGCGGCCTTCCTAATAACAGAGTGGTAAGAGGCTGCCTCTTCTGTATATTCACCAGGGAAGGCCAGGCCATACTCTGGAGAGGTATCAAGACCACTTGCTGTGTCCAACCCAGGGAAATCACCCTGGGGATTAGTGATCTCCCCTTCTTCGAGGAATTGCTGCTGATATACCCTCTCCTCTAAAAGTCTAAGGGCCTTCCGACGTGACCTCAACTTGGCCTCGAGCCCCGGCGTCGACATGGAGTGGAGCGAGGTCAGTGAATGGCGCTGGGAAGGCATCATGACAGGTTCTCCGGATCCACCCGACGGCACAGATGGATCCATCGGCGCCATGGAGAAGGCACCTGCATCCGATGCCGACATCCGACCTCTCGCTCCATCACCTCTGACACCGGCATCTAAGGTCTCTCCCTCGACGTTGAGGGCTGCACTGTCGGCAGAGAGGCCTGACTTGAATCTCCAGCCAAACAAAATGGCATAAATGGCGTCTGTTTATATAGAGCCGGAACGCTGAGATTGAAAGCCAGGGGACCAGTGGGGCCAGCCGGCGCACCACCTCCCGGAGCCATATTTTGAAAGATCTGGAACATGGCATTAAGGAGTGCCGCAGGATCCGTACCCGGAATCGAAGGATAAGCCTGTGGAGCCGGTGCCGGGCTGGACTCTTCGGGTTCAGGATGCCCTGGCGAAGCCAGATGACTTTGGGGCTCCACAACTTCAAAGACTGACTGCGCTGGGGACGTCTGCGGCGTCGCAGGTTGAGGGGACACCGTCGGACTCCCTTCCCAAGACTTGCAGCGCCAGGACGATGGAGACCTCAACGCCGACCGACTTCTGGACCGACGTCGGGAGTCACGATGATGTCGCTTCTTATGGGATGACTTTCCAGAAGAGGACCGATGGTGCTGCTTCCTCTCCTTCTTGGATTTTGCCAATAAAAGCTTCGCCTTGCTTTCCTTCAATGCCTTCGGATTCATCTTTTGGCAGGATCCGCATTCTTGGACGTCGTGATCGGAACTGAGGCACCAAAGACCATTGTTGTGCGGATCAGTCACAGACATGTGACCTCCACATTCCCTGCATGGCTTGAAACCAGACTTTTTCGGAGCCGACATCCTGGAAATACACAAAGTATCCCTTCTGAAGAGCTAACGATGCAGGTAACAGAAATGTAACCGTTATCGAAGGCACGGAAAAAAGGGAACGGACGTCAGCACGGTGGTGAGGACCTCTTATTGCCACGATGACGTCACGCGGAGCCGTGTGGAGTCCTGCAATTGTGACATCCTCGCCGACGTGCAGAGCTAGAGAGAGAAGTTTCTGTTGAATGCTGTGCATGGGGAGAATTCTTTAGGTGAGGAATCCACAGGTAGTTGTATCCATCAGAAGAGCTCTTTCAGCAACTCAATCTGGCTGTGGAAAGGAGATTAGCAATTCTACTGACTGATTGATAAGAAAAGGTGAAACAACTTTTGGCAGGAACTTTGGATTTATTCTAAGAACTAATTTATCCTTATGGATTTGAAAGAAAGGTTCTTCTAAGTGAACGCTTGAATTTCGCTAACTCTTCTTAAAAATGTGATTCCTACTAAAAATGAAACCTTCCATGATAGAAACTGTAGAGTACAAGAATGTATTGGTTCAAATGGTGGCCCCATAAGTCTTGTGAGTATGATATTAAGATTCCACACAGGGGCTGGAGGAACTCTAGGTGGAATAACTCTTGCCACTAATTGAATCTGATTGTGAACTGCCCATTTTCAAAGTGGCTGTGCTAAAAGGGACAATTGGGATGAGTGCCCCTCCCCCTTCCCCACTCCTGCTTTTGGAAATAATACATTGTGGTCATATTGTCTGTCCGTATTAACACTATCTTGTGTACGATATGTGTCTGAAAAGCTTTGAGTGCTCGGAATACTGCTAGTAATTCCAAGTTGTTTATATGATAAGTCTGTTGGATTAAGTACCATTGACTTTGTATGGCGAGGTTGTTGAGATAAGCTCCCCAACCTATCAGTGATGCATCTGTTGTGATTGTGGTCTGAGGCACAGGTCCTGAAAGGGCCGCCCTTTTGATAGATTGGCATAATTCCACCATTGCAGAAAGCAATGAGTCTGGCGGTCCAACAACACTAGATCCTGAATTTGGACCCTGTGACTGAGATCATTGCTGAGTAAGGCACTGCTGTAGTGGTCGCATGTGTAGTCCTGCATTGGGGCTATGGCTATATATGAAACCATCATTCCCAATAGATTCATCACTAGTTTTACTGTGTAAGTGTGGCCGTATTGAAGTTGAGATATGAGACTGTGAAATGCGAGAGGAAACCCGTCCGAACCCAACGGTGGAAAGCAAACAATCTAACAAAGGACTCAATTTCCCGCTATAGACGTACAGATAACATAGCTCCTTTGAGGTCTGCAAGAGTCATAAAGCTATTTCTTAAGGGGCTGTTCCGATCTTTCCCTCCAATCAGACCTCCTCCTCCATCATGGCAACTTAACTTGGTCTTATCCCGATTAATGAAGCCTCCGTTTGAGCCAATTCACAAAGCAGATTTAAAATTTATATCCTGGAAGGTCGTTCTCCTTCTCGCTCTTACCTCAGCCAGAAGAGTGAGTGAGATCCAAGCATTCACTATACAAGACTCTTTTTTGCAGTTCAAGACAGACAGGGTAATCTTACGAACGAACCCAAAGTTTATACCTAAAGTTCCTTCGGATTTCCATATTAACCAGCTGGTAGTACTAAAGTCGTATTTCCAAAATCCATCAACATCGGCGGAACAAGCTTTGCATTCATTGGACGTTCAGAGGTGCCTGAAGTTTTATCTAGATAGAACTAAGCAATTTAGAAAATCGAACCAACTTTTGTAGCATTTAGTGCTCCTCGTAAAGGCCGATCGTTGTCCAAGCAGGGGATTGCAAGGTGGATAGCCTCTGCTATTAACTACTGACATACAGCAGCAGGAAAACCTTTACAGAATCCAACTCATGCACACTCAACAAGGAAGGTGGCCTCATCCACAGTGCTTTTTGCAGGAGTGCCCGTCCAGGAAATCTGCAGGGTGGCCACTTGGAAGTCAACGCATACTTTTGCAAAACATTACTGTTTAGAAGAAATATAGCAGGGTGATGTGGCGGTAGGTCAAGCGGTTTTACGACATCTATTCTAGTAACGGTGAGCTGTTGTATTTCTTCATTCATTTCAGCTACACATGCCATCAAACAAATATATCTATGGACAATGTCATTTACCCAGTTTACATCTGTTCGTGGCATGTTCCGCTGCAGATTCACATGCTGTGCACTGTTCCTGCCATCTAGTGTTGGGCTCGGAGAGTTACAAGTTGTTTTTCTTCGAAGAAGTCTTTTTGAGTCACGGGATCGAGTGACTCCTCCTCTTCGTTTCCATTGTGCATGGGCATCGACTCCATTGTTAGATTGTTTTCCCACAGAGGGTAAAGGAAGGAGTGAGAGTATATATGTATAAAGTAAGATGTCCATGCAAATGTAAATGTATATACAAATGTGTTAACTTAAACAAATACAGGCTTCCGGGGAGGAGGGAGGGTGCAGGTGAATCTACAGCAGAACATAACACAAACATATGTACACTGGGTAAGTGACATTTTCCGTTAGATGGCATGTGTAGCTGCAGATACACATGCTCAGCACAGACTACAAAGCAGTTTGTCTTCCCAAAAATTAGCGGTGGCTAGCCTGTAGGAATTGAAGTTGTTTGAAATAATGTTCTTAGAACAGCTTGACCTACTGTGGCTTGTTGTTGTGATAATACATCTACACAGTATTGTTTAGTGAATGTAGGAGGTGTTGACCATGTAGCTGCTATACATATTTCAGCCATTGGTATACTCCCTAAAAAAAACATTGTTGCACCTTTCTTTCATGTAGAATGTGCTTTGGGATTAATTAAAAGCTGTCTTTATGCTTTGATATCGCATGTTTGGATGCACTTTACAATCCATCTTGCTAAACCTTGTTTTGATATAGGATTGCCTGTATGTGGTTGTTGGAAAGCTACAAAGAGTACATCTTGCTTGTTTAATAACTTCCATACATTCTGATGGGAGTTATAAGTATCCAAACTATGACCTCAGGAGCCAAATTGCTAGATTGAGTGCTTTGGGATTTGGATGTCTGATTTGACCTCTGTTTTGTGTCAATAGATCTGGTCTGCATGGGAGTTTGGAGCGTGGTACTACAGATAGATCTAGTAATGTGTACAACGGCTGACGTGCCCATGTTGGTGCTATGAGTATCATGTTGAGTGACGTTTGACTTAACTTGTTGACAAGAAACGGAAGGAGTGAGAGTGGGGGAAAAGCATACGCAAGTACCCCTGACCAACTGATCCATAGAGTATTGCCCTTGGGTAGGGTATGTGGGTGTCTGGATCCAAAATTTTGGCATTTTGTGTTTTTGCTTGATGTTAACAGGCCTATGTTTGGTGTTCCCCACTTTTGAAAGTATTTTTGAAGTACATGAGGATGAATCTGCCATTCGTGAGTTTGTTGGTGATTTCTGCTGAGGATATCTGCCAACTGATTGTCTATCCCTGGGATGTATTGTGCTAATAGATGAATTTGGTTGTGGATTGCCCATTTCCAATTTTTTTTGGGCTAGAAGGGACATCTGGGATGAATGTGTCCCTCCCTGTTTATTCAGATAATACATGGTTGTCATTTTGTCTGTTTTGTTAAGAACATTCTTCTGTGTGAGAAGAGGTTGAAACGCTTTGAGGGCTAGAAAGACAGCTAATAACTAAGTGGTTTATGTGTAGCTGTTTCTGTTTGACATCCCATTGTCCTTGAATGTTGTGACTGTTTACGTGAGCTCCACAACCAATCATTGATGCATCTGTTGTAAGTATGGTCTGAGGAACAGGGTCTTGAAATGACCGCCCCTTGATTAGTTTGGTAGAATTCCACCACTGAAGGGACATATATGTTTGGCGGTCTATCAACACTAGATCTTGGAGTTGATGTGTGCCTGTGACCACTGTTGTGCAAGGCACTGTTGTAAGGGCTGCATGTTTAATCTTGCGTGTAGAACAATCGCAATGCAGAATGCCATTATTCCTAGAATTTCCATGACAAATCTTACAGTGTATTGTTGATTTGGTTGTATTGGTGGAATTTGATTTTGGAAAGCTTGTATCCTTTGTGTGCTTGTTGAATATTTAGTATCGCACCTAAATACGGTTGTAGCTGTGCTGGTTGAAGGTGTGATTTTTGGTAATTTATTGAGAAACCTAGCGTGTGTAAAGTTTGTATTACATAACTTGTATGATTTTGGCATTGTGTACAACTGCTTGTTAGCCAATCGCCTAGATATGGAAAGACATATATATGTTGTCTTCTTAGGTAAGCTGCCACTACTGCCAAGCACTTTGTGAATACCCTTGGCTTTTATGTTATTCCAAAGGGTAACAATTTGAATTGGTAGTGTTTTCCTTGAATGACAAACCTGAGGTATTTTCTGTGGGCAGGATGGATGGGTATGTGGAAATACGCATCCTTGAGGTCTAAAGCGGTCATAAAATCTTGTTTTTGTAGCAGTGGGATAACATCCTATAAAGTTACATGTGAAAATGTTCTGACAGGATGTAAAGATTGAGGGGCCTTAGGTCTAATATTGGCCTGGGGGTGCCATCTTTTTTGGGAATTAGAAAGTATAGAAAGTATAGTGAACTCCTGTTCCTAGCCGAGACTGTGGAACTAGCTCTATTGCTTGTTTGAGTAGTAGAGATTGGACCTCTTCTTCTAACAGAATTGTGTGCTCTGTGGATAGTTTGTGAAACCTTGGTGGAATAGTTGGAGGAGTGTTTATCAATTCTAGGCAATAACCATTGCGGATAATTGATAGCACCCAGTTGTCTGTGGTGATATTTTACCAATGTGTATGGAACTGCTGTTGCCTTCCACCACAGGAGAGGTGTGGAGTGGAAGGGAGTGAGGGAAGTCACTGTTTTTTTTTTTGGGTGTGTTGCAGGCTGCTTAGAGGTCTGGAATTTTCCTCAATTTCTAGAGTATTGTTCCCCTATATGTGCCTCTAAATCCACCTCGTTGGTACTGTGTTTGGTATGCTGGTTTTGTTTGGGAGGTTGATACCTCTGACAGCTGTGGTCTGAAACTATCTCGAAATTGAGTTTTATGAAATTACCCTCTATATGGTGTAGAAAAGAGTGCACCCATTGCCTTAGCTGTGTTGGAGTCTTTTCGTAGCTTTTCTATTAATGTGTCTACTTCTGGCTCAAAAAGATATATATATATATTTTTTTTTTTAAATCGAAGGACATGTTTAACACAGCCTGCTGTATTTCTGGCTTGAATCCAGAAGATCGGAGCCATGCATGTCTGCGAATAGTGACTGATGTGTTGACACTCCTTGCAGCTGTATCTGCTGCATCTAGGGCAAATCTTATTTGGTTATTTGTAATGGCTTGCCCTTCTTCCACTACCTGTTGAGCCCTTTTTTGGTGTTCTTTTGGGAGATGCTGTATTATATCTTGCATCTCGTCCCAATGGGCTCTATCATAACGCGCTAGTAGTGCTTGTGAATTTGCTATTCTCCACTGGTTTGCTGCTTGGGACGCACCCTTTTCTCTGCGGCATCTAATTTTCCGCTTTCCTTATCAGGAGGGGGTGCATCTCCTGAGGACTGCCTATTTGCTCTGTCCCTGGCAGCACTAACCACAATCGAATCAGGTGATACCTGATGGGTGATATAATCAGGGTCAGAAGGTGCAGGTTTGAATTTTTTTCTATTCTAGTTGTTATAACGCGTGCTTTCACCAGCTCGTTAAAATTTTGATCTGCATGTTTTACCATACCTGGGAGCATCGGGAGGCATTGGTATCTAGAATGAGTTGAAGATAATGTGTTGAATAAAAAAATCCTCTTCTAGTGGTTCTGAATGTATTGTAACCCCATGATAGGCTGCAGACCTAGCTATGACCTGGTTATACACAGTAGTATCCTCAGGTCGCGATGGTTTAGAGGGGTAGCTGTCTAGATTGTTGCTTGGGTTGGGATCAGGGTCGTAAAGATCCCATGGATCAACATTGTCCTGTTATGAGTCATAGGAATGAGTTGGAGAATGCATTGTTGTAGGGCTGGTGTGAGGAGAGATCGGTAGGTGTGGAGAATGAGGAGGAGAAGACTGAGGAGGAGAAGACTGAGGGGGTGCTGGCTTCTCTTTCTGTTTTGGCACTTTAGCTGGGGGCAGCATAGTGTCCAATTCCTCCGAAAATGCGAGCGTCCTCTGTTTTTAAAGAAGGTGTTGTGATAATTCTCCCTGTTTCTTTATGGATGTGGATCCAGGACTGCCTTTCATCCATAATTAAAGTATTGGTTCGACCTCTGACTCCCCCTCAGAGGTTTTGTGGCTTTCCTTAAGTCTTTTAGAAAGTCTGTTCTCCTCTGTATATGCCATTTTTTTCGGGATCGAAAATGATGAGGAAGGTCTCGGCTCCGAATTTTCGACTCCGAAATTTGCTGTTTACTGGAGTCTGAAATGGAGCTTTTTGTCGACTCAGAGGTTTTCGGAGGGGTGGCCTTTTTCAGTGCCGAATTGGAGGGTCGGACACCAACAGTCTTTTTTCTGGCCGAGCCATGGCCTTCTGGCAGTGGCATACCAGAGGTCTTCTGTTTTTTCTTATGTGAGGGAGCAGGGGCAGACGTACTCACATGCTGGCTGGCCCGACGGGTCTGTCTTCCTCAGATTCTTGCTCTGACTCCGAATCTCGGACTGAGACCGCTGTCTGCAGTAGGTCTTCTTCAGCGCCATTTCGAGCCTTCTTGTCTCCTGTCTTAGAGTCTTTTTCGATCGGAAGGATCGACAGGCCTTGCAGTTTGCCTCCTGATGGTCTGCAGAAAGGCAGAGGTTGCAAACCAGATGCTGGTCTGTGTAGGGGTACTTCGCGTGGTACAGAGGGCAGAATCGTAACTGAGTTCGATCTATGAGGCTCTCCACATGGTCGGCCGGAATAGGCCCCAGTTTGGCTTGCGTGCCCCGAAGGACGAACAAAGTTGTTTCCAGACGGTATGGCTGTGTCGAAGGAAGATTAACGCGATCAATACAATTTCGCCGAAAAGAAAGTTTTACAAAGTTTTCCGAATTGAAATTTCAGAGCGAGAGGAAGCACGTCCGAACACCACAGCGAAAAGAAAACAATTTAACAATGGAGTTGATGCCCATGCGCAATGGAACCGAAGAGGAGTCGTCACTCGAACCCATGACTCTAAAAAAACTCCTTGGAAGAAAAACAACTTGTAACAATCCAAGCCCAACACTAGGAGTCCTCCCTGTAGTGTTGGTTCTCCGCAGGTCGAGCCGGGGGCGTGGGGTGCAGAGTGAAAAGTCTCACGCTTCCGGCGGGAAACGTGTGATCTTTAAAAGTTGCTTCTTTGTTGCAAAGTTGCAGTCTTTGTGGAACAGGGCCGCTGTCCTCAGGAGTTCTTGGTCCTTTTAGATGCAGGGTAGTCCTCTGAGGCTTCAGAGGTCGCTGGACCCTGGGGGATGCGTCGCGGTTGCAGTTTTTCTCGAAGTGGGGAGACATGCGGGTAGGGCTGGGGCCAAAGCAGTTGGTGTCTCCGTCTTCTCTGCAGGGCTTCAGGTCAGCAGTCCTTCTTCGTCTTCAGGTTGCAGGAATCTAGTTTCCTAGGTTCTGGGTGCCCCTAAATACTGAATTTAGGGGTGTGTTTAGGTCTGGGAGGGCAGTAGCCAATGGCTACTGTCCTTGAGGGTGGCTACACCTTCTTTGTGCCTCCTCCCTGAGGGGGTGGGAGGTTGAGACGACATCCCTATTCCTATTGGGGGAATCCTCCAAAATCAAGATGGAGGATTTCTAAAGGCAGGGGTCCCCCCTCAGCTCAGGACACCTTAGGGGCTTGTTTTTCTCATTATCTCCCCTGGACTTGACGTCCCCTGGCTGTGTCCAGGGGACGGGCATCTCCACTAGCTGGAGTGCCCTGGGGCATTGTGACACGAAGCCTGAGCCTTTGAGGCTCACTGCTAGGTGTTACAGTTCCTGCAGGGGGGAGGTGTGAAGCACCTCCACCCAGAGCAGGCTTTTGTTTCTGGCCTCAGAGAGCACAAAGGCCCTCACCACATGGGGTCAGAAACTCGTCTCTCAGCAGCAGGCTGGCACAGACCAGTCAGTCCTGCACTGAACAATTGGGAAAAATACAGGGAGCATCTCTAAGAAGCCCTCTGTGTGCATTTTTTAACAAATCCAACACTGGCATCAGTGTGGGTTTATTATTCTGAGAAGTTTGATACCAAACTTCCCAGTATTCAGTGTAGCCATTATGGAGCTGTGGAGTTAGTTTTTGACAAACTCCCAGACCATATACTTAATATGGCCACCCTGTACTTACTATGTCTAAGAATAGACTTAGACACTGTAGGGGCATATTGCTCATGCAGCTATGCCCTCACCTGTGGTATAGTGTACCCTGCCTTGGGGCTGTAAGGCCTGCTAGAGGGGTGACTTACCTATGCCACAGGCAGTATTTTGTGTGCATGGCATCCTGAGGGGGGTGCCATGTCGACTTTGCCTTTTTCTTCCCACCAACACACACAATCGGCAATGGCAGTGTGCATGGGTTAGGTGAGGGGTACCTTAGGGTGGAACAACATATGCTTGCAGCCCTTAGGGACCTTCCCTGCTCACAGGGCCCTTGGTACCACTGGTACCTTTTACAAGGGACTTATCTGTGTGCCAGGGGTGTGCCAATTGTGGAAACAATGGTACATTTTAGGTGAAAGAACACTGGTGCTGGGGCCTGGTTAGCAGGGTCCCAGCACACTTATCAGGCAAAAAGTGGGGGGTAACTGCAACAGGGAGCCATTTCCTTACAAGTCCTTCGTCTTCAGGTTGCAGGAATCTATCTTGCTTGGTTCTGGGGCCCCTAAATACTCAATTTAGGGGTGTGTTTAGGTCTGGGGGGGTTAGTAGCCAATAGCCCTGAGGGGAGGGGGGCACATCCCTAATCCTATTGGGGGAATCCTCCATCTGCAAGATGGAGGATTTCTAAAAGTCAGAGTCACCTCAGCTCAGGACACCTTAGGGGTTGTCCTGACTGGCCAGTGACGACTCCTTGTTTTTCTCATTATCTCCTCCGGCCTTGCCGCCAAAAGTGGGGCCGTGGCATGAGGGGGCGGGCATCTCCACTAGCTGGGATGCCCTCTGGCGCTGTGACAAAGGGGGTGAGCCTTTGAGGCTTACTGCCAGGTGTTACAGTTCCTGCAGGGGAGGTGAGAAGCACCTCCACCCAGTACATGCTTTGTTCCTGGCCAGAGTGACAAAGGCACTCTCCCCATGTGGCCAGCAACATGTCTGGTGTGTGGCAGGCTGCTAAATTAGTCAGCCCACACTGGACGTCGGGTATGTTTTCAGGGGGCATCTCTAAAATGCCCTCTGGGTGTATTTCACAATAAAATGCACACTGGCATCAGTGTGCATTTATTGTGCTGAGAAGTTTGATACCAAACTTCACAGTTTTCAGTGTAGCCATTACGGTGCTGTGGAGTTCGTGTATGACAGACTCCCAGACCATATACTCTTATGGCTACCCTGCACTTACAATGTCTAAGGTTTTGCTTAGACACTGTAGGGGCATAGTGCTCATGCACCTATGCCCGCACCTATGGTATAGTGCACCCTGCCTTAGGGCTGTAAGGCCTGCTAGAGGGGTGACTTATCTATGCCATGGGCAGTGTGAGGTTGGCATGGCACCGAGGGGAGTGCCATGTCGACTTAGTCATTTTCTCCCCACCAGCACACACAAGCTGGCAAGCAGTGTGTCTGTGCTGAGTGAGGGGTCTCCAGGGTGGCAGAAGACATGCTGCAGCCCTTAGAGGCCTTCCCTGGCATCAGGGCCCTTGGTACCAGGGGTACCAGTTACAAGGGACTGACCTGGGTGCCAGGGTGTGCCAATTGTGGAGACAAAGGTACAGGTTAGGGAAAGAACACTGGTGCTGGGGCCCGGTTAGCAGGCCTCAGCGCACTTTCAAATCATAACTAGGCATCAGCAAAGGCAAAAAGTCAGGGGGTAACTATGCCAAGGAGGCATTTCCTTACAACGGTGAGCTTCCCAGGGGAGGAGGGAGGGTCGCATGTGAATCTATGAAAGATTCCAATACTGGAGAATGAAAATGTCACTTACCCAGTGTACATCTGTTCGTGGCATCAGTCGCTGGAGATTCACATGTTCTGCATAGCTCGCCATCTGGTGTTGGGTCGGAGTGTTACAAGTTGTTTTTCTTCGAAGAAGTCTTTCGAGTCACGGGACCGAGTGACTCCTCCTTCTGTCTCCATTGCGCATGGGCGTCGACTCCATCTTCGATTGTTTTCCCCGCAGAGGGTGAGGTAGGAGTTGTGTTGTAGTAATAGTGCCCATGCAATGGAGTGACTAAGTATGTACCTATTTAAGGCTAAAATAATGTATATACAAATATACAAAGTTGAAGCTAACTTCCGAATTGCTACAGGCTCCCGGGGAGGTGGGTGGGCACATGTGAATCTCCAGCGACTGATGCCACGAACCGATGTACACTGGGTAAGTGACATTTTCAGTTCGATGGCATCTGTCGCTGTAGATACACATGTTCTGCATAGACTAGTAAGCAGTTATCTCCCCAAAAGCGGTGGTTCAGCCTGTAGGAATGGAAGTGGTTTGAAATAACGTTCTTAACACGGCTTGACCTACTGTGGCTTGCTGTGTGGATAGCACGTCTACACAGTAGTGCTTGGTGAACGTGTGTGGCGTAGACCATGTGGCTGCCTTACATATTTCTTGCATTGGGATGTTTCCTAGAAAGGCCATGGTAGCACCTTTTTTTCTTGTTGAGTGTGCCCTTGGTGTAATGGGCAGTTGTCGTTTTGCTTTAAGGTAGCAGATTTGGATGCATTTAACTATCCATCTGGCTATACCTTGTTTTGATATTGGGTTTCCTGCATGAGGTTTTTGGAATGCAATAAATAGTTGTTTAGTCTTTCTGATGTTTTTCGTTCTGTCAATGTAGTACATTAATGCTCTTTTGACATCTAATGTATGTAGTGCCCTCTCAGCTACGGAATCTGGCTGTGGGAAGAACACTGGTAGTTCCACTGTTTGATTGAGGTGGAACGGTGAAATAACCTTTGGTAAAAATTTAGGATTAGTCCTTAGGATGACTTTATTTTTGTGTAGTTGTATAAAAGGTTCTTGTATTGTAAACGCCTGAATTTCGCTTACTCTTCTTAGAGATGTAATGGCGATGAGAAATGCAACCTTCCAGGTGAGGAACTGTATTTCGCAAGAGTGCATGGGTTCAAAAGGTGGACCCATGAGTCTTGTTAAGACAACATTTAAGTTCCATGAAGGAACAGGTGGTGTTCTTGGTGGTATAATTCTTTTAAGCCCTTCCATGAATGCTTTAATGACTGGTGTCCTATATAGGGAAGTTGAATAGGTAGTCTGCAGGTATGCAGATATTGCCGCAAGGTGTATTTTAATGGAAGAGAAGGCTAGGCTAGATTTCTGTAAGTGAAGCAAGTAACCCACTACATCCTTTGGAGTTGCGTGGATAGGTTGGATCTGATTATGATGGCAGTAACAGACAAACCTCTTACATTTACTTGCATAGCAGTGCCTAGTGGACGGCCTTCTGGCTTGCTTTATGACTTCCATACATTCTTGGGTAAGTTGTAAGTGTCCGAATTCTAGGATTTCAGGAGCCAGATTGCTAGATTCAGCGATGCTGGATCTGGATGTCTGATCTGTTGGTTGTGTTGTGTTAACAGATCCGGCCTGTTGGGCAATTTGATGTGGGGTACTACTGATAGGTCTAGCAGTGTTGTGTACCAGGGTTGCCTTGCCCAAGTTGGTGCTATTAAAATGAGTTTGAGTTTGTTTTGACTCAATTTGTTTACCAGATAAGGAAGGAGAGGGAGAGGAGGAAAAGCGTAGGCAAATATCCCTGACCAGTTCATCCATAGGGCATTGCCTTGGGACTGCCTGTGTGGGTATCTGGATGCGAAGTTTTGGCATTTTGCGTTCTCTCTTGTTGCAAACAAGTCTATTTGAGGTGTTCCCCAGAGTCTGAAGTAAGTGTTTAGAACTTGGGGGTGAATTTCCCATTCGTGGACTTGTTGGTGATCTCGAGAGAGATTGTCTGCAAGTTGATTCTGGATCCCTGGAATAAACTGCGCTATTAGGCGAATGTGGTTGTGAATTGCCCATCGCCATATTTTCTGTGCTAGAAGACTCAACTGCGTTGAGTGTGTCCCCCCCTGTTTGTTTAGATAATACATAGTTGTCATGTTGTCTGTTTTGACAAGAATGTATTTGTGAGTTATAATTGGTTGGAAAGCCCGCAATGCGTGAAAAACTGCTAGCATTTCTAGGTGATTTATATGCAGTTTTGTTTGATGTACGTTCCATTGTCCTTGTATGCTGTGTTGATCGAGGTGTGCTCCCCACCCTGTCATGGAAGCATCTGTTGTTATTTCGTATTGTGGCACTGGGTCTTGGAATGGCCGCCCTTTGTTTAAATTTATACTGTTCCACCATAGAAGCGAGAGGTAAGTTTGGCGGTCTATCAACACCAGATCTAGAAGGTGACCCTGTGCTTGTGACCATTGTGATGCTAGGCACTGTTGTAAGGGCCTCATGTGTAGTCTTGCGTTCGGGACAATGGCTATGCATGAAGACATCATGCCTAGGAGTTGTAATATCATCTTTGCTTGTATTGTTTGTGTTGGATACATGCGTTGTATGATCTTGTTGAAATTTTGAATTCTTTGTGGACTTGGAGTGGTTACTCCTTTTGTTGTGTCTATTATGGCTCCCAGGTATTGTTGTACTTTGCAGGGCAAAATGTTGGATTTTGCAAAGTTGACGGTGAAACCTAGTTTGTAGAGGGTTTGTATGATTTGATTTGTGTGTTGTAAGCACTTTGTTAGTGAATTGGTTTTGATTAGCCAATCGTCTAGATACGGGAATACATGTATTTGCTGCCTTCTGAAGTGTGCAGCCACTACTGCTAGACATTTTGTAAAGACTCTTGGTGCGGTTGTTAAACCAAAAGGCAATACTTTGAATTGGTAATGTATTCCTTTGAATACGAACCGTAGGTATTTTCTGAGAGATGGATGTATTGGTATATGGAAATACGCGTCTTTGAGGTCTAAGGTTGTCATGTAGTCCTGTAGTTTTAGCAACGGTAACACCTCTTGTAGAGTGACCATGTGAAAGTGGTCTGATTTGATGTAGGTGTTTAGTATTCTGAGGTCTAGGATTGGTCTCAGTGTTTTGTCCTTTTTTGGTATTAAGAAGTACAGTGAATAGACTCCTGTGTTTGTTTGTGTGATTGGTACTAATTCGATTGCATTCTTTTGAAATAGTGCTTGAACTTCTATTTCCAGAAGGTCGGAATGTTGTTTTGACAATTTCTGTGCTTTTGGTGGTATGTTTGGGGGGAATTGTAGGAATTCTATGCAATAACCATGTTGGATAATTGCTAAGACCCAAGTGTCTGTAGTTATTTCCTCCCATGCTTTGTAATAATGACCTATTCTTCCCCCCACTGGTGTTGTGTGGAGGGGGTGAGTGACATCTGAGTCACTGCTTGGTTGTAGGGGTTTTGGGGCTTTGAAATTTTCCTCTATTCCTAGGGAATTGCCCTCCTCTGTATTGGCCCCGAAAGCCTCCCCTGTACTGTCCCTGGTAGCTGGACGGTGTTGCCTGCGAGGTGCTGGCTTGTGTGGCCTGACCCCGAAACCCCCCTCTAAAAGGTGTCTTGCGGAAGGTGCTGTAGGTTCCTCTGCTCTGCGGGGAGTAGAGTGCGCCCATGGCTTTAGCAGTGTCAGTGTCTTTTTTAAGTTTTTCGATTGCCGTGTCCACTTCTGGTCCGAACAGTTGTTTTTCGTTGAATGGCATATTGAGCACTGCCTGCTGTATCTCTGGTTTGAACCCAGACGTTCTTAGCCATGCATGCCTTCTAATGGTCACAAATGTATTAATTGTTCTTGCAGCTGTGTCTGCTGCGTCCATAGAAGATCGTATCTGGTTATTTGATATGTTCTGTCCTTCCTCAACCACCTGCTTTGCCCTTTTTTGAAGTTCCTTGGGTAGATGCTCGATGAGGTGTTGCATCTCATCCCAATGGGCTTTCATAGCGCGCAAGTAGTGCTTGAGAGTTAGCGATGCACCACTGGTTTGCAGCTTGTACTGCGACTCTTTTTCAGCTGCATCGAACTTGCGGCTCTCTTTATCTGGGGGTGGTGCGTCCCCAGATGTGTGGGAGTTGGCTCTCTTCCGAGCTGCTCCCACTACGACGGAATCTGGTGGCAGCTGTGTGGTGATGAAAACAGGGTCTGTAGGAGGTGCTTTATATTTCTTGTCCACCCTTGGCGTTATTGCCCTACTTTTGACCGGCTCCTTGAAGATTTCCTTTGCGTGCCGAAGCATACCTGGCAGCATAGGCAGGCTTTGGTAGGAGCTGTGGGTGGAGGAGAGGGTGTTGAATAAAAAGTCATCCTCGACTTGTTCTGAGTGGAGGTTTACGTTGTGGAATTGTGATGCTCTAGCCACCACTTGAGAATATGCTGTGCTGTCTTCAGGTGGTGAGGGCTTTGTTGGATATGCCTCCGGACTATTGTCCGACACTGGGGCGTCATATAAGTCCCAAGCGTCTTGATCCTGGTCACCTTGGCTCATGGTGGTGTGAGCCGGGGAATGTGACTGAGTTTGCGTCGGTGAGACGTTAATTACAGGTGGAGGAGAGGGTGGCGGAGTCACCTTTTTCACCATCTTTGTTTGTGGCGCCTGGTCTGATTGAAACTCCAGTCTCCTTTTTCTCCTGATAGGGGGAAGGGTACTTATTCTTCCTGTTCCCTGCTGTATGAAAATACGTTTTTGCGTATGGTCCACGTCGGTGGATTGCAGCTCTTCCTCAAACCTATGCTTTCGCATCTGAGAGGACAGCGATTGCTCCTCTGTATAACAGCCTGGACCTGGGTCGGTTACGGGTTGTTTCGGCACCGAAACTCTGCCTGTATCTTTTTTCGGCTCCGAGGTGGCTTTTTTCTTTTTTAGAGTCGAAACCTCTCGGCGTCGATCTTCGTCGGTGCCGCTGTCTCAGCGTCGAGCCGTTTCTACACCGCTATCTCGGTGTCGTTGCTTCTCTCCAGCACTTTCTCGATTCCGAGAAGGCTGCGTGCCGGTGTCTCGACCGGAGTCGGACGATCTCGGCACTGTTTGGGCCTTTTTCGGTGCCGATGGTCGGTCACCGAACTTATGGGTGGAGCCATGGCCTGGTGGCAGTGGCGTCCCCTGGGCCTTGTCATTTTTCTTATGTGTTGTTTTCGACGTCTTAATCACGGTTCTTTGATCGTCGAATTCCTCGGAGTCCGATTAGTGGATCGAAAAGGTTTCTTCTTCCTCTTGTTCCTCGAACTCTCGGTGCGCTGTCGGCGTGGACGCCATCTGAAGTCTCCTGGCTCGACGGTCACGGAGTGTCTTTCGGGACCGGAACGCGCGACAGGCCTCGCAAGTCTCCTCACTGTGCTCAGGTGACAGGCACAGGTTACAGACCAAATGTTGGTCTGTATACGGGTATTTGTTGTGGCATTTGGGACAAAAACGGAACGGGGTCCGTTCCATCGGCGGTGTTGGACACGCGGTCGGGCCGACCAGGCCCCGACGGGGGGATCGAAAAGTACCCCGAAGGGCACCGGAGCGCGTCGATCTTCGATGCGGTGTTGAATCTAACTACGCCGATCCCGAACGCAACAATACCGATGAAAATCTTCCGAAATCTACTAACTTTCCGTTCCGAAACTCGGAGCGACAGGAACACGTCCGAACCCGATGGCGGAAAGAAAACAATCGAAGATGGAGTCGACGCCCATGCGCAATGGAGACAAAAGGAGGAGTCACTCGGTCCCGTGACTCGAAAGACTTCTTCGAAGAAAAACAACTTGTAACACTCCGACCCAACACCAGATGGCGAGCTATCAGAACATGTGTATCTACAGCGACAGATGCCATCGAACCTACAGTTACAGTCAAGTAACAAATTTTCTTACTACAGTATTGGAACTTTATGCTTGAATCAGTATAGCAAGCAGTAATGAAGCACACTGAATAATACGTATCACCACAATCACTGAAATAAACATCACCATGAATGACAGAAGAAATATTAAATAAGCAATGAATATGCGAAGAGAACATTACTGTAGCATGATAAATAAATAATACACCAAAGAAAGAAAATAATGCTATACAATGTGCGTGAAACATACTGGGCTGACGGGGATAAATGAAATTAAGAAAATACAACAGCTCACCGTTACTGGAATAAATGCAGTAATACCTCTTGTCCTACTGCCACATCACCCTGCTGTGTTTCTTCCAAACAATAATGCCTCGCAAATGTTATGCATTGACTTCCAGGTGGCCGCCCTGCAGATGTCCTGAACGGGCACTCCTGCGGAGAGCGCCGTGGATGCAGCCATTGCCCTGGTTGAGTGTGCATGAGTTGGTTCAAGTAAAGGTTTTCCTGCTGCTGTATGACAATAGTTAATAGCAGAGGCTATTCATCTTGCAATCCCCTGCTTGGACAACGACTGGCCTTTCTTAGGATCATTGAATGCTATTAGAAGTTGATTTGATTTTCTAAAATGCCTAGTTCTATCCAGATAAAACTTAAGGCACCTCTTAACGTCCAATGAATGAAGAGCCTGTTCCGCCGGTGTTGAAGGATTTGGGAAATACAACTTTACTACCACGAGTTGATTAATGTGGAAATCCAAAGGAACTTTAGGTATAAACTTTGGATTTGTTCATAAGACTACCCTGTCTCTCTTGAACTGTGAGAAAGGGTCTTGAATAGTGAATGATTAGATATTGCTCACTCTTCTGGCTGAGGTAAGAGCGAGAAGGAGAGCGACTTTCCAGGATAAAAATGTTAAGTCTGCCCTGTGAATAGGCTAGAACGGAGGCTTCAATAATTCAGACAACACAGGTTAAGCGGCCACGATGGTGGAGGAGGTCTGACTGGTGGGAAAGATCGGAACAGCCCTTTAAGAAATATTTTGATGACCCTTGTGGACCACAGAGGAGGTGCGTTGTCCTTACGTCAATGGGGGAAATTGCTAAGTGAACTCTAATTGAAGAGTTTGCCAAACCTGATCTGGCCAGATGGAGAAGATAAGGTAGCATCTGCTCCGGTAATGAAGAGAAAGGATGTACCTGAGCCTGCGCACACCATGAGCAAAACCTTTTCCACTTCTGACGATAACATTTATTGGTACGGTCAGCTGTAGCTCTGGCTATCTGGCTAGGATGACTCTACGTTCCTAAGGAATACTCAGGTATGCAAATTCATGGTGTTCAGGAACCAGGCTGTCAAGTGAAGTGAAGCTGGATCCGGGTGGAGAATTTGACCCTTGCTCATTGTAAGGAGGGACGGAATTACTGGAAGAGGGATGCTGTGGCTCTCAGAGGAGAAGCAGGTCTGTATACCAATACTGCTGAGGCCATGCTGGAGTGATCAGGAGAAGTCTGCAGCGTTCATTCTTGATCTTTGCCAGTACTCTCGGTATGAGGGGAATGGGAAGAAAAGCGTAAGCATAAATTCCTGACCATGCCATCGAAAATGCATTCATCCAAGAGCCCAGATGGTAATCCTGATTTGCAAAGAACCAGCATTTTGTATTCTGCCGGGTGGCGAAGAGGTTCAGGTTTGGTTTTCCCCATAGGGAGAAAACTCAATTTAACACTCCTTGATCCAGCTCCCACTCGTGGTTGGATGACACTGACCTGCTCAGACAGTCCGCTATGACGTTCTGAATGCCTGGGACGTGTTCTGTTCGAAGGTTTATTTTGTGACTGATGGACCAGTTCCAATTGCGTTGAGATTCTTTCGATAAGAGGAGAGATCTTGTTCCTCCCTGCTTGTAGACATAATGCATAGTTGTAGTGTTGTCTGTCCGAATGAGTACTGATGAGCTCCTTATCTTTGGAAGGAAAGCGCTAAGCGGACTGTATTCAATTCGAGGTAATTGATGTGAAAAGACCTCTGATGTGGCTTCCATTTGCCCCTGACTTGCAAGTGCTGAAGAAAGATCCCCAACCTTCGAGAGATGCATCGGAAGTGATCACCCACGGGGCTGGTTAGAGGAGCAAAGAAAGTCCCACCAACAATTGAGGCTCCTAAGTCTACCAGGCCAGAGATGATATCATGGGTTTCATTATCCTAATTATATCATCGAAAGACCCCTTGGGCTATGTCCACTGAACGTCCAAGCTGTTCCTGGAGGGGTCGCATTTTGAAACAACAGAACGGTACCAGTGGAATGCAGGAGGACATCATTCCCAACAGTGACTTGAAGAGGCGAACTGAAACATACTTTCTTTTATGCAGAAGCCTGGCCAGGGATATGAGCTTTTTCAGCCTCTCTCCTGTAGGAGATGCCTTGTTGGAGGATGAGTCTAATATCGCCCCCTGAAATGTAGGCCCAGATTTATGAACAGCTCCACGCAGGTGTATGTCGACCTAAGAGCCTGAGATCTGGACTTGGCCTTGACGAGCCAATCGTCCAAATACAGAAATACCTGATGGTTGTGCCTTCTGACGAATGTTGCGACTAGAGCCAAACATTTTGTAAAAATTCTCACAGCTGATTCCCAGTCGGAAAGGAAGCACCTTGAACTGGAAATGCTCTCCGGCTACTACAAATGTGAGATATTTCCTGTGGGGAGGGTGTATAGGGATATGGAATTATGCGTCCTGCAAATCGAGGGTGGACATGAAATCTCCTGAATTTAGAAGGAACATGATATCTGTTAAGGTAATCATGCGAAACGACTGCTTCTTGAGATAAGTATTGAGATCCCTGAAATCTAAGATTGGGTGCCAGCTTTTCCACTTCTTTTGAATCAGGAAGAACCGAGAATAAAATTCCCTCTTTTTGTCTTAATACGGAACTCTCTCTATACCTCCCTTGAGGAGCATTGATTCAACTTCCTGTTTGAGCAGATGTAAGTGTTTCACCATTAGTGGAAGGGGGGTGGGGGAGTCTTGCATGAGGAATCTGCAGGAATTCCAAAGCATGGCCAAATTGGATCAGGTTTAAGACCCATTGGTCTGATGTAATTTTTTTGCCCATTGTGAAAGTGGTAGGAAATACTTCCCCCTATTTTTGTATCTGAGGAAATGCACGTAGCTGGAGTCACTAGAAAGTCATTGTGTGCGTCCTTCGCTTATCTTCCTGCTCTTCCCAGTGTGCGCTGTTCTCGAATATGCCGCTTGTGCAGGCAGTCTCTGTTGGTACTGAGAACGAAAGGACAGACGCAGCGGAGACAGAGGGGTATCTGTGTTGGTGGAATCCTCCCCTGTAAGATGAATACCCCGACCTCTAGCACCCCGAAAAGGTTGCCTTCTAAACTGTAGCGTGCCAAGGGACCTGGCTGTGTCCGTGTTGGCCTTTATGGACTGAAGTGCATCGTCAATATGTTTTCCGAAGAGGGCTTCTCCTTCAAAAGGCAAGTCTAGAATCTTGTTCTGAACCTCCGGTCGAAACGAAGTTGCACGAAGCCAACCCTGCCTTCTTAATAAGCTGTGCCTGCCAGCTGCCGAAACGCCGTGGTAGCGATATCCATTGCACAGTCTATAACCTCACCGGAAGACATTTCACCTTCCTGCAAGATTTTTCTCACCTCCTTTGAGTCCTCTGGTAGTTGAGGAGCAGTAGGGAGCAATGTCTGCCCATAACTGCCTGTCGTACCTGCCAATTTGGTCAAAAAGTTAAAGGCTCTTATCATAAGAGAAGACATCAAGGAGAAACGCTTCCCTATATTATCCAGTCTTCTACCCCCCTTGTCTGGTGGAGCAGATATTGGTGCCGAAGGGTTTCTGGACCTGCGCTGTGCAGCTTGGGTAATAACTGAGTCCGGTTTGGGGTGCCCCATGAGGCAGGCCGGGGATTCCTCAGGTACCTTATATTTTTTATCTAGACGAGGCAAGACAGGAGTGGCGGTAGCCGGGTTTTTCATCACCCTGATGCCTTCATCCCATAAATAGTCCACTATTGGCATCAATTTTATACTCGTTTGAAAAGGTTCTTGTAAGGAAATGCCTCCTTGGCATGGTTACCCCATAACTTTTTGCCTTTGCTGATGTTAAGTTTTGATTGAAAGTGTGCTGGGATCCTGCTAACCAGGCCCCAGCACCAGTGTTCTTTCCCTAAATTGTACATTTGCTTCCACAATTGGCACAGCCCTGGCACTCAAATAAGTCCCTTGTAACTGGTACCCCTGGTACCAAGGGCCCTGATGCCAGGGAAGGTCTCTAGGGCTGCAGCATGTCTTATGCCACCCTGGGGACCCCGCACTTAGCACATGCACACTGCCTCACAGCTTGTGTGTGCTGGTGGGGAGAAAATGACTAAGTAGACACGGCACTCCCCTCAGGGTGCCATGCCAACCTCACACTGCCTGTGGCATAGGTAAGTCACCCCTCTAGCAGGCCTTACAGCCCTAAGGCAGGGTGCACTATACCTCAGGTGAGGGCATATGTGTATGAGCACTATGCCCCTAAAGGGTCTAAGCAAAACCTTAGACATTGTAAATGCAGGGTAGCCATAAGAGTATATGGTCTGGGAGTTAGTCAAACACGAACTCCACAGTTCCATAATGGCTACACTGAAAACTGGGAAGTTTGGTATCAAACTTCGCAGCACAATAAATGCACACCGATGCCAGTGTGCAATTTATTGTAACATGCACCCAGAGGGCATCTTAGAGATCCCCCCTGAATACCACTTCACGACTTCTAGTGTAGGCTGACCAGTTCCTGCCACAAACCAGACAAGTTGCTGGCCACATGGGCAGAGTGCCTTTGTCACTCTGTGGCCAGGAACAAAGCCTGTACTCGGTGGAGGTGCTTCACACCTCCCCCTGCAGGAACTGTAACACCTGGCGGTGAGCCTCAAAGGCTCATCCCTTTTGTTACAGCGCCTCAGGGCATCCCAGCTAGTGGAGATGCCCGCCCCTCCGGCCAATCCCCCCACTTTTGGCGGCAAAGCTGGAGGAGATAATGAGAAAAACAAGGAGTCACCCCCCATCAGTCAGGACAGCCCCTAAGGTGCCCTGAGCTGAGGTGACCCCTGCCTTTAGAAATCCTCCATCTTAGTTTTGGAGGATTCCCCCAATAGGATTAGGGATGTGCCCCCTCTCTCCACAGGGAGGAGGCACAAAGAGGGTGTAGCCACCCTCCAGGACAGTAGCCATTGGCTACTGCCCTCTCAGACCTAAACACACCCCTAAATTTAGTATTTAGGGGCACCCCAGAACCCAGGAAATCAGATTCCTGCAACCTGAACTACAAAGAAGGACTGCTGACCTACAAGCCTGCAGAGACGATGGACGACAACAAACTTGCAACTCTTCAACAACTTTAAAGACTTCACGTTTCCCAACAGAAGCGTGAGACTTCCCACTCTGCACCAGATGCCCCCAGCTCGAGATCCAGAGAACAAACACCACATGGAGGACTCCCTGGCGACTGCGACCGTGATTAGCCCAAGACGACTCCCCTGAGCCCCCACAGCGACGCCTGCAGACAGAATCCAGAGGCTCCCCCTGACCGCGACTGCCTGTAACAAGGGACCCGACGCCTGGAACAAGCACTGCACCGCAGCCCCCAGGACCTGAAGGAACCGAACCTCAGTGCAGGAGTGAACCCCAGGCCTAGCCCAGGTGGTGGCTGTGCCGAGAAGCCCCCACCCTGTGCCTGCACCGCTAGAGTGACCCCCGGGTCCCTCCATTGAATCCTATCTAAAACCTGACGCCTGCTTTGCACACTGCAGCCGGCTGCCCTGGGCCGCTGAGGGTGTGTTTTGTGTGCCTAATTGTGTCCCTTCCAGTGCTCTACAAAACCCTCCTGGTCTTCCCCCCGAGGACGCGGGTACTTAGCTGCTGGCTGACTGGAACCGGAGCACTCCTGTTCTCCATAGGCGCCTATGTGTTTTGGGCACATCTTTGACCTTATGCACCTGACAGGCCTCGAGCTGCTGGTGTGGTAACTTTGGGGTTGACTTGAACCCCAACGGTGGGCTGCCTATGCCCAGGAACTGAGACTTGTAAGTGTTTTACTTACCTGACAAACTAACCATTACTTACCTCCCCCATGAACTGTTGATTTTTGCACTGTGTCCTCTTTTAAAATAGCTTATTGCCATTTTAACAAAGACTGTATATGATATTGCTTTTATTCAAAGTTCCTAACTTACCTATGTGAAGTACCTTGCATTTTTGTGTTTACTTCAAAATCTTGAACCTGTGGTTCTTAAAATAAACCAAGAAAATATTTTTCTATATAAAAACCTATTGGCCTGGAGTAAGTCTTTGAGTGTGTGTTCCTCATTTATTGCCTGTGTGTGTACAACAAATGCTTAACACTACCCTCTGATAAGCCTACTGATCGACCACACTACCACAAAATAGAGCATTGGAATTATCTAATTTTGCCACTATCTTACCCCTAAGGGGAACCCTTGGACTCTGGGCACACTATTTCTTACTTTGAAATAGTATATACAGAGCCAACTTCCTACAGTTCTTCACAATCAAAGGAAACAATCCATTCGTTTTGTTGGCACGGGCAGCTCAAACCTCTTTGCAGCTCTTTGTAACAAACTATGAAAACCTCCAATGTCACCCAGGGGGGAATCTAATGGGACAGAGGAAGGTGAAAATGGAGTAGGAATTTGGTAATCATCCCACTCTGTTATTGCATCCGGCAATTCTCCCTCCTCTCTGCCCTCGTCCTATGATGACAGATCCTGTGTCAGAACTGATATAGGTGTATGCGGTGGTATATCTAACTGTGGAACCCCAGGATGAATAGGAGTGGAAGGAAGAGACACAGAGGGTGGCAAAGATGGTTGATGTACTTCCGAGCCGGATGGCGGAAATCGCCTTGTGTGGTCCTCTAACATCAATTGTAAGTCTGCTACAAGAGATCCCGGCAAAGGGACAATTTGTTCTTGATAAGGATACTGCTGTGTCTGCAAATAAAAGGATTGGGGACCGTGCTGCATATACTTCTCCAAGTCCTGACACTTCACATGCAGTTCTGAAGGGCTATGTGCAATCCCAAACGGGACCTCATCCTCTGAATCGTCCTCCTCTAAAAGGATGTGTAGGTAACAATGATACCACCTTACTTGGTGATGGAAGCAATGGCGACAGCAATTCAGATTTTTTTAATATTTTTTTTACCGTCAACAGTATCGTCGACGGAGTCAACTGTGCCGACGGTGAAACTCGTCGACGAGGTTGTCAACGATGGTAATAGTGTCATCGTTGACGATGGTCTCACCGACGGTTTCGTTGATGGAGAAACGATGAGTACATTGATCGTCGACGACGTGACTGAAAAACCGTTCGACGAGGATGTCGTTGAGGTAACCATCTTTGAAGCAGAACCTGCTGTAGAGATAGTCTATGTTGTGGCAGTCAACGATGAGGCCATATACACTCCTTTTGATGCTGCCGTTGACGGTGTCGTCATCGTACTTCTTCCAGATGTTTTTTTGAAAGTGTGTTTTACCACAGAAAGTAGTGTTGGGGGCTCAAAAAAGGCTTTTTTGCTGCGTTCTGAGGAAACAGAATGCTCTTTAGAGTCTCTTTTGGATTATACAGAACTCCTGTGAGGAGAACTGGAAGGGCTGTATGCTTTAGAAGACACTTGTTTTTTCTTTTTGAGAGCTTCTTTAGGTGGATCCTCAGAAAGATGAGCTTGAGGAGATCTGCCCCTTTTTTGGAACTTTCTTGATGAAGAGTACGACTCTTCACTATCAGAACCAGAAACGGGGTTTGATCTGAATTTCAATTTCTGTAGCCAGTTCAGTAGACTACCCTCCCTGTCCTTGAGGGTTTTTTTTAGACAAAGGACTGTATACCTTATAGTCCTTGGCTACTTGATCAGGATAGAGGCAATAAATGCAGTCCTTGTGTGGATCTTCAAAATTAAGGGCCTGATTCTAACTTTTGAGGACGGTGTTAAACCGTCCCAAATGTGGCGGATATACCACCTACCGTATTACGAGTCCATTATATCCTATGGAACTCGTAATACGGTAGGTGGTATATCCACCACTTTTGGGACGGTTTAACACCGTCCTCCAAAGTTAGAATCAGGCCCTAAGTCTCTTTTTTCCACAGGTTCTACAGGCTCTAAAAAGGCTTTTCTTTTACTTGTCTGACATGTTGAAATTTTGAAAAAATAGAATTCCCTTAGGCCAGGGAAATTTTTTAAGCCTTACTTGCTGAAGAAATCTTCTTTCTCTGTCAGAAAAAGCACTAGAAATAGATCTTTGCAGATTTGACTGAGTAGAGCTCAGTGGAGACTCCCTATTACGACGTATGGAAGAAAACCTGAGGGAATGGAGCTTCTCACAAGAGGGTTCTAGAGGGAGGGGAAGTCTGATTGGCTGAGACTTGGGTTTGGTCCTTTTCGCTCAAAGAGACAAGGATAGGCTAGTAAGTTGAAAGCCTTTGGGCTTTTTTCCCCCATTACAGTTGCTTCTACATTGCTATTTTAATGTACCCGGGACTCCCATCTCGACGACGGGGAATGATTCAAGCATGTGAATCTATGAAGTAATAGGGTCTCTATCCCTAGTTTCCAAGTAGACTTATTAGGGCTAGAAAATACCTGCTATTTAAAATTCCAACTTTTAAACTGAGAATGAGAAGAACATTCTTCTTCCTAGCAGCAAAAGCATGTAACAAGCTCCCCTCTTGTGATTTGCTCCATCAAACTGGAGTCTCAAATCTAACTAGCATTGGCCAAGCCATATGCAAGAGTTATTGGCTTTGCCAATGTGCTCTAGCCACGTTCACCAGCAGGGCTGCTGTTCAGCATGGCTAAATTAGTAGCATGGAAGAAAGTGGTGTGGAGTGTCACAAAGGGGAATGGATAAGAGTGGATTAGTGTTGTTGAGTGGAGTGGCAGAGTGTCATGTATTCGAGTGGCACAGTGTGGAGTCAGAGTGAAATACATTGGAGTAGCAAAGTAGTCGTCTGAAGCTTCAGAGGTCGCTGGACCCTGTGGAACGCGTCGATGTTGCAGTTTTTCTTGAAGTGGGGAGACAGGCCGGTAGAGCTGGGGACAAAGCAGTTGGTGTCTCCGTCTTCTCTGCAGGGCTTTCAGGTCAGCAGTCCTTCTTCGTCTTAGGTTGCAGGAATCTATCTTGCTAGGTTCTTGGAGCCCCTAAATACTCAATTTAGGGGTGTGTTTAGGTCTGAGGGCTTAGTAGCCAATGGCTACTAGCCCTGAGGGTGGCTACACCCTCTTTGTGCCTCCTCCCTGAGGGGAGGGGGGCACATCCCTAATCCTATTGGGGGAATCCTTCATCTGCAAGATGGAGGATTTCTAAAAGTCAGAGTCACCTCAGCTCAGGACACCTTAGGGGCTGCCCTGACTGGCCAGTGACGACTCCTTGTTTTTCTCATTATCTCCTCCGGCCTTGCCGCCAAAAGTGGGGCCATGGCCGGAGGGGGCGGGCAACTCCACTAGCTGGAGTGCCCTGGGGTGCTGTAACAAAGGGGGTGAGCATTTGAGGCTCACCGCCAGGTGTTACAGTTCCTGCAGGGGGAGGTGAGAAGCACCTCCACCCAGTACACGCTTTGTTACTAGCCAGAGTGACAAAGGCACTCTCCCCATGTGGCCAGCAACATGTCTGGTGTGTGGCAGGCTGCTAAAACTTGTCAGTCCACACTAGAAGTCGGGTATGGTTTCAGGGGGCTTCTCTAAGATGCCCTCTGGGGTGTATTTCACAATAAAATGTACACTGGCATCAGTGTGCATTTATTGTGCTGAGAAGTTTGATATCAAACTTCCCAGTTTTCAGTGTAGCCATTATGGTGCTGTGGAGTTCGTGTATGACAGACTCCCAGACCATATACTCTTATGGCTACTCTGCACTTACAATGTCTAAGGTTTTGCTTAGACACTGTAGGGGCATAGTGCTCATGCATCTATGCCCTCACCTATGGTATAGTGCACCCTGCCTTAGGGCTGTAAGGCCTGCTAGAGGGGTGACTTATCTATGCCATAGGCAGTGGGAGGTTGTCATGGCACCCTGAGGGGAGTGCCATGTCGACTTAGTCATTTTCTCCCCACCAGCACACACACGCTGGCAAGCAGTGTGTCTGTGCTGAGTGAGGGGTCTCCAGGGTGGCATAAGATATGCTGCAGCCCTCAAAGACCTTCCCTGGCATCAGGGCCCTTGGTACCAGGTGTACCAGTTACAAGGGACTTACCTGGATGCCAGGGTGTGCCAATTGTGGAAACAAAGATACAGGTTAGGGAAAGAACACTGGTGCTTGGGCCTGGTTAGCAGGCCTCAGCACACTTTCAAATCATAACTTGGCATCAGCAAAGGCAAAAGGTCAGGGGGTAACCATGCCAAGGAGGCATTTCCTTACAAATACTCACACAGTTCATTTAAATGTGTGCTAGAAAACAAATCCTCTTTCCTACACTGAGTACCCAGCAAGATTGTCACATAAATCCTCTCACTAAAGTCAGAGAAAGAGAAGTAAACAAGCACTTACAACTTGGAAGACAGCAGTTGACAGTTCACCTGTCTTTGAATGCACACAAACGTGACGATATAAGAAAAAGATCTGAAGGCCTGTTAACAGAAAGCAAGCTCAAGGAAGGATACAGAAAACACTGTTTAGGCAGTGGGAGTAATGAACTGAGCTAGGAGAGCCTAAACCAAATAAAACCAGCAAAGGGAACGCCAGAAAGTGTGAGTTACAAACCACAAAGGCAATGGTAATCAATGAGCAGAATGCATTCCTAGGTCAACTTTCTGAAAGTCCTCAAGATGTGTATAGCAAACCAGACAGGTAGGCTTCGATCTAAAAACTACAGAAGACCTGATCATTTGCTACATCGTAAATTATCTGTGCATTGGACAGTTACTCAGGGTATTTGACCAGAACTGGGAGGCCTCATGGGGAAGCTGGACACACTTTAGAAATTAGACCATTATGCATTTTACTGCATATCAAGACACTACATGCATCAGTTCCACACCCTGTTTTCTTCCCAGTGCTTCTGTCACATCATGGAAAAACAAACACTCTTAAGCCAAAGGGACAACAAACAATATATCAGGATTGATTAACTCATTTAGGGAAATTCTTCTCAAATACCCCTCTATGAATAAGGCACTGGGTCAAAAATATAATATCTGAAGTTGTTTGCACGAGCACAAATATCTTATTTGGTGGCTTTCTTTCACAACACATCATTACAACATATTAGACACAACTAAGACTGTCAAGTTACAGTTGTCACTCACATAGTGCAAAGACCAAAGTAAGTTGTAAAACTGAACTGAGTTTTAATCAATGGAAGAGCCAGAAATGACACCCAGCCCCCAAGTGAATTGGATGCATAGGGAACTAACCTTATAACTTTCATTATGACCGTAGCTTTTAACATGCTGTTCAGCACATAGTTGATCTCCAAAGAAATCTTCACAGAGCTCACAGTAAAACCCAGTGACTGGCATCAAAAATTCTGAACCTAAAAGGTAACATTGGTTTAAAGGTTAAATAAAACAGAAAATATTCAATGTTCTTTCCTAACAAGGCAAATGGATGACAGGGTATCTCACTTCTGGCATTAGGCAAAGATGCTTTGAGTCTTTACGGGCTTCATTCTTAAGGGGCACCCCAATATTACCAGCTTAACTGACTCCTAAAGTGCTTCCAACGACTGACTTTTTTCTTTTTATGTTTGCATAACTCATTTCACATGATTTATTATTAGCTTATGTGACAATTTTGCAGTATTGGATTAGCACTCCTCCACTTTAATCATGATGAAAATTAGTTACTTACCTGTAACTGTGGTACTCCAGTATTGGTATCTTTCATAGATTCACATGCTTGAATCATCCCCGTCGTTGAGGTGGGAGCCTCACGGTAACCTGAAATACACATAGCAGTACACTTTATACACTAGGCCCCAAGGGCCCCCTTAGGGTTTTTTTTTTATAGTCTATCCATGTCGTTTTGCAAAAAGACCCAAAGTTGAACCTCAGCCAATCAGGTGTCCACACCCTCTAGAATACTCCCAACAGAGGCTCTTTCCCTCAGATTTTCTAGTAAGAGTGTGAAGTTAAGAGCTCATGTAGAGGGGGGGCGAGGGGGGACATTGTCCTGATATACATCCACTGGCTCTCCGTGGCACACACTTCCGCATGACTGCCTGCAGCTACTGGCTAAACATCAGAATATCAATAGAAATGAGAGCAACAGTACCTCCAGTTAGTGTTCAATTGCAATGTAACAATGTTCCTCTGTATGTAACAATCAGTCATAATAAACATAGATCTCTGCATTACTACAAATATGTAGCATGCTACGATAATCCAGCTCTAGCATAAGCATAAGAAATAGAACACATGTAATCTTGATTAGAATAAGAAACCGTTGTTCACCTTACCCTGCTTGCGGAGGTGGGATGATCCAAGAGGCTCACCGTACCAAAATAAATGCCTCAAGACTGCTTCACCCACTGCTGTGTCCATGTTATTCGCCTTATCGAGACAGTACTGTTTCATGAACGTATGCTGGCTGGACCATGTGGCCGCTCTACAGATCTGCCGTAGGGGTACTCCTGCGAAGAGGGCAGCAGATGCGGCTACCGCCCTTGTCGTGTGGGCTCTTACCCTGCTGTGGAGAGGCTTACCAACCTGAATATGACAGAATTGGACTTGCAGGCCAATCCACAGTCTGTTTGGATACTGCAAAGCCCTTCCTTGCATTTCCAAAGGCCACGAACAACTGGTCTGACTTGCGTATGCTCTGAGTCTTTTGTAGGTAAAACTTTAGACATCTTTTAACGTCCAGGGATTGCAATGCTTTTTCTGCCACTGTCTGCGGATTAGGAAAAAAGGTTTTCAAAACAACTAGTTCATTCAGATGGAAAGTTGAGGGCACTTTCGGAATGTACTTAGGATTCGTTCTCAGAATCACACTAGTAGTGGTGAACTGAAGAAAAGGCTCTTTGATGGTGAATGCCTGTATGTCACTCACTCTCTTAGCTGAAGTAAGAGCCAGGAACAACTCAGTTTTCCATGAAATTAACTTTAACTCCACTCTATGGATGGGCTCAAAAGTAGGTTTTGTGAGCTGCCCCAGGACCACGTTTAGGGACCACAACGGTGGAGGCTTCTGCACTGGTGGAAAAGCACGAAACAGGCCTTTAAGGAACTGCTTTACAATTCTGGTGGAATATATTGAAACCGTATCCTGAGATCTGCGGTATCTTGAAATTGCCGCCACATGCACGCGGATTGAAGAGTATGAGAGTCCAGACTTTGCCAGGTGTAACAAGTACGTTAGTACCTGTTCTGGAGGGGAGGCGATCGGGTGGATCCCTTCAGCTGCGCACCACAGACAAAAACGCTTCCATTTCAACCTGTAGGTTCTATTGGTAGTATCCGCTCTAGCTCCGGCTAGAATCTCCCTACATTCAGAAGAGATGTTTACAGCTGAGTACTCATGGAACTCAGGAGCCAGGCCGATGAGTGGAGAGATGACGGATCCGGATGTCTGACTTGGCCCCGGTGCATCGTTAATAGGGATGATTTCCATTTGAGTAGCACATGTGGTTGTTCCGAGAGCATGAGGAGCTCCGTGAACCACACCTGTCTGGGCCATCTCGGTGCTATTAATAGGAGGCGACAACCCTCCGCCTTCATCTTGCTGATGACTCTCGGTATCAGTGGGATAGGGGGAAAGGCGTAGGCATAAACGCAGGACCATCTCATAGAAAATGCATTCCCCCACTATCCTCTTTGGGGAAGTCAGCTTGCGTAGTAAGGGCATTTCTTGTTCTCGAACGTGGCATACAGATCGATGTTTGGTCTGCCCCATAACTGTAAGAGTTGGTCCAGAATCTCCTGGTCTAGTTCCCACTCGTGGTAGGGGATAATTGTCCTGCTCAGGGTATCCGCCAGCACGTTGATGTGTCCTGGGACATGCTCTGCTTTCAGAGAAATGTTGTGCGCTATGGCACATTTCCAGATGTTTTGAGCCTGCTGCAACAGCTGTAGAGACCTTGTGCCACCCTGTTTGTTTAGGTAAAACATGCTTGTGGTATTGTCCGTCCTGATTAAGACATCTGAACCCTGAAGCCTTGGTAAGAAAGCTTTTAGAGCGAAATCTATTGCTTTGAGCTCCAGCTGATTCATGTGGAGCTGTCTGTCCTTTGGAGTCCAAGACCCACTGATTCGAAGATCTTGAAGGTGGGCACCCCAACCTTTGAGGGAGGCATCCGTCGTCACGATATAGCGAGGCACCTGATGAAGAAATGTGAGACCGCTGGATAAATTTGCCGGTGTCGCCCACCATGCCATGGCTGCTCTCATTTCCGGTGTGACGAGAATTTTGTCCTCGAAAGAACCCTGAACCTGGCACCACTGCACATCCAATTGCTCTTGCAGGGGCCGCATATACAGTCTGGAACCAGCGGAATGCATGACGAGATGATTCCCAGCAATGACTTCTAAGTGCAAACTGAAACTCACTTTTTTGCCGAGAGGTTGCGGGCTAACCTGTTGAGCTTTAATTTCCTTTCCTGCGATGGGTACGCCTTGCTTTGGACAGTGTCCAGTACCGCTCCTAAGAAGTTCAATGTCTGCGTGAGGTGAAGATGCGACTTCTGGTAGTTGACGGTAAGCCCCAGATTGTCGAACAACTGGAGGCAGAGAGATATGTGACGCACCACTTGACCTTTTGAGGGTGCTCTGATGAGCCAGTCATCGAGATAGGGAAACACCTGCATGCCCGACTGGCGAAGATGAGCTGCTACTGGAGCCAGCATCTTTGTAAAAATTCTGGGGGCTGATTTTAAACCGAAAGGTAGGACCCAGAACTGTAGATGCATACCAGCTACCTTGAACCTGAGGAATTTTCGATGGTTGCGGTGTATCTGAACATGAAAATACCCATCCTGGAGGTCTAGGGATGCCATATCATCTCCAGGACTCAGGAGGCGCAAGATGTCCTGCAGTGTTACCACCCTGAACGATTGTTTCTTCAGAAACTTATTTAGCGACCTTAAGTCTAGAATGGGGTGCCAGTCTCCTGAAGGTTTCTTTACCAGAAAGAAGCGTGAGTAGAACCCCTCGCTCCTGTGAGGAGCAGGGACCAGCTCTATTGCTCCCTTGCGTAGCTTCAATTGTACTTTCTTGAAGAGTTGGGCTACTCGTGGAGGGCCCGACTGAGCGACGTCCGGTGGTTTCTGTATGAACTCCAGAGTATGCCCTCTAGCCACTACATCCAACACCCACCTGTCTGATGTTATTACTTTCCAACGAAGGAAGTGAGAAGTGATGCGACCCCTGACCTTCAAGCCTCTTGTAGTGTAGGAAGCTGGTATGGCTAGCTGGTCATTATTTTCTTCATGGTATCTCTTCCCTGTGGCGCTGGTCTTCCCTTCGCCGGGTGCAGATATGCTGCGGTAGGTGGTAAGCGGTAATGCTGCTGATGTTGGCTGTATTGCTGTCTGGGTCCTGCTGTAGAGGACTGATACTGGGGTCTGTGTTGTTGAAAACCCCTTCGAAAGGAGTAATTTCCTCTACCTCTTGCCCCACGAAAGGGCTGTCTGCGGTACTGCAAGGTACCAAGCGATCTCACAGTGTCAGTATCTGTTTTGATGGACTGTGGCATGTCGTCAACATGCTTCCCAAATAGACTTTCCCCATCATACGCCATATCTAGAATGCGGCTCTGGAATTCTGGGCGGAAGGAGGTAGACTTGAGCCACCCCTGCCTACGCAAGACCGCTGCTCCTGCGAGCTGTCAGAAACCTGTTAACGAAATGTCTATCACGCAGTCAATGATTTCCGCTGAGATCCGCTCACCCTCTTGCAGCACTTTCTTTGCTTCCACCTTGACATCCCCAGGTAACAAATCCACGTAAGCTGACATGTCCGCCCACATCTGGCGATCGTACCTCCCTAGTATGGCCAAGGAGATGGCCGCCTTTACTGTGATCGCCACCACCGAGGAGAACTTTTTACCAATGTTATCCAACCTCCTCCCATCCTTGTCTGGAGGCGCTGCGATAGGTGACGAAGGGTTCTTTGATAGACGTGCAGCCTGGGATATTACAGAATCCGGCTTTGGTTGCGATATTAAACAGGCTGGAGTGTTGTCAGGGGCCTTGTATTTCTTTTCCAGCTTTTGCATCTGTGAAGGCACTGTGGCTGGGTTCTTCATTGCCTTCAATCCCTCCTGCCATAGGAAGTCCACTATTGGGATCGCTCTTACTGATTTCCTTGATGGTTCCTTGAAATAATATAAGAAACAATCTGTTTCCTGGGAAATGATAGGCAAGTGAATCTCTTGGCCGACCTTTCCATTAAGTTGTGGAAACCCCCGATGTCCTTAGGAGGTGAATCAACCGGTCCTGCTGCCGGTGGTGACGGCGTGGGAATGAGGTAGTCATCCCACTCACTAGGGGCCGCCTAAGAAATCTCTCTTTCTTCCCTCTCCATCTGTCGAGATGTGTTCATCTTGTGGCGGTGGAACCAATGGGACACCTCTGTGCGGTGTTCCTGGGAGGCTGGTAAAAGGGGTCTGCATAGGTGTCCGTTGACTGTAAGGTCTAGATGGAGTTACCGGCGTTGACAGTGGGAACCGTCTATAGTAGTCTTTCAGCATACTGTGTAGATCTGTCACCAGAGACCTGGGCATGGGGAAAGAAGATTCCTGCTCCCCCATTGGGTATGAAGAGCCCTCCTGATATATAGTTGAGGAATAATAGAGCTGCTGCTGCCCTTCTTCCTCCTCATCCAAGTCTTGGCATTTTACATGCAGCTGAGATGGACTACTGGCTGCACCGAACATTCCCATCCTGGGAATAATTGTCCTCATCGTCATCCATGAGATGCTGCGGGGGATATGACAAGACTTTACTTGGAGACGTATGTCTTGGAAGGATTGATAATGGTCTTTCTCACATGGTAATAAAAGAAAGAGGGAGAAATCTTGTGGACTCATGCTGTGCTCCGAAATCTCCTGAGGGTGGCATGATGGTCAACGATTGTGTGGACAAAGTTCCATCCCTGCCGCTGACACTGCAGTGTTAGTCGTCGACAGTCCCCTCGTCGACGGGTATTGCCGTAGACAGGACTCTCGTCGATAGTTGTGCCGTTGACAGATCTGTTGTCGATGGTGGAGGTGCCGTTGACGGGTCTCTCGCAGACAGATCTCCTGTCAACGGTTGTCTGGTCGACGACCCAGGTGTGCTCGTCAACGTCTTTTTCCTCATCCTTGCGGACATGTGCTTCATCGACTATGCCTTTTTGAATATTTTAGCAGTTATGATCGTCGTCGATGAAAACGGTGATGATGTTAGGATCATTGGAGACACCGCCGTAAAAGTAGACGTTGTCACTGTGACTGTCGACGGGGTCGTCGACAAACGTCTTTTTGGGGAACATCAGAGGAAGGCCTTACCGGATCAATCGTCGGCGACAGGGACAGAGGCACCTTTTGGGGGTGCCTCCCCCCCCCCCAGGCATCGTAGGCTCTGAACAAACCTTTTTAGGAGTTTTGCCTGGGTCTGATCCGGCAGTAGCAGGCTCTTGGCGCCCGTTTCTCCATAGATTTATGTTTTGTCTTCTTAATCACCTTCTTTGGGGGTTCCTCGGATAGTCTTCCCTTCTCTCCAGGATGTTTGAGGGAGCGAGATAATGCTTCACTCTCATCTGAGGATGGATTTTCCATGGCCTTCTGTCTCAGGAACCACAACAGAAGCCTACCCTCATGGTCCTTGAGGGTTTTCTGACTAAAGGTGCAACAGATTTTACAGTCTCTCACCTTGTGGTCAGGATGCAGGCAATAGATACACTTTCTGTGGGGGTCATCAACGTGAAGTCTCATCTTCCCACAGCTGCCACAATCTCTAAACAGACCTTTCTTAGTCTGCTGAGACATGTTAGAATGGTAAAAGTGAAATTTTCTGAGAGACTCCCTTCACACGACGTGCAGTAGAAAATCTAATGGAAAGAGCCTCTGTTGGGAGTGTTCTAGAGGGTGTGGACGCCTGATTGGCCGAGGTTCAACTTTGGGTCTTTTTGCACAACGACACGGATAGACAATAAAAAAACCTAAGGGGGCACTTGGGGCCTAGTGTATAAAGTGTACTGCTATGTGTATTTCAGGTTACCGTGAGGCTCCCACCTCGACAACGGGGATGATTCAAGCATGTGAATCTATGAAAGATCCAATACTGGAGAATATATACTTATTAAATGCTATTCTTGAGGTTAACATTAGTTATCCACAAGACAAATTTAGAGATTGAGATACAGACACTTGATGACTGCACATCTATTCACTGTGAGTGTGGTACTTATACCAAAGAATTGTCCCTAAAAGTGTTTTTTATTGTGTGGAATATTAGATCATTATCAATTGCAACTAATTTTTCTTATTTCAATATTATACACTCAACCATTCATGCATGCAGTGAGTTATAGCTAATCATAAAAAAAACAAATAAATACAGAATGTTAACAAAGCATTGCGGGCTCACCCCTGTATTTCCTCCCCTTCCATTCCTGTAAGGCCTCCTCAAACCCTCCTTTCACTTAATCTCAAATGCGGCCACACATCAAAAGTATTCTGGAAGCCTGGGTTGCACTGACCACATAGGGGTACTCCCCCACCCCCCTTAACTCTCTTTCTCTCCTCCCCCTCATTTCTGTTTTTCTTATTTTTACAATTCTCTGCAATTGTTGTGATTTTTTATACTGCTTTGCAGAGGCAACCAGGCATGCCTGGTTGGAGCAGCAACATACACGTTGCAGCTGCAAGTTCACAGCCCTTTGTCACACTGCTCCTGCAATTTGGCAGCTTATTGCTTACGCTTACTGTAAGAATTTTTTATGAAGAACCAAAAAAAAAAAAAAAAATAAATCCCACAATTCTGGGGAAAAAAGCACTGCAAGCTCACTAGAAGTCGAAAAGAAAGCTACTTGTAATAAACAAGTATTGTGTGACGCCACCTTATAACATCTCTTTCTTGATCACTTTTCTCAGTGGCAAGTCCTGGTGCCATTGGGGTGGCAGTAACCTGCAACATGACTGGATCCTGGGGTCTGGAATAGCCACACGTATCCAACTCGGTCAAGGATAAAAAAAAAAAAAAAAAAATGTAACACCCAACAGACCACCATAGACTGATACACAGCCCCTAGGCAGCAGGAAAGCCAGCAATTACCATACCGAAATGGCCAGCAGGAGCTGCAGGGACCCACAGGGGTGCAAATCCTGGCAGCCATCGAAGCTTCCAATATAGCAGTAGAAGCCGAAATTAGACAATAGCCCTTGATGTCAGCTTACTGTGTGCAGACATCCGTAAGGTGAATGAAAGGTTTGTCACAACGGAACAGGTGGGTGAGCTACAGTAAGAGGTGAAATTCCTAAAGGCCATGGTAGAGGCATTCAAGATGCAGACTAAAAACCCAGAACTGAAAGTCGATGACAGAGGGGAAGGAGCTTGCAGATATAATTTGCAATTTGTAGGCTCTCCAGATGTGGCTGAGGGTACTGCACTAGAACTTATTTGTTTTTGAAGATTGGATAAGACAGCTTCTCGATGCCAGACTGTCCCAATTCTTTGTGGTGGAGAGGGTGCACGGGGCACCCCCAGGGTCTCTGCCTGCCACACCCTGGGGGTGCCCCGTGAACTATCGTTGCTAAATTACTTAATCGAAGGGACCGGGACGCTATTCTACAGGGCATATACAAAAATGGATTTCCCAAATACGATAACCATGTAATCAGAAAATTCCCAGACTACACCTGATTAGTTCAACAACCCTCTAGTTGACTAATGGGGTATGGTCGTTAAGTACTTCTAGCAAGGCAGATGTGTTTCACTGTGGCAAATGTTCCTCAAAGCAGCCATATTAGCCATGTTTTACAAACCGCACTTCCAACCCGACACCGGCTATGACTGGAAGCGTTCCACCCCCAGGATCACTTTGCATCTTGCACCATAAGGTGAGGAATAATTTTTTACTTTACAGCTGGCTGTCTAATGGTCGTTACCATGCTGCCCACTGTTCAGCTCAATAGCTTTTTAACAACCAGTTCCTGTACTGTTCGCACACAGATGTGCACATTACCATATTTCTGCACCAGTCGCATAACCACTTCTGGGTAATCAATGTGCCTGGCTTTTCTTTGCATTGATATTATGTGGTCATTGTTCTGCCTAGTGGACCCTGCTATATTTATTTCTGCACTGCAAGGAAGCTTCCCTGTCTTTCAGTCCATGTAATTGTCCTGGCACACACTACTGTGTCCTCGCGAAGTTGCTGCAATGCATGGTTCAGGTAATTTTTCTCAAAAGCACAGCATTTTCCTTCATGTTTGTTTTCATGTTTTACAGATGGCCACCATTCCTGTCCTATGCCATTCTGCCAAACAATTATGCATAATTCTAGTAGTTAGAGATACATGTTTACTATTCTCACCTTTCATTGCTTCCTCTTCCCCCACGCGGTATAGACATTTCTATTAATGTTATCCACCCTTTATAGAGTTTCTTTAACTTCTACTGCACAGCTGCTCAAATTAAAACGTACCAAAAAACATTAACAATATAGACCAAACCTAATGCATTTACTGATGCTTGTTTCTTTCCCAGCTGGGATACTTGGAAAGGTATTTTTTGTCTATAAAGAGTGGAAAAAAATTAAAGGATAATCAAAATCCCTACAAGGAAATTCTTAAGCCATCAAAAGATGTTAAGCGAAACATCATAGGACTAAATGGAATGGATTTTTGAGTGAAAAAAGGGTTTAAAAAGAGTCAGAAAGGTTCTGCAATCTCAGCACTAGCCGGACGAAATTACAGATGTTATCGCTAGTAAATGTCTGTACAAAGCACAATAGAACAGGGAGTTTCTAGGCTCTGCAAAAATGCTGCCTAGTAAGGTGTGTTTCTCTTCAGTTCTAACATGTTTTTAGAGTTAAGTTTGGGTTCAGCAAGCTAGGATGTTGCTGCTAAGAGGTTTTCTGTTTATTATTAGCATTTTTTCTCCATTTGAAATCTGGTATACCGGCCTTGTGATAGACTGCAGTTTCTAAGTTACTAATTCTCAATGAGGACTCTGGGATGCAGAAATGAGTTTTATAAATAGTATAATTGCTGTGCCACTAGATGCAAAGTATAGAACTAAATTTTGGAAAAAAAATATTTGTTCACTGAGGGGTGTACTTTCAAATTCAGTTTTGCTTACAGTTGATTTAGATTTTTTCCCACCCCACCCTGTAAATGTGGGGCACGTTTATGATAAGCGTCAAAGCTGTTAATGTTACATACATGTTGGTTTTCCTCATTCACAACAAATGGCTCTGAAATTTGTTTTCTTGTGATATTCACTTCTCGGATAGGCACACTTTACTACTAACAATTCAAATGTTTCATGAAAGCGGAGGATATACCTTTGGCGGGGACAGATATTTTATTGGTTGTTTTTGTTGCATCTTGTTTAGCATCAACTTGGCCCTTGTTGGCCCATGGTCTCTTGTATGGATCCAGGGTCTATAGGAAAAAAGCACAAAGATTAAATGCTTATGTTTATTAATACAAATAGTTACCCATTTCAAACCACTCTCTTCTTCCTTACTCTATATTTCTCACCGTTAAGGAAGAAAAACTATTCTCTTCTCTGTAACTACAACTCTTCAGCTTTTGCTATATTTAAAAAAAAAATACTTACTTGTATTTAGCATTCTCAGTCATCACCATCATGGTAAAAGTGTGGTATACTGTAGGTAAATAGCAGCTTTAAAACCAGTAAAAAAACACATTCTTGGGCAATATGTTCGTACCCAGTTCTTACTCTGATAGTCATGACAGTTTTTGGGGAAATTTATATCTTGTTTGTGTTTTAATATGTACAGTCCATTAGTTTTACTAAACACATTTTACAACAAAATTCTTAGCAGTGAGTTAGCTGCAAAAAAGGACTTATCACAGAAATTAACATTCCTTGCTCACAATACGCCATAAATGAAGACAACAAACGCTTCAGCATGAGCATAACGAAACTCTGAAGGTAATTTTCTAGTGGGATAGCAATCAGCTAAAAGATTAAGAGCACAGGTGTCTACCACATCAGGTAGGCAATTCCCGCTTCCATAACAAAGAAGATAATATCTTAGCGCTCATGCTGCGACTGCCTGTAGTCAAGAAATGTGGATAGACAAAATGTTCTGAGGATGGAATAAGAGGGAAAGAGCATTTTAGACTAGTGTGTTTAAAAAAACGGAGGGCTAAGACGTTCAGTGGGCATGTAAACTCAAAGCATGGTTACTCTAGAAAGCTAGAGCAAAACTGTGACGAAAGGAATTAGTATAGGATAGGAGGTACATTAAAAAATGAGGTTTGTAACAAGGTGTGAAGTATGAGAATGGGTAGGGGAATAGCTTTTTTTGAGGAGCAGGATGTGGAAAAAAGCTTTTATGGAGTGCCTATAACAAGTACAACTCTCCCAATATTCTAAATATCTTTTTTCTAAGCCAATGCACACATGGTCCCAGCATGCCAAGGAATATGTTCTGAAACAATGGCCTCTCACTGTTTAACGCCAGAGTAAAGGTACTTTATTGCAGTAACACAAATACTAGAAAACTGGACAGGCAATCCCCCAACTGGAGGTAAGTAAACACACTATTCTATACATGTTAGTAATTAGTAAAGTGCATAGAAAGCAATAAGCATTGACAACAGTGATGGCCCTAGGGGAGGGCCAAACCATATATTAAAAAAGTGGAATGTGAAAGGCAGTCCCCCACCCAAGGAAGTTGAATCAGTAGGAGGGAGCTGGAAGTAGCCATGACCAGCTAGGTCTGATCCATCAGCTGCTGCTGAGTTTATTATCTGGCTGGATACCAGACCACCTTCATTCAGAATTTGTTTCAAGCCCTGTCTGTCTTCTTTAGGCAGTTTTTCAGTAAAGCTGCTGAGGGAGTCCCACAGGGATCTGTCACATCTCCCTGGGAAGGTAGAAGCACTCATCACCTCCATATCACATGCAGATGTTCCACACATCATCTTTTCCATTTCCATTTTTTGGAGTCTATCTGTTTGCTGTCCTTGTCTGGAGGGACTGAAGACGAAGAAGCCACAAAATGGGATTTGTGTGCTGCAGCCACTATAACTGAATCCAGAAGAGGATCCACCATGAGGAAAAAAGGTCCCAGCCTGGGCAGGAGCCTTTTTATTCTTTAAGGATCAGAGATGGAGCAATTTTCAAGGATACTGGGGTCAAAAAAGGGCATTACAGGCTCCAAGAGTCCCTGAACCAGTAGCAAGAGTGGCCTTGTTACTGCTGTATGATCTAGAGTCTCAAAGAAAACCGATGTATTTGTTGGAATGTCAGTTTTCAGTTTGTTAGCACCTCCGACAAGGGCGTCATTGAAGGTTAACAGGTCATCCACTGGGTACCCTCTGTCCAGAGGTCAGTTATGATAGGAGAGTAGTCTTACACTGAAGAGAAACAGTGGTCCACCAGGAGTGTAATCATCTTCTCCTATGCATGGAAGCAATATCATGAGATCTTAGACCGTGATGTGGACTTGGATCCGGATGTTGCTTTGGATTTCTATCTATGACGTAGAGAACTCCTGGATTTGCAAGACCTGTGTGTGACAGGCAGGTGAGGACTCCTAACAAGTACTGATGGTGTGAGTGGTGAGAACATAAGAGGAGGGGTCTCTTTAGGTGATTGTGTATGTGGCTTGACTCTTGGGAGCAAATACCTGTGAACCTTAAGTGTGAGGTGCTTGTCTTTTTGTAAAATCTCCATCTAACGTGGTTAGATGTTTAATGATGATTGAGAAGGAGGTCTAGATGGAGAGAAAGGCCTTGATTCAGCAGAATAAGTTGGCAGCAGCTGACCCTCTGTCGACATCGGTCTTCTCTCTGTCCTTTAGAGTGCGCCTGGACAGCTTCTGACAGGAGGACAGGAATCAGGACGATGAGACTGACAGACAATGACAGAGTGAGAATCAGTCTAAGCCACCTTCTTCCCACAGGAAAGTTTGTCTCTGTACTCTAGATATTGAGATTGTTCAAAGGATTTTAGCTTGAAAAAGTATGAAAGGGTTTTTGTGACAATTCTGTCAAAAAAGTCAGAGCTTAGTGCTCCAGGATCATAACAGTAGGAGCCAGAAAAATGAACTGACCTGTGAGGCATGATTGGATACATGGGGTACTGTGAGGATCTTGAATCAGTGTCAGTTCTATCCTTTCAGTGGCAGCCAACTGATTAACAATGTCTCATGTTCCCTTTCCTTTTAAATAAAGGCTTGTGAGAGATTTATATAGTTATTTTCTTTCAATGACATGAGTTTTGGTAAATGGATATTTGTTTAAAATGAAAACAAAATGTAAACTGCCCATTTTTAGGCTTTTCTATAGGCTGCAGATATATATATATATATATATATATGGAAATGTCACTTATCCAGTGTACATCTGTTCGTGGCATGTTCCGCTGCAGATTCACATGCTGTGCATTACTTCTGCCATCTAGTGTTGGGCTTGGAGTGTTACAAGTTGCTTTTTTTCGAAGAATTGTTTTCTAGTCACGAGATCGAGTGACGACTCCTCTTTGGTTCCATTGCACATGGGCATCGACTCCATTGTTAGATTGTTTTCTCACAGAGGGTAAGGTAGGAGTGATAAGAGTATATAGGTAAAAGAAAAGAGATGTCCATGCTAATACAAATCTATATATATATATATATATATATATATATATATATATATATATATATATATATATATATGTATATGTATATATGGAAAATGTCACTTACCCAGTGTACATCTGTTCGTGGCATGAGACGCTGCAGATTCACATGCTGTGCATATCCCGTCATCTAGTGTTGGGCTCGGAGTGTTACGAGTTGTTTTTCTTCGAAGAAGACTTTGAGTCACGAGACCGAGGGACTCCTCCCATTTCGTCTCCATTGTGCATGTGCGTCGACTCCATCTTAGATTGTTTTCCCCGCAGAGGGTGAGGTAGGAGTTGTGTATATAGTAAAAGTGCCCATGCAATAGAGTAAGTATGTATGTACATAATGTGACTCAAAGTCTTATATTTACAAGTTTACAAATGTACAAGTTTAACTTTAATCAACTTATAACGGCTACAGGCTCCCGGGGAGGTGGGAGGGCGCATGTGAATCTGCAGCGTCTCATGCCACGAACAGATGTACACTGGGTAAGTGACATTTTCTGTTCGATGGCATGTGTAGCTGCAGATACACATGCTTTGCATAGACTAGTAAGCAGTTATCTCCCCAAAAGCGGTGGTTCAGCCTGTAGGAGTTGAAGTTGTTTGAAACAATGTTCGTAGTACTGCTTGGCCTACTGTGGCTTGTTGTGCCGTTAACACATCCACACAGTAGTGTTTGGTAAACGTATGAGGCGTAGACCATGTGGCTGCCTTACATATTTCAGTCATTGGAATATTTCCTAGAAAGGCCATGGTAGCACCTTTCTTTCTAGTCGAGTGTGCCTTTGGTGTAATAGGCAGTTCTCTTTTTGCTTTGAGATAACAGGTTTGAATGCATTTAACTATCCATCTAGCAATGCCTTGTTTGGATATTGGGTTCCCTGTATGAGGTTTTTGGAAAGCAACAAACAATTGTTTTGTTTTCCAAATTTGTTTTGTTCTGTCAATGTAGTACATTAACGCTCTTTTGATGTCTAATGTATGTAGTGCTCTTTCAGCTACAGAATCTGGTTCTGGAAAGAACACTGGTAGTTCTACTGTTTGATTTAAGTGGAACGGTGATATGACTTTTGGTAAGAATTTAGGATTTGTTCGTAAGACTACTTTATGCTTGTGTATCTGAATAAATGGTTCTTGTATGGTAAATGCTTGTATCTCACTTACTCTTCTTAGAGATGTGATAGCAATTAGAAATGCAACTTTCCATGTTAAGTATTGCATTTCACATGAGTGCATGGGTTTCGAAAGGTGGACCCATGAGTCGTGTTAAGACAATGTTGAGGTTCCACGAAGGAACTGGTGGTGTTCTTGGTGGTATAATTCTCTTGAGGCCTTCCATAAACGCTTTTATGACTGGTATCCTAAATAATGAAGTTGAGTGCGTAATTTGCAGATAAGCTGAAATTGCAGTAAGATGTATTTTAATGGATGAAAAAGCTAGCTTTGACTTTTGCAAATGTAGTAAGTAGCTTACACTGTATTTAGCAGATGCGTGTAATGGCTGGATTTGATTATTATGTTAATAATAAACAAATCTCTTCCACTTATTTGCATAGCAATGTCTAGTGGTTGGTTTCCTAGCTTGTTTTATGACCTCCATACATTCCTGTGTAAGGTGTAAGTGTCCGAATTCTAAGACTTCAGGAGCCAAATTGCTAGATTGAGCGATGCTGGATTTGAGTGTCTGATCTGTTGTTTGTGTTTAGTTAACAGATCTGGTCTGTTTGGTAGTTTGATATGAGGCACTACTGAGAGGTCTAGTAGTGTTGTGTACCAAGGTTGTCTTTCCCAAGTTGGTGCTATTAGTATGAGTTTGATTTGACTCAATTTGTTTACCAGATATGGAAGGAGTGGGAGAGGGGGAAAAGCGTATGCAAATATCCCTGACCAACTCATCCATTATGCATTGCCCTGAGACTGATCTTGTGGGTACCTGGATGTGAAGTTTCGGCATTTTGCGTTTTCTTTTGTTGCAAATAGGTCTATTTGTGGTGTTCCCCAACTTTGGAAGTAAGTGTTTAGTATTTGGAGGTGAATCTCCCATTCGTGGATTTGTTGGTGATCCAGAGAGAGATTGTCTGCTAACTGATTCTGAATCCCTGGAATAAACTGTGCTATTAGGCGAATGTGGTTGTGAATCGCCCAAAGCCATATTCTCTGTGCCAGGAGACACAACTGTGTTGAGTGTGTTTCTCCCTGTTTGTTTAGGTAATACATCGTTGTCATGTTATCTGTTTTGACAAGAATGTGTTTGTGGCTTATTATGGGTTGAAATGCTTTTAACGCTAGAAATACTGCCAGTAGTTCTAAGTGATTTATGTGAAACTGTGTTTGATGAGTGTCCCATTGTCCCTGGATGCTGTGTTGATTGAGGTATGCTCCTCACCCTATCATGGAGGCATCTGTTATTACATATTGAGGCACTGGGTCTTGGAAAGGCCGCCCTTGGTTTAAATTTATATTGTTCCACCATTGAAGCGAGGTGTATGTTTGGCGGTCTATCAACACTAGATCTAGAAGTTGACCCTGTGCCTGTGACCATTGTGATGCTAGGCTCTGTTGTAAGGGCCGCATGTGCAACCTTGCGTTTGGGACAATGGCTATGCATGAGGACATCATGCCTAGAAGTTGAATCACCATTTTGACTTGTATCTTTTGTTTTGGATACATGGCTTGTATTACATTGTGAAATGCCTGTACCCTTTGTGGACTTGGAGTGGCAATCCCTTTTGCTGTGTTGATTGTCGCCCCTAAGTATTGCTGTGTTTGACACGGCTGAAAGTGTGACTTTGTGTAGTTGATTGAGAAACCTAGTTTTTGGAGGGTTTTTATAACGTACCTTGTGTGTTGTGAACCGCTGTTCCCGGGCGTTCTAGTGTGTTGGTTTTGATTAACCAATCGTCTAGGTACGGGAACACATGTATTTGCTGCCTTCTGATATGTGCGGCCACTACTGCCAGGCATTTTGTAAAAACTCTTGGCGCAGTTGTTATTCCGAATGGCAACACCTTGAATTGGTAACGTACTCCTTGGAATACAAACCTTAAGTACTTTGTGTGTGAAGGATGTATCGGTATATGCATCCTTTAGGTCTAGAGTTGTCATGTAGTCTTGTTGTTTGAGCAGTGGGATTACGTCCTGTAATGTCACCATGTGAAAGTGATCTGATTTGATGTAGGTATTTAACGTTCTGAGATCTAATATAGGTCTTGGAGTCTTGTCCTTTTTGGGTGTGAGAAAGTACAGAGAGTAAACTCCGGTTCCTTTCTGATGAATTGGTACTAATTCTATTGCTTCTTTTTGTAGCAACGCTTGGACCTCTAGTCCTAGAAGGTCCATGTGTTGTTTTGACATATTGTGTGTTTTCGGTGGGACGTTTGGAGGGAATTTGAGAAATTCTATGCAATAACCATGCTGGATAATTGCTAGGACCCAAGTGTCTGTTGTTATTTCCTCCCAATATTTGTAAAACTTGGTTAGTTTCCCCCCCACAGGTGTTGTGTTGGGGATTTGTGACGTGGAAGTCACTGCTTGTTTTGAGGAGTTTTGGGACTTTGGAACTTCCCTCTACTCTTTTGGAATTGTCCCCCTCTATATTGTCCCCGAAAACTTCCCAGCTGATATTGGCTCCGATAAGTGGGCCTTGTTTGTGAGGTTATGGGTTCTGTAGTTTGTCCTCCAAACCCCCCTCTAAACTGCGTTTTGCGAAATGTGCCTCTGCTCTGTGGGGAGTAGACTGCACCCATGGCTTTGGCCGTATCAGTGTCCTTTTTAAGTTTTTCGATAGCAGTGTCCACCTCCGGCCCAAACAACTGCTGTCCGTTAAAGGGCATATTCAGCACGGCTTGTTGTATTTCCGGCTTGAATCCTGACGTACGCAGCCATGCGTGTCTCCTTATGGTTACTGCAGTATTTACTGTCCTAGCAGCTGTATCTGCTGCATCCATTGCTGACCGTATCTGATTGTTCGAGATACTCTGTCCTTCCTCCACTACCTGTTGTGCCCTTTTCTGGAACTCTTTGGGTAAGTGTTCAATGAAATGTTGCATTTCGTCCCAATGAGCCCTATCATATCTTGCCAGCAGTGCCTGTGAGTTGGCAATGCGCCATTGGTTGGCCGCTTGTGCTGCAACCATTTTCCCTGCAGGTCGAACTTGTGACTCTCCTTGTCTGGAGGTGGTGCGTCTCCCGAGGTATGAAAGTTTGCTCTCTTGCGAGCTTTCCCTACTACCACAGAATCTGGTGTTAATTGCTGCGTGATATATACCGGGTCTGTTGGCAGTGGCTTGTATTTTTTCTCCACCCTTGGAGTTATGGCCCTGCCCTTCACAGGCTCCTGAAACACCTGTTTGGAGTGTTTTAGCATTCCCGGTAGCATAGGGAGGCTTTGGTATTGGCTATGAGTGGAGGATAGTGTTTTAAATAAAAAGTCATCCTCAATAGGCTCTGCATGCAGGGTGACATTATGAAATGCCGCTGCTCTTGACACCACCTGTGTGTATGCTGTACTGTCCTCAGGTGGTGACGGTCTGGCTGGGTAACAGTCTGGGCTGTTATCGGACACTGGCGCATCATAAAGATCCCATGCGTCGGGATCATCCTGACTCATTCCAGTATGAGTTGGGGACTGCATCAGTGGTGGAGTGGCTACCGGTGATGTGTGCGTTGAGCGTGGTGGAGATGGTGGCGGTGTTATTTGTCTTGCCACCTTTGCCTGCGGCTGCTTGTCTTTTTCTTGAAAGGCAAGTCTTCTTTTCATCCTAATTGGGGGAAGAGTACTTATCTTCCCTGTGTCCTTTTGGATGTGGAGCCTTCTTTGGGTGTAGTCTGGCTCCATTGACTCCAGTTCTTGTCCGAACTTATGTCCTTGCATTTGTGAGGACAGTCCCTGTTCCTCTGTGCAGGAACCTGATTTCGGTTCAGAGGCCAGATGTTTCAAAATGGAAACTGTTCCGGCTGTCTTTTTTGGCTCCGACAACACTTTTTTGTATTTTTATTTTTGGCGTCCCGGTCTCTCGGTGCCGAACTTGCTCGGACCCGCTGTCTCAGGGTCGAGTCTGCTGTGTGCCGGTATCTCGACCGGAGTCGGATGTCTTCGACACATGCGTGCCTTTTTTCGGTGCCGATGTTCGGTCACCTATTTTTTCGGGTTAAGCCATGGCCTGCTGGCGGTGGCGTCCCCTGGGCTTTTGCAGTCTTCTCGTGAGTTTTATGTGTCGACGTCTTACTCATGGTTTTAGGCGTCTGTTCGGGATCGACCTCGTCCGAGTCCGACTCCTCGATGGAGAAGGTTTCTTGTTCCTCCTCCAAGTGTCTTTGTCCTGTCGGCGCCGACGCCATCTGCAGTCTTCTCGCTCTTCGGTCTCTTAAGGTCTTCCTCGACCGAAACGCTCGACAGGCTTCACAAGTATCTTATTTGTGTTCTGGAGACAAACACAAGTTACAGATCAGGTGCTGATCTGTATAAGGATACTTGTTGTGACATTTGGGGCAGAAGCGGAATGGGGTCTGTTCCATTAGCCTTGAAGAGACACGTGGTCGGGCCGACCAGGCCCCGACAGGGGATCGAAAAATCCCAAAGGGCCACCGGAGCTCTTCAAATATCGGTGTCTATCTGTTGTAACTAACCCAATACCGAACGCAAACAATACCGTTGAATTTTCTGAGATTCTAACTATCTTTCCGAACCGAAACGCGGAGCGAAAAGGAACACGTCCGAACCCGATGGCAGAAAGAAAACAATCTAATATGGAGTCGACGCCCATGCGCAATGGAGCCGAAAGGGGAGGAGTCCCTCGATCTCGTGACTCGAAAAGACTTCTTCGAAGAAAAACAACTTGTAACACTCCGAGCCCAACACTAGATGGCGGGATGTGCAAAGCATGTGTATCTGCAGCTACACATGCCATCGAACATATATATATTGGGCTTGTAGTGTTACAAGTTGTTTTTCTTCGAAGAAGTGTTTTTGAGTCACGAGATCGAGTGACTCCTCTTTGGCTCCATTGCACATGGGCGTCGACTCCATCTTAGATTATTTTCCCCGCAGAGGGTGAGGTAGAAGTTATGTATTATAGTAATAGTGCCCATGCAATGGAGTGAATATGTATGTACATAATGTAGTTTAAAGTGATATATTTTGAAAATGTCACTTACCCAGTGTACATCTGTTTGTGGCATCAGTCGCTGAAGATTCACATGTTGTGCATAGCCCGCCATCTGGTGTTGGGTCGGAGTGTTACAAGTTGTTTTTCTTCGAAGAAGTCTTTCGAGTCACGGGACCGAGTGACTCCTCCTCTTTGTCTCCATTGCGCATGGGCGTCGACTCAGTCTTCGATTGTTTTCCCCGCAGAGGGTGAGGTAGGAGTTGTGTTGTAGTAACAGTGCCCATGCAATGGAGTGACTAAGTATGTACCTATTAAAGGTTTAAATTATATATTTACAAATGTACAAAGCTTAAGCTAACTTCCGAGCTGCTACAGGCTCCCGGGGAGGCGGGTGGGCACATGTGAATCTTCAGCGACTGATGCCACGAACAGATGTACACTGGGTAAGTGACATTTTCAGTTCAATGGCATCTGTCGCTGGAGATACACATGTTGTGCATAGACTAGTAAGCCGTTATCTCCCCAAAAGTGGTGGCTCAGCCTGTAGGAGTGGAAGTAGTTTGAAATAAGGTTCTTAACACGGCTTGACCTACTGTGGCTTGTTGTGCGGATAGCATGTCTATATAGTAGTGCTTGGTGAACGTGTGAGGCGTAGACCATGTGGCTGCCTTACATATTTCGTGCATTGGAATATTTCCTAGAAAGGCCATGGTAGCACCTTTCTTTCTGGTTGAGTGTGCCCTTGGTGTAATGGGCAGCTGTCGTTTTGCTTTAAGGTAGCAGATTTGGATGCATTTAACTATCCATCTGGCTATACCTTGTTTTGATATTGGGTTTCCTGCATGAGGTTTTTGGAATGCAATAAATAGTTGTTTAGTTTTCCTGATGTTTTTTGTTCTGTCAATGTAGTACATTAATGCTCTTTTGACATCTAATGTATGTAGTGCCCTCTCAGCTACGGAATCTGGCTGTGGGAAGAACACTGGTAGTTCTACCGTTTGATTTAGGTGGAACGGTGAAATAACCTTTGGTAAAAATTTAGGATTAGTCCTTAGGACTACCTTATTTTTGTGTAGTTGGATAAAAGGTTCTTGTATTGTAAACGCTTGAATTTCGCTCACTCTTCGTAGAGATGTGATGGCGATGAGAAATGCAACTTTCCAGGTTAGGAACTGTATTTCGCAAGAGTGCATGGGTTCGAAAGGTGGACCCATGAGTCTTGTTAGGACAACATTGAGGTTCCATGAAGGAACGGGTGGTGTCCTTGGTGGTATAATTCTTTTAAGGCCTTCCATAAATGCTTTAATGACTGGTATCCTATATAGTGAAGTTGAATAGGTAATCTGCAGGTATGCAGATATTGCCGCAAGGTGTATTTTAATGGAAGAGAAAGCTAGGTTAGATTTTTGTAAGTGTAGCAAGTAACCCACTACATCTTTTGGAGATGCGTGTAATGGTTGGATCTGATTATGATGGCAGTAGCAAACGAACCTCTTCCATTTGCTTGCATAGCAGTGCCTAGTGGATGGCCTTATGCCTTGCTTTATGACTTCCATACATTCTTGGGTAAGTTCTAAGTGTCCGAATTCTAGGATTTCAGGAGCCAGATTGCTAGATTCAGCGATGCTGGATCTGGATGCCTGATCTGTTGGTTGTGTTGTGTTAACAGATCTGGCCTGTTGGGCAATTTGATGTGGGGTACTTCTGATAGGTCTAGCAGTGTTGTGTACCAGGGTTGCCTTGCCCAAGTTGGTGCTATCAATATGAGTTTGAGTTTGTTTTGACTTAATTTGTTTACTAGATAAGGAAGGAGAGGGAGAGGGGGAAAAGCGTATGCAAATATCCCTGACCAGTTTATCCATAGGGCATTGCCCTGGGACTGCCTGTGTGGGTATCTGGATGCGAAGTTTTGGCATTTTGCGTTCTCTCTTGTTGCAAACAAGTCTATTTGAGGTGTTCCCCAAAGTCTGAAGTAAGTGTTTAGAATTTGGGGGTGAATTTCCCATTCGTGGACATGTTGGTGATCTCGAGAGAGATTGTCTGCAAGTTGATTCTGGATCCCTGGAATAAACTGTGCTATTAGGCGAATGTGGTTGTGAATTGCCCATCGCCATATCTTCTGTGCTAGAAGGTTCAACTGCGTTGAGTGTCCCCCCCCCGTTTGTTTATATAATACATTGTTGTCATGTTGTCTGTTTTGACAAGAATGTATTTGTGAGTTATGATTGGTTGGAAAACCTTTAGTGCTTGAAAAACTGCTAGCAGTTCTAGGTGATTTATATGCAGTTTTGTTTGATGAACGTTCCATTGTCCTTGTATGCTGTGTTGATCGAGGTGTGCTCCCCACCCCGTCATGGAAGCATCTGTTGTTATTACGTAATGTGGCACTGGGTCTTGGAAAGGCCACCCTTTGTTTAAATTTATACTGTTCCACCATAGAAGCGAGAGATATGTTTGGCGGTCTATCAACACCAGATCTAGAAGGTGACCCTGTGCTTGTGACCATTGTGATGCTAGGCACTGTTGTAAGGGCCTCATGTGCAGTCTTGCGTTCGGGACAATGGCTATGCATGAGGACATCATGCCTAGGAGTTGTAATATCATTTTTGCTTGTACTTTTTGTGTTGGGTACATGCGTCGTATGATATTGTTGAAATTTTGAATTCTTTGTGGACTTGGAGTGGCTAGTCCTTTTGTTGTGTCTATTATGGCTCCTAGGTATTGTTGTACCTTGCACGGCAGAATGTGTGATTTTGCAAAGTTGACGGTGAAACCAAGTTTGCAGAGGTTTTGTATGACCTGATCTGTGTGGTGTGAGCACCTTGTCAGTGAGTTGGTCTTGATTAGCCAGTCGTCTAGATACGGGAATACGTGTATTTGCTGCCTTCTGATGTGTGCAGCCACTACTGCTAGACATTTTGTAAAGACTCTTGGTGCGGTTGTTAAACCAAACGGCAATACTTTGAATTGGTAATGTATTCCTTTGAATACAAACCTTAGGTATTTCCTGTGCGATTGATGTATTGGTATATAGAAATACGCGTCTTTGAGGTCTAAGGTTGTCATGTAGTCCTGTAGTTTTAGCAATGGTAACACTTCTTGTAGCGTGACCATGTGAAAGTGTTCTGATTTGATGTAGGTGTTTAGTATTCTGAGGTCTAGGATTGGTCTCAGTGTTTTGTCCTTTTTTGGTATTAAGAAGTACAGTGAATAAACTCCTGTGTTTATTTGTGACTTTGGTACTAGCTCGATTGCATTCTTTTGCAATAATGCTTGGACTTCTATTTCTAGAAGGTCGGAATGTTGTTTCGATAAATTCTGTGCTTTTGGTGGTATGTTTGGAGGGATTTGTAGGAATTCTATGCAATAACCATGTTGGATAATTGCTAAGACCCAAGTGTCTGTAGTTATTTCTTTCCATGCTTGGTAGTAATGACCTATTCTTCCCCCCACTGGTGTTGTGTGGAGTGGATGAGTGACATGTGAGTCACTGCTTAGTTGTAGGGGTTTTGGGGCTTTGAAATTTTCCCTTATTCCTAGGGAATTGTCCCCCTCTATATTGGCCCCGAAAGCCTCCCCTGTACTGTCCCTGGTAGCTGGACGGTGTTGCCTGTGAGGTGCTGGCTTGTGTGGCCTGACCCCAAAACCCCCCTCTAAAGGTTGTCTTGCGGAAGGTGCTGTAAGTGCCTCTGCTCTGCGGGGAGTAGAGTGCGCCCATGGCTTTAGCAGTGTCAGTGTCCTTTTTCAGTTTCTCAATTGCCGTGTCCACCTCTGGTCCGAACAGTTGTTTCTCATTGAAGGGCATATTGAGCACTGCCTGCTGTATCTCTGGTTTAAAACCAGACGTTCGTAGCCATGCGTGCCTTCTTATAGTCACAGATGTGTTCATTGTTCTCGCAGTTGTGTCCGCTGCGTCCATAGAGGAGCGTATCTGATTATTAGATATGTTCTGTCCTTCCTCAACCACCTGTTTCGCCCTCTTTTGTAGTTCCTTGGGTAGATGCTCAATGAGGTGTTGCATCTCGTCCCAATGGGCTCTGTCATAGCGCGCAAGTAGTGCTTGAGAGTTAGCGATGCGCCACTGGTTTGCAGCTTGTACTGCGACTCTTTCCGGCTGCATCGAACTTGCGGCTCTCTTTATCTGGGGGTGGTGCATCCCCAGATGTGTGGGAGTTGGCTCTCTTGCGAGCTGCTCCTACTACGACGGAATCTGGTGGCAGCTGTGTGGTGATGAAAACAGGGTCTGTGGGAGGTGCTTTGTATTTCTTTTCAACCCTTGGTGTGATTGCCCTACTCTTGACCGGCTCCTTGAAGATTTCCTTTGCGTGCCGAAGCATTCCTGGGAGCATAGGCAGGCTTTGGTAGGAGCTGTGGGTGGATGAGAGGGTGTTGAACAAGAAGTCATCCTCGACTGGTTCTGAGTGGAGGTTTACGTTGTGGAACTCTGCCGCTCTAGCCACCACTTGTGAATAAGCTGTGCTGTCTTCTGGTGGTGAGGGCTTTGTGGGATACGCCTCTGGACTGTTGTCCGACACTGGGGCGTCATATAAGTCCCAAGCGTCTTGGTCCTGGTCACCTTGGCTCACGGTGTTGTGAGCCGGGGAATGTGATGGAGTTTGTGCTGGCGAAACGTTAGTTACAGGTGGAGGAGAGGGTGGCGGAGTTACCTTTTTCACCATTTTTGTTTGTGGTGCTTGGTCTGTCTGAAACTACAGTCTCCTTTTTCTCCTAATAGGGGGAAGTGTGCTTATTTTCCCTGTTCCTTCCTGTATGAAAATACGTTTCTGCGTATGGTCTACTTCGGTGGATTGCAACTCTTCCTCAAATCTATGCTTTCGCATCTGAGAGGACAAGGACTGCTCCTCTGAATAGGAACCGGTAACTGGGTCGGTTGCGGGTCGTTTCTGCACCGAAACCCTGTCTGTATTCCTTTTCGGCTCCGAGGTGACCACCTTCTTTTTTAGAGTCAAAACCTCTCGGCGTCGATCTTCCTCGGTGCCGCTGTCTCGGCGTCGAGCCGTTTCGGCATCGCTATCTCGGCGTCGATCTTTTTCAGCAGCACTTTCTCGGTCCCGAGAAGGCTGCGTGCCGGTGTCTCGACCGGAGTCGGACGATCTCGGCACTGTTTCGGCCTTTTTCGGTGCCGATGGTCGGTCACGGAATTTATGGGTCGAGCCATGGCCTGGTGGCAGTGGCGTCCCCTGGGCCTTGTCACTTTTCTTTTGTTTCTTCGACGTCTTACTCACAGTTCTTTGATCGTCGAATTCCTCGGAGTCCGATTCGTGGATCGAGAAGGTTTCTTCTTCCACTTGTTCCTCGAACTCTCGGTGCGCTGTCGGCGTGGACGCCATCTGAAGTCTCCTGGCTCGACGGTCACGAAGTGTCTTTCGGGACCGGAACGCACGACAGGCCTCGCAAGTCTCTTCACTGTGCTCAGGCGACAGGCACAGGTTACAGACCAAATGTTGGTCTGTATACGGGTATTTGTTGTGGCATTTGGGACAGAAACGGAACGGGGTCCGTTCCATCAGCGTTGTTGTACACGCGGTCGGGCCGACCAGGCCCCGACGGGGGATCGAAAGCTACCCCGAAGGGCACCGGAGCTCTTCAATCTTCGATGCGGTGTCGATTCTATCTAAGCCGATCCCGAACGCCACAATACCGACGTAATCTTCCGATAGTTAGCTAACTTTCCGTTACGAAACTCGGAGCGACAGGAACACGTCCGAACCCGATGGCGGAAAGAAAACAATCGAAGATGGAGTCGACGCCCATGCGCAATGGAGACAAAGAGGAGGAGTCACTCGGTCCCGTGACTCGAAAGACTTCTTCGAAGAAAAACAACTTGTAACACTCCGACCCAACACCAGATGGCGGGCTATGCACAACATGTGTATCTCCAGCGACAGATGCCATCGAACACAAATTTACAATTTTCATTCAACTAATAACGGCTACAGGCTCCCGGGGAGATGGGAGGGCGCATGTGAATCTGCAGCAACTCATGCCACGAACAGATGTACACTGGGTAAGTGACATTTTCCGTTCGGTGGCATGTGTAGCTGCAGATACGCATGCTGTGCATAGACTAATAAGCAGTAATCTCCCCAAAAAGCAGTGGCTTAGCCTGTAGGAGTTGAAGTTGTCTGAAATAATGTTCTTAATACAGCCTGTCCTACTGTGGCTTGTTGTGTTGTTAACACATCTACACAGCAAATGCTTTGTGAATGTATGAGGCGTAGACCAGGTGGCTGCCTTACAAATTTCTGTCATAGGTATATTCCCCAGAAAAGCCGTTGTGGAGCCTTTTTTCCTAGCAGAATGCGCTTTTGGTGTAATAGGTAGATATCTTTTTGCTTTAATATAGCAAGTTTGAATACATTTAACTATCCATCTGGCAATGCCTTGTTTGGATATAGGATTACCTGCATGAGGTTTTTGGAAGGCTACGAACAATTGTTATGTTTTACCAAATTGTTTTGTTCGGTCAATGTAATACATTAGTGCTCTTTTTATGTCTAATGTATGTAAGGCTCTTTCGTCTACTGAGTTTGGTTGTGGAAAGAAGACTGGGAGTTCCACTGTTTGGTTTAGGTGTAATGGCGATATGACTTTTGGTAGGGATTTGGGATTTTTATAGAGAACCACTTTATGTTTATGTATTTGTATAAAGGGTTCTTGTATAGTAATGCTTGTATCTCACTTACTTGTCTAAGTGATGTGATAGCTATTAGAAAGGCTACTTTCCAAGTTAAGTATTACATTTCACAAGAGTGCATGGTTTTGAATGGTGGTCCCATGAGTCGTGTTAATACAATATTAAGGTTCCACAAAGGTACTGGTGGTGTTCTTGGGGGTATGATTCTTTTTAGTCCCTCCATAAATGCTTTGATGACTGGGATTCTAAAAAGCGATGTTGAATGTGTAATCTGCAGATAGGCAGATATTGCTGTGAGATGTATTTTAATTGAAGAGAATGCTAGCTTAGACTTTTATAAGTGTAATAAGTAGCTTACAATGTCCTTTGTGGAAGCATGTAGTGGTTGAATTTGATTAGTGTGGCAGTAGTAAACAAATCTTTTCCATTTGCGTAACAATGTCTTGTAGTAGGTTTTCTAGCTTGTTTAATGACCTCCATACATTCTTGTGTAAGGTCTAAGTGTCCAAATTCTAAGACTTCAGAAGCCAGATTGCTAGATTGAGCCTTCTGGATTCGGGTGTCTGATCTGTTGTTTGTGTTGCGTTAACAGATCTGGCCTGTTTGGTAATTTGATGTGAGGTACTACTGATAGGTCCAGCAGTGTTGTGTACCACGGTTGGCGAGCCCAGGTTGGTGCTATGAGTATTAGTTTGAGTCTGCTTTGACTCAATTTGTTTACCAGATAAGGAATGAGTGGGAGAGGGGGGAAAGGCGTAAGCACATATCCCTGACCAACTGATCCATAACGCATTGCCTTTGGATTGAGGGTGTGGGTACCTGGACGCAAAGTTTTGGCATTTTTCGGTTTCTTTTGTTGCGAATAGGTCTATTTTTGGTGTTTCCCAGCATAGGAAGTAATCCTGTAGGATCTGGGGATGAATTTCCCATTCGTGTGTTTGCTGGTGATCTCGACTGAGATTGTCTGCCAACTGGTCCTGAATGCCTGGGATGTATTGTGCTATTAGGCGAATGTGATAGTGAATTGCCCAATGCCAAATTTTTTGTGCTAAGAGACACAGTTGTGACGAGTGTGTCCCTCCTTGTTTGTTGAGATAATACATTGTTGTCATGTCGGTTTTGACAAGAATGTGTTTGTGGGTATTAGTGGTTGAAATGCTTTTGTTGATTGTCCCTGTATGCTGTGCTTGTTGAGGTGTGCTCCCGACCCCATCATGGAAGCATCTGTTGTGATCACATCTTGAGGCACTGGGTCCTGGAATGGCCGCCCCTGGTTTAAATTGATAGGTTTCCACCATTGAAGCGAGAAGTGTGTCTGGCGGTCTATCAACACTAGATCTTGGAGTTGACCCTGTGCTTGTGCCCATTGTTTTGCTAGGCCGCATGTGTAATCTCGCGTATGGGACAATGGCTATACATGAAGACATCATGCCTAGACGTTTCATTACAAACCTTACTGGGTAGTGTTGGTTTGGCTGTATGCTTGATGTTATATTTTGGAACGCTTGGACCCACTGTGGACTTGGAGTGGCAATCACTTTTTGTGTGGTGAGTGTTGCTCCCAAGTATTGTTGTATTTGGGATGGCTGCAGATGTGATTTCTGGTAATTTATAGAAAACCCTAGTTTGTGTAGAGTTTCTATAACATATTGCGTGTGAAGAAGACACTGTTGTTGAGTGCTAGTTTTTATTAGCCAGTCGTCTAAGTATGGGAATACGTGCATGTGCTGTCTCCTTATGTGAGGGGTTACTACTGCAAGGCATTTTGTGAATACCCTAGGGGCTGTTATCCCAAACAGTACACCTTTGAATTGATAGTGTACGCCGTGTATTACAAACCTTAAGTATTTTCTGTGCGAAGGATGGATGGGTATGTGAAAGTAGGCATCCTTGAGATCTAACGTTGACACGTAGTCCTCCTTTTTTTAGTAAGGGAACCACGTCTTGAAGTGTTACCATGTGGAAGTGATCCGACTAGATGAAGAGATTCAGTGTTCTGAGGTCTAATATAGGTCTTAATGTTTAGTCCTTTTTTGGAATTAGGAAATATAGTGAGTAGATGCCTGTTCCTTTCTGATGTTTGGGTACTAACTCTATTGCTTGTTTTTGTAATAATGCTTGGACCGCTAGTTGTAATAGGTCTAAGTGTTGTTTGGACATATTGTGTGCCCTTGGGGGCACATCTGGCGGGAAATTTGTGAATTCTATGCAATAACCATGATGGGTAATGGCTAGGACCCATGCGTCCGTAGTGATGTGTCTCCAGTTTTAATAGTATGCGGTAAGTCTCCCCCCCACTGGTGTTAAGTGTTGGGGTTTTGTGACATTGAAGTCACTGTTTGGTTTGGCTTGTTTTAGGTGTCTGGAACTTTCCCCTTCCTCTTGGGAATTGTCCACCTCTATATGAGCCACGAAACCCTACCCTCTGGTACTGTGCCTGATAGGTGGGTCTGGTTTGCGAGGTGGAAGGCTCTGGTGTTTGCATTCGAAACCCCCCTCTAAATTGTGGCTTTCTAAATGTGCCTCTGCCCTGAGGGGAGTAGAGAGCGCCCATAGCTTTGGCTGTGTCCTTCTTTAATTTTTCAATTGCTGTGTCCACTTCAGGCCCAAACAATTGTTCCTGGTTAAAAGGCATGTTTAACACTGCTTGTTGGATTTCTGGCTTGAATCCAGAGCTTCGCAACCATGCATGCCTGCGAAAGGTTACCGCAGTGTTGACCGTTCGTGCTGCTGTGTCTGCAGAGTCTAATGCGGACCTTATTTGTTTGTTGGAAATTGCTTGTCCTTCTTCCACAACCTGCTGGGCACGTTTCTGGTGTTCTTTAGGCAAGTGTTGTATAATGTGTTGCATCTCGTCCCAGTGTGCCCTGTCATAGCGAGCAAGTAGGGCTTGTGAGTTTGCGATCCGCCATTGATTGTCTGCCTGTGCTGCCACTCGTTTGCCCGCTGCGTCAAACTGCCTACTCTCTTTGTCAGGCGGTGGAGCGTCTCCTGACGATTGAGAGCTTGCCCTCTTTCTTGCTGCTCCTACAACCACGAGTCTGGTGTAAGTTGCTGTGTTATAAACACAGGATCCATTGGTGGAGGCTTGTTCTCCACCCTAGGTGTGATAGCACTTCCTTTGACTGGCTCCTGGAATACATGTTTTGCATGTTTGAGCATGCCCTGGAGCATTGGCAGACTCTGGTAGGAAGTGTCGGTGGATGCCAAGGTGTTGAATAGGAAATCTTCCTCTATTGGCTCAAGGGGCATTGCTACATTATGGAACGTAGATACCCTTGATAGTACCTGCGTATATGCAGTACTGTCCTCTGGAGATGACAGCTTTGTTGGTAACAGTCCGGACTGTTGTCTGATACTGGAGCATCATACAAGTCCCATGCATCAGGATCATGCTGCGTCATCCCTGTATGCGTAGGTGAATGCATAGGAGGTGTTCCCACCGGAGAAAACTGTGGTGAGTGTAGTGGGGAAGGTTGTGGAGAAAAACTTGGTGGTGGTGTTTTTTTTCTCTGCCCACCTTCGCCTTTGGCTGCATTTCTTAATCTTGAAATGCCAGCTTTCTTTTTGTTTTAATTGGAGGAAGAGTTTGAATTTTCCCAGTCTCTTTCTGGATATGCAACCTCCTTTGCGTATGGTCTGGCTCAACCATACTTATTTCCTGCTCGAATCTGTGCTTTTCATGCATTTGACTGGAAAGTCCTTGCTCTTCTGTGTAAGAGCTTCTTTTTAGCTCCGAAGCCGCTTTTTTCGGTACCAATGTTTCCGCTAAAGTCTTTTTCGGTTCCAACGTTATTTTCCTCACCTTGGGTGAGTCGAACTCTCGGTGTCGAGATCGTTCGGTGCCAGAATCTCGACCGGAGTCGGAAGTCTTCGGCAAATCTCTGGCCTTTTTCGGTGCCGATGTTAGGTCACCTTCTTTTCGATGGGTTAAACCATGGCCTGCTGCCGGTGGCGTCCCCTTGGCCTTAACCACCTTTGTGTGAGTTTTGGACGGGGCAGTTTTACTCACTTTTTTCTGCATCGTCGTGGTTCACTCACTTTTGGAATCGTCAGAGTCCATCTCCTAGATGGAAATTCTTTCCTCCTCCTCGGCGTCGAGTTGTTCTCTCGGTGTCGACGCCATTTGTAGTCTTCTTGCTCGTCGATCACGAAGGGTCTTTTTTGATCGAAACGCCCGACAGGCCTCACAAGTAACCTCCCTGTGTTCTGGTGATAAACACAGATTACAGACCAGGTGTTGGTCTGTATAAGGATACTTCGAGTGGCACTTAGGACAGAAGCGGAAGGGGGTCCGATCCATTAGTCTTCATCGATGGATGCGTTCGGGCCGACCAGGCCCTGCTGAAGAGCGGAAGCCCCGAAGTGCCGCCGGAGCGCCTCTGCGATCGGTGCCGATACGTTAACACTAACCCGGTACCGAGCGATAACAATACCGTTGAATTTTTTATATTTAGCTAACTTTCCCAATTCGAAATACGGAACGAAGAGGAACAGGTCCGAACCCGATGGCAGAAAGAAAACAATCTAAGATGGAGTTGACGCCCATGCGCAATGGAGCCAAAAAAGGAGGAGTCCCTCGGTCTTGTGACTCAAAAGGACTTCTTCGAAGAAAAACAATGTTTAACACTCCGAGCCCAACACTAGATTGCAGGATAATGCACAGCATTTGTATCTGCAGCTACACATGCCACCGAACATATAGACATACATATACACAAGGGATACTCAAAAGTACGGCCCGCGGGCCTCATGCGGCCCCTCTGACCTTTACATGCGGCCCCTGGGGCAACAGGAGCACTGGGCAGCTGTTTGCTCGACTCCACACTAACAAAAATATTAAATACACACACAATCTTTTATTTCAAACTTAATTGGTGCTAAAGAAAGGAAGAAGGGACTCCTGCACTTAACTTCAGAAACGCCTTCATTTTTAATGACACCTTGCAGCATAAGTGTAAAACTAAGACAGTCTCTTCAAAATTAATTAAGTGTATTTAGTTAACATGCAGAACCTTTTCGCATTAGTACAATTTATTTTATCAGTGCTTTGAGATGTATTCCTTTTAAAGTGATAGTTTTCAAACATAATATTTGGAAACATTAATTATTTCCCTTACCCTGAGAACACCACCTATAGTAAATTAAAGAGGCAAGTCACTTGGTACGTGCACTTTATGGGTGGCCTGGGTTCCTATCATACATAAAAAACATTATAGTTTATTAAATCAAACATAGAAGCAGGTTATGTGCAGCGCACACCATGAATCATGTATTTTGAGGACATCTTAAATGTGATAATGCAGAAAAAGGAGGGAAAGTGACACTAAACAATTGCCTAGGATCACACAATTTGGAAAAGTGGGTAAGCTGAGATTAATTCCAGGTTTTCTGGTTTCTCATTGTTTATTTCAGCCACTAGATGTATATTGTAAAGAAATGCCTCCTTGGCATGGTTACCCCCTGACTTTTTGCCTTTTCTGATGATATGTTTTGACTTGAAAGTGTGCTGAGGCCTGCTAACCAGGCCCCAACACCAGTGTTCTTTCCCTAACCTGTACTTTTGTTCACACAATTGGCACACCCTGGCATCCAGGTAAGTCCCTTGTAACTGGTACCCCTGGTACCAAGGGCCCTGATGCCGGGGATGGTCTCTAAGGGCTGCAGCATATCTTATGCCACCCTGGGGACCCCTCACTCAGCACAGACACACTGCTTGCCAGCTTGTGTGTGCTGGTGAGGACAAAACGAGTAAGTCGACATGGCACTCCCCTCAGGGTGCCATGCCAACCTCACACTGCCTATGCAGTATAGATAAGTCACCCCTCTAGCAGGCCTTACAGCCCTAAGGCAGGGTGCACTATACCATAGGTGAGGGCACCAGTGCATGAGCACTGTGCCCCTACAGTGTCTAAGCCAAACCTTAGACAATGTAAGTGCAGGGTAGCCATAAGAGTATATGGTCTGAGAGTTTGTCAAACACGAACTCCACAGCACCATAATGGCTACACTGAAAACTGGGAAGTTTGGTATCAAACTTCTCAGAACAATAAATGCACACTGATGCCAGTGTACATTTTATTGTAAAATACACCCCAGAGGGCACCTTAGAGGTGCCCCCTGAAACCTTAACCGACTACCTGTGTAGGCTGACTGGTTTTAGCAGCCTGCCACACTCGAGACAGGTTGCTGGCCACATGGGGAGAGTGCCTTTGTCACTCTGTGGCCAGTAACAAAGCCTGCACTGGGTGGAGATGCTAACACCTCCCCCAGGCAGGAGCTGTAACACCTGGCGGTGAGCCTCAAAGGCTCACCCCCTTTGTTCCAGCACCACAGGGCACTCCAGCTAGTGGAGTTGCCCACCCCCTCCGGTCACGGCCCCACTTTTGGCGGCAAGGCCGGAGGAAATAATGAGAACAACAAGGAGTCGTCACTGGCCAGTCAGGACAGCCCCTAAGGTGTCCTGAGCTGAAGTGACTAACTTTTAGAAATCCTCCATCTTGCAAATGGAGGATTCCCCCAATAGGGATAGGAATGTGACCCCCACGCCTTGGGAGGAGGCACAAAGAGGGTGTACCCACCCTCAGGGCTAGTAGCCATTGGCTACTAACCCCCCAGACCTAAACACGCCCTTAAATTTAGGATTTAAGGGCTTCCCTGAACCTAAGAATTTAGATTCCTGCAACTTACAGAAGAAGAGGACTGCTGAGCTGAAAAACCCTGCAGAGAAGAAGAAGACACCTACTGCTTTGGCCCCAGCCCTACCGGCCTGTCTCCCTCCTTCGGAAGAACACTGCTCCAGCGACGCTTTCCCCAGGACCAGCGACCTCTGAATCCTCAGAGGACTGCCCTGCTTCCAAAAGACCAAGAAACTCCTGAGAATAGCGGCCCTGGTTCAACAAAGACTGCAACTTTGTATCCAGAGGAGCAGATTTAAAGACCCCTGCAATCCCCGCAAGAAGCGTGAGACTTGCAACACTGCACCCGGCGACCCCGACCGGACTGGTGAAGAAACAACGCTACAGGGAGGACCCTCCGGCGACTCCAAGACTGAGTAACCAAAGTTGTCCCCACTGAGCCCCCACAGCGACGCCTGCAGAGGGAATCCCGAGGCTCCCCCTGACCACGACTGCCTGACTCTAAAATCCCGACACCTGGAAAAGACCCTGCACCCGCAGCCCCCAGGACCTGAAGGATCGGAACTCCAGTGCAGGAGTGACCCCCAGGAGGCCCACTCCCTTGCCCAGGTGGTGGCTACCCCGAGGAGCCCCCCCCTTGCCTGCCTGCACCGCTGAAGAGACCCCTTAGTCTCCCATTGATTTACATTGGAAACCCGACACGTGTTTGCACACTGCACCCGGCCGCCCCCGCGCTGCTGAGGGTGTACTTTCTGTGCTGACTTGTGTCCTCCTCGGTGTCCTACAAAACCCCCCTGGTCTGCCCTCCGAAGACGCGGGTACTTACCTGCTGGCAGACTGGAACCGGGGCACCCCCTTCTCCATTGAAGCCTATGTGTTTTGGGCACCTCTTTGACCTCTGCACCTGACCGGCCCTGAGCTGCTGGTGTGGTGACTTTGGGGTTGCTCTGAACCCCTAACGGTGGGCTACCTTGGACCCCAATTTGAACCCCGTAGGTGGTTTACTTACCTGCAAGAACTAACATTACTTTACCTCCCCCAGGAACTGTTGAAAATTGCACTGTGTCCACTTTTAAAATAGCTATATGTGTTTTATGTAAAAAGTATATATGCTACTGTAATTATTCAAAGTTCCTAAAGTACTTACCTGCAATACCTTTCAAATGAGATATTACATGTAGAATTTGAACCTGTGGTTCTTAAAATAAACTAAGAAAAGATATTTTTCTATACAAAAACCTATTGACTTTGAATGCTCTTTGAGTGTGTGTTCCTCATTTATTGCCTGTGTGTGTACAACAAATGCTTAACACTACTCCTTTGATAAGCCTACTGCTCGACCACACTACCACAAAATAGAGCATTAGTATTATCTCTTTTTGCCACTATCTTACCTCTAAGGGGAACCCTTGGACTCTGTGCATGCTATTCCTTACTTTGAAATAGTGCATACAGAGCCAACTTCCTACATGCTGCCTGGGATGCAACTCTCTTCCCTGTAGCATTAAATGTTCTTGTCTCTGTCAGGTGGGGGAGCATCTCCTGATGACTGGGAGTTTGCTCTTTTTCTGGCAGCACTAACTACTAGTGAATCTGGAGGTACTTGATGTGTTATGTAATCAGGTTCAGAGGGTGGAGGTTTATACTTTCTCTATCCTGGGCGTTATTATACGTGCCTTAACCGGCTCACTGAATCTTTGATCGGCGTGTCTTAACATGCCTGGGAACATGGGAAGGCATTGGTATTTTGAGTGTTGAGTATAGGGTATTAAACAAAAAATTATCTTCCAGTGGCTCGGTATGCATGGTGACCCCATGGTATGCTGCAGCCCTAGCTAGAACCTGATTGTACACAGTGCTATCCTCAGGTGGTGAAGGTTTAGAGGGACAGCTGTCTGGGTCATTGCTAGGAATGGGATCTGGATCATAAAGATCCCATGGATCTACAATGCCCTGTTGTGAGTCGAAAGAGTGAGTGGGAGACTGCACTGGTGTAGGACTAGTAGGAGGCGAGGTAGGCAGGTGTGCAGAATGAGGAGGAGAATGAGGAGGTGGTGGTTTCTCCTTCTGCTCTGGCACTTTTGCTGGAGGCTGCATAGTGTTCAATTCCTCCTCTCTTTGGTTTTAGAGGAAGTGTTAGGATCCTGCCTGTTTCTTTATGGATGTGAATCCTGGCTTGCCTTTTGTCCATAACTTCAAGTATTGGTTGTACTTGACACTCCTCCTCAGAGGTTTTGTGGCTTTCTTTCAGTCTCTTGAAAAAGTCCATGTTCCTCTGTATATGCTGGCCTTTTCGGCTCCGAAGGAGGATTTTTCGGGATCGAAAAAGATGAGGTGGTTGATGCTCTCGGCTCCGAAAGTGATTTTCACATTTTCTGCTCCGAAAAATGGGGTTTGCTGGAGTCGGACATGAAGCCTTTTGTTGCCTCCGATGTTTTGGGAGGAGTGGCCTTTTTCGTTGCTCAAACTGGTAGTTTGGTCACCGGTAGGTCTTTTTTCAGGCCGAGCCATCTCCTTTCTGGCAGTGGCGTACCCAAGGCCTTCTGCTTTTGCGAGGGTACGGGGCAGGCATACTCACATGTTGTCCCACCGTGACCGGTCTGTCTTCCTCGGATTTCTGTTCGGAGTCGGAACCTCGAACGGAGACTGCTGTTTACATGATTTCTTCCTCCTCCATGTCGATATGTTCGGTGCTTCTTGACGCCATCTCGAGTCTTCGTGCCCTCCTGTCTTGAAGAGTCTTTTTAGAACGGAAGGATAGACAAGCCTCATCATTTTCTTCCCGATGATCAGGGGAAAGGCAAAGATTACAGATGAGATGTTGGTCTGTATAAGGATATTTCGCATGGCACAGAGGACAGAACCGGAAAGGAGCCCGATCAATGAGGCTTCCACGCGGTTGGCCCGACTAGGCCAGAGTTGGGCCCGCGGCTCCCAAAGGGCGAGTAGAGTTGACTTCTCTGACGGTACCAATGTGCCAATGGCAGAGTAAACCCGATCGATACAATACTGACGAAAAGAAAGTGTTTTCAAAGTTTTCCGAATCAAAATCTCGGAGCGAGAGCAAACACGTCTGAACCAGACGGCGGAAAGCAAACAATCTAACAATGGAGTCGATGCCTATGCGCAATGGAACCGAAGAGGAGGCCTCGAAAACACTTCTTTGAAGAACAACTTTTAACACTCCGAGCCCAACACTAAATGGCAGAAGTAATGCACAGCATGTGTATCTGCAGATACACATTCTGTGCATTACTTCTGCCATCTAGTGTTGGGCTCATATATATATGAAAGAACTGGGTGTATTATCTCACACATTATTTAAAAGAGTGCTCCAGGGTCCCCACACAGGGGTGGGATTATTAAGTGCTTATGACTATGGATGAGGATCCCTTGGAAGAGAATCTTATGATGCAGAAGTTACTTCACTAACCATTACAAAATAAAACCGAACACACAATTTAAACAGCAAACAGGGAGAGGACACATGCCTTTAACAATTAAAAATGCCACTGAGGTGGCATTCCAATAATTCTCTGTTCGTTGGAGCACCATTTAATTTATATTCTTTCTAAAGTTATACAGAAAATCTCAACACTAGCCCTTTTAACACCTCTGCACTTTAAGATGTGTTTCCTGTTCGAGTCCTGCTGCCTCCACAGTACACTTTTGCCAGTTTGTTTGGTATTCAGTTAAAGGTTCTCAGTCTAACCTATCCACATTAGGTAGGGCACTAACCTCTACCTGCTCAAGGGATCACTAGACTGGCTAGGGCTCTCCTCAGACTTCTGACATCAGGAGCTGATGACACTGCTGAGTTTCTAGTAATACAACACTGCTGGGCACAGAGCCTCTGAAAGGCGCGGCTAAAATCCCCATACTCACTGGACATACCAATAGGATTTCTTGAGGATCTCCCCATGGAGGGACATTGGGTGGTGTGATGACATGGCAGGAGGCAGGGGCGACCACAGTAGGAACACTGAGAATGGAGTGTTCCTCCCCTTAGAGGAGTTTTGCCTCAGATATGACCCACCCGAGGCCACTTCCTCTCACACTGCACTCACTGCAGCCATTCGTCAACATTGGAAATCTGGGCTGGTGGAACGCCGGCAGGCACATTGTTGCCAATATGTACTTATTGTCTCGGGGACATACAAAGTGGTCACCTGCCTTTATGGACGACTGAGAGTAGAGATTACAGTCCCATTAACTGCAATCAAAGACAAGTGGGAGGCAGCCCTTAACACAGGAATAGAGAACCATGACTGGGATGGTCTCCTATAAAACACAAAGGCAACTAGGAATGTCAGGTTCAAACTTATCAATTTCTATGTGCTACACAGGGCGTGTATCTTACTCCTGGGAAGGTGAACAGATACTATCAGGTAACAGATGTGAAATGTCCTAGGTGTGTAGAGGTGGGAGCGGTGTTTTATCATGTTTTGGAATTGTCCAGAGTTAGCTACCTTCTGGGAAGATATCACAGAGACTGCCAGATGTTATAGAAAGGGAGGTCCCCTGCACAGCAAAGCACTGTCTCTTGGGCTGGTTCCCTCACACAGCTAAGAATAAGGTCACCAGTGGATTTCAAGACCTAGCCTTTGCCCTTGGTAAGAGGGAAATCGCAGTGGAAATTGGAAATTCCAGAGAGGCCCGCGCAAGTCCATGTGGAGAAAAGAATTCACTAGGTGGGCGGACTATGAGGCAGAAGACAGACTCTGGGACACTAAGTGGGGGTGGGGCACCAATCTAGGTGGCTGGGGTGTGGGAGAGACTGGTGGATGCACTGAAGGACCAGGTGGTCAGCCGCCAGGTGACAGCTGAGGTGTCCCTTTTGCTATTATTTTTCCCTATAAAGACCTATCACTAACCTCCCTAAGGCCAACTCCTGGGACTGCTGCCATAGAAATCTAAGCACTGGAGACCCCCCTCTTGCACACATGGTCAAAAGCCCTCCATTTAGATTTAGGATGCTATAGCTCTGGATGTTACTGTTAAAACGCACCTGTAAGGAAATGCCTCCTTGGCATGGTTACCCCCTAACCTTTTGCCTTTGCTGATGCTAAGTTATGAATTGAAAGTGTGCTGGGACCCTGCTAACCAGGCCCCAGCACCAGTGTTCTTTCCCTAACCTGTACCTTTGTTTCCACAATTGGCACACCCTGGCATCCAGGTAAGTCCATTGTAACTTGTACCCCTGGTACCAAGGGCCCTGATGCCAGGGAAGGTCTCTAAGGGCTGCAGCATGTCTTGTGCCACCCTGGGGACCCCTCACTCAGCACAGACAACCTGCTTGCCAGCTTGTGTGTGCTGGAGGGGAGAAAATGACTAAGTCAACATGGCACTCCCCTCAGGGTGCCATGCCAACCTCACACTGCCTGTGGCATAGATAAGTCACCCCTCTAGCAGGCCTTACAGCCCTACGGCAGGGTTCACTATACCATAGGTGAGGGCATAGGTGCATGAGCACTGTGCCCCTACAGTGTCTAAGCAAAACCTTAGACATTGTAAGTGCAGGGTAGCCATAAGAGTATATGGTCTGGGAGTCTGTCATGCACGAACTCCACAGCTCCATAATGGCTACACTGAAAACTGAAGTTTGGTATCAAACTTCTCAGCACAATAAATGCACACTGATGCCAGTGTACATTTTATTGTGAAATACACCCCAGAGGGCATGCCCCCTGAAAACATACCCGACTTCCAGTGAGGGCTGACTAGTTTTACCAGCCTGCCACATGGGGAGAGTGCCTTTGTCATTCTGTGGCTAGTAACAAAGCCTGTACTGGATGGAGGTGCTTCTCACCTCCCCCTGCAGGAACTGTAACACCTGGCGGTGAGCCTCAAAGCCTCAAAGGCTCACCCCCTTTGTTACAGCGCCCCAGGGCACTCCAGCTAGTGGAGATACCCGCCCCCTCCGGCCACAGCCCCACTTTTGGCGCCAAGGCAGGAGGAGATAATGAGAAAAACAAGGAGTCAGTGGCCAGTCAGGACAACCCCTAAGGTGTCCTGAGCTGAGGTGACTGACTTTTAGAAATCCTCCATCTTGCAGATGGAGGATTCCCCGAATAGGATTAGGGCTGTGCCCCCCCTCCCCTCAGGGAGGAGGCACAAAGAGGGTGTAGCCACCCTCAGGGCTAGTAGCCATTGGCTACTAACCCCCCAGACCTAAACACACCCCTAAATTGAGTATTTAGGGGCTCCCAGAACCTAGCAAGATAGATTCCTGCAACCTGAAGATGAAGAAGGACTGCTGACCTGAAAGCCCTGCAGTGAAGACGGAGACACCAACTGCTTTGGCCACAGCCCTATCGGCCTGTCTCCCCACTTCAAGAAAAACTGCAACAGCGACCCGTCCCCCAGGGTCCAGCGACCTCTGAAGCCTCAGAGGACTCCCCTGCATCTAAAAGGACCAAGAACTCCCAAGGACAGCGGCTCTGCTCCAAAGAAGATACAATCTTGCAACAAAGAAACAACTTTTAAAGGACTGCACGCTTCCCGCCGGAAGCGTGAGACTTTCCACTCTGCACCCGACGCCCCCGCCTCGACCTGCGGAGAAACAACACTACAGGGAAGACTCCCCGGCGACTGCGACCCTGTGAGTAGCCAGAGTTGACCCCCCCGGAGCCCCCCCAGCGACACCTGCAGAGGGAATCCAGAGGCACCTCCCTGACTGCGACTGCCTGCTTTTAAGAACCCGACGCCTGGTAAAGACACAGCACCCGCAGCCCCCAGGACCTGAAGGATCCGACCCCCAGTGCAGAAGCGACCCCCAGGTGGCCCTCTCCCTTGCCCAGGTGGTGGCTAGCCAGAGGAGCCCCCCCCCCCCGCCTGCCTGCTTTGTTGAAGAGACCCCTGGGTCTCCCATTGAACTCCATTGCAAACATGACGCCTGTTTGCACTCTGCACCCGGCCGTCCCCGTGCCGCTGAAGGTGTACTTTTTGTGCTGACTTGTGTCCCCCCCCCCCGGTGCCCTACAAAACCCCCCTGGTCTGCCCTCCGAAGACGCGGGTACCTACCTGCTGGCTGGAACCGGGGCACCCCCATTCTCCATTGAAGCCTATGCGTTTTGGGCACCACTTTGACCTCTGCACCTGACCGGCCCTGAGCTGCTGGTGTGGTAACTTTGGGGTTGCCCTGAACCCCCAACGGTAGGCTACCTTGGACCCAACTTTGAACCCTGTAGGTGGTTTACTTACCTGCAAAACTAACAAACACTTACCTCCCCCAGGAACTGTTGAAAATTGCACTAAGTGCCTAGTTTTAAAATAGCTTATTGCCATTTTTGTGAAAACTGTACATGCTATTTTGCTGATTCAAAGTTCCTAAGTTACCTAAGTGAGATACCTTTCATTTGAAGTATTACTTGTAAATCTTGAACCTGTGGTTCTTAAAATAAACTAAGAAAATATATTTTTCTATACAAAAACCTATTGGCCTGGAATTGTTCCTCATTTATTGCCTGTGTGTGTACAACAAATGCTTAACACTACCCTCTGATAAGCCTACTGCTCGACCACACTACCACAAAATAGAGCATTAGAATTATCTCTTTTTGCCACTATCTTACCTCTAAGGGGAACCCTTGGACTCTGTGCATGCTATTTCTTACTTTGAAATAGTACATACAGAGCCAACTTCCTACAATTGGTATCAAACATCTCAGCACAATAAATGCACACTGATGTCAGTGTGTAATATATTGTAACATACACCCAGAGGTCATTGTAAAGATGCCCCCTGAATACCTACCCGACTTCTAGTGTAGGCTGACCAGTTTCTGCCAGCCTGCCACACACCAGACTTGTTGCTGGCCACATGGGGAGAGTGCCTTTGTCACTCTGTGGCCAGGAACAAAGCCTGTACAGGGTGGAGGTGCTTCTCACCTCCCCCTGCAGGAACTATAACACCTGGCGGTGAGCCTCAAAGGCTCACCAATATTGTTACAGCGCCCCAGGGCATCCCAGCTAATGGAGATGCCCTTCCCTCTGCCCACTGCCCCCACTTTTGGCGGCAAGGCTGGAGGAGATAATGAGGAATACAAGGAGGAGTCACCCACCAGTCAGGACAGCCCCTAAGGGGCCCTGAGCTGAGGTGAACCCTGCCTTGAAAAATCCTCCATCTTGAGTTTGGAGGATTCCCCTAATAGGATTAGGGATGTGCAACCCCTCGCCACAGGGAGGAAGCACAAAGAGGGTGTAGCCACCCTCAAGGACAGTAGCCATTGGCTACTGCCCTCCTAGACCTAAACACACCCCTAAATTCAGTATTTGGGGGCTCCCCAGATCCCAGGAAATAAGATTCCTGCAACCTGAAGAAAGAAGGACTGCTGACCTACAAGCCTGCAGAGAAGGAGGAAGACGACAACTGCTTTGGCCCCAGCTCTACCGGCCTGCCTCCAACTTTGAAAACCTGCTCCAGCAACACATCCGACAGGGACCAACGACCTCTGAAGCCTCAGAGGACTACCCTGGACTACAGGACCAAGAAACTCCCATGAACAGCAGCCCTGTTCAAAACCAGCTACTTCTTTGCAACAAAGAAGCAACTTCCAAAGACTTCACGTTTCCTGCCAGAAGCACCAGACACCCCCGGCTCGACCTGCAGAAAACCAACACCTCAAGGAGGACTCCCTGGCGACTGCGAGCCCGTGAGTAACCAGAGACGACCCCCCGACCCCGAGCCCCCACAGCGACACCTGCAGAGAGAATCCAGAGGCTCCCCCTGACTGCGACTGCCTGTAACAAGGGACCCGACACCTGGAGTCAACACTGCACCCACAGCCCCCAGGACCTGAAGGAACCGAACTTTGACGCAGGAGTGACCCCCAGACGACCCTCTGCCTAGCCCAGGTGGTAGCTGTCCCGAGAAGCCCCCCCCCCTGTGCCTGCCTGCATAGCTCGAGTGACCCCCGGGTCCCTCCATTGTTTTCTACCTGAAACCTGATGCCTGCTTTGCACACTGCACCCGGCCGCCCCTGTGCCGCTAAGGGTGTGTTTTGTGTGCCTACTAGTGTCCCCCCCAGTGCTCTACAAAACCCACCTGGTCTGCCCCCCCGAGGATGCAGGTACTTACCTGCTGGCAGACTGGAACCGCAGCACCCCTGTTCTCCATAGGCGCCTATGTGTTTTGGGCACCTGACCGGCCATGAGCTGCTGGTGTGGTAACTTTAGGGTTGCCTTGAACCACCAATGGTGGGCTGCCTATGCCCCAGGACTGAGACTTGTAAGTGTTTTACTTACCTCCTAATCTAACCTTTACTTACCTCCCCCAGGAATTGTTGATTTTCGCAGTGTCCACTTTGAAAATAGCTTATTGCCATTTTTACAAAGACTGTACATGATACTGTTTCCATTCAAAGTTCCTAAAGTATCTAAGTGAAGTACCTTACATTTAAAGTATTAACTGTAAATCTTGAACATGTGGTTCTGAAAATAAACTAAGAAAAGGCTTTTCAATATAAAAACCTACTGGCCTGGATTAAGTCTTTGAGTGTGTGTTCCTCATTTATTGCCTGTGTGTGTGTACAACAAACTTCTGATAAGCCTACTGCTCGACCACACTACCACAAAATAGAGCATTAGAATTATCTAATTTTGCCACTATCTTACCTCTAAGGGAACCCTTGGTCTCTGTGCACACTATTTCTTACTTTGAAATAGTATATACAGAGCCAACTTCCTACAGCACCTATTATAGGACAACCGCAAGGGGTGGGAGTTTAGGGGACTGCTTATTCTTTGATGGAGCACACCTGGTGCATGATATAGATGCCTTAAATCTATACTATTAAACTGACCTGATGCATGGACCATCACTACCACTAGGCCAGAGAAGACAATGATGATCCTGATGAATGGCATTGTACATGCTGAAACTGTTAACAGCAGTCATTTGACTTGAGATAAGATGATCCACATCCTAAATGCCATTATTTAATTATGAGAGGATCTCTGATGAAACTGGTGTAAACGTAAGGCACTCAAAGGGAAGTGTGGAGCGACTTTTGAGACTTACTCCATGTTTCTCTGAATGTTAAAACATTCACTGTTAAGCAAGCATATTTAAGCAGAGACCTAGTCAATGTAAAGGCGAAAAGAGTGTGGGGGTGCTCAGTGTGATTTAGAAAGGTGAACAACAAATCCATCAAGTGTTCTTAGCCCACATTTGCAGCATGCAACTTAAAAAACGTTTGCTGCTATTTCACAACAAAGAGGACAGCAAGTAATACTGGAGGATGCCTAAGTAGCTGAAACAGGCATTGGAAAAGCTGACGTCGCAAACTGTATGTTACACATTATACATGGGATGAGTCTTCGGTGTAATAACTTCCTCGATTTTACATACATCGCACCAGAGGGAGAGGGGCACAAGCCAGATGGGAGTTGTAGGGTTTACTTAGAATGGTTTTACATTATAGAAGGTTGCGCTTAAGAGATTTCAGGGAGTTGGTGGTTCCATTGCCTACGCTAGGAATACACTTATCATTCACAACAGGGGTGTGACCGCGTCTTCTTTAGATATTGGCAACAAGTGGGAACCCGGTCACCAACTTGCAACTGCCAGGATTTTGATTTGCCTAGTTTTGGGACTCAAAGTTTCTTCTGTGTTTCTATATTTTCCTTGATTGTGCTAAACTGTTGCCTGATTGTCTCAATGTACCAAAATTTGGAGGCAGTCTATAAATGACCAGTTGAGTATTTCGGCAATGTTCTGTGTGCAGCAGTATTACAGTGTGCGCGACACTGTGCAGAGCGTTGTTTGGTTGCCGGGCAGTGTCACATGGCGCACCATAGAAAAAAGCCAGCCCTGTGGACGATGCTTACTGTGTGCTGTGTCTGACTCTTGTATTAAATAATCAACAAGTCTGTTTTCACCATTTTGAATTTGCCCGATTTGTACTGCATATCAATAAGTAGCCTTTCGTCTTCTACTTTCTGGTAACAGTTATTTCACCACTTATTATTCTGGTATGGAGGGTATGTTAGCCCCACCTCCATTTTTATCTGAACCGTTGTGTCTTTTCTAGACTAGCAAAGGAGGAAAGAAGCATTAAAATCACATCTTGAGGAAATTGATGGCAACACCTTTATTATTTAAAAAACACACAGCCTTACTTGTCCACAATTTAGGAACTGAAGGTAGGTTTATTTTAAAAACATTACTGTAGGAAACTGTCCTACAGCTGGTGCTGGGTGGGTACCCAAAGTACTTCCACCTTATAACCAGGTCCAGGTATTTGCTCTTAGTGTCTAGAAGCCAGGCTCTCTACCGGTAGCTGTGGATGACCACCCAAGGCTTATCTAGGAGACATGCAAAATCACTGTAATCACACAGCACTTACACATGAAAAGAAAACACTCCGTTGTACAAAAAAAGGTACTTTATTTTTGGAACATATCACCACAAAATACTAGAAAGGTAACCCACCCTTGGGAGGTAAGTAATACACTAACTATATACACTAACAATCAGAAATAGACATAGAAAAGGTTAGAAAACAGTGCAAATACTAAACCAATAGTGACCCTAGGGGGAGCACAAACCATATACTGCAAAACATGGAATGCGAACAAAGGGGCCCACCCTAGGTAAGTAAAATGTGTAAAGGGGAGCTGGGAGTAAGAGAAAACCACAAAGTTAAGTAACACAGCGCCCCCACCAGCGACCAGGAATGCAGAAGTAAATTACTGGATTTCCCCAAACCACCCAAAAGGAGAAGAACAAAAAGACACCCAGAGAAGACCGCAAGAAAGACAGCAGTGGATTCCTGAAGAAATAAGACCCATAGAGAGAGGGGACCAAGTCCAAGAGTCACAGTGGAGTCCAGGAGGAGTAGGATGTATTACCCACCCAGCTGTACTTGCAAGAGTTGGTAGACGGTGATGAAGTTTAAGTTACTTATCAGTAAACCCTAGTTCTCTTCCAGGGGTATCAAAAACACTGACTATGCCCGCCCACGTGCGTCGACCCCAGAGCATATATAAACACACATGTATATGCATCAAATTAATAAGTAAAAGTAATCGTGCAGAGAATTTTAGTACATATATAGTATATACATGTGTAAGCAATTATGCAGTCTATGTTGACAAAGAGGCTAAAAATGTCTTATTTTTTGTTAAGTTTTTCTTTAATTAAACTCCTCAATTAGAGGTAAACTTTCTGCAATCAAAGAAGAGAGCATGGAAAGTGTAAACAATTCATTGTAGAAAGAAAGATGCATTGAAAATAGAGGGGCATTATTAGCCAATAGGCTGCATCCAAATTGACACAGCAGAACCAAAAAACTGGTACCGTGCCTTTAAGGCCCTGAGCACCTCCAGTATCCCACCATCCCTCAGAGGTGAGAGTGAGGTAACAGCTGGGTTACAGTTAGGTCAGTACTTTTTTACGGTGATAAGAAGAAATAGGTTAGACAAATGAAGACTGCTGTACCTCCAGAATTACGTCCGGGGAGGAGGGAGGGTTGTTTATGACTTAACTTATCCTTCTCTTCCAGGGGATCCTCATCAATAGTCATAACACTGAACAGATTAGGAAGCACACCCCATACCCCGGCGGACGGGGAGGTAGAAGCACAAGCAGTCGACTTGTCTTAGTTAAATACATTTCTTACTTTCCAGTCTCCCAGTAGGTAAGTACCTGCGTCCTCGGGGAGCTGACTGGAGACTGGGGTGGGGGGGTTGTTAGAGCATTTGGAGGGGCAAACAGGCACACAAAATACACCCTCAGCGGCACAGGGGCAGCTGGGTGCAGTGTGCTAACAAGGTGTCGAGTTTTGTACTGGAATCAATGGAGGGACCCAGGGGTCACTCTGACGATGCAGGCAGGGCACCTAGGGGGCTTCTCGCGCCAGGCACCGAATGGGCAAAGATGAGGGCCACCTGCTGGTCATAGGAAAGGAGGCCTTTGCATTATAGTGGGGAATGCTGCATTTTAAAATGTATGTTTGAGGGGCCACATTTTATCATGTGACCTGACCACAAACCATTTGCAGGTTTATTGCCTACTAAAAGTGCTGATAAGGCCAATCCTAGGATAGCAAAGCAGCAAAATCACTTTTAAGAATATGAATATGTGATAGAGTATGTACCAGGGAAACAAAATATAGAACACTGGCGTGTTTACCCCTAAGTGAAGTGGGTTTCAATGATAAGTCTGAGGATGATATTGATGTGGTTTCTGCTATGAAGAGTTTGTCAGACGTTTTTAAGAGAGCTGTATGAGAGGAGGAGGGGAGGATTGAGTTAGAGAATGGCATGGTTTTGATGCAAGTAAAAAAATTGGGTTGTGTCAAGGTGGCCCTATGTGAAAAGTTGGAGCAATCTGATTTCACTCTATACTTTCAAATTGCTCAGGAATGGACTTGTAAATAAGGATAGTTACATCATGTACATCAACTGGTGCTGCCCTATTTACAGAGGAGGGTTTTGGATCTAGCTTGCGAAGGATATGTGGGGATTTGTGCTATGAAAGAGGAGCTTTGGTGGCACTAAGTGAACAAAGCACTGGGGGTGTACATCAGGGAGATCAGAGTCTGTGCAGTAAGTGACAAAACAGGTCACTCATAAGTCCTCAGATACACCTATGGAGGTGTAATTGTTCCATGGAACAAATCAGCTTTGAACATCTCTGGTCCACAAAGTTCTTGGTGAAGCAGCACAAGAGAGAGGGATATCCTTGTTAATTGGTAACGGCTAAGGGAACGCAGTTAGTGTCTCATAAGATGATAAAGATTTTAGCTGAACTAGTATTAAGCATGTCAAAAAAGGATAAGTTACTTACCTGTAAATCCTAGTTCTATTCCAGGGCTATCCTCATCAAAGTCATAAACATTGATTATTCCCGCCCTTGTGCGGGGACCCCAGAGCATATATAAAATATACACATATTATACATGTGTAACAAACAGTCATGCAGGCTATCATGTTAAAAACAGGCTAAAATGCTTTATTTCTATGAAGTTTTTGTTAATTATTTTTTTTTTTATATTAAATACTACAATAGAGCATAAATATGTACCCAAGCTCCTAAAACTAGGCTTAGAGAAGTAAGCAGTAGCAATCTCTAGAGAAAAAATAGAAAAAACTGCATTGAAAAACAATGAAGCATTCTTAGCCAATAGGCTGCATGCAGGTTAACACAGGGGAACCATAAAAACTTTGGCACCGTGCCTTTAAGACCCTGAGCACCTCCAGTATCCCACCATGCCTCAGGGGTGAAGGAAAGGTGACAGTTGGTTCACAGTTAGGTCAGTTCTTTTTACGGTGACAATTTGTATAACTGATTCCAGACACAGTCTGTCCTGCACTTCTAGGAGACGTGCGTCCGGGGAGGAGGGTGGGTTGTTTATGACTTTGATGAGGATACCCCTGGAAGAGAACTAGGATTTACAGGTAAGTAACTTATCCTTCTCTTCCAGGGAATCCTCATCAATAGTCATAAACATTGAATAGATTAGCAAGCCCATCCCTAAACCCAGCGGACTGTCCGATAGAAGTGCAGGAATAGATATGTCTTACGCAAATAGATTTCTTAGAGAGGCCTGCCCCACTTGGGCATCCGCTCTTGCATCTGAGTCTAAACAATAATGTCTTGTAAACGTATGGACAGACTTCCATGTAGCAGCCTTACAAATCTCAGATATCGGAACATTGTTAAGGAGAGCAGCAGTAGCCGCTTTACCCCTTGTGGAATGCGCTCTAGGCCGCAGTAGTAATTGTTTATTAGCTAGCTGGTAAGTATTAACAATACAAGAAACTATCCATCTTGATATTGTTTGCTTAGATGCTGCCTCTCCTGTCCTTAAATGACCATAGTTTACAAACAAGCGGTTAGAGTGTCTAATCGATTTTGTCTTGTCCAGATAAAATTTCAGCACTCTTTTCAAGTCTAATGAGTGCAATGCTTTCTCTGCCGGAGTCTCCGGATTGGGAAAGAACGTCGGTAAAGATATGGTCTGATTAATATGGAATTCTGACACCACCTTCGGAAGGAAAGATGGGTGAGTTCGAAGAACCACTCTATTGTCATGAAAAACCGTGTACGGTTCTTTTGAAGACAAGGCCTGGATTTCACTGACCCTCCTCGCTGAAGTAATGGCCACTAGAAAAGCCGTCTTCCACGTAAGGTGTTGTAAAGAGGCCTTATGTATAGGCTCGAAAGGAGGGCCCATAAGTTTTGCCAGGACTATGTTCAGTTCCCATGGAGGAGAAGGCCTCCGAATTGGCGGAAAAACTTTCTTCAAACCCTCTAAGAAATCCTTGACTACAGGTTTTGTAAAGAAGGATTCCTGAGAAGGTGACTTGCGATAGGCTGTAATAGCAGACAAATGTACCTTAATAGATGATACCTGCAGACCGGACTTCGCTAGATGAAGCAAATAGGACAGTATGACATCCTCCTGCGCCCGTATGGGATTATGACCTTTCTGACAGCACCATATGTAGAATCTCTTCCACTTAAAAGCGTAAGAATGCCGCGTGGAAGGCCGTTTGGACTCTTTCAAGATGTTCATGCACTCCTGCGAGAGCCCTAGGTGCCCATACTGCAGGAATTCAGGAGCCAGGCTGTTAAGCTCAGAGAGGGTAGGTTGGGATGTAGAATCCTGCCCTCCATTCTGCTCAGAAGATCCGGTCTGCACGGCAGCCTCCTGTGAGGTTTTTCCGACAGGTTGAGGAGATCCGTGTACCAGAACTGTCGGGCCATTGTGGCGCTATAAGAATCATTCTGGTCCTGGATCTGTAAAGTTTGCTGATCACTGCCGGAATGAGGGGAATCGGCGGAAAAGCGTAAAGAAATATCCCTGACCAGTCGATCAACAGGGCATTCCCTCGAGATCCCGGACGGTAGAACCTGGATGAGAAGTCTGGGCATTTCTTGTTTACTTCGTCTGCGAAGAGATCCAGTTGAGGCCGACCCCATTGCGCGAAGATGTATTCTGCGACTTCGCCGTGTAGGACCCAATTGTGAACGTCCTCCAGGTGTCTGCTTAGAAAGTCTGCTTCCACGTTCTGCTGACCTGGCAGGTGAACTGCTGTAATTGACATTCCTCTGGCCAGGAGCCAATGCCATATCGCTTGGGACTCTCGCAATAGGGGTAGGGACCTCGTTCCCCCCTGTTTGTTCAAGTAATACATCGTGGTTGTATTGTCCGTCTGTATCAAGAGAGTTTTCCCCTGAATTAGTGGTATGAAAGACTTGAGAGCCAGATGGACCGCTCTGAGTTCTAGCAGATTGATGTGGTACTGCTTTTCCTTGTCTGACCACAGACCCTGCGCTTGAAAAGGACCCAAATGAGCCCCCCATCCCTGAAGAGATGCATCCGTTACTAGGGTGTCGGATGGAAGCACCTGGTGAAACGGAGCACCCACTGACAGGCGAGGTCTGTGCATCCACCATCTCAAAGACTGAAGTGCTACCGCCGGTAGCCGCACCGTGTCCTCCCAACGACCTGTTCTTTGGCTCCAGTTGGTCTCCAATGCCTCTTGGAGGGGTCTCATGTGGAGTCTGGCATTTGGGACAATAAAAATGCACAATGCCATGGAGCCCAGCAGTGATGTCACCTGTATAGGTGCGCTGGCTCTCAACAGGTCCTGGCACTTCCTGTCTATTGAGGATAGTCGTTCCTCCGAAGGATACACTTTTTGGAGTTCTGTGTTTATGATAGCTCCTAGGTAGTGAAGATTCTGCGTTGGAATCAAGGTTGACTTCTGGTAATTGACCTGAAGACCTAGAGCTTCGCAAACTCCTAGTACAATGTCCCGATGGCTTCTCGCCTGCTCCGGAGAAGAAGCCTTTAGTAGACAGTCGTCTAGGTATGGATATATGTATATCCTTTGTCTTCGGAGATGTGCCGCCACCACTGCCATACATTTCGAGAAAAACTCTTGGGGCAGATTTCAGGCCAAAGGGTAGAACTCTGAACTGGTAATGCTGTAACGCTACTCGGAAGCGCAGGAATTTTCGATGTTTGGGAGCTATCGGGATGTGAAAGTACGCATCCTGTAGGTCGATGGAGCACATCCAGTCTCCCTGATGCAGTTGAGGGAAAATCTGGTGAAGCGCTAGCATTCTGAACTTCTGCTTCCTTATGTATTTGTTCAGCAGCCGTAGGTCCAGAATTGGCCTGAAAACGCCCTCTCGACCCTTCTTTGCCACTAGAAAGTAACGGGAGTAGACCCCCTGTCCTCTGTGTGCAGGTGGAACCTTTTCTATGGCATTCTTTTTTAGGAGGGCGAGAGCCTCCTTGCGTAACAAGCTGAGATGAGATGGATTGTCTTTGGTTGGTGGCAAGCGTGGTGGAGGCTGTTTGAAAAGAAGAGAATAGCCATGTTCGACAATATTGAGCACCCATTTGTCTCTTGTGATAGAGTGCCACTCGTGAAGATAAGCTGTAATACTTCCCCCCACCGGAGTGGTGTACAGTGTCGAGGGAAGCGAGATTTCATTGCTTGGTGGGTGCTTTCGGAGTGGACTGTTGAGGTCTACTTGACCCTCGCTCCCTTGTGTTTCTCCTTTGAAAAAGAGGGCGTCCCTGTCGTTGCTGTGACCTTTGCGACCAATGAGGGGTTTGAACCCTCTGCTGGAAAGGGCGCCTGTCATACGGCCTGTAACTCCGCCTGAAATCTTTCTTTCTTTCGAGGCCCACCGCCTTCATGGTATCCACCTCGGTCTTCATGCGGGCCATCTCTTCGTCTGCATGGGCACCGAATAGAGAGTTCCCGGCAAATGGGAGATTCAGGATGCGTTGTTGTGCTTCCTGTTTCAAGCCAGTGAGCCTCAGCCAGGAAGATCTCCTCGCACAGATACCCTGTGCGTATCCATGAGCAGCCAAATCCGCCCCATCTGCTGCCGCGCTGGTAACCTGGTTGGATACCAGGCATCCTTCTTGTAGTATCTCCTGGAAATCTTGTCTGTCTTCTCTGGGCAATTTTTCTGTAAATCTACTGAGGGAGTCCCACAGAGAACGATCATACCTGCCCAGGAGCGCAGACGCACTGGAGACCTTCATTGCTGAAGCCGCTGTCCCGCATATCTTTCTCCCCAGAGAGTCTAGATGCCTGCTCTCTTTATCCGGGGGTACCGTGGATGAAGATGCCACCGAGTGGGTCTTTCGGGCGGCAGCTATGATAACAGAGTCCGGTGGCGGACCCTTTCTAAGGAATAAAGGGTCCTGTTCTGGAGCCTTGTATTTTTTGAGAATTCTAGCCGGGGCCGACTTAAGCGAGGCTGGGGCCAGAAAAGTGTCCATGGTTGGCTGCAACAAGCCAGGCACTAGAGGCAGCAACTTTTTTGACGCTGATCTCTGTTGTAGAGTCTCAAAGATGACCGATGAGGAGGTAGATGGTTCTGGAACCTCTATGTTGAGTTTCTGCGCTCCTCTTAGCAACACCTCGTTGAATGTGGTAATGTCATCCACCGGTGAGACTCTAGCAGGTGGTGAATCTGTTAGGGTGGGTGAGTAACGCCCGACAGATGAAACTGATGAAGACCAAGAGGGTGGTGATCTTCTTGACCGCGACCTGGATCTTCGTTGAGAGCGAGACCTGCTGCGAGACGCTGTAGCCGAGCGTCTAGGCCTCGCGGTCGGTTGGCGAGGAGCTGAACGAGCCCGTTCTGCCCTGGCTGTCGGTGATGGCGTTCTTGGCAGGGAGGCAGTAGGTGAATACATTCGCGAATATTGCGAATCTGGGGAGGCCGCTGGTCTTGGGACAGGTAAAACCTGTGTCGACGTCGATGGCTGTTTCGACGTCGAAGGACGCCCAGCCGGTTGCTCATGCCTCGACGTTGAGTGCCTCGACGTTGAGTGCCTTGACGTCGAACGGCGATCCTTGGACCTCGACTTGCTCGCCGTCGTGTGTCTCGACGTGGAGCGATGGGAGGTCGACGGCGGATGTCTCTCGTGCCGTCGTGGCGATTTCGACGTCGTGTGTCCTGATGTCGGGGGGCGCACAGCCTTTGGCGGCGACCGGGCACGCCGGCGATGGCTCGACATCGATCGGCGGGCTGCCGTCGACGGAGACCTGCCCCTGCTCTGATGTCCCTCCGACGCCGTTCCCTTCGACGTCAGGCGTGTCGCCGTCGACGGCGATCTATGCCGGTGAGACGGTGGTAGCGACGACGTCGACGGTGAACAAACAGGTACTTTCCTACCTGTCGACGTCGACCGGGCCATTCTCTCCTGAGAATGGCCTTCTGGCTGTCTGGGAAGTGAGGAGGACGATGTTCTTTTCCTCTCCTGAAGCCCATGTAGCCGGATCTTCTCTCTGTCTTTCAGAGTCCTCCTAGACATGTTCTTGCAGTACTTACAAGTGTCAGGGCAGTGACTCTGAGGCAGGCACACTATGCACAGAGAGTGGGGATCTGACTGGGCCTTCTTCTTCCCACAAGCAGGGCATTTGACAAAAAGTGAAGGCATTTTTCTGTCAGAAAAAACCTGCCTAGCTCAGACAAAGGTGTTATTTGTCGAGTGAAAAAAACACTTTTTTAAAGAATTTTTCTGAGAGCTCAATGCTCCAGGATCCTCTCAGAAGAAGCCGGAAAAAAGAACTGACCTAACTGTGAACCAACTGTCACCTTTCCTTCACCCCTGAGGCATGGTGGGATACTGGAGGTGCTCAGGGTCTTAAAGGCACGGTGCCAAAGTTTTTATGGTTCTCCTGTGTTAACCTGCATGCAGCCTATTGGCTAAGAATGCTTCAGTGTTTTTCAATGCAGTTTTTTCTATTTTTTCTCTAGAGTTTGCTACTGCTTACTTCCCTAAGCCTAGTTTTAGGAGCTTGGGTACATATTTATGCTCTATTGTAGTATTTAATATAAAAAAAGAAAAATTTAAAAAAAAAAACTTCATAGAAATAAAGCATTTTAGCCTGTTTTTAACATGATAGCCTGCATGACTGCAGAAGGGCGGGAATATTCAATGTTTATGACTATTGATGAGGATCCCCTGGAAGAGAAGTTCTATTTCATCTCAGGAGGAATGGTTTGGTTGATCGGTTTAATCATACTATGAAATGGCAGTTGACTTTTATTAACAAACTGGGTTCGGAAGGATGAATTTAATGAGATGTTGTGGGTACCAAGGACTAGCACTGGTGAACAACATCACTTGTGTATTTCGTTTTGTTAGGGGGAGTGGTGTGCACCAGGTTGACTCAAAATTGGTTGGGTTTGTCGTTTTTTTTTAAATTTAATCCTAAGCTATTGCAAGGTGTCTAACATGTCAGGAAACATTAAATTGAAGGGTGGCAGAGGTTTGTGGTTGGTGACAATATAAAAAAAGTTGTTGGGTAAGGATAAGATAAACTGGCTGTGCCAAATATAAGGAGTCAAATTGTAGTGCTTCCTTCCAGGCTGCAAAGGTGTGGTCTAGCAATGTGCATACGAGTGATGTTAGCGTGTGGAATAAGGAGAGAGTGGTAAGAGATCCTGATGAACAAGTTGAATTTGGATGTCAACAAATGGAAAGTGAGGTAAAGTATTCATTGCAAAATAATCGTCCTCAACATAATTGTTCTGTTTCTAAACGCTTTGAGGGTTTTACAATTTACTGAGGCTGTTTTGTCTTTTTGTATTTTCCTGCAAATGATGATATCATTTGGTTTTCCTTTTGTTTTATGTTTAACAGTTTTTATGGGGTTTATGTGTTGATTGTATTTTCGTTGTATTGTAATATTATTTGTCAAAGAAGGGATATATGTAGGGTCTCCATGGAATGTTATGTTATAGAAGGTTGCACTTTGGGGGTTCAGATGGTGACGGTTAGAGGACACAGTGCAGTGATGTGTTGGTGGTAGCATTGCCTACACCGGAAATAATCTTAATTAGGATTCACAATGGCTCTGTGGCTGTACTCAACAGGAGCGAAGGACGGGGAAAATTAAAAGCGAGGGCACATCTAACAAACTAGCAGCACACCACTATGAGGAGAAAACATCTCCCTCAAAACACGTTTCAAACTCGTTTGACATGGACAATTGCATGACTGTTTGTAGAAACAAAAATCAACATTAAGGCATTATTTCATTTAAAAATAACCCACCCAGGCCTAGTGTAAAGATATAAAATAAGTCAAATCTGAGACATTTGTGTGATAAAGAAGGAAATAACTTGGGTGCAAAGCTTGACAACGTGAAGAGGTGAGCCACACACCAGAGCACAAGTTCACATGTGCCATGATTGCTCTAAGAGTTTTGCTATCACAACTTACCAGCGTGTCATGTCCCCCCTCATGCGGGCTTAAATTCTCATAAAATGACAATTGGCGAGTTCCATACAACAGTGGTGTGCCTAACAATGATGCCGTTTTTAAATACAATATAATAAGTGCCTGCCAAATACTCAAGGCAACGCACTGCTGGATACACTTAAAACAATTAAATATTTCCTTTAAAAGTGTATATTAGCTACCATCAAACATACCTAGTCTCTAGGTGTTTGTACAAAATAGGATAGGAGATACAGTCCAAAAGTAAACTATTTGTTAATAGGTGAAATTTCTTTCTAGGCCTCATGTTGTAGAAGCTGATTAAACTGGCTGTCTTCACTGGACTTGAGAACTGTAAACTGCACTCAAACTGCAAAAGAATGAAAATCACTTGCATGGCAAGCATAATATGCATGTAGGAAATCAGTGCGGGCATTCCTGGTCAAATACTGGGTCTAGGTGACATCAGTACAAACTAGCTTGCATCACTTGTTAAAAGTCTAAGAAATGATAAAGAACATGAAAGCTATACATACCTGTCTATGTCTCCTATTGTGCATGTGAGTGAAGTAATCATACAAGTTGGCACAGATAGCATTGCAGTCTTTGCACCAGTGGCTTCCTCCATCACAAAACTCATACATATTTGCTAGGGACGCAACGGATTTAGATGGTTCTGCAGACTTGCGTTTATCAGCGATTGTTTTTGCACCCTAAATAGAAACATAGAAATATACCTCTGTCAGAAGGATTATCAATATGTACTGAAGGGGCACAGAATATTATTCAAAGTGATACTGTATCTGCTGCAAGGAGCTTGAAATCAGATTGCTGGATCAAATGGCTGCATATCAGTAAGGACACTTACTGAAAATGCTGCATCGCAAAGCTGTTCTGCTTACAAAGACCTCAAACCCAAATTGTTCTGAAAGAAACTCTACTCGAGTGGCTATCTATTCCCTCATAGCCATTTGAACTTAGACCATCTTTGTTCCATTGTATACAAGCGTTTGTTAATAAAACAATGTCAGCACATAGCAGTCTAACGACTATCAAAAGCAAGAGTGCCAAGGTTCAAAGTGCACACTTTCAAAAATGAAATTCTACCCTCTTCCCATTTTGATTTTTGTACTAATTCCCAGAATCTTGAATACATAGCATAGCAATGCTATCACAATGGACGAAGAAGTAGTGAAGGCAAGTAGATAACCAAAATAGATTCTGAATGAGTGAATATGTAAACTTGGCATCATTCAGGATGTCGCAATATGCATTGCCAATTCAGTTGCAGTGATTGCAAATTAAATCATTAAACATGGATTTATGTAGAAAACTGATATGCCACTGGTACCTTTTTATCCTTAGAACCTCGGTTGATAATCAGTATAGTTGTATGTGGTTCTGATGAAATTAGTTAAAAGTATGTTGCTTATTTACTGAGAGGCCACACAGTTGCCTCCTACAACAACTGTTCCTTTATGTAAAGGACATAGAAAAATGAACACGAGGGTCAGAAATAGCTTCCAAATAAATGTACGGTCTCTTATTTCACAAAGGTTCATAGCTTGAATGAAACATTTATTAAACAAAAAATGTAGTGTTTCATGGAAAGTGACAAAGTGCTTGTGCATTGTGTGGAAATGCCTCAACAAGGAAAACATTACTTACCCTGTAAGCATATGTTTGTGGCATGTAGTGCTGTAGACTCACATGCTTTGCATACTCCTGCCATCTAGTGTTGGGTCCGTAAAAGTGCAAGTCGTTTTTCTTCTAAGAAGTCTTTTGAATCTTGTGGTAGAGTAACTCCTCCTCTTGGTGCTAATGGGCATGGGCATTGACGTCATTGTCAGTTTTTTTTTTTTCCAACATGCAGGTATGAATGGAGTGCAGATTAAGTATAAGTAAAGAGATGTCCATATAAATAGGAATGTAAATGAAATACACAAGTGTCTGGGGCGGAGGGTGGGCACACGTGAATCTACAGCACTACATGCCACAAACAGATGGTTACTGGGTAAGTAACATTTTCTGTTTGGTGGCATGTTTGGCTGTAGATACACATGCTTTGCATAGACTGTAAAGCAGTACCCTCCAAAAGCGGTGGCTAACCTGTGGGTGTTGCAGTTATTTGGAAAAGTCTGCGTAGCACTGACGGACTGACAGTGTGTTGGAATGCTGAAATATACACACAATAGCCTTTAGTAAAGGTGAGTGGTGTAGACCATGTAGCTGCTTTGCATATATCAGCTATAGGTATATTACCAAGGAAAGCCATTGAAGCCCCTATTGTGTGACTATAATGTGCTCTAGGAGATGAAGGTAGAGTTTGTTTGACTTTAATGTAACATGTTTGTATGCATGCAAATATCCACCTAGCAATAACTGATTTAGAAATGGCCTTTCCTTTATGAGGGGGCAAAAAGGCAACAAAAAGTGTTTGGGTTTGCAAAATTGTTTAGTTCTGTCAATGTAATACATAAGAGCTCTTTTAATGTCTAAAGTATGACGAGCCCTTTCTGCAACTGATTGAGTGACGAATGAACACAGGTAATTCCACTGACTGGTTATGGTGGTAGTGGGAGACCACCTTTGGAAGGAATTTTGGGTTTCTGTGAAGTACTACCCTAGCTCTATGTAGCTGGAAGAAAGATTCTTCTAAGATTAGTGCCTAGCGCTCACTGACACACGAGAGAAGTGATGCCAGTGAGAAAAGCAACCTTACAAGATAGAAATTGGAGTGATAAATTATGTAGTGGTTCGAACAGAGGATCGATAAGTCTTGCGAGAATAAAGATTCTATGCAGGTGCTGGTGGAATTTCACTTACAAGACCTTACATGAAGGCTTTAAAGACTGGTATTTTAAACAAAGACCAATATTGTCTGTTTTGAAGATAGGCAGCAACTGCTGCTAAATGTAAACGTATGGATGTGAATGCAAGGCCAGAGCATTGTAAATGTAGTAGTTAACAAAATGTTTTGCGTTGTTCCGTTAAATGGATTGATACTCTTATTTGCTGCGTAACATGCTCTTGTAGTGGGTTTGCATGCTTCTTTAAGGATGGCCAGACAACCAAACTATGACCCCAGGAATCAAATTGCTAGATTGAGTTTGTTGGGATTTAGGTGCCTGATTTCTCCATGGTTCTGAGTGAGAAGGTCCAGGCTGAGGGGAAGTTTCTCGTGAGGAACTACTGATACTTCAAGAAGGGCTGGGAACCAGGGCTCTCAGGCCCATGTGGGAGCCACTAGTATTAGTGTGAGGTAAGACTGTCAGAGGTTTGAACCAGAAATGGAGAAGGAGAGGCGGTAAAGAGTAGGCAAACATCCGTGACAGTTCATTCATGAAGCATTGCCTTTGGAGCTGGGGTGTGGGAACCTGTAGGTAAAGACTGGGCATTTTCTGTTGCCCGCTGTTGCGAACAGATAGGCAGGATAGCTGTAGGAAATGCACCACCCCGCCTCCTGTCCGCCCCCACCCCTGTAAATAGTACATAGTTGTCATGTTCAGATCAAGACACTCTGCTGATCAGCGAGTGAGTGAATACTTTCAATGCTGGGTGAACATCTAGAAGCTAGTTGATGTTGAGACCCCAGAGTTTGGTATCCCAGAGACCTTGTACTGTGAAACAGGCCCTTTCAGCACAAAGTGCAGGGTGCAAGTTCCTATTTGTGAGAGCACCCCTGCATGATCAGAGGTGCCCCTACTAACTTCAGTTCCAATGCACTAGACTTTGTAAGTGCGGGAACCCATTTTACCCATGTACTGGCCACTGTGGTCCAGCTACATAATAGTAACTACGAACCTAGGCATGTTTGGTATCAAACATGTCAGAATCATACCCCAATACTAATGGCAACATTGGTGGCATGATTCTTCCATGCACTTTGGCGGCTCCTTAGAGGACCCCCTACTACTGCTCCTAGCATTCTTCCAAGGTTTGTGAGCAGCCCACGCTGCTGCAGTCCCTCAGACAGGTTTCTGCCCTCCTGCTGCTTGACCGGCTTAACCCATTCGCTGCCAGGCCTTTTCCCCCTTAGGTGCCAAGCCATTTTTTGGCTATTTGGGGCAGTTTGCGCTCAGGCCCTCATAACTGTCCACATAAGCTACTCACGCCAAAAATGCGTCCTTTTCCCCCCCCCAACATTCTAAGGATTTTAGAAGTGCCCAGACTTTGTGGGTTCCCCTAAAGGAGACCAAGAAAATAACCAAAATACAGCAAAAAGTTTTTTTTTTTTTTTTAAATGGGAAAAAAGGGCTGCAGAAAGCGGCTTGTGGGTTATTACCTGAAAATGGCATCAACAAAGTGTTGGCGGTGCTAAAATCACCATCTTCACAGCTTTCAGGAACAGGCAGACTTGAATCAGAAAACCCAATTATACAACACAATTTTGGGATTTTACTGGGACATACCCCATTTGTACTAGTTTTTGTGCTTTCAGCCTCCTCCCAGTTAGTGGCAGAAATTGGTGTGAAACCAAGGCTGGATCCCAGAGAGCTAAACATTTCTGAAAAGTAGACAAAAGTCTGAATTCAGCAAGGGGTAATTTGTGTAGATCCAACAATTGTTTCCTACAGAAAATAACAGCAGAGATAAAGAAAAATATTGAAATTGAGGTGAACAAAATGAGCCATTTTTTCTCCACGTTTTACTCTAAACTTTTTCCTGCAATGTCAGATTTATTAAAGCTATATACCATTACGTCTGCTGGACTCTTCTGGCTGCGGGATATATAGGGCTTGTAGGTTCATCAAAAACCCTAGGTACCAAGAGCCAATAAATGAGCTGCACCTTGAAATGGGTTGTCATTCTAAACCGGGTATACAGCAATTCATTTGCTGAAATATAGAAAGTGAAAAATAGGTATCAAGAAAACCTTTGTATTTCCAGAATAGGAACAAGATAAGGTGATGAGAAGCAGTGGTTATTAGAACATCTCTAAATTCCGGGGAGACCATATTAGCATGTGAGTTACAGGGCATTTCTCAAATAGACGTCTTTTTTTTACACACTGTCTTACATTTGGAAGGAAGAAATGTAGAGAAAGACAAGGGGCAATAACACTTGTTTTGCTATTCTGTGTTCCCGCAAGTCTCCCGATAAAAATGGTACCTCACTTGCATCGGTAGGCCTAATGCTCGCGACAGGATATGCAACATGGACACATCACATTTTTACATTGAAATCTGACATGTTTTTTGAGAAGTGCCTAGCTGTAGATTTCGGCCACTAGCTCAGCCGGCACCCAGGGAAACCTACAAAACCTGCGCATTTTTGAAAACTAGACACCTAGGGGAATCCAAGATGGGGTGACTTCTGGGGATCTGACCAGGTTCTGTTACCCAGAATCCTTTGCAAACCTCAAAATTTGGCCCAAAAAACTTTTCCATCATTTCGGTGACAAAGTTCTGGAATCTGAGAGGAGCCACAAATTTCCTTTCACCCAGCATTCCCTCGAGTCTCCAGATAAAAATGGTACCTCACTTGTGTGGTTAGGCCGAGTTCTCGTGAAAGGAAATGCCCCAAAACACTATATGGACACATCAAAATTCTCAAATACAAACTACCAGTTTTTTTTGTTTTTTTTTCGGGGGTTTGGTGGGGGTGGAGACGGACTTTGTTAAAATGTTAATAAGCTATTTTAAAAGTGGACTCAGTTAAAATATCAACAGTTCCTGGTTTCAGGTAAGTAACACACTTACAAGTCTCAGCTCCTGGGCATAGGCAGCCCACCGTTGGGGGTTCAAGGCAACCCCAAAGTTACAACACCAGCAGCTCAGGGCAGGTCAGGTGCAGAGGTCAAAGAGGTGCCTAAAACACATAGGCACCTATGGAGAACAGGGCTACTCGGTTCCATTCCGCCACTAAGGGGTGTGTGTTGGGGGGGGGGGGGGGGGAACACAAGTAGGCACACAACACACACACCAAGCGGCCCAGGGGCGGCCGGGTGCAGTGTGCAAAGCAGGCGTCGGGTTTTAGATAGGATTCAATGAAGGGACCCGGGGGCCACTCGAACGGTGCAGGCAGGCACAGGGGGCTTCTCGAGACAGCCACCACCTGGGCTAGGCAGAGGGCCGCCCGGGGTCACTCCTGCACTGAGGTTAGGTTCCTTCAGGTGCAGTGCATGGTCCAGGCGTCGGGTCCCTTGTTACAGGCAGTCACGGTCAGGGCCTGAAGACCTAGATGTAAGGAAATGCCTCCTTGGCATGGTTGCCCCCTGACTTTTTGCCTTTGCTGATGCTATGTTTACAATGTTTACAATTGAAAGTGTGCTGAGGCCTGCTAACCAGGCCCCAGCACCAGTGTTCTTTCCCTAACCTGTACTTTTGTATCCACAATTGGCAGACCCTGGCATCCAGATAAGTCCCTTGTAACTGGTACTTCTAGTACCAAGGGCCCTGATGCCAAGGAAGGTCTCTAAGGGCTGCAGCATGTCTTATGCCACCCTAGAGACCTCTCACTCAGCACAGACACACTGCTTGCCAGCTTGTGTGTGCTAGTGAGAACAAAACGAGTAAGTCGACATGGCACTCCCCTCAGGGTGCCATGCCAGCCTCTCACTGCCTATGCAAGTATAGGTCAGTCACCCCTCTAGCAGGCCTTACAGCCCTAAGGCAGGGTGCACTATACCATAGGTGAGGGTACCAGTGCATGAGCATGGTACCCCTACAGTGTCTAAACAAAACCTTAGACATTGTAAGTGCAGGGTAGCCATAAGAGTATATGGTCTGGGAGTTTGTCAAACACGAACTCCACAGCACCATAATGGCTACACTGAAAACTGGGAAGTTTGGTATCAAACTTCTCAGCACAATAAATGCACACTGATGCCAGTGTACATTTTATTGTAAAATACACCACAGAGGGCACCTTAGAGGTGCCCCCTGAAACTTAACCGACTGTCTGTGTAGGCTGACTAGTTCCAGCAGCCTGCCACACTAGAGACATGTTGCTGGCCCCATGGGGAGAGTGCCTTTGTCACTCTGAGGCCAGTAACAAAGCCTGCACTGGGTGGAGATGCTAACACCTCCCCCAGGCAGGAGCTGTAACACCTGGCGGTGAGCCTCATAGGCTCACCCCTTTGTCACAGCCCAGCAGGGCACTCCAGCTTAGTGGAGTTGCCCGCCCCCTCCGGCCACGGCCCCCACTTTTGGCAGCAAGGCTGGAGGGAACAAAGAAAGCAACAAGGAGGAGTCACTGGCCAGTCAGGACAGCCCCTAAGGTGTCCTGAGCTGAGGTGACTAACTTTTAGAAATCCTCCATCTTGCAGATGGAGGATTCCCCCAATAGGGTTAGGATTGTGTCCCCCTCCCCTTGGGAGGAGGCACAAAGAGGGTGTGTACCCACCCTCAGGGCTAGTAGCCATTGGCTACTAACCCCCCAGACCTAAACACGCCCTTAAATTTAGTATTTAAGGGCTACCCTGAACCCTAGAAAATTAGATTCCTGCAACAAGAAGAAGGACTGCCTAGCTGAAAACCCCTGCAGAGGAAGACCAGAAGACAACAACTGCCTTGGCTCCAGAAACTCACCGGCCTGTCTCCTGCCTTCCAAAGAACTCTGCTCCAGCGACGCCTTCCAAAGGGACCAGCGACCTCTGAATCCTCTGAGGACTGCCCTGCTTCGACGACGACAAGAAACTCCCGAGGGCAGCGGACCTGCTCCAAAAAGACTGCAACTTTGTTTCAAGAAGCAGCTTTAAAGAACCCTGCAACTCCCCGCAAGAAGCGTGAGACTTGCAACACTGCACCCGGCGACCCCGACTCGGCTGGTGGAGAACCAACACCTCAGGGAGGACCCCCGGACTACTCTACGACTGTGAGTACCAAAACCTGTCCCCCCTGAGCCCCCACAGCGCCGCCTGCAGAGGGAATCCCGAGGCTTCCCCTGACCGCGACTCTCTGAAACCTAAGTCCCGACGCCTGGAAAAGACACTGCACCCGCAGCCCCCAGGACCTGAAGGACCGGACTTTCACTGCAGAAGTGACCCCCAGGAGTCCCTCTCCCTTGTCCAAGTGGAGGTTTCCCCGAGGAAGCCCCCCCTTGTCTGCCTGCAGCGCTGAAGAGATCCGTTGATCTCTCATAGACTAACATTGAAAACCCGACGCTTGTTTCTACACTGCACCCGGCCGCCCCCGCGCCGCTGAGGGTGAAATTTCTGTGTGGGCTTGTGTCCCCCCCGGTGCCCTACAAAACCCCCCTGGTCTGCCCTCCGAAGACGCGGGTACTTACCTGCAAGCAGACTGGAACCGGGGCACCCCCTTCTCTTCATTCTAGCCTATGCGTTTTGGGCACCACTTTGAACTCTGCACCTGACCGGCCCTGAGCTGCTGGTGTGGTGACTTTGGGGTTGCTCTGAACCCCCAACGGTGGGCTACCTTGGACCAAGAACTGAACCCTGTAAGTGTCTTACTTACCTGGTAAAACTAACAAAAACTTACCTCCCCCAGGAACTGTGAAAATTGCACTAAGTGTCCACTTTTAAAGTAGCTATTTGTGAATAACTTGAAAAGTATACATGCAATTGAAATGATTCAAAGTTCCTAAAGTACTTACCTGCAATACCTTTCAAATGAGATATTACATGTAGAATTTGAACCTGTGGTTCTTAAAATAAACTAAGAAAAGATATTTTTCTATAACAAAACCTATTGGCCTGGAATTGTCTCTGAGTGTGTGTTCCTCATTTATTGCCTGTGTGTATGTACAACAAATGCTTAACACTACTCCTTTGATAAGCCTACTGCTCGACCACACTACCACAAAATAGAGCATTAGTATTATCTCTTTTTGCCACTATCTTACCTCTAAGGGGAACCCTTGGACTCTGTGCATGCTATTCCTTACTTTGAAATAGCACATACAGAGCCAACTTCCTACAGGGAGCATATCTTGAAGTGTGACCATATGAAAATGTTCTGATATAATGTAATGATTTAAATGTCAGATCTATGAATAGTCTTAGAGAGCCATCTCTCCTGGGTACAAGAAAGTAAAGGGAATACACTCTGGTTCCTTGAAGTTGAATAGGAGGTTGTTCTCTTACCCAGTTTGTAGTAAAGACTGTATTTTTTGTTTGAGGTGAGTGATGTGATTCTGTTTAAGTTTGTGACAACAAGGCTGGGTGTTTGGAGGTGTGGAACTGAGCTCCAGACAGTAACCATGTTGGATAATAACAAACACTCATTGAACTGTTGTAATTTGTTTGCCAATTTTGGAGAAATAACTGAAGGCGGGAAGCTGGAATAAGTCAGTGTTTAGAGACAGTGGTGGAGGATTGAGGGGAGCGTGTTTTACATCTACCCCTGTAATTGATTCCCATATATGTACACCTGTAAAAACCTCTGTGTGAGGATGTGTGTGGCTGACCTTTATTGTATGATGATGTTTCACCTGAAGATTTAGAGGTTGGCTTGTATTGTGGCCTACGAAAAGCACGACGAGAAGCAGGAAGATGGAGGGTGCCCATGGATTTTGCCACCTCATTGTCCTTTTTCATCTTTTCTAGTGCCTAATCTACTTGGAGACCAAAAAGATGCTCTTTATCAAATGGAACATTTAATATTGTTTGTTGTACCTCTTGTTTGAATCTGGAAATATGTAGCCATGCAAATTGGCTTAAAAGGACACTGGTATTGATAGCTCTGGCTGCTATGGGATACAAGTCCAAAGCACAGCGTTTGGAACTGTTGTAAATTAACTGTCCCTCATTAATAATTTCTTGTCCTCTTCTGTGCTCCTTTGGGAAGTACTGGAGTAACTGCTCCATTTCGTCCCAATGGACACGATCATATCTTGCCAGGAGTGCCTGCATATTGGCAATACACCAGTGATTTGCCGCCTGAGCAGTCACTCAGTTGCCAGAGGTGTCAATGAGTTTACTCTCCTCATCAGGTCGTGGAGCATCTGGAGCAGCTTGGGAATTAACTCTTCCTAGCATTTGACACAACCAGAGTCTGCTGGAATTTGACCCTTGATATATAGCTAGGGCCTGTGGGCGAAGCCTTGTATTTTTTTTATCCACTCCTGGGGTAATAATACAGGCTCAGGTTGGGTCTTAAAATATATTGTCAGCATGTCTTAACATGCCATTCAGCATAGGGAGGTACTGCGTAGACTTATGTGCGGCAGAGTCTCAATAAAAACAATCATCCTCAATAGGATCCTTTAGGGAGAGGTACTGGTGGAATGTAGCTGCCCTTCCCACTCGTTCTCGAAAAGAAATAAGTTACTTACCTGTAACTGTAGTTCTCCAGTATTGGAAGCTTTCATAGATTCACATGCTTGAATTCTTCCCCGTAGGAATATACAAACTAGGCCTGAAAAGACATGGCCAAGGCCTCAATAGAGTAACCTATCACAGTAATTTTGTAAAATAGACCCAACTTCAAATTTGAACCAATCAGATTGCCTCACCCCTTAGGACCCCCTGTGAGGAGCTGCCTTCCCTCAGATTTTCCGAGCATAAGTGCTGTAATAATGAAAAACACTGGGAAAAGAGAGAAAGTGAGCTCCTCCGGGGGAGGCGGGTGGGTCGCATGTGAATCTATGAAAGCTTCCAATAATGGAGAACTACAGTTACAGGTAAGTAACTTATTTCTTACTCCAGTATTGGAACTTTCATAGATTCACATGCTTGAATAAGACTAGCAAGCAGTAACCAACGCATTTTCTGTATTGATGAACACTGTTCATCTCATCATAAGATATCGTTCGCATTAAAAGAGGTAAATGCAAAGCAATAAAAGTTAACCCTCTGAAACATAAATGAATATGCTTAAGAGGTACGTTAATATTTAACAGAAAATGTGATATTGTATCAGAAGCGGATGGTGGGAAAACAAAAGCTCACCTTATCGGAAAAATGCCTAAGGACTGCTTGACCCACCGCTGCATTTCGTAGCGCCTTAGCATCCAGACAGTAATGCTTCGTGAAGGCGTGTGTCCTTCTCCACGTCGCTGCTCGACAGATGTCCGGCAGTGACACACCAGAGAAGAGCGCACAGGATGTACAGACTGCCCTGGTAGAATGCGCACGTACTCTGGCATCCAGGGGTCGACCAGCCCTTTGATGGCAAAAGGCTATTGCGCTTGAGATCCATTTAAAAATAGTCAGTTTAGCAACAGGATGCCCTCTTCTGGGTGCACTAAATGCAAACAGTTGATTTGATTTCCGGATCGAGGATGTTCGCTGCAGATAAAATTTAAGGCATTGTTTGACATCAAGGGAATGCAACAATCTTTCTGCTCCAGTCTGAGGCTGTGGAAAGAAAGTCTTTAGCACCACTGGCTCATTAATATGGAAGTCTGACAGCAATTTGGGGATAAACATAGGGTTTGTCCGTAGGATGACTATCATCAGCAAATCTCATGAAAGGTTCCTGTATGGTAACTGCTTGGATCTCGCTTACTCGGCGAGCAGATGTTAAAGCCAAGAGGAGTGCAACCTTCCAGGAGAGATACTTAATGTCTGACTTCTGAATGGGCTCGAATGGCTCCTTCATTAGTTGAATCAGGACTGTATTTAGCTGCCAAGCTGGAGGCGGTGCTCTGACTGGAAGAAAAGATCGGAACCGATCTTTCATGAATTGCTTGATAAGCCTATGAGACCAGAGGGAAGGTCCATTAGAAAGCCATCTATATCTGGAGATAGCAGCCAGGTGAACTTTAATAGATGCATGCGCGAGACCTGATCGCGCCAGATGAAGATATGGTAAAACCTGGTCTGGAGCAGATGTAAGCGGATGAATGCCATTAGGAACACACCATAAACAAAACCTTTTCCATTTTAATCTGTATGTTTTACAAGTGCTATCAGCACGTGCTTTAGCTAAATGAGTTTTGCAGTCATTAGGAATATTCAAATGGCCGAACTCATTTTACTCAGGAGCCATGCACATAATCTGAGAGTCTTGGAATCCGGATGCCTGACTTGGCCCTGGCTGATGGTTAGTAGCTCCGGTATAGGTGCAAACCTGATGGAAGGACTCGAGGACAGCAACAGAAGTTCTGTGTACCCCGGTTGACGTGGCCAGGCTGGAGCAATTAGGATTATCTAGAAGGGTTCCGATTTGATCTTGCTAATGACTCGCAGAAGTAGAGGTATCGGAGGAAAAGCGTAAGCATAAATCCCTGACCATGCTATTGAAAGGGCATTTCCCCACGACCCTGGTTGGTGATGCCAGCTTTCATGAAACCGGCCTTTCGCGTTCCGGGACGTCGCTAACCGGTCCAGATTTGGTTTTCCCCACCTGAGAAATATTGCATCCAGTGCCCTCTGATTCAGCTCCCACTCGTAGGAAGATGTGCCGAGCCTGCTTATTGAGTCTGCTGGGTTGTTGCTCACTCCCGGAAGATGTTCTGCTCGTATGTGCACTGAATGTTGAATGCACCAGCTCCAAATGGTTTGAGCTTCTCTGGACAGCAGATGAGACAGAGTCCCTCCTGGTTTGTTGATGTAGTGCACGGCGGTCGTATTGTCTGTTGGGACAAGCACCGATGAGCCACATATTCTTGGCAGATAAGCTGCAATGCCAGGTACACAGCTCTGAGCTCAAGGAGGTTGATGTGAAGAGTAGCATGAGAAGGGGGCCACCTGCCACTCACTTGAAGACCTTGAAGACATGCACCCCATCCCACCATCGAAGCATCCGTTGTTATGGTAAAACGGAGGGACCTGAGCTAAGAATCCTAAACCATTGAAGATGTTTGTCGGTGTTGACCACCAATTGAGGGAGTCGACGATCCTTGCTGTTATCTGTATGATGTCCCCGAAGGAACCTTGTGTCTGTTACAACTGTTTGTCAAACTCTTCTTGTAAAGGGCGCATCCGAAGGAGACAGTGGGGAACTAGATTGATACAGGACGACATCATCCCCAGTAATGATTTGAACTTTCTTACTGAAAGAAACTTTCTTTTCCAAATTGTATCTGCTAGGGTAACAAGTTTGAGTTGTCATTTCTCAGCTGGGAACGCCTTTGCTTGAGTCGTGTCCAGTATATCTCCCAGGAAAACTATTCTTCTGATAGGCTAAAGATGGGACTTGTTTCGACTGAGAGTGAGACCTAGTTGTTGGAATAGGCGTAATTTTGTCTTGAGAGAGAGTGGCGTAGAGAGTGGATGTCGGAAGACTTCAGTTACCAGTTGTACAGATATGGGAATACCTGGTGTTTGAAGTGCCTCAGATACGCTGCAACAGGGGCTAAGCCTTTTGTGAAAATCCGGGGAGCGGATTAGAGTCCGAAAGGTAGCACCTTGAATTGAAAGTGCCGCCCAGCTACCATGAAACTTAAGAATTTCTGGTGTTTGGGGTGAATGGATATGTGGAAGTAGGCATCCTGCAGATCTAGGGAAGCCATGAATTCCCCTATGTTGTGAAGTTGCAAAACATCCTTCAGTGTTACCATGTGGAAGGATTGCTTCTTTAGATATTTGTTGAGCTCCCTGAGATCCAGGATGGTTCTCCACAAACAAGCTTTCTTACTGATGAGGAAGAAGCAAGAATAGAAACCGCTTCCTTTTTGAGAATAAGGCACTACCTCTATCGCCCCTTTGGATAACATGACATCTATTTCCAGAAGGAGACGATGCAGATGTTGACGTGCCCGGGAAGGCGGAGTCTCGGGGGGGATGCAAGTGAACTATAGCAGATGACCATAATTTATTATGACCAGAACCCACTTGTCGTTTGTGATCTTACGCCAACGTTGCAGGTGAGGTGTCAAAGAAGGAGAGGTAGCAGGCCCCTGGAGGCTGTCATTGCCTGCGGAAGGTGTCAGATTGTCTCCTCGACTTCCCTCTAGGAGGAGGGCTGTTGTATGCCACCGACAGAGGTGGTCTCTGATGGTTTTGGGGTCTGGAAGACTGGTATTGAGAGGAATAAGTTGGATACCTGAATGATTGGTAACCACCTTGAAAGGAACAGTGGCCTCTACCTCTGGATCCTCGAAAGGGTGTGCACTTATACTGCAGTGATCCTAAAGACCTGGAAGTATCTGTCTGCTTTGATTGCCTGAAGAGCATCATCCACATGTTTACCAAAAAGATCTTGCCCATCATAAGGGAGGTCAAGGATCTTTGTTGGGACATCCGGTCTAAAATTTCTGGCCTTAAGCCACCTTTGGTGCCTTAAGACAGCTGAACCAGCCAGTAGCCGAAACCCCATAGCAGCAATGTCCGAAGCACAGTCAACCTCTGCAGACGTGCGTGGACCTTCAATGAGAATCTTTATCTTCTGGATTCCAGCAAGTCGGAAGCGATAATCGACTGAGTGTGAAATGTCCGACCATAGCTGCCTGTCATATCTGCCCAGGAGCGCCAGGGAATTTGCAGCACGGACCACAATAGAAGACATGGAAGAAAATCTCTTTCCAATGTTGTCAAGGTGCCTACCATCCTTGTCTGGCGTTGCAGATAGAGGTGCTGAAGGGTTTCCAGAGCGTCGCTGGGCAGCTTGAGAAACCACTGAATCTAGTTTTGGATGACCCACCAAGCAAGCAGGGACATCCTCTGTTGCTTTATATTTCTTATCCAGCTTTGGCAACACCTCTGGTACCGTTGCGGGGTTCCGCATAATTTTTAATCCCCGTTTCCATACATGATTTATAATAGGGATTGCTCTGACTACTTTCTTATGCGGCTCTTTAAAGTCATAAGAAGCAATCCTGCTGTGAGGATGGCATTTGGAGCTCAAAACGTGCAGCCGCTGTTTCTAATAGATTATGAAAAGATCCAATATACTCTGGCAGGGATTAAACTGCAGTTTGCTACGGTGAGGGGGGTGCCAGGAGTACATAATCATGCCATTCACCCTGCTCCAAGAGAACTACTTCTACAGCCGCTTCATCTGGCTTGGGCTTGTGGACTCTGTGGAGCTTGAGGAGGTATTTGCGGTGCAGCAGGAAGAACTGGTAGAGGTACCGGAGTACATTGTGCAGTAACCACGGGTGTAGGATCTCTTGCCGACTGAGGATGGAAGCGCTCCCTATAATCCGCCAGCATGGCCTGTAGGTCAGAAACAAGACCAGAAGGCAAGCACACCATTCCTTGTTGTTGGTGCTGTGGGACTATATCATAATAATGCTGATTATAATAGGAGTCATCATCAGAGTACTCCTGAAATTTAACATGCAACTGGGATGGACTCCTGGCTACTCCAAACAATGCGTCTTGATCTGATTCTTCATCATCATCGGCAAAAGTCTTGACACCTTGCTTGGTGATGCGACAGACGGTGTCAAATGAGTCTTGGAAAGCCTCTTGAGAGGAGTATGCTCCGCAGATTGATATTATGGCAATGTTGATGGTCTCTGCCACTTTGCTGGAAACATTTTGATAATCGACGAGAAAAAAACTGTTGTCGTCGACGGAGGCATCGACGATATCGTTGTCACTGGAAACGTCGACGGGGTGGTTGACGACGATAGTACCGTCGAAGGGAGCGCCGTGGTGAGATCAATCGGCGATGGGAGTGTCGTCGACGAGAATAGCGTTGACAAAATGGGGTGTCCTGTCGACGAGGATGATAGCATCGTCGACGAGGATCCTGCAGCCGCTGCCATTGACATTGAAAGAGTGACTACAACCAGCGTCACTGATGAAATAGTCAGTCATCAACGAGAGTACCGTTGACGATGGCGCTGTCGGCGGTGCTGAACTTGGTTTCTTTAACTTGTGGTGAACCTTAGGCGGTGGGGTAGCGAGTTCAGAAAGTCTTTTTGGATTATTTTTTTGAAGCATTCTGTGCCTGTTTTCTTCCTCTGCGGAGAGGTAGGACTTTTAGAAGATGTCCCAGCTGATTTTTGTGCCATTTTCTTAGGTGGCTCTTGAATATCCAAGCCCTCCTGCTTTCTTTTAACAGGTGTTTTAGGAGCAGAAATAGAGGAGGAGGCACTATCCTCATCAGAGGCTGAGTGGGCAGTCCTACCTCTCTGAAGCCACAACAGCAGACAACCCTCTCTGTCTTTCAAAGTCTTTGTAGAGAATTTTCTCCGTATTTTGCAGTCCTTTGTTTTATGGCTGGGATATAAGCAGTAAATGCATTACTCATATGGATAATCCACATATAAACTTTTCTTCAAGCAAGAGGCACAGGATCTAAGAAGGCCTTTCCTTGGTGTGTCTAACATGGCAGCCAGTTTGAAGCACCAGAGAAGAAAAGAAATGTCCCAAAACTGAAGTATTAGATCTCCTGAGAGAAAATATTGAGCAGAGCGAAAAGGCAGCCCCTCACAGGAGGTTTTAAGGGGTGAGGCAACCTGATTGGTTAAAATTTGAGTTTGGGTCTATTTTACAAAATGACTGATCGGTTATTCCATGGAGGCCTAGGCCATGTATTGTATACGTACATTTTCAGGCCTAGGTTGAATATTCCACCGGAGACTACCATCTCAACGATGGGGAAGTATTCAAGCATGTAACTCTATGAAAGCTCCAATAAATGAGTAAGAAGTGGTGCTATTGGGTGGTGAAGGTCTAGATGAGTAAGCCTCTATATCTGTATCAGTGTATATGCCTACGTCATACTGAGACCACAGATTTATGAAACGCAAAATGATAAAGAGAAACGCGATCAATAACAATACCAACAGAGTTGGAGAAGTTTTCCTGAATGAAAGCGACATAATAAGGTCTTGAACCGGAGCTCTGAGAGAACATGACTGGAGCAGACAGCAGATGAAAACAGTCTGAAGATGGAGTCAAGGACTATGTGTATTACCAGCTAGAAGAGTCAGTACGTTGTGACTCAAAAGACTTTTATAACAAAAACAACTTGCAACCTTCCAGACCCTACACTAGATGGCAGAAGTATGCAGGTCATGTGTATCTACAGCCAAACATGCCATCAAACTGACTGGTTATGCCTTTGTTATTTAGTACAACAGTGCACACTTGAAGAGGGACTAATGATCTGAGGTCAGAGACGGACGTCGAAATAGGATGTCATGCTGGTGTTGTCTATATTGATACCCACACAGAAGGAACTGTTGTAGACCTCTGAGCCGGTATGAAAAGCTGAACTGGAATTAGTATGGGCTGGGTAACAGGGCTTGAGAGATGATTCTGCATGAGGGGTGGGGGAAAGACCTGTTGGCAAAAGTTAGACTATCTTTAACAGCTCAGAGGCAAACAAAGGTTGATAAGAATGAGCTGAGCTGGAAGTGCATGAACTATGTGCTGCATAACTTCCTTTAAAGCTGCTATTTGATGTGGAATCAATGACAGGTTGGGGAATCCAAGGTGCGCCAGGACCAACTCCAGGACAGGTTCAAATTAGCCTGACACCAAAGGGGTAAAATGTTTTGCTTGACACCCTCGTACCTTCTCACTAGACTCCATGGTGGGTGAGGGGCCAAGTTGCCCTTGGTTTTCTTGTTCTTACCAAGCACCTTCAAGTTTGTTGAAGACTTTGACCAGCAACTGGACTTTTTGCAGAAATCGCCTCGCACTGGGATAGTCAGCTGCCACGTGATTAGGAGCAGGACTTGTGCTTCGACTACAATGGCTTCTCTACTTCCCAGTTTAAACCTTCACATCTTGTTCCCAGATCCTCTTTAAATATATATTGCAAGTTGTGACTTAAGCCTAAGCACTACAAAAGCATGTTGTGTGGGTCTGTGACAGACATCTAGTACCTACAGTATCGGCACGGTTTGAAGGTGGGGATGTTTTCCCTGGCTTATGGTTGTTGTAAGACTTTTGAAACCTCAAAAAACTGACAATGTTGCAAATGGAGCTCCAGATATGCAAGGATGTGACACCAGAATGGAGTGGTGAACCCTTACATGTGTGTCAGCTCAGATACTTCCAAGGGGGTGTGGCGTCATTAGAACCAATTTCCGGTGTGCAGGAGCATTGCTAGCAAATTTCTCCAGATCCAACATTGGCCTACTCAAATGGTTAGGAATCTACTGTTAAGAGTACAAACGTAAATTATTAAATAGTTCATTTGTCATAATTTGCAGTTTTCTGTTGTAGATGCTTGTAAGCTTTTTCCTAGCCATGCATATTATGCAAATAATTTAAGTAACTTACAACTTAAACTGTAAGAAGAAAATTGTTTTAGCTATCCCTTGCTACAAATGACCAGAAAGTTACATTTTGAAAGCTAAATACTGACACAATTTTATTAATGAGTTTTAAATCATGTGCACGCTGTTAATTAAAATAAAGATGACAACAGCTGTTGCAACCAAGATATGAGTGCTAAGCATAAGGAAATCGCCACAAAAATCGGCAGCCACATTGTACTGGTCAATACTACTAACCTGCAATGGTGCTTTCTGCTTGTTTTGGAGAACTGTGTTGTCCAAATTGGTTTCCATCTCTGCCACGCCACTGTTTCCAATTGAAACTACTTCTATTCTATTTTTCTCATTTGAAATCACTGGACTGTTGCTTTTGTCTATACTATTTCTTTGAGTCATAACAAGTGATGTGTTGTTTTTTTCAACTGAAGCTACACCTTTGGTGTCTTTTCCTGCTAAAGCTACATGTTTGGCAGTTCGTGCAGCTGTTACAGGCTTGCTGCTTTCTTGTCCTGAAGCCACTGGTTTGCTGTTCTTTTCAGCCGAGTCTTCCTTGGTTTCAGTGGAAGAATTTTGTGAATTGGCTTTGATGGCAACACCCAAAATCATTGCTACTGTTTCAAGTTCGTACAGCTTTGTCCTGGCATCTGCAGCCTCCTGGCATATTTCCACCATCTCAACCTTAATAGAATCTTGCATCCTGGTCACTTCATTCAGGACTGCATCTGTGTTGGTGTCTTTGTCATGGGGTTTCTTTCTGAGCATCTCCGCTAATCGAGAAAAAAAGAAAGGAACAACTTGTAAACATTTAGACTGAGACCATTTTTCTCAAAAGAGAAAGAGTTCAATTCATTAAACAGTTTTCAGACTGTTCATGCATGGCGAAACATACTGCAAGTACTTGAGCTCTACTGTCAGGGGCGATAAGCAGGATCCAGCGTGAAAGACAAACAAGTTGGGTCAGTCATTATTTGATGACAGCCCAGAAAGCGGACGTTGTCTACTCGTTGTAGAAGTGGTTTACATTTAGGTCTGCCTACTAAATAGTTAAATTATCTTATCAGTATTGACATGCTCAATATGTGTGGCTGCATGGTTAGCTTCCGGCAAAATATAGTAATTTTTCGTTTTATCCTGTGACTCAGATTACCACCAGGATGAGCAACGATGTGGCTTCTGGGTAGCTGCTACAGGCTGTGCAGTCAAACGTGAAGTAAGAGTTACTAATTTCAGTGCAGTTAATATTCCACTCCCCAAATGCCCTTCAATAGGTCATGTACTGTGGGTCTTGAGTATTTCTTCCCTTTAACCAGGCGAGTCCTTTACAGTGTGTGTCTGCTTCCAACTACTCCTAGCCTGACTTGTCTGCGCAGGAAATACAGAATGCAGCCTGAATAAGTACGTTCAAATGCTTTCTCTCCTGTTACAGGCTTCTACCCACACATATAGCAATGAATGGCCTATACGAAAGCACCAAAATGTGTTACTTCGTTAGCTGTGTGGATAATCTTAAATGTCACACCTCCAACAAAAATAAAATTTCTGCTTTTCCTCACTTGACAATAGGTCAGAGAAGCACTTCAAACAGTGCAAAGGTGCATCTCTTGCCCTGCAAAGAAGTGAACGGTAACGTTACGTGTCTTTAAATTCAGTTTTACATCACAAACATTGACTATGAGCCAAGACAGCAAAACATAAAATACAAAAATGCTATAAACTCAAACTATGTATGTAAAGAAAAAAATGACCTTCCATATTTTACCTTTACAGAACTGAAAATGTTTAAAAATACGTTTAGCAACAAGATTTTCCACAACAGTTTGTTGATTACCCCTATTAAGAATAAAAGGAGGAAAAGCTATCATTGTCATGCAAGATCAAAGCAAAACAAAATATCTGTCACTTCACGGCCGTACACCAAAGTCCTTAAGCATACGTCCATAACAATACATCCATAAGCTTGCTCCACAGCGACAGTGAGCACCTTAATTATTTTTTCTATCTCTGTGAGAAGTAATCCATAAAGTGCTCTGCTCTTATCTGCGGTCACACAGAAGTGCCATCTGAAACAGTTATTTTAGATGTTCAGGAACATTTTGCCTGAGTTTTTATAAATAACATGCTGGCAGGTATGTTTTCATTTTAACTTCATTTCTTTTTTGTGTTTACTTCTGAATCTTTCTGCCCATGGACATGAATTCAGTACAGTGTGAATCAGTGGGGAATTCTGCTCACGTTGCGTTAGTTAAGCTGTCTTTTCTGCATGATCGTTCTGGCTTTTTCATCTTTTGCTGGACCCTCTATTTTTCCTGGTGGTGTAGTAAATTATCTCTTCTCCTTTTCACATGGTTGAATTGGGATATACTCATTGTTATATTTAATTTGCCTATGCGTCCCTAGTATATGGTAAAAATTTACTGAGGCATGTAAGTTAAGTACTACTAGTGGACTACAGCACCTATTCAGCCATCCCTTACAATAGACGTGCAAACATGGTTTCAGGTCTACAACTATAGCCTAACTGTTGCAGTGTAAAAATTACAATTCCACCTGTCAAAAGAAACTTTTATGAGAGATAAAAACTACCTTTTAACTATTAGTAAGTCACCTCTATGAGGCCCTTGTAGCCCACAAGGAGGGTGAATGGTGTTTAAAAGTAGGACACGTATAAATGAAATGTTAACATGTCCTTATAGTAACTAGAACCCAAAAGTGATTTTCACTGTTATAGGACAGGCAATCTACCTAGTCATAAGGTCCTGAAGAAGCGTCACTGGATCCGGCTGGACCATAGAGACGCGAAACATGTTAACCCTTCGTCAGGGATGATTTGGTAGTTCCCCACCCCTTCTCTCCCCCCCCCCCTGGATTAATAAAATGGTTACCCTCTGTTTCGGATTTGTGAGCTCATTTTAATCTTTAGTTTGACTCTCGTAGTTTTCTCTTTTCCAAACTCACTCTTGGGGTCTTCGCATCATCGAGAAAAGATCTCCGGCAAAGAGATCCCTTCGGGGGGTGCCCGTCAGACATTGCAGCACCAGTCTGACGAGGAGCAACTCCGATGATGAAGCATGACACCCAGTTGGGTGTGTGAGGATTCTTGCTCCTAAAATTTAGGACTCCTTTGTATCCCTTCGCCTATTTTTCCTTTGGAACAGTGTATCTTGTTTATTTTCACAGTATTAACATCGGGAGGACATACACTGGACAATTATTCCTCCCTATGCCTCTGTTTATTATTTTACTGCTGTAGGGGATGCATGTGTAATGTTGCCTGGGGGGACTATGGCAATGCAATAAGCCATAATTCCCAAGAGACGTATGGTGTTCCTTACTGTGTAAGACTGGTTTTCCTGGAACTGAGGTAGAAGTGTCTGAAAATTCTGAATGCGAGTGGGATGGGGGTATGCTAATCTAAGTGTATGTTTGATATTTAGGTCAGTACTTTTTTACAGTGACAAGCTGTGTAGCCGATTCGAAAGATAGTCTGTCCTGCACTTCTAGGAGACGTGCGTCCGGGGAGGAGGGTGGGTTGTTTATGACTTTGATGAGGATACCCCTGGAGGAGAACTAGGATTTACAGCAGTGGTTCCCAAACTTTTTCGATCCCCGGCTCCTTTGACCTATTGGCCGTGTTGGCCACGGCTCCCCATTATGTTACTTTTTTTTGGCGGGTGGGGGAACGTAATCCCAGCCTGTACCTGTACCTACACTATTTACAGTTTGACTTCTTAATTCTCTCGTTCAGGTTCCTGAAAACCATTTATTTTAAATTATTTCTTTTGTCATAGGGATATTATTAATGGTACTCTGGCGCCCTCCGCTGGTCACAATAATTAATGCAGGGGGTTTTGTTTCCAAAACCACGGTGAAAAGCTACCGATTAAAAGCACCTCCGAGTGGTTTCCAGACTGTGTGCGGCGCCCCTGGCTAATTTTGACGGCGCACCAAGGAGCCGCGGCGCACAGTTTGGGAACCACTGATTTACAGGTAAGTAACTTATCCTTCTCTTCCAGGGGGATCCTCATCAATAGTCATAAACATTGAATAGATTAGCAAGCCCATCCCTTGACTTTGCGGACTGTCCATTAACAGTGCAGGAATAGATATGCATCATGCAAACAGATTTCTCAGAGAAGCTTGCCCAACTTGGGCGTCTGCTCTTGCATCGGAGTCCAAACAGTAATGTCTAGTAAATGTATGTACAGACTTCCATGTAGCAGCCTTACAAATTTCAGAGATTGGAACATTATTAAAGAGGGCAGCAGTAGCCGCCTTTCCTCTTGTGGAATGCGCTTTAGGTCTAGCAAGTAGTTGTTTGTTAGCCAACCGGTATGCATTAACAATACAAGAAACTATCCATCTTTATATGGTTCGTTTTGATGCTGCCTCCCCTGTTCTCAAATGACCATAATTTATGAACAAGTGGCTGGAACGTCTAATCAGCTTGGTTTTATCCACATAAAATTTTAACACTCTTTTCAGATCCAGGGAGTGCAAAGCTTTCTCCGCCGGAGTCTCCGGGTCTTTTCACAAAACAAAGTGGATAGACTGTAAAATACTCTAGGCAACCTACTGGGGCCTACTTGTTTTACTTTTACTGACTTACTGCTTTATGTATTTAAACTTACCGTGAGGCTCCCACCTCGACGACGGGGATGATTCAAGCATGTGAATCTATGAAAGATCCAATACTGGAGAAGGTGTAGGTGTCTGGATGCGAAGCTTGGGCATTTTTGCTTGTTGCCAATATGTCTATTTATGCTGTCCTCCACTTTTTTGAAAGTACTGATGAAGTACCTGAAAGTGAATCTCCCATTCGTGTATCTGTTGATGTGTCCTGCTTAGGAGATCTGCTGGCTGATGTTGTATTCCTGGGATATATTCTGCTAGTAGATAAACGTGACTGTGACTTGCCCGTTTTCATATTGTTTGGGCCAGAAGGGACAGCTGAGAAAAAATTTGTCCCGCATTGTTTCTTTAGATAATACATGGTTGCCATTTTGTCTGTTTTTATCAAGACAGTCTTGTGTTTGAGAAGTGGTTGAAACACTTAAGGCAAGGAATACAGCTAATAATTCTAAATGGTTTATGTGATAATTTAGCTGCTTTGAATCCCATTCCCCCTGAATGGTAAGGTTGATGAGATGAGCTCCCCAACATGGATTAATCTGTTGTTAATGTGGTCTGATGCACAGGGTCTCGAAATGACCACCCCGTTATTAAATTTCTGAGATTCCACTATTGAAGGGACCTGTGTATTTGGCTGTCTAACACTAGATCTTGCAATTGACCCTGTGCTTCAGACCATTGCTGTGAGAGGCACTGTGGTAGCCTTCTCATGTTTAGTCTTGCATGCGGTACTATTGCTATGCAGGATTCCATCATTCCCAATAGTTTCATGATAAATCTTACTGGGTATTGTTGATTTGGCTGCATTTGTGGTATGAGATTTTGGAAAGCTTGTGTCCTTTGTGCATTTGGATAGGCTAATGCTTTTTGATTATTGAGAATAGCACCTAGGGAAGGTTGTACTTGTGCTGGCTGAAGATGGGATCACCCTGAGTTAACCCTAATGTATGTAGGGTTTCTATTGTGAGTGTCCTGTTGACATTGTATAAAACTGCCCGATTTTACTAGCCAAACGTTGAGATAAGGAAAGACATGTATGTGTTGTCTTCTTAGGTAAGCTGCTACTACTGCTAGGAATTTTGTGAATACTCTTGGAGCTGTTATGCCGAATGGCAGAACTTTGAACTGGTAATGTTTTCCTGCCATCACAAACCTTGGGTATTTTCTGTGAGCTGGATGGATGGGTATATGGAAATAAGCATCCCTGAGGTCTAATGCAGTCATGTAATCTTGTTCTTGTAGAAGTGGAATGACATCCTGCAGAGTTACCATGTGAAAGTGTTCTGACAGGATATATAGATTTAGTGGTCTGAGATGTAGAAAGGGTCTGAGAGTGCCATCCTTTTTGGGAATGATGAAGTATAGTGAGTATACTCCTGTTCCTTATTGAGAATGTGGGACTAATTCTATTGCCTGTTTTAGTAGTAGCGATTGTACTTGTTGTAATAGAACATTGTATTCTTGGGACAACCTGTGATAATGTGGAGGAATGTTTGGAGGGGTAGAAATCAATTCTAGGCAATAACCATTGCAGGATAAGGATTAGTTACTTACCTGTAAATCCTAGTTCTCTTCCAGGGGTATCCTCATCAAAGTCATAAACATTGAATATTCCCGCCCTTGTGCGGGGACCCCGGAGCATATATATATAAAATACATACATAATATCATGTGTAAAACAGCAATGCAGGCTATAATCATAAATAGGCTAAAATGCTTTATTTCTATGCAAGTTTTTTTTTTTTTTTTTTTTATATTATAAAATCACAATATATCATAAATATCTACCTAAGCCCCAAAAACTGGACTTAGGGAAGTAAACAGCAGTAAATATCAGAGAAAAATAGAAAAAAACACATTGAAAAACAATGAAGCATTCTTAGCCAATAGGCTGCATGCAGGTTAACACAGGAGAACCATAAAAACTTTGGCACCGTGCGCCTTTAAGACCCTGAGCACCTCCAGTATCCCACCATGCCTCAGAGGTGAAGGGAAGGTGACAGTTGGTTCACAGTTAGGTCAGTACTTTTTTATGGTGACAATCTGTGTAACTGATCAGAAAGATAATCTGTCCTGCACTTCTAGGAGACTTAAGTCCGGGGAGGAGGGTGGGTTGTTTATGACTTTGATGAGGATACCCCTGGAAGAGAACTAGGATTTACAGGTAAGTAACTAATCCTTCTCTTCCAGGGGATCCTCATCAATAGTCATAAACATTGAATAGATTAGCAAGCCCATCCCTAAACTCTGCGGACTGTCCGAAAGAAGTGCAGGAAAGAATACATATTCATGCAAATAGATTTCTAAGAGAGGCCTGCCCCACCTGGGCATCCGCTCTTGCATCCGAGTCTAAACAGTAATGCTTAGTAAAGGTATGCACAGACTTCCATGTAGCAGCCTTACAAATCTCGGAAATTGGTACATTGTTAAGGAGGGCAGCAGTAGCCGCTTTTCCCCTTGTGGAATGCGCTTTTGGCCTAGCCAGTAATTGCTTATTAGCCAGTTGGTAAGTGTTAACAATACAAGACACAATCCATCTTGATATAGATCGTTTAGACGCTGCCTCTCCTGTTCTTAAATGACCATAATTCAGAAACAAATGGTTAGAATGTCTAATCGGTTTTGTTTTGTCCAAATAGAATTTCAGCACTCTTTTTAAGTCTAAAGAATGCAATGCTTTCTCAGCCGGAGTCTCCGGATTGGGAAAGAAAGTCGGTAAAGATATAGTCTGATTAATATGGAATTCTGACACCACCTTCGGAAGGAAAGATGGGTGAGTTCGCAGAACCACTCTATTATCGTGAAAAACCGTGTACGGTTCTCTGCAAGACAGAGCCTGAATTTCGCTGACCCTCCTCGCTGAAGTAATGGCCACCAAAAAAGCCGTCTTCCACGTAAGGTGCTGTAAAGAGGCCTTGTGGATAGGTTCAAAGGGAGGGCCCATAAGTTTTGACAGGACTACATTCAGTTCCCATGGAGGAGAAGGTCTCCGAATGGGAGGAAAAACCTTTTTCAAGCCTTCTAAAAAATCCTTGACTACAGGTATCGTAAAGAAGGATTCCTGAGAAGGCGACTTACGATACGCTGTAATTGCAGATAAATGAACCTTAATAGAAGATACTTGCAGACCAGACTTCGCCAGATGAAGTAAATAGGATAGTATGACGTCCTCCTGAGCTCGTATGGGATTTATACCTTGTTGAGAGCACCAGATGTAAAATCTCTTCCACTTAAAAGCGTAAGAACGCCGCGTGGAAGGTCGTTTTGACTCTTTCAAGATGCTCATGCACTCCTGTGAGAGCCCTAGGTGCCCATACTGTAGGAATTCAGGAGCCATGCTGTCAAGCTCAGAGAGGGAAGGTTGGGATGTAGGATTCTGCCTTCCATTCTGCTCAGGAGATCCGGTCTGCACGGCAACCTCCTGTGAGGTCTTTCCGATAAGTTGAGTAGGTCCGTGTACCAGAATTGGCGGGGCCATTGTGGCGCTATCAGAATCATTCTGGTTCTGGAGTTGTAAAATTTGTTGATTACTGCCGGTATGAGGGGAATCGGTGGAAAGGCGTAGAGAAATGTCCCTGACCAGTTGATCAACAGGGCATTCCCTTGAGATCCCGGACGGCAGAACCTGGACGCGAAGTCTGGGCATTTCTTGTTTGTTTGGTCTGCAAAGAGATCCAACTGAGGTCGACCCCATTGACCGAAGATGTCCTCGACGACTTCGTCGTGTAGCACCCAGTCGTGCGCGTCTTCCAGATGTCTGCTCAGGAAATCTGCCTCTACGTTTTGCTGACCTGGCAGGTGTACCGCTGTGATAGACATTCCCCTGGCCAGGAGCCAATGCCATATCGTTTGGGATTCTCGAGACAGAGGTAGTGATCTTGTTCCCCCCTGTTTGTTCAGGTAATACATTGTGGTTGTATTGTCTGTCTGAATTAGGATAGATTTCCCCTGAACCAATGGAGAGAAAGATTTGAGAGCCAGATGGACTGCTCTGAGTTCCAGTAGATTTATGTGATAGTTCTTTTCCTTGTCGGACCACAGACCCTGAGCTTGGAAGGAACCCAGATGAGCACCCCAACCCTGAAGAGACGCATCCGTTACCAGAGTGTCGACTGGAATTGTCTGGTGAAACGGAGAACCTATCGACAGGTGAGGTCTGTGCATCCACCATTGTAGTGATTGAAAAGCCACTGCTGGTAGTCGAACTCTGTCCTCCCAGTGACCAGTCTTTTGGCTCCAATTGTTCTCTAATGCCTCCTGAAGGGGCCTCATGCGTAGCCTGGCATTCGGGACAATGAAGATGCATGAAGCCATGGAGCCCAGAAGCGATGTCACCTGACGAGTTGTAGGTGCATCGGCTGTTAATAGATGTTGACACTTCCTGTGGATTGATAAAAGTCGTTCCTCCGAAGGATACACTCTTTGGAGCTCTGTGTTTAGTATCGCTCCCAGGTAGTGGAGGTTTTGTGTTGGAATCAAGGTTGACTTGTCGTGGTTGATTTGAAGACCTAGAGACTCGAAAGTTCTTAGAACGATATCTCGATGTTTTCTCGCCTGATCCGGAGATGAGGCCTTCACTAGCCAGTCGTCCAGGTAGGGGTAGACGAATATTTTTTGTCTTCGAAGGTGTGCCGCTACCACTGCTACACATTTTGAAAAGACTCGGGGTGCAGACTTCAGGCCGAATGGAAGGACTCTGAATTGGTAGTGCTGTGACGCTATCTGGAAACGTAAAAATTTCCGATGTTTGGTTGCTATTGGGATGTGAAAATATGCATCCTGTAGGTCGATGGAGCACATCCAGTTTCCCTGTTGCAGTTGCGGAACAATCTGGTGAAGGGCTAGCATCCTGAACTTTTGTTTTCTTATGTACTTGTTCAGGAGCCGTAAGTCCAGAATTGGTCTGAAGAGGCCCTGTTGACCTTTTTTCGCCACCAGAAAGTAACGGGAGTACACCCCTTTTCCTTTTTGTGCCGGAGGAACCTTTTCTACAGCTTTCTTTTGTAGAAGTGCGAGAACTTCCTTGCGTAGCAGGCTGAGATGAGAAGGAAAACACCTTGCTGGCGGCAAGTGTGGAGGAGGTTTTTTGAAAAGGAGAGAATAGCCATGTTCGACAATATTGAGCACCCATTTGTCTTTTGTGATTGAGTGCCACTCGCGAAGATGATGCGTAACACTTCCCCCCACCGGAGTGGTGCACAGTGCTGAGGGAAGCAATGCCTCATTGCTTTGATGGTGTCTTTGCTGTAGACTGTTGAGGTCTACTTGACCCTCTGTCTCTTGTGGGTCTACGTGCCTGAAACAGGGGACGTCCCTGTCGTTGTTGTGGCCTTTGAGACCAGTGAGGGGTTTGAACCCTCTGCTGGAATGGTCGTCTGTCATACGGCCTGTACCTCCGCCTGAAGTCTTTTTTACGTTCCAGGCCCACTGCCCTCATCGTGTCGACTTCCGTTTTCATTCGGGCCATCTCTTCATCCGCGTGGGTACCGAACAATGAACTCCCGCTGAATGGGAGGTTCAAAATGCGCTGCTGTGCTTCCTGTTTCAGACCCGTGAGCCGTAGCCAGGAAGACCTCCTAGCGCAGATTCCGTGCGCATACCCATGCGCAGCCAAATCCGCCCCGTCCGCCGCCGCGCTGATGACCTGGTTAGATACTAGGCCCCCTTCCTGCAAGATTTCCTGGAAGTCCTGTCTATCTTCCCTGGGCAACTTTTCTGTAAATCTGTGGAGTGAGTCCCACAGAGAGCGGTCATATCTGCCCAGAAGTGCTGAGGCGCTGGAGACCTTCATAGCAGATGCCGCCGTACCGCACATCTTTCTCCCCAGAGAGTCTAGGTGTCTGCTCTCCTTATCCGGGGGGACTGTGGAAGATGATGCCACAGAGTGTGTTTTTCTGGCTGCGGCTAAGATCACAGAGTCCGGTGGCGGATCCTTCCTCAGGAATAAAGGATCTTGTTCCGGAGCTTTGTATTTCTTTTGAATCCTAGCCGGGGCAGACTTGAGAGTGGCTGGAGACAGAAAAGTGTCCATAGTCGGTTGCAGCAAACCCGGTACTAGTGGCAGCAGTTTTCTCGAGACTGATCTGTGTTGTAGGGTCTCAAAGATAACTGAGGATGAGGTGGCCGGCTCCGGTACCTCAATATTTAGCTTCTGCGCTCCCCTTAGAAGAACCTCATTAAAAGTGGTGATATCATCCACCGGGGAAATCCTAGCAGGTGGAGAATCTGTGAGTGTGGGGGAGTAGCGCCCCACAGACGATCCTGAAGAAGACCAAGAAGGTGATCCTCTGCGTGGTGTTCGTGACCTGGTTCTCCTTCGGGAACGGGACCTGCTCCGAGAGGCTGTAGCAGAGTGTGCAGGTCTTGTGGTCGGCTGACGAGAAGCAGAACGAGCCCGTCCTGCTCTAGCTGTAGGCGATGGCGTTCTCGGTAATGAGGCAGTAGGAGAATACATCCTCGAGTATTGTGAATCCGGGGATGCTGTGATGGGAGAAACATGCCCCGATGCTCTGGAATGGGATGATGCACTCCTTATAGAGACCACCGGTGAGGGAGCTTTGTCCGCTGGCTCTACTGCCTGTGACACAGCTGAAGGTTGTGTCGACGTCGATTGTATCCTCGACGTCGAAGGTTGCGATGGCTGGTCTGCTCTCGACGTCGAAGGTCTTGACGTCGGAGGTCTTGCCGTCGAGTGTCTTGACGCCGATCGCCTATCGCGGGACCTGGACCTACTCGCCGTCGTGTGTCTCGACGTTGAGTGGCGAGTGGTCGACGGCGGATGTTCATGCCGTCGAGGTGTTTTTGGTGTCGTGTCCTTCGACGCCAAGGGGTGAGACGTTCTCAACGGCGAACGGGAGCGCCGGAGATGACTCGACGCCGAACGGCGGCCTGCCGTCGACGGAGATGTACCCCTGTGTCCATGCTTCGACGTTTTGTCCCTCGACGTCGGTCTGGTCGCCGTCGACCTATGCCGGTGAGACGGTGGTGCCGATGACGTCGATGGAGAACAAACAGGTACAATCCTACCTGTCGACGTCGATCGGGCCATTCCTTCTGCTGTAGGTCTGGGAAGTGAAGAGGATGTTGACTTTTTCCTCTCCTGAAGCCCATGTAGCCTGATCTTCTCTCTGTCTTTGAGAGTCCTCCTTGACATGTTCTTACAATACTTGCAGGTGTCAGGACAGTGACTCTGTGGCAGGCAGACAATACACAGAGAGTGTGGGTCTGACTGGGCTTTCTTCTTCCCACAAGAGGGACATTTTACAAAAAGAGATGGCATTTTTCTGTCAGAAAAAACCTTCCTAGCTCAGACAAAGATGTTACTTGTCGAGTGAAAAGTGAAAAAACGCTTTTTTAAAGAATTTTTCTGAGGAAAACTCAGAAAAACTGAGAGCTCAATGCACCAGGATCCTCTCAGAAGAAGCCGGAAAAAAGAACTGACCTAACTGTGAACCAACTGTCACCTTCCCTTCACCCCTGAGGCATGGTGGGATACTGGAGGTGCTCAGGGTCTTAAAGGCACGGTGCCAAAGTTTTTATGGTTCTCCTGTGTTAACCTGCATGCAGCCTATTGGCTAAGAATGCTTCATTGTTTTTCAATGTGGTTTTTTCTATTTTTCTCTGATATTTACTGCTGTTTACTTCCCTAAGTCCAGTTTTTGGGGCTTAGGTAGATATTTATGATATATTGTGATTTTATAATATAAAAAAAAAAAAAAAAAAAAAAAAAACTTGCATAGAAATAAAGCATTTTAGCCTATTTATGATTATAGCCTGCATTGCTGTTTTACACATGATATTATGTATGTATTTTATATATATATGCTCCGGGGTCCCCGCACAAGGGCGGGAATATTCAATGTTTATGACTTTGATGAGGATCCCCTGGAAGAGAACTGAAAGTACCCATTGGTCTGTGCGATATTTTGCCATTGGGAGTGGAGTTGCTGCAGTCTGCCCCCCACGAGAGATGTGTTGGGTTGTGGGGTGCTTAATAATTCACTGTTTTGAGGCCTGGAATTTGCCTCTGGCCCTACAATGTTGGCCTCTATAAGAACCTCTAAATCCCCCTCTGGTACTGCAGTTGTTGCCCTTGTTTAGACTGGGAGTTAAAAGCCTCTGCGGATTGTGGCTTGAATCCTCCTGTAAATTGTTGCCTACGAAAGGAGCCTCTGTAAGGTGTTGTATATAAGGGCCCATTGCTTTAGCAGTGTCTGAGTCCTTCCTGAGTTTTCCTATTGTGGTGTCAACCTCAGGACCAAACAGGTGTTTATCGAAAGGCACACTCAGTACTGCCTGCCTTATTTCTGGCTTGATTTCAGAGGAACGTAGCCATGCATGACTACGTATGGTGACAGCAATATTCATGCTTCTAGCTGCTGTATCTGCAACATTAAGGGCTGACCGTATATGGTTATTACTTACGGACTTCCCCTCCTAAACAATTTGTTGAGCTCTTTTTTGGTGCTGTTTTGGCAGGTCTTTTAACAGCTCCTGCATCTTGTCCCAGTGGGATCTATCATACCTTGCAAGCAAGGCTTGTGAGTTTGCAATTCACCATGGGTTAGCTGCTTGTGTAGCTACCCTCTTGCCAGCAGCATCAAATTTCCTACTCTCCGTCAGTGGGAGGGGAATCCCCTAACAACTGACTATTGGCCCTTTTTCTAGCAGCATTCACAACCACTGAGTCTGGAGGTACTTGGTGGGTAATGTAAGCAGGGTCTGTAGGTGCAGGCTTATATTTTTGGTTGATGCATGGTGTTAAAACCCTAGCTTTGACCAGCTCACTGAATATCTCATCCGCATGTTTTATCGTGCCAGGTAGCACTGGGAGGCATTGGTATCGTGAGTGTGTGGAGGATAAGGAATTTAAAAGGAAATCCTCTTCCAAAAGGATCACTGTGTATAAGAAACCCGTGGTACGCTGCTGCCATAGAAATAACCTGCGTGTATGAAGTAGTGTCTTCTGGTGGGGAAGGTTAGGAAGGATATAAGTCCAAGTCATTAGCAGGTATAGGATCTGAATCATACAGATCCCAAGGATCAACCATATCACCATGAGAATATGTCTGTGAATGAGTTGGTGAAGGCAAAAGTGGTGGGCTAATGGGTGGTGGTGAAAAAAAGTTGTGGTGAATGAGGGGGAGAAGTATGGGTAGGTAATGGCTTCTCCTTCCATTTGAATTTTTATGCTGGTGGTGGATGTAAGGAAATGCCTCCTTGGCATGGTTACCCCCTGACCTTTTGCCTTTGCTGATGCAAAGTTATGATTAAAAAGTGTGCTGGGACTCTGCTAACCAGGCCCCAGCACCAGAGTTCTTTCCCTAAACTGTACCTTTGCTTCCACAACTGGCACAGGCCTGGCCCTCAGGTAAGTCCCTTGTAACTGGTACCCCTGGTACCAAGGGCCCTGATGCCAGGGAAGGTCTCTAAGGGCTGCAGCATGTCTTATGCCACCCTGGGGACCCCTCACTCAGCACAGACACACTGCTTGCCAGCTTGTGTGTGCTGGTGGGGAGAAAATGACTAAGTCGACATGGCACTCCCCTCAGGGTGCCATTCCAACCTCACACTGCCTATGGCATAGATAAGTCACCCCTCTAGCAGGCCTTACAGACCTAAAGCAGGGTGCACTACACTACAGGTGAGGGCATATGTGCATGAGCACTATGCCCCTACAGTGTCTAAGCAAAACCTTAGACATTGTAAGTGCAGGGTAGACATAGGAGTATGTGGTCTTGGAGTTTGTCAAACACAAACTCCACAGTTCCATAATGGCTACACTGAAAACTGGGAAGTATGGTATCAAACCTCTCAGCACAATAAATGCACACTGATGCCAGTGTGCAATTTATTGTAAAATACACCCAGAGGGCATCTTAGAGATGACCCCTGAAAACAAACCAGACTTCCAGTGTAGGCTGACCAGTTCCTGCCAGCCTGCCACACACCAGACATGCTGCTGGCCAAATGGGGAGAGTGCCTTTGTCACTCTGTGGCCAGGAACAAAAGCCTGTACTGGGTGGAGGTGCTTCTCACCTCCCACTTGCAGGAACTGTAACACCTGGCGGTGAACCTCATGGGCTCACCCCTTTTGTTACAGCACCCCAGGGCATCCCAGCTAGTGGAGATGCCCACCCCTCTGGCCACTGCCCCCACTTTTGGCGGCAAGGCTGGAGGAGATAATGAGAAAAACAAGGAGGAGTCACCCACCAGTCAGGACAGCCCCTAAGGTGTCCTGAGCTGAGGTGACCCCTGCCTTGATAAATCCTCCATCTTAAGTTTGGAGGATTCCCCAATAGGTTTAGGGATGTGCCCCCCTCCCCACAGGGAGGAGGCACAAAGAGGGTGTAGCCACCCTCAAGGACAGTAGCCATTGGCTACTGCCCTCCCAGACCTAAACACACATTCAGTATTTAGGGGCTCCCCAGATCCCAGGAAATCAGATTCCTGCAACCTGAAGAAAGAAGGACTGCTGACATACAAGCCTGCAGAGGAGGAAGACGACAACTGATTTTGCCCCAGCCCTACTGGCCTGTCTCCAACTTCGAAAACCTGCTCCAGCAAAGCATCCGACAGGGACCAGCGACCTCTGAAGCCTCATAGGACTGCCCTGACCCCCAGGACCAAGAAACTCCAGTGAGCAGCGGCCCCACTCAACAATCTGCGACAAACTTGCAACTTTAAAGACATCACGTTTCCCGCCGAAAGCGTGAGACTTCCCACTTTGCACCCGACGCCCCCGGCTCGACCTGCAGAAAACAAACACCTAAGGGAGGACTCCCCAGCGACTGCGAGCCCGTGAGTAACCAGAGACGACCACCCTGAGCCCCCACAGTGACACCTGCAGAGAATATCCCCCCTAATCGCGTCTGCCTGTAACAAGGGACCCGACGCCTGGAACCAACACTGCGCCTGCAGCTCCCAGGAGCTGAAGGAACCGAACTCCAGTGCAGGAGCGACCCCCAGGCGACCCTCTGCCTAGCCCAGGTGGTGGCTACCCCGAGGAAACACCCCCCGTGCCTGCCTGCATTGTTGAAGTGACCTCCCCACCCCCCGGGTCCCTCCATTGTTTTCAATCTAAAACCCGACGCCTGCTTTGCACACTGCATCCGGCCGCCCATGTGCCACTGAGGATGTACTTTCTGTGCCTTCTCGTGTCCCCCCCCCCCCCGGTGCTCTACAAAACCCCCCCGGGTCTGCCACCCACCCCCTGCTGGCAGACTGGAACCGGAGCACCCCTGTTCCCCATAGGTGCCTATGTGTTTTGGGCACCTCTTTGACCTCTGCACCTGACCGGCCCTGAGCTGCTGGTGTAGTAACTTTGGGGTTGCCTTGAACCGCCAAATGCACATGCCTATGCCCCAAACTTGAGACTTGTAAGTGATTTACTTACCTTCCAAATTAACCTTTACTTACCTCCCCCAGGAACTGTTGATTTTTGCACAGTGTCCACTTTGAAAATAGCTTATTGCCATTTTTACAAAGACTGTACATGATATTGTTGTCATTCAACGTTCCTAAAGTATCTAAGCGAAGTACCTTACATTTAAAGTATTAATTGTAAATCTTGAACCTGTTATTCTTAAAATAAACTAAGAAAATATATTTTTCAACATAAAAACCTATTGGCCTGGAGTAAGTCTTTGAGTGTGTGTTCCTCATTTATTGCCTGTTTGTGTTCAACAAATGCTTAACACTACCCTCTGATAAGCCTACTGCTTGACCACACTACCACAAAATAGAGCATTAGAATTATCTACTTTTGCCACTATCTTACCTCTAAGGGGAACCCTTGGACTCTGTGCACACTATTTCTTACTTTGAAATAGTATATACAAAGCCAACTTCCTACACATACTGAATACACTCAAATCTGGGAAGTTTGATTTCTAACTTCTCAGCACAATAAATGCACACGGATGCAAGTGTGGGATTTATTGAACAATGCACACAGAGGGCACCTTAGAGATACCCCCTGAATAAGAGTCCGACTCGTAGTGTTAGGCTGACCAGTTCCTGCCACAACCAGATGAGTTTCTGGCCACATGGGGTGTGTGCTTTTGTCACTCTGTGACCAGGAACCAAGCCTGCAACTGGGTGGAGGTGCTTCTCACCTCCCCCTGGAGGAACTGTAACACCTGGTGGTGAGCCTCAAAGGCTCATGTCTGTTGTTACAGCGCCCCAGGGCATCCCAGCTAGTGGAGATGCCCGCCCCTCCGGATACAGCCCCCACCTCTGGCAGCAAGTCCAGAGGAGATAATGAGAAAAACAAGGAGTCACCACCCACCAGTCAGGACAGCCCCTAAGGTGCCCTGAGCTGAGGCGACCCCTGCCTTTAAAAATCCTCCATCTTGGTTTTGAAGGATTCCCCCAATAGGAATAGGGATGTGCCCCCCTCACTTCAGGGAGGAGGCACAAGGAGGGTGTAGCCACCCTCAAGGGTGAGTAGCCAGAGGGGTCTACAAACCCCCCCTGGTCTGCTCCCCAAGGACACCCTTGGAGACAAACTAACTGCAGTGCTTCTCAATGGGAGGGGCTGGGAGACGAGGGGATAGGCCACACCTTGACTTGCACTTAATGAAAGTGAGGAGACCCTTTATGTATTACATTGACCAGACAAAATCGTTAAAGAAAAACAAACAGTTTCATTAATTCTGTTCCAGTCAAAAGCCTACCACCAGTGTCAAAGGGAACAGGCAACATAGAAAAAGCCCATCAAAACGGGTTACAAATGGTCGGATAGAGCCTCAGTCAGAACCAAAGGCTAGTATCCAGAAGGGGAAATAAGGGAAGTTACTGACATTTTTGACAAACGCTTCCAGCAAAAATAATATATTTATGGCAACCATATAGCCATCAGTAAACATTGACAAAACATTATCTGGATGTTCACTTCAAAGCGGTTGGAGACACAGGTTTGACTAGGCTTCTGAAACATTTATTTGCAACCGCCCACACTACACTGCCACCTCTAGAGGGGACTGGTACAAACATAAAAGAGGATCACACTGCAAAGAAACAGCTACCACTAACAATTGTTTGAGCGTAGAACTCTTCTAGATACACAGGCAATTCTCCAGCATCCCCAGTGAAGGAGGGCATTTCTGAAAAGTAAGAGAACTTAAAAAAAAAAAAAAAAAAAAAACACTAGAAAAAAGCAATCTAAAGATAGAAAGAATGTATTGGGGCATTACGAGTTTACATGCATTTAAGCAGGGAATGTTTCCCGACAGAAACACTAGATGTAAATCTAATGGAGTTCCAACTTGCAAAACTATTTTTACAGGCAAATACCTTGCTTATTAACCATCACATTGAAGTCTATACAGTATACGAAATGAGTAGGTTTCATGAAAATAAGCAGGAAGTAACTGAAAATATTTCCATTAATGTATGCCCCCACTGTAACAAATAATTACCATGCTCATGTCAACATGTTGTCTGCAACCCCTGTTTACTGAGGGGTCACAACTGAAGTGCCTTTTTGGTGTGCACGGCCCTTAGCCGCAAAAAGATTATTTGAAACCAAATGGCTCAACATTGCAAGCACAATGTCCTCATGTAGTGCCATGGCTAAGAGTCTGCAACAGGTGCGGTTGCAGGTTTTTAAAAATAAATAAATTTAAAAAAATCAAGGAATTTGAATCAGACGTATGTTTGAGGGGAACTTCTAGTATCCTAGATATCCAACATTAGCCAAGCTCACTTTCCTTCTCACCTAACAAATATAACTAGACACAAGGTACTCCAGGGACCCCTGCAAAACCTGCACATCTATTGCTGGCATTTGTTTTCAGTTCCTAATAGAATCAGGGATATTCAACACTAAACTGTCTTCAAGTCTCTAAGGATTTCAAAGATAACTCCTTTAGCAGGGCGCAAAATCTCAAAGACAACAGGAGTCTTGACATGAAATGAGTCACGATCAAGGACACTGGCATAAAGTCCTTTATGGTGAGCCAAAACAGCAGCTCTGTGACCCCTGAGACTTTCAAAGTAAATCCCCAACAAGTCAGAGGAAGGTGGACAGACATCCTGGTAATCTTGCTTGGTCGAAGCCCTAAATAAGAGTGAAAATGGTAAGTGTATATCGTAGTAGAGATGAGCAGAGACACCCACCAGCAGAGAAGGCCCAAATGCACCTACATTCAAGCTATTTCCAGTCCCTTAACCACATGAATGACATCTTAGCAAATGTTGAACTCTTCAACATTTAGAGAAAATCAACAGTCTGTCAACTTCATAGCACTATAGAAGGCAAGGCAATCAGACACTAAAGCCCTGATTTAGAGCTCACTGGACAGGTTACTCCGTCACAACAATGACAGATATTACTCCAGCCGAAATCTAAACCCCACAGAGCACAACAGGATTTAGATTTCGGCAGATGGGATATACATCACCGTTGATCGGAGTAACCCGTCAACAGAGTTCTAAATCAGACCCTAAGTCTTCAATAATGATTTGAACATCAAAAGACGTTATCAAGATAGAATAGAAAATAGATATTTAAAAGTAAAACAGCAAAACAAAGGCAAAGCAATGGTTCAGAGCACCGTTGCTACTCAGAACATACTAACAACCCCAGATGCTACACCTGTGGACCCAAGAGCAGTAAAATGTCACTTTATTAAGCTTGATGTGCCCCAGTCCAGCCATCATACTTCATTTACCCATTGCAGAACATACATTAAATAGATCTTTTCAGTCTTAATCCATCTTAAGTTACATTTGAATATCATTGGATTTAATAAAACATAAAATGCTACGTGTAGGTATTTCCTTTTTAAATAATTGAAGTAAAAATATTCTCCTTTTTAAATCTATTCCCAAATTTCTTGCATCGAGACAGATATTCTAGGTTTATGAATATAAATGAAGATCCGATGAAGGAGAAGTTGATATAAACTAAATGCAAAATTAGATTTGAATCTAGTCACAGGAATCTGGCTGCCAATTTCCAATCTAATATAAATACATGTTAACTATTAAAAACTAAAATGCTGTGGAAACTTGGTAGTTAAGACTCTTTTAGAAACGGTATCTCATGCACTTGGATGACAAAAGTCAATACCAACATGAACAACGTAAAACTACCAGAAATATGCCAGTAAAATCAAATCACAGGCATACCTCTTTGCTTCTTCATTCTTTCCAGCTCTATCCCCAGATAACGAAGCCTCTTTTGTCGGAGATCCTGCTCAGTTTTAATCTTTTCAATTTCTTCGATTACCTGAAAGATACGGGAAGGAAAATGCTTACTAAATGACCTCCACTTCACAGATAAACGTCAACAATATACAAATGCAAACCTGTCTCTAAGTTATTAATACAGTCTAGTTACAACATCCCTGCTCACCAATAATACGAAAATAACAGCTATTCAACTATAGTAAGTTAAGATGGATGAACTGAAACAGCCAAATAACTGCTGCCGGCAGACAGTGTGACAGATGGGTCAAAGAGCATACCTACTGCTGTGTTTTAGACAAGGAAAGGACAAGTAGCTTTTCAGCTCTTGTGAGCTACCTTAGAGCTAACTTTGCATGCGCCTGAACAGCCATCAACAAATAAACATTTATTACATTATGATTAATTTGTGAACTGCCAGAAATCATTAGAAGGGGGAATGCCACGTTACACCTTCCGAACTACAATAATTTCCGGCTAAGCGACCTACATTATACTGCTCTTAAGATGAATCTGCCACAAATTACTAGCAGCATGTTCACTTGGAGTACATATTCTCATACGCTATATTTATTGTAGGTTTGCAGCCACACTATGCATTTCAAACTTATGTTCCACAGAACAAGGAGTAATTTTTTGGAAAACCTGTAATTGTCTGGCCATGCAGCAGAAGAAAAAAAATATTTCCTACTGTACGTTAAAAAGGTTTTTATTTACGAAGGAACTCTGCCTTTTACTTAGTTCTGCTACGTGGTCATGGAACAGTTGAATGGCATTTCATGGAAAACGACTGAGAAGAATGCCATTACTCAGAAACTATTTTACCTAAACTGTTTAACAGAAATGTGCAGGATAAACAGCATTTACCATTTCATAGAAACAAATATGTAGAATGTTTGTTTTTTTTCCTGTCAAAATTTTCCTTTGCACGCTTATTTTTAAGGTGTAAATGCAATGGTTGCAGGTCTTACCTTCAGGATCATTTTTGTTAGAGATATCTATTTCAGCCATTTACTTCATGGGATACTATTTTGAATTTGTGTCTTATACGTGTACGAAAGTAGCCTCTTTTTAGCATGGTTACCTCCACTTCTTGCCTTTTTTCAGTGTGGTTGACTGTGTTCACTGGGATCTTCCTAACCAGGACCCCAGCGACTATACTCTCTCCCTTTAAACTTGGTTGCTTGGACCACAAACACCTCACATTTGGCATACTTGCACCCTCTTATGAGTCCCTATTATATGGTACCCAGGGCATTGGGGTACCATGGGTCCCCCATGGGCTGCTGCATGTATTATGCCACCCATAGGGAGCACATAAAAAGTGTATCTGCAGGCCTGTCATTGCAGCTTGCGTGAATGGGTGCATGCACCCCTTTCATAACAGGTCACTGCACCAGGTCACTAAGTCACCCCTATTGCAGGACCTCCTAGCCCAGAGGGCAGGGTGCTGGTACCTGTGAGTGAGGGCACCCCTGCATGAGCACAAACTCCGGCTCAATTTTCATGGACTTCGTCAGTGCGGAGACAACATTTTATGCGTGTACTGGACATAGGTCCCTACCTATGTCCAACTACATAATGGTAACTCCAAACCTAGGCAAGTTTGGTATCAAACATGTCGGAATCATACCTCAATACTGTTGCCAGTACTGAAAGTATGATTCCACGCACTCTGGGGGCTCCTTAAAGGACCCCAGCTTTCTGGGGAGCCCAACCTGCTACCACCCTTCAGACGGGTTTTTGCCCTCATGCTGCTTGAACAGCTCAAGCTCAGGTAGGCAGAACAAAGGATTTCCTCTGGGAGAGAGTTGGTTACACACTCTCCCTTTGGAAATCAGTGTTACGTGGGTTGGGAGGGGATCCTCCCCAAGCCACTGGTATGCTTTGATGGGCACATTTGGTGCCTTCCTTCCGTACCTAGTTTGCACCTGTTCAGGGATCTCCAGCCCCTGCTCTGGTGTGAAACTGGACAATGGAAAGGTGAGTGGCCACTCCCCTGTCCATCATCACCCCAGGGGTGATGCCCAGAGCTCCTCCAGAGGGTCCCTTGACTCTGCCATTTTGAATCCAAGGTGGGCAGAGGCCTCTGGGAGGTTCTGAGTGGCCAGGTAAGGTAGGTGACGTCAAAGCCTCCTCCTGTAGGTGGTCACCTGGCTGGGTGAACAATCCCACTTCCAAGGCTAATTAGGGTCTCCCTCTTGGGTGGGTCCTCAGATTCAGCTTGCAAGACTTCAGTAGTGTTACTCTTCAACCTCTATTTTGACATCTGGCCACTGGAACTGCAACCGGTCCCTCCAATAACTGACAATCTGCATTCATGATGAAGACTCAGCTTGCAAGATTGTTTACACTGCTCCTTCCAGCTTCTGCAACATTGTCCCAGCTGTGCATCCTCCGAGGGTGGAAAGTCTCTAGTCTACACCAGGAAAAAAATATATCATCTCCCCTGGATAGAAGGAATCACTCCCCTGCATCCGTAGGCACCAACTCCAACATACGACTGGTGGTGGTCTTCTCTACCGGCTGTCCAACTTTGGTGAAGGTAAGCCCTTGCCTTCCCACGCAGGACTGTACCCACGTGCACCGCTACGAAGGCTTGTTGGCATCTCCAAGGGATCATCAGGCTCTGTGTGGCCCCAGCAATCTTCCCTGCGACACATAGCCCTCTGCGTGCATACTCCTGCGGCGTGGAACCCTTCTTCAGTTGTACTGCGTGGGCTCATCTGCGACTCCTGGGTTCCCTTCCAGTGGGTCGCCTCTTTTTCAGATCTTCCTCTGCAGGAATCTACCGCTTGTTTCTTGCTGTCTTGTCTGGGTGTTGCATTTTCCTTATTTTCAGTTCTTTTGGTGGTTTAGGAGAATATCCAGCAACTTACTCCTTTCTTCCTGGTTGCTGGGGCACTGTGGTACTTACCTTTGGGTTTTCCTAGTTCCCTCCGCTCCCCTCTACAGATTCCACTTACCTGGGTGGGGGTCCTGCATTCGCATTCCATTTTTTTGGTACATGGTTTGGGCTCCCTCTGGGGTCGCTATTGTCTATTGCTATTTTTGCCTATTTCAGATTACTAGTGTACATATTTAGTGTGTTTACTTACCTCCTATTGGAGGGAAGCCCGTCTAGTACTTTTGTTAATTGTGTCACTAAAATAAAGTACCTTGATTTTTGCAACACTGAGTTTTTTCTTTCATGTGTGTAAGTTCTGTGTGACCACAGAGGTATTGCATGAGCTTTGCATGTCTCCTAGATAAGTCCTGGCTGCTCATCCAAAGCTACCTTTAGAGAACCTGGCTTCTAGACACTGCCTACACTACACTAAGTTAAGACCTGGCATATGGTTTACGTTCCTTAGGTACAGACCACACACCAGGCCAGCTTCCTACAATACGCTGTCAGAGAATTACTTTGGAGGCTTTTACTTTGCTGGCCCCTCACCAACACCAACATCCATCCTTTACTCCCTCAGAATCTATAAAAACTATCCATCCCTGGCCCCTAAAAGCCTCAACTCTACATAACTATGACCCTTAAAGAGGTCTACCTCTTAATGCCACCCATGCCTGAGCCCTAAAGCCCCTCATTATCTCTAAACCCCGCCTTTTACTGAACTGTAAAAACCCTCTTCCATGCAGAAACTCCACCCCTAAACTCCAACCATCCCAGAATCCTAAAATCCTGTTCCTATAAATAAGCACCCATCCTTGAACCCTTAAAACCCATCACTCTACATCCACCCAGTCCAGAACCTTAACCTCTCACAATCCCAAAAGTATATCCAATCCTAAACCTTAGACTCTTCGCCACCTCTCAATTCTGCTCATCACTGAACCTTGCCAGCACTAAACTATGCCCATTCATGAACCTTAAAAATCATCAACGTACACCTCATCATACTTAATCCCTAAAAACCTTTACTATCCCTAAATTCTTTGCACACCCGATCCCTAAAAGACCCTCATCACCCATACACTTTGTTCATTCCAGATCCCTAATAACCCTCACAACCCCTAAACTTTAACATTACCTGAATCCTAAAAACTCCTTTCTACACCTGAATCAGACTCCTCACTGACCCATAAAAACTCCTATTCACCTCTAAACATCACCCACCCCTGAAGTAAAAAAAACGTTCAATACTCCTAAACTCCACCAAAGTTTAATGCAAGTTTGGATTTTTCCTTTAAATTATCTTTCCTTTCAAATGATTCCTTTAATTTTCGATTTGTGTTTATTACCCTAAAATTGCTTTACCTGAAAATTGTTTTTTCCAGGATTTGGTTTCCTTCAATGTAGTTCTCAGTTATAGCTTTCCATTAGCTGACATACATCACATACAACACATTTTTAAGGTCAACCTAATGAGGACATTTGGATGTGGTAATAACAGCTACCAAAACACAAAGAAAGGTAAACAGAGGATGGGGCTGCCTAGGATACCGTCCTCTGTAACAAACAAAGGCTTGTTAACTAGTGCAATTCGAGGAAAGTATCCTCGTGTGCTGGTAGTTCAAATGATTTCAAGTCCGCCCAACAGTGTTTTTTTTTTTGTTTTCTTTAAGGGACAGACGCACTTTTTTAATGGCTAAAAACTACCACCAGTATTTTGGGAGTTATACAGTTGAATAAACACTGGTACATACAAAGTGGCAACTAGACTAAAGAAGGGGGCAGAAATAGGAAACTACCATTAAAGTAACCTTCTAGTATTCAAAAAGAATTGTAGTAAACGCCTCACCCACTGAAAGTGGCACGTTTCATCATAGGTGCCTTTGCACACCCTGGTTGGATGTTACCACCAGCGCGGACTCACCCAAAGTTGGGAGTTTTTATATAAATGATCTTACTGGATAGAAAAAGGGATCCAGAATAAACTGTTAAAACACCTCCTGGTATATACAGAGGAATTTCCTTTTATTGTTTCATTGTAGGGTACCAAGGATATTTACGGATACAAACAAAACATTCAGGTTTCTTAAGAGAGTTAGTGTCCCAGAAAACATTAACAAGTACAGACTTCAAAAGATTTGGAAAACACTGAGAAACCACCACTGAAATTCACAAAAAATAAAGTGAAAAAACAGCCTAAATATAAAGTATGGTAGAGAGTACTTTTATGGTACATATGGATAAGTTACTTACCTGTAATTCCTAGTTCTCTTCCAGGGGTATCCTCATCAAAGTCATAAACATTGAATATTCCCGCCCTTGTGCGGGGAACCCCGGAGCATACATCAAATACACACATATAAAGTATGAAATATGCACGAAAAATATATATATAGCATTTTTAGTAGACATGACTTTCATACCAAACTCACATACACATGTGTAAACGGCAATGCAGGCTATAATCATAAACAGGCTAAAATGCTTTATTTCTATGAAGTTTTTTTTTTGTATCATAATAAAAATTACAATAGAGAATAAATATCTACCCAAGCCCCAAAAACTGGGCTTAGGGAAAAAAGCAGTAGTAATCACTAGAGAAAAAACTACATTGAAAAGCAATGGAGCATTCTTAGCCAATAGGCTGCATGCAGGTTAACACAGGAGAACCATAAAAACTTTGGCACCGTGCCTTTAAGACCCTGAGCACCTCCAGTATCCCACCATGCCTCAGGGGTGAAGGAAAGGTGATAGTTGGTTCACAGTTAGGTCAGTACTTTTTTACGGTGATAACCTGTGTAACGGATTCGAAAGACACACTGTCCTGCACTTCTAGGAGACGTGCGTCTGGGGAGGAGGGTGGGTTGTTTATGACTTTGATGAGGATACCCCTGGAAGAGAACTAGGATTTACAGGTAAGTAACTTATCCTTCTCTTCCAGGGGATCCTCATCAATAGTCATAAACATTTAATAGATTAGCAAGCCCATCCCTTAACTCTGCGGACTGTCTAATAGAAGTGCAGGAAGAGATATGTATCATGCAAATACATTTCTCAAAGAGGCCTGCCCCACTTGGGCATTTGCTCTTGCATCTGAGTCCAAACAGTAATGTCTAGTAAATGTATGTACAGACTTCCATGTAGCAGCCTTACAAATCTCAGATATTGGAACATTGTTAAGGAGGGCAGCAGTAGCCGCTTTTCCCCTTGTGGAATGCGCTTTAGGTCTACCTAGTAGTTGTTTGTTAGCCAACTGGTAAGCATTAACAATACAAGAAACTATCCATCTTGATATTGTTCGTTTAGATGCTGCCTCTCCTGTCCTCAAATGACCATAATTTACAAACAAGTGGTTGGAATGTCTAATCAGTTTTGTTTTATCCAAATAAAATTTCAACACACTTTTCAAATCTAGGGAGTGCAACGCCTTCTCCGCCGGAGTCTCCGGATTGGGGAAGAAAGTCGGTAAAGAGATAGTCTGATTGATGTGGAATTCTGACACCACCTTCGGTAGGAATGATGGGTGAGTTCGCAGAACCACTCTATTGTCGTGAAAAACAGTGTACAGTTCTTTGGAAGACAAAGCCTGAATTTCACTGACCCTCCTCGCGGAAGTAATGGCTACCAAAAAAGCCGTCTTCCACGTAAGGTGTTGCAAAGAGGCTTTGTGTATAGGTTCGAAAGGAGGGCCCATAAGTTTTGACAATACTATGTTCAGTTCCCATGGAGGAGAGGGTCTCCTAATGGGCGGGAAAACTTTTTTCAAACCTTCGAAGAAATCCTTGACTACTGGTTTCGTAAAGAAGGATTCCTGAGAAGGTGACTTACGATAGGCTGTAATGGCAGACAAATGTACCTTAATAGATGATACCTGCAGACCGGACTTTGCCAGATTAAGTAAGTACGACAATATGACATCCTCCTGAGCCCGTATGAGATTCTGACCTTGTTGACAGCACCATATGTAGAACCTCTTCCACTTAAAAGCGTAAGAACACCGCGTGGAAGGTCGTCTGGACTCTTTCAAGATGTTCATGCACTCCTGCGAGAGCCCTAGGTGCCCATTTGCAGGAATTCAGGAGCCATGCTGTCAAGCTCAGAGAGGGTAGGTTGGGATGCAGAACCCTGTCCTCCATCCTGCTCAGAAGATCCGGTCTGCACGGCAGCCTCCTGTGAGGTTGTTCCGATAGGTTGAGGAGATCTGTGTACCAGAATTGACGGGGCCATTGCGGTGCTATGAGAATCATTCTGGTGCTGGATCTGTAAAGTTTGTTGATCACTACCGGTATGAGGGGAATCGGTGGAAAGGCGTAGAGAAATATCCCTGACCAGTCGATCAACAGGGCATTCCCTCGAGATCCCAGACGGTAGAACCTGGATGCGAAGTCTGGGCATTTCTTGTTTACTTCGTCCGCGAAGAGATCCAATTGAGGGCGACGCCATAGAGCGAAGAAGTCTTCGACGACTTCGTCGTGTAGGACCCAATCGTGGGCGTCCTCTAGGTGTCTGCTCAGGAAATCTGCTTCCACGTTTTGTTGACCTGGCAGGTGAACCGCTGTAAGCGACATTCCTCTGGCCAGGAGCCAATGCCATATTGTTTGGGACTCTCGAGATAGGGATCTCGTTCCCCCCTGTCTGTTCAGATAATACATTGTTGTTGTATTGTCCGTTTGTATCAGGAGAGACTTCCCCTGAATCGATGGAGCAAAAGACTTGAGAGCCAGATGGACCGCTCTGACCTCCAGTAGATTGATGTGGTACTTCTTTTCGTTGTCGGACCACAGGCCCTGAGCTTGAAGGGGACCCAGATGAGCCCCCCATCCCTGAAGAGACGCATCCGTTACCAGAATGTCGGATGGATTACCTGGTGAAACGGAGCACCTACTGACAGGTGAGGTCTGTGCATCCACCATTGCAATGACTGACGTGCCGCTATTGGTAGCCGCATTCTGTCCTCCCAGCGACCTGTCCTTTGGCTCCAGTTGTTCTCCAACGCCTCTTGGAGGGGCCTCATGCGCAGCCTGGCATTTGGGACAATGAAAATGCATGATGTTATGGAGCCCAGCAGAGATGTCACCTGACGGGCCGTCGGTGCGTCGGATTTTAACAGGTCTTGACACTTCCTCTTTATTGATAATAGTCGTTCCTCCGAAGGATACACTCTTTGGCGCTCTGTGTTTAGTATAGCTCCCAGGTAGTGGAGGTTACGTGTTGGAATCAAGGTGGACTTTTGGTAGTTGACTTGAAGACCTAGAGACTCGAAAACCTTGAGCACCATGTCCCGATGGCTTCTCACCTGATCCGGAGAGGTAGCTTTCAGTAACCAGTCGTCTAGGTATGGGTAGACGAAGATTTTTTGTTTTCGAAGATGTGCCGCTACCACTGCCACACATTTCGAGAAGACACGGGGGGCAGACTTCAGGCCGAATGGTAGCACTCTGAACTGATAGTGCTGTGAGGCTATCTGGAAGCGCAAGAATTTCCAATGCTTGGGAGCTATCGGGATGTGAAAATATGCATCCTGCAGGTCGATGGAGCACATCCAGTCTCCCTGATGTAGCTGAGGGAAAATCTGGTGAAGGGCCAGCATCCTGAACTTCTGTTTTCTTATGTACTTGTTCAGCAGCCGTAAGTCCAGAATTGGTCTGAAAACGCCGTCTCGGCCTTTTTTCGCCACTAGAAAATAAAGGGAGTAAACCCCCTTTCCTCTGTGCGCCAATGGAACCTTTTCTATTGCCTTCTTTCGTAAGAGGGCGAGAGCCTCTTTGCGCAGCAGGTTGAGATGAGATGGTTTGCATTTGGCTGGTGGCAGGTGCGCTGGAGGTTGTCTGAAAAGAAGAGTAGCCATTTTCGACAATGTTGAGCACCCATTTGTCTTTTGTGATAGAGTGCCACTCGTGAAGAAAATCTGTGATACTTCCCCCCACCGGAGTGGTGTACAGTGTCGAGGGAAGCGAGATCTCATTGTTTGGCCGGCGCTTTCGGTGTGGACTGCTGAGGTCTACTTGACCCTCGTTCCCTTGTGGCTTTACGAGCCTGAAAAAGAGGGCGTCCCTGCCTTTGCTGTGGCCTCTGGGACCAGTGAGGGGTTTGAACCCTCTGCTGGAAAGGGCACCTGTCATAAGGCATATACCTCCGCCTGAAGTCCTTCTTCCTCTCCAGGCCTACTGCCCTCATGGTGTCCACTTCGGTCTTCATGCGTGCCATTTCGTCATCCGTATGGGTACCAAACAGCGAGTTCTCGTTTAAAGGGAGATTTAAGATGCGCTGTTGAGCTTCCTGTTTTAAACCAGTCAGCCTCAGCCAGGAAGACCTTCTTGCACAGATTCCATGTGCGTACCCATGCGCAGCTAAGTCTGCTCCATCTGCCGCTGCGCTGATGACTTGGTTGGATACCAGACATCCCTCTTGCAGGATTTCTTGGAAGTCCTGTCTGTCTTTCCTGGGCAACTTTTCTGTGAACCTGTTGAGGAAGTCCCACAGAGAACAGTCATACCTGCCCAGGAGAGCAGAAGCGCTGGAGACCTTGATTATGGATGCCGCCGTGCCGCACATCTTTCTCCCCAGAGAGTCAAGATGCCTGCTCTCTTTGTCCAGTGGTACCGTGGAGGATGATGCCACCGAGTGGGTTTTTTGTTCTGCGGCCAATATTACTGAGTCCGGTGGAGGATCCGTTCTTAGGAATAAAGGGTCCTGTTCAGGCGCTTTATATTTTTTCAAAATCCTCGCCGGAGCAGATTTGAGGGTGGCTGGCGTCAAAAAAGTGTCCATGGTCGGCTGCAACAGACCAGGCACTAGCGGCAGTAGCTTTTTTGACGCTGTTCTATGTTGCAGAGTCTCAAAAATGACTGATGAGGAGGTAGATGGCTCTGGAACCTTTAAATTTAACTTCTGCGCTCCCCTTAAAAGCACCTCATTAAAAAGTGGTGATGTCATCCACCGGTGAGACCCGAGCTGGTGGAGAATCTGTTAAGGTGGGAGAGTAACGCCCAACGGATGATCCTGACGACGACCAAGAGGGCGATCTTTGTCGTGATCTTGACCTAGATCGTCGTTGGGAACGTGACCTGCTGCGAGACGCTGTAACAGAGCGCCCAGGCCTGGTGGTCGGTTGACGCGGAGCAGAACTAGCCCGTCCTGCCTGCGCTGTCGGTGATGGTGTTCTCTGAAGAGAGGCAGTAGGCGAGTACATTCGTGAATACTGCGAATCCGGGGAGGCCGCTGGTCTATTAAGGCTCTCCAACCATCTTGGTGATAAGTTGATGGGTGAAACATACCCCGATGATGCCGCTATCGAACTAGATGAATCGCTCCGTATGGAGACCACTGGAGATGGTGCGGCCTTGTCTGCTGGAGGGAGGCGATGTTCTACTCCCTGCGAGACAGGTAAAACCTGTGTCGACAGCTGTGCCGACGTCGAAGGGCGCCCCACCGGTTGTTCTTGCCTCGACGTTGAGTGCCTCGACGTAGTGTCTTGACGTCGAACGGCGATCTTTGGACCTCGACCTACTTGCCGTCGTGTGCCTCGACGTGGAGCGGTGGGAGGCCGACGGCGGATGTCGCTCTTGCCGTCGTGGTGATCTCGACGCCGTGTCTCTTGACATCGTGTCTCTTGACGTCGGGGGCGTGAGGTCTTCGGTGGCAAACGGGCACGCCGGTGATGGCTCGACGTCGATCGGCGGGCTGCCGTCGACGGAGATATGCCCCTGCTATGGCCATGTTCCCTCGACGTCGGGCGGGTCGCCGGCGATCTATGGCGGTGAGATGGTGGCAGCGACGACGTCGACGGGGAACAAACAGGTACTTTCCTACCTGCTGAAGTCGACCTAGCCATTCTCTCCTGAGAGTGGCCTGTTGGCTGCCTGGGGAAAGGAAGGGGATGATGTTTTCTGCCTCTCGTGAAGCCCATGAAGCCTGATCTTTTCTCTGTCCTTCAGAGTCCTCTTTGACATATTCTTGCAGTGTTTGCAAGTGTCAGGGCAGTGACTCTGAGGCAGGCATACAATACAAAGAGTGTGTGGATCTGACTGGGCCTTCTTCCCACAAGAAGGGCATTTGACAAAAAGGGAAGGCATTTTTCTGTCAGGAAAAAACTGCCAAACTCAGACAATGATGTTAGATGTCGAGTAAAACAGGAAAAAAAGCTGTTTTAAAGTATTTTTCTGAGAAAAACTCAGAAAAACTGAGAGCTCAATGCTCCAGGATCCTCTCCGAAGAAGCCGGAAAAAAGAACTGACCTAACTGTGAACCAACTGTCACCTCTCCTTCACCCCTGAGGCATGGTGGAATCCTGGAGGTGCTCAGGGTCTTAAAGGCACGGTGCCAAAGTTTTTATGGTTCTCCTGTGTTAACCTGCATGCAGCCTATTGGCTAAGAATGCTCCATTGCTTTTCAATGTAGTTTTTTCTCTTTTTCTCTAGTGATTACTACTGCTTTTTTCCCTAAGCCAAGTTTTGGGTGGGTAGATATTTATTCTCTATTGTAATTTTTATTATGATAAAAAAAAAAAACTTCATATAAATAAAGCATTTTAACCTGTTTAAGATTATAGCCTGCATTGCCGTTTTACACATGTATATGTGAGTTTGGTATGAAAGTTATGTCTACTAAAAAAGCTATATATATTTTTTTTTCGTGCATATTTCATACTTTATATGTGTGTATTTGATGTATGCTCCGGGGTGCCCGCACATAGGCGGGAATATTCAATGTTTATGACTATTGATGAGGATCCCCTGGAAGAGAAAAATTTATATTTAGTCCACTAATTATGTATGGAAACCATTTGGCTTTCATCCTTTAGTCTTGGTTTTTAAAAAACAAGATTTGTGTCGGACAGAGCAAATGTAAATCATGCCAGTGGTGTTGGACAATGCCACATTGCATTCAGTAGAAAGTGACATTCATCTGTAATTCAAACACTGAAAACAAGCACTTGATACTTCTGTGTTCCGAAGGTTAGCAATTAATATTATTTTAAGCTCATCTTTCCATTTAAAGTGAAAATCTTTTTTAAAACTGCCCAATTTTAATAGCTGGGAGGCCAAGATCTCATTAAGGGATATTAATCCCAGTGCACACAACCTAGCATTCAAATCTTATTTATTTGGCTACAAATATTATAAGAGCAGGAATAGAGACTGTAATGATAGCTATGATTTAGGTTTTATTAGTTTCAGAAAACAATACAGTGTGTTTTTGGTAAAATAACATGAAGGAACAGAAATTAGGTGTCCCCAATATCTTGACTCCAAAGACAGGAAGAAAAATGCTACTTACCCATAACCATCTATTACTAGTGTGTAGTGCTGTAGATTCACATGCCCTGCATACTTCCATCTTAGTTCTGGGCCCCGACATGTGCAACTTGTTTTTCATCAAAGATATTCGAGTCACAAAACCTGCCATAACGCTAACCTCTGTCAACAATGTAACAGCACACAGACTCCACCTCAGACTGTTTTCCTTCTGAAAGTGTGGGTACTGTATGTGCTGTTGTGTGTTGAAAACAATGTGCGCCACATTATAAAAATGAAGTCAGTAAAGAACATCTATAAACATCACTTGCTTACAGGGAGGTGCGTGGAGACATATGAATCTGAAGCACTACACTTAGAAGCAGCACTGTCTGTTAATTGCATCTGTGGCTGTAGATGTGCATGCTCTGCATAGACTATAATGCAGTGCCTCTCCATGGCGGTGACTAGCAAGCAGATAATGCAGTATTTGAAAAGGTATTCAAGACTGATTGAACAACCAAAGCGTATTGACGTTGTAGGAAATCAACACAGTAATGTTTGGTGAAGGTATGTGGTGTTGACCAAGTAGCAGCCTTGCAGATAGAGTAAAAGGGGGGGGGCCAAAAAGCATAGGTAGATACCCATGACTAGTTCGTAGCCTATGGATAATGCTGGATCCTACTAATCAAAGTACTGCGGATCCCATTTGTAGAAGGCCCGTGTATGAATAGCAGCACCATAAAAAGAATCCTCTTCTTAACTGTAAGCTAGGGCAATTTATATAGATGCCTGATAATGGATTCTCAACTGTGAACACCCAAAACAAGGCGTGCAGCAGCATTTTATAGTGCCTGAAGATTTTTTTTTTGTTTAATCCATTGAGAAGGCAAACCCAAATACAGGTAATTAACTTAATCCAACCTAGTCATTATTAAATGCACGGACCATTGTCCTGCGAGCGCCTTTCAGGATGATTCCCATGGAAACATTCCCAAAGTTCACACGTTGCACTCTCTTCAGGCAGAAGCATCAACTGCAGGCCAGTCCAGCAAAGCAACACAGCAAAGGGACAGTACTCCTCCAGCTCTTCTCCTTGACAGAGGTTCCTCTTGATTTCCAGAAGTGATCTAAAGTCTGGGGGTTTCGGTCTACTACTAATACCCCTTTGAAGTTGGCAAACTTCAAAGCAAGGTCTCATGTTGGAAAGATCCTTCCTTGTCTAGGCCTGGCCCCAGAGATACTCTAGGGGGTCGGAGACTGCAATGTGCGACAGCAGGCTCAGCCCTTTCAGGTGTAAGTGACCACTCCTCCCTCCACCCTAGCCCAGATGGCTCATCAGAATATGCAGGCTACACCCCAGCTCCCTTTGTATCACTGTCTAGAGGAGAATAGTGAACAGCCCAACTGTCAAACTGGCCCAGACTGGGAATCCACAAACAAGCAGTCACAGAATGGTTTAAGCAAGAACATGTCTACTTTCTAAAAGTGGCATTTTCAAACTCCCAGTCTGAAAAACAACTTCACTAACAGATGTATTTTTAAAATTGTGAGTTAAGAGACCCCAAACTACTTATTTCTATCTGCCCTCAAAAGGAATCTGCGCTTTAAAGTTATATAAAGCCTGCCCCAATGTTAACCTATGAGGGAGAAAGGCCTTGCAACAGTGAAAAACCAATCTGGCAGTATTTCACTGTTAAGACAAGTAAAACACACCAGTACATGTTATACCTTTTAAATACACTGCACCCTGCCCATGGGGCCACCTGGGGCCTACCTTAGGGGTGCCTTACATGTACCAAAAAGCGAAGGTTTGAGCCTAGCAAGTGGGTACACTTACCAGGTCGAATTGGCAGTTTAAAACTGCACACAGACACTGCAGTGGCAGGTCTGAGCCATGTTTACAGGGCTCCTAATATGGGTGGCACAACCAGTTCTGCAGGCCCACTTGTAGCATTTGATTTACAGGCCCTAGGCACCTCTAGTGCACTTTACTAGGGACTTACTAATAAATCAAATATGCCAATCAGCAATAAACCAATCAACAATACAATTTACAAAGAGGGCATATGCAGTTTAGCACTCATTAGCAGTGGTAAAGTGCCCAGAGTCCTAAAGCAAACAAAAAATGATCCGAAAAATTAGGAGGGAGGAGGCAAAAAGATTGGGGATCACCCTGCAAAAAAGGACAGATGCAACACTTCACTAATGGTATTTGGAAGAAAAAGGCTTGTTGACAAGATTTCTGTTATGCAGTTAATTGCTGCAAGAAGAACTAATAAGGAAGGGGGGAAAAAGGCCAAATCTTTCTAAGTGCAAAATATACAGGATAACCTCTTCCTCTTGGCATGAGACAAGGTTAACAGTGGATGTAGAATCTTTACTATCTGGAAGAATATGACATTCTAGTGGATGTCTTCACCCCTTTCAAGATTTTCTTACAAAATCTAAATGTTGATATTTCAAAAATGCAGAAGACAAGTTGCTAAACCCATCAATGATAGGTTAGGTGTGTAGGTTCTGGTCCCAGAATTTCTAAAGAAGGGGCTATCTGCACAGCAGCTTCCTGTATGGTCTCTGATGGGTGAAGAAGGCCTGTGAAACACCCCTGTTGAGGCCATGTGGATAAGTTACTTACCTGTAAATCCTAGTTCTCTTCCAGGGGTATCCTCATCAAAGTCATAAACATTGAATAGTCCCGCCCTTGTGCGGGGACCCCGGAGCATATATAAAATACACACATATTAACATGTGTAAAAAACAGCAATGCAGGCTATAATGTTAAACAGGCTAAAATGCTTTATTTCTATAAAGTTTTTTTTTTTTTTTTTTTTTTTTTATATTATAAAGCTACAATAGAGAATAAATATCTACCCAAGCCCCTCAAACTAGGCTTAGGGAAGTAAGCAGCAGCAAACTCTAGAGAAAAAGAGAAAAAACTGCATTGAAAAACAATGAAGCATTCTTAGCCAATAGGCTGCATGCAGGTTAACACAGGAGAACCATAAAAACTTTGGCACCGTGCCTTTAAGACCCTGAGCACCTCCAGTATCCCACCATGCCTCAGGGGTGAAGGAAAGGTGACAGTTGGTTCACAGTTAGGTCAGTTCTTTTTACGGTGACAATTTTCATAACTGATTCAAAACACAGTCTGTCCTGCACTTCTAGGAGACGTGCGTCCGGGGAGGAGGGTGGGTTGTTTATGACTTTGATGAGGATACCCCTGGAAGAGAACTAGGATTTACAGGTAAGTAACTTATCCTTCTCTTCCAGGGGATCCTCATCAATAGTCATAAACATTGAATAGATTAGCAAGCCCATCCCTAAACCCAGCGGACTGTCCGATAGAAGTGCAGGAATAGATATGTCTTACGCAAATAGATTTCTTAGAGAGGCCTGCCCCACTTGGGCATCCGCTCTTGCATCGGAGTCTAAACAATAATGTCTTGTAAACGTATGGACAGACTTCCATGTAGCAGCTTTACAAATCTCAGATATTGGAACATTGTTAAGGAGAGCAGCAGTAGCCGCTTTACCCCTTGTGGAATGCGCTCTAGGCCGCGCTAGCAATTGTCTATTAGCTAGCTGGTAAGTATTAACAATGCAAGAAACTATCCATCTTGATATTGTTCGCTTAGAAGCTGCCTCTCCTGTCCTTAAATGACCATAGTTTACAAACAAGCGGTTAGAGTGTCTAATCGATTTTGTCTTGTCCAGATAAAATTTCAGCACTCTTTTCAAGTCTAATGAGTGCAATGCTTTCTCTGCCGGAGTCTCCGGATTGGGAAAGAACGTCAGTAAAGTTATGGTCTGATTAATATGGAATTCTGACACCACCTTCGGAAGGAAAGATGGGTGAGTTTGCAGAACCACTATTGTCATGAAAAACCGTGTACGGTTCTTTTGCAGACAAGGCCTGGATTTCACTGACCCTCCTCGCTGAAGTAATGGCCACTAGAAAAGCCGTCTTCCACGTAAGGTGTTGTAAAGAGGCCTTATGTATAGGCTCGAAAGGAGGGCCAATAAGTTTTGCCAGGACTATGTTCAGTTCCCATGGAGGAGAAGGCCTCCGAATTGGCGGAAAAACTTTCTTCAAACCTTCTAAGAAATCCTTGACTACAGGTTTTGTAAAGAAGGATTCCTGAGAAGGTGATTTGCGATAGGCAGTAATAGCAGACAAATGTACCTTAATAGATGATACCTGCAGACCGGACTTCGCTAGATGAAGCAAATAGGACAGTATGACATCCTCCTGCGCCCGTATGGGATTATGACCTTTCTGACAGCACCATATGTAGAATCTCTTCCACTTAAAAGCGTAGGAACGCCGCGTGAAAGGTCGTTTGGACTCTTTCAAGATGCTCATGCACTCCTGCGAGAGTCCTAGGTGCCCATACTGCAGGAATTCAGGAGCCATGCTGTTAAGCTCAGAGAGGGTAGGTTGGGATGTAGAATCCTGCCCTCCATTCTGCTCAGAAGATCCGGTCTGCACGGCAGCCTCCTGTGAGGTTCTTCCGACAGGTTGAGGAGATCCGTGTACCAGAACTGTCGGGGCCATTGCGGCGCTATAAGAATCATTCTGGTCCTGGATCTGTAAAGTTTGCTGATCACTGCCGGAATGAGGGGAATCGGCGGAAAAGCGTAAAGAAATGTCCCTGACCAGTCGATCAACAGGGCATTCCCTCGAGATCCCGGACGGTAGAACCTGGATGCGAAGTCTGGGCATTTCTTGTTTACTTCATCTGCGAAGAGGTCCAGTTGAGGCCGACCCCATTGCGCGAAGATGTATTCTGCGACTTCGCCGTGCAGGACCCAATCGTGAACGTCCTCCAGGTGTCTGCTTAGAAAGTCTGCTTCCACGTTCTGCTGACCTGGCAGGTGAACTGCTGTAATTGACATTCCTCTGGCCAGGAGCCAATGCCATATCGCTTGGGACTCTCGCGATAGGGGTAGGGACCTCGTTCCCCCCTGTTTGTTCAAGTAATACATCGTGGTTGTATTGTCCGTCTGTATCAAGAGAGTTTTCCCCTGAATTAGCGGTATGAAGGACTTGAGAGCGAGATGGACCGCTCCGAGTTCTAGCAGATTGATGTGGTACTGCTTTTCCTTGTCTGACCACAGACCCTGCGCTTGAAAAGGACCCAGATGAGCCCCCCCATCCCTGAAGAGATGCATCCGTTACTAGGGTGTCGGATGGAAGCACCTGGTGAAACGGAGCACCCACTGACAGGTGAGGTCTGTGCATCCACCATCTCAATGACTGAAGTGCTACCTCCGGTAGCCGCACCGTGTCCTCCCAGCGACCTGTTCTCTGGCTCCAGTTGGTCTCCAATGCCTCTTGGAGGGGTCTCATGTGGAGTCTGGCATTTGGGACAATAAAAATGCACGATGCCATAGAGCCCAGTAGTGATGTCACCTGACGTGCCGTAGGTGCGCTGGCTCTCAACAGGTCCTGGCACTTCTTGTTTATTGAGGATAGTCGTTCCTCCGAAGGATACACTTTTTGTAGTTCTGTGTTTATGATAGCTCCTAGGTAGTGAAGATTCTGCGTTGGAGTCAAGGTTGACTTCTGGTAATTGACCTGAAGACCTAGAGCTTCGCAAACTCCTAGTACAATGTCCCGATGGCTTCTCGCTTGCTCCGGAGAAGAAGCCTTTAGTAGCCAGTCATCTAGGTATGGATATATGTATATCCTTTGTCTTCAGAGATGTGCCGCCACCACTGCCATACATTTCGAGAAAACTCTTGGGGCAGATTTCAGGCCAAAGGGTAGAACCCTGAACTGGTAATGCTGTAACGCTACTCGGAAGCGCAGGAATTTTCGATGTTTTGGAGCTATTGGGATGTGAAAATATGCATCCTGCAGGTTGATGGAGCACATCCAGTCTCCCTGATGCAGTTGAGGGAAAATCTGGTGAAGCGCTAGCATTCTGAACTTCTGCTTCCTTATGTATTTGTTCAGCAGCCGTAGATCCAGGATTGGCCTGAAAACGCCCTCTCGACCCTTCTTTGCCACTAGAAAGTAACGGGAGTAGACCCCCTGTCCTCTTCGTGCCGGTGGAACCTTTCTATGGCATTCTTTCTTAGGAGGGCGAAAGCCTCCTTGCGTAGCAAGCTGAGATGAGATGGATTGTCTTTGGTTGGTGGCAAGTGTGGTGGAGGCTGTTTGAAAAGAAGAGAATAGCCATGTTCGACAATATTAAGCACCCATTTCTCTCTTGTGATAGAGTGCCACTCGTGAAGATAAGCCGTAATACTTCCCCCCCCCACCGGAGTGGTGTACAGTGTCGAGGGAAGCGAGATTTCATTGCTTGGTGGGTGCTTTCGGAGTGGATTGTTGAGGTCTGCTTGACCCTCGCTCCCTTGTGTTTCTTCGTTGAAAAAGAGGTCGTCCCTGTCGCTGCTGTGACCTTTGCGCCCAATGAGGGGTTTGAACCCTCTGCTGGAAAGGGCGTCTATCATACGGCCTGTACCACCTCCTGAAATCTTTCTTTCGAGGCCCACCGCCTTCAAGCTATCCACCTCTGTCTTCATCCGGCCATCTCTTCGTCTGCATGGGCACCGAATAGAGAGTTCCCGGCAAATGGGATGTAAGGAAATGCCTCCTTGGCATGGTTACCCCCTGACTTTTTGCCTTTGCTGATGCTATGTTTTGAATTGAAAGTGTGCTGAGGCCTGCTAACCAGGCCCCAGCACCAGTGTTCTTTCCCTAAACCTGTACTTTTGATTCCCCAATTGGCACACCCTGGCATCCAGATAAGTCCCTTGTAACTGGTACCTCTGGTACCAAGGGCCCTGATGCCAGGGAAGGTCTCTAAGGGCTGCAGCATGTATTATGCCACCCTAGAGACCCCTCACCCAGCACAGACACACTGCTTACCAGCTTGTGTGTGCTAGTGAGAACAAAATGAGTAAGTCGACATGGCACTCCCCTCAGGGTGCCATGCCAGCCTCTCACTGCCTATGCAGTATAGGTAAGACACCCCTCTAGCAGGCCTTACAGCCCTAAGGCAGGGTGCACTATACCATAGGTGAGGGTACCAGTGCATGAGCACTGTGCCCCTACAGTGTCTAAGCAAAACCTTAGACATTGTAAGTGCAGGGTAGCCATAAGAGTATATGGTCTGGGAGTCTGTTTTACACGAACTCCACAGCACCATAATGGCTACACTGAAAACTGGGAAGTTTGGTATCAAACTTCTCAGCACAATAAATGCACACTGATGCCAGTGTACATTTTATTGTAAAATACACCACAGAGGGCACCTTAGAGGTGCCCCCTGAAACTTAACCGACTATCTGTGTAGGCTGACTGGTTCCAGTAGCCTGCCACACTAGAGACATGTTGCTGGCCCCATGGGGAGAGTGCCTTTGTCACTCTGAGGCCAGTAACAAAGCCTGCACTGGGTGGAGATGCTAACACCTCCCCCAGGCAGGAGCTGTAACACCTGGCGGTGAGCCTCAAAGGCTCACCCCTTTGTCACAGCACCGCAGGACACTCCAGCTAGTGGAGTTGCCCGCCCCCTCCGGCCCCGGCCCCCACTTTTGGCGGCAAGGCCGGAGAAAATAATGAGAATAACAAGGAGGAGTCATTGGCCAGTCAGGACAGCCCCTAAGGTGTCCTGAGCTGAGGTGACTCTAACTTTTAGAAATCCTCCATCTTGCAGATGGAGGATTCCCCCAATAGGATTAGGGATGTGACCCCCTCCCCTTGGGAGGAGGCACAAAGAGGGTGTACCCACCCTCAGGGCTAGTAGCCATTGGCTACTAACCCCCCAGACCTAAACACGCCCTTAAATTTAGTATTTAAGGGCTCTCACTGAACCTAGAAACTAGATTCCTGCAACAACAAGAAGGACTGCCTAGCTGAAAACCCCTGCAGAGGAAGACCAGAAGACAACAACTGCCTTGGCTCCAGAAACTCACCAGCCTGTCTCCTGCCTTCCAAAGAACTCTGCTCCAGCGACGCCTGCCAAAGGGACCAGCGACCTCTGCATCCTCTGAGGACTGCCCTGCTTCGACGACGACAAGAAACTCCCGAGGACAGCGGACCTGCTCCAAAAAGACTGCAACTTTATCCAAAGGAGCAGCTTTAAAGAACCCTGCAATCTCCCCGCAAGAAGCGCGAGACTTGCAACACTGCACCCGGCGACCCCGACTCGGCTGGTGGAGAACCAACACCTCAGGGAGGACCCCCGGACTACTCTACGACTGTGAGTACCAAAACCTGTCCCCCCTGAGCCCCCACAGCGCCGCCTGCAGAGGGAATCCCGAGGCTTCCCCTGACCGCGACTCTCTGAAACCTAAGTCCCGACGCCTGGAAAAGACCCTGCACCCGCAGCCCCCAGGACCTGAAGGACCGGACTTTCACTGCAGAAGTGACCCCCAGGAGTCCCTCTCCCTTGCCCAAGTGGAGGTTTCCCCGAGGAAGCCCCCCCTTGCCTGCCTGCAGCGCTGAAGAGATCCCTTGATCTCTCATTGACTTCCATTGCGAACCCGACACTTGTTCTAACACTGCACCCGGCCGCCCCTGTGCCGCTGAGGGTGAAATTTCTGTGTGGGCTTGTGTCCCCCCCGGTGCACTACAAAACCCCCCTGGTCTGCCCTCCGAAGACGCGGGTACTTACCTGCTGGCAGACTGGAACCGGGGCACCCCCTTCTCTCCATTGAAGCCTATGCGTTTTGGGCACCACTTTGAACTCTGCACCTGACCGGCCCTGAGCTGCTGGTGTGGTAACTCTGGGGTTGCTCTGAACCCCCAACGGTGGGCTACCTTGGACAAAGAACTGAACCCTGTAAGTGTCTTACTTACCTGGTAAAACTAACAAAAACTTACCTCCCCCAGGAACTGTGAAAATTGCACTAAGTGTCCACTTTTAAAATAGCTATTTGTGAATAACTTGAAAAGTATACATGCAATTGAAATGATTCAAAGTTCCTAATGTACTTACCTGCAATACCTTTCAAACAAGATATTACATGTTAAATTTGAACCTGTGGTTCTTAAAATAAACTAAGAAAATATATTTTTCTATACAAAACCTATTGGCTGGATTTGTCTCTGAGTGTGTGTACCTCATTTATTGTCTATGTGTATGTACAACAAATGCTTAACACTACTCCTTGGATAAGCCTACTGCTCGACCACACTACCACAAAATAGAGCATTAGTATTATCTCTTTTTACCACTATTTTACCTCTAAGGGGAACCCTTGGACTCTGTGCATGCTATTCCTTACTTTGAAATAGCACATACAGAGCCAACTTCCTACATGGGAGATTCAGGATGCGTTGTTGTGCTTCCTGTTTCAAGCCAGTGAGCCTCAGCCAGGAAGATCTCCTCGCACAGATACCATGTGCGTACCCATGAGCAGCCAAATCTGCCCCATCCGCTGCCGCGCTGATAACCTGGTTGGATACCAGGCATCCTTCTTGTAGTATCTCCTGGAAATCTTGCCTGTCTTCTCTGGGCAATTTTTCTGTAAATCTACTGAGGGAATCCCACAGAGAACGATCGTACCTGCCCAGGAGCGCAGACGCACTGGAGACCTTCATTGCTGAAGCCGCCGTCCCGCATATCTTCCTCCCTAGAGAGTCTAGATGCCTGCTCTCTTTATCCGGGGGTACCGTGGATGAAGATGCCACCGAGTGGGTCTTACGGGCGGCAGCTATGATCACCGAGTCCGGTGGCGGATCCTTTCTAAGGAATAAAGGGTCTTGTTCTGGAGCCTTGTATTTCTTAAGAATCCTAGCCGGGGCAGACTTAAGCGATGCTGGGTCCAGAAAAGTGTCCATGGTTGGCTGCAGCAAGCCAGGCACTAGAGGCAGCAACTTTTTCGACGCTGATCTCTGTTGTAGAGTCTCAAAGATGATCGATTAGGAGGTAGATGGTTCTGGAACCTCTATGTTGAGTTTCTGCGCCCCTCTTAGCAACACCTCGTTGAATGTGGTAATATCATCCACCGGTGAGACTCTAGCAGGTGGTGAATCTGTAAGGGTGGGCAACGCCCGACAGAAGAACCTGATGAGACCAAGAGGGTGATCTTCTCCTTGACCGCGACCTGGATCTCCGTTGAGAGCGAGATCTGCTGCGAGACGCTGTAGCAGAGCGTGAACAAACACGCACTTTCCTACCTGTCGACGTCGACCGGGCCATTCTCTCCTGAGAATGGCCTTCTGGCTGTCTGGGAAGTGAGGAAGACGATGTTCTTTTCCTCTCCTGAAGCCCATGAAGTCGGATCTTCTCTCTGTCTTTCAGAGTCCTCCTAGACATGTTCTTGCAGTACTTACAAGTGTCAGGGCAGTGACTCTGAGGCAGGCACACTATGCACAGAGAGTGGGGATCTGACTGGGCCTTCTTCTTCCCACAAGCAGGGCATTTGACAAAAAGAGAAGGCATTTTTCTGTCAGAAAAAACCTTCCTAGCTCAGACAAAGATATTATTTGTTGAGTGAAAAATGAAAAAACGCTTTTTTAAAGAATTTTTCTGAGAAAAACTCAGAAAAACTGAGAGCTCAATGCTCCAGGATCCTCTCAGAAGAAGCCGGAAAAAAGAACTGACCTAACTGTGAACCAACTGTCACCTTTCCTTCACCCCTGAGGCATGGTGGGATACTGGAGGTGCTCAGGGTCTTAAAGGCACGGTGCCAAAGTTTTTATGGTTCTCCTGTGTTAACCTGCATGCAGCCTATTGGCTAAGAATGCTTCATTGTTTTTCAATGCAGTTTTTTCTCTTTTTCTCTAGAGTTTGCTGCTGCTTACTTCCCTAAGCCTAGTTTGAGGGGCTTGGGTAGATATTTATTCTCTATTGTAGCTTTATAATATAAAAAAAATAAAAATAAACAAAACTTCATAGAAATAAAGCATTTTAGCCTGTTTTTAACATTATAGCCTGCATTGATGTTTTTTACACATGTTAATATGTGTGTATTTTATATATGCTCCGGGGTCCCCGCACAAGGGCGGGAATATTCAATGTTTATGACTATTGATGAGGATCCCCTGGAAGAGAACGGGTCCATACAATAATTCTATTAACCCCTTCCCCGCCACGGACGTAATGGTTACGTCCATGGCAGCGCCCGTGTGGCGCCATGGACGTAACCATTACGTCCAGGGACTGGCAGTTGGGGGAAGCGCTAGCGCTTCCCCCGAGGGCCGCCCCCCAACACCCCCAGGCCAGGGCTGAAAGGGGAATCCCTTCCCCTTTCACGCCCACCCCCCCCCCCACCCCCCCCCATGACGTCAGCGCGCGATCGCGCGCTGATTTCATGGAAAGGGGGAATGACGCGCTGGAAGCCATTTGCTTCCAGCGCGTCAAGGGAGAAGGTGAGTATTTCACCTTCCTGCGGGGTGGGGGTGCTCTCAGAGAGGCATCGAGGGAAAGGAAAGGGTTTTCCTTTCCCTCGATGTCTCTTTGAGCATTCCTGCTGCCCGATCGCGATGCAGATGGGGGCAGATTGGCCCTATTTTTAGGCCGATCTGCCCCCAAGGGGGGCAGAAAGCCACTAGACACCAGGGATTTTATTGTTGCTTTGTATTTTTTGTGTTGGGGGGCGGCCCCTTGGGCAAGGGTCGCTCCCCTTTGGGGGTACATGTATTTTACGTCGTTTCTGCCCCCCCTGGGGGCAGATTGGCCCTATTTTTAGGCCGATCTGCCCCCAAGGGGGGCAGAAAGCCACTAGACACCAGGGATTTTATTGTTGATTTGTATTTTTTGTGTTGGGGGGCGGCCCCTTGGGCAAGGGTCGCCCCCAGGGGCCCTCATGTATTTTTGGGCAGTTCTGCCCCCCTTGGGGGCAGAGAGGCCTATTTTTTTTAGGCCTTTCTGCCCCCAAGGGGGGCAGAATCCCAATAGCGCCAGAAATAGTATGTATGTATGTGTGCTTTGTGTTGGGGGGTGGCCCCTTGGGCAAGGGTCGCTCCCCCCAGGGGCGCAATGTATTTATTGTCGTTTCTGCCCCCCTTGGGGGCAGATTGGCCCTATTTTTAGGCCGATCTGCCCCCAAGGGGGGCAGAAAGCCACTAGACACCAGGGATTTTATTGTTGATTTTTATTTTTTGTGTTGGGGGGTGGCCCCTTGGGCAAGGGTCGCCCCCAGGGGCCCACATGTATTTTTGGGCAGTTCTGCCCCCCTAGGGGGCAGATATGCCTATTTTTTAGGCCTTTCTGTCCCCAAGGGGGGCAGAATCCCCATAGCGCCAGGGATACTATGTATGTGTGTGTGTGCTTTGTGTGGGGGTGTGGCACCTTGGGCAAGGGTCGCCCCCCCCCCCAAAGGGTGCAATGTAATCTGGGCGATTTCTGCCCCCTCCCCTTGGGGGTAGATTGGCCTATTTTTTTTTAGGCCCATCTTCCCCCAAGCAGAGAAGACTAGACACGGGAAAATGAAAAAATGGTTAGTGGCGGAGTGTTTGTCAACTGGCGAAGTATTTACTTTTATGATAATAACAGTTTTTCTCCTTTTTGTTTTAGTTCAAAGCTTTTGCTGACTTTGCTGTGGCTTGTTGCAGTTTTGGCAGTAGTTGTCCTGCGGTTTGCGTAGTTGCATGTTTTAGGTAAGTAAATAAATTTACTCCAAGTGAGTATTGTTGCAATGCATGAATGACATGTTTGTAGGTGGTGTACTGAATGCAGGATTGTATGTGAAATTGTCTTTAGAGTTATGCACAATGATTATTGTGTTGTCTTATGTCTAATTTGCTTTTTTTTTTCTCTTTTTAGTGGGATATCGTTGGTGATTGCTGTGGCTGTGCAGAGTAGTTGCTGGTGAGTCAAGCTTTTTCAGGCAAGTGAGCAGTATAGTTTTTGAGTTTATAATTCTTAGTGATAAACCTATACTTTGTTACTTATCTTACACAGTGCTGGTTGTTGGTGGTGTATTTGTCCAGTTAATTTTAGTAGGAAGGATCATGGCCAGCCGTAGGATGACCGCTCAGCAGGTTGTTAGTGTGCTTTTTGAGTCATCTTCTGACCATGAATATGAGACTGACTCTGCATCTGAGGCAGAGGAGGAAGTGCAGGATTCTGGAAGTGAATTTTCTGTCAGAGATGAATCATCTGATGATGAAGCCACTCTCAGTGCTGATGAAGGGCCTGTTTTAGAGGAGGACAGTGATGTGCCAATGGTGCAGGAGCCAGCGGCTGAAAGGCTTCCCATTGGAAGACCTGACGCATGGGTTGCACCAAACATGGAGCAGCCACAGTTGCCTGCGTTTACTGGTTTTCCAGGGTGTCGAGTTAATACGGAAAACTTTTTGCCCGTCAACTTTTTTGAGTTGTTTATGGACGATATATTTTTGGAAGAGATTGTTGAGCACACTAATTTGTATGCAGAGCAGTTTTTGAGGGACAACGCTGCCAGACTTAGGCCACACTCTAGAGCTAGCCGGTGGATTCCCACAAATCTGGAAGAGTTGAAAAAGTTCTTGGGTTTAACTTTTTTGATGGGGCTGATAAGGAAGCCGTCGCTGTCTTCATATTGGTCTACTAGTCCCTTGATGGCAACTGCTATATTTCCTGCCATCATGAGTCGTAACCGGTATGAGCTTCTTCTTCGGATGTTGCATTTTGTAGATAATGCTTTAGCCTTGCCACGAGATCATCCTGATTCTGACCGTCTTTTTAAGATTAGACCTGTCCTTGATCATTTGGTAGATCGGTTTTCAGAGATCTATGTTCCAGGGAAAGAAATATCTGTAGATGAGTCTTTGGTCCTGTTCAAGGGTCGTTTGGTTTTTAGGCAGTACATTCCTAGCAAGAGGGCACGGTATGGAATTAAATTGTATATGCTGTCAGAAAGTAGTACAGGATATGTTTATAATTTCCGGGTCTACACTGGTAGGGATTCCAATATTGACCCCCCTGGTTGTCCTCCCACTTTTGGAGTTAGTGAGAAAATTGTGTGGGAACTTGGTAGACGACTGTTTAACAAAGGTCACCATTTATATGTAGATAACTTCTACACTGGAGTTCGGTTGTTCAAGGAGTTGTTCAGAGTGGACACTGTTGCTTGTGGCACAATCCGCTCTAATCGGAAAGGCTATCCAAAAGAGCTTGTCTGTAAAAAACTTGAGAAGGGACAGTGCAGTGCCTTGCGGAATGATGAGCTGCTAGCTCTGAAATTTGTAGACAAGAGGGATGTATACATGCTAAGCACCATCCATGATGAGAGTACTTCACCTGTGGCTGTTTGGGGTCAGGTTGCCGAAGTGCGCAAACCTGTGTGCATCTTAGACTATAATAAGCACATGGGTGGTGTTGATAGAGTAGATCAGAGGTTAGAACCTTACACTGCTGCTCGTAAGTCTTATGTGTGGTATAAGAAATTAGCGCTTCACTTGTTCCACTTGGCAACTTTTAATGCTTTTGTTGTGTTTAAGGATAGTTCTCCAGAGTCAAGGATGACATTTGTGAAATTTCAGGAGTCTCTCATAGCTAGCCTTGTTGTGCTGGAACAGGCAAGAGTTCCTAGAGAAGCAGTGGTGGAGGATGTGGCTAGATTGAAAGATCGTCACTTTGCTGAGCACATTCCTCCCACGGCCAAAAAAAAACTTTCCTGCTAAGAGATGTAGAGTCTGTGCTCGAAGAGGTATCAGGAAGGAGACTAGGATGTACTGCCCTGATTGTCCTTCAAAGCCTGGGCTGTGTGTGGGTGGCTGTTTCAGGAGCTACCACACACAGAAGAATTATTGGGAAATTCCGTGAGCGTAAACTGGTGTTTTATATTTTTATATGTTCCGTTTCACGGTTGGCATTAGTCATGTATTCAGTTAGAGCTTTTGTGTTTGTAGTTTTGTACTAATTTATGATTAGTGGTTTCTTTGTTGTTTAAAAACAAAAAAAAGGGGATGGCATGTGTAGAGTGGCGCTTGGCTGGCGGCGTGGGTGTGGTGGCGCTTGGCTGGCGGTGTGTGTGGGGTGGCGCTTGGCTGGCGGTGTGTGTGGGGTGGTGCTTGGCTGGCGGTGTGTGTGGGGTGGCGCTGGGCTGGCGGTGTGTGTGGGGTGGCGCTGGGCTGGCGGTGTGTGTGGGGTGGCGCTGGGCTGGCGGTGTGTGTGGGGTGGCGCTTGGCTGGTGGTGTGGGTGGGGTGGCGCTTGGCTGGTGGTGTGGCGCTTGGCTGGCAGTGCCGGCCAAACGCCAGTCCACACACTCATCAGCTGGTGTGATTGCTGTATCAGGCATGTGGGCGTATGAAAGTGATGGGCCCTTGACTGGCGCTGTCTGTGGATGCGAGTCTTGTAATGTGCTGGGCCCGTGGCTGGCGGCGTGAATGGTCTAGTGCATGTCATGTATGAAAGGTGTGTGAATGGACTGTAAAGCGGTTGGTGCCTTGTCGTGGCTTTACAGCTCACGAGCTGTGAGTCATTGGTTCAGTTTTTTGGCCTTTCAGTTATTACCAGTGCATTTCACTTTTGTGAAATCTCTTGTTAATAAAATTTGATCTACTGAACCATCACTCACCCTCGTGCCAAATCCAACCAGTATGTGTGGTACAAATGACAAAACCTGCTCCGCTGTAATCAGGCGTCGCAGCACACTTGAGACACGCTAGGTGCCTCAGGTGGGACCCCGATGATGAAGCATGCCACCAACTTGGTTGGTGGGTGAGGGGTCTTCTTCACATAACCTAAGTGTGTTTCTTTTCACAATTTTAGTGTTTGGCACATCACGGACGTATGTGCACACATCAAAGTGATATATTCCAAAAATACCTGTGTTTGGGGGGGGAGGGCCCACCTATGTTTTTGGTCCTGGGTGCGGCCGTCATGTAGGGAAACCTACAAAACCCAGAAACTTTTTAAAACTAGGCACCCCAAGGAGTCTAGGGAGGTGTGGCTTGTGTGGCTCCCCCAACATTTTCTTACCCAGACTCCTCTGTAAACCTCACAATTTGCATAAAAAAAGCATATTTTCCTGATTTTTCTTAGTAGGATCACCGCTCCAGCACAAAATTCCTACTCCCCAGTTTTCCCCTCAGTCTCCCAAGTAAAATGACACCTCACTTATGTGGGTCCCCAAAGCAGAGTCCGTCTAAAGATGTATAAAAGAATATGCCCTTATAAACTTGCTGTGCTATCCCTTCTATCCCTTCAGGTTTTGGGCCTTATTATGTTGCAGGCACCTGGGCCACCCACACAAGTGAGGTATCATTTTTATCGGGAGACTTGGGGGAACGCTGGGTGGAAGGAAATTTGTGGCTCCTATCAGATTCCAGAACTTTCTGCCACAGAAATGTGAGGAACGTGTTTTTTTAGCCAAATTTTGAGGTTTGCAAAGGATTCTGGGTAACAGAACCTGGTCCGAGCCCCGCAAGTCACCCCTCCTTGGATTCCCCTAGGTCTCTAGTTTTCAGAAATGCACTGGTTTGGTAGGTTTCCCTAGGCGCCGGGTGAGCTACAGGCCAAAATCCGCAGGTAGGCACTGTTTTCTCCCAAAATTGTGGATGTGTCCACGTTGCGCTTTGGGGTGTTTCCTGTCGCAGGCGCTAGGCCTACCCACGCAAGTGAGGTATCATTTTTATCGGGAGACTTGGGGGAATGCTGGGTGGAAGGAAATTTGTAGCTCCTCTCAGATTCCAGAACTTTCTGCCACAGAAATGTGAGGGACATGTGTTTTTTTAGCCAAATTTTGAGGTTTGCAAAGGATTCTGGGTAACAGAACCTGGTCCGAGCCCCGCAAGTCACCCCTCCTTGGATCCCCCTAGGTCTCTAGTTTTCAGAAATGCACAGGTTTGGTAGGTTTCCCTAGGTGGCGGCTGAGCTAGAGGCCAAAATCTACAGGTAGTCACTTTGCTAAAAACAGCTCTGTTTTCTGTGATATGTCCACGTTGTGTTTTGGGGCATATCCTGTCGCGGGCGCTAGGCCTACCCACACAAGTGAGGTATCATTTTTATCGGGAGACGTGGGGGAACGCTGGGTGGAAGGAAATTTGTGGCTCCTCTCAGATTCCAGAACTTTCTGCCACAGAAATGTGAGGAACATGTGTTTTTTTAGCCAAATTTGGAGGTTTGCAAAGGATTCTGGGTAACAGAACCTGGTCCGAGCCGCGCAAGTCACCCCTCCTTGGATCCCCCTAGGTCTCTAGTTTTCAGAAATGCACAGGTTTGGTAGGTTTCCCTAGGTGGCGGCTGAGCTAGAGGCCAAAATCTACAGGTAGTCACTTTGCTAAAAACAGCTCTGTTTTCTGTGATATGTCCACGTTGTGTTTTGGGGCATATCCTGTCGCGGGAGCTAGGCCTACCCACACAAGTGAGGTATCATTTTTATCGGGAGACGTGGGGGAACACTGGGTGGAAGGAAATTTGTGGCTCCTCTCAGATTCCAGAACTTTCTGCCACAGAAATGTGAGGAACATGTGTTTTTTTAGCCAAATTTTGAGGTTTGCAAAGGATTCTGGGTAACAGAACCTGGTCCGAGCCCCGCAAGTCACCCCTCCTTGGATCTCCCTAGGTCTCTAGTTTTCAGAAATGCACAGGTTTGGTAGGTTTCCCTAGGTGGCGGCTGAGCTAGAGGCCAAAATCTACAGGTAGTCACTTTGCTAAAAACAGCTCTGTTTTCTGTGATATGTCCACGTTGTGTTTTGGGGCATATCCTGTCGCGGGCGCTAGGCCTACCCACACAAGTGAGGTATCATTTTTATCGGGAGACGTGGGGGAACGCTGGGTGGAAGGAAATTTGTAGCTCCTCTCAGATTCCAGAACTTTCTGCCACAGAAATGTGAGGAACATGTGTTATTTTAGCCAAATTTTGAGGTTTGCAAAGGATTCTGGGTAACAGAACCTGGTCCGAGCCCCGCAAGTCACCCCTCCTTGGATTCCCCTAGGTCTCTAGTTTTCAGAAATGCACAGGTTTGGTAGGTTTCCCTAGGTGCCGGCTGAGCTAGAGGCCAAAATCTACAGGTAGGCACTTCGCAAAAAACACCTCTGTTTTTTTCCAAAATTTAGGATGTGTCCACGTTGCGCTTTGGGGTGTTTCCTGTCGCTGGCGCTAGGCCTACCCACGGCAAGTGAGGTATCATTTTTATCGGGAGACTTGGGGGAATGCTGGGTGGAAGGAAATTTGTAGCTCCTCTCAGATTCCAGAACTTTCTGCCACAGAAATGTGAGGGACATGTGTTTTTTTAGCCAAATTTTGAGGTTTGCAAAGGATTCTGGGTAACAGAACCTGGTCCGAGCCCCGCAAGTCACCCCTCCTTGGATCCCCCTAGGTCTCTAGTTTTCAGAAATGCACAGGTTTGGTAGGTTTCCCTAGGTGGCGGCTGAGCTAGAGGCCAAAATCTACAGGTAGTCACTTTGCTAAAAACAGCTCTGTTTTCTGTGATATGTCCACGTTGTGTTTTGGGGCATATCCTGTCGCGGGCGCTAGGCCTACCCACACAAGTGAGGTATCATTTTTATCGGGAGACGTGGGGGAACGCTGGGTGGAAGGAAATTTGTGGCTCCTCTCAGATTCCAGAACTTTCTGCCACAGAAATGTGAGGAACATGTGTTTTTTTAGCCAAATTTTGAGGTTTGCAAAGGATTCTGGGTAACAGAACCTGGTCCGAGCCCCGCAAGTCACCCCTCCTTGGATCCCCCTAGGTCTCTAGTTTTCAGAAATGCACAGGTTTGGTAGGTTTCCCTAGGTGGCGGCTGAGCTAGAGGCCAAAATCTACAGGTAGTCACTTTGCTAAAAACAGCTCTGTTTTCTGTGATATGTCCACGTTGTGTTTTGGGGCATATCCTGTCGCGGGCGCTAGGCCTACCCACACAAGTGAGGTATCATTTTTATCGGGAGACGTGGGGGAACGCTGGGTGGAAGGAAATTTGTAGCTCCTCTCAGATTCCAGAACTTTCTGCCACAGAAATGTGAGGAACATGTGTTTTTTTAGCCAAATTTTGAGGTTTGCAAAGGATTCTGGGTAACAGAACCTGGTCCGAGCCCCGCAAGTCACCCCTCCTTGGATCCCCCTAGGTCTCTAGTTTTCAGAAATGCACAGGTTTGGTAGGTTTCCCTAGGTGGCGGCTGAGCTAGAGGCCAAAATCTACAGGTAGTCACTTTGCTAAAAACAGCTCTGTTTTCTGTGATGTGTCCACGTTGTGTTTTGGGGCATATCCTGTCGCGGGCGCTAGGCCTACCCAAACAAGTGAGGTATCATTTTTATCGGGAGACTTGGGGGAACATAGAATAGCAAAACAAGTGTTATTGCCCCTTGTCTTTCTCTACATTTATTCCTTCCAAATATAGGGGTGTGTGTAAAAAAGACATCTATTTGAGAAATTCCATGTAATTCACGTGCTACTATGGTCACCCCGGAATTCAGAGATGTGCAAATAACCACTGCTCCTCAACACCTTATCTTGTGCCCTTTTTGGAAATGCAAAGGTTTTCTTGATAGCTATTTTTTACTCCTTATATTTCAGCAAATGAATTACTGTATACCCGGTATAGAATGAAAACGCACTGCAGGGTGCAGCTCATTTATTGGCTCTGGGTTCCTCGGGTTCTTGATGAACCTACAAACCCTATATATCCCCGCAACCAGAGGAGTCCAGCAGACGTAACGGTATATTGCTTTCGATAATCTGACATTGCAGGGAAAAGTTACAGAGTAAAAAGTAGAGAAAAATTGATGTTTTTTTCACCTCAATTTCAATATTTTTCTTTTTCAGCTGTTATTTTCTGTAGGAAACCCTTGTAGGATCTACACAAATGACCCCTTGCTGAATTCAGAATTTTGTCTACTTTTCAGAAATGTTTAGATTTCTGGGATCCAGCATTGGTTTCATGACCATTCCGGTCACTGACTGGAAGGAGGCTGAAAGCACAAAAAATTGCACAAATGGGGTATGCCCCAGTAAAATGCCAAAATTGTGTTGAAAAATTGGGTTTTCGGATTCAAGTCTGCCTGTTCCTGAAAGCTGGGAAGCTGCTGAGTTTAGCACCGCAAACCCTTTGTTGATGCCATTTTCAGGGGAAAAACCACAAGCCTTCTTCTGCAGCCCCTTTTTCCAATTTTTTTGAAAAAAACGAAATTTTCACTGTATTTTGGCCAATTTCTTGGCCTCCTTCAGGGGAACCCACAAAGTCTGGGTACCTTTAGAATCGCTAGGATGTTGGAAAAAAAGGACGCAAATTTGGCTTGGTTAGCTTATGTGGACAAAAAGTTATGAGGGCCTAAGCGCGAACTGCCCCAAATAGCCAAAAAAGGCCTGGCACAGGAGGGGGAAAAGGCCTGGCAGCGAAGTGGTTAAAGGACCAGAGGCAAGGACTAGGCTGTTCTTTCTTCTTCATTTTTGCACCAGCAGCCTTTCGTCAACATTATAATAACTTGCTCAAATCACTCTTCCCTTGAAACATTGGGAAAAGGAAACAAACATTCCATTGCATCCAAGGGCAGCATGTCCTTGAAGACTTCCGCAGTCATTCGCTCCCCCTCTTGATCACTTCACCAGTAGCTTCAGTTGTTTTCTCTACTCTTTTATTAATTTATTTTCTTTTTACTGTTAAATTGTGATTTCCAATGTTCATTTTTATATCGCATTCATTATTGTTTGTGCCGATCATTGTCTAACCATACCAGAGTCGCCACCTGAAGATAGAAAGCCCGTTTTTTTTTAAGGTAAGACTTGTTTGTTATTGGGATACATCCCAGGATTCCTCCCCTCCCTCACCAAACTGCCCCCCCTCCCCAAGCCCAACTGACCCGCAGGCCCAAACTCCTGGAGCCTTGTTAGACTCTTCCTTTTTCCCCCCCTTTGGACGGGGATGACTCCCCTAACATCTCTGACAAAGAAGGTGACTGCAGCAGGCCTCGGCACCCTCCTAATAACCTCAAGGTTGAGCAGGCTCATGGTACCCCTCCCAAACTCCCAACTGACATGTTTCATTCCAGACGACAAATTACACCTGCGTTCGGCAGAATAGTCCCCTGTGCCAAAGGTAGCATCTTATGTGGCTTCCGGATTACGTAATCCTCTAGATAAGGGGGTCGATAGCTGCTTCAGGGCGGAACGTCCTAGTACTTCTCTTGACGGTAAGGTCACCTTTACTCCAGAGATTGATGGCTACGTTTCTAGGAAAATTTGTGAAGGACCCAAAAAAGGAATAGATCACTCCCGGCAGGCATGCCAGGAGAAATTACTGGATGATGTAGGCTCATTGTCCAAAATACTGGACATGGCTTAAGACACTAAAGCATCTAGCGCCCTTATCTCTCCAGAAACTGTCTAGTTGGGCATAAAGGGTGAACATCTTTCTAGGGACGCCAATTCAATCGTTTTTGATTAAAATAGACCCGAAACTGGGTGAATTGGCAACTTCAAAGGCGGCACCCATCGCAGAAGGGATTCTCTTCGGGGGAACCTTTTATCTGCAAATGGGGAAGATTTGTCAATACTTTTAACTCTCTTGACAAAGTACAATGTTCCATAAAACAAAGCTTTATGCCCAAGGTTTTTTTCCAGTGCTGGTCGTGATCAGGGGCACTCTACCAGCCCATCCTTCCAACAAGCTCCCCCAGAGATATAGACAGTTGGAGAAGCCAGTGGTAAGACTCCAGCCGTTTGGTAACTTTTACCCAACCAGAAGTTACCCTCGTCGTCGGGGGTGGAGAGGAGCTTCCAAGGCCAACGGTTCCTACAACAATGCTCCAGGTGAGTGTACAACCTTCCAAGGCCATCAGACTTGGGGACAAATTGGGAGACTTCTATCACAACTTGGAGGCTTTCACGCCAGAAGCATGGGTTATTCAAACTGTAAAGGGGCTGCATATCGACTTATATGGCTCTCCCTTCCAGCCTCTTAAGCCCAGGCCCCTTTCTTTTACCCCCAGCCAAATGGACCTCATGGCGGTAGAGATTGGCCAGCTCTTAGAGAAAGGGGCTCTTGCACTGACGTCCTTACACCACCATGGTTTTCTCAGCAACCTGTGTCTGGTAGACAAGATGGATGGGTCAGCGACCTGTTACCAACCTGAGTGGCTGGTTTTCCGCCACTTTAAGATGGAGGGTATCCACCTTCTCAGAAATGTGCTGCAAGAGCGACTGGATGGTGCGTCTGGACTTGACGGATGCCTATTTCAGTTCACATTTTCCCACCTCACAAGTGATTCCTGCAGTTTCAGTGGAAGTCTCAAATCTTCCAGTTTGCTTTAATTCCTGGCTATCCTCCGCCGCATTGTGTTTTACCAAGGTCTTTAAACCAGTGGTAGAATGCTTGAGGCCCCAAGGCATGCATCTGATTATTCACCAGGACGATATCCATGGAATAATGCCAGATACACCTGTCCGGTCATTTACAACAGACTAGCAATCAACTTTTTGGAGTCTCTAAACTTATTGATCAACGAATGGAAATCTTCTCTAACCCCATCCAGATCAATGCAATTTCGGAGGTTCGTAGTGGATTTGGTCAAAGCCACTGAGTCTTTTATCTCAGAAGTTGTCCAAGATAAAGCACGAGCTGCAAAAAGCTCTAGCCAAAACCTCGATCTGTCTTCAAAACTTGGCCCACATCGTGTGTCTACTGTCCCCTTACATACTAATCACTTTCTAAGGTTCTCTACATTACCAGGATCTACAATGCCTTAAGAAGTTTCACTTCAATCGAGGTCTAAAGTACTTCCAGTTGGTTCCCCTCTTGGAAGACACGAGAAGGGCCATTTTCAGCTTTCAACCTGACCGTCTCAAAATGGCAAATGTAGCAGCGGTTCGCTACATCATCTTCACTGCATCAACAATCTGAAAGGGATGAGACCAGAATCTCTCTCAGACTTGACGTGGACATTTTGGACTTACTGCCTGGCCAATCAGATATCAGTCTCAGCAAAATTTCTTCCAGGCAAATCCGATCAGATGGCATTGGCAGTCCCGACATTGGGAGAATGCCAGTCTTTGGAAATTACACCCACAAGTGTTTCAAGCGATCCAGTCCAGCTGGGGCCCATTCACAATAGAACTGTTCGCTTCTGGCCTGGATCATCAACTGGGCAGGTATTGCATCTAGCGTCTGGCCCTAGACGCAAAGCGACAAATGCTTTTTTCCAGGACTGGAGCAAGGAAAGAGTTTACATGTTTCCCCCATTCACCATAATGATGAGGTTGCCCACGCAGCTTCAGAGGCAGCTGGTGAATCTGGTGGTGATCACCCAGATTTGGAGATCTCAAGTTTTATTTCCAGGTCTGATGGGACTGAGGTTTTCCAATCTACCCCTGTTTCCGGATCTCCTCTGGGATCCCCAGGGGAATCCACACTACTTGGTTCTCTCAAGATTCCTTTGTCTCATGGCATGGAGGATTACAGGGAAACCTGTAAAGTCTCTGGTATTTCTCAAGAAGCTGCTTCGCTACTGGCCAGATCTTGGGCAGATAGCACGCATAAAAGATACTGCTTGGCATGGTCTAGATGGTTGGGTTAGTGTCACCAAAATCAGGTGGATCCCATGGGGTCAGATGTTGCTCATATCTTGAATGTTCTTGCCTCTTTAGCTTCGCAAGGGCTGTCTTACAGGTCTATTCGTATCTTTCGATCAGCCATCTCACCGGATCATTCCCCTTTCTATGAGCATCCAGTTGAAAAACATCCTTTGGTCTGCAAACGTCTCCATGGCATCTGGTTATCTTTTACCCCCGAACCTCGGTATTCTGCTTTATGGAACGTCAATCAAGTCCTGAGACTATTTAAATCATAGACTTCAAATACATTTTTGTAGAGGAAGCAGATGTCAGTGAAACTGGCTACACTACTGTGTTTGGTGTCATGTCGCAGAGACTCTGACGTATGTGCTCTGAACTTAACAGGTAGTGTATGTATACTCCGGAAGGAGTAACTAAATGGTTTTTCACCCATAGAAGTAGTTTTGCAGCTTGAAGAGTTTTCCAGATTAACAAGCTGTGCATTAATCCGCCATCTAGTGGTTGAGTCTGGAAAGTTGTGCTGTAGTCTTTTTTTCCCCCCCTCCTTTTGGGGTGTCGTTAACCACCATTTGGTGCTTATAGTCCATACTCTGTGTGATGTCAGACAGCGGCCCAGATGTTCCTGTTCTTGGCTTCCATTTTCAGATTCTTTATTCTTCTTTCATATTTTGTTCTTCTTTTTCCCTTTTTCTTCACTCACCTGTTTGCTTATCTCATCTCATTTATTGGGAAGGTGGGTGGGTAGCATGTGAATCCAGAAAACTCTTCAAGCTGCAAAACTATTTCTACAGTTAAGAAACCATTTAGTTTTGCAGTATGAACCTTTTTCTGAATTCACATGCTGTGCATTAGATTATACAGCAGTATCCCCTCTTCTGGGCTGGCTGTGGTGAAATGTGGATGAGTTGGCAAATAGGTATTGTAGTACCTTCTTTCCTACTTGTGCCTCTTTGTTCATTTGAATGTCCACACAATAGTGTTCAGCCAAGGTGTGTGGCGATGCCCAGGTTGCTGGGGCGCAGATCTCCTCAATAGGTACGTCTGCCAGATACACCAAGTGCGGCAACTTTCTCTGGCTGAGTGCGCTCTAAGTTTGGCAGCTAGTAGTTTCCCCGATTTTGGGTAACAGATTTGGATGGTGGCAACAATCCATCTTGCGATGTTTGCTTTGGATACTGGGTGAGCCCTTGTTTCCTTTGGCAAATGACATAAAAGGAATGGTTTCTTACCTGTAACTCCAGTTCTCTCGCAGGGGTATTTCCATGATAGTCATAAGCACTGAATAGTTCCGCGCGCCTGCGGGGACCCCCGGAGCACTGATGTGAAGTATATTCTTAAGTACAGATATCAGCCCTTTGAAAAAGGTCTGTCAAAAACCACTTAAGAATAACACTGTGCAGCCTATGTGAACAGCTACACAGGCCAAATTGTTGAAAAGAAAACAGCTGTAGTGTAAATTCACGTTCAAACACCCGTTTGTTCTAGAAATGTAATAAAAAGTACATTCTCATACTTTTACACCTCTCATGAGAATAAAACAATGCAGGGCAGTGTAGCCCATAGGCTGCCATTATACAGAATGTAAATAGAGCTGTGCCTTTAAGAAAGTAAAGTCATCCTGTATCCCATCATGCACAGCAAAAGGCAGTTGCCTCAGTTCTTTTTGAGGGCTTGTAACCTGACATGAAGGAACAAAACATTCGTTGGAGTACCAACATCGATACTACTATGACAACTTTTCCTATGTCAACTCCACCGGGGAGGAGGGAGGGTTGCTTATGACTATCATGGAAATACCTCTACGAGAGAACTGGAGTTACAGGTAAGAAACCATTCCTTCTCTCGTAGGGGATTTCCATGTATAGTCATAAGCACTGAATAGACTAGCAAGCCCATCCCCATAACCACGGCGGAGTAGACAGAATAATACTGGAAAAACATGAATCATGCAAATAAATTCTTAAGCGAGGCCTGTCCAACCTGCGCATCTGCCCTAGCGTCTGTATCAAGGCAGTAATGCTGTGTAAAGGTATGGACCGATTTCCAAGTGGCTGCCTTGCATATCTCTGCCAAAGGGATATTTCTCATTAAGGCCGCAGTAGCTGCCTTCCCTCTAGTAGAATGGGCTTTTGGCTTGCCACCAAGAGATTTGTTCGCTAACTGATAACACAACAGTATACATGAAACAATCCACCTGGATAATGATTGCTTAGATGAGCCCAACCCTGTTCTAACTGGGCCATAGTTAACAAAGAGCTGCTGTGATTTCCGCAAGCAATTTGTCCTATCCAAGTAAAATTTCAAAACCCTCTTTACATCCAGAGAATGCAGGGTTCTCTCGGCAGGAGTAGTTGGATTTTGAAAGAAAGTTGGTAATGGTTTGGTTCACAGGAAAGTCGGAAACGACTTTTGGTTAAAATTTCAGATGCGTCCTCATCACTATTTTCGCAGAATGAAAGACCGTGTAGGGTTCTTGAGTGCAAAGGGCCTGGATTTCGCTGACCCTACGCGCTGATGTGACTGCAACCAGAAAAGCAGTTTTCCACGTGAGATGTTGAAGTGATGCTTTATGTATTGGCTTGAACGGAGGTAGCATGAGACGCGACAGGACAACATTCAGTTCCCAAGGAGGAGATGGTCTCCTAATGGGAGGGAAGACCTTTTTTAAGCCCTCCAGGAAGTCTTTGATAATTGGTATCCTAAAAAAGGAGGGTTGAGAGGGGCTCTTTCTATATGCCGTTAGAGCCGCCAAGTGCACTTTTATTGATGTCAATTGTAAACCCGATTTGGCCAAACTTAGCAAGTATGGCAGGATAGTTTCCTCTCCGCAGGATATCGGGTCAACGTTGTTGTCCAAACACACACAGAATCTTTTCCACTTGCATGCATAAGCTGATCGTGTGGAAGGGCGCTTTGCTTCTCTTAGGATTTCCATACAGTCCTGAGGTAGGTTCAAGTGTCCATATTGCACTAACTAAGGAGCCATGCTGCCAAACTCAACGATGAGAGGTTGGGATGAGATATCTGCCCTCGGAACTTCGTGAGAAGGTCCGGACGATGAGGCAGTCTGATGTGTGGCTTGAGTGACCGGTGAAGAAGGTCTGGAAACCACAATTGGCGTGGCCATTCTGGAGCAATTAGAATCATTTTGGATTGAGCATTTGATAGCTTCTGGAGGACTGCCGATATCAGGGGAAGCGGTGGAAAGGCGTAAAGAAATGCTCCTGACCAGCTTATCCACAGGGCATTCCCCAGCGTCCCTGGATGGTAATATCTGGAGGCGAAGCTTCGGGATTTTTTGTTTTCTGGGGTTGCGAATAGGTCTATAGAGGGGGTACCCCATAGTGCGAAAATGGAACGAACGTCGTCGTCATGTAATACCCATTCGTGGTTCTCGTCCATTACGCGGCTGAGAGCATCCGCTTGAACATTCTGCCTGCCCGGCAGGTGAGTTGCCACTAACGACAGGTTACTGGCTAGAAGCCAATGCCAGATTGTCTGAGCCTCTCTGGATAATATTCTGGACCTGGTGCCTCCTTGTTTGTTTACGTAATACATGGTGGCCACGCTGTCTGTCTGGAGGAGGAGAGTCTCCGTTTTCAGAGAAGGTAGGACGGCCTTAATCGCAAGATGGACTGCGCAAAGCTACAACAGGTTGATATGATAGAGACACTCTCTGTAACCACTTGCCTTGGACTCGAAGATGATCCATGTGCGCGCCCCATCCGAACAGCGATGCGTCTGTTACGATGGTTTGAGCTGGAGGCTGTTGATGGAAATGGATCCCCACCAAGAGATTGTTGGTTAAACACCACCACTTGAGGGATTGTAGGGCGTGGGGGGAAAGAAGGACTCTGCTCTCCCAATCGTCCATCAGTTGGCACCATTGATCCTCCCGGCACTCCTATAAGGGTCTCATATGGAGGCGAGCATTGGGAACGAGGTGGATACCAGACGCCATCGACCCCAGTAGAGAGGATATTACTCTTGCAGTGGTCTGTGGAGTTCTCTCTAGTTGTTTGCACTTTTGGAGAATCGATAATCGTCGTTCCTCCGAAGGAAACACCTTTCCTTGATTGGTATCTATAATGGCCCCTAAGTAATGCAGCCTCTGAACAGGCGTTGCTGTGGACTTGAGAAGAATGACTTGAAGACCGAGATTCTGGAGCAGCTGTTGAGCCCAGTTGAAATGTTGAGCCTCTAGATAGTTTGGGGCCTTTATGAGCCAATCGTCTAGACAGGGGTAGACAAATATTCAATGCTTTCTCAAATTGTCCTTCTTTGGCACTAGAAAATACCTCGAATAAATCCCTTTCCCGCGTTGGTTGATCAGGATGGGCTCTATTGCTCTTTTTTGTAATAGGATTGCCACTTCTAACTGAAGAGCTTTGAGGTGGTGGCTGGCTGGTTTGGGATGAACAGATGGAGGAGGACTGATGAATCTGAGAGCATAACCATTTCGCACAATATTCGATACCCAGGCGTCTGATGTGATGCGTAGCCACTCGTCCAGATGATTTGAGATACTTCCCCCTACCGGAGTGGATAACGGAGGCGGGGGAAGCGAAGATTCAGGGCTTAGACGCGGGGGCCTGGCGAGTTGCCTGAGTTTGCGGCATGGAATGACCCCTTGTCGACTTTCGCTTTGTCGAGAAGGCCCTATGATGCTGTTGTTGCTGCTGGGGATGTGATGACATCCAGTGTGGTGTCTGATACCTGTGGGTGAATAGCCTTCGCTGGTAGGGACGGAATACTTTTCGTTGTTCCTTTGGGCGTTCGATGCCTACCACTTTTAAAGTGTCTAGCTCAGACTTCATTCTTGACATCTCATCATCGGCATGAGAGCCGAACAAGGTGGAGCCTGAGAATGGTAAATTCTGAATTCTCTGCTGTGCCTCTGGTTTGAGAGATGTCAATCGCAACCAAGCGTGTCGTCTTAAAGCTACTCCATGAGCGTAGTTATGTGCCGACAGCACCGAAGATTCCGCAGCAGCGCTTATCACCTGGTTGGAAACCATGGCACCCTCACCCACGATCTCCAAGAAATCTTCCCTTTTGTCTTTGGGTAGGTGCTCCGCAAACTGTAGCATAGAGTCCCAAAGAGCACGATCATATCCTCCTAATAAAGCAGTAGCACAGGCTGCTTTCATTGTGATGGCCGCGGTAGAGCATACTTTTCGGTCTGCGGCATCGATCTTTCTGCTCTCCTTGTCCGGAGGAAGACGGAGATGTAGAGTGTAATTTCTTTGCCGCTACTATAACCACAGAGTCCGGCACTGGCTCCGGTGGGCGATACTTTTTAATAAGCTTGGAAGGAGCAGATTTTGTTGTGGCCAGTGTCAGAAAAATGTCCATTGCCGGTTCGAGAAGACCCTGGACCAGTGGAAGTTAAGGTCTTGAGGCTGTTCTCTGGTGTAAAGTCTCAAAAATCACCGAGGTCGATGGGGCGGGTACCGCCAGCGGGATATTTAGTTTGGTCGCCCGCGCACTAGGACCTCTTGGAAGGTATTCACGTCATCTATGGGGGACGCTCTCGGGGACGGTGAATCCGACAGGGTTGGAGAGTAATCCCGTGTAGACGAAGAGGAATGTCTATGACGTGAATGTGAAGATCTCTGAAGTGACTCATGTCGATGGTGCCGAGAGGAAGACGAACGTCTAGAGGAATGCCTGGAATGTCTTATGGATTCCGCTGGAGTCACCGGAACAGACTCTGAAGGCGGAGCTGTGGGTGTTACCGGTGTCTGCGGCAACGGCAGCTGTTGAGGAGACAGCGGAGGTGAAGCTGGAAGTAGGATGAGCGAGGCTGAGGATTCTGAAGTGGTATAAACCCTTCTAGGCCTCTTTGACTGTCGCCTCGACGTCGACACACTCCTCGACGTCGAAGTACGGTGATGGCGGGTGCCTCTTGCCGTTGATTCCCCTAGTAGCTGAGATCCTCGACGACAACCTCCCTCGACGTCGATGTGATGACGGCGACCACTCTCCCTCGACGCCGATCGTCCTCGTCGCGCCGACGGCGACCCGGACCAAGATCTTCGACGGCGAGCGTCCACGCCGTCTCGACGGCGAAGCGGGCGACGACGTCGAGCGATGCCTCTTTCTCGACGGTGAGCCGGTCCTCGACGGCGAGCATGTTGGCGCCGTTCCTGGCCTCAACGTCGTCGGAGACCTATGCCGTTTAAGAGCAGGTCTGGCAGAAGTTGCAGAGGAAACAGGGTGAGCCCTGGTAGAAGACTGACCTTCTCCTCGCTCTGTGGCAGACTGACCACTTCTTCTCCTGTCCTCTCTTGCCTGAAGTCGAATTTTCTCCGTATCACAAAGGGTTCTTCTGGAGAAAGTTCTACAGACGTCACAGGAGTCAGGTTTGTGGCTGGATGGAAGGCAAATTATACAGACCTGGTGTGGGTCTGTTTAAGCCTTTTTTCTGCCACAAGAAGGACATTTATCAGAAAGTGAAGGCATTATAAAAATAGAAAAAAACTTACATTTCTGTCAGAATTTGACAGAAAAGGTTAGCAAATGTTCACTCAATATTAAAAACGTCGAGTGAAATTGAAATTTAATTGAATTTTCTATCAAAAAAGCTTTGTGAGGTAGAGCTCAATGCTTCAGGGTCCTGTCAGAAGGAGCCGGAAAAAAGAACTGAGGCAACTGCCTTTTGCTGTGCATGATGGGATACAGGAAGACTTTACTTTCTTAAAGGCACAGCTCTATTTACATTCTGTATAATAGCAGCCTATGGGCTACACTGCCCTGCATTGTTTTATTCTCATGAGAGGTGTAAATAAAGTATGAGGATGTACTTATTATATTTCTAGAACAAATGGGTGTTTGAACATGAATTTACACTACAGCTGTTTTCTTTTCAACAATTTGGCCTGTGTAGCTGATCACATAGGCTGCACAGTGTTATTCTTAAGTGGTTTTTGACAGACCTTTTTCAAAGGGCTGATATCTGCACTTAAGAATATACTTCACATCAGTGCTCCGGGGTCCCCACAGGCGCGCTGAACTATTCAGTGCTTATGACTTTACATGGAAATCCCCTACGGGAGAAAGCTGGTTCCCTTTGCGAATCACTTTAATCGCCTCTAGGTAGCACATTAGGGTCCTTTGAATATCCAGAGCACGGAGGTCTCTCTCTACTTGCGTCTTTGGCTACTAGAAGAAAGCCAGTAGCAGTATGCCTTAATTAACATGGAACTGCGTTATTACCTTTGGTAAGAAACAAGGGTTAGTTCTGAGGAACACCTTGTCCTTGTTTATTTGCAAGTAGGGTTCATGTACCAATAGTGCTTGCAGTTGGCCAACTCTACGTACCAACGCGATTGCTCTCAGGAAGGCTTTCCTTAGGGAAAGTGACTTCAGATCTGATTTGTGCATGGGTTTTAATGGCTCTGCCATCAATTGCGTTAATACACTGTTCAGGTACCATAACGATGTTGGTGCTGATATGGGTGGTACCACTCTTTGATCCTTCTACGAATCTCTTTTCGTCTGTGGATGTAAAGAGACTGGCTCCTGATGTGTCCCTAGTGTAAGCCACTATTGCTGCCAGATGTACCCTTATTGAAGCATAGGTGATGCCACTGTCTAGCAGATGAATGAGATATTAGTACTATGTTCTGGTGTGTCTGAGAATCTTATTGTTGACTATGCACCAATGGATATCTCTCTTACATTTAAGCGTGCAGCATTTTCATGTGCTTGGCTTCCTATCATCTTTGGAGGAAGTTGAATGTGGCCTAACACTAAGTATTTAGGAGCCAAGCTGATAGGTTGAGTGCCGGGTGATAGACTTCTCTCTGTTGTATTGTCAATATATCCTTCACTGGTTTCAGTGAGATCATCTGTCCCCTGGACATCTCCAGTAGATTGGGGTACCAGGTTTGACTTGCCCATTGTGGGGCTATTAGGATGATTTTGCTCTGTGAGTCAGACTTTCTCCTGTGGATTACAGGAGTTGGAGGAAAGGTGTATACAAATTTTCCTGACTAATTTAGTGACGGGGCATTCCCCTTTAACCGGTGGTGTGGAAACCTGGAGGTGAAGTGTTGCCATTTTGCCTTTGTTGCTGTAGCAAACAAGTCTATACTTGGTGTGTGTCAGGTGTTGAAAATCCTTTGGATGACCCAACTGTGTGAGCTGTTCTCTTTTCTGCTTAGTTTGACTGCCTGTGTTGAGTTCTCCCGGAAGGTGAACCGTTTGAAGAGTTATTTGGTGCTGGATTGCCCGGTGCCAGATGCCATGGGCTAGCCTTGATTGGCTGAAGAACTTTGTTCCCCCTTATTTGTTCAGGTAGAACATGGTGGTTGTACTGTCGGTCTGTATCACTACAGTTCTGCCTATCAGGTTGCCTGGCAAGCTTTTAAGGCTAGGAAGACAGTCTTCAGTTTTTGGTAGTTGATGTGTTTCACTGCATCCAAATTGTTCCATAGGCCCTGTACCTTCAGAAGACCAGTGCGAGCTCCCCAGGCCTTGTGTGATGCGTCCGTTGTGATAGTCACAGTTGGAGCAGGTGTCTTGAATACTCTCCCTATGTTCATGTTTGTTGTGCTTCACCAATGCATCTCCCTTTGAACCTCTGTTGTGACAACCACTAGATCACCCCCCAGCTGCAAGTGGCTTGTGACCATTTACTGCAGGTCCATTCCTGGATGGGCATGTGTAAATCTTTCATGAGGGATCAGTGGAATGCAAGATGCCATAAAGCCCATGAGTTTCATGACAGTCCTCACAGTTAGAGACTAACCTCTCTGGTACAGGCAAGTTTGTGTCTCAATGGCTTCTAACCTCTTCTGGACTGGGTAAGTCCATGCCCACATGGGGTCTAATGTGACTCAAGGGAAAACCTTTACTTTTTCTGGTTGAGGTGATGACGTCTCCTGGTTCATTATAAACCCCAGGAGCTGTAACGTGTGTGTGACCACTTGTACGTTTCTCTTACATTTGTTCCTTGATTGTCCCTTTATTAGCAAGTCATCCAAGTATGGGTAGTTGTCGATTCCCCTGCCTTAAGTGTGCTGCTATTGCAGAGAGAACCTTGGTGAATACTCATGCAGCAGATTTTATGCCGAAGGGCGGCACTGTGAATTGGTAGTGTTCCTTGTACAACATGAACCATAAATATTTCTTGTGTCCTTGGTTGACATGGATGGAAAATGTCACTTACCCACTGTACATCTGTTCGTGGCATTAGTCGCTGCAGATTCACATGCTGTGCACAGTCCACCGTCTGGTATAGGGCTCGGAGTGTTACAAGTTGTTTTTCTTCGAAGAAGTCTTTACGAGTCACGAGACCGAGGGACTCCTTCCACTTCGGTTCCATTGCGCATGGGCGTCGACTCCATCTTAGATTGTTTTCCCCGCAGAGGGTGAGGTAGGAGTTGTGTATGCTAACAATAGTGCCCATGCAATGGAATGAATACGTATGTACAAAATGAAGGTTTAATGTAATATATTTACAAATGTACAAATGTTTAAGATGTACTTCCAAACGGCTACAGGCTTCCGGGGAGGCGGGTGGGCGCATGTGAATCTGCAGCGACTAATGCCACGAACAGATGTACACTGGGTAAGTGACATTTTCCGTTCAGTGGCATGCGTAGCTGCAGATACACATGCTGTGCAGAGACTAGTAAGCAGTTATCTCCCCAAAAGCGGTGGTTCAGCCTGTAGGAGTGGAAGTAGTTTGAAATAAAGTTCTTAGTACAGCTTGACCTACTGTGGCTTGCTGTACAGATAACACATCTACACAGTAGTGCTTAGTAAATGTATGAGGCGTAGACCATGTTGCTGCCTTACATATTTCGTTCATTGGAATATTTCCTAGAAAGGCCATGGTAGCACCTTTCTTTCTGGTTGAGTGTGCCTTTGGTGTAATAGGCAGCTCTCTCTTTGCTTTAAGATAGCAGGTTTGGATGCACCTAACTATCCATCTGGCAATACCTTGTTTTGAAATTGGATTTCCTGAATGAGGTTTTTGAAAGGCAATAAATAGTTGTTTTGTCTTCCTAATTAGTTTTGTTCTGTCAATGTAGTACATTAGTGCTCTCTTGATGTCTAATGTATGTAGTGCTCTTTCAGCTATTGAATCTGGCTGTGGGAAGAACACTGGTAATTCTACTGTTTGATTTAAGTGGAACGGTGAGATAACCTTTGGTAAGAATTTTGGATTTGTTCTTAGAACTACCTTATTCTTGTGTATTTGAATAAATGGTTCTTGTATGGTAAACGCCTGAATTTCACTAACTCTTCTTAGAGATGTGATGGCAATGAGAAATGCAACTTTCCACGTTAAGTATTGCATTTCACAAGAATGCATGGGTTCGAAAGGTGGACCCATGAGCCTTGTTAAGACAATGTTGAGGTTCCATGAAGGAACAGGTGGTGTCCTTGGTGGTATAATTCTCTTTAGGCCTTCCATAAACGCTTTAATGACAGGTATTCTAAATAGGGAAGTTGAATGAGTAATCTGCAGGTAAGCAGATATTGCGGGGAGATGTATCTTTATGGAAGAGAAAGCTAGATTGGATTTTTGCAAATGTAGTAAATATCCTACTACATCTTTTGGAGATGCATGCAATGGTTGAATTTGATTATTATGGCAGTAACAAACAAATCTTTTCCATTTACTTGCATAGCAGTGTCTAGTGGAAGGTTTTCTAGCTTGTTTTATGACCTCCATACACTCTTGTGTGAGGTCTAAGTGTCCAAATTCTAGGATTTCAGGAGCCAAATTGCTAGATTCAGCGATGCTGGGTTTGGATGCCTGATCTGTTGTTTGTGTTGTGTTAACAGATCTGGTCTGTTGGGTAGTTTGACATGAGGTACTACTGACAGGTCTAGTAGTGTCGTATACCAAGGTTGTCTTGCCCATGTTGGTGCTATTAGTATGAGTTTGAGTTTGTTTTGACTCAATCTGTTTACTAGATATGGAAGGAGAGGGAGAGGGGGAAAAGCGTACGCAAATATCCCTGACCAATTCATCCATAGAGCATTGCCTTGGGATTGCTGGTGTGGGTACCTGGATGCGAAGTTTTGGCATTTTGCGTTTTCTTTTGTTGCAAATAGATCTATTTGAGGTGTTCCCCAAATTTGAAAGTAAGTGTTTAGTATTTGGGGGTGAATTTCCCATTCGTGGACTTGTTGGTGATCCCGAGAGAGATTGTCTGCTAGCTGGTTCTGGATCCCTGGAATAAATTGTGCTATTAGGCGAATGTGGTTGTGAATTGCCCAATGCCATATTTTTTGTGTTAGGAGACACAACTGTGTCGAGTGTGTCCCCCCCCTGTTTGTTTAAATAATACATTGTCGTCATGTTGTCTGTTTTGACAAGAATGTATTTGTGGGTTATCATGGGTTGGAATGCTTTAAACGCTAGAAATACTGCTAACAGTTCTAAGTGATTTATGTGAAACTTTCTTTGATGTATGTCCCATTGTCCTTGGATGCTGTGTTGATTGAGGTGTGCTCCCCACCCTGTCATGGAAGCATCCGTTGTTATAACGTATGTTGGCACTGGGTCTTGGAAAGGCCGCCCTTTGTTTAAATTTGTACTGTTCCACCATAGAAGCGAGATGTATGTTTGGCGGTCTATCAACACCAGATCTAGAAGTTGACCCTGTGCATGTGACCATTGTGACGCTAGGCATTGTTGTAAGGGCCGCATGTGCAATCTTGCTTTTGGGACAATGGCTATGCATGAGGACATCATGCCTAGGAGTTTTAATACCATTTTTGCATGTATCTTTTGTGTTGGATACATGGCCTGTGTCACCTTGTGAAATGTTTGAACCCTTTGTGGACTTGGGAGTGGCTATCCCTTCTGTTGTGTTGATTGTCGCTCCTAAGTATTGCTGTGTTTGGCACGGCAAAAGGTGAGACTTTGCATAGTTGATAGAGAAACCCAGCTTGTGAAGGGTCTGTATGACATACTTTGTGTGACGTGAACATTTTGTTAGCGTGTGTCTTGATTAACCAGTCGTCTAAGTAAGGGAACACGTGTATTTGCTGCCTTCTGATATGTGCAGCTACTACTGCTAGGCATTTTGTAAAGACTCTTGGCGCAGTTGTTATTCCGAATGGTAACACCTTGAATTGGTAATGTATTCCTTTGAATACGAACCTTAGGTATTTCCTGTGTGAAGGATGTATTGGTATGTGGAAATACGCATCCTTTAGGTCTAATGTTGTCATGTAGTCTTGCTGTTTGAGCAGTGGGATTACGTCTTGTAATGTGACCATGTGAAAGTGGTCTGACTTGATGTAGGTATTTAGTATTCTGAGATCTAGTATTGGTCTCAGAGTTTTGTCCTTCTTTGGTATTAGAAAGTACAGTGAGTAAACCCCTGTGTTTTTCTGTGGGCTTGGTACTAGTTCTATTGCGTCCTTTTGTAGTAATGCTTGAACTTCTAGTCCTAGAAGATCTATATGCTGTTTTGACATATTGTGTGTTTTCGTGGGACGTTTGAAGGGAATGTGTGAAATTCTATGCAATAACCATGTTGGATAATTGCTAAGACCCAAGTGTCTGTCGTTATTTCTTCCCAAGATTTGTAGAATTGGCTTAGTCTTCCCCCCACTGGTGTTGTGTGATGGGGTTGTGTGACTTGTGAGTCACTGTTTATTTTGAGGGGTTTCGGGACCTTGAAATTTTTCCCGACTTCTTGGGAATTGGCCTCCTCTATATTGCCCCCGAAAACCTCCCCTTTGAAATTGACCCTGGTAGGTGGTCTTGTTTGTGAAGTGTTGGTTTCTGTGGGTTGACCCTGAAACCCTCCCCTAAAAGGTGTCCTCCGAAATGTGCCTCTGGTCTGCGGGGAGTAGAGTTCGCCCATGGCTTTGGCTGTATCGGTGTCCTTTTTTAGTTTTTCAATGGCAGTGTCCACCTCTGGCCCAAACAATTGTTGTTCATTAAACGGCATATTGAGCACAGCCTGTTGGATTTCAGGTTTGAACCAGATGTGCGCAGCCATGCGTGCCTCCTTATTGTGACTGCAGTGTTTATTGTCCTTGCAGCTGTATCTGCTGCATCCATGGAAGACCGTATCTGATTGTTCGAGATACTTTGTCCCTCTTCCACCACCTGTTGCGCTAGTTTTTGGAACTCTTCGGGTAGGTGTTCGATGAAATGTTGCATTTCATCCCAATGAGCCCTGTCGTATCTCGCTAAGAGTGCCTGCGAATTGGCGATACGCCACTGATTTGCTGCTTGTGCTGCAACCCTTTTTCCCGCTGCATCAAATTTGCAGCTCTCCTTGTCCGGAGGTGGTGCGTCGCCTGATGTATGCGAGTTGGCTCTCTTACGAGCTGCCCCCACAACTACAGAGTCCGGTGTCAGCTGTGTTGTAATAAATATAGGGTCTGTTGGTGGTGCCTTATATTTTTTCTCCACCCTTCGAGTTATGGCTCTGCCTTTAACTGGCTCCTGAAATATTTGTTTCGCGTGCCTTAGCATTCCTGGGAGCATGGGAAGGCTTTGGTAATGGCTACGGGTGGAGGACAGGGTGTTAAAGAGGAAGTCGTCTTCGATCGGTTCTGAATGTAGTGATACATTATGGAATTCGGCTGCCCTAGCGACCACCTGTGCATATGATGTACTGTCCTCAGGTGGTGACGGTTTAGTTGGGTACGACTCTGGGCTATTGTCCGATACTGGAGCGTCGTAGAGGTCCCATGCATCTGGATCATCCTGGCTCATTGTGGTATGAGCTGGTGAGTGTGTTAATGGTGGAGTTGGTGCTGGTGATGCATGAGTTGATGGTGGTGGAGTTACCTTCTTTACCACCTTTGCTTGTGGTTGCTTGTCTCCTTGTTGGAAGTCAAGTTTCCTTTTCCTTTTGATTGGGGGAAGAGTGCCGATCTTCCCTGTATCTTTTTGAATACAGAGCCGCTTTTGCGTGTGATCTGGCTCTATTGTTTGTAATTCCTCCTCAAATCTGTGTTTTTTTTTAGTTGAGAGGACAGTCCTTGTTCCTCTGAGTAGGAACCAGTTTTCGGTTCGGTTGCCGGATGTTTCGGCACCGAAATCGTGTCTCCGGATTTTTTCAGCTCCGACAAGATCTTTTTTCTTTTCAGCGTTGTGCCCTCTCGGTGCTGACCAACTTCAGTGCCGCTGTCTCGGTGCCGAATTTTTTCTGCGCCACTCTCTCGGTCCCGAGATTGCTGCGTGCCTGTATCTCGACCGGAGTCGGATGACTTCGACACCAGCTCGCCCTTTTTCGGTGCCGATGGACGGTCACCTACTTTTAGGGTTAAGCCATGGCCTGTTGGCGGTGGCGTCCCCTGGGCTTTGTCAGTCTTTTCGTGAGCTTTTTGTTTCGACGTCTTACTCACGGTTGGTGTTTCTTCGACGTCGAATTCTTCGGAATCCGACTCGTGGATGGAGAAAGTTTCTTCTTCCTCCTCCTCGAACCGTTGTTGTCCTGTCGGCGTGGACGCCATCTGCAACCTCCTGGCTCTTCGGTCTCTGAGCGTTTTTCTCGACCGAAACGCGCGACAGGCTTCGCACGTATCCTCCTTGTGCTCAGGGGACAGGCACAAGTTACAGACCAAATGTTGATCCGTATAAGGATATTTATTATGGCATTTAGGACAGAATCGGAACGGGGTCCGTTCCATCAGTCTCGAAGTTGCACGCGGTCGGGCCGACCAGGCCCCGACGGGGGATCGAAATTACCCCGAAGGGCTACCGGAGCTCTTCAAGATTCGGTGTCGATTTGTTCTAACTAACCCGATACCGAACGAAACAATACCGACAAATTTTTCCGAGATTCTGACTAACTTTCCGACCCGAAACACGGAGCGAAAAGGAACACGTCCGAACCCGATGGCGGAAAAAAAACAATCTAAGATGGAGTCGACGCCCATGCGCAATGGAACCGAAGTGGGAGGAGTCCCTCAGTCTCCTGACTCGAAAAGACTTCTTCGAAGAAAAACAACTTGTAACACTCCGAGCCCAACACCAGACGGCAGACTGCACAGGATGTGTATCTGCAGCTACACATCCCACCGAACATGTAAATACACATCCTTTAGGTCTAGGGTGGCCATGTAATCTCCCTCCCGCAGTAGTGGGATTACTTCTTCTAAGTTATTGATCTTAAAGCATTGTGTTTGTGTGAATTTGTTTATGATCCTGAGGTCTAGGATTGGCCTTATGGTCAGATATTGCTTTGACACTAGGAAATATGGTGAGTACCTTGTACCACCTTTCTTGTGGTGGCATGAGTTCTATGGCTCCTTTTAAGAGTAGTTCTTTCACCTCTGTCCAGAGTTTTAGTTATTTTCCCTTTAAGCCCCACACCCTTGGGGGTTTTGTTGGGGTTGCTTGCTCATTTCTATGCAGTATCCGTGTGGATGATATTTAGGATCCATTTGTGAGTGGTGATGTTTCTCAATTCTTGTAGGAATCCCTTGATTCTGCCCCTCACTGGTGTTGTGTTTGGCATCCTTGACGTGACAGTCAATTGTTAGCAGATCCCATGCCCCTGCGGGTTTGTCCTCTTCCTCTTGCCCTTCCTCGAAAGGGCTGTCTTGCTGTAAGCTGCCATTGTTGGTAAGGCCGCAGTTATGTGTTTTGTAAAGAAGATACTTGTTGCTGGCTTTATTGGTGTCCTGTACTGAAGGGAGCTCTGCCTGTGGGACTTCTCATAGGGGGTGCCCCTTTTATGCGTTTCCTTGAATTGTAGAGCACCCATTGCTCTTGCTGTTTCATCATCTTTTTTTATTTGCTGCAGGGTATTATCCTCTGCCTGTCCAAATAGGACGTCCCCTATGAAGGGCACATTTATTATTGATGCCTGCACCTCAGGCTTGAATCCTGAGATCCTGAGCCAGGCGTGTCTCCTTAGGGGTGGTGCCCGTGCACATCTGCATCATGTATCCGCTGCATGTAGTGCTGACTAAGCATGTATTGGTGATGCCCTTCCCTTCTTGAATGATCGCCATAGCTCTTTATTTGCAATCCTCAGGAAGGTGCTGCATGAGGTCTTCAATCTCCTTTCATTGGTAGTGTCCTTAGAGGTTCATGAGGGCATTGGAGTTGGCTATCCTCCGTTGTGTGACAGCCTCACTTTCCATTGTTTTTCCCAGCAGGTGCTGGATCTTACTCTCTTTCTCGGGTGATGGAACCATGGAGGTGGGTGTGTTTCTCTTCCTCGCAGTGGTCACAATAATGGAGTCTGTGTGGACTTTTCCCTGGATGTATTTAGGGTCCTGTGTGGAGTGCTTGTATTTCTTCTCCACTCTGGGTGCGAGAGCTCTCAAGTTACCTGGTTTCCTAAAAGCCTCTTTGCCTTTATCCAGGATGGAGGACAGCATGGGCACGTAAATGCTTCCCTTTTGGGGTGGCAGTAGTGTTTCTATGAGGAAGCATGATCCCCCCTTTTTTCTCTTCTTCCAGCTGTACCCAATAGGTGTCTGCAGCCATTTTCACCAGGCTGTTGTACATGGTCTAGTCATCCGGTGGAGATTTCCTCAATGGGTAGTTACCTATACCCTCCTAGGGTGAATCAACGTTGAGGTCCTGCCATGTGTCCTCGAGATGACTGGTTCGAAGCCTTGATCGTACTCCTCTTAGTCTGTTTCGAAGAACTCTTTCTTTGCTTCCTCGTGTGAGAGACTCCTATTTCTGGGACATGGTGTAGTGTTCCAGTCTTTGCCTGTGTCGTACCTTCAGAGTTGTAAGGAAATGCCTCCTTGGCATGGTTACCCCCTGACTTTTTGCCTTTGCTGATGCTATGTTTTGATTTGAAAGTGTGCTGAGGCCTGCTAACCAGGCCCCAGCACCAGTGTTCTTTCCCTACCCTGTACTTTTGTTTACACAATTGGCACACCCTGGCATCCAGGTAAGTCCCTTGTAACTGGTACCCCTGGTACCAAGGGCCCTGATGCCAGGGAAGGTCTCTAAGGGCTGCAGCATATCTTAGGCCATCCTGGGGACCCCTCACTCAGCACAGACACACTGCTTGCCAGCTTGTGTGTGCTGGTGAGGACAAAACGAGTAAGTCAACATGGCACTCCCCTCAGGGTGCCATGCCAACCTCACACTGCCTATGCAGTATAGATAAGTCACCCCTCTAGCAGGCCTTACAGCCCTAAGGCAGGGTGCACTATACCATAGGTGAGGGCACCAGTGCATGAGCATGGTACCCCTACAGTGTCTAAACAAAACCTTAGACATTGTAAGTGCAGGGTAGCCATAAGAGTATATGGTCTGGGAGTCTGTCAAACACGAACTCCACAGCACCATAATGGCTACACTGAAAACTGGGAAGTTTGGTATCAAACTTCTCAGCACAATAAATGCACACTGATGCCAGTGTACATTTTATTGTAACATACAACCCAGAGGGCACCTTAGAGGTGCCCCTGAAACCTTAACCAACTACCTGTGTAGGCTGACTGGTTTTAGCAGCCTGCCACACTCGAGACATGTTGCTGGCCACATGGGGAGAGTGCCTTTGTCACTCTGTGGCTAGTAACAAAGCCTGTACTGGGTGGAGATGCTTATCACCTCCCCCTTGCAGGACTAACACCTGGCGGTGAGCCTCAATGGCTCACCCCCTTTGTTACAGCACCACAGGGCATTCCAGCTAGTGGAGTTGCCCGCCCCCTCCGGCCACGGCCCCACGTTTGGCGGCAAGGCCGGAGGAGATAATGAGAAAAACAAGGAGGAGTCACTGACCAGGCAGGACAGCCCCTAAAGCAACCTGGGCTGATGTGACTAACTTTTAGGAATCCTCCATCTTGCAGATGGAGGATCCCCCCCAATAGGGTTAGAAATGTGACCCCCTCCCCATGGGAGGAGGCACAAAGAGGGTGTAGCCACCCTCAGGGCTAGTAGCCATTGGCTACTGCCCTCCCTGACCTAAACACCCCCCTAAATTCTGTAATTAGGGGCTCCCCTGAACCTAGGAACTCAGATTCCTGCAACCTAAGAAGAAGGACTGCTAAGCTGAAAAACTCTGCAGAGAAGACGGAGACACCAACTGCTTTGGCCCCAGCTCTACCGGCCTGTCTCCCTCCCTTCTAAAGACACTGCTATAGCATTGCTCTCCCCAGGACCAGCGACCTCTGAATCCTCAGAGGACTGCCCTGCTCTAAAAGGACCAAGAAACTCCCGAGAACAGCGGCCCTGTTCACCAAAGACGGCAACTTTGTTTCCAAAGAAGCAACTTCAAGACAACTGCGTTTCCCGCCGGAAGCGTGAGACTTGCAACTCTGCACCCGACGTCCCCGGCTCGACTTGTGGAGAACAAACACTTCAGGGAGGACTCCCCGGCGACTACAAGACCGTGAGTAGCCAGAGTTGCCCCCCCTGTGCCCCCACAGCGACGCCTGCAGAGGGAATCCCGAGGCACCCCCTGACCGCGACTGCCTGACTCCCAGATCCCGACGCCTGGAAAAGACCCTGCACCCGCAGCCCCCAGGACCTGAAAGATCGGAACTCCAGTGCAGGAGTGACCCCCAGGAGGCCCCCCCCCTTGCCTGCATCGCTGAAGAGACCCCTTGGTCTCCCATTGGTTCCAATTGAAAACCCGACGTGTGTTTGCACACTGCACTCGGCTGCCCCCATGCTGCTGAGGGTGTACTTTCTGTGCTAACTTGTGTCCCCCCCGGTGCCCTACAAAACCCCCCTGGTCTGCCCTCCGAAGACGCAGGTACTTACCTGCTGGCAGACTGGAACAGGGACACCCCCTTCTCCATTGAAGCCTATGCGTTTTGGGCACCACTTTGAACTCTGCACCTGACCGGCCCTGAGCTGCTGGTGTGGTAACTTTGGGGTTGCTCTGAACCCCCAACGGTGGGCTACCTTTGACCCAAACTTGAACCCCGTAGGTGGTTTACTTACCTGCAAGAACTAAAAATTACTTACCTCCCCTAGGAACTGTGAAAATTGCACTGTCTAGTTTTAAAACAGCTATATGTGTTTTACTTGAAAAGTATATATGCTATTGTGAGTATTCAAAGTTCCTAAAGTACTTACCTGCAATACCTTTCATGCAAAGTATTACATGTAGAATTTGAACCTGTGGTTCTTAAAATAAACTAAGAAAATATATTTTTCTATACAAAAACCTATTGGCCTGGAATTGTCTCTGAGTGTGTGTTCCTCATTTATTGCCTGTGTGTATGTACAACAAATGCTTAACACTACTCCTTTGATAAGCCTACTGCTCGACCACACTACCACAAAATAGAGCATTAGTATTATCTCTTTTTGCCACTATCCTACCTCTAAGGGGAACCCTTGGACTCTGTGCATACTATTCCTTACTTTGAAATAGTGCATACAGAGCCAACTTCCTACAAGAGTTTTAAGTATTAACTGCGTGCAGGCCTCGCAGACTTCCCCCTTGTTGTCATTGCGCAGGCAAAAGTTGCAGACCTTTTTGGGGAGGAGGGTGGGACGGGGAGGAACCTTTTTGCGAACTTATGGTGGCACTTTGGGCAAAACCTAAAGGGAGTATTCTCCATGGCCCTTACTGGCCTGCTTTGTCTTCATTTTCAGTCAGCGGTAGGTCCGCCTGCCTCCTCCAGTAACCCAGACCAGGTCCGCAAGTGTCTGATTAGTCTCCCAATGTGCACGAGGTTAGTTCACGGTGGTGTTCCTCGTGGGGGCACAGCGAGGTCTATCTTCTCCTCTCACCACCCCCTTCGACAGTCTCCCCAGCTTTGGTCTTTCTATAAAAACCTTTTTAAAAAAATCTCTATTTTTAAATTAATTTTTGAAGATCCTTCATTGTGCTTCTGGACCCAACAGCAGAAAAAGTAACCTCAAGATAAAAGCCACACACAGGAACTTTGGGGGCACCATCTGATATCACACAGAGGTTGGACTAACCACCAAATGGTGGCCGGTAACACCTCAGCAGAATAAAAAGACTAGAACACAACTTTCCAGACACAACCACTAGATGGTGGAATAATGCACAGCATGTGAACCCATAAAAGGATTCATGCTGAAGGTAGTTTCTTACCTGTAAATCCACTTCTCTCGTAGGGGTATTTCCATGATAGTCATAAGCGTAGAATAATTCCCCCCGGGGACCCCGGAGCACTTTTTCCAATATCACTTCTTAAGTGTCCCTGTTCGTCTTACTTCAGAAAGGCCTGCCAAGACACTTAAGAATGTTCCCATGCAGCCTCTAGGAAGGGCTACAGTGTTCAAGCTTCTTCATTCAGAATGTCCTTGAAGTAAAATCATTAAATGCTTGACAAATAAAAGCCATTTTTTAGACAAACTACTTCCAAAAACTTCTTTTATTTCACAAAAACCTCTAAGAAGGAGTGCAGAACAGTGTAGCTCATAGGCTGCCATTAGTAATGAAGAAAAAGGATGTTGTGCCTTTAAGAACAGCCAGCCCTCCAGTATCCTATCATGCCTAGAGAGAGGCTGTTACCTCAGTTCTTTTTGCAGGTAGTTACTGGCTGACAATAGGAATAAACGTAATCAAGACATCTAACTGCTCCCCCGGGGAGGAGGGAGGGTTGCTTATGACTATCATGGAAATACCTCTACGAGAGAACTGGAGTTACAGGTAAGAAACTATACCTTCTCTCGTAGGGGATTTCCATGTACAGTCATAAGCGTAGAATAGAATACCAAGCCCATCCCAAAACCAGCGGAGGAGCAGTTAGAGTAATCTGTGAATATGTTCTCAAGCAAAAAGCTTTCTAAGAGAAGCCTGGCCTACTTGAGCATCTGCCCTAGCGTCCGAATATAGACAATGTTTAGTAAAGGTGTGAACTGATCTCCAAGTCTCAGCTTTACAAATTTCTGCTAATGGAACATTCCGCAATAGAGCAGCGGTAGCCGCTTTTCCTTTGGTGGAATGGGCTTTAGGCTTACCCTATAGGGTTTTCTTAGCTAGTTGATAACACAATAAAATACAAGAGACTATCCATCTCGCTATTGATTGCTTTGAGGTGGCTAAGCCAGTATGTACAGATCCGTAATTAACAAACAGTTGTGTAGTTCTCCGTAAAGGATGGGTCTTATCTAGATAAAATTTCAATGCTCTCTTAATATCTAGAGAATGGAGAGCCCTCTCAGCTGTGGTGGAAGGGTTTGGAAAGAACGGTGGCAAGGTACTCGACTGGTTAATGTGGAAGTCGTATATGACCTTAGGTAGAAAGTTTGGATGTGTTTGTAAGACTACTTTGGAAGAATGAAATATTGTGTAAGGCTCGTGCGCACAGAGGGCCTGGATTTTGCTGACCCTTTGTGTTGAGGTGATCGCTACTAGAAAGGCCGTCTTCCAAGTGAGATGTTGGAGGGATGCCTTGTGTATCGGTTCAAATGGGTACTGCATTAAACGTGAAAGGACCACATTGAGTTCCCATGGTGGTGAAGGGCATCTAATTGGAGGAAAGACCTTCTTTAACTCCTCTAGGAAATCTTTGATGACTGAATCCCTAAAGAAAGAGGTTTGCGAATGACTTTTCCTATAAGCGGTCAAAGCTGCCAAATTAACTTTTATTGAAGTAAGTTGCAGGCCAGAGCGAGCCAAATGTAACAAGTATGGGAGAATGACATCTTCCTTGCAAGATGTAGGGTCTATCCCCTTAGAAGAACACCAGATGCAGAACCTTTTCCATTTGAAAGTACGCCAAACGAGTAGACGGCCTCCTCGCCTCCTTTAAAATGTCCATACAACCCTGTGGCAGGTTTAGGTGACCATACTGGACTAGCTCAGGAGCCATGCCGTCAAATTCAATGATGAGAGATTGGGATGCCTCATTTGTCCGCCGAACTTCGTCAGGAGGTCTGGTCTGCAGGGTAGCCTGAGATGGGGCTGGAATGATCTCTGAAGCAGATCAGGGAACCACCACTGTCTCAGCCACTCTGGTGCAATGAGGATCATTGTGGCTGATGTCATTGACAGTTTGAGGAGGACTGCTGGGATCAGCGGAATCGGTGGAAAGGCGTACAGAAATTTGTTGGACCAGTCTATCCAAAGAGCATTGCCCAGCGATTCTTGGTGGTAAAACCTGGCGGCGAAGTCGCAGCATTTTTCTGTTTTCCTCTGTGGCAAAAAGGTCGATAGATGGTGTGCCCTGCAAACGGAAAATGTCTCAAGTGACATCTTCGTTGAGCACCCACTCGTGGTTCTCTTCTAGAACTCTGCTGAGGGCATCCGCTTGCATGTTCTGAACCCCTGGAAGATGGTTAGTGTAGGAAGTTGGCTCTGTATATACTATTTCAAAGTAAGAAATAGTGTGCATAGAGTCCAAGGGTTCCCCTTAGAGGTAAGATAGTGGTAAAAAGAGATAATTCTAATGCTCTATTTTATGGCAGTGTGGTCAAGCAGTAGGCTTATCAGAGGGTAGTGGTAAGCATTTGTTGTCCACACACAGGCAATAAATGAGGAACACGTACTCAAAAGACAATTCCAGGCCAATAGGTTTTTATATAGAAAAATATATTTTCTTAGTTTATTTTAAGAACCACAGGTCACAAGTCAGCACAGAAAGTACATCCTCAGCAGCACGGGGGAGGCCAGGTGCAGTGTGCAAACAGGCGGCGGGTTCGCAATAGGTTTCAATGGGAGACCCAGGGGTTTCTTCAGAGATGCAGGCAGGCAAGGGGGAAGGGGCTCCTCAGGGTAGCCACAACCTGGGCAAGGGAGAGGGCCTCCTGGGGGTCACTCCTGCACTGGAAGTTAGATCCTTCAGGTCCTGGGTGCTGCGGGTGCAGTGTGTTTACCAGGCGTCGGGTTCTTTGAAGCAGGCAGTCACGGTCAGGGGGAGCCTCTGGATTCCCTCTGCAGGCGTCGCTGTGGGGGCTCGGGGGGAGTCAACTTTGGCTACTCACGGGCTTGCAGTCGCCGTGGAGTCCTCCCTGTAGAGTTCGTTTTCCGAAGGTCGAGCCGGGGGCGTCGGGTGCAGAGTGGAAAGTCTGCCGCTTCCGGCGGGAAGTGTGTGGTCTTTAAAAGTTGCTTCTTTGTTGCAAAGTTGCAGTTTCTTTGGAACAGGGCCGCTGTTCTCAGGAGTTCTTGAGGGTAGTCCTCTGAGGCATCAGAGGTCGCTGGACCCTGGGGGACGCGTCGCTGTTGCAGTTTTTCTCGAAGTGGGGATACAGGCCGGTAGGGCTGGGGCCAAAGCAGTTGGTGTTTCCGTCTTCTGTGCAGGGCTTCAGGTCAGCAGTCCTTCTTCATTTTCAGGTTGCAGGAATCTATCTTGCTAGGTTCTGGGGGACCCTAAATACTCAATTTAGGGGTGTGTTTAGGTCTGGGGGGTTAGTAGCCAATGGCTACTAGCCCTGAGGGTGGCTACACCCTTTTTGTGCCTCCTCCTTGAGGGGAGGGGGGGCACATCCCTAATCCTATTGGGGAAATCCTCCATCTAAAAGATGGAGGATTTCTAAAAGTCAGAGTCACCTCAGCTCAGGACACCTTGGGGGTTGTCCTGACTGGCCAGTGACTCCTCCTTGTTTTTCTCATTATCTCCTCCAGCCTTTTCCGCCAAAAGTGGGGCCGTGGCCGGAGGGGGCGGGCATCTCCACTAGCTGGGATGCCCTGTGGTGCTGTAACAAAGGGGGTGAGCCTTTGAGGCTCACCGCCAGGTGTTACAGTTCCTGCAGGGGGAGGTGAGAAGCACCTCCACCCAGTACAGGCTTTGTTCCTGGCCACAGAGTGACAAAGGCACTCTCCCCATGTGGCCAGCAACCTTTCTGGTGTGTGGCAGGCTGGCAAAAACTAGTCAGCCCACACTGGAAGTTGGGTATGTTTTCAGGGGGCATCTCTAAGATGCCCTCTGGGGGTATTTCACAATAAAGTGTACACTGGCATCAGTGTGCATTTATTGTGCTGAGAAGTTTGATACCAAACTTCCCAGTTTTCAGTGTAGCCTTTATGGTGCTGTGGAGTTTGTGTATGACAGACTCCCAGACCATATACTCTTATGGCTACCCTGCACTTACAATGTCTAAGGTTTTGCTTAGACACTGTAGGGGCATAGGGCTCATGCACATATGCCCTCACCTGTGGTATAGTGCACCCTGCCTTAGGGCTGTAAGGCCTGCTAGAGGGGTGACTTACCTATGCCACAGGCAGTGTGAGGTTGGCATGGCACCCTGAGGGGAGTGCCATGTCGACTTAGTCATTTTCTGCCCACCAGCACACACAAGCTGGCAAGCAGTGTGTCTGTGCTGAGTGAGGGGTCCCCAGGGTGGCATAAGACATGCAGCAGCCCTTAAAGACCTTCCCTGGCATCAGGGCCCTTGGTACCAGGGGTACCAGTTACAAGGGACTTACCTGACTGCCAGGGTGTGCCAATTGTGGAGACAAAGGTACAGTTTTAGGGAAAGAACACTGGTGCTAGGGCCTGGTTAGCAGGCCTCAGCACACTTTCAAATCATAACTTGGCATCAGCAAAGGCAAAGAGTCAGGGGGTAACCATGCCAAGGAGGCATTTGCTTACAGGTAGCCACTATGTTCAATTTCCTGGCTAGGTGCCAGTGCCATATTGTCTGGGATTCCTGTGACAGGATTCTGGATCAGTTGCCCCCCTGTTTGTTCAGATAGAACATAGTGGTGGTATTGTCTGTCTGCACCAGCAAGTTGCCTGTTATGATTGATTGTAGGAACGCTTTGAGAGCTAGGTGTACCGCTCGTAATTCTAGGAGATTGATGTGGTATAAAGATTCTTTCTGTGTCCATCGGCCTTGTTTTTACAGGTGATCCATATGAGCTACCCATCCGAGGAGAGAGGCATCTGTCACAATAGTCTGCATTGGAGGCTGTGCCCGGAATGGCATCACCTTTAGGAGATTGGTTGGAGAGCACCACCAAGTTAGAGATCTGATTGCATGAGTGGATAGGTGAATTCGATCTTCCCAGCTCCCCGACCACTGATTCCACTGGTCCTCCAGGCATTCCTGAAGCGGACGCATGTGGAGGTGAGTGTTGGGTGTCAGACAAATGCAGGATGCCATGGATCCAAGAAGTGAGGAGACTGTCCGCACTGTTGGGTGATGCATTGATCGGAGATCCCAACACTTCCGGAGAATAGATAAGCATCGTTCCTCCGAAGGACACAGTTTTGCCTGCAATGTGTCTATGGTAGCTCCTAAGTAATGTAACCTCTGGACATGTACGGTCGTTGACTTTTGAAAGTTGATATGAAGACCTAATCGTACAGGAGGTCGCAGGTCATTTGGAAATGCCCTTTTGCTTCTGCATAAGTGGATGCTTTGATTAACCAGTCGTCCAGATACGGGTATATGAAGATTCGTTTCCTCCGGAGGTGAGCTGCCACCACTGCCATGCACTTGGAAAAGGTGCAGACTGGAGACCGAATGGTAGGACCGGGTATTGGAAGTGATGTTGACCTACCAGTAACCTCAGGAATTTCCGATATTTCTTCACGATGGGGATGTGGAAATACGCATCGTGTAGATCCACTGAGCATAGCCAGTCTGCTTGCTGAATCTGAGGATATATCTGGTGTAAGGATAGCATCCTGAACTTCTCCTTTCGGATCCATTTGTTGGCCATTTTGAGGTCTAGAATGGGCCTGAATTCGTTTTTGTCCTTCTTTGGGATGAGAAAGTATTTTGAGTAAATACCTTTCCCCTGTTGGCTGAAGGGAACCGATTCCACTGCTCTCTTTGAGGAGGATGGAAACTTCCACCTTTAGGAGATCAAGGTGTGCAGTTGTTTGTTTTGGCGGGATAGCCGGAGGTGGTGTTGAAAATCTGAGACAATATCCATTCTGTACAATGTCTAAGACCCAAGCGTCTGTTGTAATTTTTTGCCACTCTACCAGGCAATTGGTGACGCTTCCCCCCACCGGAGTGGTTAACGAAGCTGGGGGGAGGAAATTCTCAGGGTTTTGAGGTGGTAGGCTGTTGGGTGCTCGGAGTGGACTGATGGACTGATCATCCCCTCTGTGCCTTACGCTGGTAGGGCCTCTAGTACTGCTGGTGAGGCCTCGTAGGGGCCCATTGAGGGGCTTGAACACTCTGTGTGGTGTAGCGGCGATGGAAAGGATGGAAGGACCTACGTTGCTCTTTAGGTTTGTCCAATCCTACTGCCTTTAATGTGTCCACCTCCGCTTTCATCCTTGCCATCTCGTCATCTGCGGGTGAGCCGAATAATGTGGATCCTGAAAATGCCAGATTCAAAATTCTTTGCTGGGCATCCAGTTTTAATGACGTGAGCCGCAGACCGGAATGTCTTCTCAGCGTCACACCATGGCAGTAATAATGTGCTGAAAGCAACAACGCATCCGCTGCCGCGCTTATGATTTGATTGGAGACCATGGCGCCTTCTTTAACTACTTCTAAATAGTGCTCTCTGTGATCTCTAGGGAGATGTTCTGCGAACTGCAAGATGGAGTCCCACAAAGATCTATCATACCTGCCCAAAAGGGCTGTGGCGCTCGCCGTTATCAGAGGACACCGCCGAACCACAGACTTTACGGCCTGTCAAGTCCAATCGCTTACTCTCCTTATCTGGAGTCCGGTGGCAGATCAGAGCGCAAAAAGACCGGATCTTGCTCCGGAGGGTGATACTTCTTCTGCAGCCTGGGCGGTGCAGGCCTTGTCGATGCCGGTGTAAGAAAAACCTCCATAGCGGGCTCCAAGAGGCCAAGCACTATGGGTAGTAGTTGTCTGGCAGCTGAACGTTGTTGTAGTGTTTCAAAGATGACAGATGCCGATGGCGTAGGGGCGACCATCGGTATATTTAGTTTCGACGCACCTCGGACCAGGATCTCATGTAAGGTGTTAATGTCATCCACCTGTGAGGACCGAGGAGGAGGAGAGTCCGACAAAGTCGGTTAATAGTCTCTGGTGGAAGACCAAGTCTCCCTCATGTTCCCTTGAACTTGATCTGCGCCTCGATCTGCGGTGCGATCTTCATCTGGAAGAGTCATGGCCATGGCGTGAACGGTGGCGCTATGTAGAGCGCGGCCTAGGTGGTATACTAACCGGTACTTGAGGTGCCGGAAGTGGCGCTGGTTGTGGCAACTCTTGGCCCGTTGGCTGAGGTGGCGTTGCCGGAAGCTCTGGAGGAGGAGACCTAGGCGGAGAAGGACGAGAAGAAGGTGACGAAGGAAGCAGCACTACTGAGGAAGAGCGCTCCGATGAGGAATAAATTCTCCACCTCTTGTGGCTCCTCGGCGTCGATCTCTCTCCCGTCTCGACGTCGATGCTGTGCGGGGCGTCGAGCCATGACGTCTACTTAGACGACGCCGATCTGCTCCTCGACATCGTGCGCCTTGGGGTCTTTGACGTCGACTGGTGACTTCTGTACTACGTCGAACCGGACCTTCTCAACGTCGACCGGGACCGGTGTCATTTTCGCCCTGAAGAGCGTCTCTCAGACCTCCCACGACCACTGGAGGCTGAGATATGAGACCTGGTGGAAGACTGACCTTCCCCTCGCTCAGAGGTCCCACTGGTTCCATGGCGTCTTCTCTCTGCTCTCCCTTGAAGGCAAATTTTCTCTCTGTCGCGTAAAGTGCGCCTGGAGAACGTCTTGAAGATGCTGCAGGAGGCAGGAATGTGTGATGAGGGCAGACAAATAATACAGAGCTCATGAGGGTCTGTTTTAGCCTTCTTTCTGCCACATTTAGGGCACTTGTCAAACAAGGAAGGCATTGAGGAAAAAAGCCTTAAACTTCTCTCAGAAAACTGCAAAATGTAGTAGAGAAAGAGAAAAGACTTCGAATGAAGCCTTTTATCTAAAAGTTTCTCTAAAATAAAAAGGTCGAGTTCAATGCTCCAGGGTCCTGTCAGCAGATGCCGGAAAAAAGAACTGAGGAACAGCCTCTCTCTAGGCAGGATGGAATACTGGAGGGCTGGCTGTTCTTTTTCTTCATTACTAATGGCAGCCTATAGGCTACACTGTTCTGCACTCCTTCTTAGAGGTTTTTGTGAAATAAATTAAGTTTTTGGAAGTAGTTTGTCTGAAAAATGGCTTTTATTTGTCAAGCATTTAATGTTTTTACTTCAAGGACAATCTGAATGAAGAAGCTTGAACACTGTAGCCCTTCCTTGAGGCTGCATGGGAACATTCTTAAGTGTCTTGGCAGGCCTTTCTGAAGTAAGGAGAACAGGGACACTTAAAAAGTGATATTGGAAAAAGTGCTCCGGGGTCCCCGTGGGCGGGGAATTATTCTACGCTTATGACTATACATGGAAATCCCCTGAGAGAGAAAAACCTTTTATATTTCCAAGAGAACAAACTAATTCAAAAGTGGTTTCATATTCTTCTTTTCCAGATGTTCCAAAATTGTGGGTGGTACGTTCAATTAAAGCTTAGTAGTCCATAACACTTGCTTACTGATCTTACCAAACCCCACAGAGCCGTTTCTTCTCCTACTTTTGTCAGATGGGCTATGCAGAAAGCTGGTATTGCTATATCCAAGTGTGATGCTCTCTCAGTTAGGGGAGAAATTAACTCTAACTCCTTTTAGTTTGGAAGCCAGCTTGGATGACATTTGTAATGCTGCAGATGGGTCCAAGGTTTTATTTTAAACCTGTACCGAACTTGGCATCCTTAATTGTGGAAAAATGTTGAACCACACTAATCCTGGTATCCGGTCCCTATATAGAATGAACATTTTCCTAGCTATTTTAACAAAGTTTCAATTCTATTAACAAAACTGAGGCAAGAATTAACACATCCTTAAAAATGATTTTGTCTTGCTTCCACTCTTCAAGTTTAACCCGAGAAGGATGTTACAGAAATAATTACACGTTACAGGTAATCCTGCTAGCTGACACATTGTCTATCTGAAATTACTGGAAGTTTCTCTCATGGTTCTGGTCAAACTGTATTTCTGTTGGTTATTCAGAACATAGGCATTATATAAGTGTCATTTATCTTTTCGGAACAATCTTCTTAACTTGATTAAGGTCCAGTTTTCCAAGCTGTGTTCGGAGGAATAAAGAGGGGGCTAGAATGTCTACAGGTCGTCTTCAAGAACATGCTGGCCTCTGATTGGTTGGATTGTTTGTTTTCTTTTCCCGATATTTCATGAGAAATGTAGTTTGAGCAAGTTATTAAAATGTTGACTAATTGCTGCTGGTGCAAAAATAAAGAACAGCCTAATCCGTGCCTGTGTCTTTAATAGAATTGAAACTTTATTATGATTGCTGGAAAGTTTTCATTCTTACTTTGAAATGGTCTAGTTTGATCAACACTGGCAGAACCTGTGGAATGGGAGGAAAAGCACTGAGAAATCTCCTTAACCAGTTGATCAAGAGGGCATCCCCCATGGCTCCTGGTTGGCAGAATCTTGAAGTAAAATGTGCACACTTTTTTGTTGTCTACGCCTGTAAAAAGGTCTACTGGAAGACACCCCATTCATCAAAGAAGTACTTCGTCTTTTAGGATCCGATTGTGGTATGCTTTTATCACATGACTTAGGGTATCAGCTTGCTCGTGAAAGCCTGGTAAATGGATTACTGTAATAGTTGGGTTTCTTTCTAACAGCCATTTCCACGTGGTCTGAGCTTCTAGAGACAACTGCCACAAATACATTCCCTTGGTTGTTCAGGTAACTCACTGCAGTTGCACTGTCCACCGACGAAGGAAGAAAATTTCAAAGTCAGATGATCAGTTCCTAACTCTTAACAGATTGATGTGGCAAGACCTCTCTCTCTCTCAGACCAGGTTTCGAGGACTTGTATATGTTTTTTTAATGGGCACAACACCATAGAAGGGACGCATCTGTTTTAGGGGTCTCATGTACAGCTCTGGCATTTGATGTTAGGAAAGTGGATGAAGCCACTTGTAAGGAAATGCCTTCCTTGGCATGGTTACCCCCTGACTTTTTGCCTTTTGTTGATGCCAATCATGATTGAAAGTGTGCTGGGACCCTGCTAACCAGGCCCCAGCACCAGTGTTCTTTCCCTAAAACTGTACCTATGTTCCCACAATTGGCACAACACTGGCACACAGATAAGTCCCTTCTAAATGGTACCCCTGGTGCCAAGGGCCCTGTTGCCAGGGAAGGTCTGTAAGGGCTCCATCATGTCTTATGCCACCCTGGGGACCCCTCACTCTGCAAAGCACACTGCCTCACAGCTTGTGTGTGCTGGTGGGGAGAAAAAGACTAAGTTGACATGGCACTCTCCTCAGGGTGCCATGCCCACCTCTCACTGCCTGTGACATAAGTAAGTCACACCTCTAGCAGGCCTTACAGCCCTAATGCAGGGTGCACTATACCACAGGTGAGGGCATGTGTGTATGAGCACTGTGCCCCTACAGTGTCTAAGGAAAACCTTAAGACATTGAAAGTGCAGGGTAGCCATGAAGAGTATATGGTCTGGGAGTTTGTCAAACACGAACTCCACAGTTCCATAATGGCTACACTGACATCTGTGAAGTTTGGTATCAAACATTCTCAGCACAATAAATGCACACTGATGCCAGTGTGGGATTTATTGTAAAATACACCCAGAGTTGCCAGCTGAATACCAGTCCAACCCCTAGTCCTAGGCTAGTCCCTGGAGGAACTGTAACACCTGGCAGTGAGCCTTAAAGACTCATGCCTTTTATTACAGCACCCCAGGGCATCCCAGCTAGTGGATATGCCGGCCCCTCTGGCCACTGCCCCCACTTTTGCCAGCAAAGCTGGAGGAGACAATGAGAAAAACAAGGAGGAGCCACCCACCACTCATTAGTATTTAGGGGCGACCCTGAACCCAGGAAATCAGATTCCTGCAACCTGAAGAAAGAAGGACTGCTGACCTGAAAGCCCAGCAGAGACGACGGAGACACCAACTGACTTGGCCCCAGCCCTACCGGCCTGTCTCCAAACTCAAAGAACCTGCACAGCGACGCATCCACCAACTACCAGCGACCATCTGAGGACTCAGAGGACTGCCCTGAACCTGAAGGACCAAAAAAAAAACCTAGAACAGTGGCACTGTTTAAAAACAGCAACAACTTTGCAACTTTTTTGCAACTTTCAAAGAAGTCTCTCATCCTGCCGGAAGCGTGAGACGTTACACTCTGCACCCGACGCCCCCGGCTCGAGTTCAGGAAAACCAACACTGCAGCGAGGACTCCCAGCCAACTACAACGACGTGAGTAACCCGAGTCGTCACCCCACACAGTGACACATGCAGAGAGGATCCAGAGGCTTCCCCTTACCGCGACTGCCTGGTAACAAGGAACCAGACGCCTGGACCAAGCACTGCACCTGCAGCCCCCAGGACCGAGAGGAACCACCTTCCAGTGCAGGAGTGACCAGCAGGTGGCCCTCTTCTTAGCTCAGTTGGTGGCTGGCCCAAGAACGGTGGGCTGCCTATGCCCAGGAGGCTGACTGTGTAAGTGCTTTACTTACCTGAGAAACTTAACCGAACTTACCTCCCCCAGGAACTGTTGATTTTGGCACTGTGCCCACTTTTAAAATAGCTTATTGTCATTTTAACTTAAACTGTGTTTACTACTGTTTTAAATAAAAGTTCTATACTTACCTGTGTAAAGTACCTTTCATTTGATGGACTTACCTCAAATCTGAATCTTGTGGTTCTAAAATAAAGAAAATATATTTTTCTATATAAAACCTATTTGCCTGGAGTTAAGCCCTTGAGTGTGTTCTCCTCATTTATTGCCTGTGTGTGCACAACTAGTGCTTAACACTACACTCTACTGCTCGACCACACTACCACAAAATAGAGCATTAGAATTATCTAATTTTGCCACTATCAACCTCTAAGGGGAACCCTTGGACTCTGAGCACACTATCGCTCACTTTGAGATAGTATGTACAGTGCCAACTTCCTACACCACTGAACCCCATAATGAAGAAATTTGTTGTGGTGTTGGACTGAGTGTCCTGTACAAAAAGCAACATTTTTACTTGATAGATGACAGTCTCTCATCTGAAGGAAACACTTTTGGGACAATGCAGTCTAATGCTGCTATGGAGTACAGAATCCTTTTCACTAGGATGATCTTTAATTTCTGAAAGTTGATTTTCAAACCCTGTTTCTGCATGTTTACATTTCTTTTTACTATATCAAGAGATGCATTTATCAGCCAATGGCTCTTTTTGGTAAGAAGGTACTTCCTTCACAGCATTCATTTGTAACTGGGCGTGTACTTCCTCGTAAAGTAAGTTTTGCTGTAACTGAAAGTATTTCTTTAGTTGTTTATTACGTGGAAGAGATGTCAAATTGAGACAATATCCATTTTGAGCAATAAGGGCAGAGCCATGAAGAACACCGACCACTGGTGCGTAGTTTTTAGCTGCGTTACTGAGGTGCAAAATGGATTATGGCTAAACGAGCATTGAGTTTGAGATTGGAGGACAAAATGAAAAGATTATTGGGCTCATAGTTTGGATGTGAAAATGCAGGCTGATTAAGGAGCACAGAGGTCTGGATAGGGAAGCTGTGTAATCAACTGTGGACTGTCACTGAAAAGGAATTTGTGGAGAATGCTAGAACTAAAGGCAATCTTATAGAGAAGTCAAAAGGAGATCATAAAAGAGCTATAATAGATTCTAGCCAGAAAAGGGAAACCATGTCCTTCAACTAATGGGCATTTGGCACCAGCACTATTGCAATGCAGAAGTTTTAACCCTGGCAAACTAGCTAAAGTAGCTTAAAAGCTTTAGTTTTGTCATCATGCAATGTGTTGTCATAGATGAGCCACGATCTATTATTGGCCGTCAACGCAAGGCAGCGTCACAGCATATAAGGCAAGAGAATTTATTTCAGCTCCTGAAAATACAAGAAATTAAGACAGAAACTAAAAACCCTTTCAAGGTTAATTTCAGAGGAAAATAAACTTTGAAATCCAACTTTTTATTTGCCCTCAATAGCTTAAGGCATTCTCCCATAGACTAGGGCTACAGTCTGCTTCAGCTGATCAGCATGCAGTGAATGCATCAATGTATGTCCTGGAAAAGAAAGACTCTACAAAGGCCTATATTCAACACAAAACAAACTGAAGAGACTTCAAACTAGGTACAGAAAATAAGGAGACCGGCAAACAATGGCACAATCAATCTCTTCAGATGTGGGCTGAACTCTTTCTTTGAAAAACCTGTGATACTTGTCAGAAGTTAAAAAGTACAACCTTAATAGGAACTATGTAACTTAACACAATTTTATCTGCTCCTCTCTCTGCTACATAAAAGCACTCTTTCTGATGCACCAAATGGTCTTGGAGAAAATAGCACAACGCTGCCAAAAATAGAAATAACAGGTACTAGCAAAATCAATAGCCTTGGTGTCGTTTGTAAATCTTTTTAAAGCACAAGTACACGAGCACCAGTAATCCCTGGCAATGAAAGGGACCAATTATTGTGAGGATGAGCATAGATCACATGAGCAGAATGTTATCACTCAGTCAGGTAAGCACATTGCTGAAGTGAGCTTACCATGTGCCACATAACATATGCTGTTGTGGGTGGAATCAAAATATGAATGACATTAAAGTCAGCGGACAATGGATAAACAGGGTCAACTAAACACCCCTATAAGTATTTATCATATACAGAATTCTAGTAAAAGCAAAACGTCTTGGCTAATGCCTGAAAATGTTTTTGCTAACATACCCATCGATGTATTGTGTTAGTAGACGTGAAATAGTTTGACAAGGTTTTTTTTGTTTTCCACAGCCACACGTTAGATTAGGTTTATACAAAAATACAAAGTACAGCATTAGAGGCCTGGATATAATTGTAGAGCACATCTTAAAGTAACTCATTGCATAAGGTTCAAGTGGTCAGTCTTTCCATAACCTCCAAACACGTCTGATATCTGCCATTAGTCCTTAAATACAAACACAAAGTAGGCTCACCTTATCTGTCTGAGGCTCCTGGCCTGTAGTAGATGGTTCTTTTACATCAGGCTTCAACTGTTGCATGTCTGTTGGATTCTGAGCATCTCCATCTTTCCTCAAGGGCTGTGGGGGCTCAGGTATTGGAGTCACTTTGAGATTAGAGTTGTCATTACTCTCAATTGTGGTCGTAACTGAAATTAAATTGGAATGACGCTGTGAATATTGGGCTCCTTTGTTAGATGGCTGTTTAGGGGAAATATGACTAATGGACTGTGTCCGAGTGGAAATTTGGGAAGACTTGGCCTTTTGCCAACCAGGGGTTGTGTTCTGTCCATGCTGCTGCACTGTCGGAGGTGCTGGTTCACTGTTCACTGGCTTCTGTCCTTTGGTAGTGTCACGTGGGGCTGGGATAGGTGCAGTTATTGTCTGAGTGACTACAGTATTTGGGGCTCTATTGGAAATAAGAGTATCTTGCCCAACTGTTGCATCTTTTACTTGTGCCTTAGAGGTTTGCTGAAGATCTTTGTCAGATGCCTGGGAAGCAATCACTGGAGATTCTGGAGACTGAGTATCACTCCTACTTCGGCGCAACTCCCAGGAGTCTGGTTTTTTAGGATCAGATATGCGGCGCTCTGGAGAATGAGAAACTGGCTTTTTACCATAAAGTCGCTCCTGGGTGCGAGCAGTCAGCTGGCCAACTTCACCAACATCCATATCAAGTCCAATTGTCTTCAACAAGTCATGGATTGCTGAAATTTCATTGTCTGATTTTTCTACAGGAGCGTCAGATCCCTGCAGTGCAGGCGGTTTGTTCGCAGATTCATCCAAATGACTTGGTAGGTCTTTTTTACCCAAGGACGGGCTAGGTTTACCATCATCATCACCATAAAGGAATTTCTCCTCATCTTCAATGCTGTCAAGGATTTGCTGCTTGCTTTGTGGTACCCTGGAATGGTCAGTTGCCATGTCCAAGATATTTGGGAACCCACTGCCATCCTTACTGGCTTTTTCATGGGGAAGGAGGAAGTCAGCACTAAGTGATGTACCCTGTTCTTTTGCCCCAGGCTCCCTCTGATCTTTGATGCCATCTGTGGAAAAAGGACTGTGATCATATAATCCATCTTCAGTTTGTTTTCTCGTCGTATCGCTATTTGCAGCCTTGTTAAAAATTTTGAGTAAGGTTTCAACCTGAGACGAGAAGGAATTATTGCTTGCTTGTGGGGATGAAGTAGGTGGGATGGGAGTAGATGCAGGAGAAGGTGCAGGAGCCGGTCCAGGAGCAGGAGTCAAGGATGCAGGACTGCTCACAATGGTTTTGTGCTGGAATACAAAAGGAAATAAATCAAATACACTATGAAATTGCAAAGAGCTGACATCTCATCGAGATATAATATTCATTGCCTTATAAAGTTGAAATCCAATACAATTCCTTTGCCCAGAAATACTAAACTCTCAAAATGGAGCAGTTATTCTTATCCAAGCTAAGATGGACTCCATGAATAGTCTGTATTAAGACATCTGCACTCCTACAGTGGTTACAATCTATTCCAAAGTAACTGTTGTTGAAGACAAAAAATACATCATATTTCTCACTCCACAAGTTTAGCTTCTTTTTATACAGCATCCTTAAGACACCAGAACTGTACTGTAGATAATACATTTTCATATTTCAAAAACATTGTTTGTAGCTGGGAGAAAAGACTTACATTGTGATGGTATGCCAATACCCATTGTCTCCAATTTCACAATTGCTTAGCTGTAAAGCTTACATTACAGTGAAGAAGAGGTTCCAGCAGCTAGGGTGGGACTAAGATACTGTATGCTGCAAGGTTGAAAATCGAACATAAAAGTAAAGAGCACACATTCACTAACTTTCAAGAGGTCATTAAGTTCATAAAGGTCAATGGGAAGTTTGGTTATACTCTGGAGGTAGAGTAATCAGGATTCAAGAGTTCTAAGTGGCCGCTCCTCTGATAGAGATGTGGCATCAATGGCATTTGTTCAGAAACAAAATTATGCAGGACAAAATGGACAACCTATCACAATTTATATCTGCCAAACAGTTGCATGTGGATCTGATGGTGAAGTTTCCCTCCCTTCTCTCCTTTCTCCTCCTTTGTACTATCTTAATATTGCTGCAGTTCTGTGCAGGTCTATTACATCACCAAGGACAGTTGGCAGCTGAAACAAAGGTAACTAACATTTTAATTATTTGGAGGGGATGCCCAGTGAAGCATTGTGGATATAGAGGGGAGGTGCTTTGTGACTACATAAACTCGGTACTTGGGCAAGGTTGTCACTTGTTCCCCGGGCCCTTCTACCCCCGCATGTGACACACTGTAAGTAAAGTTGTAGAGTTAAGAGCTTCTACAGAGCCTACCAGACAGATTTCAACAAGATGTGAGTTAAAGTAACTTTTATGCAATCAGACACTAAGATAGGAACTGATAAATACAGAGAATCATAAGAATTAAACAAGTGTCCCGGACTTGGACATGATCCTGTAAAATGTGAGAGGGATAAATGATCTCTCAAAAGCTAGGAGGGTATCCACATAGACCCAAAGATGCAGTGGCATATCTGCAGGAGACGTGTCTGACTACAAGGACAGAGGGTAATTTTGCGAAGGGATAAGAAGTCCATTACTATTTTCCATCATACAACATGCACTCTAAAGGAATGACTAGAATACGCATAAAGGGCTTACAGTTCTGACATATATGAGCAATCTCAGATGCTGAGCATATATATCTTATTGTAAAAGGGATGTTCGGGAACAACAGTTTGACATAGATCAACACATATGGCCCAAAACAGACTGTCCTGATTTTTTAGATCGCTGCTGTCTTTTTGTGACCTTCTGATTACCAACAGTGGCTCAGAGGCCATATATTGCTTACCACTGTGTGGCTCTATCTCTCATTTCCTTGCTTTTCAGGGTTCGGCTGCAGTAGGCTTCCTTCTTTGTGTATGTACTGCCCTTGGGGCATGAGCACATTGTGTGTGTCCTTCCAGAGCTCCATTTTGTTAGGTCAAGTTTTCTTTCTCTTAAAGCAGTGAAAAAGAGTGTATCTTTTTAAGATGATTCCCTTGTGTACTTCTTCCCCAACTCGATGTTCTGCAAGTCTGCCTTCTGAACCCCTGCTGTCCATCAGCTTGCCTCAGACCCTTCCTCCCACCCTCCATTGTTAGTGTGCATGATCCCAATTCTTCCCTTCCACCTGCTGTCAGTGCCAAACCCAACTTGCCCTCCCTCCATGTTGCTATCACCCCCTTCCTCCATCCACGTTGCCTACTGTCTTTTCCCTCTTTCCATGGAGCCTCCAGCAATGCAATAATAAAAATAAAACAATAAAATAAAAAAAACATGTAATGACCAGCGCTCGCGAGCAGTGCAGATTATCATGTAGCCCTAATATGGTCTAGTCTAGTGTATGTGTAGCACTGCAGAAACCATATTAGAAGGTGACACAGGTAGGTCTTCAACTTCTTGCAACATGTAAAAAAGAAAAAAAGGGAAGGGAAGAAGGGGCTCTGATGTAGAGTGAGAGGTTGTCTCACCGTTAGTGAGCAACTGTTTGACAACCCCCATCCTTCTGGTCTGGTTCTATGCATGTGTAGGATGTGACTGAGAAGGAGTCCTGGGGGAGGGTGTGAGTGGGTTGGTGGAAGGAGATTAAACTGATCCAGGAGTTTGGGCCTAAATTGTGAAGAGTGTGATTGAAGGAAGCGGGCCATCACACAGGATGGTAGTGCATCAAATGTAGGGGAACACTATGTAGATAGTACAGACTAACCTTATTAGTTTACAGAGGTTAAAGCAATGATCCCAAAAGCTCTGTGGTAGTGCGGGGAAGCAGTTTGGCTTATAGAGGGCAATGCTAAGCATTTGTTGAATACACAGTTTATAAATGAGAGTCGAGAAGGAACTTGAGAACAATTTCTTAGAAAAATAGGTAGTTATTTTGTTTATATTATGTTTTACCACTAGAATACTTTCAAAGAAGTTAAATACTGTTTAAGTTTTATGAAAATTTCCAAGTAACTTGTATTTAAATGCTCTTTAACACTGTAAAGGTTCCAAAGTACTTTTACTGCACAGGGGTCCTTGCAATCCGTTCTCTGTGGGTAGGAGGGTGCTAGAAGGGTGAATTAGGGAGTTAGGGACAAGTCCAGGAGGTCCTGATCGTTGGGCTTCCTGTTGGGAGTCATGGACTCAGGCTGGGGAGCTCAGTACAGAGAATCTTTAGCAGGGGTGCTCCTGTGTCAATGCGCACATTATTCTCTGGGTGACCTGCAGAGGGAGAGAAAAAACAAGGCAACTGGATGACTCTGAAGGATGTCCTCTGCAGTGCTGACATCCCTCGCCAGCAGGTCTTTGGTTGCAGTGTTGGTGTCTGGGATACGTTTCAACAATCCTTGGATGGTGCAAGGGGTCCACGAGGCTTAGATGGTGCAAAGGATCCAGTACCCCTGGAATTAGTGCAGCTCAGCTCCAGGTGGTCCTGAAGTCTTTTCACTTTGAGGGGAGACGGGACTGGTCTCTTAGAACACAGTGACCTCCTCCTGGATGGCTGGTGCGTCGGTGGACTCAGTGGGCAGCAGAACTGGACGTTGCAGATGGTGCCTGCAGGAAAGTGGCTCCAAGGGATAGGCTGATGGGCTGGCGAAGTGCTGGAGAAGCGCTGAGGCTTTTGGAGTCCTCACAGCTGCTGGACCAGTCGTGATGCTGCAACTGGCGGTACAGTAGCAGGTAGGCAGGCAGGGTTTTGTCACCTATATACTCAATTTAAGGAAGTGGAAAGCAGTAGCCAATAGGTTACTCTTGGGGTGACCACACTCCATATATGACAACTTCCTGTGGGGGAGTGGGCATATCCCTATCCCAGAAGGCCTTGTTCCACTAAAAACAGAATGGTGGAATCCTTCTTAGTGTCCACTTCAGGTAGCCCACCATAGAGGTGTGACTGGCCCAAAGGCGGTGCACACCTACTAATTTTCCCACCAGTTCTGGTGCCAGGTGGGCCTCAGTACAGGGGGTGGCTAAACCAAGGTCTAGGGAAGCCAAGGGTTGCATACCACAAGGTGGCAGGGCCTTGAAAGTTCCTGTCCTTGGTTTGCAGATTTGCTAGGCTTCCTGCTGGAGAAAGGGTGAACATTTTACTACTGAGTAGGCTTTGTTTCTAGCCTCAGAGCACGGGCTCTCACCTTCAGGGGGACAAAAACCAGTCTGTGTGGGCAGGCTGGTAGAGACCAGTCAATCAGCATTAAGACTAGCAAGGTTCATGGGGGCACCTGTTCAGTGCCCTCTGGGTGCACGTCATAATAACTCCGAAGCTGGCAGCAGCCTGGATTTATTAACACAAGGTGTTTGATATCAAACACCCTAGGTTACAATGAAGCCATTATGGAGCTGGGTAACTCATAATAACGTGTTTCCAGTGTACGAAGCTGGCCTCGTGTGTGGTGTACACCTATGTTGTTGGCACCTTATATCATGTCCAGGCAACCCCTATCAGTGAATGAAGACTGTGTCTAGGAAACCAGGGCTTTCTAGAGATAGCTATGGATGAGTAGCCAAGACTTATCTAGGAAACAAGCAACACTTATGCAATACCACAATAGTAACACAGTAACTTATCAGACATGAAAGGCACTACACAGTGTTACCAAAATAAAGGTACTTTATTACAGTAACACTACACTAGATTACTTATAGGCAGTCCCCCTAACCGGAGGTACATATACACTATATAAATACATGATAGCAATCAGTTATTAGCACAGAAAACCACCATCATTGGCAAGAACTGTAGAAAATAGCTTGGGCCCTAGGGGAGGGCCAAACCATATACAACAGTGGAATGCGAAGTGAAGCCATCTTGCTGCTCTATCAGCTGCATCTGTAGCACATCTAATAGTGTTATTAGATATAGAATGCCCTTTTGTGACTATCTGTTGTCCCCATTTTTGATGTTCCGGTGGAAGATACTGTAAAAGCTCTTCCATCTGGTCCCAGTAGGCCCTAACTAACATATCTTGCTCAGAGTGCATGAGAGTTTGCTATCCTCCAGTGATTTGCAGCCTGGGAAGCTACCTTTTTACCTGCTGCATCTAACGTTTTGCTTTCCTTGTCTGGAGGAGCATCTCCAGTGGACTGCCGACTGGCCCTTTTCCTGGCTGCACAGACTATGGAATCAGGTGGTTACCAAGTCCTGATAAAAACTGAGTCCAAAGGTGCAGGTTTATATTTCTTATTCACCCTAGGTGTGATTATTCTGGCCTTGACTGGATCTTTAAAAATGTCAGGCGAATGTCTGAGCATGCCTGGAGGCATTGGAAGGCATTGGTATTCCTTATGTGTAGCTGTTAATGTATTAAATAGAAAGTCCCCTCCTCAATGGGATCTGTGTGCAGTTTAACATTATGGTAGGCAGCTGTCCTAGTTATAACCTGGTTATAGGCAATGGTATCTTATGGTGGAGATGGTCTGACAGGATATAAATCTGGATTGTTATAAAGACTGGAATCAGGGTCATATAGGTCCCATGGATCTGTATATTGTTGAATGTCACTAAGATCATCCCTGTGAGGTGATGCTGAGGATGTCTGTGGTGAAAACTGTGTCTTAAGTGGGTGGTGGTGGAGTGGAGTGGAAGAATGGAAAGGAGTATATGGTGGCATGGTGGTGAAGGCTGCTGTTGCTGTGTAGCCTTTTCTCTCTCCTCTGCTGAGATTTTCTTTGGTGGAAGCCCAGCATCTAGTCTCTTGAAAAGTAAATTTTCTTTTCATAGTTGCAGGAGGCGAATCAATTATCCTCCCTGTGTCCATCTGAACATGAAGTTTACCCTCTTTCACGTTCATAACCTCCAAAATAGGTTCTATATTTGAGTCCACTGTAGCTGTAGTGTGCTACTGATGTTTTTGGGTTCCGAAGACTTCGACACCAAGCGTTTGATTCGAACCAAAAGTGTTGGCTCCGGAAGTGGTAACGTTTCTTTTTCAGCTCAGAGGTCACACATTTTCAGCTCGATACTGAAACATCTGCAACAGTGGGTTTAGTCGGTACTGAATGCACTATGGTCTTAGATGTTCTCTGTGCCAAACTCAAAGGCTGGTCCATCTGGATTTATCAGCTCTGACCACGGGCCGAAGGCAGTGGAGGACCGAAGACCAGTGCAGGAGTGTTTTTGACTGTCTTTGGGTGGTGTGACTTGGCAGGTGTACTCACATGTTGTGCCGGAGGTATGGACTGGCTGTCAACATCGTAATCTTGATCGGAGTCCGAAACTCTGATCGATAAGGTTGTGCGCTGTCCCACCTCTTCATGCATGTGCTCCTCTCCGAACATATCAGGTATCTCTTCTGTGGACCGAACTGACACGCACTTAGGTCCCAAAAAGTCTTCTTGGATCGAAATGGCATCGGCAGGTCTCTTTTAAATGGTCAGGCGTTAAGCAGAGATTACACACCAGATGCTGGTCGGTGTATGGGAATTTGGCATGACACCAAGGACAGAATCAAAAGAGTTTGTTCCATCAGCCTGACATTGAATTAGGCCCAAAAGGGCAAAGGCCCCCGTAAGGACGTAAAATCGATCCTGACGATCTAAATCAGATCTAGTATAGAGTAAAAACACGATCAAAACTATACCAATGTGAATAGAAAGAGGCAGAATAAAGTTCAGAAGTACAAGAACATTCATGGCCTAAAGGACAAACTGCAAGATCCTGACAGACTCAACTACCTTCAAGGTCTCAATCATCGCCCTACAATAAACTTGGGCCCTGGAACCAATCCCCATCCTGGGCTATTCCAATGTCCTCCTTCCCGCAATTAAGGAAGGCTAATTCGTTCAAGGGAAAGGGGGCCTGAGGGTATATCTGTCAACTGCTCTAAAGGCCAGCTGCTAGATACTCTTTTTGGACACCAACAAATTTCTCACTACGCACCCTACCTATCAACACAGAGGGAAGGTGCAAGGGCTAATCCTAGTTAACATATATATGCCTCAGAAACTGAAAAATCAAGAGAAAAATGTCAAACTTGCTGTGGACCACATCACTCAAGTGGCTGGCTCCCCCCACTCACTTCCACTACTGGTAACAGGAGACTTCAACATGAACATGCAAAGAGGGTCACCTATGCTCAGGAACACCAGTCGCATAATCCAGAACAAGCACTGATTAAAACGGCAAAAAGAAGCAACATAAGAACAGTCTTAGTTGGCTCTATTGAGTCTCATAGCCCTAAACGCCCGATTCAGCCAAGATATCCAACCCCCTCCTTATCGTTCCATGCTGCAAATGGAAAATCACTAATCAATTTCACCTGAGTCTTCCTAACACTGTTACAAACGGTCTCTTCCTTCAAACTGGGTCTAAGGTCTGAAAGCTATCACCTACCACCGGAAGCGGCCTTCACTTCGACCTCAGCCTTACATACGGCCAACAAGGAGCCTGACGGCACTGAACACCTGAGCCAGCTAAAAATAATTAAAATGACAGCTACTTCTTTAGCTATCCTGGCTGAGGAAGCTAACAAGCACTTAAAAACCTCCCAAAGAAGAGAAGGGTCACCTAAAGACAAATGGGAGGCTTTTATTCACTCATACACCGAGCACTTTGTCGGAAATGTTGCAGTTATCTGGAGCCAAACCTCACAAATCACAAAGTCCTAAACCTCGCACAGTCTGCAACAGCAAAAGAGGAAAGTTAATCAAGCATTCCAGTTGGTCCACCGGTTTCCCGATCAAGTATGCCACTTCACCAAACAAACAAGAGAAAGAAAAGTTGAAAAAGGCTGCATGGATAACAAGGAGGCTACGTATGGAGATATTTTGGGCCAAACGCATCTGGGACATTAAACACAAGAATGCCAGCAAATTCTGGAGTACTGTAAATGCACTGAAAAACCCACGAGGTCTAGTCATGGACTAACATCTCGGAGGCGGATTGGGCATCTTTTTTTAAACTCCATTTCCAGCAAGTCAAAGGCATTGAGGATCATGCTACCAGTGGCCTAGGCAGGCCAACCAAGCTTGACAACCCAGCCACCTGTAGCTCCAGTAATGTGGACAGTGAACTTGTCTTTTCCAGTACAGGAATCCAAGGGCAGGAGCCCCCGGCCCAAACGGAGTTCCTCAGGCCATCTATAAACTGGATCCACAGAAGTGGGACGAAGACATGGCCCCCTTCTTTAACTACACCCTGGCTAGCAAACCAATCCCAGAATCCTGGAGTGGGATCCATAATCTCGCCAATACAAACAGGTGGCAACAAGTCAGATCCCAGTAATTACCAACTGATCGCACTCAGACAACGAAGCGAACTACTATGCCAGCACTCTCCTTGAACAGCTGGTCGACTGGGCCGGTCAGGAATCAATAATCCCCTCCCCCAAACCAAACAGGGTTTACCGGTAACTCAGGCAGGGACACCAACATCATGGCACTGTCTCTCATATTAGACTCCTCAAAGGCCAAAAAGCTCCCACTCTATCTTAGTTTCACTGACTTCAAAGCAGCCTTTGAGAGCATCAATCGAAAGACTCTGGGAGAAACTTAAATGCTGGCAAATCCCACAGCAACTGCTGAAAGCCATTGAGACCCTGTACACCAGCACGTGGGTTAGGATTAAACTGGGCAACGGATCAAACCTATCCAGGAAGATACAGACAAGAGGCTTACAACAGGGCTGCGTCTTGGCCCCCATGTTATTCAATCTCTTCATAGCAGACTTTTCAAAAGCGCTATCTTCAGACAACTCCCACGCACCATGATTGGGGAAGAAGCAACTGTCAAACCTGCTATATGCAGATGACATTGTGCTGCTCAGCAGAACAAGGAGTAAGCATGCAACATCTCCTGAAAGCCACAGAAGACTACTCCCTTAAGAACGGGCTGCAAATCAACCCTAAAAAGACTAATCATAAGAGTAGGCAAGATCACTCTAAAGGGGTTACAACCTGGATGGCTCAGTGGAAGGAAGTACACTTAAAAACAGCAACCAATAAATATCTAGGCCTTTTTCTTGACCATCACGGTTCCTTTCTAAAACAAAGAACTAATGACAGAAAGGGGGTGCGCTCTCCATGGGGCTACATACACTGTCAGCTAAAACTGACTAAGTACACACTGAGCCCACTGCAAGAAGTAGCAGGGGCTAAGGTGGTTCCAATATTAGCCAACGGCAGTACTGCACTCTACGGTAGGGAAGCAAAGGTCATGTATGCTACAGTAGTAAGCATCTACAGACATATGTTCAAGCTCCCAAGGCATACATCACCAGCACAGATAAGGTTGGAGTTCAGCTTACTCAAACAGTCTCTAGCAAGGAGAGCAGCTTTTACCAACTTTTTTCACAAAACAAGGACTGCGGCCACTAAGATACCTTAATACCTCAATAAAGCAGTTTCATATTGTGAGCCCATGGACATCAGAGCTTAACCATAAACTATTTTAACCAAAAAAAACAACAAAGTTTCAATACCTCACTGGAGAGAAGACAGCCCTCGAGAAAAGGCACCACACCTGGCTAGTTCTAAACAGCTGAAAGATCCTAGCTCCCCAGTCATATTTGGGTGAAACTTTATCCTACAGTATCAAGAGGAAGTACTTGCTCTATCGCTTGGGGTACTCCCAGTAGGAATAAATGAGGGTCCTTGACGACGGCCACCAAAAGATGGACTTTTCCGGCTCTGCGGGTTAATACCTGAAACATGCCCCATATGCTCTGCCTCTGCCATAGGACCCTGGAGGAGCGCCATAGGCTTCTGAGACTGCTGTGGGTTCATCTGGGGTCCGTACATGCAGACATGCAACAGTATGGATAAGTTAATTACCTGTAAATCCTAGTTCTCTTCCAGGGGTATCCTCATCAAAGTCAAACATTGAATATTCCCGCCCTTGTGCGGGGACCCCGGAGCATATATAAAATACACACATATAAAGTATGAAATATGCATGAAAAATATATATAGCATTTTTAGTAGACAAATTTTCATACTAAACTCATATATACATGTGTAAAACAGCAATGCAGACTATAATCATAAACAGGCTAAAAAGCTTTATTTCTATGGATTTTTTTTTATTTTTTTTTTAAGTTCTTTTCAAAATTACAATAAGAGAAAAAATATCTACCAAAGCCCCACCACTGGGCCTAGGGTAATCAGCAGTAGTAATCATCAGAGAAAAAACTACATTGAAAAACACTAGAGCATTCTTAGCCAATAGGCTGCATGCAGGTTAACAAAGGAGAACCATAAAAACTTTGGCACCATGCCTTTAAGACCCGGAGCACCTCCAGTATCCCACCATGCCTCAGGGGTGAAGGAGAGGTGACAGTTGGTTCACAGTTAGGTCAGTTCTTTTTTACGGTGACAAGCTGTGTAGCCGATTCGAAAGACAGTCTGTCCTGCACTTCTAGGAGACGTGCGTCCGGGGAGGAGGGTGGGTTGTTTATGACTTTGATGAGGATACCCGTGGAAGAGAACTAGGATTTACAGGTAAGTAACTTATCCTTCTCTTCCAGGGGATCCTCATCAATAGTCAAACATTGAATAGATTAGCAAGCCCATCTCTTGACTCTGCGGACTGTCCAATAGAAGTGCAGGAATAGATATGCATCATGGAAACAAATTTCTCAGAGAAGCTTGCCCAACTTGGGCGTCTGCTCTTGCATCTGAGGCCAAACAGTAATGTCTAGTAAATGTATGTACAGACCTCCATGTAGCAGCCTTACAAATTTCAGATATTGGAATATTATTAAGGAGGGCAGCAGTAGCCGGCTTTCCTCTTGTGGAATGTGCTTTAGGTCTAGCAAGTAGTTGTTTGTTAGCCAACTGGTATGCATTAACAATACAAGAAACTATCCATCTTGATATGGTTCGTTTTGATGCTGCCTCCCCTGTTCTCAAATGACCATAATTTATAAACAAGTGGTTGGAATGTCTAATCAGCTTGGTTTTATCCAAATAAAATTTTAGCACTCTTTTCAGATCTAGGGAGTGCAAAGCTTTCTCCGTCGGAGTCTCCGGATTGGGGAAAAAAGTTGGTAGAGAAATAGTCTGAATGATGTGAAATTCTGACACCACCTTCGGTAGGAATGATGGGCGAGTACGTAGAACCACTCTATTGTCGTGAAAGACTGTACGGTTCTTTGGAGGACAAAGCCTGAATTTCACTGAACCTCCTTGTGGAAGTAATGGCTACCAAAAAAAACGTCTTCCACATGAGGTGTTGCAAAGAGGCTTTGTGTATAGGTTCGAAATGAGGGCCCATAAGTTTTGATAGTACTATGTTCAGCTCCCATGGAGGGGAGGGTTTCCGAATGGGCGGAAAAACATTTTTCAAACCTTCTAAGAAATCCTTGACTACTGGTTTCGTAAAGAAGGATTCCTGAGAAGGTGACTTACGATAGGCTGTAATGGCAGATAAATGTACCTTAATAGATGATACCTGCAGACCAGATTTTGCCAAATGGAGTAAGACAGCATGACCTCCTCCTGAGCCCGTATGGGATTTTGGCCTTGCTGACAGCACCATATGTAGAACCTCTTCCACTTGAACGCGTAAGAACGCTGCGTGGAAGGTAGTCTGGACTCCTTCAAGATGTTCATGCACTCCTGCGAGAGCCCTAGGTGCCCATACTGCAGGAATTCAGGAGCCATGCTGTCAAGCTCAGAGAGGGTAGGTTGGGGTGAAGTACCCTGCCCTCCATCCTGCAAAGAAGATCCGGTCTGCACGGCAGCCTCCTGTGAGGTTGTTCCAATAGGTTGAGGAGATCTGTGTACCAGAACTGACGGGGCCATTGAGGAGCTATGAGAATCATTCTGGTGCTGGATCTGTAGAGTTTGTTGATCACTGCAGGTATGAGGGGGATCGGTGGAAAGGCGTAGAGAAATATCCCTGACCAGTCGATCAACAGGGCATTCCCTCGAGATCCCAGACAGTAGAAACTGGACGCGAAGTCTGGGCATTTCCTGTTTACCTCGTCTGCGAAGAGATCCAATAGAGGCCGACCCCATTGAGCGAAGATGTCTTCGACGACCTCGTCGTGCAGGACCCAATCATGGGCGTCCTCGAGGTGTCTGCTCAGGAAATCTGCTTCCACGTTTTGTTGACCTGGTAGGTGAACCGCTGTAAGCGACATTCCACTCGCCAGGAGCCAATGCCAGATTGTTTGAGACTCCCGAGATAGGGGTAGGGATCTCGTTCCCCCTTGTCTGTTCAAATAATACATTGTGGTCGTATTGTCCGTTTGTATTAGGAGAGATTTCCCCTGAATCGATGGAGCAAAAGACTTGAGAGCCAGATGGACCGCTCTGAGCTCCAGCAGATTGATGTGGTACTCCCTTTTGTTGTCGGACCACAGGCCCTGAGCTTGAAGGGGACCTAGATGAGCCCCCCATCCCTGAAGAGACGCATCAGTTACCAGAGTGTCGGATGGAATTACCTGGTGAAACTGAGCTCCTACTGACAGGTGAAGTCTGTGCATCCACCATTGTAATGACTGTTGTGCTGCTATCGGCAGCCACACTCTGTCCTCCCAGCGGCCTGTCCTTTTGTTCCAGTTGTTTTCCAACGCCTCTTGGAGGGGCCTCAATGGTAGCCTGACATTCGGGACAATGAAAATGCATGATGCCATGGAGCCCTGTAAAGATGTCACCTGACTGGCTGTAGGTGCATCGGACTTCAACAGGTCTTGACACCTTTTCTTTATTGATAATAGTTGTTCTTCCGAAGGATACACTCTTTTGAGCTCTGTGTCTAGTATTGCTCCCAGGTAGTGGAGGTTCTGCGCTGGAATCAAGGTGGACTTTTGGTAGTTGACTTGAAGACCTAGAGACCCGAAAATCTTGAGCACAGTGTCCCGATGGCTTCTCGCCTGTTCCGGAAAGGAGGCTTTCAGTAGCCAGTCATCTAGGTATGGGTAAATGAAGATTTTTTGTTTCCGTAGATGTGCCGCTACCACTGCGACGCATTTAGAGAAAACGCGAGGGGCAGATTTCAGGCCGAATGGTAGCACCTTGAACTGATAGTGCTGTGAGGCTATCCGGAAGCGCAGGAATTTCCGATGCTTGGGAACGATCGGGATGTGAAAGTACGCATCCTGCAGGTCGATGGAGCACATCCAGTCCCCCTGATGTGGCTGAGGGAAAATCTGGTGAAGGGCCAGCATCCTGAACTTTTGCTTTTTTATGTACTTGTTCAGTAGTCGTAAGTCCAGAATTGTCTGAAAACACCCTCTCGGCCTTTTTTCGCTACCAGAAAATAACGTGAGTAAACCCCCTTCCCTCTGTGCGCAACTGAAACTTTTTCTATTGCTTGCTTTCGTAAAAGGGCGCGAGCCTCTTTGCGCAATAGGCTGACTTGAGACGGATTGCATTTGGTTGGTGAGCACCCATTTGTCTTTTGTTATACCACGCCACTCGTGAATAAAGTCTGTAATACTTCCCCACACCGGAGTGGTGCACAGTGTTAAGGGAAGCGAGTTCTCATTGTTTGGCTTGCGCTTTGGGTGTGGACTGCTGTGGTCTACTTGACCCTCATTCCCTCGTGGCCTTACGAGACTGAAAAAGTGGGCGTCCTTGCCTCTGCTGTGGCCTCTGGGACCAATGAGGGATTTGAACCCTCTGCTGGAAAGGGTGCCTGTCATAAGGCCTATACCTTCGTCTGAAGTCCTTTTTTCTCTCCAGGCCTACTGCCCTCATGGTGTCCACTTCCGTCTTCATGCGTGCCATCTCTTCGTCCGTATGGGTACAAACAGCGAGTTCCCGTTGAACAGAAGATTTAGGATATGCTATTGTGCTTCCTGTTTTAATCCAGTCAGTCTCAACCAGGAAGACCTTGCACAAACCCCATGTGCGTATCCATGTGCAGCTAAGTCTCCCCCATCTGCCGCTGCGCTGATGACCTGGTTGGAGACCAGACATCCCTCTTGCAAGATCTCCTGGAAGTCCTGCCTGTCCTCCCTAGGCAATTTGTCTGCAAACCTGTTCAGAGAGTCCCATAGCGAACGGTCATATCTGCCTAGGAGTGCAGAAGCACTGGAGACCATCATAGAAGCCGCCGTGCCGCACATTTTCCTCCCCAGAGAGTCTAGATGTCTGCTCTCCTTGTCCAGTGGAACCGTGGAGGATGATGCCACTGAGTGTGTTTTTCGGGCTGCGGCCAATATCCGGCGGCGGATACGTCCTGAGAAATAAAGGATCTTGTTCAGGCGCTTTATATTTTTTCAAGATCCTAGCAGGAGCTGATTTGAGGGTGGCTGGCGCTAAAAAGGTGTCCATGGCTGGTTGCAACAGACCAGGCACTAGCGGCAGCAGCTTTTTCGAAACCGCTCTATGCTGCAGAGTTTCAAAAATGACGGATGAGGAGGTTGACGGTTCTGGAACCTCTATGTTTAGCTTTTGTGCTCCCCTGATAAGCACCTCATTAAAGGTAGTGATGTCGTCCACCGGCGAAACCCTAGCTGGTGGAGAATCCGTTAAGGTGGGGGAGTATTGTCTGACGGATGACCGGACGATGACCAAGAGGGCGACCTTCTACCTAGATCATCTATGGGAGCGTGACCTGCTGTGAGATGCTGTAGCAGAGCGCCCAGGCCTCGTGGTCGACTGGTGAGAAGCAGAACGAGCACGTCCTGCCCGCGCTGTTGGTGATGGTGTTCTGGGGAGAGAGGCAGGAGAGTACATCCTCGAATACTGCGAGTCCGGGGAGGCCGTTGGTCTATTAAGGCTCTCCAACCACGTCGGTGACAAATTGATGGGCGAGACATGCCCAGACGATGCAGCTCTCGACCGAGATGAACCACTTCTTATGGAGACCACCGGAGATGGAGTGGTCTTATCCGCCGGCGGAAGCCGATGCTCTGCTCCCTGCAAGACAGGTAAAACCTGTGTCGACGTCGACAGCTGTAACGTCGAAGGGAGCGCCGCCGGTTGTTCCTGTCTCGACGTTGAGTGCCTTGACTTTGACCGGCGATCCTTGGACCGCGACCTGCTCGCAGTCGTGTGCCTCGCCGTCGAGCGGTGGGCCGCCGACGGCGGATGTCCTCGTTCTCGCAGCTGAGGGCGATTTCAACGTCGCCTTCCTTGACGTCGAGGGGTGCGAAGCCTTCGGCGGCGAATGGGCACGCGGGTGATGGCTCGACGTCGATCGGTGGGTTGCCGTCGACGGAGTGCCCCTGCGGTAGCCATGCTCTCTTGACGCCGTATCCTTCGACGTCGGTCGGGACGCCGTCGATCTATGACGGTGAGATGGTGGCAGCGATGATGTCGACGGGGAACAAACAGGTATCTTCCTACCTGCTGACGTCGATCTAGCCCGTCTCTCCTGAGAATGGCCTGTTGGCTGCCTGGGAAACGAAGAGGACGATGTTTTCTGCCTCTCGTGAAGCCCATGAAGCCTGATCTTCTCCCTGTCCTTCAGAGTTCTCTTTGACATGCTCTTGCAAGTGTCAGGGCAGTGACTGAGGCAAGCACACAATGCAGAGTGTGTGTGGATCTGACTGGGCCTTCTTCCCACAGGAAGGGCATTTCACAAAAAGTGAAGGCATTTTTTCAGTCAGGAAAAAAGTTCCAGAATCAGACAATGGTGTTAGATCTCGAGTAAAGGTGGAAAAAAACGCTGTTCTGAAGTATTTTTCTGAGAAAAACCTCAGAAAAACTGAGAGCTCAATGCTCCAGAAGAAGCCGGAAAAAATAACTGATCTAACTGTGAACCAACTGTCACCTCTCCTTCACCCCTGAGGCATGGTGGATACTGGAGGTGCACAGGGTCTTAAAGGCATGGTGCCAAAGTTTTTATGGTTCTCCTGTGTTAACCTGCATGCAGCCTATTGGCTAAGAATGCTTCATTGTTTTTCAATGTAGTTTTTTCTCTGATGATTACTACTGCTGATTTCCCTAGGCCAGTGGTGGGGCTTTGGTAGATATTTTTTCTCTTATTGTAATTTTGAAAAGAACTTTAAAAAAATAAAAACTCCATAGAAATAAAGCATTTTAGCCTGTTTATGATTATAGTCTGCATTGCTGTTTTACACATATGAGTTTAGTATGAAAATGTGTCTACTAAAAATGCTATATATATTTTTCGTGCATATTTCATACTTAATATGTGTGTATTTTATATATGCTCCGGGGTCCCCACACAAGGGCGGGAATATTCAAGGTTTATGACTATTGATGAGAATCCCCTGGAAGAGAATGTCTTAATTCCACCAACCAAAAACTGATCACCCATACAGTGAGTTATCTGGAGGGTGTGGATCCCACCCTGGCCAAGGTATTTACAGCTGACAACAAGACTCAGTAACAAGCCTTCTGCCAGGGAGCAAACACAATAACATCCCAGCATGAATGACACTCATTTATTGAACGAGATACAAGCTCCATGGCTTTATTTTTATGGATCTATTTCTTTAAAGAGCAATGGTTCGATTTTATGCATTTTATTGTGCATGAGTGCAACGGTGTTCATTAACTGGCCCACTGATAATAACATTTTATTTGAATAAAGTTCATAAGTACCAAACCCAGATCCACTGGAACGAGAGGAAACCTATCCAAACCAGACGGTGAAAAGAAAATCTAACAAAGGACTCTATGCCCATGCGCAGTATCACCAAGAGGAGGAGTCACTATCTCCTGACTCAAAAACATTCTTTGAAGAAAAACAACCTTTAACGCTCCGAGCCCAAAGCTAGATGGCAGACTAATGCAAAGCATGTGTATTTACAGCTACACATGCCATCGAACACGTTTAGTTTAGTGCTGTTTAATGTGATTTCGCATGCATTCTTAAAAATAGGTTTAGTAAACCAACAGCCTTTATGATCCTCAGAGCTTGTAGCAATGGGGATGTGTTGAGGCACATATCTAGTTTTAACTTACACGGTTTGGAGGCCAAATGATTGTTAACATACTTAGGACAAACTCAAAATGAAAAAATCAGACTGGATTCCATTTACATCTGAAGTATGTGATTGTCAGTATAGCAATGTGCAACAGGGAAGCTCAAACAGCAAGAAAAGGGGTACAGACACTTATCCAAGCAGAGCAATCTACTGTATTGATTTTATCCTCACTCCCCTTGGCAAAATATGCTTGTAGATCCCTATGAAGTAAGAAGGGATTTTTGGAGCAGCAGTGGTGGTATGTTCTCATACTTTTTTTTTTTTTTTTTTTTTTTTTTTTTAACTCTCTGGGGTTGGGAGAGGATATTTTTTTTTGGGTAGTGGGGGGGTTGGGGTAGTAAGAGTTCTAGGTTAAATTTGAAATTGGATCCAATAATCCATTCTATACAAGTATACTACTGGCTGCCTCTGACTTGCCTACCACTGTCAAAAGCAGTCCAACAAAATCCCTCTGCAATTAGCTATGTTTTATCCACCACACACCTATATCCACCAAACACCTCCCTACTATAAAGTATCTCCATCAAGGTATTTATCAGCCAAAGAAAAGAAAAAAAAAACATAGGAGCATTTGTTTAAACAATCAAATGACAATACTAAGGTAACCAAGAACTCTATCAAAGGTGATGGAAATTACTACTACTATTACTAACCATTACTTGAATGAAATGGAGCTATCCCCAATACAGTAAAATGAGACATTACAAAATCAGTAAGGCAAATTCTTGATACTGTCTACAAGGTCAAATGCGACCACACACAAAACCAAGCCACAAGAAATATGCCTTGAAAGGGCTAAAACCCAGGTATAGCTTTTGGAAATCTTTTAACAATTACGCATTCTATCCAGCTTACAAAATGCCAAAAATTGCTCCAAGAACAATAATAAGCCCATCAGATGGATACCAACATCTGTTAAGCATAACAGACTAAGAATATGTTCAATCATTAATCAATGACCTATTGCAAAATCCTGAACTCCCTGTGCTTCATCTTGACGGGGCTGACGCAGACTCTGCCGGCAGAGTTTGCTGAGTTTTGCCTACACTGTTTTCCGTTCGGTTTGTAGAGTTCCGGCAAAACTCCACCAATCGCCGCATGCCAGACTTTTTTCTCTAATGTGACTATCTGGTGAATCTAAGCGAGAATTTGCATTTCCTGGCACAATTTTCAGAGCTAGAATGCCTGGAAGTGAGATTTCCCAACAAGGACAGCCGTGGCAGGTTGCGACTCTCTGTGCTGTGAAACCTGAAATACTACTCAAGTGGCAGAAAGAAACTGCACCCTCTGGAGCACCGTGTGGTGCCTTTCAGGATGATTTCATAGAGTGGAACAAGTTTCTGGAGCAAAATAACAGCAGTGCAACGTGACCGAATTTTGCCCACTAACGTAACTCAGTGGAAATACACTGACTTTATGCAACTCCGCAAAGTGAAACTGAGTGTTCCACCCACCTTTAATTTCTACACATTGCAAAAAGGCATTTGCCCTCTTCACACTGACCAAAGAATACATTTCCAAAGCGCATTAAAAAAATTCTAAATGCCACGACACTAAGTCTTCTTGTTCTATAGATAAAAGTTAATCTTACAGGCAATTCTTTTAAAGATTATCTATACATTTAAAAAGCACCCATAAACCCCATTCAACACAAACTCAACTCTCTTCTAGACACCACACCCTCAACATCAAATATCAATTAATTTCTCAGTGTATTCAAGACATTCTTGTCCATAATGTTTGAACTATAACAATCTTGTTATCAACACTTAAGAGTCTAAAATAGAATTCTATTAGATGTTTCACGTGGGGAATTCCAATTGTATATTTCCTGTTTTGAGAAGGGCTGGAGGAAATTTGGCTATCCATTACCAACAATGAGAGGGAATAAAGTTTAACACTTATGATGCCATTGCTCGTGTTTCATCTGGTGTTACACACAAAGCAAGATTGGGCTTGGGCTCATTGTGACCCCCTTATCGGATTCCCATGTTAAGTTCATAGTATGTATTGTTAAATTTACTCTGAGTGTGATATAAACTGAAGTTAACACCAAAATTCACCAGAGTTGCCAAGTGTTGCAATCCAGTTTCAGGCACAACTCAACCCACCCAGGACGTAACATAAAGCACTAGTTCCTGGTGCCTTTTACTGTGCTATGAGGGATTAGTAAAATAATCAAGAGAACATCAAGAACAAACAAACACAGTTTATGAAATGGAAGCATATTATGGAATCTGATGTATGCCCTAACACACCAGGGAAGACTGTATCCACCAGAAGGGAAATGTTACTTACTTCTAAGATCGGTTTGTGGCATGTAGTGACAGATTCACATGCTATGCATATTTCTTCCATCTAGTGTTAGACTCTGTGTACAACGTGTTTTTGGTCGAAGACGTCTTCTGAGTCTTGAGGTATAGTGATTCATCCCTTAGGAAGTATAGCACAAGAACATGGACTCCATAGTTAGTGTGATTCCCCCCTCCCACTGGGTGTAGGATACAGAGTGAGGTGAAGCATAAAGTTGTTTATGCAGTGAGAAAAAAATACTAGATGAAGAAAAAAGCTATCCTCGACAACCAAAGGCTTCCAGGAAGCAGGGTCGCACAAGTCAATATACAGCACTAGATGCCACAAACAGGTGTCTGCAGGCTAACATTTTCCGTTTGTGGTATTTGTAGCTGTAGATACACATGCTGTGCATGGACTAAAAAGCAGTTTCCCCTGTAAGGTAGAAGCTAGCCGGAGGATGTTGCAGAACACTGGAAAAGTGTATGCAAAACAGGCTGACCCACCTGAACTTGCTGTATTGTTAGAACATCCACACAATGATGTTTAGTAGAAGTGCGTGGTCTGGACAAAGTAGCAGCTTTACTAATATCAGCAACTGGAATGTTTACTAATAAAAGCCATTGAAACTGCTTTTTGTCAAGTAGAATGTGGCTGTGAGGTGTTAGGAGCTGCCTTTCAGCTTTGGCGTAGCAGGTCTGAATACACCTGACTAGCCAACGAGTGATTCCTTGTTTTGAAATAGCAGTCCCTCTACTTGGTTTGTAAATAGAAACAAACAGTGGTTGAGACTTATGTAATGGTTGTGTCCCATTTAGGTAGTGCATGAGGGATTTGTTTTTTTTTTTTTTAAACAGCTAGTGTATGAATTGCCCGCTCTGCTACTGTTGTTGGATGTGGGAAGAAAGAAAACTGGCAGTTCTATAGTTTGGTTAAGGTGAAAATAACTAACTTGGGCAGGAATTTTGAATTAGTTCTAGGGAACACCATGTCACTATGAAAAAAGGTTCCTCTAAAGTTAATGCTTGAATCTCTCTTACATGTCTAAGTGAGGTAATGGTGACTAAGAAGGACACTTTCCAGAACAGAAGTTGAAGATGGCAAGAATGGACTCAAAGAGGGGTCCCACTGGTCTTGTGAGGACTATATTATGTTTCCAGGATGGAATTGGAGGTAGTCTGGGAAGAATGATTCTTAAGCCCTTCCATGACAGCTTTAATTACAGGGACTCTGAAGAGTGAGGAATGTTCCCTGTTTTGCACATATGCTGCAATTGCAGCTAAGAGTAGACGAATGGACATGCATGTTGTTCCTAACCGTTGCAAGTAAAATAGGTAGAGGACAATGATCTGAACTGTTGGTTTTAGGAGATTTCTGTGACTGGGAAGACAGTAGCAGACAAACTTCTACCACTTTGCACCTTAACAGGACATAGTAGTGGGTCTACAAGACCCCCTGAAAATGCCCATGCACCCAGACCAAACTCTAGGATTTCAGGAGTCAAATTGCTAGGTTGAATTGTTTGGAGTTGGGATCTCTTAACGTTCCTTGATGCTGTGTGCGAAGGTCAGTGAAGAAAATGTCAGTTGGCTGTAACTGTAGTTTCTCCAGTATTGGTACCTTTCACACATTCACATGCTTGAACATTCCCCCGAAGTAGGAGTCTCACAGTACATTTATAAAGCAGTTCATTTACACTTATATATCTGTATTTCTATAAGCTATGTATATCTCTTCCGACATCTACTGTTGGGCTGGGAGTGTTACCAGTTGATTTTCTTCGAAGAAGTCTTTTCGGAGCCACGGGATCGAGTGGCGACTCCTCTCGGTCACATTGAGCATGGGCATCGACTCCATTGTTAGATTTTGTTTTCTCGAAAAGGGTGAAGGAAGGAGTGACAGAGTAGAAGAATATAAAGAGATGTCCATGCAAATGTATCTACATATGTACGAATGATAAACTTAAAAGACTGCAGGCTTCCGGGGAGGAGGGAGGGTGCATGTGAATCTGCAGCACTACATGCCACGAACAGATGTACACTAGATAAGTGACATTTTCCATTCTATGGCATGTATCCTGCAGATACCCATGCTATGCATAGACTACACAGCAGTTAATCTCTCTCTCCCCCCCCCCCCCCAAAAAAAATGAAAAAGCGGTGGATAGTCTGTAGGAGTTGAAGTTCTTTGAAATAGTGTTTGTAAGACAGCCTGGCCAACATTGGCCTGTTGCTTTGAAAATACATCTACACAGTAACGTTTTGTAAATGTATGAGGAGTAGACCATGAGGCAGCTTTACATATATCACCCATTGGTATGTTTCCTAAGAATGCCATAGACGCACCTTTCTTTCTTGTAGAATGTGATCAAAAGTTGTCTTTTTGCCTTAATGTAACATGTTTGTATGCATTTAACAATTCATCTTGTTAATCCTTGTTTAGAGATAGGATTGCCGTTTTGTGGTTGTTGAAAAGCAACGAAAAGTTGATTTGTTTTCCTAAAATCTTTAGTTTTATCTATATAGTACATAAGAGCTCTTTTGAGATCTAGAGTATGAAGGGCTCTTTCTGCAACTGAGTCAGGCTGTGAAAAGAAGGCTGACAATTCCACTATTTGGTTGATGTGAAAAGGAGATACTACATTTGGTAGAAATTTGGGATTTGTCTTAAGTACAACTTTATGTTTGTGCACTTGGAAAAAAGGTTCTTCAAGAGTGAATGCTTGGATTTCACTAACTATTCGCAATGAAGTGATAGCTACAAGGAAGGCAACCTTCCATGTTAAAAATTTACTTTGACAAGAGTGCACGGGTTGAAAAGATGGGCCCATGAGTCTGGTAAGTACAATATTTAGATTCCAAGAAGGGACAGGTGGTGTTCTAGGTGAAATAATGAGTTGTAGTCCTTCCATAAAGGCTTTAATAAGAGGAACTCTGAATAGAGAAGTGTGCTGAATAGTCTGTAAGTATGCAGGTATTGCAGTAAGGTGAATTTTGATGGATGAAGAAGCCAAATTAAATTGTTTCAAATGAAGTAGGTAGCATACACTATCTTGTGTTGATGCTATAAGTGGATCAGTGTTTTTAGACTGTCAGTAGTAAACAAACCTTTTCCATTTATTAGCATAACATTGTCTAGTACTAAGTTTACGTGCCTGTTTAAGCACTTCCATACATTCCAATGGAAGTTTTAGATATCCAATATTTATGACTTCAGGACCCAAATTGCTAAATTGAGAGCACTGGGATTTGGGTGCCTGATTTGACTTTGTTTTGTGTTAACAAATCCGGTCTGTTTGGGAGTTTGGAATGAGGTACTATGGACAAGTCTAGGAGTGTTGTGTACCAATGTTGTCGTGCCCACGTTGGGGCTTTAAGTATCATGGTGAGAGAAGTCTGACGTAGTTTGTTGACCAGAAAGGGAAGGAGTGGGCGAGGGGGGGGGGGGAAGCATAAGCAAATATCCCTGACCCAAAGATCCATATAGAGCATTGTCCTTGAATAGGGGATGTGGGTGTCTGGATGCAAAGGTTTAGCATTTTGCGTTTTTGCTTGTGGCAAATAGGTCTATTTCTGGTGTTCCTCATTTTTTTGAAGTACTTTTGAAGTACCTGAAAGTGAATCTCCCATTCATGTGTTTGTTGGTGTTTTCTGCTTAGGAGATCCGCCAGCTGACTGTGTACTCCTGGAATGTATTCTGCTAACAGATTGTGATTGTGAATTGCCCATTTCCACATTGCCTGGGCTAGTAGGGACAGTTGAGATGAATGTGTCCCGCTTTGTTTTCTGAGGTAATACATGGTCATCATGTTTTCTGAGGTAATACATGATCATATTATCAGAACAATCTTGTGTTTGAGAAGGGGTCGAAATGCTTTTAGGGCAAGAAACAGCTATTAATTTTAAATGGTTTATGTGAAATTCCTTCTGATTGGAATCCCATTCCCCTCGAGTGGTATTGGTTGTCGACATTGGCTCCCCAACCTATCATTGATGCATCTGTTATTGTGGTCAGAGGCACGGGGTCTTCAAATGACCGCCCATTCATTAGATTGCTGAGATTCCACCACTGAAGGGACGTGTGCATTTGGCGGTCTATCAACACCAGATCTTGCAATTGACCATGTGCCTGAGACCACTGTTGTGGGAGGCATTGTTGTAAAGGCCTCATGTTGAGTCTTGCATGTGGTACTATATCTATGCAGGATGCCATCATTTCTAGAATCTTTATGATAAATCTTACAGTGTATTGTTGATTTGGCTGTATTTGTGGTACAAGGCTGTATTTGTGGTACAAGATTTTGGAAAGCCTGTATCCTTTCTGTATTTGGATATGCTAGCACTTTTTGAGTATTTACAATAGCATCTATGTAAGGTTGTACCTGTGCTGGTTGAAGGTGAGATTTTTGGTAATTTAGAGTGAACACTAGTATATGTAGGGTTTCTCTTACATACTGACTGTGTTGCTGGCATTGTGTAAAATTGCTGGATTTTATTAGCCAATCGTCTAGATGTGGAAATACGGGAATATGTTGCCTTCTTAAGTAGGCTGCTACTACTGCTAGACACTTTGTGAACACCCTTGGAGCTATTATGCTGAATGGCAGAACTTTGAACTGATAATGTTATCCTGCTATGACAAACCAGAGGTATTTTCTGTGAGCTGGATGCATGGGTATGGAAAATGTCACTTACCCAGTGTACATCTGTTCGTGGCATGAGACGCTGCAGATTCACATGCTGTGCATTATCCTGCCATCTAGTGTTGGGCTCAGACTGTTACAAGTTGTTTTTCTTCAAAGGAGTCTGAGTCACGGGACCGAGTAACTCCTCCCTTTTGGCTCCATTGCGCATGGGCGTTGACTCCATCTTAGAATGTTTTCCCCGCAAAGGGTGAGGTAGGAGTTGTGAGTATACTAGAGGTGCCCATGCAATAGAGTAGTAATGTATGTACATAGTGTGTATTAAAATAATAGTTATTTACATATTTACAATTAATGCAACTAAAAACGGCTACAGGCTCCGGGGGAGGTGGGAGGGCGCATGTGAATCTGCAGCATCTCATGCCGCGAACAGATGAACACTGGGTAAGTGACATTTTCCGTTTGGTGGCATGTGTACCTGCAGATACACATGCTGTGCATAGACGACAAAGCAGTAATCTCCCCAAACGCGGTGGTTAGCCTGTAGGAGTTGAAGTTGTCTGAAATAATGTTCTTAATACAGCCTGTCCTACTGTGGCTTGTTGTGTTGCTAACACGTCTACACAGTAATGCTTAGTAAATGTAGGAGGCGTAGACCAGGTGGCTGCCTTACAAATTTCTGACATTGGTATATTTCCAAGAAAAGCCATTGTGGCACCCTTTTTTCTAGTGGAATGTGCTCTTGGTGTAATGGGAAATTCTCTTTTTGCTTTAGGGTAACAGGTTTGACTGCATTTAACTATCCATCTGGCAATGCCTTGTTTGGATATAGGGTTGCCTGCATGAGGTTTTTGGAAAGCTACAAACAATTGTTTTTTTTAACGAAATTGTTTTGTTCTGTCACTGTAATACATTAGTGCTCTCTTTATGTCTAATGTATGCAAGGCCCTTTCAGCTACTGAGTCTGGTTGTGGAAAGAAGACCGGGAGTTCCACAGTTTGGTTTAGATGGAATGGTGATATGACCTTTGGTAAGAATTTTGGATTTGTACGGAGAACCACTTTATGTTTATGTATTTGTATAAAGGGTTCTTGAATAGTAAATGCTTGTATTTCACTTACTCTTCTAAGTGATGAGATAGCTATTAGAAAGGCTACTTTCCAAGTCAGATATTGGATTTGACAAGAATGCATGGGTTCAAATGGTGGGCCCATGAGTCGTGTTAATACAATATTAAGGTTCCACGAAGGTACTGGTGGCGTCCTTGGGGGGTATGATTCTTTTTAATCCTTCCATAAATGCTTTAATGACTGGGATTCTAAAAAGTGATGCTATATGTGTAATCTGCACATAGGCAGATATTGCAGTGAGATGGATTTTAATGAAAGAGAATGCTAGATTAGACTTTTGTAGGTGTAATAAATAGCTTACTATGTCCTTTGTGGAGGCATGTAGTGGTTGAATTTGATTAGTGTGGCAGTAGCAAACAAATCTTTTCCATTTGTTTGCATAACAATGTCTTGTTGTAGGTTTTCTCGCTTGTTTAATGACCTCCATACACTCTTGTGGAAGATTTAAATGTCCAAATTCTAAGACTTCAGGAGCCAGATTGCTAGATTGAGCGATGCTGGATTCGGGTGTCTGATCTGTTTGTTTTGTGTTAACAGATCTGGTCTGTTTGGTAGTTTGATGTGGGGGTACTACTGATAAGTCCAACAGTGTTGTGTACCACGGTTGGCGAGCCCAGGTTGGTGCTATGAGTATTAGTTTGAGTCTGCTTTGACTCAATTTGTTTACCAGATAAGGAATGAGTGGGAGAGGGGGAAAAGCGTAAGCAAATATCCCTGACCAGCTGATCCATAGAGCATTGCCCTTGGACTGAGGGTGTGGGTACCTGGACGCAAAGTTTTGGCATTTTGCGTTTTCTTTTGTTGCGAATAAGTCTATGTTTGGTGTTCCCCAGCGGTGGAAGTGATCCTGTAGGATCTGGGGATGTTTTTCCCATTCGTGAGTTTGCTGGTGATCTCGACTGAGATTGTCGGCTAATTGATTCTGAATGCCTGGTATGTATTGTGCTATTAGGTGAATGTGGTTGTGAATTGCCCAATGCCAAATCCTTTATGCTAAGAGACAGTTGTGATGAGTGTGTCCTCATTTGTTTGTTGAGATAGTACATTGTCATGTTGTCCGTCTTGACAAGAATGTGTTTGTGGGTTATTATTGGTTGAAACGCTTTTAATGCTAGAAATACCGCTAGCAGTTCCAAGTGATTTCTGTGAAGTAGTTTTTGTTGATTGTCCCATTGACCCTGTATGCTGTGATTGTTGAGGCGTGCTCCCCACCCAACCATGGAAGCATCTGTCGTGATAGTAGCTTGAGGCACTGGGTCTTGAAATGGCCGCCCTTTGTTTAAATTCATAGGGTTCCACCATTGAAGCGAAGAGTGTGTTTGGCAGTCTATCAACACTAGATCTTGAAGTTGACCCTGTACTTGTGTCCATTGTTTTGCTAGGCACTGTTGTAAGGGTTGCATGTGTAATCTTGCATTTGGGACAATGGCTATGCATGAGGACATCATGCCTAGTAGTTTCATTACAAACTTTACCGTGTAGTGTTGGTTTGGTTGTATGCTTGATCTTACATTTTGGAACGATTGGACTCTGTGGACTTGGAGTGGCAATTGCCCTTTGTGTGTTGAGCGTTGCTCCCAAGTATTGTTGTATTTGGGATGGTTGCAGATGTGATTTTTGGTAATTTATAGAAAACCCTAGTTTGTGTAGAGTTTCTATGACGTATTGCGTGTGAAATTGACATTGTTGTTGAGTGTTGGCTTTTATTAGCCAGTCGTCCAAATATGGGAATACATGCATGTGCTGTCTCCTTATGTGAGCAGCTACTACTGCTAGACATTTTGTGAATACTCTGGGGGCTGTTGTTAATCCGAACGTTAGCACTTTGAATTGACAGTGTTTGCCTTGCATTACAAACCTTAGGTATTTTTTGTGAGAAGGATGGATGGGTATGTGGAAATACGCATCCTTGAGATCCAATGTTGTCATGTATTCCCCCTTTTTTAGTAAGGGAACTACGTCTTGAACTGTTACCATGTGGAAATGATCTGATTTGATGAAGAGATTTAGTGTTCTGAGATCTAAGATAGGTTCCTTTTTGGTGATTGGGTACGAGCTCTATTGCTTGTTTTTGTAGCAGTGCTTGGACCTCTATTTGTAATAGAGGTAAGTGTTGTTGAGATAGTCTGTGTGTTTTTGGTGGCACATTTGGAGGGAATGTTGTGAATTCTATGCAATAACCATGTTGGATAATTGATAGGACCCATGTGTCTGTGGTAATATGTGTCCAGTTTTGGTAGTATGTGGTTAACCCCCCCCTCCACTCCCCCCCCCCCCCACCCCCCCACACTGGTGACAAGTGTTGGGATGTTGTGACATTGAAGTCACTGCTTGGTCTGGCTTGGTTTGGCTGGTTAGAATTTTCCCTTTCCTTTTGGGAATTGGCCTCTATAGGAACCACGAAACCCTCCCCCTTTGGAATTGTGCTTGATAGGTGGGTCTGGTTTGAGAGGTGGAAGGTTCAGATGTTTGTTGCCGAAACCCCCCTCTGAATTGTGGTTTCCTAAAGGTGCCTCTGACTTGTGGGGAATAGAAAGCCCATGGCTTTGGCCGTGACCGTGTCTTTTTTCCTTTGGGACGGGGCAGGTTTACTCACGGTTTATTGTACCGTCGAGGGTCATTCACTGTCGGATTCATCCGATTCTGTCTCTTAGATGGAGATTCTTTCTTCCTCCTCGACGTCGAGCTGTTCTTTTGGTTTCGACGCCATTTGCAGTCTTCTTGCTCGTCGATCCCTCAAGGTCTGCTTGGATAGAAACGCTCGGCAAGCTTCACAAGTATCCTCTCTGTGTTCGGGTGACAAACAGATTGCAGACCCAGTGCTGGTCTGTATAAGGATACTTTGAGTGACACTTAGGACAGAAACGGAAGGGGGTCCGGTCCATTAGTCTGGGACGACGGGTGTGGTCAGGCCGAACAGGCCTTGGTGAAGAGTGGAAGCCCCGAAGGGCCGCCAACGCAGTCTAGATGTCGGTGCCGATACTCTAACACTAACCCGGTACCGAGCGATAACAATACCGTCAAATTTTTCGATACTTTAGCTAACTTTCCCGATTCGAAATACGGAGCGAAGAGGAACAAGTCCGAACCCGATGGTGGAAAGAAAACAATCTAAGATGCAGTTGACGCCCATGCGCAATAGAGCCGAAAGGGAGGAGTTACTCGGTCCCGTGACTCAAAAACTTCTTCGAAGAAAAACAACTTGTAACACATCAAGCCCAACACTAGATGGCAGGATAATGCACAGCATGTGTATCTGCAGCTACACATGCCACCGAACATGGAAATACGCATCTTTGACGTCTAAAGCAGTCATGTAAAATCTTGTTTTTGTAGTAGTGGAATGACATCATGCAAAGTTACCATGTGAAAATGTTCTGACAGGTTGTACAGATTGAGAGGCCTGAGGTCTACGTTAGGCCTTAGAGTGCCATCTATTTTGGGAATGAGGAAGTATAATGAGTATACCCCTGTTCCTTGCTAAGAATGTGGGACCAATTCTATTGCTTGTTTTAGTAGTAGAGATTGTACCTCCTGCTGCAACAGAGCGTTGTGTGTTTGGGGACTATTTGTGGTAACGCGATGGAACGTTTGTAGGGGTGGAGATTAATTCTAGGCAATAGCCATTGTGGATAATTGATAACACCAAATTGTCTGTGGTGATATTTTACCAATGAGAGTGGAATTGCTGTAGTCTTCCCCCCACAGGAGATGTGTGGGGTGGAGGGATGGGAAAGAAGTCACTGTTTGGATGGGTAGTGGTTTGTTTTGAGGCTTGGCATGTGCCTCTGTTTCTAAAATACTATCCTCTATAGGACCCTCTAAACCCCGTTCTGATACTGATGTTGTCCCTGCTTTGCCTGGGAGGTAGAAGCTTCAGAGAATTGTGGTTTGAATCCCCCCTAAACTGTAGCCTGAGAAAGGAGCCTCTATACATGTTGTGTATAATGCTCCCACTGCTTTGGCAGTATCTGAGTCTTTCCTCAGCTTTTTTATGGTCTTATCGACCTCAGGCCCAAATTAGTGTTTCTTATCAAAAGGCATGTTAAGTACTGCCTGTTGAATTTCTGGTTTAAAGCCAGAAGAGTGTAACCATGTGTAGGAAGTTGGCTCTGTATGTACTATTTCAAAGTAAGAAATAGGATGCACAGAGTCCAAGGGTTCCACGTAGAGGTAAGATAGTGGCAAAAAGAGATAATTCTAATGCTCTATTTTGTGGTAGTGTGGTCGAGCAGTAAGCTTATCAGAGGGTAGTGTTAAGCATTTGTTGTTGACACACACAGGCAATAAATGAGGAACACACACGCAAAGACAATTCCAGGCCAATAGGTTTTTGTATAGAAAAATATATTTTCTTAGTTTATTTTAAGAACCACAGGTTCAAGATTTACAAACAATACTTTAAATGAAAGGTATTTCACTTTGAAACTTTGAATTAGCAAAATAGCATATATAGTTTTCATACAAATGGCAATAAGCTATTTTAAAACTGGACAATTAGTGCAATTTTCAACAGTTCCTGGGGGAGGTAAGTGTTTGTTAGTTTTGCAGGTAAGTAAACCACCTACAGGGTTCAAAGTTGGGTCCAAGGTAGCCCACCGTTGGGGGTTCAGAGCAACCCCAAAGTTACCACACCAGCAGCTCAGGCCGGTCAGGTGCAGAGGTCGAAGTGGTGCCCAAAACACATAGACTTCAATGGAGCAGGGGGTGCCCCGGTTCCAGTCTGCCAGCAGGTAAGTACCTGCGTCTTCGGAGGGCAGACCAGGGGGGTTTTGTAGGGCACCGGGGGGGGGGGGGGGGACAAGTCAGCACAAAAAGTACACCCTCAGCGGCACGGGGGCAGCCGGGTACAGAGTGCAAACAGGCGTCGGGTTTGCAATAGGATTCAATGGGAGACCCAGGGGTCTCTTCAGCGAAGCGGGGGGGGGGGCTCCTCGGGGAAGCCACCACCTGGGCAAGGGAGAGGGCCACCTTGGGGTCGCTTCTGCACTGGAGGTCGGATCCTTCAGGTCCTGGGGGCTGCGGGTGCAGTGTCTTTACCAGGCGTCGGGTTCTTTGAAACAGGCAGTCGCGGTCAGGGGGAGCCTCTGGATTCCCTCTGCAGGCGTCACTGGGGGGGCTCAGGGGGGTAAACTCTGGCTACTCACAGGGTCGTAGTCGCCGGGGAGTCCTCCCTGTAGTGTTGGTTCTCCGCAGGTCAAGCCGGGGGCGTCGGGTGCAGAGTGCAAAGTCTCAAGCTTCCATCGGGAAATGTGTGTTCTTTAAAAGTTGCTTCTTTGTTGCAAAGATGTTTCTTCTTTGGAGCAGAGCCGCTGTCCTCTGGAGTTCTTGGTCCTTTTAGATGCAGAGTAGTCCTCTGAGGCTTCAGAGGTCGCTGGACCCTGTGGAACGCGTCGCTGTTGCAGTTTCTCTCGAAGTGGGGAGACAGGCCGATAGGGCTGGGGCCAAAGCAGTTGGTGTCTCAGTCTTCTCTGCAGGGCTTTCAGGTCAGCAGTCCTTCATCTTCAGGTTGCAGGAATCTGTCTTCGTAGGTTCTGGGGGGCCCTAAATACTCAATTTAGGGGGGTGTTTAGGACTGGGGGGGTTAGTAGCAAATGGCACCCTCTTTGTGCCTCCTCCCTGAGGGGAGGGGGGCACATCTCTAATCCTATTGGGGGGAATCCTCCATCTGCAAGATGAAGGATTTCTACAAGTTAGAGTCACCTCAGCTCAGGACACCTTAGGGGTTGGCCTGACTGGCCAGTGACGCCTCCTTGTTTTTCTCATTATCTCCTCCAGGCCTTGCCGCCAAAAGTCGGGCCGTGGCCGCAGGGGGCAGGCATCTCCACTAGCTGGGATGCCCTGTGGCGCTGTAACAAAGGGGTGAGCCTTTGAGGCTCACTGCCAGGTGTTACAGTTCCTGCAGGGGGAGGTGAGAAGCACCTCCACCCAGTATAGGCTTTGTTCCTGGCCACAGAGTGACAAAGGCACTCTCCCAATGTGGCCAGCAACATGTCTGGTGTGTGGCAGGCTGGCAAAACTAGTCAGCCCACAATGGAAGTCCGGTATGTTTTCAGGGGACATCTCTAAGATGCCCTCTGGGGTGTATTTCACAATAAAATGTACACTGGCATCAGTGTGCATTTATTGTGCTGAGAAGTTTGATACCAAACTTCCCAGTTTTCAGTGTAGCCATTATGGTGCTGTGGACTTTGTGTATGACAGACTCCCAGACCATATACTCTTAAGGCTACCCTGCACGTACAATGTCTAAGGTTTGGCTTAGACACTGTAGGGGCATAGTGCTCATGCCCCTATGCCCTCACCTATGGTATAGTGCACCCTGCCTTAGGGCCGAAACACGGAGCGAAGAGGAACACGTCCGAACCCGATGGCGAAAAGAAAACAAACTAAGATGGAGTCTACGCCCATGCGCAATGGAGCCGAAAGGGGAGGAGTCCCTCGATCTCGTGACTCGAAAAGACTTCTTCGAAGAAAAACAACTTGTAACACTCCGAGCGCAACACTAGATGGCGGGATATGCACAGCATGTGTATCTGCAGCTACACATGCCATCGAACATATATATATAAAAATGTTTCATTTTGTATTTGTATACAAATAAGTGAACTGCTTTATTAATGTACTGTGAGACTCCTACTTTGACGACGGGGAATATTCAAGCATCTGAATCTATGAAAGATCGAACACTGGAGGAACAAGGCTGTCTGACCCATGCAAGAGCTACCAGAACTAATGTGAGCGAACTCTGCCATAGTTTCGTCACTACATATGGAAGGAGAAGTAAAGGTGAAAACGGGTAGGTAAATATGCCTTACTAGCTTGGCCATAGTGCATTTCCCTTGATGTGTGGGAACCTGGAGGCAAAGCTCGGGCATTTTGTGTTTTCAGCAGTTGAACAGGTCTATGTTGGGAAAACACCAATGTTGGAAGTCAGAGATTAGCACTTTGGGGTGGAGTTCCCACTTGTGGACTTGTTGCTGCATGCTGCTGAGCAGGTCTGCCAAGTCGTTGTGCACTCCTGGTAGATACTACGCTAAAAGGTGACCTTGCAGTTTATCGCCCACCACCAAATGCTTTGTGCTAGTGTGGACAGTTGGGGCAAGTGAGTGCTCTGTTTCTGAAGGGAATACATAACAGCCAAGTATACTGTTTCAATCAGGACAGTTTTGTGATGGATGTGGCAGAAGAACGCCTTCAGTACCAAATTGAATTGCTAACAGCACAAGGTAGTTTGCGTGATGTGTTTGTTGTAGGAGCATCCACAGACCTTGAACATTGATGTTTGGTAGGTGAGCTCCCTAAAGTCTGCCTTGTATGAAAGTACCCTCTTTTTGGCATGGACACCTCCCTTTTTGCCTGTTGTCAGTGTTTTGACTGTGTTCACAGGGATCCTGCTAACCAGGACCCCTTTACACTTGGGTGTTTGAACCACGAACACCCCACATTTGGCAGACTGATGCCCCCAAATAAGTCCCTATGATACGGTACCTAGGCCACTGGGGCACCAGGGTTTCCCCATGGGCTGCAGCATAGATTATGCCACCCATGACAGCCGATGTAAAATGTGTTTGCAGGCCTGCCATTGCAGCCTGCGTAATAAGGTGCATGCTGACTGTCTGTCTACCAACTACTGCATCCACAGACGGGTGGGGTAGTGGCTTCTGCCACCCCTGGACACTCTAACGTAAACTGGACTTGGTCCCCTTTTTTTCCCCAGGTCTTCCTCTTCTAGGATCAACCTTTGGTTTCTTGCAATCTCGTCTGGGTCTTGCAATCTCCTTCTCTGAAGTCCTTTGGGCTGGTTTAGGTAGAACCACTAATTCTCCTGTGGCTGGGGGACACCCAGTACTTACCTTTGGGGTTTCCTAGTACCTCCAGCTCCCCTCTGCCGATTCCACTTCGTTGAGGGGACCCGACCTTCGCATTCCACTTTTTTAATATACGGTTTGGTCTCCCCCCTAGGCTTTCAGTATTGCCTATTGCTTCTCACTGTTTTCTATTGCTTTTTATGACAGTTTGTGATTGCTACTGTAATACAATAGTTTGTTTATTTACCTCCTATTGGAGAGCTGCCTATCTAGCATTTTAGTATTTATGTCATTAAAATAAAGTACTTTTATTTTTGTAACGCTGTGTGGTTCTTGTGTGTGAGTGCTGTGTGACTACAGTGGTATTGCATGAGCATTGCATGTCTCCTACATAAGCCTTGGCTGCTCATCCACAGCTACCTCTAGAGAGCCTGACTTTTAAACACTGCCTACTCTTCACTAATAAGGGGACCCCTGGACTTGGAATAAGGTGATACATGCCCTATTGCAAATGTTTGCTGTTCCCCCCAAGCAGAGTGGTGTGTGCGGGACTTTACTAACACTAGCTCTTCCCACTGACCCTCCACCTGTGACCACAGTTCTGTTAAATACTCCTGCAGCAGAAGCATGTGTAGTCAGGAGTGTAGTACTACGACAATACTGAGGCTATCATACCTAATAAGCGAATGACTGCAAACAGTTAGATGACGATTTGGTTGAAAAAGAGTAGACGGGACTGAAAAGCTTCAACTCAAGTGGGAATGGGATAAGCTTTTCCCGAAATAAAATTGAGGGTGGCCCATAGGAAAGGTTGAATCTGTAATGGATGTAGATGGAATTTCCAAATTTATGGTAAATCCCAGATTGTGGCGTAGATCCAGCGTGAGCTGTGCGAGCATGACAGTGATGTCTGCTAGAGCTCTTTATTAGCCAGTCATCCAGGTAAGGGAAGATGTGGACACTACTTCTCCGTAGGTGTGCTGCAACCACAGGTAAATATTATGTGATAACTGTGTGCGGTGGTGATCCCAAAGGGCAGGACTTTGAATTGATAATGTTGGCAACTTACCACAAATCTGATGTAACCTCGATGCGCTGGGTGGATTGGGATGTGGAAGTAGGCATCCTTCAAATCAAGGAAGATCATGAAGTCAACTTTCTTTAGCAGTGGTATGACATCTTATAGCGTAACCGTACAGAAATGATCTGATCTGATGTACTTATTTAAGTGCCGGATGTCTAGGACGGGACTGAAGGAGCTATCCATTTCAGGAATTAGAAAATACATTGAGTACACCCCCTTGTTTCCACGGTGGTGCAGCACCAGTTCTATGGTGATTTTTTGTAAGAGGGACTGTACTTCCTCCTGCAGAAGATGCTAGTGTTGAGGGGAAAGGAAGAGGGAGTGTGGTGGGATGTTTGGTGGTGTAGCAGTGACCTCCAAGCAGTATCCGTTTTCCCCATTAGTTAAAACCCAATGGTCTGAAGTGATGTTGCGACACCGCGGCAGGCCCCTTTGTAATATCCTCCTGACAGGTGTTGCATGAAGGGTGGGAGATAGGGAGTCACTGTTTGGTAGGAGCAGCTGTCTTAGCTGCTCCACCTCTACCTCTATTGGTGTTTCCTCTGTATGAACTATTGTAATACCCCTTGGTGGGTTGTGTGTGCTATTCCTGCCTCTGATAAGAGGTTGAGCTTCTGGGGTGGTGTTTTGCAATTTCAATGAAACCATGTGCAACAGAAATTCGCCCGAGGGGATGGAGATTGTAAAGCTCCTATGGCCTTGGCAGTAACCGTATCCATTTTGATCTTCTCCACCAGCCTATCAACTTGAGGGCTGAATAGATGTTCTCCATCAAACGGTATGCTGATCAGATTCTGTTGAACTTCGGGCTTAAAGCCATATGTCTGAAGTCAATCAGGTCTCCTGATGAGGATACTCAAATTTACACCCTTAGCTGCAGTGACTGCTGCATAAGGGAAACAAGTAAGAGTCATCTGAGATAATCTACTCACCTAATAAACTTTCATGTGCCCTTAAAATTGTTCCGGTAGGTGCCATGTAAACTCCCCCCCCTTTTCATCCCACTGGTCAGTATCATCTTGCTAACAGCCCTATCAAGCTGGCAATATGCCAATGTGCTCCTGATTGAGCCGGCACCCTTTTTCCCCACTGCATCAGTGCCCGGGGCATTCCCAGTGCCTTGGGCATTTGCTCTCTTGCATGGGGCATGTACCATGTACCACTAGTGAGTCGGGGGGCGGGGGGGGGTTAAAGAGATATTAATGGAAAATGTTACTTACCCAGTGTACATCTGTTCTTGGCATGTAGCGCTGCAGATTTACATGCTGTGCATATATCGCCATCTAGTGTTCGGCTAGGAATGTTACAAGCTTTTCTTCAAAGAAGCTTTTTTCGAATCATGGGATTGAGTATCTTCTCCTCTCAGTGAGTGCGCATTGGCAGCGACTCCTTTGTTAGATTGTTTTCCAGCAGTAGGGTGATGTACGGAGTGAAGAATTGTATATGTATGAATATATATAGAAAGTGAAGATGTCCATGCAATGTACATGCATATTTACATGATAATGTACTACAAGAGCTACAGGCTTCCGGGGGGGGGGGGAGGGGGTGTATATGAATCTGCGGCACTACATGCCACAAACAGATGTACACTGGGTAAGTGACATTTTCCATTCAATGGCATATGTAGCTGCAGATACACATGCTGTGCAGAGACTAAAAAGCTGCTCTTCTCCCAAGTAAGCGGTGGTTAGCCTGTAGGAGTTGAAGTGGTTTGAAATAGTGTTTTAAGCACTGCTTGACCAACATTTGCTTGATGTCGAGATAACACATCTACACAGTAGTGTTTAGTAAATGTGTGTGGTGGGGACCATGTGGCTGCTTTGCATATGTCTGTCATTGGTATATTTCCTGAGAATGCCATTAAAGCACCTTTCTTTCTGGTGGAATGTGCTTTAGGAGTTACTAAGTGTTGCCTTTTAGCTTTAATATAGCAAGTTTGCATACACTTTACAATCCATCTGGCTAACCCTTGCTTGAAAAAAGGATTACCTTTATGAGGTTGTTGGAAAGCGACAAAAAGTTGTTCAGATTTTCTAAAGTCATTCGTTTTGTCTACATAATACATCAGAGCTCTTTTGAGATCAAGAGTGTGGAGAGCTCTTTCAGCAACTAAATCTGGTTGTGGAAAGAAGACTGGCAATTCCACTGACTGATTAATATGAAATGATCAGATGACTTTGGGTAAAAATCTTGGATTTGTCCTAAGTACTATTTTATGTTGGTGTACCTGGAAGAAGGGTTCTTCTGAAGGGAATGTTTGAATTTCACTTATTCTTCGTAAATAATTAATTGCTACTAGGAAAGCTACTTTCCATTACAGAAATTGAAGAGGACAAGAATGCATAGGTTCAAATCGTGGACCCATAAGTTGTGCGAGTACATTGTTAAGATTCCATGCTGGAGCTGTAGGTGGAATAACTGTTAAGACCTTCCATAAAAGCTTTTATGACAGGAATTCTAAACAGAGAGGTGGGTTGCCTGTTTTGTAGATATGCTGATACTGAATTAATTTTAATAGATGAATATGCAAGATTTGCTTTCTGTAAATGAAGCAAACAAAATATCCTGTACTGATGCTTCAAGTGGATCAATGTTTTTATGTTGGCAGTAATATAAAAAATGTTTCCATTTATTTGCGTAGCACTGCCTGGTTGTAGGTTACGTGCTTGTTTCAAAACGTCCATACATTCCAATGGAAGCTGTAGGTATCCAAATTCTATGACCTCAGGAGCCAAATCGTGAGGTTGAGCATACTGGGATTGGGTCAACAGGGCTAGTCTGTTTGGGAGCTTGTGATGTGGTACTACTGACAGATCCAATAGTGTTGCGTACCAGTGTTAACGTGCCCATGTGGGAGCCATGAATATCATAGTGAAGGAAGTGTGACAGATTATGTTGACTAGAAATGGAATCCTGCTTAAGAGGTCCGATAACTGGCTGTGTATCTCTGGGATGTATTCTGCTAGCAGGTGAATGTTAATCGGCCACTTCCAAATTGTGCTAGAAGGGACAATTGGGATGAGTGAGTCTTTCCCTCTTTCTGCAGATAATACATTGTTGTCACTTATTATTAAGACTGTTTTGTGTATGATTTGTGGTTGGAATGCTTTTATTGCTCAGAACACTGCCAGCAATCCCAAGTAGTTTAGGTGGTAAATTTGCCGGATTGAGTCCCATTCCCCCTGTATTGCAAGATTGTTGAGATGGGCTCCCCAAACTGTCACTGATTCATCTGTGGTGATTATGGTCTGCGGCACAGGGTCTTGAAATGGCCGCCCTTTTGATAGTTGGTTTAATTCCACCAGTGTAGAGATTTATAAGTTTGGAAGTTCAACAACACTAGAGCCTTGTGTTGAACCTGTGCCTGAGACCATTGTTGTGAGAGACACTGTTGCAGTGGTCTCATGTTTAGATGTGTATTGGGCACTATTGCTTTGCATTATGCCATAATTCCCAATAGCCTCATGGCAAACTTTACTGTGTAAGTTTAACTGACTTGTAATTGGGATATGAGATTGTGAAGCGCCTGTATTTGTTTTGGATTTGGGTAGGGTAACGCTGAGTGTTCAGAATTGCCCCTAGATATGCTTCACTTTGTGCTGGTCATTGATTGTGAACCCTAATTTGTGTAGGGTATCTATTGTGTATTGTTTGTGCTGTTGACAGTTTAGAATGGTGCTGGCTTTTATTTACCAGTTGTCTAGATAAGGGAAGCCATGTATGTGCTGCCTTCTGAGGTATGCTGCGAATACAGCTAGACATTTTGTGAATACTCTTGGTGCTGTTATCCCAAAGGGTAGTACCTTGAATTGATAGGTCTTGCCTGCTATTACAAACCTTAGATACTTGCGATGAGCTGGATGAAAGGGAATGTGGAAGTAAGCGTCCTTTAGTCTAATGCTGTCATGTAATCTTGTTTTTGTGAAAAAGGAATTACATCCCGTATATGGACCATGTGAAAATGCTCTGACAGATGTATTGATTTAGCGGCCTCAGAATGGGTCTGAGAGTGCCATCCTTTTGTGTTATGGGGAAGTATAGAGGAAATACTCCTCTCCCTTGTTGACTGATGGGAACTATTTCTATTGACTCTTTTAGTAGTAGAGATTGTACCTCTTGTTTCAGCAGAGCAGTGCGTTCGAGAGAGAGCCTGTGAAAACGGGGCAAAATGTTTGGTGGAGTAGAGATAAGTTCTAGGCAATAACCATTGTAGAAAATTGACAGTGCCCACTGACCTTTTGTAATTTGTTACAGGGAGAATGGAAATGTTGCAGTCTTCCGCCCAAAGATGTAGAGATGTATGTTGGCGTGGAATGGATGGGAAGTCATTATTTTGAGGAGGTGGAAGCATCCCTTGAGGTAGGGGATTTACCTCTGGACCTGAAATTTTGTCCTCTGTAAGAAGCCCTGAAAGATCCCTGTAGGACGTTGGCTCTGTATATACTATCTCAAAGTGAGAGATAGTGTGCACAGAGTCCAGGGGTTCCCCTTAGAGGTTGACAGTGACAACATTAGATAATATAAATACTCTATTTTGTGGTAGTGTGGTCGAGCAGTAGGCTTATCAGAGGGTAGTGTTAAGCGTTTGTTGTACACAGGCAATAAATAAGGAAAACACTCAGACGTAACTCTAGCCCAATAGTTTTTATATAGAAAGATATCTAAACTTATTTTAGAACCACAAGATTCAAGATTTGAGGTAAATACATAAAATGCAAAAGGTACTTCATACAGGTAAGTAGAGAACTTTGATTTAAAACAGTAGTACTCACAGTTTAGGTTAAAATGGCAATAAGCTATTTTAAAAGTGGACACTGGTGTTTGTTCTCTTGAACTCGAGCCGGGGGAGTAGGGTGTAGAGTGGGAAGTCTCACGCTTCTGGTGGGAAGAGAGAGTTCTTTGGAAGTTGCTTTAAAGCTGCTGCAGTTTTTGAACAGTGCTGCTGTTCTCTGGAGTTTCTTGGTCCTACGGGTTCAGGGCAGTCCTCTGGGCCCTCAGAGGTCGCTGGTCCCTCTCAGATGCATTGCTGTGCACGTTCTTGGAGTCTGAAGACAGGCCAGGAGGGCTGGGGCCAAGTCAGTTGTCGTCTCTGCAGGACTTTCAGGTCAGCAGTCCTCCTTGTTGTAGGTTGCAGGAATCTGATTTGCTGGGTTCAGGGTCACCCCTAAATACTAAATTTAAGGGTGTGTTTAGGTCAGGTGGGCAGTAGCCAATGGCTATTGTCCTTGAGGGTGGCTACACCCTCCTTGTGCCTCCTCCCAGAGGAGAGGGGGGCACATCCCTATTCCTATTGGAGGAATACTCCAAACTCAAGCTGGAGGATTTCTAAAGGCAGGGGTCACCTCAGCTCAGGGCACAATTGGGGCTGTCCTAATTGGTGGGTGACTCCTCCTTGTTTTTCTCATTATCTCCTCCGGCCCTGCTGCCGAAAGGGGTGGTGGTGGTGGGGGGGGGAGGGAAGAGATGTCCGGAGGGGCAGGCATCTCCACTAGCTGGGATGTCCTGGGCTGCTGGAACAACTTTCAGGAGCCTTTGAGGCCAGGTGTTACAGTTCCTACAGGGGGAGGTGAGAAGCACCTCCACCCAGTACAGGCTTTGTTCCTGGCCACAGAGTGACAAAGGCACTCACCCCATGTGGCCAGAAACTCGCCTGGTTGTGGCAGGCTGGCAGAAACTGGTCAGCCTAGCACTGGAGTCAGACTGATATTCAGGGGGCATCTCTATGATGCTGTCTGGGTGAATTTTACAATAAATCCCACACTGGCATCAGTGTGCACTTACTGGGCTGAGACGTTTGATACCAAACTTCCCAGATTTCAGTGTAGCCATTATGGAACTGTAGAGTTTGTGTTTGACAAACTCCCAGACCATATACTCTTTACGGCTACCCTGCACTTACAATGTCTAAGGTTTGGCTTAGACACTGTAGGGGCATAGTGCTCATGCAACTATGCCCTCACCTGTGGTATAGTGCATCCTGCCTTAGGGCTGTAAGGCCTGCTAGAAGGGTGACTTACATATGCCACAGGCAGTGGGATTTGGGCATAGCACCGTGAGGGGAGTGCCATGTCGACTTCATTTTCTCCCCACCAGCACACACAAGCTGTGAGTCAGTGTGCATGTGCTGAGTGAGGGGTCCCCAGGGTGGCATAATACATGCTGCAGCCCTTAGAGACCTTCCCTGGCATCAGGGCCCTTGGTACCAGGGTTACCATTTACAAGCGACTTCTGTGTGCCAACTGTATGAACAAAGGTACAGTTTAGGGAAAGAACACCTGTGCTGGGGCCTGGTTAGCAGGGTCCCAGCACACTTTCAATCATAACTGGCATCAACAAAGGGCAAAAGGTCAGGGGGTAACCTTGCCAAGGAAGGCATTTCCATACAAACCCCTTGTATAACATTTTTGTCCCTGTTTTGAGTGGGACGTGGAAGCATATGGAGCATGTGATTTAAATCCTCCTCTAAATTGAGGTTTACGAAATGAGCCCCGAAATGGTGAAGTAAAAAGGGCTCCCATGGTCCTTTTTGAGTTTAACAATGGTCGTGTCCACCTCTGGTCCAAAAAGCTGCTGTTTACTGAACAGCATATTAAGGTCTGCCTGCTGTATTTCAGGTTTAAACCCTGAGGACCTTAACCAAGCAGGTCTCCTGATGGTAATGCTAGTGTTTCTTCCTCTAGCTGCAGTATCAGCTGCAGACTTGAATTGATTATTGGCGATAGCTTGCCTTTCCTCCACTATTTGGTGTGTTCTTTTCTGATGTTCCTTGGGGAGATATTGCTAGAATTCTTGCATCTCATCTCAATGTGCCCTGTAGTATCTAGTGAAAAGGGCTTGGAAATCAGCAATACGCCATTGAATGGCTGCTTGTGTTGCTACCCTTTTACCTGCCGCATCAGATTTGTGGCTCTCTTTGTCAGGGGGAGGAGTATCCCCATAGGACTGGCTGTTTGCACGCTTCCTGGCTGCACTGACTACAATGGAGTCTGGTGTTCACTGCTGAGAAATAAAAATTGGGTCAGTTGGTGAAGGCTTATATTTTTTATCTATCCTGGCTACAAAGCCTCTGGCTTTAACAGGCTACTTAAAAATGTCATCTGCATGTTTGAGCATACCAGGGAGCATTGGTAAACACTGGTACTGCCTGTGAGAGGAGGATAAGGTGTTGAAAAGGAGATCTTCCTATAATGGTTCAGCATGCATTTGCACCCCATGATATGCAGCTGCCCTGGATATAACCAATTGAGGATTGTTAGGCGGGATTGGACCAGTCATACATATCCCACGGATCCAGGGTATATCTAGTGTCACCTATATCTTCGTCCTGTGAGTAAGTATGAGTGTGTGTGTGAGTGAAGCTGGTAGTGGAGTAGAGGTTATGGAGAAAAGGAAAGTTGAGGCGAATGTGGTGGAGAAAGCTGAACAGTTTTTGGCTTTTCCATGTGTGTATGTACATTTTTGCTGGTGAAGGAGCAGTATCCAGAATTTCCTGCAATGCTAACTTCCTTTTGGTAAGTGGAGGAGGAGAAGCAATAATTTTACCAGTCTCTTTCTGGATTTGAATTCTCCTTTGTTTATGTTCCATAAGCTCCAGAAAGGGTTGAATGTCTGATTCATCCCTTTGTTGTTCTAAAGTATGTTTTGTGCCTTTAAAATAATTTTCTGTAAATTTACTGGCGGCATGCTTTGTTCGAGTCGAAAGTCCAGTTTCCTCTAACAGGAAGGTGTTTTCTGCTCCAAAGGTGGACTCTGATGTTTTGGCTCTGAAAAGGAGTGAGGATGTTTCAGCTCAAATGTAGCATGGCGCAGACTCGGTTCGGAGATGGAAGCCTCTATCTTTTGGCTCGACACCGAAACAGGTGTGGTAGCCTGTTGGGGGAGTGTCTGCCTTTTGCAGCGTCGAATCAGAGGGTCGGTCGATGATTGTATGTTTTCAGGTGGAACCATGGCAGCATGGTGAGGGTAGCACAGGCAGGGCCCTAGGGACACACAACCGCACTACGCCGGCCAGGAGGTGCAGGCCATGGAGGTCGAGAATCGACACAGAAGGCAAAGACACCACCAGAGACCCGCTGAAATGAAGGCCACCCATCCGTGGGCCTTTGTGGTACCCAAGGCTCTCCCATCAAAACACATTCTGTGCTGCAGCTGGAGAACCCATACCTGAAAAGAAGGTCGGCAGGGAGGGCCTCTTGACATGGTCAGTAACACAATCTCCACTAACCTGGAAACTCAAGGTGGGGGCCCTAGGACTTTCAACTAGCCCCCCTCACGAAAGTGTCTTTGGGACCCACTGCTGAAAGATCCATAACCCAGGTGGTGGGAGGTCTGGAAGTGTGGGTCCATCATCCCTGAGGCATTCCCACACCCCATTTCGACCTCCTGGGCCTACAAACTTCCTGCAGAGGACCTGAGGAGGGCATGCATCCCACACCTGCGACAAAGACCATTACTTCATCTAACCAATGAACTAAGGGAGGTCACTGTGAACCTACCATGCACAACTTGGTACTCATCCAAACATTGAGATCTACCCTCCTCTTGAAATGAAATAAAAGTGTACAATCCCAATACACTGCCAGTGCAGAGGTGACCCACCAACCAAACGGCAACACAGTAATCGCTCCCCCTGTCCTGCACACCCTCCAGCCAGCTGACTGCTTGTGCTACCCACAATACTATAGATACACTACACTCAATGGTGTCAGCCTGTGGGCGTTTTGGGGGGCTGTCAACATGAGACTAGACTGCCCAACCTCTTCACACACAGAGTGGTACACCTAATCCTCCTCAGGGGTCACTAATCCAATTAGTCATCAACCATCGGCCTCTCTGGCCACCAACTCCCCCAGCACAGGATTCATTCTGCAAGCAATCCAAGAGTCACATACAGCACTGGAGACAAAGATTGGGGAGGCTGGAATAGACAACTCAATTGACACAGCTCGGCAATTGCAGCCACCTTCGCTGCATACTACACTAAACTATATTGCACAATACCAGCGTGCCCAGTGCAAATCCACCTACATCCTTATTATCAATCTCACTCCTTGCTGCCATTCCAGATAAAGAATGGCACTTGACAAAACGATCACTCTGATCTTAGTCATTGTAGCTAATGCAGACTTACCACCAGGAAAGACACCAAAGTCAGAGGGTTTCCAGACTCAATACTATGCTAAGTTCAAAACCGTGCATGTCCCGCACCTCCTTAATCTCTACCACCTAGAAGCCATTCAGACGGGTCAGCTTTGATCTAGCCAGCATTCTTATTACCCGTAAGTCAGGCAGTTCCAAGAACACTGCTCTTCCTACTACCTGATCTAGCTGATTAACACCATGCTTAAAATCTACACTAAAATACTGGCCAGCAAATTGCTGGCAGTGATTTCTGTGCTCACTCATCCAGATCAGTGTGGCTTCATGTCTCTTCGCAGCACCCATTACTGTATTCGCGGAGTGCACAATGCACTTGTGCACAACCACATTCTTTCTGCTGCACTCTTAGTCCTTGACTTTGTAAAGGCCCTTCATTCACTGGACTTGCCATTCCTCTTTCAGTTGTTTAACAATATGGGGTTCAAACCACATTTTCTCGCCTACGACAACATTTTGTATGCTCATCCCCCGGCTCAAATGAGTATGGCATCCTTTCTCCCACATTCCCTTTCGGTCACAATTCTAGACATGGATGATTCTCTCACCAATGCTATTTGGTTATCGAGTCACTTCTGGGGTTTCCGCTGGTGCAGCGGGCTTTGAACATCAGATAGCGTTACATTTTCCCTTTTTTAAATGCAGACAATGTTCTCTTTTTCATGCGTCACCTGCATGTTGAGCCCACGCCTGCTTTACATACTGCACCTCTATAAGAAGGCCTCAGAACTTCAGGTCAACTGGACAAAATGGCTCCTGGTCGTGCTTAAGGGCAACAATTTAATAATTGACTGGCAGTCATGACTCCCAATATGCCATCCTAGCTTCAGTATCTTGGCATCCACATTGCCTTGGCAACAGTGCTAACATGAAACCTTATCTTCAACCCCTGCAAGCAGACGCCACCTGAGAATGGTCTTAACGGGCAAACCTCCCTCAATGTCATTGGGCAAGTTTCCCTTTTTAAAATAATCCTACCTAGACTCGTTTACAAAATATCACTCTTCTCGTTCTACACACTTGGTTTAAACAACTCGAAATGAAGGTAAGACTGTTCCTTTGAGGAACCAAATCCCATATGATAGCCTTCTGTAAACATACAAAATCGATACATGGAGGGATGGGCATGGCTAACCCTTACATCTACAACTGTGCAGCCCAGAATCGGGTGATTAACTGTATATTTGGTGGCCATGAAGAAACTGCCTTCTGATTCGCAATGTACCTACAAAGTCACCATAACAATGAAGGATTACTAAATCCAGAACGACTCCAGAATTGATGCAAGTGCACCTCCTATCCTAGAGAATCTCACTCTCCTTTGCACCCAGTTTGATCGCAAACCACGCAGGAGACCTCCTGTAGCTCAGCAATGGCTTAAACAAATAGCCTGACTAAAAGGCTTTAGCTGCTGGAACCTTACTGACATTACTAGTTTAGGAGACGTGCAAACCAGCTACCAACTGACAGCCTTGGTGAACTGTAGACAGACTTTATGCTCCACAGATCGCAATTCTATAATAATTACCTACAAATCTGCAATGCACTAATGACCTAGCAACCCACACAGGCAAACCTACTGTAACACAACCCCCAAGATTCCGAAATTACTTTTGGTCCACAGGGCTGGGGGGCTGTATCATGCATCTACATATCCTTCATAATCAAGGCTCCAAACCCCTGTACACCTCCCAGAAATTCAGAGATTGATGGGAAGACTGGGTAGGACCCATGGATTGCATCAATTGGTGGAATGCAAAGATGGCCCCGAGAGAACTGGTTATCTCCACACACCTAAATGCACTGAAAAACCTACATAAGACCTACTCTACTCCCCCGCGCCTTGAGAACATATGGATACTCATGAGGGCCATGTTTCCTTGATGTGCCAGCAAAGAAAGCAGATTCTTCCACATGGTCTGAGGATGACCTGTCATTGCACACTACTGAAAGGAAATCTCCTGTACGCGGTCTCTGATATAGAGCACCCAATTGACTGCCTCCTATGCACAGCACTACTGGCGATTTTAGTTGATGGGAGTGGGCTCAAAGGAGAATAAATACTAGTAGGTATCGGGATTACTGTCGCTAAGCAAGACATTGCTAAGCCCAGGAAGTCTACTGGTGCAGTAAACTGGGGGAACCTGGTGTACAAGGTGCTAGAGTGTCCACACGAACAATGAACGATCTGTAGGAGGCGATGTTCTTACTACAATACACTCGTCAATTAGTGGTGGAAAAGTGATTCCCATCCCCGTTTCATTATCTACTTGTTTAACATCACAACTGGAATTGTAATGTGTATGTGATGGACTCTTGCTTTCTGAACCATTTCACTCTTGCAGTAAAATCAATAAAATGTGGTTATCAAAAAGTTGGTGAATACATACAACAGAAAAAAATAGCTACGTCCAGTTGAGGATCTGCATGGAAGAAAACCAGACTCCGGTCCCAAGATTTGTACTTTATGTGCAGGACGTCTGGGTGATCCAGCCCTTGATGAAGCTGTAGTTAAGAACAATTCCTTATAGACTCTACTAAGCCTGAAATCACAGGAGAAGTATGGGGCAGTGGTACTTAGAGTGGAGTCCATGACTTTTTCACAGGGCATCCACAACTGCTTAGAAAAGTATTAGCAGCCTAATAAAGTGCATATCAGTGTTTATAATGCCTAAATCTACTTGCATGCCTGTTCAGTGTTCTAGAGTGCTGTCCAGAACTCAGACATAGTGAGGAGAATCTGGCACAGACACCGGAGAAGATACTTCTTGAGACACTGGTGAAGAGAAGACTGGTGGATCTACCACAGTGGAAACACAAGAGACAGCTGCCAGTAAACCATGCTGTGGCAATGTCATGTTCGATCAAATACTTACCTCGGATGAAGTATGGCGTGGGCGCAAAGGAGAGAAAGCCCTTTAGAATTTGGATACTATTTGGATAAGATTTTAGGGACTTTCCTCTAATTTCACAGCCACTCTGCTCAAGGGTGCAGATATCAACTCAGCATCATTCCTTCTGGATCCATGAGGCCCCTTGGAAAACACAGCCCTCTCAGAGCACTAAGCCCTTAACCCCTTCGCTGCCAGGCCTTTTCCCCCTCTTGTTCCAAGCCTTTTTTTGGCTATTTGGGGCAGTTTGCGCTTAGGCCCTCATAACTTTTTGTTCACATAAGCTACCCAAGCCAAATTTGCGTCCTTTTTTCCCAACATCCTAGGGATTCTAAAGGTACCCAGACTTTGTGGGTTCCCCAGAAGGAGGCCAAGAAATTAGCCAAAATACAGTGAAAAATTCTTTTTTTTTAAAAATGGGAAAAAGGGGCTGCAGAAGAAGGCTTGTGTTTTTTCCCCTGAAAATGGCATCAACAAAGGGTTTGCGGTGCTAAAATCACCAGCCTCCCAGCTTTTAGGAACAGGCAGACTTGAATCAGAAAACCCAATTTTTCAACACAATTTTGCCATTTTACTGGGACATGCCCCATTTTTACGATTTTTTGTGCTTTCAGCCTCCTTCCAGTCAGTGACAGAAATTGGCATGAAACCAATGCTGGATCCCAGAAACCGAAACATTTCTGAAAAGTAGACAAAATTCTGAATTCAGCAAGGGGTAATTTGTGTAGATCCTACAAGGGTTTCCTACAGAAAATAACAACTGAAAAACAAAACTATTGAAATTGAGGAGACAAAATCTGCAATTGTTCTCTACATTTTACTCTGTAACTTTTTCCTGCAATGTCAGATATTTTAAAGCAAAATACTGTTACGTCTGCTGGACTCTTCTGGTTGCGGGGATATAGAGGACTTGTAGGTTCATCAAGATACCCAGAGCCAATAAATGACCTGCACCCTGCCTTGGGTTTTCATTCTATACCGGGTATACAGCAATTCATTTGCTGAAATAGAAAGAGTAAAAAATAGCTGTCAAGAAAACCTTTGCATTTCCAAAATGGGCACAAGATAAGGTGTTGAGGAGCAGTAGTTATTTGCATATCTCTGAATTCCGGGGTGCCCATAATAGCATGTGAATTACAGGGCATTTCTCAAAGAGACGTCTTTTTTACTCACTCTCTTATATTTGGAAGGAAAAAATGTAGAGAAAGGCAAGGGGCAATAACACTTGTTTTGCTATTCTATGTTCCCCCAAGTCTCCCGATAAAAATGATACCTCACTTGTGTGGGTAGGCCTAGCGCAAGCAACAGGAAATGCCCCAAAACACAACGTGGACACATCCCATTTTTTTGACAGAAAACAGAGGTGTTTTGTGCAAAGTGCATACCTGTAGATTTTGGCCCCTAGCTCAGCCGGCACCTAGGGAAACCTACCAAACCTGTGCATTTTTGAAAACTAGAGACCTAGGGGAATCCAAGATGGGGTGTCTTGTAGGGCTCTGACCAGGTTCTGTTACCCAGAATCCTTTGCAGCCCTCAAAATTTGGCTAAAAAAATAAAATAAATTCCTCACAAATTCGGTGACAAAGTTCTGGAATCTGAGAGGAGCCACAAATTTCCTTCAACCCAGCGTTCCCCCAAGTCTCCCGATAAAAATGGTACCTCACTTGTGTGGGTAGGCCTAGCACCCACTAAAGGAAATGGCCCAAACCACAACATGGACACAACAGTTTTTCACAGAAAACAGTGCATACCTGTGGATTTTAGCCTCTAGCTCAGCCGGCACCTGGGGAAACCTAGCAAACCAGCACATTTCTGAAAACTAGACACCTGGGGGAATCCCAGATGTGGTGACTTGTGGGGTCTGACCAGGTTCTGTTACCCAGAATCCTTTGCAAACCTCAAAATGTGGCCAACAAAAACACTTTTTCCTCTCATTTCGGTGGCAAAGTTCTGGAATCTGAGAGGAGCCACAAATGTCCTTCCACCCAGCATTCCCCCAAGTCTCCCGATAAAAATGGTACCTCACTTGTGTGGGTGGGCCTAGCGCTCACGAAAGGAAATGGCCCAAAACACAACATGGACACATCATATTTTTTCACAGGAAACAGGTGTTTTTTGCAAAGTGCCTACCTGTGGATTTTGGCCTCTAGCTCAGCCGGACCCAGGGGGGGCATAAATGGCCTAAAATAAATTTGTACACAATGATGGTTAGCTGTAAACAGAGGTCGAGGCCCAAAACAAACAAGCAAGCCTTTGTGGAATATGTGTGTTTGTGTATACATACACACAAAATGTGCGTCTGGAATTCCACACCTAAGCAACACCTATCACTATAAATGAAGATCTCATAGTGGCCCTGAGGACAGCCTTTGAAATTATGTTTTGTGAACAATTATAGGAAGAATTGGATACATTCTGTCAGGTTAGTAAGGAGGATCCAATTCTTTCCTTCTGTGTAATGCACTGCATCTCTTCAGAAATTCCAGCCATGCCGAAGCAGCTGACATTGTGGTAGATAGATCCCTTGCTATGGTCCTGGAGGTATGAGGACATCACTTTGTTGACAGGTTTTTGGGATGTATCCATTTGTGGAAAAAATCCAGTCCATTTCCACTTATGCCTTCGACAGATGTTAGTAAAGACAAAGGCTGCATACCTAATAATTTCCTCTGCAACGCACAATAACTGCATTCGGTAGCTCACATATTGAATATTTGCCACCAGATGTAGACGTTAATGCCATTTCATAGCATGGATCCCAAAGGCACTATGAGATAGTATGAGATCCCAAGGCACGTGTCACTTCAGCACCACTCACCCAGAGAGTTAGGGGCACACTCACAGACATGCACTATACTGACTGATAGTGTAGTGGAGGCAAAAGTATATGTACAGTGTATCTCACCCCGACACTCAGGAGCACACTCACAGACCTGAAAAAACACACTATTGCTGACTTCTGTACTCCAACCTCACTGCACACAGTCAATGGCTATGTAAAATAGGGGCTGGAATCCTGAAATATGTGGGCCTTCAGGGCTGAGCTGAAGGGCAGCCTCTGCTCACTACCCCCACTGCAGACAGTTGAAGGTTGTGTGCAGCGAGGGAATGGGGAGGAGGGGCTCTACAACCCACCTTCGCTGTAGGTGGCTAAAGGACCTAAGCAGCAGGGTTGGATCCCTGCAACAGGTGTGGTGCGAGGAATGGCTAGACACCAGGCCCATTCCTACTGTGCTCCCCAGAACTTGATGTGCACAAAATGTCAGCCACTTGCAAAGGCTGTGCAGAGAGGCTGACTGTCCATCACCTGCTGTACATGGATATAGTCTGTGAACATCAGGGTTTTCACCTGTGGTATGCTGTATGCAAAGCTCTTGTGCAAACCAATCTATGGGGGGAATATCAATAGTACAATCCCTCTCAATTACAAAGTTTGAGACATTCTGTTACTAATGCACAACATCCCTTATTCAGGCTCGCTGACATACAAATCAAACAACATATTTATATCCATTTATAGGCTGTAAAAGATGGTTAAAAAAACGTTTTAAAGAACATAATGTTTTTATATTTGTACTATGTTGGGGATAAAGAAAAAAAACAAATACAATATATACGTTTTTACTTTTTGTATATCTACTGCTGTGCCAGAAATGGATTTTTCTAAGCCTGCGACTGTTGTTCACTGAAGATCACCATTCTGCAGACAAGGCAGTGCAACTCAATAGTGGTCAAGCATGTGTCACTGTAGTATCTCTACTGTTTGCATCTCATCCTGTGACAACCTGTCACCAGGAGAGTTGTCATGTTGATGTTAATGCTGCCTCTTCAGAGTCTCTCATACACTTGCCAGAAATTGCCTCTGATGCCAAGTATTTAAATGCGTATACATCAAGAACACACTAAAGGAATACTTCCCCCAAATTCCTTAGCTGGCCTTCGTGTCCCCTTATACAGATATAAAGAAACTTGCCACAAAAGACTGAGAAAGAAGACCTGGTGTCTTGAGCCCGCTCTTCAATGCTTCTATGAGCAGCTAAGGATTTTCCCTCTCCTGGTCATCTACACAGAAGCTATGATGGAAGTGAGAAAACGTTTAAATCAGCTACAAACACAACAACAGGGGTAAAGGTTTTTAGACTCCAATGGTGTCCAAGTATTTACATATCCTCCATGACTCCAAGGAAATGAGGAATGCCGTGGAGTAGCTGTATCATTTCTTGGTACTGCACGCCAAACAAACAGTAGAAATGTTAACATTAACCAGTAACAAATCCCTTGAATCTAACAATTAAATTAGTTGGTTTTCTTAGCAAACTCAACTCTGTGAAAAGTTACAGGATTTGTGACTCCAGATTTTGCAGTTAAGGGCAAAGCAAAGGAAGCCCTGCCTTCACAATCTTGCTCTACTGCCTTGACATCACAGCACTGTTTCTACTAGCATCAGAAAATTAGTAAATCCTGGGGGACTAAATACATTTTTTTTTTTTTTTTAACTTAAGTCACTAGAAATTGTATTAAAAAAAAACAAGCCCATAGTCTCCTGAGACAAAGGATATTTAGCAAGATACCAACAAGCCTTTGTCCTTTCAGAGAGAGATTTAAATCGTACATCCACCACTGTCATTCCAAGAATCTGATAAACCACCACACCGGCAATCTTCTACTGTGCCTCTTCAGGATGATGATGTTGGAGATTTCTATAACATCTAAGACTGCTTTGGCTCCTGCTACACTTCCCCCAGACAAAAGAATCTTTGGTGGAGCAATTTTTTTTTTTTTTGTGTTACCAATCCTGCGTGGGTAGAAAGTTAATGCTGTTAGGTCACATCTTCATTTTGTGGCTATATCCTGCAGCAAGTGTTTTCCTTGAACATACTCAATTCGGCATAAGAAGCACGATTTAAAATCTGTGTCGCGTACTCAAATGAAATTTCGTAGGCAGATGTTATTCTTGTGAGGAGAGACTAGGAGAAACCATGCTATAAGAAATGTAACAAGCAGCTAAATTAGTTTGTTCAAGGGAGAATAACACAATGTTCCATAGTAAAATAAACCATAAACATTTGTATCAGTATATGAAAAAATAAAGACTTTAAAAAAAATAAAAAAAATTACAGTTACAATAAGTGTACTAAAAATAATTTTACCAAAAATAAAAAAAGAAATTAAAAAAGGTAAAATAAACAAAAAAGGTTCCAAGTAAACAGCATTATGTAAAAATAAAAAAAATGGCTGTAAATGTTTGTCTACAGACGAGGCCTTGCAGCTAATCCCCGCTAAGTAGGGCAGATGGATGTTTGAAAACCTGCAGAGGGTCTGGTGTAGGAACAGGCCATAGGCAAGGCCCTGCAGCCCACCCCATTGAGCACTATCAAAGGCCACGTGCTGTTTTGGTCAGACACCTGTGACTTCAGGACCTGGATTTCACTCCCACTGCACTCAGTCAAAGTTTGTGTGTAGCAGGGTCAGACATCTGCAGATGGTTGAGCACAAAGTTTGGCTGTAAAATACGGACTGCATACTACCCCTATTGTACATATCCAAAGTAGATAAGCAGTGTGGTTTAGACACACACGGAGAGACTGTGCAGAGCACAGCCAGAGGCTAAGTCATCCTGCTCACTCCACTGCATAAAGCCAAAAACCTTAGGCAATGGGGGTGGAGGGCCAGACATCCACAAACAATGGAACACACAGCCTAGTCCAAGGCCAGGCCAGCAGCCCACCATGTGGTGTACGGCAGAGGCCCGCATGCAGCAGGTATTTGGCTTCTGCAAACACTGGGCAACAGGCCAATGCCTGTCAAGCCCTACACTGCTGTACATGGAAGAAAGATGTGCAAAGTGGAGTTTAGCCATTGGCGTCAGCTTGGGAACAGGTTCTGCGTGAACAACCTCTCCTGTAGTAAGGGTATTTGATCTTATCATAAAACTTGATCTGCAGTTTACCCCTGCTTTATATGGCAAAAAGCCAATGCACACCTAAAACGTTTGTGCAGTGATTCGCTGTCCACAAAAGTAGGGGAAAAAAAAACAGTTGCATGTGGAATAATATCACACACATTCATATAAAATATCATGGTCCGGGATCGCTCATGTGAGCAGTGCTCATCACAATAAACGAAGATACCCTAAAGGACAATCAGGTCACCCTATTCAAGATTTGTGTTGTGCGGTTCAATACCACTAGCTGAAACAGTAACTAAATATTTGGCATGGTAGTCATATGGCAAAGGATAATAAAAGCAGACATGTCAGAATGAAACAACAAAAGTGTAATGAAAATAAACCCACATTAAACACAACATTTTGGATAAGTACTACAGACGAACCATTTATTGCACTTGACAGTTAAACTATAATGGAAACTTTTTGGGGGAAGGGGGACGAAGATTCAGCTCAGTGGCAAATATCAGCATATTGTTCATTCAAAGATTTTGTTTTTTAAAAATACATGTGTTTTCATGTTTATGCGCCCAAAGTCTCATTGCCATAGACTCGTAGACTGTACACACATGCTGAATCACATTGTTCCAGAGTGCATGGGTGAAGATTTCATGACTGAAAAGTGTTACTCAACTCTAACCTTAGTACTTGATCACATGTATGCTCTCTGAATTCACATTTTGTAATCTCTATTTTATAAATAAATGGATATAAACAAAATACATGAAGATAGGAGGTGACATTTTTAGCTTGGTTTAAAAATATTCAGCCTGTTAAACAAATCAGTCAAGGTACATTTTAACATTTTTTAGAACTGAAAAATAAAATAAATCAACAGCCTTTACTTAAAGCTGTATTCAGGGTGCAAAACTGGCAATGCACTTAAAAATATTCTCACAGCAGCAGCATTTTCTTTTTAAATCACATCTGACAGGCAGTTATGCAGGCCATTTTTAGGTTGAAGCCTACCAGAGAGCGCAGCATTCTGGCATGCTAAAGACATCTTATGGACATTCGGATTGCATTCCACCCAATGCTTAAAATTGGCATTGTGGTTTGTAACTCACATTTGCTTGCTTTCTATTTATTGGCTTAATTTTTTTTTAGGCTGTACAGCTTCATGCCTCCTGTGCAGTATAACAAGTTGACTGTATTCTTGCACACTGCTCTGTAACAAGGCCTTTAAAACCTGTTTTTTTCTTGTCACAAATGTTTTGTCTATAATGGCAGTGTGCTACCACACCATGAATACTCCACTCTACGCCACTCCACTTTGAACCACGCCACTTTGTGCCATGCCACACCACTGCACTCTACTTTGTGCCACCCCAGGACACACCACTCCAAGACACTGTGCCACTGCACGCTACTCTATTCTGTGCCGCTGCACTCAAAGCCACTATACACCACTGTATTCTACTCTGCACTACTCTGTCACAGCTCTGTCGCTCCCACTCTACACCACTCTATTCTGCACCACTGCTCTCTATCACACTGGAGTGAAGGGATAAGTGCTATATAATTGTAATTACAACTCTACTCTGCATCACTGCACTCTACTCGGCAACACTCAAACCCTCTCTACTCTGAGTCACTCCACCAATCAACCCCACTCCACAACACTTTACTCCACTCTGTGCTATCCCACTACGTCACTCCACTTTCAGCCCCTTCACTCTATGACAAAACTATACTCCATGTCACCCCACAACCTTCCACTCTATGAGCCTCCACTACACCATTATATTCACTACTGTATGCCACTTCACTCTATGACATATTTCATTCTACTTCCTTGGCTCTATGCCCCTCCACTCTGCCCCAATCTACATCAATCCACTCTACAGCACTCTAATCCAAACTTGCCATGATTAATAAAAGTATTTCTTTTTGCCCACAGCTAGTTTCTGAGTGAGAAGGGAACAGTTACAGACCAGGTTTATGCTAACACTCCGGTTCTCAATGCTTGCACAAGCAGAGATAAATGTGTGTGTGTGGGGGGGGGGGGGAGGGGGGGGGAGAGGCTAACCCTATAAATCAGCAGAGGACTCATGCAGCTTGTGACTACCAATGAGGCAGACAAAGCAAGCCATAGAATCTTGTCTGACCGAGCTGTCAAATCATCCAGAAGAACGAGTTACTTACCTTCGGTAACGTCTTTTCTGGTGGATACATTAGCTACCTGTGGATTCCTCACCTAATGAATACTCACATTGCGCCAGCACTCGACAGAAATCTTCTTCCTAGCTTCTGCACATCGACGAGGACATCACAGTTGCCCACGCGACGCCGTTTGACGTCATACAGGCAATAAGAGGTCCTCGCCGACGTGCCTACGTCAGTACCAACATTTTTTACGTGCCTGAGAATAATAGGCCATTGAGATGAAAGAACAATAGTAATATTTAATGATATTCCAAACAAACATATTCTGAGAATTCAACCTACCATTTTTTTTTTTTAAACAAGTAAATACATATATGCACTATGTATATACATATAAACATATATACATAATATATACCAATCCTCAAAACCAAGAGGAGCACACTCAAGAATTACTTGGTTAGACCAAACAGACAACGGGGAGGCGGGTGGGACCGTGAGGAATCCACAGGTAGCTAATGTATCCACCAGAAAAGTTGTTACCGAAGGTAAGTAACTCGTTCTTCTGATGGATACAACTACCTGTGGATTCCTCACCTAATGAATAGAGTCCCAAAGCAGTACCGCACTTGGTGGTGGGTGCCCGAATGGTCAAACCAAGAAATCCTGCAGCACTGACCGTGCAAAATGGCCATCCCTTCTGACCTCAGAGTCCAAGCAGTAATGCTTCGCAAAAGTATGAAGGGATGACCAAGTTGCGGCCTTGCTGATGTCGACCACAGGAACACCCCTAGCCAAGGCCGAGGAGGCCGACTTAGCTCTGGTGGAATGAGCTCTTATACCATCAGGGGGATCCTTCTTTGCTAAAGAGTAACACATTTTATTGCAAAGAACAACCCACCTGGAGAGTGTTCTGTTGTGGACTGCCTTTCCTCTCCTCTTTCCCACGTATCCGATGAAAAGCTGATCCTCCAGCCTGAAATCCTTCGTTCTGTCTATGTAAAAGCTTAACGCCCTCTTTGGGTCCAAGCGGTGTAGTCTCTTCTTCCTTTGACGGATGAGGCGGAGGATAAAACGTGGATAGAGTAATTGTCTGGGCCAAATGAAAGGGTGAAATAACCTTCGGAAGGAAAGCAGCCTTGGTCCTCAACACCACCTTATCCCCATAAAAAGATGTATAAGGGGGTTTTACCGATAGAGCCTGCAACTCACTCACTCTCCTTGCAGAGGTAATAGCAACCAGGAAAACTGTTTTAAGAACTAATAATCTTATTGGGCAAGAATGCATAGGCTCAAAAGGGGACCCCATAAGGAAAGTTAGAACCAAGGTCAAGTCCCATTGAGGCATAACGAAAGGAGTTGGAGGAAATTTATTCATAAGGCCCTTCAAGAATCTAAGTACTATTGGGGATTTAAATAAAGAAGGCTGGTCTGGAAGACAACTAAAGGCTGACAAGACAGACAAGTAACCCTTAACAGTAGCCACTCCACAACCCCTCTGTGCTAAAGACAAAGCAAAAGATAAAACATACGACAAATGAGCACGTAAGGGATCAATCTGCCTCTCTCCACACCAAACCACAAATTTAGACCACCTATTAGCGTAGATAGATTTAGTGGAGTGTCGCCTGGCCGATAAGATAACATCCACTACCTCAGGCGGGAGAGAAAAGGAACTTAGGTTGCCCCGTTCAATCTCCAGGCATGAAGGTGCAGGCTCTGGAGGTTGGGGTGTAAAACCTGCCCCTGCGACTGCGAGAGGAGGTCTGCCCTGAGAGGGAGATGGAGCGGAGGGCACAGTGAGAGTTGGAGAAGGTCGGAATACCACACCCTCCTTGGCCAATCCGGAGCAATTAAGATGACTTGGGCCCAGTCTTGGCGAATTTTCCTTAACACCCGAGGAATCAAGGGTATGGGGGGGAAAGCGTAAAGCAGCTGGTCGCACCAGGTCATCTGAAACGCGTCCCCCAAAGCTCCTTGCACCGGATACGGGAGGCTGCAGAATAACGGGCAGTGCGAGTTCTCCCGGGTGGCAAATAGATCTATCTGAGGAAACCCCCACATCTAGAAGATTATCCGGACTTGATCTGGATGGAGACGCCACTCGTGATCGGCCAAGAAATGGCGACTGAGACTGTCCGCACGTACATTCAAGACTCCGGCCAGATGATTTGCTACCAAGCAAATCTGATGGTCCTTTGCCCAGCACCATAGCCGAAGAGCTTCTCTGCAGAGAAGGTACAACCCTACCCCTCCCTGCTTGTTTATATACCACATCGCAGTAGTGTTGCCCGTCAGGACCTGAACCGACTGACCACGAAGGGATGGGAGGAAGGCCCTGAGAGCCAGACGTACAGCCCGCAACTCCAACAGATTTATATGAAACATCTGTTCCACTGGAGACCAAAGCCCCTTGATCTCCAGGTCCCCCAGATGAGCTCCCCACCCTAGAGTGGAAGCATCCGTTATTACTGTGGCCACAGGCGGAACTTGCGAGAAATGGCCTTCCTCGGGAAAGATTGTCGTCCGCAATCCACCATTTCAAATCCATGGCAGCATCTCTGGAGATCCTCACTGAGCCTTCGAGATCCCCTTTGTGTTGAGACCACTGCCTTCGAGGCACCACTGAAGAGCCCTCATGTGCCAGCGAGCATGCGCGACCAACAGAATGCACAAAGCAAACAAACCGAGCAGACGTAGGACCTTGAGGACTGGAATGACCGCTCCATTTTGAAACATTGAAACCAACGCCTGAATGTCCTGAACCCGCTGAGGCGGAGGAAAGGCTCGATTCAATGTTTTATCCAGTACTGCCCCTATGAACAGGAGGCGCTGAGAGGGCTCTAGGTGAGATTTGGGCACGTTCAACGAAAAGCCCAGGTCGAACAACAACTGGGTTGTGGACTGTAGGTGACGCAACACGAGCTCTGGAGACCTGGCTTTGATCAACCAGTCGTCTAGATAAGGAAATACTGGTATCCCCTTCTGTCTGAGCTCTGCCGCAACCACCGACATCACCTTCGTGAAGACTCGAGGTGCTGAAGTAAGACCAAACGGGAGAACCGCAAACTGATAGTGCTGCGACCCTACCACAAACAGGAGATACTTCTTGTGCAACTTGAGTATCGGGATATGAAAGTAAGCATCCTGCAAGTCGACAGACACCATCCAATCTCCATTGTTCAGCGGCAAAAGCACCTGAGCTAGGGTCAGCATCTTGAACTTTTCCTGTTTGAGGAACCAATTCAAGATCCTTAGGTCCAGGATTGGTCTCAACCGACCATCCTTCTTGGGAATCAGGAAGTATCTTGAGTAACAACCTTGACCCCTTTCCTGCTCCGGAACCAACTCCACCGCACCCTTTGAAAGGAGGACTTGAACCTCCTGTTCAAACAACAGGAGGTGTTCTTCTGAACAATAAGATGGGCGGGCGGGATGGGGGGGCAGAAACTCCCGAAAGGGAAGGGTGTAGCCTTTTCTCACAATGCTGGTAACCCAGGAGTCTGAAGTTATGACCTCCCGCTTGTGGAGAAAATTCAGTAACCTCCCCCCTACAGGAGTGGAGTGAGTGGAAATTGGTGGAAGCCTAAGACTGCTTCCCCTGCTGCACCCCTCCAGAGGAAGAGTAAGAGGCAGAGTGCTGCTGAGAGGCTCCCCTGGTACGGACCCTACCCCTCCCTCTAAAAGATCTATAGGAGAGAGCAGAGGTAGGCTGCTGGAATTTCCCTCGAAAGGAGGAGGAGGAGGAGGAGCCAAGACCAAATCCTCGAAACCTCCTAAAAAATCTGGAGGAGGCAGAAGAAGTGGCTTGCAAGCCCAGCGACTTGGCCGTGGCCCTGCTCTCCTTGAACCTCTCTAAGGCCGAATCCGCCTTGGCACCAAAGAGCTTGTCCCCATCAAAAGGAAGGTCCAGTAGGGTCGACTGTACATCCGAGGAAAATCCTGAGTTAGGAAGCCAAGCCTGCCTCCTCGTAACTACAGCAGTGCCCATTGCTCTAGCAACTGAGTCAGTTGTATCCAACCCAGATTGGATAACCTGAGTTGCAGCTGCCTGAGCGTCCGATACCAGATTCAATAGCCCCTGAGGGACCTCCGTATGCGTAGATGCAATTTCGTCTATCAGAGCATAAATGTACCTTCCTAAAATACATGTAGCATTGGTGGACTTCAATGCCATGCTACATGACGAGAACACCTTTTTGGATGCCATGTCCATCTTCTTGGAGTCTCTATCCGAGGGCACAGATGCAAAAGAGCCAGGAGCAGACCTTGCTGAGCAGGAAGCCTGGACCACCAAGCTTTCAGGTGTTGGATGTCTGGTAAGAAAACCAGGGTCAGCCGGTGCAGCCCGATACCTCCTAGCTACAGATCTATTGACAGCTGAAGACGACACTGGCTTCTTCCAGACTTCCAAAACAGGTTCCAGCAGCGCCTCATTGAACAGCAAAAGTGGTTCTGCCGATGTAGAGGCCGGGTGCAACACCTCTGTCAACAAATTCTGCTTGGCTTCAGTCACTGGCAAAGGAAGATCCAAGAAGCTAGCTGCCTTCCTGATAACAGAATGAAAAGTGGCCGCCTCTTCTGTATACTCCCCAGGAGATGACAAGTCCCTTGGGGGAAGTATATAGGCCACTAGCAGTGTCCAGCCCATGGAGACCCTCATAAGAGTCCTCAATCTCTCCTTCCTCCAGGTTTTGTCTCTGGTACTCCTGCTCTTCAAGGAGGCGGAGAGCAAGCCTCCTCGAGTGCAGCCTCTTCTCTATCCTCGGCGTCGACATGGCGTCAGCAGATGTCGAAGAACGATGCTGATCTTCGGATCCGTCCGACGCCGGGTCTACAGGCACCATAGGTACCTTCGGCACCGAACGAGGAGTCGGATAGAGAGAAGACTGCTTCAGAGTCGTAGGAGGTCTAGACGGCGCCACTGGTTGAAACATCGAAGCCGCCGGAGTCGAAGCTGTCGGAGCCGAAGCCTCAGGAGCCACCGGAGCCGAAGCCTCAGGAGCCACCGGAGCCGATACCGACGCCAAGCCCACGTTCCCCAGGGGGAGAAAGGGCATAAAGGGTGCCGGTCGAAGCGGAGCCGGAGCACCCATGTTGAAAGCCAAAGGGCCCGAAGGACCAGCCGGTCCACCACCTGGAGCCATCTGCTGGAAGATGGAAAACATCGGATTTAAAAATGCGGTATTATCAGCTCCAGGGGCCGGGAAAGCCGGGTACTGGGGTGCCTGGTTCGAAGGCGACACAGACGCCGGTCTCAACGTCTGCAACGACGGAGAAAACATTTGAGGCTGCAGAACCTCAAACACTGAAGGTGGTTGGCCCGATGACCCGGGCGAAGTCGGTGAGGCTGGAGAAGGCAACGGCGTCGACAGATGGGGAGTGACAGTGGGACTGACCTCCCAAGTCTTCTGACGTCGAGTTGATGGTGACCTCGACCGAGACCTCTCTTTACTCGACCGGCGCCGTGATTCTCGACGACACCGGGAGTCCCGATGACTCCGATGAGACTTCGGTGACGAGGATTTTCGATGGTGTCTCTTTTCCTTCTTTTTCGACTTCGCCAGAAAAAGCTTGGCCTTGCGCTCTTTCAGGGCCTTAGGATTCTTATGTTGACAAGAATCACACTTGTCAACATAATGATCGGAACTAAGACACCACAAACAGTCAGAATGTGGGTCCGTTACAGACATTTTGCCCCCACACTCACGACAGGGCTTGAATCCTGACTTTCTCTGCGACATTGTAATCTCAAAGAAAAAATAGATCCAAAAAACACACTAACTGTCGAACAGCAACAGTAGCTCCCTCGAAGATAACGGTTTCGAATGGCACGGAAAAAAGGGAACCGACGTCGGCGAGGACCTCTTATTGCCTGTATGACGTCAGACGGCGTCGCGTGGGCAACTGTGACGTCCTCGTCGACGTGCAGAAGCTAGGAAGAAGATTGCCGTTGAGTGCTGGCGCAATGGGAGTATTCATTAGGTGAGGAATCCACAGGTAGTTGTATCCATCAGAAACTCAATTACTCTGAACTCCTTCTGTAAGGAGGTGTGAAAATATATATCCTCTAATTTCATGCTGCTGTCTTTGAAAGAGTGGAATCTTTTCTGGGGGGGGAAAAGTATTTTCTGACAGTTGGTGTGGAAAACAAAACAACCTTGTGTCCCAACACTGAACAAACTCATGCCCAAACCACTGCTCCTTTGTTTACTGGGATTTAGCTGACTGGTATTTTTTCATTTCTCTGACTTGAATGCACCTTTCCACCATCACTTTTAAAATAACACAATATAAAAAGGTTATCTCATCACAGACGTTTCTGATGCAGGCTTTCTGGACGAATAAAGCAATTTATTCACATTCAGTAATCCTGTTTCAGATGGACACTATCTTAACTCAGATTCCTCACTTATATTTCCAGGTGCAAGGCTGGATTCAGAGATTTATTCAGCAATATTCCCCATGGGCCAACAGAAAGCCCTGTATGGTTCCACAGTGATTTCACAAATCCCTGGTAGTGCATTTAGGATATATGAGCAACACCTTCATACGGTGACAGTTTCTTAATCGGTTTTTTTCTGCACCATCAGATCTACAGCACTTTGATGTGAATGCAGGTGATAATTTGCCAAAATCTAATTTGGAATTTTATTATGATGTTCTAGAGTGCACTCCACATAATGCAGAGGTAGGAGGGCAGTGAGTATCTATTTCACCTCGTGGACCTCACTGTCCCAAACTCTACAGCCCTTCTAGGGAATCTCAAAGTTTCGCCTCACCCAGCCTGTTTCGCCTCACTCAGCCTGTTACCAAACCCATCTACACCACCAGACATATTTTGGCCCCAGTTTTTTTCCTCAATCAGCAACATCACAGTGGTCAAGCCAGCAAACATGACCTGGACAGACCGCATCCTCATCAGATTCAACATAACCATCCCACACCATCGGAACCACCAGCCGCAGATGGAAAAGCAACTTCTAAGAGAAGTCTGTTTCCATCCTCTCAGAGCACTTGCTGAAAGTCACCAAAAACCTCAACAGCCGGAGCACTGCATGCAACAATACTCTAGCACCCTCAAAATCAAACGCAACAGCAAGAGCCTGACCACAAGTTAGCTAGTACACAGAGGAACTCAAACTCACATTTCACTGTATGCAACTGGAGCTCAAATGGAGAAGGAAAAGGTTCACTCACACACACACACACACACACACACACACACAGGTGTATAGACAGATGTATTTGGGGGCTGTCAAAAAGTGTGATTTTAGATAAGATTACAGCCAGAACCGCTGGGCAGAATTACACTGAATTTGTCAGGAGGTAGCTCTTGGTTCAGAAAGAGTGCTTTTTGTTATTTGGGGTAAATCTGTTCAATACTTTTTGGAATATTAAAAGGAAACCAAATTTGAACATCTGAAAGCGTGAAGGCTTTGCAAATACTTCCAATCTTGTGAAGAGATCTGATTGGCTGCCATTCTGAGACTCTGCTTCAACTGAGCGTCAAAAAGAAATGTTAAACAAAACAAAAGGGCCAAAGTAAGGAAGCCCTTAGCCTTGGTGCAGGGGTCTCTCATTGACCCCGCCAAGGCTTAAAAGTATGTTTTTTTTTTTTAAGAAAAAGAAAAAAAAAAAAAAAAACAACAACAAAAATCATAGTGATAATCACAGCCAATCCGAGAATTTTGCAGTGATTATTATAACTACTTTAAAAAAAAAAAGTGTGGTCTCCTGCACTTGCTTTTAATTGTGCCCCTGCGTGGGCCAGGTCCTGGGGGCATTGTGGGCAAAATGGGAGAGGTGCGCGCATTGGGGCCCCCCACCTAGAGCTTATAGAAGTCCCGTGGACCGCCACCTCCCCAGGGCTTATTATTAATTATACATATATATTATAATAATGGGAAGGGTTGGTCCTGCAAACCTCTGGGGCCCCGGGGACCACCACCTACCCGAGGCTATTATTAATATAGTATTCTGGCTGGGTAACATATTAATATAAGTTATAAATATAATATAATTTATAAATATGCAGGGCTGCTATATGGTTTTGTACGCACAAAATCTGAACCCAACTATAACGTCACTCAAACTTTTAATTTTTTAATGAATTAGAGGGTTTTTTTTTTTAAACACCATTTCCTACCTAGAATATCCCTGCAACCTTTGTTTTTTTCAGTGAAATTCAATGGGCTTTTTAATCATTAAGTAATATTAAATTGCCTTACTTTAATAGAACCCTTGCTGTGAACAGCCACTGAAGTGCATGGTCTGCATCCAGGCCCTGCGGCCAAATGCCCACCCAACACCCCAACCCATGGGCACCCAATATTGCAAGCAGTGTGGGTTGGCCCGTGGCCAGACCCCACAGTGAAACCCACGGGGCACACAGCCTCCGGGCGTGCTCAGTACAGGGATTGACCACAGGGCCTAGCCTATGGCCAATCCCCCGCCTCCCCCACACTCCTACCCGCCCCACCCTCCTCAAACGTAACAAGGAATCATAGATTACAACATAGAGCGTATCCTCTGCTCTAAAGATCAAATTTGAAAAAGAGGGCAGACTAATGATAGTAAAAGGGGTGATAATGGGTCGGAGTTGCACTACAGCAGCAGTTGATGCCCCCCATTTCTAGTCAGGCTGCATTTATCAAGTCATTCTTCATCCTTCTGGGAGGGTTTGCTGAGGGTGAGAGAGTTCTAAGAGGAAATTTCAAACTCAAATGAAACCCTGAACTAGACAGCACCCATCCACATCGCTCCAATACAGGAAGTTTTATCAAGACCCAGAAGCAAGCTATCCAAACTGTGGCTCTAATAGATTCCCTGAGAAATGTGCACCCTACCACTAGGGATTACACCTTTTCACATTCCCACCGTACATATTCAAGACTTGACTACACAATCATAAGCCAGTCACTAGAACATTTCATTATGGTGACTAGTTTCCATCCAATTGCTTTTATCAGATTACGTCCTTGTAGGCTCACACTAGACTGGACAACCCCACATCTAAATTACACTAGTGGTTCTACCCTGGATTTCTCACAAGAAATCGCCTTTTCTGGGATGAACTGCTAAGGCTATTTGAGAATTCTTTCAGGTGAACAACCCTCTCAAGACACTACCCTGTCCAATACTTGAAATGTCTTCAAGGCAGTTGTCAGAGAAAAATCTCTCTCCAATATCCATTTTAACTAAATAGAAAACCCAGGACAGGTTGGTGCTTGAGGCGAAACTAAAGGTAGAGGAAAAGGCGCATAAGGAGACTCCATTCTTAGCACCACAGAGGAAGATCAAAAGATCACTGCTCTTGGGGAGGGGGGTATAGAAAATGTCACTTACCCAGTGTACATCTGTTTGTGGCATGTTCAGAAGATCGGAGCCATACATGTCTACGTATAGTGATTGCAGTGTAGACACTCCTAGCAGCGGTATCTGCTGCATCTAGGGCAGATCTTATCAGGTTGTTTGAAATGGCTAGTCCTGCATCTCGTCCCAATGGGCTCCGTCATAGCGAGCTAACAGTGCTTGCGAGTTGGCTATCCTACACTGATTTGCTGCCTGGGACGCAACTCTTTTCCTTACAGCATCAAATTTCCTGTTTTCTTAATCAGGAGCGGGTGCATCTCCTGATGACTGACTATTTGCCCTCTTCCTGGCAGCGCTAACTAAGCCTGATGGGTGATATAATCAGGGTCAGAGGGTGCAGGTTTATATTTCTTTTCTATTCTAGGTGTTATGATGTGTGCCTTTATTAGTTCGTTAAAGATCTGATCTGCATGTTTTACCATGCCTGGGAGCACTAGGAGGCATTGGTACCTAGAATGAGTTGAGGATAGAGTGTTGAATAAAAAATCCTCTTCTAGTGGCTCTGTATGCATGGTAACACCATGATATGCTGCAGCCCTAGCTATCACCTGGTTATAGGCAGTACTATCCTCAGGTGGTGATGGTTTAGAGGGATAGCTGTCTGGATCATTACTTGTAATGGGATCAGGGTCATAAAGATCCCATGGATCAACTTTGTCCTATTGTGAATCATATGAATGAGTGGGTGAATGCACTGGTGTAGGGCTGGTAGGTAGGTAGGAAGAATGAGGAGGAGAGTGAGGAGGAGAAGACTGAGGAGGTGGTGGTTTCTCCTTCTGCCTTGGCACTTTAGCTGGAGGATGCACAGTGTCTAATTCCTCCTGAAAAGCTAGCTTCCTCTTTGTTTTTAATGGAGGTGCTATAAGAGTTCTTCCCGTTTCTTTATGGATGTGGATCCTGGATTGCCTATCATCCATAATTTCTAGAATTGGTTCTACCTCTAACTCTTCTTCAGAGGTTTTGTGGCTTTCTGTAACTCTTTTTGAAAGTCCATGCTCCTCTGTGTATGTTGAATCTTTCTGGCTCCTAAGATTGCTTTTTCGGGATCGAAAAAGAGGAAGACAAAGGTTTCGGCTCCTAAACTGGCATTCTTAATTTCGACTCCGAAAATTTATGTCTACTGGGCGAACAAAGTTGTGGTAGTGTGGTCGAGCAGAAGGCTTATGAGAGGAGTAGTGTTAAGCATTTGTTGTACACACACAGGCAATAAATGAGGAACACACATTCAGAGACAATTCTAGGCCAATAGGTTTTTGTATAGAAAAATATATTTTCTTAGTTTATTTTAAGAACCACAGGTTCAAGATTTACAAGTAATACTTCAAATGAAAGGTATTTCAGGTAGGTACTTTAGGAACTTTGAATTAGCAAAATAGCATATAAAGTTTTCACATAAATGACATATAGCTATTTTAAAACTAGACAGTGCAATTTTCAACAGTTCCTGGGGGAGGTAAGTGTTTGTTAGTTTTTGCAGGTAAGTAAACCACCTACGGGGTTCAAGTTAGGGTCCAAGGTAGCCCACCGTTGGGGGTTCAGAGCAACCCCAAAGTTACCACACCAGCAGCTCAGGGCCGGTCAGGTGCAGAGGTCAAAGTGGTGCCCAAAACGCATAGGCTTCAATGGAGAACGGGGTGCCCCGATTCCAGTCTGCCAGCCGGTAAGTACCTGCGTCTTCGGAGGGCAGACCAGGGTTGTTTTGTAGGGCACGGGGGGGGGGTACGGACGACAAGTCAGCACAGAAAGTACACTCTCAGCGGCACGGGGGCAGCCGGGTGCAGTGTGCAAACAAGCGTCGGGTTTTCAATAGAAATCAATGGGAGACCAAGGGATCTCTTCAGCGATGCAGGAAGGCAAGGGGGGGCCACCACCTGGGCAAGGGAGAGGGCCACCTGGGGGTCGCTCCTGCACTGGAGGTCAGATCCATCAGGTCCTGGGGGCTGCGGATGCAGAGTCTTTACCAGGCGTTGGGTCTTTGAAGCAGGCAATCGCGGTCAGGGGGAGCCTCAGGATTCCCTCTGCAGGCGTCGCTGTGAGGGCTCGGGGGGGGGGGTCAACTCTGGCTACTCACAGTCGCCAGCGAGTCCTCCCTGAAGTGATTGTTCTCCACAAGTCGAGCCGGGGGCGTCAGGTGCAGAGTGCCAAGTCTCACGCTTCCGGCGGGAAACGTGTGTTGTTTCAAAGTTGCTTCTTTGTTGCAAAGTTGCAGTCTTTGGTGAACAGAGTCGCTGTCCTCAGGAGTTCCTGGTCCTTCTAGATGCAGGGCAGTCCTCTGAGGATTCAGAGGTCGCTGGTCCCTGTAGAACGCGCCGCTGGAGCAGTGTCTTTAGAAGTGGGGAGACAGGCCGGTAGAGCTGGGGCCAGAGCAGTTGGTGTCTCCGTCTTCTCTGCAGATTTTCAGTTCAGCAGTCTTCTTCTTAGGTTGCAGGAATCTAGTTTCCTAGGTTCTGGGGAGCCCCTAAATACAGAATTTAGGGGGGTGTTTAGGTCTGGGGGGTTAGTAACAAATGGCTACTAGCCCTGAGGGTGGCTACACCCTCTTTGTGCCTCCTCCCTGAGGGGAAGGGGGCACATTCCTATCCCTATTGGGGGAATCCTCCATCTACAAGATGGAGGATTTCTAAAAGTCAGAGTCACCTCAGCTCAGGATGCCTTAGGGGCTGTCCTGACTGGCCAGTGACGACTCCTTTTTTTTCTCATGATCTCCTCCAGCCTTGCCGCCAAAAGTGGGGCCGTGGCCAGAGGGGGCGGGCAACTCCACTAGCTGGAGTGCCCTGGGGCGCTGTAACAAAGGGGGTGAGCCTTTGAGGCTCACCGCCAGGTGTTACAGTTCCTGCAGGGGGAGGTGAGAAGCATCTCCACCCAGTACAGGCTTTGTTACTAGCCACAGAGTGACAAAGGCACTCTCCCCATGTGGCCAGCAATATGTCTGGTGTGTGGCAGGCTGCTAAAACCAGTCAGCCTACACGGGTAGTCGGTTAAGGTTTCAGGGGGCACCTCTAAGATGCCCTCTGGGGTGTATTTTACAATAAAATGTACATTGGCATCAGTGTGCATTTATTGTGCTGAGAAGTTTGATACCAAACTTCCCAGTTTTCAGTGTAGCCATTATGGTGCTGTGGAGTTCGTGTTTGACAGACTCCCAGACCATATACTCTTATGGCTACCCTGCACTTACAATGTCTAAGGTTTGCTTAGACACTGTAGGGGCACAGTGCTCATGCACTTAAGCCCTCACCTGTGGTATAGTGCACCCTGCCTTAGGGCTGTAAGGCCTGCCAGAGGGGTGACTTATCTATACCTGTAGGCAGTGTGAGGTTGGCATGGTACCCTGAGGGGAGTGCCATGTCGACTTAGTCTTTTTATCCCAACTAGCACACACAAGCTGGCAAGCAGTGTGTCTGTGCTGAGTGAGGGGTCCCCAGGGTGGCATAAGATATGCTGCAGCCCTTAGAGACCTTCCCTGGCATCAGGGCCCTTGGTACCAGGGGTACCAGTTACAAGGGACTTATCTGGATGCCAGGGCGTGCCAATTGTGGATACAAAAGTACAGGTTAGTGAAAGAACACTGGTGCTGGGGCCTGATTAGCAGGCTTCAGCACACTTTCAAATCATAACTTAGCATCAGCAAATGCAAAAAGTCAGGGGGTAACCATGCCAAGGAGGCATTTCCTTACATATAGTCTCAATCGAACGGGATAAAACCAACTCCTTTCGAGATTTCTATAAACGTCTGTACATATCTGAGACATAAGAGGAAGATGCACCAATAGAATACTTGGCGGGGTGGAGCTAGTTAGATAATCCAATTAGAGAAGAAGAGGTCAAGTCTACTATTGATGCTCAAATTCCATAAATCGCCCGGCCCAATGGGTTTACGGGCCAATTTCATAAGACCTTTAGCTGGGATTTAATGCCTTAACACTCCTACCTAAATTATCTGGCCTCCTCCCAAAAGGTCACCCCTTTGATGAGCTAGGCATTGATCACAGACCGCCCATATGTGTGCTTCATAGAAACCTATTGCATTATTAAATAAATGTAGATGTCAAACTCTATACTATAATCCTTGCCACAGCCATACATTTAGAGAATGTTTGTGGAGCTGACTGTGGGCCGAACTGTAGTACTTTGTACTGATAGTGTTGAGATCTCACTTTGAAGTGGAAAAATTCCAGATGTTTTACGGAGATTAGGATGTGGAAATAAGCATCTTCAGACTCTACTGAAAACATCCAGTCTCCTTGATGTATTTGTGGGCAGATCTTGTGAAAAGACAGCATTCTGTCCTTTTCCTTATGTTGTATCTGTTCAGTACTTTCAGATTTAAGATGGGTCTGAACTCTTGTTTCGGAGCTATCGTTCTTACCAGGAAATAACAAGAATAAATCCCCAATTCCATTTGGAGATGGGGAACGACCTTCTACAGCCTCTTTCTACAAGAGAATGTTGACTTCTATTTACGAGAGGTCTTGCTGATACCATGACGTTTTTACCAGAGGACTAGAAACAGGAGGGGACTTTAAACTAAGAGAATATCCATTCTGAACAATATTCAAGACCTATTTGTATTTTGCGATTGAATATGACTCTTCCAGATGATTGGCAACACCTCTCCCCACTGGAGCTGGAATGGAGAAGGGTGAAGTGAAGACTCTGTTTAGCAGGTTTCTTTCTGGACACAGGTTGTTGTGATCCTCTTCTTTTGGATGGCTTGCAAGTGTGAAAGGGAGATCTTGCCTGCTGCTGGGGATCCTGAGTCCACTGAGGAGTTTGAACCTTCTACTGAAAAATAGTAACTGTTGTATGGCCAGCACCTCTTGCGGTATTTCTTCCTCTCTAGACTAACATCTTTGGTAGTTTCCATTTAAATTTTCATTCTGGACATTTTTGTCCACGAGTACCAAAACAGGGTGTTGCCTGAAAACAAATTTGTGAGAGATAGCCAGGAAGACCGCCTCTCGCAGATGCCATAAGTACCAGGGCAGCTAGGTCTGATGAATCCACTGCTGCTGAATTTATTATCTGGTTGGATACAAGGCTACCTTTATTCAGGATTTCCTGAAAGTCGTGTTTTTCTGTAAACCCACTGAGGGAGTCCCACAGGGATCGGTCCTATCTCCCTAGTATGGCGAAGGCACTTGCCACTTTCATACAAGATGCAGATGTTACACATATCTTTCCAATAGAGTATCTGCTTGCAGCTCTTGTCTGGAGGGACTGAAGACCAAGAAGCCACAGAGTTGGATTTGCGTGTAGGAGTCACTATCACTAAATCCAGAGGAAGATCAGCACCATGGAACAAAGGGCCCTGGTAAGAAGCCTTACATTTTTTTTTAATGATCCGGGATGGAGCGGATTTCAAGAATGCGGACACTAAAAAATAATTGCATCACAGGCTCCAAGAGTCCCTAAACCAGTGGCAAGAGTGGCCTTCTCACTGCTCTAAGATGTAGAATCTCAAAGATAACTGAAGTCGTAGTTGTTGGCATGTCAATTTTCACTTCGTTTGCACCTTTGAGGAGAACTTAATTGTTATATCCCGGTAGCAGTAGTTTTGCAGCCTCACAACTTTCAAGATTAACAAGTTGTGCATTATTCCGCAATCCAGTGGCTGGGTCTGGAATTGTCCCCTCCTCCCAGGCGTCTCAACCACCATTTGGTGCTTGGTCAGTCTTCTGTGTGACATCAGACAGTACCCTGGAAGTTCCTGTGCATGGTAGCCATTTTCAGATTCTTTTTCTTTCGTTTGCTTTTATATACATAAGACCTCCTTCCCACCGGTTTGTCCTTTTCTCATTTCTGGGGAGGTGGGTAGCATGTGAATCCAGAAAACTCTTCAGGCTGCAAAACTACTCCAAATGGTAAGTAACCATTTTGTTTTGCAGCATGAATCCTTTTCGGGATTCACATGCTGTGCATTAGATTATGTAGCAGTTTCCCCTTCTGTGGGTTGGTTGGGGTGAAATAATGAGTTTGTAAACAGGTGCTGTAGTACTTTTTGTCCCACTTGAGCTTCTTCATGCATTTGAACGTCCACACAATAATACTTTGTAATGTGAGTGGGTATGCCCTTGTTGCTGCTGTGCAGGTAGTGTATGGGCACATTTGCCATGAAAGCTAGTGTTGTGCCCTTTTTTCTTTCTGAGTGTGCTTTTTTTTGGGGGGGGGGGGGAGTTAGGTGACTGCCAGACGATCTGTACCATGTTTGGATTGTCTCCACAATCCAATGTGCAATAGTTCCCTTTGTGACGGGTGACCTCTTACCGGATTTGGTACAGTTGGTTACCTTTGCAGAACAGTTTGGTCTCTTCTAGGTAGTATATTAGAGCTCTTGTCACATAATTGGTATGTAATATCCTTTCTAAATGTGTCTGTGGATTCTTAAAGAAAACTGGCAACTGCATGGTTTGGTTGCCGTGGAATTTGACCCTACTTTAGGTTGGAATCGAGGATTTGTTCTGCGTTTGTCCTTGCGAATTTGCATGTATGGTTCCTGTATTATTAGCGCTTGAATCTTGCTTACCCTTCGTAGCGATATGATTGCTATCAGAAAAGCTGTTTTTAATGTGGTAAACCAGAGTTCTGCTTTGTGCATAGGGGGTGGGGGGTTCTTTTGGATCCCTACAGGAACCTTTTATAACAGGTGCTCTGAAAAATCTTTTATATAAATCTCCTCTAGTGTAGGCCACAACTGCTGCCAAGTGTACCTTGAGAGAGGAGTGGTTGGCCGCTGTGCAGCAAGTATTTAAGATAAGTTATTACTGTTTCCTGTCTAGATATTGTCTCCAAAGTATTCTTCTCTGTGCACAATAGGAGGGACCTTTTACATTATGATGTGTAGCATTTTCTCGGTGTTGGCTTCCTAGCCTTCTTTAGTATTCCCATGGTCCTGAGTGGTAGGTTAAGGTGTCCGAATTCTATGTATTCAGGCGCCATACTGTTAAATTGAGTGTTACTGGTTCTGGGTGGAACGCTCATCCCCTTTGCATTGTGGGCAGGTCCCGTTCTACTTTGATCTTGATCATTTGTCCCTTAGACAGCTCGAGAAGGTTGGAGTACCAAGTTTGTCTGGGACATTTTGGGGCTATTAGGATGAGATTTGTCCCTGGTTGCCTAGTGTAGGAAAGTGACATTTTGCCTGGCACGTTACCCCCCATTTCTACTTGTGTGTCAGTTTGTTTTTGCCTGTGTCACTGGGATCCTGCTATCCAGGACCCCAGTACTCATAGTTTGTGGCCTATAGGTGTTCCCTGTGTGGTGCCTAACTGTATCACTGAGGCTCTGCTAACCAGAACCTCAGTGTTTATGATCTCTCTGCTTTTAAAATTGTCACTGCAGGCTAGTGACTATTTTCACCAATTCTGATTGGCACACTGGAACACCCTTCTAATTCCCTAGTATATGGTACCTAGGTACCCAGGGTATTGGGGTTCCAGGATATCCCTATGGGCTGCAGCAATTCTTTTGCCACCCATAGGGAGCTCAGACAATTCTTTTTCACAGGACTGCCACTGCAGCCTGAGTGAAATAATGTCCACGTTATTTCACAGCCATTTACCACTGCACTTATAAGTCACCTATATGTCTAACCCTCACTTAGTGGAGGTTAGGTGTAAAGTTACTAAGTGTGAGGGCACCCTGGCACTAGCCAAGGTGCCCCCACATTGTTCAGGGCAATTTCCCCAGACTTTGTGAGTGCGGGGACATCATTACACCCGTGAACTACATATAGGTCAATACCTAAATGTAGCTTCACAATGGTAACTCCGAACATGGCCATGTAATATGTCTAAGATCATGGAATTGTCCCCCCCCCCCCAAGCCAAATCTGGTATTGGGGTGCCAAACCCATGCATCCCAGGGCCTCCAGCATGGACCATGGGTACTGCCAAACTAGCTCTCTGGGGGTTTCTCTGCAGCTACCACTGCTGCCAACCCCCAGACAGGTTTCTGCCCTCCGGGGGTCTGGGCAGCCCGGTCCCAGGAAGGCAGAACAATGGATTTCCTCTGAGAGAGGGTGTTACACCCTCGCCCTTTGGAAATAGGTGTTAAGGGCTGGGGAGGATTAGCCTCCCCCAGCCTCTGGAAATGCTTTGAAAGGCACAGATGGTACCCTCCTTGCATATGCCAGTCTACACCGGTTCAGGGAGCCCCCAGCCCCTGCTCAGGCACGAAACTGGACAAAGGAAAGGGGAGTGACCACTCCTCTGTCCATCACCACCCCAGGGGTGGTGCCCAGAGCTCCTCCAGTGTGTCCTAGACCTCTGCCATCTTGAATGCAGAGGTGTGAGAGCACAATGGAGACCTCTGAGTGGCCAGTGCCAGCAGGTGACGTCAGAGACCCCTCCTGATAGGTTCTTACCTGGTTAGGTAGCCAATCCTCCTCTGAGGGCTATTTAGAGTCTCTGGTGTGGGTTTCTCTTCATGAAGTGAATGCAAGAGCTCACAAGATTTCCTCTGCATCTCCTTCTTCGACTTCTGCCAAAGATCAACCGCTGACTGCTCCAGGACGCCTGCTAAACCACAACAAAGTAGCAAGACTACCAGCAACATTGTAGCGCCTAATCCTGCCGGCTTTCTCAGCTGTTTCCTGGTGGTGCATGCTCTGAGGGCTATCTGCCTTCACCCTGCACTGGAAGCCAAGAAGAAATCTCCCATGGATCGATGGAATCTTCCCCCTGCTAATGCAGGCACCAAATTTCTGCATCACCGGTCCTCTGGGTACCCTCTCATCTTGACAAGCGTGGTCCCTGGAACACAGGAGCTGGATCCAAAAGACCCCGACAATCTAGTGGTCCTTCTGTCCAAATTTGGTGGAGGTAAGTCCTTGCCTCCCCACGCCAGACCGTAATCTTGTGCACTGCGTGATCTGCAGCTGCTAGGGCTTCTGTGCACTCCCAGCGATTCTCTACACACTACACTAGCCCTGGGGTCCATTCGTGGTTCGCATTACACTTTTGGAGTATATGGTTTGTGTTGCCCCTAGGCCTATTGTCTCCTATTGCATTCTATTGTGTCCTACAGTGTTTGCACTACTTTTCTAACTGTTTACTTACCGGATTTTGGTTTGTGTGTATATTTTGTGTATTTTACTTACCTCCTAAGGGAGTAGATCCTCTTAGATACCTTTGGCATATTGTCACTAAAATAAAGAACCTTTATTTTTAGTAACTGAGTTTTGTGTTTTCTTATGATATAGTGCTAAGTGATTTAAGTGGCACAGTAGGAGCTTTGCATGTCTCCTAGTTCAGCCTAAGCTGCTCTCCTAATAAGGGATAACTGGACCAGGCACAAAGTGTAAGTACCATCAGGTACCCACTATAAGCCAGGCCAGCCTCCTACACCTAGTCTTCTCCAATACTTTTGGTATTAAGTGGGTCGGACGGAGGAAAGATATAGGCAAATCTCCCTGACCAGTATAGTGACAGGGCATTCCCCTCTGATGGGGGTGTGGAAACCTGGAGGCGAAGAGTTGCCATTTTTATTTTCTGCTGATGTGAAGAAGTTGATGGTTGGTGTGCCCCAAATCCCAGAAGATTTTTTCTAAGCTCTTTTATTTTATCTCCCATTCGTGTGTGCTGCTGTCCTGCCTGCTCAGTCTGCCCAACTCTATGTTGTCCTTCCCCCGTCGGCCGACCAACTGTTTGTAAGTTGACCCCTTGTGGTATCGCCCATTTCCATATTTCTTGGGCTAGTTTGCTTAGGGTAAAGGGCTTGGTGCCCCCTTGTTTGTTTAGGTAGAACATTGCTGTTGTATTGTCTAGATTAGTATGTCTTACTTGTGTTTTAAAAGCTTTCAGGGCTAGTAACGCTCATCATCTCTAGGAAAAGCATGTGTTTTATTGCATCTGCCCTGCTCCCCTGGCTTCGAATTCTTGAGTCGTCTGTGTGTGCTCCCCATCCCTTGTGAGAAGCACCTGTTGTGATGGTTACAGATGTAGCTGTAGTCTTGAAAGTCGTCCCCTTGGATATGACTTTGGATGCCCAGCAATGTTTATCCTTCTGTATTTCTTTGTTACAACCGCTAGATCCTCCCAACTCCCAGTGGCTTGGGACCAGTTGTTGCCTAGCCATTCATGGAATGGCCACATGTGGAGTCTCACATGGGATAGGAGGGGAAATACAGGATGCCATCATACCCATTAGTTTCATGACTGTCCTGTAAGAGATCGACCCCTCTGGTAAAGACAAGTTTGCTCTGTGATAGACTGCCGTCTCTTCTGGGTAGGGTATGCATGTGCTCTCCCTGCATCCAGTCTGCCTCCTAGGAAATTCTTCTCCAGTTGTGGCCTTGGGGATGATTTCTTGTGGTTTATGCTGAAACCCAGCTTTTGTAGGCTTGAGATCACTGTGAATATCCATTTGACAATTCTCTTTTGTAGTTGCTTTTATTAGCCGGTCATCCAGGTAGGGGTATATATGAATCCACTTCTTTCTTAGGAATGCCGCAACTGCTGCCAGGCATTTTGTAAAAGCCTTTGGTGCTGACTTTATTCCAAAGGCTAAGACCTTGATTTGACAGTGAACCTTCTCAAGTACGAACCCGAAGTATTTATGTGCTTAATTCATAGGTATGTGCAAATAGGTGTCCTTTAGGTCTATGGTTGCCATGTAGTCCCCCTTTTGTAGGAGTGGAATTACCTCTTGTAGGGTTGTCATCTGGAAAAGTTGTGTGCAGATCAATTTTATAACTTGAGGTACAGTATCAGACTTAGTGTAAAGTCTAGTTTTGGTAACAGAAAGTAGGGTGAGTAGTTTCCCTTGTTTAACTTCTCCTTTGGCACTCTTTCTATCGCATCTTTTTGCAGGAGTTTTTACTTCTTTCCTTAGTAGTACCAGTTCTATTCTCAGATCTCTTTTCTTCTTTGGTGGGTTTGGTGTTGGTGGGTTTTTGAGTTCTATACAGTAGTCGTGGTGTACCACGTTTAAAACCCAATTGTCTGTGGTAATCTTTTCCATTCTTGTGGGTATTGTGCTATTTCACCCCCTCCCCTAATCAGTGTTGTGTGTGGGCTTTAGAGTATTTCCGAGTCAACTGGATAGTCGTCCTCCTCTGGAGGGTTGGCCCCTCGCTCTCCCTTCACCTCGAAGAGGCTGTTTTGCGGGATGTTGACATTGCTGGTATCCTGTTTGTTAGCCAGTCTAGAGCAGTCACTTCCTCTTTAACGTCTGTCCTTGTAAAAGGTTCTGGTAGGATTTTGAATTGTTTTAGCGGGTCAAACTCCTTTCTGCATTGTAGGAGTGCTGCCATTTCAGCCTCTAGTCGACGCCGCTTCTTCTCCAAACCCAATGCCTTTTCGACATCCTGTGTCGTCGATGATCTCTTTTTAGGTGTCGGCTGTTCTTCCGCTGACGGTTTTGGGGTTCACCTGTGGAGGTTTTTACCTCTTTCGGCATTCTACCTTCTTCAGTCTCCCTGGTGTGGGATCCGTGGGCCCCCTCTGTTCGTGGCTGACCCTAGAACATAGTTTTCTTGGACACTGGGGCTGCCTTTTAAGACTTTTTGTAAGGGATTTCTTTCTCTGAGGTTTTCAGCACTCTTTACCTTTTCAAGTCTCCTTTCAATATCCATCGCTTTCTTCAGCATGTGTTTTTTCTCGCCGTCCCACTCGAGATTTCTGGGCTAGTTTACAGCTTCCTTGTCCATTTCACTCAGGCAACCAAACACACAGGATACTCAGTCACTCCTGCACTCTTCCGCAAAGTGAATTGTTCCTCTTGGGCTGGATGGCCGGAAGGACTGACACTTACATTACAAAAGGCTAGGGGCCTGCCTTCACTCAATGGACTGACAAACCCCCTACTGGGACCCTGGCAGACAGACCTGCACTGAAAGGGGACATTGTGCACTTCAAAACCACTCTTTCAAGTCTCCCCCACTTCAAAGGCACTTTTGAGTATATAAACTGGGTCCCTGACCCAACCTTATCAGACACTTCTGGACCCGAACATGCAACCTTTCAAGAGGAACTGTCGGGCTGCTCAAAGGACTCATTTGGGCAGCCCTGCTGCCCTCTGATTTGGCTGAGAAGTGCTCTCCAAGGGCTTAGATTGAGCTTGCCTCCTGCTCTCTGAAGTCTCAGGACCACAAAGATTTCATCTGTTCAAGGTACTCCCTTGTGTGCCAAAAAGCTACCAGAAACAACGCACAGCCCACCTTGATAGGAGAAAATTGCTGCACAGCCAAACCGGAACGACGCAGCCCAACTTCCAAGAGAAGACGTAATGCAGCGCCTGCCGTGCGACAGGAAATTCGACGCATTGCCCTATTGGATTGACGCAACACCTGTGACTTCGTCCCGCACACTCAGGATTTACACGCATAGTCCCTGGGTTCAAAAAGATCCCCGCATCAAAGTGAGGAACCAAGACTGCTCAATGGAAATCAACGCAAAGGCCCTTGCAGCGTGGAAAGAAACGCATAGTCTGTGCCGCATCGGAAATTATGACGTGCACCCTATTTTTCCACGCATCTCCTCCCCTGCGGTCTCTGGGCATGTTAATTTTGCCGCAAACAAGAGACAACGGTTGATTTCTAAGATTTAAGACTTTTTAATATTACAAAAGTGATATCTCAACATGTGCTTATTGGATCTTTATCATTTTGACCTTAATCTAAGACAAATAGCTTATATTTTTCTAAACCTGTGTGGTGTAATTCTGTGGTGTTTTTACTGTTACTGTATTATTTATTGCACAAATACTTTACACATTGCCCTCTACGTTAAGCCTGACTGCTCAGTCCCAAACTACCAGAGGGTGGGCACAGGATAATTTGGATTGAGTTTGACTTACCCCGACTAGGATTGTGGTCCCTATTTGGGCAAAGGTGCATACCACTGCCAACTAGAGACCCCATTTCTAACAGCTATGCATTGCTGCATGGTGTTCCTCTCTCTGCTTTCAGTGCGCCTGGAGTGTTTTGGGTACAAAAGCGGCGCAGGCGTCGCATCCCTCGTCCCTGCGGTCTCTTGGCAGGCAAGCGGGGGTTCTTCTATAACCCCTACCTTACTTCATTTTGCTGCCACGTGCATATTCCGCCAGCATCCCCTGCAGGAGGATATGTTCAGCGGTTCCCTTCGTATGCTAAGCAGTTCTCTTCTCAATGTTGCTCGTCTCTTCCCTCGTTCAGCAATATTTTACTAAAAAATACCTTGATGTTTCCTGCTTTTTTTCGGTGCTGTCCCAAAACCTTTTAAGCGCCTATTTTTTCTTCCAGCCCCAATGTTGGAAAAAATAATTTGAAGATGGCTACCACGAACAGGATCTTTCAGGGTGCTGTCTGACATCACATAGGGGACGGACCAAGAACCAAATAGTACTTGCCGATGGCCAAGGAGAAAAAGAAAAAAAAAGGAAAGAGGAAAGAATTCCGGACCCAACCACTACATGGCAGAATAATGCACAGCATGTTAATCTAGAAAAGGATTCATGCTGCAAAACATCATTTGAGGTTAACAGGAAATCCACTGGGGAAACAATTGCTTGAGGTGTGTCCTTTAAGGTAGGAGAGTAGTCTTTAACTGAGGAGAGAGAAGTGTTAGACAATAAGGCTGATCGTCTCCTATGTCTGGAAGTAGAATCATGTGATCTCCTGGTCCGTGATGTGGACCTGGTTCTAGATGTTGCTTTAGATCTAGATCTATGATGTAGAGGACTCCTTGATCTGTGAAGAGACCTGGTTGTGACAGGCAGGTGCAAACCCTTCATCTAAGGTACTGATGGTGTTGTCTGATGAGACGGTGTCCCTTTAGGAGATAGGGTATTTGGCTCGACTCTTGATGGAGACTCTGTACGTGAACACTCCAAGTCCAAAGTGTGAGGAGCATGTTTTTTCTGTAAGCTCTCTAGCCAACATAGTGAGATGTTTAATGACTAAGAAGGAGGTTTAGATGGCAGCAGCTGAACCTATGCCTACATCAATCATCGCTTATCCCTCGATGCCTTCGAAATACAAGATGTCTACTGTTTCTCGTTTGACATTGTGTGGACTTTCGCCACCCGCCTCACCGTCTACCTTTCTCATGTCAATTAATAGCTCCTGGCCATTGACAGCGAGTCAGATGGCGATACAAACAAACAATGACTTAAGTCTGACAACGCTGAATGGTGTTTTCTGCCTGCCAATGGTGATGGTGATTGAGACTGGAGTCTCGAGGTCAGGTGACGAGTGCTCTATGACGTCAGATTATTAGTCGACCCCATCTTCGATGGTTAACAAACGGGTACTTTCTCCGTTCACGTCATCTCTCTCAAAGTCGACCAGAACCGCCTTTTTTGGTGTCCGTCACAAGATCTTCCTCTGTGGGGAGTTTTTAGATGAGGATAAGGCTCTCTGGAGGAAGGCTGAGGCTCTTCAAAGCCTCTTGATGACCCAGTTGTTCCTTTCTCTTGCAGTTCATGAAGCCAGATCTTTGCTCTGTCCTTTAGAGTGTACCTGGACAGCATCTGACAACAAGGACAGGAGAAAGAATGAAGGAACTCTGGCAGACTGAGTGAGGATCAGTATTAATGTTCTCCCCACAGGATGGGCACTTCACAAAAAGTGAAGGCATCTGACAAAAAGCTGATCTCTAATCTAGGTACTGAGATTGTTCAAAATATGTTAACTTGAAAGTTGAAAAAAATGGGTTTTCTGACAATTGTGTCAAAAAAGGCAGACCTCAGTTCTCTTCGATCAAAGCAGTAGGAGGCGGAAAAATGAACTGATCTGTCGCCTGTGAGGCATTATTACATATATGGGGTACTTTGAAGATTAATAGCACTGTGCCCGTTTTCTCTGTTATTCTTTGAGTGGCAGTCTACTGACTAACAATGTCTCATATTCCTTTTCCTTTTAAACATAAGTTTGTGAGATATTTCTATGATCATTTTCTTTCAATGACGAGCTGTGGTAATTGAATATTTGTTTAAAATGAAAACTAAATGTAATCTGCCCATTTTTAGTCTTTTTCACAGGATGGAGAGCTATATATGTAGAGAGGTGTGTGTGTATAGAGGTGTGTGTGTATAGAGGTGTGTGTGTATAGAGGTGTGTGTGTATAGAGGTGTGTGTGTATAGAGGTGTGTGTGTGCAGAGGTGTGTAGAGGTGTGTGTGTGTGCAGAGGTGTGCAGAGGTGTGTGTGCAGAGGTGTGCAGAGCTGTGTGTGTGTGTGTGTGTGTGTGCAGAGCTGTGTGTGTGTGTGTGTGTGTGTGTGTGTGTGTAGAGCTGTGTGTGTAGAGGTGTGTGTGTAGAGGTGTGTGTCTGTGTAGAGGTGTGTGTCTGTGTAGAGGTGTGTGTCTGTGTAGAGGTGTGTGTCTGTGTAGAGGTGTGTGTCTGTGTAGAGGTGTGTGTGTGTAGAGGTGTGTGTGTGTAGAGGTGTGTGTGTGTAGAGGTGTGTGTGTGTAGAGGTGTGTGTGTGTAGAGGTGTGTGTGTATGTGTAGAGGTGTGTGTGTGTGTAGAGGTGTGTGTGTGTGTGTAGAGGTGTGTGTGTAGAGGTGTGTGTGTGTGTGTAGAGGTGTGTGTGTGTGTGTAGAGGTGTGTGTGTAGAGGTGTGTGTGTGTGTAGAGGTGTGTGTGTGTGTGTAGAGGTGTGTGTGTAGAGGTGTGTGTGTGTGTGTGTAGAGGTGTGTGTGTGTGTGTAGAGGTGTGTGTGTGTGTGTAGAGGTGTGTGTGTGTGTAGAGGTGTGTGTGCGTGTGTGTAGAGGTGTGTGTGCGTGTGTGTAGAGGTGTGTGTGCGTGTGTGTAGAGGTGTGTGTGCGTGTGTGTAGAGGTGTGTGTGCGTGTGTGTAGAGGTGTGTGTGCGTGTGTGTAGAGGTGTGTGCGTGTGTGTAGAGGTGTGTGTGCGTGTGTGTAGAGGTGGGTGTGTGTGTGTAGAGGTGGGTGTGTGTGTGTAGAGGTGTGTGTGTGTGTGTGTATATAGAGGTGTGTGTGTATATAGAGGTGTGTGTGTATATAGAGGTGTGTGTGTGTGTGTGTGTGTGTGTGTGTGTGTGTGTGTGTGTGTGTGTGTGTGTGTGTGTGTGTAACAATTGTTGGAAGCCATGTTGAGACTGCTTTAGCCGAGTCCCTGAAAGAAAGAAAAAAGATTAAATATTTAAATACAAAAAAAAAAAAAAAAAGCCAGGGCAGGTTCACCCGGATCCTTATCTCTGGTGCTGGGGTCTCAGAGGGACAACCCAGAGCAAAAAAGAAAAAAAAGAAAAGAAGAAAAAAATGCATTTTTTCCAAAACATCTTCAGCAGTCATCGCAGCACATCTGCTGGAAAATAAATAAAAAAATTATAATAATTGTAAAAAAGCTTGTTTCTGTAAAGCCCCCGGGTGGGCCAGGTCCCAGGGCATTCAATTTTTTTTTTTTTGGGGGGGGGGGGGGGACATCACCACCATAAAGGAATGGAAGAGAGAGATTGTCATTGCAATAGTCTCTCCATACAATGACTTCAAAAAGTCAGACAGCAAGATATTTGGTACGACAGTTACAAGTACTTTTGGAAGCAGAGCGAAACAGTCACTTCTGGGCTAATGGTCAAGGTCTTGTGCTGCCATTCAGTAGGCTGAAGGTTCAAATCCTAGTATTGCCTGGCAGTGTGTGTGTTTATTTAGTAGTGTTTTGATTGTTAAACCTTCGTAGTGAATCACAAGTGAGGGCTGACTGTCATAGGAAGCATCACCGTAAGGAGTCACCTATGGCTTAAAGGTAAAGTTAACATACCCACACACTGAAAGTTGAGGGTTCAACTCCATATGTGTCCATGGCTATTTTCCTTCTTTAATTTCTTTTTAAATTTCCAAAATTTCCAATTTTAAAGATGAAAACTGAAAAGTGATCACACTCTAATTTACAAATACATTTTTCTTTTTATTTTATCCAGCAATATCTCCTAAGTATTTAATTCAACGAAGCCCAAAAAAATACTTTCTCCCTCTTTCTCTCTCTCTCTCAATTTCTCTTTCAATCTTTCTCCCACTCACTCAGACCCCCAGGCATCCACTCCCAGACAAATTGAAATCCTCAGAGACCCACACAGACACTCACACAGCCACTCACACAGCCACTCTCACATCCAGATACACCCTCACATACATATTCTCATACACAGAGACAGGCCACAGCCAACTCCCATCACGCACTGCCTAAGGCAGTGTACGGCGGCGTGGTTAGGGGGATTGGCCACAGGCCAGGCCCTGTGACCAACCCCCATTGCGCACTAAGGAGGGGTGGGTGCAGGGCCTGGCCATAGGCCAGGTCTAGCAGCCAACCCCAGCCATGCTCAGCCAAAGGCTGTGCACAGCAGTAGTAGGATTAATGTACAGTGATGAAAATTACTTTACATAAAAACTTTTTTTTTTTTTTTTTAATCTGTGAAAAAAAAGGAATGGTTTCTTACCTGTAACTCCAGTTCTCTCGTAGGGGTATTTCCATGATAGTCATAAGCACTGAATAGTTCCGCGCGCCTGCGGGGACCCCGGAGCACTGATGTGAAGTATATTCTTAAGTGCAAACACCAGCCGTTTGAAGAAAAGGTCTGTCAAAAAACACTTAAGAATAACATTGTGCAGCCTATGTGAACAGCTACACGGGCCAAATTGTTGAAAAGAAAATCAATAGTAGTGTAAATTCATGTTCAAACACCTATTTATTCTAGAAATGTAATAACAAATACATTCTCCTACTTTATTTACACCTCTGATGAGAATAAAACAATGCAGGGCAGTGGAGCCCATAGGCTGCCATTATACAGAATGTAAATAGAGCTGTGCCTTTAAGAAAGCAAAGTCTTCCTGTATCCCATCATGGACAGCAACAGGCAGTTGCCTCAGTTCTTTTTGAAGGCTTTTAACCTGGAACCAGCTTTGTTGGAGTACCAACATCAACCATATTTATGGCAACTGTTTCTATGTGAACTCCACCGGGGAGGAGGGAGGGTTGCTTATGACTATCATGGAAATACCCCTACGAGAGAACTGGAGTTACAGGTAAGAAACCATTCCTTCTCTCGTAGGGGATTTCCATGTATAGTCATAAGCACTGAATAGAGTAGCAAGCCCATCCCCATAACCGCGGTGGAGCAGACAGAAAGAAATAGTGCCAAAACACTAAAGTTATGCAAATAAGTTCTTAAGCAAGGCCTGTCCAACCTGTGCATCCGCCCTAGCGTCTGTATCAAGGCAGTAATGCTGAGTAAAGGTATGGACAGACTTCCAAATGGCAGCCTTGCATATTTCTGCCAAAGGTATATTTCTCATTAAGGCTGTAGTAGCTGCCTTCCCTCTAGTAGAGTGGGCTTTTGGCCTACCACCGAGGGACTTGTTCGCTAACTGATAACATAACATTATACATGAAACAATCCACCTGGATAGTGATTGCTTAGACGTACCCAACCCTGTTCTAAGTGGGCCATAGTTAACAAAAAGCTGTTGTGATTTACGTAAGCATTTTGTCCTGTCCAAGTAAAATTTCAAAACCCTCTTTACATCCAGAGAGTGCAGCGTTCTCTCAGCAGGAGTAGCTGGATTTTGAAAGAAAGTTGGAAGTGAAATGGTTTGATTCACATGAAAATCAGAGACGACTTTCGGTAAAAATTTTGGATGAGTTCTCATTACCACTTTCGCAGAATGAAAAACCGTGTAGGGTTCCTGAGAGCAAAGGGCTTGGATTTCACTGACCCTACGCGCTGAAGTGATTGCCACCAGAAAAGCAGTTTTCCATGTGAGATGTTGAAGCGATGCCTTATGTATTGGCTCGAATGGAGGTAGCATCAGGCGCGATAGGACAACATTCAATTCCCATGGAGGAGACGGCCTTCTAATGGGGGGAAAAACCTTTTTTAAACCCTCCAGGAAGTCTTTAATAATTGGGATTCGAAAAAAGGAAGGCTGTGATGGGCTCTTCCTGTATGCTGTTAGAGCCGCCAAATGTACCTTTATTGATGATAATTGTAAGCCCGATTTTGCCAATGTTAGGAGGTATGGCAGAATAGACTTCTCCACAGGATATCGGGTCAATGTTGTTGTCTAAACACCACACACAAAATCTCTTCCACTTGCTTGCATAAGTGGATCGTGTGGAAGGGCGCTTAGCTTCTCTCAGGATTTCCATACAGTCCTGAGGTAAGTTCAAGTGTCCATATTGCACTAGCTCAGGAGCCATGCTGCCAAACTCAGTGATGAGAGGTTGGGATGAGATATCTGCCCTCCGAACTTCGTGAGCAGGTCCGGACGATAAGGGAGCCCGATGTGTGGTTTGAGTGACCGGTGAAGGTGGTCTGGGAACCACCATTGTCGTGGCCATTCCGGAGCAATCAGGATCATTTTGGACTGAGCATTGGATAACTTCTGGAGGACCGCCGGAATCAGGGGAAGTGGTGGAAAGGCGTAAAGAAATGTTCCTGACCAGTTTATCCACAGGGCATTCCCCAGTGTCCCTGGATGGTAATATCTGGAGGCGAAGTTTTGGCATTTTTTGTTTTCTGGGGTTGCGAACAGGTCTATAGAGGGGGAACCCCATAGTGCGAAAATGGAATGAACGACGTCGTCGTGTAGAACCCACTCGTGGTTCTCGTCCATTACTCGGCTGAGAGCATCCGCTTGCACATTCTGGATGCCCGGCAGGTGAGTTGCTACTAGCGACATGTTCCTGGCTAGAAGCCAATGCCAGATTGTCTGAGCCTCCCTGGATAAAATCCTGGACCTGGTGCCTCCTTGTTTGTTTACATAGTACATGGTGGCCACGTTGTCCGTCTGAAGAAGGAGAGTTTCCGCTCTCAGAGAGGGAAGGAAAGCTTTGAGCGCAAGGTGGACCGCTCGAAGTTCCAGCAGGTTGATGTGATAGAGACTCTCTTTCTGTGACCACTTGCCTTGGACTCGAAGATGTCCCATGTGCGCTCCCCATCCGAGCAGTGACGCATCTGTTACAATGGTTTGAGCTGGAGGCTGTCGTTGGAACGGAATCCCCACCAAGAGATTGTCGGGTAGACACCACCACTTGAGGGACTGTAAGGCGTGGGGAGAAAGGAGGACTTTGTTCTCCCATTCGTTCATTAGTTGACTCCATTGATCCTCCAGGTTTTCCTGTAATGGTCTCATATGGAGGCGAGCATTGGGAACGAGATGGATACAAGACGCCATCGAGCCCAGTAGGGAAGCTATTACTCTTGCAGTGGTCTGTGGAGCCTCTTGCAGTTGTTTGCACTTTTGGAGAATCGATAATCGTCGTTCCTCCGAAGGAAACACCTTTCCTAGATTTGTATCTATAATGGCTCCTAAGTAATGCAACCTCTGAACCGGTGTTGCTGTGGATTTCAGGAGATTTACTTGAAGACCGAGTTTCTGTAACAGCTGTAGAGGCCATTTGAAATGTTGTTGCGTCTCTAGATAACTGGAGGCCTTTATGAGCCAATCGTCTAGATAGGGGTAGACAAAAATTCGATGCTTCCTCAAATGGGCGGCTACCACCGCCATGCATTTGGAAAAAGTCCTCGGCGCTGATTTTAGGCCGAAGGGCAGAACCGCAAATTGGTAATGATGTTTTCCGACGGTGAACCTTAGGAATTTTCGATGTTTCTTGGCCACCGGAATATGAAAATAAGAGTCGCAAAGGTCTACTGCACAGAGCCAGTCGCCCTGACGAAGATGTGAGTAAATTTGGTGCAAGGATAGCATCCTGAATTTCTCTTTGCGAATCCACTTGTTTGCTGTCCTTAGGTCTAAAATGGGACGAAACTCTTGCTTGTCTTTTTTTGGCACAAGGAAATACCTCGAATAAATCCCCTTCCCTTGCTGGCTGATCGGGACGGGTTCTATGGCTCTTTTTTGCAATAGGATGGTGACTTCTAACTGAAGAGCTTCGAGGTGTCGGTTGGTTGTTTTGGGTGGAACAGATGGTGGAGGACTGGTGAATCGGAGAACGTAACCATGTCTCACAATATTCAAAACCCAGGCGTCTGATGTGATGCGTAGCCACTCGTCCAGATGATTTGAGATACTTCCCCCTACCGGAGTGGGTAACGGAGGAGGGGGAAGCGAAGATTCAGGGCTTAGACGCGGGCACCTGTCGAGGTGTCTGGGTCTGAGGTGTTGAACGACCCCTTGTCGACCTTCTGGAGAAGCCCCTCTGATGCTGCTGCTGCTGCTGTTGCTGAGGGCGTGAAGACGTCCAATGTGGAGTCTGATACCTGTGGGTGAACAGTCTTCTTTGATATGGGCGGAATCCTTTTCGCTGTTCTTTAGGTCGCTCCATGCCTACCGCTTTCAGGATATCCAGCTCCGACTTCATTCTGGCCATCTCGTCATCGGCATGAGAGCCGAACAAAGTGGAGCCTGAGAAAGGTAGGTTCTGTATCCTCTGCTGTGCTTCGGGTTTAAGCGATGTAAGCCGCAGCCATGCATGTCTCCTGAGCGCGATACCATGAGCATAGTTATGTGCGGATAGTGTTGAAGAATCCGCCGCAGCACTTATAATCTGGTTAGAAACCATAGCTCCCTCGCTCACGACCTCTAGGAAATCTTCCCTTTTGTCCCTAGGGAGATGCTCCGCGAACTGCAGTATAGAGTCCCAGAGGGATCGATCATATCTCCCTAATAAAGCAGTGGCACTGGCTGCTTTCATGGTGATGGATGCCGTTGAGCATACTTTTCTTCCTGCAGCATCGATCTTTCTGCTCTCTTTGTCTGGAGGAGCAGAGGAAGACGGTGACGTCGAATGCGATTTCTTCGCTGCCACTGTAACTACCGAGTCTGGTACTGGGTCCGACCTCAAGAATAGAGGATCTTGCTCTGGTGGACGGTACTTTTTAATGAGTCTGGAAGGAGCAGACTTTGTTGTAGCCGGCGTGAGAAAAATGTCCATTGCTGGCTCAATAAGACCCGGAACCAGTGGAAGTAAAGGTCGTGAAGATGTCTTTTGATGCAAGGTCTCAAAGATCACTGATGTCGATGGGGCCGGAGCTGCTAGCGGGATATTCAGCTTGGTTGCCCCTCTCACTAAGACCTCCTGAAATGTGTTGACATCATCTATGGGGGACACTCTTGGGGACGGTGAGTCCGATAAGGTTGGAGAGTAGTCCCGTGTGGACGATGAAGAATGTCCATGATGTGATTCCTGACGACGGTGCCTAGAGGTAGATGTACGCCTCGACGAATATCCAGAACGCCCTGCAGATCGCGTTGGGGTCCTCGGAACAGGCTCTGGAGGAGGCGCCGGAAGAGGAGCCGTAGGTGTTACCGGCGTCTGTGGTAACGGCGACTGCCTTTGCGAGAGCTGTGGCGATGCTGGAAGTAGGATAAGCGAGGCCGAGGATTCCGAGGTTGTATAAACCCTTCTAGGCCTCTTAGATGGTCTTCTCGACGTCGAAGCACTCCTCGACGTCAAACTGCGGTGACGGCGAGTGCCTCTAGACGTCGACTCGTCTCGCCACTGCGAACCTCTCGACGACGACCCTCGACGTCGGTGCAGTGACGGTGAACGCCTCCGACGGCGGCGACCCAGATCCTCTCAACGTCGGGTGTCTTCGCCGCCTCGACGGCGAAATAGCTGTCGACGGCGAACGATGTCTTTTTCTCGCCGGCGAACCACTCCTCGACGGCGAACATGTTGGCGCCGTTCCCTGCTTCGACGTCGACGCTCTCAACGTCGTCGGAGATCTATGTGTTTTTCAGCAGGTCTGGAAGGAGTCATGGAGGAAACAGGTTGAGCCCTGGTAGAAGCCTGACCTTCTCCTCGCTCTGTAGTGGAATGGCCACTTTTTCTCCTGTCCTCTCTCGCCTGAAGTCGGATCTTCTCTCTATCACGAAGGGTTCTTCTAGAAAAGGTTTTACAAATGTCACACGACTCCGGTTTGTGGCTGGATGGAAGACAAATTATACAGACCCTATGTGGATCTGTTTTAGCCTTCTTTCTGCCACAAGAAGGACATTTATCAAAAAGTGAAGGCATTTCTAACTAGAAAAACCTCAAAATTCTGTCAGAATTTAACAGAAATCAGTAGAAAATGATCACTCAAAGGTAAAAACGTCGAGTGAAAATGAAATTCAGAAGATATTTCAATGAATTTCTGTCACAAAACGCTTTGTGAGGTAGAGCTCAATGCTTCAGGGTCCTGTCAGCAGGAGCCGGAAAAAAGAACTGAGGCAACTGCCTGTTGCTGTGCATGATGGGATACAGGAAGACTTTCCTTTCTTAAAGGCACAGCTCTATTTACATTCTGTATAATGGCAGCCTATGGGCTACACTGCCCTGCATTGTTTTATTCTCATCAGAGGTGTAAATAAAGTATGAGAATGTATTTGTTATTACATTTCTAGAATAAATAGGTGTTTGAACATGAATTTACACTACTATTGATTTTCTTTTCAACAATTTGGCCCGTGTAGCTGTTCACATAGGCTGCACAATGTTATTCTTAAGTGTTTTTTGACAGACCTTTTCTTCAAACGGCTGGTGTTTGCACTTAAGAATATACTTCACATCAGTGCTCCGGGGTCCCCGCAGGCGCGCGGAACTATTCAGTGCTTATGACTATACATGGAAATCCCCTACGAGAGAACAAAGGTTACAAGGACGTTAAAGTTAGGCTCACATTTTAAACATACAAAACCATAGAAATTCTGCAGTGATAGTTAGGTTTTTCAAGTAACTAAAGGGCACCCTCACCATGCACTTCTAATTGCCCCACAAATTACAGCAAGCATGCTATCTCTGATAACATCATTGATAACATCTATGTAATATTTGCAGTAACATTTTTGACAACAAGACTGTGCATGGCAGGCGTGAATTATAGTTTCCTTAGGGCACGAGCTATAGTTACTTGAGATAACTATAACATGAATTTCTATGCTTTTGTACTTCTAAAATGCAAGTCTAACTATAAGGTCCCAGTAACCTGTTATTTTAGTAAAAAAATATATATATATTTGTGTATATAAGTGCTCCAGGGTTCCCACACGTGGGTGTGATTATTCAGTGCTTATTACTATTGATGAGAAATAGAAACTTGGACTCCTGTGATGGGAAGTTGATTTGCGACAGTGAAGGAGATAACCAAACCCTCACCTCTTGCTCGAAATTGCTGTTACATTAAAGACCATCCATTCATGAGCTCCATCTGACTCAAGCCCCCACCATGCCTTCATCAAAGCACAAACAACCATCTCAATGCCTCCATCAACTCAGCCATATTCCTAGACACCCGAAACATGCCACCATAATGCCCCTGATCAAGAAACCATCCAGTGACCCAGCCACTTTTTTTTTTAATTATTTAATTTATTAATTTATTTTTTTTAACTACAGACCCATCTCAATCCTACCACTCCCTGCAAACGTCAGAGAGAAATTAATCAACCAATGACCTCACCGGCCACCTTGACAACCCACGCCACAAATGACATATTCGGGCCCAAACAGTACAGAAACCGCAATCATTGCTATCAAAGAAGACACCGCAGCCCTCGATCTCCTGGACCTCTCTGAAGCATTTGACACTGTTTCACACCCCGTCCTCATCAGGGGCCTGCCTACCCGAGACTAACCATCCCAGGGCCCGCTCTCCACTGGATCAGGTTCCTTAATGGATAGAACACAAGCTGTCAACATAGCAATTAACTCCTTAGAACTCAGCAAACTCATCTGTGGAGTGCCTCAAGACTCATCATTCAGCTCCACCCATTTCAAGGAACAGATAATCCATCTAGCTAATGTCATCCTTGCATACTACATCAACATCCTCTCTTTTAAAGTAAAAAAAAACAACTAATTCTCTCATCTCCGACAAAACCCCCACTACAAGAATCAAGTTAACAGCCTGCATGATTGAAGTCGCTAACTGAATGAAAGCCAACTGTCTCAAGCTCAACACTGAAAGGACAGGAGTAATGATCTTCGGCAACAGCACCTTAGAATGGGACTCCAAATGGCGACCTGCCGAGTTTGGATCCAGAACCCCCAACAAGAACTTGAGATTAACCATCAAGAGCAAACTGGACAAGACAATACAAGCCAAATCAATCAACACATTCTGCTTCCACTCCCTGAAGATGCTGATGAAGATCTTCAAATGACTCCCAAGCAACACTATAGAAACTGTAACTCACACGTAATGTTCCCTCTAATTTTTACCTCTATGTGCAGCAATAAAGGTGCTTTGTGCACTGCTGCTAAGGCTGTGTGCACTATAGAAAAGCACCAACTTAATATGCAAGCCCAAGTGGGGTGCAAGCTACCAAAATCAGTAGCATAGTAGGAACGCCATGGACCCTAATGCAAAGCAGAAAACATAATTACCCCTTCACCTCTAGGTTGGTACAAAAAGACAACCATTACAGAGGCACTGTAGCTTCTTGCACCCCTGGGCATGGGTGCCAATGCATCTTATGACCTAATAATTCTACCTATAATTGATATCTGTTCGCTATGCCACTCATATCCTATTCGCACCTTTTCTTATCCCGATCCACTGCCACTCAATCTGCCTCCCTTGTCATTTCCATCCTCCCATTTTTTGTTTTTCTTTGCTCCTTTCTCCTTCTTACCCTCCCCACTTTTCTTTCTCTATTTCCGCTGCTTCTGTCTCCCTCACAAACTCCATCTCTCAATCCTCTTCTCATTCCACTCTCTATCAAATCTCTATCTTGACAATGTTTCTCTCTCTCTCTCTCATCTCGTTCCTCTCTCCTTGTCCCCGATTATCTCATTTATCACCTTTTGGTCTACGCATCACCTTTTAGTTTTATCGTCACTTCATTCCTTTCTATTTCCCTCCCTTTGTTCTCTCCTTTCTATGTTTCACTCTCCTTACTTTTCGACTTCATTTCTTACTTATTTACTTATTCCTTTTTCTGTCTCGCTTCTAGGAGAATACAAACCATCCAGATCTCAGCAGCAAGCCATCCTCCACCTCCCACAGAGAACTCACACAAAACCTCAGGGGGACTAAACTGGCTCCAAAATACACAAATGAATTAAATGTAAAATCCTCACACATGTTCAAGACACGACAACTCAGGCCCCTCCTGCCTGAACAGTCACATCGCCTTCCACCAACCACCCACACTGCTCCAAAGGGCTCCTTCCCGCACACATCCCACATCTCCATAGACCCACATCAGGAGGACAGGGGTTCTCTTACACAGGGGTGTGGAATTTAACAAAATATCTACCTGTCCTTGGGACAGGGTGCTTCAAAAAGCTACTGGTCCTGTTAAAAAAAAACAAAAAAAACAAATCTACTTGTTCCTTCACTGCCATGTAGTGCAGTGACAAATTATGGCAGCAATATGATTATGTAAAACCTCCGACAATAGCCTCTCTGATTATGCTAGGACTAATACTATAGTAGGGACTGAACACTAGCAATTTCAAGCCGTATAAGAGCAATTTCCTTATCTTGCCACCTTTCCACAGATCAACGTAGTGAGGAGCTGGAGAAAGCAGTAACGAATAGTTCAAAGGCTAGAATGCCTTTGGACCTGCGCAAACCTAATAAACTTGCATGTGTTAAGGATTTTCAGCAGTACTTAAATCTTTTTTCCATACTGAGAAAGATTGAATAATTATTCCTGACAAGGCAGAAGGATAAGTTACTTACCTGTAAATCCTAGTTCTCTTCCAGGGGTATCCTCATCAAAGTCAAACATTGAATATTCCCGCCCTTGTGCGGGGACCCCGGAGCATATATAAAATATACACATATTATACATGTGTAACAAACAGTCATGCAGGCTATCATGTTAAAAACAGGCTAAAATGCTTTATTTCTATGAAGTTTTTTTTTTTTTTTATATTAAATACTACAATAGAGCATAAATATGTACCCAAGCTCCTAAAACTAGGCTTAGGGAAGTAAGCAGTAGCAAACTCTAGAGAAAAAAATAGAAAAAACTGCATTGAAAAACAATGAAGCATTCTTAGCCAATAGGCTGCATGCAGGTTAACACAGGGGAACCATAAAAACTTTGGCACCGTGCCTTTAAGACCCTGAGCACCTCCAGTATCCCACCATGCCTTAGGGGTGAAGGAAAGGTGACAGTTGGTTCACAGTTAGGTCAGTTCTTTTTACGGTGACAATTTGTATAACTGATTCCAGACACAGTCTGTCCTGCACTTCTAGGAGACGTGCGTCCGGGGAGGAGGGTGGGTTGTTTATGACTTTGATGAGGATACCCCTGGAAGAGAACTAGGATTTACAGGTAAGTAACTTATCCTTCTCTTCCAGGGGATCCTCATCAATAGTCATAAACATTGAATAGATTAGCAAGCCCATCCCTAAACCCAGCGGACTGTCCGATAGAAGTGCAGGAATAAATATGTCTTACGCAAATAGATTTCTTAGAGAGGCCTGCCCCACTTGGGCATCCGCTCTTGCATCTGAGTCTAAACAATAATGTCTTGTAAACGTATGGACAGACTTCCATGTAGCAGCCTTACAAATCTCAGATATCGGAACACTGTTAAGGAGAGCAGCAGTAGCCGCTTTACCCCTTGTGGAATGCGCTCTAGGCCGCGCTAGTAATTGTTTATTAGCTAGCTGGTAAGTATTAACAATACAAGAAACTATCCATCTTGATATTGTTCGCTTAGATGCTGCCTCTCCTGTCCTTAAATGACCATAGTTTACAAACAAGCGGTTAGAGTGTCTAATCGATTTTGTCTTGTCCAGATAAAATTTCAGCACTCTTTTCAAGTCTAATGAGTGCAATGCTTTCTCTGCCGGAGTCTCCGGATTGGGAAAGAACGTCGGTAAAGATATGGTCTGATTAATATGGAATTCTGACACCACCTTCGGAAGGAAAGATGGGTGAGTTCGAAGAACCACTCTATTGTCATGAAAAACCGTGTACGGTTCTTTTGAAGACAAGGCCTGGATTTCACTGACCCTCCTCGCTGAAGTAATGGCCACTAGAAAAGCCGTCTTCCACGTAAGGTGTTGTAAAGAGGCCTTATGTATAGGCTCGAAAGGAGGGCCCATAAGTTTTGCCAGGACTATGTTCAGTTCCCATGGAGGAGAAGGCCTCCGAATTGGCGGAAAAACTTTCTTCAAACCCTCTAAGAAATCCTTGACTACAGGTTTTGTAAAGAAGGATTCCTGAGAAGGTGACTTGCGATAGGCTGTAATAGCAGACAAATGTACCTTAATAGATGATACCTGCAGACCGGACTTCGCTAGATGAAGCAAATAGGTCAGTATGACATCCTCCTGCGCCCGTATGGGATTATGACCTTTCTGACAGCACCATATGTAGAATCTCTTCCACTTAAAAGCGTAAGAACGCCGCGTGGAAGGCCGTTTGGACTCTTTCAAGATGTTCATGCACTCCTGCGAGAGCCCTAGGTGCCCATAGTGCAGGAATTCAGGAGCCATGCTGTTAAGCTCAGAGAGGGTAGGTTGGGATGTAGAATCCTGCCCTCCATTCTGCTCAGAAGATCCGGTCTGCACGGCAGCCTCCTGTGAGGTTTTTCCGACAGGTTGAGGAGATCCGTGTACCAGAACTGTCGGGGCCATTGTGGCGCTATAAGAATCATTCTGGTCCTGGATCTGTAAAGTTTGCTGATCACTGCCGGAATGAGGGGAATCGGCGGAAAAGCGTAAAGAAATATCCCTGACCAGTCGATCAACAGGGCATTCCCTCGAGATCCCGGACGGTAGAACATGAATGCGAAGTCTGGGCATTTCTTGTTTACTTCGTCTGCGAAGAGATCCAGTTGAGGCCGACCCCATTGCGCGAAGATGTATTCTGCGACTTCGCCTTGTAGGACCCAATCGTGAACTTCCTCCAGGTGTCTGCTTAGAAAGTCTGCTTCCACGTTCTGCTGACCTGGCAGGTGAACTGCTGTAATTGACATTCCTCTGGCCAGGAGCCAATGCCATATCGCTTGGGACTCTCGCAATAGGGGTAGGGACCACGTTCCCCCTTGTTTGTTCAAGTAATACCCGTAATACCCGACGTATTGTCCGTCTGTATCAAGAGAGTTTTCCCCTGAATTAGCGCTATGAAAGACTTGAGAGCCGAGTTCTAGCAGATTGATGTGGTACTGCTTTTCCTTGTCTGACCACAGACCCTGCGCTTGAAAAGGACCCAAATATGCCCCCCATCCCTGAAGAGATGCATCCATTACTAGGGTGTCGGATGGAAGCACCTGGTGAAACGGAGCACCCACTGACAGATGAGGTCTGTGCATCCACCATCTCAATGACTGAAGTGCTACCGCCGGTAGCCGCACCGTGTCCTCCCAGCGACCTGTTCTTTGGCTCCAGTTGGTCTCCAATGCCTCTTGGAGGGGTCTCATGTGGAGTCTGGCATTTGGGACAATAAAAATGCACGATGCCATGGAGCCCAGCAGTGATGTCACCTGACGTGCCGTAGGTGCGCTGGCTCTCAACAGGTCCTGGCACTTCCTATCTATTGAGGATAGTCGTTCCTCCGAAGGATACACTTTTTGGAGTTCTGTGTTTATGATAGCTCCTAGGTAGTGAAGATTCTGCGTTGGAATCAAGGTTGACTTCTGGTAATTGACCTGAAGACCTAGAGCTTAGCAAACTCCTAGTACAGTGTCCCGATGGCTTCTCGCCTGCTCCGGAGAAGAAGCCTTTAGTAGACAGTCGTCTAGGTATGGATATATGTATATCCTTTGTCTTCGGAGATGTGCCGCCACCACTGCCATACATTTCGAGAAAACTCTTGGGGCAGATTTCAGGCCAAAGGGTAGAACCCTGAACTGGTAATGCTGTAACGATACTCGGAAGCGCAGGAATTTTCGATGTTTGGGAGCTATCGGGATGTGAAAGTACGCATCCTGTAGGTCGATGGAGCACATCCAGTCTCCCTGATGCAGTTGAGGGAAAATCTGGTGAAGCGCTAGCATTCTGAACTTCTGCTTCCTTATGTATTTGTTCAGCAGCCGTAGGTCCAGAGTTGGCCTGAAAACGCCCTCTCGACCCGTCTTTGCCACTAGAAAGTAACGGGAGTAGACCCCCTGTCCTCTGTGTGCAGGTGGAACCTTTTCTATGGCATTCTTTTTTAGGAGGGCGAGAGCCTCCTTGCGTAGCAAGCTGAGATGAGATGGATTGTCTTTGGTTGGTGGCAAGCGTGGTGGAGGCTGTTTGAAAAGAAGAGAATAGCCATGTTCGACAATATTGAGCACCATTTGTCTCTTGTGATAGAGTGCCACTCGTGAAGATAAGCCGTAATACTTCCCCCCACCGGAGTGGTGTACAGTGTCAAGGGAAGCGAGATTTCATTGCTTGGTGGGTGCTTTCGGAGTGGACTGTTGAGGTCTACTTGACCCTCGCTCCCTTGTGTTTCTCCTTTGAAAAAGAGGGCGTCCCTGTCGTTGCTGTGACCTTTGTGACCAATGAGGGGTTTGAACCCTCTGCTGGAAAGGGCGCCTGTCATACGGCCTGTAACTCCGCCTGAAATCTTTCTTTCTTTCGAGGCCCACCGCCTTCATGGTATCCACCTCGGTTTTCATGCGGGCCATCTCTTCGTCTGCATGGGCACCGAATAGAGAGTTCCCGGCAAATGGGAGATTCAGGATGCGTTGTTGTGCTTCCTGTTTCAAGCCAGTGAGCCTCAGCCAGGAAGATCTCCTCGCACAGATACCATGTGCGTATCCATGAGCAGCCAAATCCGTCCCATCTGCTGCCGCCCTGATAACCTGGTTGGATACCAGGCATCCTTCTTGTAGTATCTCCTGGAAATCTTGTCTGTCTTCTCTGGGCAATTTTTCTGTAAATCTACTGAGGGAGTCCCACAGAGAACGATCATACCTGCCCAGGAGCGCAGACGCACTGGAGACCTTCATTGCTGAAGCCGCTGTCCCACATATCTTTCTCCCCAGAGAGTCTAGATGCCTGCTCTCTTTATCCGGGGGTACCGTGGATGAAGATGCCACCGAGTGGGTCTTTCGGGCGGCAGCTATTATAACCGAGTCCGGTGGCGGATCCTTTCTAAGGAATAAAGGGTCCTGTTCTGGAGCCTTGTATTTTTTGAGAATTCTAGCCGGGGCAGACTTAAGCGAGGCTGGGGCCAGAAAAGTGTCCATGGTTGGCTGCAACAAGCCAGGCACTAGAGGCAGCAACTTTTTCTGACGCTGATCTCTGTTGTAGAGTCTCAAAGATGACCGATGAGGAGGTAGATGGTTCTGGAACCTCTATGTTGAGTTTCTGCGCTCCTCTTAGCAACACCTCGTTGAATGTGGTAATGTCATCCACCGGTGAGACTCTAGCAGGTGGTGAATCTGTTAGGGTGAGTAAGTAACGCCCGACAGATGAACCTGATGAAGACCAAGAGGGTGATCTTCTTCTTGACCGCGACCTGGATCTTCGTTGAGAGCGAGACCTGCTGCGAGATGCTGTAGCCGAGCGTCTAGGCCTCGCGGTCGGTTGGCGAGGAGCTGAACGAGCCTGTTCTGCCCTGGCTGTCGGTGATGGCGTTCTTGGCAGGGAGGCAGTAGGTGAATACATTCACGAATATTGCGAATCTGGGGAGGCCGCTGGTCTGTTGAGGCTCTCCAGCCATCTCGGAGATAGGTTGATGGGCAAGACATGCCCAGAAGATGCCGCTCTTGACCGAGAAGAGTCGCTCGGTATGGAGACCACTGGAGATGGCGCCTTGTCTGGCGTGGGGTGATGTTCTGCTCCCTGTGGGACAGGTAAAACCTGTGTCGACGTCGATGGCTGTTTCGACGTCAAAGGACGCCCAGCCGGTTGCTCATGCCTCGACGTTGAGTGCCTCGACGTTGAGTGCCTTGACGTCGAACGGCGATCCTTGGACCTCGACCTGCTCGCCGTCGTGTGCCTCGACGTGGAGCGATGGGAGGTCGACGGCGGATGTCTCTCGTTCCGTCGTGGCGATTTCGACGTCGTGTGTCCTGACGTCAGGGGGCGCACAGCCTTTGGCGGCGACCGGGCACGCCGGCGATGGCTCGACGTCGATCGGCGGGCTGCCGTCGACGGAGACCTGCCCCTGCTCTGATGTCCCTCCGACACCGTTCCCTTCGACGTCGGGCGTGTCGCCGTCGACGGCGATCTATGCCGGTGAGACAGTGGTAGCGACGACGTCGACGGTGAACAAACAGGTACTTTCCTACCTGTCGACGTCGACCGGGCCATTCTCTCCTGAGAATGGCCTTCTGGCTGACTGGGAAGTGAGGAGGACAATGTTCTTTTCCTCTCCTGAAGCCCATGTAGCCGGATCTTCTCTCTGTCTTTCAGAGTCCTCCTAGACATGTTCTTGCAGTACTTACAAGTGTCAGGGCAGCGACTCTGAGGCAGGCACACTATGCACAGAGAGTGGGGATCTGACTGGGCCTTCTTCTTCCCACAAGCAGGGCATTTGACAAAAAGTGAAGGCATTTTTCTGTCAGAAAAAACCTGCCTAGCTCAGACAAAGGTGTTATTTGTCGAGTGAAAAGTGAAAAAACGCTTTTTTAAATAATTTTTCTGAGAAAAACTCAGAAAAACTGAGAGCTCAATGCTCCAGGATCCTCTCTGAAGAAGCCGGAAAAAAGAACTGACCTAAATGTGAACCAACTGTCACCTTTCCTTCACCCCTGAGGCATGGTGGGATACTGGAGGTGCTCAGGGTCTTAAAGGCACGGTGCCAAAGTTTTTATGGTTCTCCTGTGTTAACCTGCATGCAGCCTATTGGCTAAGAATGCTTCATTGTTTTTCAATGCAGTTTTTTCTATTTTTTCTCTAGAGTTTGCTACTGCTTACTTCCCTAAGCCTAGTTTTAGGAGCTTGGGTACATATTTATGCTCTATTGTAGTATTTAATATTAAAACAAAAAAAAACTTCATAGAAATAAAGCATTTTAGCCTGTTTTTAACATGATAGCCTGCATGACTGTTTGTTACACATGTATAATATGTGTATATTTTATATATGCTCCGGGGTCCCCGCACAAGGGCGGGAATATTCAATGTTTATGACTATTGATGAGGATCCCCTGGAAGAGAAGTAAAGGTTCTTCGAGGGTTGTGAAAAAAGTGGTTGGAGGGAAAGTAAACTTTTAAACACAAAATAGATGCTTGCATGAGCAAATCTACACATTGTAATTGTAATCGTATTTATATAGCGCTTACTACCCCTGAAGAGGCGTCGAAGCGCTTTTCGATGAGTAGCACGCTACTCCGGTACCCAACAAGAATTAGTGATGGATTAGTATAATTTAATAAGGAGTACAGTTTTAGTATTATTATGAGTTAATTTGAGTTGCAGATATGAGAGTTTGTTAGTTAGATTGACTGGAGTAATGGAGGGGTGGAGGAGGAAAGAAATCCAGAAGTGTTAATTGGGAGTTTATCCTTCATTTACTCAATCCAAAGGCTTGAGATGAATAATAGGGGAGCGGAGGGGAAAGAGGATGTGGAAGGGTTAGGGAGAGCATAGAAGTAGGGTGAGATGAATGCAAACATGCATACTTACTCGTGCTAAACTATATTTCACAACATTTTCTAGGAGTATGATTTCTGGTTTACTGCTGTAAATTCTTGTGAATTCATGAATGCCACTAATACAAATACATACACCATGGGTACACGTTTTAGACTTTGTCAAAAAAAATCGGGCCACTAATTAGTTCTGGTGCTAACCAAAACATTTTGTTTTTTATTAAAACTCTATTTCTCTATTGGTCTATTGTGAGTGAAAGAATTCTGCTCTTCCACAAGGAGAATACTGGCACACAAAGTAGTTTTGTTCAGTGCCAGGAACTACTGTGACAATGTGTGCTTTTTGAGACCAATGTGTTTATGTTTGTTCTTTGCCAATGTTTGTTGCGAGGGCCTAGCAGATCCCACAACAATAAAGTGTTACAAAACTCGCGTCAAAACCAGACCTGCATTGAAAAAAATCAAAAGACTGACCACCAATGTCAGATTGGTTGGTTTTGCTGTGGTGGTTTATTTTCATGTTTTCCATAACCTTGTTGAAAATGGTTACACTGATTTTCCATTATGAATATATTTTTTAAATTAGATCATGCATCAACACATTTTACTAAATGCTTCAAAGAAATAGTACCTGAAACTTCACAGTAATTTAGAAAAATATTTTTTCCTACTTGGATATTTTTCTGAACATAGTTTCAAAGAAAAGAATCATCAATCTTGCTTAAAAAATTCTGCAAACATTTGCATCTAATCAGAAAGCATCCTAAGAGCATTACACGTACTCTCATTGTTAAACTTTTCAAATGTGTATATACATATTTTTTTCCGGGAACCACTGTCAGTAGTGCAGTGTGGGCTGACAATGTTTATTTAGAGCGCACATCCTATTAATAAAGGATTTGCATTAATGAACCATAAATACAAGTTCTAACCGAATCACATATGGGCACAAATATTACCTCAATTGCAGATAGTTTACTTCCCTGTAAGCTATCAGCCAAAGGGTTTGTGCTGAAGGGGGTTGGACCTACTTGTCCAAAGGACAAAATAAACATGAAAACTTGCTGTCCTTGATCCCAAACAATATTCCCTGGGCTTCCGGCCTATAGGAATTCTACACCCCTGCTTACATCTCTCCTACAGCGTGGAATGACTTCCCACTCACCATTAGATTCTCCTCCTCTCTTCCCAAATTCTTCAAGTAGCCGAAAACCTAGCTTTTCAGTTAATCAACCTACAATAGGCATGGCAAGGTACACATGCTCAGAGCCAGGACACCCATGCAAGTGATATTGTGCTTCACTAATACACAACATATTATATATCTACCTGAGTTACCAAAGGTAAGTAAACTGGTAATCTGACAGTCACTTCTAACTGCAGTTTCCTTGCCTTTAGAATAGGTACACTTATAGACTAGTACCTCACAAAATGGGGAGGGTCTGCTAAGTACTGAGCAGATACAAAAGACTATAATTGGACCAGGCAGCAGTGTTTTATGAACTTGAGCAGAGACGCACATATCACAGTCTGCATATTTCCACAACAGGCAACCCTCTTGTCAATGCCATCATGGGGACACGATGGAGGAGGAATGAGGCTCAACGGCCTTCTAGAGATTCCTCCTTAACCAGTGTGCAGCAGATTTTAATGCAGAGAACCATCCACTTAACAGAGTGCTTCTGCATCACTCTGCCTTCCTTGGTCCAGGTGAAATCAACAAAAAGCGAATTATCCACACAATGATCTCTCGTATAGCCAGTGAAGAAAATCAATGCTGGTTGACCTCATCCTCTCTTTCACGGGGTGTGGCAGACTGTAAATTGTTGGCAGGTGATGGCTTGATCAACATGGAAGTGTAATATCGCCTTTGGCAGGAAGGCAACCTGAATCTTCAGAACAAATCTGTCAAGAAAGTGCTGCAGGTTGCACAGACAGCACTTGTGGCTCACTAATGTGTGGTGAAGAAGTGATACCAGTAAGAAAATCTGCCTTGGTTAACAGAAAACAGCAACTGTGCACAGAATTCAAATCTCAATGGTGCACCACATTCAATCAAATTAAAAAGTCCAATTCATCAGTATTATTCCATTTGTATCTTCTCTTTATTCTTTTCTTTTAAAATTAGAACAAATTCATAACAGCTACAGCCAATGCGTTTCGTCCTCAAGACAGGACTTCTTCAGGGATATATATATATATATATATATATATATATATATATATATATATATATATATATATATTTTAATTCAAATCGATTCCAATCCATTATAATCAGGGAAGAAGTTGCATTGTAGACAACATGTTACCTACGCTGAAAAACAGCACCTGAATACTGCAACCAAGACCCGGTTAGTAAAAGTAATGTAGCCACTGGGAAAAAAGAACAAGGTGGGTGGCCCCACTCCACCTCTTCCTGGATCTGACTGCACAGATGGGCCTGGCTAAATAACACAAAGAGAAGATACAAATGGAATAATACTGATGAATTGGACTTTTTAATTTGATTGAATGTGGTGCACCACTGAGATTTGAGTTTTGTACAGTTCCTTCTTAAAGGCTTTCACTTTGGCGGCAGGTACTGTGATGTGTGCACGCACCAGTAAGACTTGAGCTTATGACTTTTTCTGTTATAAAGTAAGTGGCAGGGGTTAGGTGCATGCAGTATAGTCCACTGCCACCTACGTTATTAGTGCTCAACTGTGCACAGACTCGAATGGTGTTCAAATAAGCAGAGTAGACTTAGGTTTTACTGAGACAGGACAGAACGGACTGGAGGAACCATATATGGCAGTCCCTCAAGAAAACACATCATAACCAGTGATTTAAAGATAGGGTTTATCGGGCAAACCTAAAATGGGCTGGCAATTAACTGTGATGTGCCCCAGACCACGGAACAAACTTTTCGCAGCACCAGACACAGATGGACTTTGTCGAGAGGTCTCTGGATATAGGAATGACCTCTACTACTCCCAGAAGCAAGCCAAAAGGATTGGACTGTCACCACTCCATCTGTAACACCAAGAGAAGTAGGCGGCAGAGATTCAAGTGTAGGCATCAACCTCTTACTGAGACAGAAGGTCTTCCTGAAAGGATAGCCAAATCGGAGGATAAATGTTCAGGCGCTCCAGATGTCACATTCGCCTGATCCATAACTTGGGCCTGGTCTAATCTTACATTTCTCAGCACTCCAGGCAATAGAGAATGTGGTAGAAACGAACACAGGCGACCAGTGTTCTATCGCAGAAAAAATGTGTCTCACAATTACCTTTTAGAGGAAACTCCAATATGTAGAAGCTCTGAAAATGGGTGTACGACAGTAACGAACATCTCTAACCAAAGAATTTTACACTGATCAAAGATGACCTGTGCCAACTCAGGATGGAGATGGTGCTTGTAGTTTGCCAGGCAAATAACGCTCAACTCTTTATCTAGTGTTCTCAGAACCTGCTAGGTGGCCAGTTAACAAAAATATATTTGCCTGGTTCAGTCACCTTCAGAGACTTTGTTCTGCCTGGCAGAGGATCTCCACCCGACCTAGCTTGCGGCAGCAGCACACAGCAGTTGTGCTGTCTTGCCTGTCATAGGTAGGAAAGCTTTTGTTGACAGTCAGATCACTGGAAGCATCAAAAAGCTGACAAGAAATTAAATAGTGTGTGCACTGCCTTGGTATTTGTCAAGGCACACTTCTAAATGGGAGTGCTTAGCACAGATATGGTCAGTAGGACAGTTGCAAACATATGCCACCTCTTTGCAGAGCACAGTCGGTGAGCTTCCTGGTGGTTTCCTTGTGGCTGCGTACACATCCATACTATAGTATGGGCACAAAGAAAGTGTTCCACTCATTAGCATGAGGTGATGCCCTCAATTCTTAGGGAACGCCATGATTCTGTTCTGGTGTGATCTGTATTACAGAAGGAACAGCGCAAATGCAGCATCTATCAAGGGAATATTCTGTTTAGGGCTCAGATCCTCAGCTCATTGAAGGAAAACAGTTAAGGAGATCAAGAGTTCAGCCATCAATCAGCGATGATTTGCAATGAACTGCGGCAAGTCCGCTTGAGCAGTCATCCCTATGTCATCCCTATTCTCTAAAGATGAGTCACGAACAATGCCATAGAAAACAGTGAGTTCCACACCCACTGTGAATCATAGATGCCTGCGGCAGCAGTGCAACTGCAGGACACAGGGATGTCACCCGACGCCCGAGTGATTTTGTCTGGGGTCAAGGGCAACATGTTTTCATGTTTATTTTGTCCTTGGGACAAGTAGGCCCAACGCCCTGCGGCACAAACCATTTGGCTGCCAATTTACACAGAAGGGAACTGTCTGCATTTGAAATATATGTGTATGAAGCTGGCTCTGTATACTATATCAAAATAAGATACAGTGTGCACACAGTCTAGGGGTTCCCCAGAGGCTTAACAGAGGCTAAAGTAGAGAATACTAACGCTCTCTTTTGTAGTAGTGTGGTCGAGCAGTTAGGCTTATCAGAGGGTAGTGCAAAGCACGTGTAGTAAATAGACAATAGAAGAAGCACACACTTAACTCCTGACCAATGGTTTAAATATAGCAAAAATATCTTTCCTTAATTATTTTTATAACCACAACATTCAAGTTGCAGATAAGTACTTCAATTGATTCATATTTCACACATATCAACAGTACTTTGTTTGAAATCGATAAGTTATACAGTTCTTGAAATATTGGCAATAATCTGGGTGGGCATTTGCTTAGAATCGCCTGGGGATCCTCTCTAGCTGGTTGGGCCACCTGGACACGGGTCTTGGGTGCAGAGCGGTTAGGGATCACATATTCAGAGTGACTCATTGGTTGCTGTTTTCTCCTTGGGCAGGGCTGCTGTCCATGGGAGTTCTTGGTCCTTTTGGGTGCAGGGCAGTATCTGGAGCTTGTCAGAGGTTGCTGGTCCAGCTGGATGCATTGTGTTCTTTTGCAGGTTCTTTGAAGCAGGAGACAGTCTGGTAGGCTTGGGGCCAAAGCAGTTGACGTCTTCCTTCTCTGTGAGGGGTTTCAGCTAATTAGTCCTTGTCAGGTCGCCAGGAATATGGTGAGCTGGGTCCAAGAAGGCTCTTAAATCGTAGATTTAGGGGCGTTTTAAGGGTTAGAGGGCAGTAGCCAAAGGCTACTGTCCCAGAGGGTGGCTACACCCTCCTTGTGCCCACTCCCTTGGGGAGGGTGACACAAACCTAATCCTATTGGTCCCTGTCCTCCAAACCAAGATGGAGGATTCAGCAGGGAGGGGGGTCACCTCAGTTCTGGACACCCTAGGGGTGGTCCTGGCTCGGGTTGTCGCTCCTACCTGATTTCCCTAATTTTACCGACAGACTTGCCACCAAAAGTGGGGCTGTGTCCCTGGGGGGAAAAGGGTTTTGGAGAATTGGGGGGGGGGGGGGGGGGGGGGGGGGGGGGGGGGGGGGCAGCTTCAGTAGCTGGAGTGCCCTAGGGCACTGTAATCCGAGGCTTGAGCCTTTGAAGCTCACCATCAGATGTTACAGTTCCTGTAGGGGGGATGTGAAGCACCTCCACCCAGTGCAAGCTGGGTTTCTGGTCACAGAGTGCACAAAGGCACTCACCCCAGGGGGTCAGAAACACGTCTCAGTGGCAGGTTGGCACAGACCAGTCAGTCCTGCACTGGATTGGGTAAAATACAGGGGGTATATCTAAGATGCCCTCTGTGTGCATTTTTTAAATAAATCCCACACTGGCACCGGTGTAGGTTTATTGTGCTGAGAAGTTTGATACCAAACTTTACAGTATTCAGTGTAGCCGTTATGTATCTGTGGAGTTCGTTTTGACAAACTCTCAGACCATATACTTAATATGGCCACACTACACTTACAATGCCTAAGAATGGACTTAGACACTGTAAAGACATACTGCTAATGCAGCTATGCCTTCACCTGTGGTGTAGTACGCCCTGCCTTACGGCAGTAAGGCCTGTTAGAGGGGTGACTTATCTATGCCACAGGCAGTGGCTGGTGGGCATGGCACACACAGGCTGCAAGGCAGTGTACATGTACTGGGTGAGGGGTCCCTTAGGGTGGCATAATATATGCTGCAGCCCTTAGAGACCTTCCCTGGTCACAGGGCCCTTAGTACCATGGGTACCCTTTACAAGGGGCTTAACTGTGCCAGGGCTGTGCCAACTGTGGAAACAAAGGAACAGTTTTTGGGAAAGAACGCTGGTGATGGGGCCTGGTTACCAGGATCCCAGCACATTTTCAATCAAAATTGGTATCAACACTAGGTAAAAAGAAGGAGGGGGTGGGGGGCGGACCTGTGGTAACAATGCCAACAGTAGCACTTTTCTACAACCTGTGTCCATATGTTAATGCTGTTTGAACTTGCATTTATGGTTCATTAATGAAAAGCCTTCATTATTAGGGTGAGCGCTGTAAAAAATGTTTATGGTCACACTGCACTACTGTGGTTTCAGTTAAAAGTGTACATACGAAAGTTTAACAATATGATGCTAAATAATGCTCCCAGAATGCTCTGATTAGATGCAAATGTTTGCAGAAGCTTGTAAGCAAGAGTAGTGATTCTTTACTTTCAAAATAAAATGTTTAGAAAAAAAATCCAAGTAGGAAAATAAAGTTTTGCTACCATGAAGTTTTAGGTGCTATTTCTTTGAAGCGTTGTTTATAAAAATGTATTGATGCATGCTAGTATTTTCAAAAAAATATTCCTAATAGAAAATCAGTGTAACCATTTTCAACAAGATTATGGGAAGCATGAAAATAAAAAAGCACTGGCAAAGCCAATCAATCCAACATTTTCTGCGAGTCCTTTGGTTTTGTCAATGGTGTCTTATTTAGAACGGTTTTTGCAACTCTGTTGTGGGAGCTGCCAGGCCCTCAGCATTGTAACAAACAATGGCAAAAAAAGCAAAAAACGTTTTTTGGTCCCAAAAAGCACACACTGTCACAAGTGGCATAAGAAAGGCCTTGCAGTCCCCCTCCAGGGGGCCTCCTCAGCACGACACCTGCCCTGAGTGAGTCTGGAGTTCCTCCTTGTTCTTTGCAGGGGGCCCCTTCCAGTTTTGTTACACCACTGACTGCCACAGTAGTTCATGGCACGCACTGAACAAAACTACTTTGGGTGCCAATATGCTCCTTGTGGAAGAGCAGAATGCGATGACTCGCAGCAAAGCCAGCCGATGGAGAAATAGTTTAATAAAAACAAAATGTCTTCAACACCAGACCTAATTAGGGACCCAATTTTTAAATAGAGTCACAAGAGTGCACTGATGGTATGTGTCCTTGAATTAGTGGCTTTTATGAATTTACATAAGTAGACCAGGAAATCGTACTCCTAAAAAACATTTTTGAACTGTATTTTAGCACGAGTAAATATGCATGTGTAGATTTGCTCATGTGAAAATCAATTTAGCGTTTACAAGTTCACTTTCCCCTTAACCACTTTTTCCCCCCAACCCAGGAAGAACTTCTACTTCTGCCCTTGTCTGGAGTAAATTTCCAACCTTTTTCATTATTGGAAAAGATTAGAGAAGAGCTGGTGAAAATCCTTAAAACATGCAAGTTAGTAGGTTTGCAGACTTAATGGCATTCCAGACCTAGAACTATTGCTTACTGCTTCCTCTGACCCCACTATGTAGATCTGGCAAAATAAGGAAATTGCTAGAGCAGGGATTAAAATTGCAAGTATTCAACCCCTACTATATTAGTAGCCCTGGAATAATCAGAGAGGGTATTATCAGAGCTCTTACTTAATGAGATTGTTTCCATATTTTGCCACCACACTACATGACACCAAAGGGACAAGTAGATTCAAGAAGCAACCTGTCTCATGCGCAAGTAGATATTTTATTACATTCCACACCCCTGAAGACATGAACATATTAGTTATATAAATAAGTGTCCTATAAAGTCAGTGATACCATCCAGTCCCCTGGATCCAGAGCAGAGAGAATGTGAGCCAGAATGAGCATTTTTAATTTGTTCTTCTTCAGAAAGGCATTCAAGGGCTGCAGGTTCAGAACAGGCCTGAGGCCTTAGCTCTTTGGCTAAAGGAAGTGACGTAATAGCACCATCGCCCATTTGGGAATGCACCCACTATAAGGTACCTTCGACCAGCAGGAGAAGGAATGCTTTTATCAAGCTAGAAGAGTAATCTGCTAAAATATTGCTTTAGTGGAGAGACAAGTAGAGGTCGACACAAATGAAAGCAGAAGAAAAAATTATAGATTTCCAGACAGGCATCAAATCTCACATCCAGTGCTCCACGGGCAGGTCGTGGTCCAGAGGAATCTAATCATAGCATCTCGAGAACAGCTACAGCAGGGGAGGTCATGCTGGATTATTGCTATCTCTGCTGGAGTAAACAGCCCGAGTCATAACCAAACCCCCTGACAGGAAAGGGCAACGTTTGCTGCTGCACCAGTCAGGAAAGCTGCCTCTAAGGTAGGTCTCCGAAATAGTCCCTATGATTTCTATATTGCTGGTCGAATTGTCTAACTAGGGGCAATAACTCCAAAGATTGAGCTGCATCTTAATGATTCATCGAGGGGAATGCTAGCAAGGGACGCTTGGGCATATCCTGAAAGCACCATTAATTGCATCCAGACATGCATTTTAAGCACTACAATGGTGACAAATAGCATATACTAACAAGTCAGGTTTTGTCCAGGCCTTGTACTTTGCTGCGACCTGTCTGCCTAGGATCATTTGGGCTAATCTAGCCAAGAAAAAAAAAAATCTTCCCATAGACATCAATACATTTTGACTCCCTGTCTCGGGGTTGCAGGATGGGTTTCACCTGCAAAAGCACTCGGGTTCACTTGACTCCTGGATGCCTGCGCCACAAGGTAGTCAGAGGCTGGCCTGTGAAGTTGAGCCACAGGGTGATTGACCGGAGAAGCGTAGTATGGCTTCAACCAAGTTGCCATGAGAGTGCACATACAGATCTAGTTAAATTGCAGTAGGGGCTCAGATGAAGTCGGGCTGAAGAATTTCAGTCAATAAATTGGCCTTAATTTCCAAGGTAGGCAACTTCAAATCTAGCACTTCTGCTATCTCATCAAACCACTACAGTAAAAGAGGTAATTATTTCCACTGGTAGACCAGGTTGTGTGTCCAGCTCTGTACCTTGTATATTATCTAGCACACTGATATCTTGCAAGTCTTATTACAGCCATTCAGTAGTGAAATGATAGGGGATATAGAATTTTTGCGTCCTCGTCAACAGTACTGTGAGCACATTAGGTATACCTTTAAGCCACGTCAGAGTCGAAAGAGGGCCTCTAGCCTTTGATAATACAGATCTTGAGGGAAAGCCCAAGTCTGAAGGTATGGCTGTAAAATCAGAGGTTGCCCCTTTATTATTTCATAGGCCAGCTGTCATTCACAGTCAGATTGAGTACTTGCACAGGCAAAATTGGTATCCGTGCCAAATGACATTGTAGCCAGAGTGGAAGTCTGAATCATCTTCAGAAATCGCCAGGCTAATTGAGCTTTGAGAGAAGTTGTGTTGGGAATAGCTCGTCAGTTGTAGTCCAACTGGAGGCCCCTGTGCTTCCATGAAGCCCATAGGCTGGAGCTGGTACAGACTAGAAAATTTCGAACATGACCTTCATGGGCACAGCTATTAGATGCTGCTTTGATAATCCACACAATATTCAGGGCACGCCAGGACCAAATTTGAGACTGGCTCAGAATCAGTAGATGTCGCACCCTTTTAGTAGCTTAACTGTGATTTCCCACTCCAACGAGTGGTAGGATGGGAAGAGTCCCACGTGGCTTTCTTGGTTTATAGTGCGTTTTCAACCAGCAGAAGACTTCAAGCAAGAACTGGATTTTTAACAAGATGGACCACATGACCAAGCCTCATGACTCTGTTTCGACCATGACTTCGTATTATGCTTTGCCTCTCAATCTCCATTTGCCTTGGGTGCATAATGGAGCACTTATCACGAGAAAGAGCACCGACCAGAGCACGAGCACTGTAGGCATACATGGTGTGGGTCTTTAACAGACATCAGTTTCTTCCAGTCACGACTGCCGGAATAAGGTCTTTCGGGGAGACATCTCTGGCAAACGGCCTGCATAATTTTGGAGTTAAAAGAAAGCCAGCAAAACTTGGAGTGGAGCTTCGGATCCACATCACATGGAACAGGAAGAAGGAACGTAATTCAGTGTGCAGGGGTGAAGCTTATAAGCATCTCTGATCCTTCACTTCCAGGTCAGTTTCAAATCACCACCAAGCTATACAGTGCCATTTACTGGCATTGAGGAGCATTTCAGAAAAACATCTTGAGATCCAGTTTGGCGCCTGGGAACATTCCAAGTGTGGGGATATCAACAGTATGCATTACAATACTTTATTAATATTTATTAATACAAATCTAATGAGGCATTTTCCCTTATGCTTTAAGGTGAGATGCCTCCTTCAAAATCTAGGTGTAGAGTTAGTAGAAAAAGTAAGGCCTGCTTGTAAGTCTCGGCTTTGGTCCGGCCTAAGCCTCACCTCCTAGTGTTGTTGCTGAAACACTGAACCCATTTATTAAGCTCGGGTAAATGATTTCTTATTTATAAGAAAAAAAATATTTGCCTGGACTTGGGTTTGGTTCCTGTTGCACAAATACAGTTATTTCTTTAACGTAAGTTTCCTACAGATTTCAGTCCCTGCTCTGCTTTTATGGGCTGGAAGGCTTTGCTGATCATTTCAATATCCCACACCTTCAATTCAGCTAAAACCTATTAGCACTGAACCAGCCCTGTATTCTCGCCTGTTATTTGTCAGGCTGACACTAGAGCAGGGTAAAGATTTGACTTCATTAAGAGATCGAGTATAAAGGGCAGTATATTTCTCTTTAAGCCCCTCTGCCATTCAACCGGGGAGAAAAAGAAATCTGGGGCTAGAGGACAACTCTGTTGGAAGGAATAATTTGCTACACCTGCTATTATCGGTATGTTAGCTTCAGCAGTGACACCACAGCTGTGACTTATTCACTGTCTGCAGCCAGTATATCGCCAGTTAGTTGAATGAAAAAGTTGTAAAAGAAAACTACTTGGATAGTATTCTCCTTATGGTCCTAAATATCCTTCTGAAAGTCAGGTAGACAAATTAAACATTTCTAACAATGGTTTTGGCAATCAAACAGAGCGGGTTCTACTGCAACTGACATGCTGTTTCCTTTTTCTATGAGCACATAGTCAAAAAGCTTTTCAAATCGCTCTTCGTCAAATGACTGGCTGAACACATAAATTAACTGTGGGGCAGGGACCTTAGTCAGTGCTTTTATTACCGAGTTTCTGACTGACAAGGACGTCACAAAAACAAGTGACATTGACAAATTGACTATGGTATCACTTCCAATGACTGGAACAACATTTATTTAGGTGTGGATGACTGCGCCCAGCTTAAAGTTTTTCCATGGACACGTATAACATATGTTTACAAAGCATTCTACATTTAAATGTTTCTAAACATATTCAGAATGTGGGTGAGACACAAATATTACCTGTTTTGCAAGTCTCGAAATCACAAACCAAATCTTGCTGGTTCGGTAAAGACATAGTGACAACATTTGAATCTAATGCATGCTTCTCACTTCAGATCACTAAAGCTCTTCCTACAACAGCAGATCACCAGGGAGATAGTGTCACTCAGACACTGAGTGACTGAGAAAAAAGCTTCATTAAAGCAATTACAAGATTGCAATATATTATCAGCATGATGCTTTGACGCAACTGGGGAAAAAATAGTTATAATTCCAGATTTAATGTGTGAAAATAAAGCTTCCAAAAACAGTCCTATTCACACAAGTGCAAAAAAAAAAAAAAAAGGGAATACGGCCTGTGGGGTGGTAGTATATTCAATTGTCATAAAAATGGTTCAAACAGGGAGGTGGATCTATTTCTGTACTGAATGACCATATTGCTGCTACACTGATCGTGGTCCAACTGCAAACGGGAAATCTTACAAGGCTGTGCAAGATTGAAGGCTGGAGACACAAGAATAAATCCACTAAACCATGCAACCAGTAGACATAATTCTAGCTTTAGCTGAAAGAATTCCTAATTCCAGAGAAAAGGCAGACTTTCTGAAATTTTGTAATTCGAGTAAACATAACATAGCAAGTAACATACTGATGCGCCAGCTTTCTCATCCAATGCTTAACAGACCGAAAATTATTTAACAGACGCCAATATTTGGCATGGCTGTTGATGACAGGCAAAGAGTATTTTTACACTCCTTTAGTTAGCACAAAACGATCAAAGGAAAATCTCTAAATTTTCATTTGTATGTGGTACAAGCTGTCATAACAGAATATAAAATGTCACCCTAGGTGAAATTACTGGAAGCTTACAGTTATCAGAACATAATCAACTCTTGTTTTGGGGCTATCTTTAAGCAAACATTGGCTATTTCACATTAAAACTGTAAGTGTTGATTTCTTCTAAGAACTTAGAATAGATTTCGTGCAATCATTTTAACATGCATCATTAGCACAATTTTGCACGTAACCATCCAACTCGCTAAAGTTATAAAAAAAAGAGCAGATTACAAATGCATGAATCAAACCTGATTGCTCAAGGCAGGCTCTGGTGCCTGTTCCACTCGCTTCTTCAGAATTGACCGAGGCATTGGTGAAGGTCCTTCTGGTTGCTGTAATGGGTACACGACATTAGCAGACTGAGGGGGGTTTGCTGAAACTGGGATATCACGAGGAGGATTGCTACTCTGGTTAACCAGTACTTGCATGCGCTGGGAACTCTCATGCCCCACAGTCACCTGTCTGCTGTATGGGGAAGGACTCCTGCTCCTTCTGTATTTCGGTGCTACCGATGCATAGAGGTCTTCTTCATAATGTGGGCGTTTCAGATCGCGGTCCAATGGGCGCAAAGACTCGTTCATTCGTCCTTCAATCTTCCTGTCTGACTGAAGACTAGACAGAGGAGGACTGTACGACGGAGGCGGCTTATAAAGATCTCTATCCAGCAAGTCATCCCCATACCTCATGACATATGGTATGGGGGGCTCCTCGTCACCCAGACTCCTCTCGTATCGATCAGGATTAGGACCAATGCTTGCATTCCTCCTGGGACAAAAAAAAAAAAAAAAAAAACGGTCTGGTTAAAACTACATTAGAGAAAGAAATCCATGCAACACATCGCACAAGAGGTATGTTAGACACGGAGAAACGCTTTATTTTTTCACCTGTGCTACAGAGAAAATAAGGTAGTTCGAGCTCTCAGGGGCCTGTTATGCATCAGAAAGGAGGTTCTGCATATCAACTGTTTCAGATCTCTGAGAAAGGCAGTCAATCAAGATCTGTGAGTAGAGCTCCCCTCGGTTCATCAAGAAATTTTTGGCAATACCTCATACCGTTATTGAGCGCTTCTCTCTTCTGGCGTATAATACACTGCAGCTGTGCCAGACCGAGTCTAAGGAGCCTTACCTGTGTGCAGGACGTGGTGACAGGATTGTGTGTCTTTTTCTGCGCCAGCCACTCTTCACTTCTTTAATTCTTAACAAGTAAACACGGACGGGTCTTCGCTTGCACTCGCAGTCAGGGCTTTGGCTCAGCAGATTCCCAGTGCAACTATAGGAATCCTAACAGTACAAGGAAGCTTTCCCAAGAATTTCAGCCCCACTGATAATCACAAATGGACATTAGCCTACTCAGGTAAGCCAACCTGTGCTCATTGTGTAAGCATATGAAAAGCATAGCTAGGTTTGTCCTGTACAAATCAAACATGCAGTAAATATTAGCCTTTCTTCTTTGCGATCCCAAACATGCAAGTGAAAACAATTTAAAAAACAGGGCTCACGGCACAGAAATAACTTTGTTTATAGGGACATCTTCACTGCATCCAAAATATGCAAAGAATATAATTTGAAAACTTAAGCAAGAGGCATGCAACAATGTGTTACGGGATACCAAATGCAATAAACCCTGCATAAGTTAATGCTAGCAATAACATTCCTTACGTGCTCTCTTGGACTACAATATACAAAACATTTGCAATAAACAACAAAGCCTCTAGGGGTTGCACGAGGAAGAAGATGGGTGAATCCACTTGATCTGCTGCTGAACGTGAATGGGAGGCAGAGACAAGCCGCCGTGAAAAACGATCAGGAAAAAGCCTGAACTCCCAGCAACATTTCAATGAGCCGCCCACACCATCCGGTTGGAAATGCTGTTTGCCAGGATGAATTTCAATTAAGTGATCCTCGAATGCCCGTTTATTCTTGCAGTACTGATCCCAGGAGGTCACTTAAATGGGCGCCAGGGAAACTTCTCGCATCTCTCACATCATGCGGCAGGACTGAGGATGCCATCCAGTCATTTCTCCTTTAAGGCAAGCATTCCTCATTGGCCGTAGATTTCTTCAAATCTCTAGTTTAGCAACATCATTCCTAATGTGATTAGTTATCAATAATAGGCAAAATGAAGTGAGTAAATAAAGGATTAGAGTAGACTGCTAAACCAAAGACAAGAAAATGGTTCTCGCGGCTCTTTGCTCCCTCCGGTTCCCTCCTGCCCCTCAAGCCCATGAGCTGAACTCCTGGATGCCCAGTAGGCTTCTGTTACCTGACATTCTGGCCGTTTGTCTAGTTCTTTGTTCCCCATGCCCTCTCAGGTTGGAAATTAGTAGACGCTGGCTAGTGTCCTGCTCTGCAAACCAGGGCCTTCCACGCTTCGCTACTTTTCATGCAGTGCGCCAAAATCCAACGCCTTATGGGTAGCGCGGTGAGGTCAAGTTCGAAGGCATACCCTTCTTGTTGAGCCAACACGTGTTTACTTAAATAACAAATATCCCATTAGGCAACATCAGGTTCAAGTTTAATTAACGCACACCCGAAGTACAACTGAAAAGAAGCAAAACAGCGTTATGAACCATACAATACAACTGAAGAACACGAAAAACAAGACCGGAGTCTAAGCAAAGTATATTAAGAAATCTCGGCCGCCTTCGGTGCTGACTCAGAACTCCGCTGCAAGTCCCTGCCGAGCTGGTCGCAGTGGTGTAGGGATGGGGGGCGTTGGCCTGGCCTGGCCTGGTTTCCTCGTTTCTGCGCTGCGTACGGCATTCATGCATGAGCAGGCGGCTTCCACTCCACGTCTGCCGTGCTGCATGGAACGCTGATCTTTAGTCACACTCCGAGCCTGTGCACCCCCAATCCACAGTCAATTAAAAACTCGGTCTGTACTTCCAGGGTCCATCATCCTCGGTTCCCAGCAGCTAGCGCCACCGAAGCATCCTTCTCTGGTCCATGCGGAACCACGTCCCCTTATTTCAACTAGAAGGTGAGCATCTCACCAGCGCCCCCTGGCTTCGTCAATGAAAGCAGCATCTACACTTCGCCTGATCTCCAGTGCACTCGTGCCCCCCAAAGTAGTCAGCCAATATGGCCTCCCCATTATTTCACTCAACTTTCAACTCCCACCCACCGCGTAGAAGTCTCTGATGTGCGTGCTGGGGGTATGTTTCTGCTGTTCGTGCCTTCTGGGTCTATGCAGGAGGATGACAGTGGCGTGGGTGCATGCGCCTGAAAAGACATGCTGCAAGCATCTCTCTGCGGTGAGTGCGTCTCCCCCAAGATCCCCGGCAGAGAGAAAGCTGTATCTGTTCAGAAAGCTAGCGCTGCAACAATTAAGAGAAACTGGACACAACAGCAATGAGCAGGGCGTACTTGCATGAAGACGCATGCCCATCGAGCACAATGCGAGCCCAAGGGCCTGGATCAACATATTACGCTTTTGGAAGGCACCACGTGTCTCAGAAAAGGTGCCTCAGCGTGAATGGTTGCATTCAAGCGCAGAGAATTTGCAAATCAAGCTCCCGAACTACAACGAGAGTCTACAGGACACCAAAAGGAACTTGGTATTATCCGTAACCCAATATGTAGAAAATCTATATCTGGTCAATGTATGAGTCTTCCAAGCGACATTTGTAGAAAGCAAGCCTGTGCCGATATTGACAACCACCGATTCTAAAGGCTTTTGGTCCATATCACATGTACGTGGAGTTAGCAGTTAGATAAGAAAAATCTACTGAATTATTCTCTGTATACCATCCTCGAACAACTCCACCAACCCTGGCGCTGTAACCATTACTTATTTTATCTTTCCCCAAATTCCCCCACCCCAAAATCCGTCACCGGCTAGGTCTTCTCATTCTGTCAAATAAGATTAGATGCTCTCGGCCACTCCAGTCACTACGTGGCCCCAAGTCGCTCATAGTTCCCTCTGTTGCCCCATCTCACAATCAATCAATTCATCATTGAATATTAGTCTATCCGACATTCCCGAAGACTTTCCACCTCTACATCTCCCAATTAACCAGACACTCTCTCCTTCACGCACACACAGAATTAAGCTTCCAAACCCACCACCTACTTAGCAGAGGCTCATTTCCCTGTCCTCCCATTATCTACTACTAGGTTCTCTTCTCCCTGCCCCTCTAATCACTCAGCATAGGCTCTTTTCCCCGTGCATCAATTTTCCCATCACAGTTTCTTAGGGAGGCCACTAATACTCAAAGGTTCTTCACTCGCCTTGTTACTCCACTCATCATTCACTCTCAAAACCTTGCTCACCAAACCTTCCTTCAGGGGCCAGGCTTAATGTAATACTCCGACTGCCACAAAAGGGAACCCAAAGCCTGAGAGGAGGAGTGTGCTGGATACATTTATTTGAGCCTTATGTCCTACTGTTTGAATTTCTATTCATTTCCCTTACGGTGGACCTGGCCCAAACTTTTTGCCTTCCTCATCCTTCTTTTCTGACCTCTTTTTGTTGGCTCTAGGACTCTGGGCACTTTATCACTGCTGATCAGGACTAACGTACATGTGCTCTTCCCTGTAAACTTGGTATGATAGGCTTACACCTAAATTGGCACATTTAATTTACCTGGAAGTCCCTTCCACAGTGGTATCCCTTTTACCTAGAACCTGTGAATTAAATGCTACTAGTGGGCCTGCAGCACAGTTTGCGCCACCCACAGAAGTAGCCTTTCCTTTCAAACCTGTCTCAGGCCTGCCAGTGCAGGGCCCGTGTGCACAGTTACTCTCATAGTAGCTTGGCATCTAAATTTACTTGCCAGGATTGAAATTCCCCATTTTACTACATATACATCACCCCTATGGAAGGTCCTAGGTAGCCCTATGGCCAGGGTGTTGTGTAGGTAAAAGGTAGGACACGTGCCTTATTGTGTGGCCTGTCCTGACAGTGACAAACAGCCTATTTGGTTTCTCACTCTTGCGAGTGCTGCCTCCCATAGGTTTGTATTAGGAATAATCTTGCCTATGTCCAAGTGGTCTTTTCTGATCTATCAGCAGCAACGTGGGCATGCTTGGAATGGTAGTAAGAAATGCTGCTTATTGGTGTGGGTGGATGCTTTATTACTATTATAGAAATGCCACTTTTAGAAAGTGGGCATTTCTCTGTGCTTATGAATCTTGTGCTTTGTAGCTTGACTCCAATCCGCGTCTGGGGTAAAGTGACAGCTGGGTTTTGTGCATACTTTCCAGACAGCCATCACACAGGGAGGGTTGAAAGGATTACATCTGCATAATGAATAGAGTCCCTGGGCTGGGAGAGGGGAGGTGGGGCGCACTCACATTTGTATAGGCTATGTCCCGCACAAAGGGCTCGTCTACCCCCTAATGCCTGGAGCCAGGGCTGGGAATGAAGGGGGGTGTTATGCACTTCTGAAGGTCCTCTGAAGTGCCCCATAAGATCAAAGACAAAATGAGTATAAGTACAGGGGTTTTTCCCACATGTTGCTAGACACTGCAAGGAACATGTCGCCAGATGCTGCTGGCTGGACACGCTGCACCCGAGGACTGTGGTGCTGTTAAGAAGGAACCGCCATCTGGACTGCTGGGCTTGTGGTGCTGGACTGCTGCCTGTACTTGATGGGCTGCAGAGGGTACTACTACTTTGCCTGGCTGCCCTATGTGATGGCCTTCTGCTGCTTTCCTTACATTTGGTGCTCTCCAGTTGGTTGGGATGTGCACCCCTTTTCCCCCACCTTCTACTGTCTTGCACCAAGTAAAGCACTTTTTCTGGCTATGGAGATGTGCCAGAGATTGCCTTGCGTGGTGCGGGCTGATGCTCCCCTGGACCCTGCGCAACATGTGTGGTCTTGCCTGGGCCGGAGCATGTGGATCGCATTCCCCTACTATAAAGTGAAGAGACAGATGCCACCAGCATGAGAGGAGCCGCAGGCAGCCTTTGTTGTAGGGCAGACAAAGCGTGCTTCCTTTACTGCCCCAGGGGCACCAGCAGGCACCTTCTATGGTGTCATCACTGCCACTGCTCCATGAGAGTATACAGGGCCAGAAGAGGCTGTCATCACCCGTCAGGGCAGAAGAGCATCACGGCCCCCTCCCTGTGGGCCCTAGGGAGCTGCCGTCGGGAACATGTGGCTCAGCGGGAGCACCGTGACAGTAGCAGAGAGGTGAGAAGAGCCCTGCCGGTGCAGTGGGAGTGTTGGGCTTTGCGCCTCAAAGCCAGGAGGATCGTCCCTACCGTTTCCCTCCTACGAGGGGTGCCCGAAGCAGCCCCCTTTGGAAATCCTGCACAAGGGGGAGCCCAGGAGCCCCCCCGTTCTAGTGTGTGTGCTTCCCTCCTTTCTGGTGGCATTTCGTTGGGGCATTCACCTTACGGCTCGCAGGACAGAGGTCCCGTACCTGCCGAGCCCTTCAGTAACTTATTTTCTATAATAGGAGCGCAGGCGCTCCTGAGCTGGACGGGATGTGTTGTATTTACCACCCTCATCGTGTAGAAGCAGCTCAGATGCGCAGTTCCTTTCATATAAAAGGGGTTTTGTGGTGATTCCTTTAGGTGCAACATTTCACCATAAGATTTCGGTCCTCATTTTGCATTTTTCATGCCCTGATGTAATGTTATATGCTGTCCTGGCCTTGTTGAGGTGACGGGTATATTTTCAAGATATGTATATAATTTCAGAATCTCAATGGCAGGCATGGGGCGGGTGTGTTTTTAGACATTTACAATATGGAAATACTTTTCCTTTGTTGGCATCAATGATGACCTGCTTGAGACCCTCACAGGTGAGTAGTGCGCTTTACAAATTCCTTATTGATTGATCATGTGACAAGTGCCTGATTGGTATAGCATTACTGATTTATGTTGGTATGGTCTATTCTTATACACCTGGTTGAGAAATCTCTTTTGTGGTGTATTTATTGCATTGCTGGGTTGTGTGTGTTGTGCAAATACTTTACACATTGCCTCTGGGATAAGCATGACTGCTTGTGCCAAGCTACCAAAGGGATGAGCAGGTGTTATCGCAGGTTGCAGCTCCCTTGCCCTGACTAAAGTGGTGGTTACTGCCTGGCTTAGGGGCCTAACCTAGCCACACAGAAACCCATTTTTAATACCTTATATCATCTTTGTCAACAATTCATTATCTCTTTAATGCCAGTGCAGACTGCTGATAAGCCCACTCTATCCTTCAGACCTCTTCAGCTCTCCCGAGGTTGGTTCTGTTCTTCTTTACACTCCCTGCACTAGGTGCTCACTTCCGAGGTCTCTGTACCTTACTACGCTCCTATCTATGGGTCTCTTCCTGACCAGATCCTGGTCTCCCCCACAGACTGCCCCTTTACAACTATCTCCAAGTCTCCACAACCCTTCCTTCTGGTTTCCCCCTTATGCTAGGTAATGATTCTGCTGCCAAAAACTGTTGATGTTTTCCAGTGGCGACTGGTGGTTTAGCAAAGGAAGCCAGAAGAACCTGGAGGTGGGTTACAAAGTAAGGCTGTGTTAAAGTCTGAGAGGAAATCATGAAAGGTAGGACCTCAGTTTGGGAAGGAGGTTTAGTGGGGGCATAACTAAAAGTGTTTATATCCAGCTCGTAGCACAAAACCCTCAATGAATATTAAGTAACTACGCTTGCATATAAACTTACTTTTCAAGACTATGCTCAAGCTGAATCATTAGTTTAAACAGAGTATCAAGAGAAAGACTGCTTGTTTTAACAGACGTTCGTTGACAAGTATAGTTGTCTGATGGTCTATAGTTACCCCTATAAGCCAAGCCGTCATTACTCTGCCCAAAAAAATCTATTTAAAAAAGTGACCTAGTACTAAATATCGGGGCCAAAATGCTGGCAAGTATAAAGAATGTCTGGATTTACTAAAAAAGAAAAAAAAAAATTCTGCCGTTCTTAAATTTCCTATGGATGCAATTATCTTCCAGAGAAAAGGTGACCAAAGAAAATTTCATTTTTACAGGGGATTTTCTTGTCCCACTTACCTTTTTCATCCCTATATTTTAAATCAGCCACAGGATCCATTTTTTATTTTTGAAGCATCCAAGTGCAGCCTCACTCAGCCTGGCATTCCATTCCAAAGTATGTATGCCAGGTACCCCTATGGAACTTAATGGTTCTGGAAGCAGTGTCAGCTTCCGTTGGATACAGGTGAACCCACTACTAATCCTCCTTAGGAATGTAGTGGAATGTTGAAAAACATTCACTGGAAAGGTGTGCGGGGCTGGCTAACAAATGCCCTCACACACTACAAATCAGATTCTATTCTACTAATGTGGATCAAAATAAAAACATTATACTTTCGAAATTCATATAATTCCCGGCTTTTGCGTTATAAGAAATTCCCAAATTTACTTGACATTTTGCATTACACACTTTTGTGCAATTTTTGCATGGAAGTCTCATTCGCACAGAAACTGGAACCAGTCTTATGGTAGTATCTTAAAAGACTGTTTTATCCAAAGTGTGCAGTCAGGAGAAAAAAGTCATACGAGTTACCAGCAAACCACACTGTGCCTTGAAACCACAATTTCATACAAGTTTTATGGATTTGTGCAAGAAAAATTAAGAGATTTCACCCACCACTAAATTAAACAAAATTAGGTTAAAGCAGGATGCCTTTTTTCAGTTAAAACATGCCGCCAACCTTCCTCGTGTTTTGTATGGTTTACACACATGTGCCACCCGGATTTCTTGTTGGCACACATGTTTGGCAGTATGCTCTACTCTAGAACAAGTAAAAAAAAAACACAATAAAAATAGTTGTGACACGGTTCCCGTGTGCCTGGGACGAGATCACCTCGTCCTGCACCTGGGACGAGATCACCTCGTCCTGCACCTGGTACAACCCCCCCACCCCCGGTCGTGGATGGAAGGGGAATCCCGTCCCCTTACACCCCAACCGCCCCCCTCTGCAATCTGATGACATCAGCATGTCAAAAACCACTAGACCACCAGGGATTATGTTTGCCATATGTTTTTGGGCAGCGACACCTTAGGCAAGGGTCGCTGCCACGGGGGCAATCATGTTTTATATGTTTCAGTTTTTTTTTTTTTCTCCCCGTAGTTTTTTTTGTGCTGGGGACACCCCTCTTCGCCCCCTTTGGCAAGGGTCGCCCCCCTCAAACAGGGCACAGAGCTGCTGGCCATTTCGCCATTTTTTTAGGCCCATCTGCCCCCAAGGGGGGCAGAAGCCACTTAGGCACCAGAGACAGTTTCTAAGTTCTTGGTGGCGGGCTGTTTGTCAACTGGCAAAGTATTTGTATTTGTGATTCTAACAGTTTAAATCTTCTTTTTGTTCTAGTTCAAAGCTTTTGCTTCCTTTGCTGTGGATCCTTGCGGTTTTGGCAGTAGTTGTCCTGCGGTTTGCACAGTTGCATGTTTTAGGTAAGCAAAAGCAATGTACTGCTAAGGAGTATTGTTGACGTGCATGAATGACATGTTCATAGGTGGTGTACTAAATGTAGTACTGTGTGGGAAATTGTCCTTAGATTTGGGCACAATGATATTTGTGTTGTCATACGTCTAATTTGCTTTTTTTCTTTTTAGTGGGATATCATTGGTGATTGCTCTGTCTGTGCAGAGTAGTTGCTGGCGAGTAGCTTTTTCTGGCAAGTGAGTGGTATCGTTTTTTAGTACAAAACTTTGTGATAAAGCTACACTTTGTTTATTACTTATTTTAGTGCTGGTGGTTGTTGGCAACCCATTTGTTAGAGAGGATCATGGCTAGCCGCAGAGTGACCGCTCAGCAGGTTATTGGCATGCTTTTTGAGTCATCTTCAGACCATGATTAGGAGGAAGTGAGATTCTGGCAGTGAGTTTTCTGTCCGAGAGGATTCTTCTGATGAGGAAGCCACTCTTAGTGCAGATGAAGGGCCTGTTTTAGAGGAGGCCATTGATGTGCCAAGAGTGCAGCAGCCTGGGGCTGAAGGGTTTCCCGATTAGAAGACCTGACACCTGAACTGTCCCCAAGTTACCTCCGTTTAATGGTCTCCAGGTTGTAGAGTCAATACGGAAAACTTTTGCCTGTCAATTTCTTTCAATTGTTTATGGACAATGTATTTTTGGAAGAGATTGTGGAGCAGACTAATGTGTATGCGGAGCATTATTTGAGGGACAACACTGCCAGACTTAGGCTCAGTCTAGAGCTACTCAGTGGGTTCCCACATATCTTGAAGAGATGAAAGTTTTTAGGTTTGACTTTTTTGATGGGGTTGATAAGGAAGCCGTCACTGGCTTCTTATTGGTCTACTAGTCCCTTGATGGCAACGGCTATATTTCCTGCAACTATGACTCGTAATCGCTATTTGTTTCTTCGTATGCTGCATTTTGTAGACAATGCTTTAGCCTTGCCACGAGATCACCCTGATTGTGACAGTCTTTTTAAGATTAGGCCTGTCCTTGATCATTTTGTAGATCGTTTTTCAGAGGTCTATGTTCCAGGCAAAGAGAAGTGTGGACGAGTCTTTGGTCCTTTTTAAGGGGCGTTTAGTTTTTAAGCAGTACATTCCTAGTAAGAAGGCACAGTATGGGATTAAATTGTATATGCTGTCAGAAAGCAGTACAGGGTACGTGTATAATTTCTGGGTCTACACTGGTAGGGATTCCAGTATTGACCCTCCTGGTTGCCCGGCCACTTTTGGAGTTAGCAAAAGGATTGTGTGGGAACTTGGTAGACGACTGTTTAACAAAGGTCACCATTTGTACATAGATAATTTCTACACTGGAGTGCAGTTGTTCAAGGAGTTGTTTAGAGTGGACACTGTTGCTTGTGGCACAATCCGTTCTAACCGGAAAGGCTATCCAAGGGAGCTTGTCTGTAAAAAAAACTTGAGAGGGGGCAGTGCAGTGTCTTGCGGAATAATGAGCTCCTAGCTCTGAAATTTTCAGACAGGAGGGATGTGTACATGCTGTCTACCATCCATGATAAGAGTACTTCCCCTGTGACTGTTTGGGGCCAGGTTGCGGAAGCGCACAAACCTGCGTGCATTTTGGACTACAATAGGCACACGGGTGGTGTTGACAAAGTAGATCAGAGGTTGGAGCCTTACACTGCTCTACGTAAGTCGTATGTGTGGTATAAAAAGTTGGCCCTACATTTATTTCATCTGGCAACTTTTAATGCCTTTATTGTGTTCAACTATTATTCACCTCAATCAAGGATGGCATTTGTTAAATTTCAGGAGTCGGTGATCGAGCCTTATTGTGGTGGAACAGGTAAGAGTTCCTAGAGTAGCAGTGGTGGAGGATGTGGCTAGATTGAAAGATCGCCACTTTCCAGATCACATTCCTCCCACTACCAAGAAAGACTTACCCACTAAGAAATGTAGAGTATGTGCCCGAAGAGGTATCCGGAGGCAGAGCCGGATGTACTGCCCGATTGACCTTCAAAGCCTGGGTTATGTGTGCCTGTCTGTTTCAGAAATTACCACACCAAGAAAATTTTTGAGGAAATACCGTGAGCGTAAACTGCATATTTTATATTTTCGTATGTTCAGTTTCGCGGTTGGCATTACTGTCCTGTATTTAGTTAGAGCTGTTGTATTTGTAGTTTTGTACTTGTTTTATAATTAGTTAGTGGTTTCTTTGTTGTTTATAAACGGGGAAAAGTAGTGATGGCAGTGTGCGCGGGGTGGCGCTCGGCCGGCAGTGTGCGCGGGGTGGCGCTCGGCCGGCAGTGTGCGCGGGGTGGCGCTCGGCCGGCAGTGTGCGCGGGGTGGCGCTCGGCCGGCAGTGTGCGCGGGGTGGCGCTCGGCCGGCAGTGTGCGCGGGGTGGCGCTCGGCCGGCAGTGTGCGCGGGGTGGCGCTCGGCCGGCAGTGTGCGCGGGGTGGCGCTCTTGTTAATAAAATTTGATCTACTGAACCATCACTCAGCCATGTGCCAAATCCAACCAGTATGTGTGGTACAAATGACAAAACCTGCTCCGCTGTTTTCAGGCGTCGCAGCACACTTGTGACACGCTAGATGTCTCAGGTGGGACCCCGATGATGAAGTATGCCACCAACTTGGTTGGTGAGTGAGGGGTCTTTTTCACATAACCTAAGTGCGTTTCTTTTCACAATTTTAGTGTTTGGCACATCACGGACGTACGTGGACACATCAAAATAATATATTGCAAAACTACCTGTGTTTGGGGGGAGGGGGCACCTATGTTTTTGGTCGTGGGTGCGGCCTTCCTCTAGGGAAACCTACCAAACCCAGACATTTTTCAAAACTAGCCACCCCAAGGAGTCCAGGGAGGTGTGGCTTGCATGAATCCCCCAACATTTTCTTACCCAGACTCCTCTGCAAACCTAAAAATTTGCTTAAAAAAGCATATTTTCCTGACTTTCGTTTGTACCATCACCGCTTCAGCGCAAAATTCCTACTCCCCAGCGTTCCCCTCAGTCTCCCCAGTAAAATGACACCTCAATTGTGTGGGTCCCCAAAGCAGAGTCAGCCTAAAGATGTATAAAAGAAGAATATGTCCTTATCAACTCACTGTGCTATACCCTCTATGTCTACAAGTTTTTGACCTTATTCTTTTGCAGGCACCTGGCCCACCCACACAAGTGAGGTATCATTTTTATGGGGAGACTTTGGGGAATGCTGGGTGGAAGGAAATTTGTGGCTCCTCTCAGATTCCAGAACTTTCTGTCACCGAAATGTGAGGAAAATGTGTTTTTTTAGCCAGATTTTGAGGTTTGCAAAGGATTCTGGGTAACAGAACCTGGTGAGAGCCACACAAGTCACCCCGTCCTGGATTCCCCTAGTTCTCTAGTTTTCAAAAATGCACAGGTTTGGTAGGTTTCCCTAGGTGCCGGCTGAGCTAAAGGCCAAAATCTACAGGTAGGCACTTTGCAAAAAACACCTCTGTTTTCGGTAAAAAATGTGATGTGTCCACGTTGTGTTTTAGAGCATTTCCTGTCGCAGGCACTATGCCTACCCACACAAGTGAGGTACCATTTTTATCGGGAGACTTGGGGGAACATAGAATAGCAAAACAAGTGTTATTGCCCCTTGTCTTTCTTTACATTTTGTCCTTCCAAATATAAGACAGTGTGTAAAAAAGACATCTATTTGAGAAATGCCCTGTAATTCACATGCTAGTATGGGCACCCCAAAATTCAGAGATGTGCAAATAACCACTGCTCCTCAACACCTTATCTTGTGCCAATTTTGGAAATACAAAGGTTTTCTTGATACCCATTTTTGACTCTTTCTATTTCAGCAAATGAATTGCTGTATACCCGGTATAGAATGAAAACCCACTGCAAGGTGCAGCTCATTTATTGGCTCTGGGTGCCTAGGGTTCTTGATGAACCTACAAGCCCTATATATCCCCGCAACCAGAAGAGTCCAGCGGACGTAACAGTATATTGCTTTAAAAAATCTGACATTGCAGAAAAAGGTTAGAGTAAAACGTAGAGAAAAATGGCTGTTTTTTTCACCTCAATTTCAATATTTTTTTATTTCAGTTGTTTTCTGCAGGAAACCCTTGTAGGATCTACACAAATTACCCATTGCTGTATTCAGAATTTTGTCTACATTTTTCAGAAATGTTTAGGTTTCTGGGATTCAGCATTGGTTTCACACCCATTTCTGTCACTGACTGTAAGGCAGGTGAAAGCAAAAAAAAAATCATAAAAATGGGGTATGTCCCAGTAAAATGCCAAAATTGTGTTGAAAAATTGGGTTTTCTGATTCAAGTCTGCCTCTTCCTGAAAGCTGGGAAGCTGGTGATTTTAGCACCGCAAACCCTTTGTTGATGCCATTTTCAGGGAAAAACCCACAAGCCTTCTTCTGCAGCCCCTTTTTCCAATAAAAAATAATAATAATTGTCATTGTATTTTGGCTAATTTCTTGGCCTCCTTCAGGGAAACCCACAAAGTCTCCTCTAGAATCCCTAAGATGTTGGGAAAAAAGGACGCAAATTTGGCGTGGGTAGCTTATGTGGACAAAAAGGTATGAGGGCCTAAGCAAGAACTATTCCAAATAGGCAAAAAAAGGCCTGGCACAGAAGGGGGAAAAGGGCCTGGCAGCGAAGGGGTTAAACAAGACCCTCAGCTTGGAACCTGGAACAAAGTTATCCCAGTGACCCATTTAAATTTAGTGGCTGAAGTCTTGGCTGTGAAGATTACATCTGTTATCTCCATCAGTAGGCTAAAAACTTAACTGGCACCATTCAGTTTACAAGCAAGCCGATTAGCTTTCTGAAGAAGGAAGAAGGTGGCAAAGGACCTGACCAGGTTGCTGCCAAAGCAGATCTACCGGAGTTGTGGCAAAGAGATAGTTGCAGAAAAGTCTAAGCTGGAACACTATAACTGTCACAATGGGTAAAGTACATATTGGAGATACTCTACAAACAGGCAACACAAGTTATACTGAGATTAAAAGCAAAGTTAACTGTCACTGGGAATAAAACTGCTTCAGATGCACAAGATTTGCCGGCTGAGGGTCCAAAACCCCCCTCTGCCATGTTGGTTGACAGTGAACGATGCTGTCCCAAAAAACCTGCATTAAAACAGCCTGAAAGGTTGGGAAGAAACACCTTTGGTGCTTTAAGAACGCCCCTGAGCTCTAACACACTAACTTGATTTTGTTGTTCTGGTGGTGCACAACAAAAGGAAATAGGCATCCCATAGATTTGGGAACATCACTGTCCATTCCTGCATGGTCAGGGCCAGGAGAACTCGATACTGGGACGTTATTTCAAATTTGACCTGAATTGTTAAACAAATGAAGTCATGAATAGCCCTCACGACCCATTTATGAGGATCAAGACGTAGAAGCAATTAAATCATGTGCCACTCTTCTCAAAGGATACACCTTCTAAGGGCCCTTTCTGCAAGAAATTCATTGCTTACGGTGCAAACATCGAGGAGTGGACTGGATTACAATTCCGGACAGACACCTGGTGTTAAAGAGGAGTGGAAAAAAGGAAGTCCTTGCAGACTAACTGGAGCAGAGAGGTTCATGGTAATGGACTTCTACAGGGCCAAAAAAGTCAAGAGGATCTCCCCTGATCCATAGTTGATTGTGTGGTCTCTGCTTTAATACTAGAGGTACCAAAAAATAATAATTTTATTTCTAGGGTTTCAGTGGCCATCAGCCAAAAGTGGTTTAGCCAACGTAGCTGGGTAGACCAAGATTTAAGGCTTAGGGTACGCTATATGCCATTAAGTAAATTTAAGCTTCTAATGATAGTCAGTGTAGGTCAATTACAATATATGTGTTATGATTCTTAAGCCTCTGTAAATGACTAGCACCTCTATGACGTATAGCTTTCAGAAGTGCTGTGGTTGAGATGGGCAAGCTAGGTAGTACGACATAGCATTATCACTATCTAAAAGTAAAACCACTGCCTGAAGAACATTTCTGAAAGTTGCTTGAAAAAAATGAATTATTTCAGCTTTCTCAGCAGCAGGCTGCCTACTACAAATGTTTGTGAGCAAATAGACCAGGCAAGCCAATAGCACTAGGAACCTGAGTAATTGTAGTTTAACAAAAATGGTTCATTCGAGGGAAAGGAATAGGTTATTATAACAGCAACTGAATTAATCAAGTTAAGGCCAATGAATATAACCTTAAGAATACAAACAAAAACACATGCTAAAGTTGCAAATGAGCCATCAGGAGCAGAAGGGGAAGCAGTAAAAAAAATGGAACGTTCTAATAAGCAATTTATTTCCAGATTATTTCATACAATAATTGAATTAACCATGGTGACATGGTCAAACAGAGCAGTGCTCTTGTGAAATTAGGGTGCAGAAGTGTACATGAACATAAATTAACCCCTTTAGTGCAGGAGTCGGCCAACAGCCAAAGCTTACAGTCCCTACCCAGTTTTACAGTCCCTACCCAGTTTTACAGTCCCTACCCAGTTTCTCTGTCAACCACTGGCTGCAGCACGGGAGTGTTTTAAGGAAAATATGGTCTTTGCACTAGAGATTTGTAGGTAAGGACCCTCTTCTTGGAATGGTTACCCTCATTTTCTGCCTGTTCTCAATGTGTTTGACTGTGTTCACTGGGATCCTTCTAACCAGGACCACAATGACTATGCTCTATCCCTTCTAAATTGGTAACTGTACCTTTTTATCCCCACAATTGGCATATTTGTCTCCCCCCCCCCCATGTAAGTCCCTAATGTATGATACCTAGGTACCCAGGGCACTGGAGTACCAGGGGATCCCTATGGGCTGCAGCAGTTATAATGCCACCAATAGGGAGCCCATGCAAAGTGTTCTCCAGGCCTACCATTGTAGTCTGTGTGAAATGGGTGCATGCACCCGGTTTCACTACAGGTCACTGTAAGTCACCCCTATGGTAGGCCCTCTCAGCACTAGCAGAAGTGCCCCCACAAACTCCAGATCCTTTTTCCTGGACTTTGTGAGTGCGGGGATGCCATATTACGCAGACAAGATATTACGCGTGTACTGTCCATAAATCACTACCTATGTCCAGCTACATAATGGTAACTCCAAACATGGGCATTTTTAGTATCAAACATGTCAGAATCATACTCCAATACTGTTGGAAGCATTGGAAGTGTGATTCCACGCACCCTGGGGGCTCCTTAGAGGACCCCCAGCATTGCTACCACCAGTCTTACAGGGTTTTCAGGGCAGCCCAAGCTGATGCCACCCATCAGACAGGGTTCCTCCTGCTGCTTGATCTGATCAAGCCCAGAAAGGCAGAACAAAGGATTTCCTTTGGGAGTGGGAGGTAACCCCCTCTCTCTTTGGAAATAGGTTTTCCATGGCTTGGGAGGGGTAGCCACTGGCATGCTTTGAAGGGCACATCTGGCAGGGAACTAGATAATGGAAAGGGGAGTGACCACTCCCCTGTTAATCACAACTCGAGTGCTGGTACTCAGAGCTCCTACAGGGGGGTTCCTGGATTCTGCAATCTTGCTTCCAAGGTTGGCAGGGAACTCTGGGAGCAACTGAGTGGCCAGGTCAGTCAGGTGACATCAGGACCCCCTCCTGATAGGTGCTAACCTTTCAGGACTATTTCGGTCATCTCTCTTTGGGTGGGTCCTCAGATTCGGCCTGCAAGACTCAAGCAGGATTCATCTGCAACCTCCACTTCTTGCCACTGGAACTGCAAGTGAACTGACAACGCTGCAATCAACAAAGAAAACTCTTCTGCAACACTATTTCCATAACTCCAGCTTTGCAACATTTCCCTGGCTGTGCCTCTTCCTAAGACAGAAACTCTTTAGCCTGCACAAGAAGGAGGAATCTCCCTTGGAGTGAAGTAGTCACTCTCCTGCATCCGCAGACACCTGCTGCAACGACGACCGGCTGCGTGGATTCTGCATCATGGGTGGTGGTCCGGAGTAGTCCCCTTGGTCCTCTGTGCCAGCTGTCCAACTTTAGAGGAGGTAAGCCTTTGACTTCCCACGCAGGGAAGTACCCCCGTGCACCATGTCTCTTGCCGCTACCAAGTCTTGTTTGCATCTCCTCCAAAGGTATCTTCATGCGACGTGCAGCTCCAATCCCTAGCACTCCTTCCTGCGATGCACAACCCTCCGCGTGGTTCTCCTGTAGCATGGGATCCCTTTCTGTAGTGCTATGTGGGCTCCTTCTGCAACTTCTGTGTACCTATCCTGTGGGACATCTGTAGGTGCTGCCTCTGCTCCTGTGGACTCTCTGCGAAGCTGAGGGTCAACTGTGACTTCCCCTCCGGGGTTGAGTCCTCCTGGGACTTGCTGGTCCCCCGCAGCACCACTTTTCCACTAACCGCAAATTAGCCTTTGCCAAGGCTTGTTGGTGGAATTCCTGCACCAACACCAGTCTGCAATCTGCATTCAAGTGTGGGTCATTATCTGCATCAATCAGGAACTCTTTTCCAGCTCCGGGGGTGCAGTGCTGACCTGTTCATCACCGTAGACATACTCCTGCAAGTGCAGCTGGGTGAGTAGTAGCTTCTACTCCTCCTGGGCTCCACTGTGACTCTTGGACTTGGTCTTCTTTCGCCACAGGTTTTCTTTCTTCAGGAATCCACCGCTGGTTTCTTGCAGTCTTGTCTGGGTGTCTTCTTTTCCTCCTTTTGGGTGGTATGGGGAATGGGGAAATTCCAGCAATTTACTTCTGCTCTCCTGGTTTTTTTTGGGGGGGCGGGGGGGGAAGGAGTAGGTGAGGGGGGGGGCTACTGTGTTACTTACCTCTGTGGTTTTCTACTACTCCCAGCCCCCCTCTACACATTCCACTTACCTAGGTAGGGGTCCTGTGTTCACATTCCATTTTTTTAGTATGTGGTTTGTGCTCAGCCTAGGGTCACTATTGTTTTTTTGCTATTTGCACTGTTTTCTAACCTTTTCTATGCCTATTACTGTTTACTAATGTATATATTAAGTGTATTACTTACCTCCTATTGGAGGGTTACCCATCTGGGCCATTGGGGAGTGTGATAATCAATGTAACTGGCTTGTTTTAAGTGTTGTCTAAAACTGCCCCCATGTTGAAATTTGGTTTGTGTGATCTTACTATAATAAATATGTGCCAGACTGAAAGATGGTGCTTGCAGGACTTTTCTCACACATACCCAATACAAAGTTCTTGTTGAGATTTTACAAGGCAATGCAAATGGCCATATGAGGTAATTTGTTAAATAAAAAAGTGATAACGCATTGTGCTGCCATGCGTTACTTAGCGTCAGAAAGGTGTTCCATGGGTGGTACATGGGAGTTCCTGTGCATCCTCTGTGGTTTGTGAAGTAAATCCATATCTACAAAGACCTGCAGACAGGGAATTGCACCAATATCCAGCATGCGCCAGAGTCTGGCGTAACAAGAAGAAATATCTTTCTATTTGATGAAAAAAACAGAAAGTGTAGATTTTACGCAGAAGAGGCCACTTGCCGCACAAAACTATCCTGACCATAACACAAACACCTTTGCACTATGACGCAAGAGTGCCTACGTTGACGTAAGGCAGCACATAGTACAACAGCACATAGCTCAGAACTGGGCCATTTCTTTGAAGATGTTGGGCAGTTCTGCTCTCCCCAGGTGACACTTGCTTGCTAAACTGAGCTACCTGCCCCATGTAATATGTTGTGTTAGCATATTTAAGTAATAATGTGTTTTTTTCCCTTTTAGTCTTTGGAGAAGCTGCATCGATAAGCTTAGTGTTTTTTTAATTAATTTTTATTTTACACCGTCACACACATCTCACAGACGAGCACATTCACCCACCACTCTAGAACAACAATCCTGCCTTCTATGTAGAATAAAATGGTTTGGAAAGAAGGTTTTAGACAATCAGCAGAGATGGCACCTCAGTGGATGACTACTGCCCAGGCCCTAAACCGAATTGAGGACAGCTCTGAGGCAGGATCAGATAGTGAAACAGAATCCAAGGAAGAAGAAAATGGAACAGAATCTGAAAGTAATTTTTCAGTCAGCAGCGTCCCATCCAATGAATAGTCTTCCATTGATTCTGAGTAACATGATAACAGCAGTAATGATGTCCCTTCACAAACACAATCTGTGCAGCGGAGAGACAGTAGCAGCATAGACCATCCCAGAGCCCAGCCATGTGTGGCAGCACAGACCAAGTGCTCTCTTGGCAGCCCCCAAATTTAGTGCAGCCAGAAATTCCACCGTTTCTTGCAGACGCTGGATGTAAAGTCAATAAAGCAACTTTTTAGCCCACTGACTATGACCATCTTCTTTTGAATGCAGACTTTCGTCCGGAAATTGTGCAGCAAACAAACTGTATGCCAAATAGTTTCAGAGGGAGCAGGAAGGCACTCTCAAGCCTCGGTCTAGGGCATACCGGTGGACTTCCACTTCACTCAGTTGAAGGAATTTCTGGGCAATATGCTCAAAACAGGGATAGCGCACAAACCAAAGATACAGTCCTTTGCACCAGTTATGAGCAGAGATCTGATTTTACTATTTCAATGATAATTCTACTGCATTGCCCCAGGACCATCCAGATCAAACTAGGCTGCAGAAAAATCAGCTAGCCACGAACATTAGTCTGCCAGGTTTCAGGAGGTTTATACTCCTGGAACAAATATAGCCAGGGCCACTTTGAATTAGGCGGCAGGAGAGGGCAAATTATGTGTATACTGCAGATTTTTTCATAGTATTACTTCATTATTTCGTAATTTTTAAACCTATTAGTGTATGGGAATTTGGTTTACCTCATTAGTACCAGTTTAACATCCAAATATTACAAAACACAACAGAAAGGTGACAGTCCAGTTTTACAAATGGCCTTACACTTCACATCAACTCTGAGCTAGAAACAAACATTTATGACTAAGCAAAAAATGCAGCAGCCACACAATCGCATAATTCCAATGGCCCTGAATATAGCCATTGATGAGTCATTGCTTCTGTACACAGGGCGACCGCTATTCAGGCAATACATACAGGAAATACCTTGTTATGGCATCAAGATGTACATTCTATGTGAGATTTCTACTGGTTATGTATACAACCTGAGAGTGAATACAGGGAATGACTGTTTTAATCCTGAAGGTTGCCCTTCCAAGCTATGAGTCACAACAAACATTGTATAGGAGCTTGTCCAGCCACTTCTTTAGAAAGGTTATATCCTTTATATGGACAACTTCTATACAGGAGTAGAGTCGCTCAGTGAGCTGTAGAAAGCTGGCACTGTGCCTCATGGTACAGTTCTATGTAATTGCAAAAGATTTCCACAGGAGCTTGTTTTTAAGAAGCTCCAAAATCGCAGAGCACTGTGTTGCATTCAAATAAACCGCTCACAGTCAAATTCTCCAATAGGCAGGATGTGTACATGCGCACTACAATCCCTGACGAGAGCACTTCTCTGGTAACTAATGCTGTTAGTTGGCTGAACTTCACAAGCCCTCTGTATACCTCATTACAAAAGTACGCAGGCAGAGTGGATAAAAATCACCAGGTAATTCAGCCATACATTGCAAGTCGTAAAACTTGCATATGGTATAAGAAATTATTTACCCACCTGACCCAGTTAGCAACATACAATTCAGTCAGCAGCCATCGAAAATCTTACCGATAAAGCAGTCACCTACACTTCATCTATTGTAGAGAACGTGGCAATCCTATAGGATCTGTACTTTACTGAACGCATTCCTGCAACCATGAGAAAGACTCAGCCATATCATTGTTGCACAGTCTGATCTAAGCAAGGATAGAGATAGGAATCTCATTAGTGGCCCCATGGGGCCATCTCAGCCAGGCCTATGTTTTTCAATGTGCTTTATGTTGTACCATACAAAAATGAAATACTGGGAAATTGACTGAGGTGGAGCTGTCCTGTTATAAATCTTTCAATGGCTGTGCAGGGATACATACCTTCCATGGGCCACTAATACACTAGTCCAACAGCCACTGTAACAGTTTTCTCCATTTAAGAAAATCTTTAATTTGCTCATGACCTCGTTGACCTCTATCCGCTGTCAAAATGAGGTAAATGTTCTGCTAGCCATATAAGTGATTTACAGTCACTGCACATAACTATGGACAGAACATAGCCCACGTCACAGAGTACCCTGTGCAGCAAAATCTATCTTTAGTAGTTTTTCAAGTGCCCTTCACAGACCCTAGGACAGTCTTCCCAAGCACGTTTACCTTAGTTTCAAAAGTAGTTATGCTCACTACATTCTTGCCCACAATGTCCTTAGGTCTGCAGGGCATTGCAGACATGAAAAGCTTATAGGATCCTTAAAAAGCAGACCACACTAGAAGCCCCTAGGTTGCTTTCAAATAGGTCTGTGGTTTTTAGTTTTTCATGGGTGTCAGCACAGCCCCACATAATACAGCAACCCCAATCACTGCTCTCTCCACACAGCACTTTAGGGCCTTTTGTGCTGCAGTCTCTTAACCCACCCACACAAGTGGGGTATCATTGTTATGACGAAATGTATGGGAATTGTGGGTGGTAGGAATCTTGTGGCTCCCAAAAGAATTCAGTCTTTTCCATCACAGAAACATATGGAAAATGTGTTTTTATCCAAAGTTTAGGGGTTCCAAGAGCTTCTGGGTAAAAATACCTGGTGGGAGAGGTTATATATAAATGAAAAAGCATTGCAAGGCATAGATTGTTGTCTCTGGGTACCTCAGGTTCTTGTTGAATCTACAAACCGTATTTATACACACCTGCAACCAAAAGAGTAGCTGATGTATCTGTGTATTGTTTTTGTAAAGCAGCCACAATGACAAGAAGGTACAGGTGAAAACAGTGTCATGATTGTTTGTTCCAATCCATTTTACATACTTATATTCCAACAGAACTTTCTTTAGAAAACCTTGACAGGTCTACACAACTAAATACTTGATTAACTAAGATTTGTCTATTTCTCTGAGATGTACGGCTTTCCTGCATCACCCATGGGTTTCATAGATCTAGCCATCACAAACTGGAAGTTGGTATAAAATACAAAAATTATGAAAAATAAGCAACCTCTAAAAAATGCAAAAACTGTGGTAAAACAATTGCTACAGCTCTACGTATTACTGAAAACCTGCCATTTTAGTACAGCAAACCTATTGTTGATACCATTTTTAGGAAACAGAAATTTGCTATAATGTGGCTATTTTCTCAGTCTCCTCCAGAGGTATCCATAAACCTCAGATACCTTTAAATTCCCCATGGTGTTGGGGAAAAAGGGTGCGGATACCATATGTGGGAAAAAACGTTGTGGAGACTTAAGAGTGATCTACCCTAAATAGTCAAACAAAAGGGCTTAGCACTGGTATGAAAAAGCCTCAGCAGTTAAGGGGTTAGACAATGTACTGTCCAACAAATATGTTCTAATGAACAGCACAAGTTAATCTTCAGTTGAAATTACCATTGGACAGCCCATATATTTAGGGAGCCTAGGTCTAGCACACTAATGTCGACTAGAACAGAGCTACCATGAAAGATAATACAAAATTAACAAGCATTTTTAATGCAACGGGTCTTGCATTTGCTCGAGTTAGTGCTATTAGTGTTGTAAAGCAAATTTTTTAAAAAAACAGCACGATTGCGCTGCGTGTAAAATAAACTGATAAAGTAATCTGGACTCCAGGCTGAAAACATGGAGCCTTGTATGTTTTTGCTACTTTACCAGTGCTGTGTAGGTGGGCTAAACACCGGAAAAGGCATGACTTATGCATGCCTTTCACAAATGAAAGCAAGCGGATTTTAAAAGCCAAGCCCACAAACCAATGTAAGTGACTGACGTAGCATGGGCGTGGTTTCAAGCCCAAGAGAGATTACTGAATGGACGGAGCACTTTGTGCTCGCCCATAAAAAGGAGGGTCCTGTAAATGAATGAACCAAAGGAGGACTGTCGCCGTCCATTTCATAAAACAAAAATTTGGTGGTAGAGCAAAAGCTTTCCAAAGAACAAGTCACTGACCTTCGGTAACTCCTTTTCTGGTGGATACAGTGTCTACCTGTGGATTCCTCACCTTTTGAATACTCCCAATGCGCCAGCAATCAACCAAAATAATTTCTTTCTAGCTCTCCACATCAACCAGGACGTCACAATGTAAAGGCTCCGCACGTGACTGATGTCATAAGAGCCACAAGAAGTCCTTGCCGCAGGCTGACGTCAGTTTCACCCACTTTTTTTTTTTTTTTAACCGTGCCTTTGAGGCAAACATGTAAACACCCCATCATCACAAGATATATAAACTCAAAACAAGAATATTTATACATGCAAATATAAATATACACTGTGTGTATAGAATTTGCCAGAAATACAGATATATATTATATATATACAATATATACAAACAATTTCATTCTTGGCATAACCAGACAGGCGACGGGGAGGCAGTTGGGACAGTAAGGAATCCACGGGAAAATACTGTATCCAACAGAAAAGGCGCTACCAAAGGTAAGTAACTTGTTCTTCTGATGGATACATCTACCTGTGGATTCCTTAACGTATGAATAGAGTCGCAAAGCAGTCCTGCACTCAGAGGTGGGTGCCTGTCTGGCTATACCAAGAAATCCTGCAGCATTGAGCTGCCAAAGTGGCCAAAGTGGCCGTTCCTCCTCACTTCTGAGTCTAAGCAAAAATGGTTCGCAATATTGTGGAGGGAAGCCCAAGTTGCTGCCATGCAAAATCAACCACAGGTACACCCCTAGCCAGAGCTGAAGTAGTAGACTTAGCTCTGGTAGAATGATCTCTTATGCCCCCCGGAGGATCCTTCTATGCCAGTGCATAATATATCAATGCGAAGAATGACCCACCTTGATAGTGTTCTTTTGTGGACAGCTTTGCCCTTCACCTTGCCCATGTAGCCAACAAAGAGCTGATCGTCCATCTGAATCTCCCTCGTCCTGTCCATGAAGCAGCTCAGCGCTCTCTTTGGATCCAGACGGTGCAGCCTTTCCTCCTCCACAGAGGGATGAGGAGGAGAGTAAAAGGACGGAAGAATGATTGGCTGCCATAAATGGAAAAGGGTGACCACCTTTGCAAGGAAAGCAGCCTTGGTTCTCAAAACCAATGTGTTAGCAGTGGTAAATGGGGGTTTTACACTTTGAGCTTGCAGCTCACTAAAACGCCTAGCAGACGTGATCGCTATAAGAAAGACAGTTTTAAATGTATGAAACCTCAACCAGCAACTATGCAATGTTTCAAACGGTGTACCTATCAGTTACATTAAAATTAAAAAATGTATTCCACTGAGGCATTATAAACGGAGTGTGAGGAAATATATTAGTTAAACCCTTAAGAAACCATAAAACTACAGGGTACTTAAAGAGGGTTGGTCAGGTAAACAAATAAATGCAGACAGTGCAGAGAGATAGCCCTTCACTGTTGCAGTTGCACAACCTTGCTCAGCCAAGGTAAATAGCAAATTGTAAAACATTGGATAAGAGGGACCTTAAGGGGTCCACGTGTCTGTGCTCCAACCATTTGACAAGCTTGGCCCATCCACGAGCATAGATCGTTTTGGTGGAGTGACGCCTGGACGATAATATAACATCCACCACTTCAGAGGAGAGAGAAAAGGAATTCAGGTTGTCCTGTTCCAGCCATGTAGGTGAAGGTTCTGTAACATGCTGCTTTCCAGAAAGGTTCCCAGAGAAGGAAGGAGGAGGAGGAGGAAGGCTGATTGACAGAACCATGTTGCCAAAATCTTCCCCGACCTTTGTATGACCTATAAAGGGGGCTGGCAGACTACTGACCCTGGAACTACTACCTCCCACGAAAGGAGGAGCTGCGGCCAAACCACCTAAACCTACAGAAAGATATATAGGTCGACCAGAGTGACTGAAGTCCTAAAGACGTAGCCGTGGCTTTCCTCTCCTTGAACCTTTCGAGAGCTGAGTCAGCTTTCTCTCCAAACAGTATGGACCCGTCAAACGGGAGATCCATCAAGGCGGATAATACATCAGAGGAGAACCCGACCCCCTAAGCCATGCATGTGTCCTGCTGGCCACCGATGTACTCAAGGCTCTGGCAACATAGTCTGCCGTGTCCAGGCCAGATTGGATGACCTGTTTAGCAGCCACCTGACTGTCCTGCAACAGCTCCCTAAAATGTTTCTGCACATTTTGCAAAAGCTTGGGAAACACCTCCTTAGTTGAGTCCATCAGTGCATGGATATATCTGCCCATCAAACATTGAGCATCAACTGATTACAAAGCCATGCTACATGATGTAAAGACCTTCTTAGCAGACTGTTCCATGCATTTCAATTCCATATCTGCAGACATCGTAGGGAAGTAGTCGTTTTAAAAGAATAAGAAGCCTGTACTACCAGACTTTCAGGCGTCCAATGCAGACTTAGGAATTGGAGGGGGGGGGGGGTCTGGGGTCACCTGGCACAGCCCTATACCTTCTAGCAATTACTTTGGAAACAGCAGGTGTAGACAAGGGCTTCCTTCACAGATCCAGAACTGGCACTGAAAGCCTCGTTAAACGGCAGCAAAGGTTCAGATGTAGCGGAGGAGGAGTGGAGAATCTCAGTAAGGAAGTTGGACTTCAGCTTGAATGCGGGTAATGGCAAATTCCGAAGGTCGAAGCCTACCTGATCACACCATGGTAAGTGTTAAGTTCGAGGTGGAATACCCCCAGGTGACTAACTCCTCCTCATGAGAAGTGTCTAGTTTGCCACTTCAATACCCTCAAGTCCATGAGAAAGAGAAGGGATCTCTCCTTCTAAATCCTGTTGCTCCTCCAAATACTGCTGCTCCTCCAAGAGCCTCAATGCCTCCATTCTAGATCTTAGTCTCGACTCCAAATGTGGTATAGATAAAGAGTGCACAGGCGTTGAAGATGTTAGCTGCCGTGCCGGTGAAGCAGGAGCAGACATCGGGATCTTACTCCAGTATGGAGTTGAGTGATTCAACGCCAGACGAATATTTCCAACGGCGGTATCGGCAGCGCAGTCATCCCTGAAGGTGATGGAGCATTAGACAAAACAAGGCATAAAAGGAGCTGGATGCCGGGAAGCCCAGATTAAAATCTGAAGGATCATCCTGTTAAAAACGCTGAACATAACATTTAAAAAGGCAGATGGATCCGCCCCAGGAGTCTGGAATGCCGGATATCCTTGTTGAGGCTGGACCTGACCTAAGTCTTGCTTCTCAATCTCCTGGTAACTAACAGGAGATAACTGCGCTGCAGGACTTGAAGACAACACAGAGATTTCAACTGACGGCACCAGTGACTACTCTAGCAACTTTGGTTATGGAGAAAGAGCGCGGCTCACTTCCCAGGTCACACTGCATCAAGACTTGGTAACCGGTGACAAGGACCTCTGGCTAGCATCTCGGGAAGAGCAACACCAAGAGCTGTAGCAATACAGCTTATGTGATTTTGAACATCTATGCGAAGACTACTCCTCTCAATATCTGGACCTACGACTGCCATGCTTCTCCTTTTTGGCCTTTGCCAGGAACAGCTTCGCTTCTTTTTCCTTCAGTGCTTTCGAGTTCATACTCTGGCAAGAAGAGAATCCCCTCCAACATTGTGATCGGAACTCAGGCATCACAGGCAAAAATCATCAGCGTCGAATGCGTGGAAAAAAGGGAATGGACATCAGCATGCCGTTGAGGACTTCTATGGCTCAGATGACGTCAAACTGAGTCACATGCGGAGCCATTCCATTGAGACGTCCTCTTCGACGTTGAGAACTAGAAAGAAAACATTTGCATCTAATGCTGGCGCACTGGAAGCATTCAAAAGATGAGGAATCCACAGGTAGATTTATCCATCAGAAGAAGCCATTCAGGTGTCATTGAGGCCTAGAGGTCCCACAATGGCAGTGGTGTGTGGCAGAAAAATTAGGAAAGGAGAGCATCAGAAGGCCAAATAAAAACAACAACAGTTAAAGGTGTGCCAAGGAGAGAAAGGCTGACCAGTTGAAAATGGAGAAGACTTCCAAACCAATGATTCCTGGAAAGAAAAGAAAGTGAGCCAGGCAATCCAAAGAAGAATGGAGTCACTGAAAAGCAGTATGAGTACAGTAAACAACCCGACAAATGAAGACAAAGGTTTAACACTAAAGCTAAAACATAAAGAGGGAATAATATTACATGCAGTCCAACCAAGAGGAATGGGTTAGTGGCCAGACGAGGCCATAGTGGGGATATAGAACATGTCACTGCAGTAAATTACAGGACCATTTACTGGGGAATGGAGGTACACCAGGTAGACTGCTAGTCTGTGAGTCTACCTGGAAGCAAAGTAATAAGGCGGATAGCTTAAATATACAATAAGACTGGGAAAAGAGCACCTGAGGAAAAATGACTTATCAAGAGCTAATAGGAAGTGCACGAATACGGCCCAACAGCAAGCAGCTGTGTGATGCACAGAGAAGGACTCATGCACAGAACAGATAGGGCCACCACTGTATTGAGGCACAATCAGTCTCAATGACTGGCACAGAGATGAGGGGAGAAATCACATCTATATGCTGGTGCTAGATGCACACAGCAGAGTTCAACTGCAGGCCAAGGAAGGCGGAAAGGAAACTAAGCGTGGGCAGTAAAGAGTTTGTCCAAAAACTCTGCTAGCCCTGTCAGTGGAGCGAAGCGCACTGCAGCCCAGTTATGAGCCACATAGCGTAAGCGCAGACAGTCTGTGCTTGCGCTCTGTGGCCCATAACTGGACTGCAGTGCGCATTCTCGGCTGGCATGGAACTGCTGCTGGCACCAGCTCGGGAACCAGGCGTCCCTCTACAAGCAGCCCGGGAGCAAGGGGCAGAGGGAGGCAGAGAGCCATGCTGCTGGGAATGAGGACACCCCCACCCAGAGGACCCAGGTAAGTCCTCGTTTTTTTCCCTTTTGTGCACACTGGTGCACAACAGGCCCGTAAAGGCAGATTTTGCTGCCTACGGCCCTGGCCTGCATTACAGGCCTCTTGTGCACTGGCCTTCATTGCACACAGGGCAGGCCGGCGCACAAGAGGCCTGAAACAGTAGCTTGTGCTACCCATGGCCCTGTCATTTCTGAAGCGATAAGCAGGGTTGGGCCTGGATAACCAGGCCCGACCCTGGTTAGTGCTTCCGAGATCGGGCGCATTGAGGACAGGGTGCCAATAGGGTAGGTGGAATTCCACAGAGTTTTAAATCCGCTACACTCCTTGAGCTCCACCAGGCCTGAAGGAAACTCATTAGAAGGCCTGTGAAAAGTCATCGTGGAAAATAGATGCAAGTCACAAAAGGGCAGACTTGTTATCTGCTCATAAAGCATAGCGTTATGGGCAGGTCATGACCATATCATTTACAAATCATACAGAAATAAAAATGTCAAAACTTTCAGTATAAATCACAAAATACATCTGCATTACTCATAAAACAGAGGAAAAAAAAAATCAAGTGCCCATCGGCATCTAAGAAACATCAGTAATAGTTTCTTAGCTGGCATAAATTACCAATCAATAAGAAACACAGAAAACAAACCGTTTGGTTATAAACATCTTTGTGGGTTCTGGAAAAAACCAAGCTTCTTTCTACATAGCTTTGCGTTTCGGTCAACTGAATTCAAACCATCCAAAACTTGTTTAAAAAAATAACACCTATGCCCCACCCATCTCAAATTTTCATTCAGTAAATCTAGGAGGTCGGTACGAAATATTAGGTTGCCAAAGTCATCGGATGGGTGTAAACACTTATGTAGCACACACTGCATACTTATTCTCTTTTTGCTATTCACCTGCCTGTCTTCAAAACAAAGAGCAGCAAAAAAGGAAGGCTTTGAGCAAAGATTTAAGATTTGCCTCAATGGCACATAAAATAGCCTCACACCGGCCCTAAGCTCATGAGTTTCATTGCTGGCCAGAGCTTAACGCATTTTGATGCACAGAATAATCCATCTTGACAAGCCCCTTCTTGAACCCCTGCACCTTTATTCATAAGTGAATACCAACATCTGATTGTTATGCTATGCTATGAGGATTTGTAAAGCGTGCGTACCAGGTGCTGGAGCAGATGAGACCAGACTCCTAGTGGAACAGCCAGGTCTTTAGTTTAAGCAGAACTAGAGTAGGGTTGGGAATGTTCTTATTTGATGTAGAAGGTAATTTAGGGATCTGGTGGCGATATAGGAGAAGGAGTGTCCTCTTAATTTGCTCCTGCGGATGCGTGGTATTTGTGTGATGTGGGGTGAGGTTGAGCGCAGTTGCCTGATGGATTGGTGAAATTTGTGGCAGTGGTTGACGTAGGCACGTCATATGTTGTGAAGGCCTTTGTATGCAATGGTTAACAGTGCGAACTGGCATTGCTTCTGGATTGGTAGCCAGTGTAGCTCTCTTGCATGGGGCGCGATGTGTGTGCTATGGGGGATGCTAAAGGTGAGCCTGGCGGCATTCTGGGTGATCTGGAGTCTTTGTATAACTTGATTCGTAATGTTGACAGTGTTGCCATAATCCCGTACGCTGATAAGGGCTAGTTGACCGTGTCTCTAGTGTCAATGGTGGGCCATCTAAATATTTTGCAAAGCATATATAAGATTAAGAAGCAGGAGGAGATGACAGTGTTTACTAGTTTGGTCATCGTGAGTGTCGTTCAAGATGATGTCAAGGTTTTTAGCATGGTCTGTGGGGGTGAGTGAAGTTTCCAGGTCTGTGGCCACCAGGGAGGTCCCATGGAGAGATCTTGTTCTTGAAGATCAAGACCTCTGTTTTATCTGTGTTGTTTAAGGCAGTTCTGTCTCATCCGGTTTCTACGTTTGACATGAAGGCAGTGAAGTTGGTCCTGGTGGTGTTGTCACTGTCTGTCAGGGAGAGGATGAGCTGGGTGTTGTCTGCATAGGAGACCATGCCGATTCCGTGGGATCTTGTGATGTGGGTGAGTGGTGCCATATAGCTATTAAAGAGGGCAGGGTTCGGTGATGATCCTTATGGGACTCCGAGGATGAGGTTCTTGGTTTTAGAAGTGTAGGGCAGGAGTACTGTCAAACAGAAAGGAGGCCAGCCATCTCAGGGTGGGCCCATATATTCCTGAGTCATGAAGACTTGTGATGAGGGTGCAATGGGAGACAATGTTGAATGCCGCACAGAGGTTGAGTAGTAGCAGTACTGCGGATTCCCCTTTGTCCATGATGGTCCAGATGTCATCCTCTGCTGCAATGAGGCAGTTTCTAGGCTTTGGTTGCTGCGGAATTCAGACTACGAGATGTCTAGTAAGTGATGGTGTTCAAGGTGGCTGAAGAGCTATTTAGTGATCGCTTTCTCCACAACTTTGGATGGGAAAACAAGAGTGAGATTGGTCTGTAGTTCCGGAGCTCTTTTGGGTCTGCTTATTTTATTATTATTATTATATTTTTTTTAAGGTGACCAGTGATTTCTGCATGTTTCCAGCTGTCCAGGAATGTTCCACTTTGGATGGGAGCGTTGATGATGGCAGTGAGGTGATCAGACTTCCTCCTAGGTTGTATACAGTTGTGGCAAGGGTTGGTGGAGCCCCCCAGAGTGGACTATGCTCATGATTTTGGCAGTGCTTTTTGGGGCGGTGTTTGGACTTTGTAATGTCTTCGGTTTTGTAGCTGGCTCTGGGGTGTTTGATGTTCTTCAGGGGGTCCAGGGTGCTTGCACCAGTAGTGGTCAAGTAATTGAAGGCTTTGATGTCAACATGCAGGTTGCCGATGAGGTTTGGTTTGTGGGCATTGAGGGTGTTGGTCCAGTTTCTGGAGAATGGCTGTGGAGATGGTGGGTGCTGATGTGGTGTTTAGCCAGGTCTATCAGGAAGAGGATGTCCAGGGTGTGCGTCATAAATGGTGTCCCAGACCTTGGTGGCCTGTTTGCTAAGAGATCTGGTGATGGGAGCATGCACGTCAGATGGGGTGAGGCAGGCGTATGGTTGTCGTGTTGCTGCAGGTGAAATGGCAGTTAGTGCATGAGAACGATCCTACCTTAGAACGAGGCAAGGCATGGAAGCAGCTGTTGTTGTGGCATCTGGTGCTGAGTGTATGCAGAAGGGAGATTGTATAGCTGCAGAGTTCGGCTACACCATGATACGTGGCAATGGGCACAGACCGGCTTGCCTTTAGGGTACCAGAGCGCAGTCGAGTAGCGGCCACCATAATGTTGGTCCTGGAGTCGATGGGAGTTTAGTGGGATTATTTGTTTGGGGGGGTGTGGGGGGAGGTGCTAGGATAGGGCAGAAGAAGGCACACAAAGGGGAAGCAGGTAAGGAGTGGGGGAAAGTGAAAAAACAGAGGAATGAATGTGCAGGAGGAACGGGCACAAGGAAAATGGGCAAAAGAAAAAGCGTGGAGAAATGGCATTAGGAGACAAAGAGAGGGGGTGGAGAGTGATAAAACGGTTAAAAGGAAGAGAGGACAGTGAAAAACAGGCAAAAAGTCAGAGTGGAGACAAACATGGACACAAGGACGTAGACAAAGGAGAGAGACAGTGAAAACAAAAAGGGCATAGGCGTGAAGGACGAGAGGAAGGAACAGCATGCAAGAGAAAAGGAGTGCAAGATGAGGCAAGGACCAAGGGAGCGAGGCTAGGTCCAAAAAGGCCTTAGAATTGTTGGAGGACCAATTCAGATAAGTGGGAGCTGGAGCCCGGGCATTGTCCACATGATGTTTCATAGTACTAAGCAAATACAAGTTTTGATATCATTGATTTATCATACATTTGTCAGGAAGTGGCATCAATGGATTTTCAATCCTCCATATGCACAGGAATTAACATCACTGGTTTACCCCCCATGATATTCTGTGCTCCTCCCTTCTTCCAGGTCCTATTTAATGGTGGCAGCTGCAGCGGGATGCATGCACCAGGCTTTACAAAGATAAGCCCCTCTGTGCCTGTCCGTGCCTAACACCAGAACCACTGATTCTCCACCTACCCACTGAAACCCTGCTGTGCTCATCCAACACTGCCCGCTGCTCTGCTACCACACAACACTTAGGGCCATATGTACGAACAGTTTTTCCCATAGACACAGAATGGGGAAAAACCTTTGCTACATCTGGCCCTTAGAGCGCCCACGCTTTTCTGCACTCTCCAACACCATGCATCGACCACTCCCAGACCAACAGCACCCAGCACTCCACTCAAACAAACCAGACACCCGCTCACACTTATGCAGATCATACACCAGCCAAACACACCTCATTCGCATGCATGCTCAACAACCTCTCACTCATCGAACATGCCATAGAGATATGGGGCCTAAAACATGACATGCTTCCAACCTGTTCCTTCTCAACGGAAACATGGCCAAACTCAATGCCAGCACCAGACATCGCTACAGCCATTCCCGCCGTTACAAGATTGTTAGGCAGCACAGTCCCAAAGGTGTAGTCGCCATCATTTTCAAAGATCGCATCAGTTGCACCACCTACACAGACACCTCTACCAGCTACACGGAACACTTCATGTTTAAGATAAGCATCACAGCTAACTTCTCATTGGGAGGAACCATCACATACAGACCACCAAGATCCCGCTCCAATTTCGCCAGCGACATCATGGTCTTCAACACACTACTCATAAAGGCCAGCATCCTCATCCTCTTCTTAGACTTTAACGTTCCTCTAGAAGACTGCAATGACCCAACTTCAAGGGCCATTCTAGAAAACCTCAGAAAACTTGGCCTCACCCAGGATTACAGAACCCATCCACACTGCCGGACACCTTTTGGACCAGATTTTCGATTAAATCAGCAACATTATGGTCAAGAAGAACCACCTGCCATAACTGGAAAAGCATCTCAAAAGAGTAATGGGCTTCCGTCCTCATCGAGCAAACAAGTGACTTGACAAAAGCCATGAAAAAGCTCAACACTTGGATGACTGCATGCGCGCACACACACAGTGGCTCCCCTCAAGCTCAACCTAATGGCATGAACCGCAGGCCAGCTGATAGAGAAACTCAGGGTGATTAAACACCACTGCAAGCAGGTGGAGAGCAAATGGAGAACAAGTCTAGACACTGCAGATAGAAACCTCTTCAAATAAGCCCACAGCTGTACAGCTGTTGCTGATCTTTTTGACACCAGTAACATCAAGCAGCATCGTCAAATTTTCACCACCCTTCCTGCCACTTCCAGCAACATCACACACTCACAATATCTTTGCCACAAGCTCGCAGAATTCTTCTTTAACAAAATCACCTCCATATACAGCATCATCGACCCTCAACTGGGCCATCTCACCGTTACAACTTAGCTTCCCATAACGAACAATGGATGAACCAGGACATTGTGGCCTGCCATCATCAGAGTCTAAATCGTTGCTATCACGAAGAGCATTCACTCAGGGACTGCGTCTGACCCTTGACCACACCAAGCCTTCAGCAAAGGACTTCTACCAATCAGTGAAGCACTTACACCCATCCTCAACATCTCCAATGACTCAACCACATTCCCAGACAACTGAATACAAAACGTATGGACACTACATGCACATAACGGATGGTTAGCCTATTACTATTACTTTGTTCGACCCATCATAAGAGTCAGCAACCTCAATGAGCAACTGCACAAATCAAAAACGTAGATAACAAAATAAGGTCCCAGTGTAGCATAACAAATGGTGCAGGTGGGAAAATAAGTAAGCATGTTAAAAAACCTGCAGGGTTGGAACATGAAAGTACTCAGCCTTCAAGTTCAGGAACACCATCCATTCCCAAAGGTCCAAGGGAGACAGAACCCAGGGCAATTGCAACATTTTAAAACGGCTCTTCCTCAATGAGGTCCAAGAAAAGTCTCAGCATCCCACAACCAGGAAGTAGCAAGAGTGTGCCAGGGAACTCGGTAATACACATAAGGATTCCATGATGGCCCCCATATAGTGCCCAATAATGGAGAGGTATGCATAGTAATGACTCACATGCTTAGAGACCCGGAAGAAAAGCTGACGCTTCAGGAGCAGACTAAACACGAAGGCGTGGTGAGTTGCAAGACATGGGAAAATGATGGAGAGAGAGAGCCACAGAGTTGTGTGAAGGATAATAATGGGGTGTGAACAGACGGGACAAACTACTTCGAGGAAGAGCGAGAGGCAGAGGAGGACCGAGCGCCAAGAACAACTAGGAGATAAAGATGGGGATTCTCAAGATCCACAACCACTTATACCTGGTCGCCTAAGGGATTATGGCATTGTGGAACAGATTGCTGCAGCCCAATCTCAGGGCCATGGCATCAGGCAAGCATACATTTTGGTGGCTAAGCAGGCGATCATGGCAGATGCGAGCTAAGAAAGCTCTGCGTCCCGCCCGGCTAATCTGACACCACATGGGGGATCGACAGCCGGGGGCGCTTGCTAAGTTAGATGCCGGGCGGCTGTGGGGCCCCAGGCAGCAGCAGAGCTCAGTGCCGGTTCCCCGGCGCGGTGAAGCGGAATCGGGGCACGCCTGTGGGGATCCACGGCCCGAGTAAGCGGCAGTGCGGACTTGCAGCGGCACGGTGAGGCCCACCCGCGGACACTGGCCTGCAGGGGGGGACCCCTGGAGAACTAGTGCCCCGTCTGGGTGAAGTGGAGCAGGAGGATCCTGCAGACGCACAGCAGGAGGCGTCGGCTCCCTGTTAGGAGCGCCCAGGCTCGGCGAGGGAGGGCCGGGCCTCCCGGCCACGTAGCTTGGGCTGCTGGTCTTCCCCTGGCTGAACTGATTGCCGAAGGCCTCAGAGGCCTGATATTGGGGTGCAGTGGCCTGAAGGCGTGGGGCAGGAGGAATGCAGCGGAGCAGCTGTGGGCTGGGCTGCTCGTGCTGCTGCGCAGCGCTGTATCGGAGGCGCAGGCAAGCAGGCCCAGCCCTGGTAGCAGACCTGGTGAGGTGTTATTCTACCTGGCATCGGAAGAGGCAGGGGAGCAAAATAACTGCCAGCTACGACGAGGGCGATGAAGAGTAGGTCCCATCTTGTACCTGGTGCGGAGGACTTACGCTAGTGTGGTGGAGTGCGGTGAGGAGCTAGAGGTTGCCCTGGAGGGCCCAATCTGCTGCGGGATCGCCACAATGGTTACAGCGGACTCCTGGTCTGGTCTTCCCGTGCCAACAGGGTGAGCCGAGGGGTTCTGAGCTGCTGAAGCTGGTGGCGAGTCGCCCGGTGAGTGGAGTGGAACTGGCAGGAGCTTGCATTTGTCCTGGTCATGGCAGGGACGGGCCACCTTCGCTCTGGCACTGGAGCTGGGAGGTCGCAGGACGCTGCGGCACACGATAGCCAGAAGTTAGATGCTGTGCTGGCTGCGGTGGAGCACATTGGGACTCTTTGGAGCGGGCTCGCACATCTTTGGAGGCTAAGATCGACAAAGTGGCCAGTGACCTTGTCCTGCACGCTGACCACCGCAATCTGGCAGACAAAAAAGGTATGATAGAGGCGCGAGTGGATGAGCTGGCACTGGTGACGACTCACTTGGAGTCTACGATGGGGGGTGTTTTAGCGCGACTGGCGGAGCTGGAGCGTCGTGTGGAAGATCCGGAGGGCTGCACCAGAAAAAACAACATACGTGTGATTGGCTTGCCGGAAGGAGTGGAGGGTCGGGATGCGGTAGCCTACTCAGAGAGCTGGCTTCGGGGAATGGTGCTGGCTGGTACACAGACTCCTTTCTTTTCTGTGGAGCGGGCTCATCGAATCCCCACGTGGCCTAGGCCTCCAGGGAGCGGCCCTCACCCCTTTATAATTCGCTTGCTCCACTATGTGGATTGTGACCTACTCAAGACTGAGATCCTCCCCGCCGCCTCGAGTGGACGACGCACAAATAATGCTGTTTCCGAACTATACGCTGGCAGTGCAAATATACCGGGCCTCCTACATGCCCTTGAAGCGCAGACTCCGAGCCCTGCGCCTGGACTACTCTCTACTATTCCCGCCAAACTCTGCATCGTGGCTGAGAATTAATCTCATTTTTTCACCACGTCAGAAGCGGCGTGGGAGTCGCTGGGACGCATGTATGGTCAGGAAATGGAGAGGAACCCGCCTGCATCGAAGAACAGGCGCAGCTGGGCAAGGAATGGCCGTAAGGGAGGTGGTGCGACTGCGGAGGTAACGTCACATGCACCTGACTTGGAACAGCTCATACAGGAGCGGCGTGAGGCGAGTCAATCAGCTGCAGCTATAGGTGCCTCTCCAGCGGCGGCGGAATCAGAAACTGAAATTTCACAGCCTCCCAGTGATCAGCCTGTCACGCCGGACCGACTCTCGGAGTTGGGCTTTCAGGAGTGCCCGCCTGCCACAGCAGACAAACTTTTCTAGGCCCTGCAGAGGCCTACTTGGAGGACTCAGCAATGCTGTAACCCCCTGCTTGGAGTTCATGGGTCACCTGGGCAACAGAGTCGATATGTTATTAAATGTATGCCACCAGTTGGCTCGGCTGCAAGGCGTGGGAAATTCCCATGGATAGACCATGCAAGCTGCTGCTGGCACTGTAACTGTCACTGATTGTTGTTTACGAACTGCAGTTAGCTGCTGGGCCCCCCTTCTGTTATTTGCTATTGCAGGGTTGACAGGTTAATAAGAGCTTGCTTTACTGCGTGAATTGGCCTACCCCACTCTCCTGCTAACGGAGACTTAGAATGTGTGATTATGTTGTTGAATGTTGAAGTTGCTGGGTTTGGGCGGAGACCGGTTGTTTATCTGCTCTTATGGTATTGGTTTTGTTCTGGTTCTGTTGGAGGCTATGTGCAGGGTGTTTGACCGGGTGCTGGTAGCCTGTTAAAGCGCGTGCAGCGTCACGCTTGAGGGCGGGATGGGTACTAAACTGATGTCGCCATGAATCCATATATTGTGGTCACTTGGAATGTGCGTGGCATACACATGCCTGGGCGCCGATACTCCATATACTCATATCTTAAAAGGCACTCTGTCCACTTCGCTTTTTTGCAGGAGACCCATTTGGCGCTTATAGAGCTCTCTTGCTTGCAGCGGCACTGGAGGGGCCAACTATATGCAACAGGGCACTCCACTTATGCCAGAGGTGTCCAGATTTGGATTAAAGCGGGTGTCCCTTTTGTAGCAGAAGAACAGATTATAGACTCGCAAGGGAGATTTGCCCTGGTTTGTGGCCGACTTGCGGGTCGGGCCATAGTGTTGGGCTCTATATACGCACCAAATGTAGATCAGACTTCTTTTCTGCGCAATCTGTCCCACCACTTAGCGGGCTGGAGCGATTACCCTTGGTTATTGGGAGGGGACTTAAATAGTGTGCTTGATACTGATTTAGACCGTTCCTTCCCCCCATTGCCTAAATCTCCTGCGGTGGTAGCCACATGTGGGTTGGTAGATTGCACGCAACAATGGCACCTGATAGATATTTGGAGGCAACGGAATGCTGCAGACAGAGTTTACGCGTACTACTCTGCTACGCACACCCTCCATTTAAGACTGGATAGAATACTCTGCATTCGGAACCTGACCTCTGCTGTTGTAGGTAAAGATTACTTAGGGCGCACGCACTCGGACCACAACCTACAGATTGTACGATTGGGTTGGGATCTCCTCCTCGGCTGTCCCTACCTGGAAACTCCGGCCTGAGCTGTGGAGGACACAGCTTTTAAAGCATCACTGGAAGCGGCGATCCCTGAATTTTTTGAGCATAACAATGGTACTGCCTCTACGGGCCTATTGGAATAGGTTGCTTTCAAGGTCTTTTTCTGAGGTCACTGTATGGGGACTCAGTGGAATTTGCGCCGCTTGATCGAACATGACCTAGCTCGTATAGAGCGCGACTCGTTGCGCCCAGAGAGTGAAGTTGCCTGGAGCCCTACGGATGAGGCCTGGTTAGCCAGGGTTCGAGCTGAGCGTCTGTCTCTGCTTGAACAGCTGCTTTGTCTGAATTATGCTGTGCACTCAGCGAGATCGCATGCCTCAGCAGACAAGTCGGGCAAACTTCTGGCCTGGCTGGTCAGAGGTGACCGTGACCAAGGCCCGATTATGGAGGTCCGCTCGGAGTCTGGGCGTCTGTTGCACACGCCGGGGGAAATACATACTGCGTTTACGCAGCTTTACCAGACCCTGTACACCTCAATGGTGAGTTCCTCTGAACGGTCTTGTACTGAGTTGCATGCTAGTGTGGAACTCCCACAACTGACGGTGGACCAAGGGAATGCACTGGAGGAGCCTCTTGATCTCGCTGAGATACAGGCCAGTATTCGCGAGCTGGCGTCTGGTAAGACACCGGGTCCGGATGGTTTGCCGGCTGACTTTTACAAGACATTTAATATAATACTTGCACCCAAGTTACTACGCATTTATGAGGATGCAGTGCGGAAGGGCTGTTTGACGCCATCCCAGGGGGAGGCGCTGCTTGTGTCCCTTCCCAAGCCTGGCAAAGACCCAGTAGAGCTGGGATGGTATCAGCCGCTAGCAATGCTCAACACGGATTACAATATACTGGCCAAAACTTTAGCAATGCGGCTTGCGCCTATAACGCCGGGCCTGGTGCACCTGGATCAAAATGGATTTGTGCCAGCAAGGGATACATCACACAATATCAGGTGACTGTTCCGCATCATGCACTATGCAAGACGGGACTGGCCACGGGCGGGTTGTCTTGTTCTTGATCTGGAGAAAGCCTTTGTTTCCTTAGAGTGGCGTATATTTTCCAGGTCTTGCTGCAGTTTGGTATTGGGCCCCACTTTATTCAGATGGTTAAGTTGCTAGATACTAATCCCCAGGTCCGGGTTAAGGTGGGGACATTATATCAGAGCTAGGCAGGGTGTGTAGAGGTACGAGGCAAGGTTGCCCACTTTCCTCGCTGCTTTTTTCCATTGCCATGGAGCCCCTGGAGGCGGTCTTGCGTGATAGGGGCTCTGACTGGGGGATTACCCTGTGGGACAGCCTGCACGTGGCATCGCTGTACGCTGATGACCTCTTGTTGTATTTTAGGGATGTAACGCAAATCCCCCCCGAGATTGGAACCCTGTTGCAGCAGTTTGCCTCACTGTCTGGCCTAAAAGTCAATTGGTCCAAATCATGCCTCTTCCCTTTTGATTCTACGCTTCCGAATCTAGAGCTTTGTCTTGCTGGGAGTACGGTCCCATGGCAACCACACACCTTTAGGTACCTAGGCATCCGTATTTGTCATGGTGAGGGAGACCTAGTTGATGGGAATCTTAAGATGCAGCCAGACTTGTTGAGGGTTAATCTAAGGAGATCCACATCATCCCCTACATGTACAGAAAAGATGCCAGTTCAGGCTCTTGACCCATGCATACAAGGTCCTACACAACTGTGGACCAGCCTTTCTAAACCATCACCTGAATTTCTATAAGCCCACCAGACACCTTAGCTCCGCCTCCCTTTCTCTAACCCTTACCTTCACATTCCGACATAACAGATAGGAAGGTCGCTCCTTCTCCTACCTAGTAGCGAAGACAAGAAACTAGCTGCCCTTTTATCTACAGAAACCCCATCTCTTCCAGAGTTCTGGAAGTCCATGAAGACCTGCTTTTCTGCTAATCAACTGGACCCTTCCAGCACCTGGATAGCCCCACAAGTGACAAGTAGGGTTCCACAAATCTGATTGAGTGAACCATTTTGTTTGTATTCCCTGTAAGAGAAAGCTCAAGGCAATGCATTCTGGTTGACCTTACTAACAGAAGCTTGAACTACCATACTTTTTTGGAAGGGATGTCCTGCTAAAAATGATGAATCCTCAGGAGCAAGCCAGTAGCAGCAAGCAATTGGACAGGTCACTAGAGGAACAGAACAAGGCTTGAACCAAGACACTGTCAAAGAATCATTTCATTTGGCACTGAACAGCCAATCAAGAGCTCAAAAGTAGAAGTGTTGGACTATAACATTTCTGTAAGTAGACTGGCTCCAGTGTCAACAGTAGGTAACTTCAAATTTAGGATCACTGCTGCAATGTAAATTACCACTGCAAAAAAAGCAGCTCTCCTTGGTGTGAGTGTGAGTGTTAAGAAGGTGGCCTGGACAAAGGAGAAGTCATTATCAACTGAAATGTCCTTGACGATGGTACAGCATTATGTGATAGTATATTTCTACAATTATTGCTTTCAGTAAAGGTGCCAGCACTTTACCCATGATGCCCGATCCTTAATAGAGCAGGGTAAGCACTGCATCATGTACTTGACGTATGTGGCTTTGTAGTGTTTTTTTTATGGCTGTATGATGCATCATTTGCAATGTCACCTATAGCATGTTAGCATGCCACCACTATCACATTTGTGGCTTTTCACACATTTTGTTCATGTGGTTTGTTGTGGTCTGTTTTCTTGCTACAGGTTTACGCCGATTGTGGCTTTTTTCTTTTTGCGTAGCTGTTCATGTACATTTTTTGTTTCACTTTTGCCCAATGTGTGTTTTTGTGTTTTTCTGAGTAGCTAAGGTTCCTGTGGTTCCGATTAAACACCAATTGATCTTTAGGGACAGCTGAGGCGTGAAACATGTCTACCTTATAGTTAGGGTGAGAGCCAATGTCCTTTGTGCCCTACATGTTAATGGTTAGAGTATAGGAACATTATTTCTCGTATACTCCCCGTGTTTTTAATCTTGTCCGAGACCCATCATTCACAATACATTTGTTGCTGGGTGGTTTGAGGCAATTTTAATGTTCTAGATCTCTATTCTTCACAGTGGGTCTGATTTTCCTCCTACTTACCTTTGTGGCACACACTTTAAAGATCTCTGGCATAGAGCCTACTTGTAGGGGCCCGTCGGGCATTGCAGCGCCAGCCCGACGAGGAGCAGACCTGATGATGAAGCATGACATCCAATGGTTGTGTGAGGGTTTCTAGCTTCTAAATTTATAAGTGCCCATGTGTCTTTTTCCTTTTCTTTTTAGGAACAGTGTGCTCAGCTTGATTGTTACCTACTGCCCAGGGGGACTGCACACTGGACCTGTCCTAAAACACCCTGTCCCTCGATTGTTTACATGTACCTAGAAACTGGCACACTTCAGGATTATTAGAAACCCACTGAGCCAGAACTTCTCACCAATTTTAGTGTTTGCGGGCAAAAGGAGAATATTCTTAGCTTCTGCCCTGTGGTTCAAGTTTGACTTGTTTAGAAGGGGTTTGACAAAACCTTTCTTCCATCTATTCAGGGATCGTGCAGATAAAATCAGATGCGTAAGACGAAGGTAAAATCAAGTATAGTAACAGTAGATAAAGATTTCGAGTCCTGACTTGGCATTAATAATTTGTGGAGCCCGACTTAAGGTGAACGAAAAAATAGAGGTGAAAACTAAGGACCTCAATTAGTGGTTTGCAAATCAGAGGCACAATCAAAACTTTTTTTGAGATAGCAGAAGGTTCGAATTTACACTACTACATCTAATTGAATTACATTCCCTTTTTTTTTTTGTCCCAGTGTGGTGAAGTACCCTTGCTGTGTATTTGTAGATGGGTGGAATATGACAACTGAGCCTATCAGCCCTATTAATTCTATCTCTAGGCAATTTAAGTAGCCCACATGTCCCCATTACAAGTTGCGTGGCATTCCATTCCATGGGATTTAACACACACAATGATTACCTGCCCTGAGTAGGTGATATAACTGTACAGGCCACTTTTATAAGGCAGGTGTGGGGTGAGAGCAGTGAAGGAAGGAAAGGAAGTGTTGGCTGGCATGGGTATGCATGTAATACCCCTCCAGCACCTTATCTGAGCTTTGGGCAGAGATTATGTAAGCGGTTGGGGCTCCAAAGCAGCCTTTTCCCACAGGCATTTTACTTGCTGGGTTTTCTGGCGGGTAAAATCAGAGTCATTGTTCCCACATCCAATAAATCCTGGTGCAGGAAGACCAGATCTATTCTAATTGTACGGCTTGATAGAATTCCCAATCAGGGTCCATGTCTTTATGGACTTCTTGTAAGTCAGCTGATTAGGCAGAAAGAGCACGCCATCAGGCACAATAAGGGTGTTATCAGCCAAGTTGTAGAGTGCGTTCTTCTACAGGATACTAACAAAAAAAGAATTTTGCACTAGGTAAAGTTAGATTTCATATTACAACTGCAGTGGGATTACGGACTTTGATTATACACTCTGTGACCCTAACAGACAACTTGATAGCAAGGAATTTAAAGTGCCAAATTATCAACAAGGCGTTTAAGAAAGCCAGGAATAACTAGGTCGCCATGCTAGAGAATAGAATTAAAAAAAATCATTAACATTCTCACAACAGCCACATGGAGGAGGGAGAGTGGGTGGGCAACAAACAGCCACACGGAGGAGGGAGAGTGGGTGGGGAACAAACAGCCACACGGAGAAGGGAGGGAGGGTGGGGCCCAAACAGTCACACCGACAAGGGAGGGAGGGTGGGGCCCAAACAGTCACACCGACAAGGGAGGGAGGGTGGGGCCCAAACAGTCACACCGACAAGGGAGGGAGGGTGGGGCCCAAACAGTCACACCGACAAGGGAGGGAGGGTGGGGCCCAAACAGTCACACCGACAAGGGAGGGAGGGTGGGGCCCAAACAGTCACACCGACAAGGGAGGGAGGGTGGAGCCCAAACAGTCACACCGACAAGGGAGGGAGGGTGGAGCCCAAACAGTCACACCGACAAGGGAGGGAGGGTGGAGCCCAAACAGCCACACCGACAAGGGAGGGAGGGTGGGGGCAAACCGCAACACAGACATTGGCAAACAGCCACACGGACAAGAGAGGGTGGGTGGGGGGCAAACAGCAACACGGACAAGGGAGGGAGGGACGGCCAAGTGAGGGAGGGAGGGGGCTAACAGCAACATGGCCGAGGGAGGGAGGGACGGCCGAGTGAGGGAGGGAGGGGGCAAACAGCAACACGGCCGAGTGAGGGAGGGAGGGGGCAAACAGCAACATGGCCGAGGGAGGGAGGGAAGGCCAAGTGAGGGAGGGAGGGGGCAGACAGAAACACAGCCAAGGGAGGAAGGGTGGGGGCAAACAGCAACACGGACAAGCGAGGGAGGGACGGCCGAGTGAGGGAGGGAGGGGGCAAACAGCAACATGGCCGAGGGAGGGAGGGACGGCCGAGGGAGGGAGGGACGGCCGAGGGAGGGAGGGGGCAAACAGCAACATGGCCGAGGGAGGGAGGGAGGGACGGCTGAGTGAGGGAGGGAGGGACGGCCGAGTGAGGGAGGGAGGGGGCAGGCAGCAACATGGCCGAGGAAGGGAGGGAAGGCCGAGTGAGGGAGGGAGGGGGCAAGCAGCAACACGGACAAGGGAGGGAGGGTGGGGAATGCAAACAGCAACACAGACAAGGGAGGGAGGGTGGGGAATGCAAACAGCAACACAGACAAGGGAGGGAGGGTGGGGAATGCAAACAGCAACACAGACAAGGGAGGGAGGGTGGGGAATGCAAACAGCAACACAGACAAGGGAGGGAGGGTGGGGGCAAACAGCAACACAGACAAGGGAGGGAGGGTGGGGGCAAACAGCAACACAGACAATGGAGGGAGGGTGGGGGCAAACAGCAACACAGACAAGGGAGGGAGGGTGGGGGCAAACAGCAACACAGACAAGGGAGGGAGGGTGGGGGCAAACAGCAACACAGACAAGGGAGGGAGGGTGGGGAATGCAAACAGCAACACGGACAAGGGAGGGAGGGTGGGGAATGCAAACAGCAACACAGACAAGGGAGGGAGGGTGGGGAATGCAAACAGCAACACAGACAAGGGAGGGAGGGTGGGGAATGCAAACAGCAACACAGACAAGGGAGGGAGGGTGGGGAATGCAAACAGCAACACAGACAAGGGAGGGAGGGTGGGGGCAAACAGCAACACAGACAAGGGAGGGAGGGTGGGGGCAAACAGCAACACAGACAATGGAGGGAGGGTGGGGGCAAACAGCAACACAGACAAGGGAGGGAGGGTGGGGGCAAACAGCAACACAGACAAGGGAGGGAGGGTGGGGGCAAACAGCAACACAGACAAGGGAGGGAGGGTGGGGGCAAACAGCAACACGGGAGGGAGGGGCAAACAGCAACATGAACGAGGGAGTGCAAGCAGCAGCAAAGGAGAGAGAGGAAGGATTTGAGCAGGTGGTGGGGGAGGAGGGCGGTAGTGAGCACTGGATGGCCACAAGTAATGCGTCCATGCTTTAGAGAAGGAACAAACACACAAAGAAGTAGTAAAACCTATGGCATTTGACTAATATGTACCAAGTCAATGAGAGCAGTAATGAAACCAATGAATTGGGAGAATTGGGAGACCTCTGACCCTACTGGCAGAAAGGAAAAGGTCTTGAAGAAGCAGTGTGTGCTCTGTCTAGGCGAGACCTAAAAAGGATATAGAATTAAAAGAAAAGGCCTCTGCATTGAAGTGCACTTTCTTTTATGCTAACCTGCATGCAAGCACAAAAAGTGGCATCAATGACAGTACCAGAGAGCCAAAGACTAAAGTTGGCTAAACCACTTTCCCATGTTGTATGCTGTGATGGTCACAAGCAAAATCTACATTACATTGAGAAAAGATCTACTTCCTCCCCTATGAAAAACAGTTACTTCTGCACATTAAAGTTGTAGACAGAGAAAACCACAATAAAAAAGGTGGACAATTGTGAGTGTCTTCGTTATTTGGGTTAAAGCAGATATCCAGAAACACAAAATAATCAGTGAGCTTCAGAAAACAAATAGTGTTATCTAGCCCATATTTCTCCAACGAGGAGCTCGTGAGCTACTGGTAGCTCTCCAGCTGCCTAGAAGTAGCCCCTCGTGTCCAGTCCAGCCTATTAAATTAGAAGCTATTGCTTAACTGAATTACTATATGTATATGAAAATTGGGACTTGAACACTTGAAATGAGAATGTATGTATTTTCAAAATTGATAAACTGATGGTTTAATTTCTAAAATATATTTGAAGATGATACCAGAGTGATAAACATACCCAACACCATATGATTTATTACTAATTTTACCTTGGTGCCAGGGACATTTAAGCTGTGGCTATTATGTACTACCCACATAAATTAAAAAAGCCTTTTTTTTTTTTTTTGCATTACTCTGCCCGATTCAGGGGTGATCATTACGGGTAATTTTCCCTAGGATGGCAAATAATATAACCTTGTTTGATGTAATCACTATTGCAACACTAATTATATTAATGGCTCAGGACTGATTTTTTATTAATCAAATTAGCTCTCAAAACAAAGGTTTTGGAGAACTCTGATCTAGCGACTGCGAAGAAAGGCAAAGAAAGACTATGTTTCACTTTATGTCCCTATTTTAGCAATACTAGTTAGACTTCACATACATAAAAACAAATCTTTAAATTTAACAGTGCCCTGGACAATAAATATAAACATTCCCAACAGAACAGTACAGCTTAACGGTAACAGCGATTTGCCTGCATTTCAGATTCACTTCTGCAACGTTGGTGGGTGTGGGGGAATTGTAAGAGAACACTCCCTCTACAGCTTCAGAGATGGGAGGCTCAGTCAATTTTTCCACAGCTTAGTTATGTAATGGAGTATTGGAACATCACATACACCAAGACAATAAAACAAACAGCACTGGCAACGTCAATGAGTATGGGTTTAATGTGGCAATGCATGCAGAAGGATTAGTTACTTACCTGTAAATCCTAGTTCTCTTCCAGGGGTATCCTCATCAAAGTCATAAACATTGAATATTCCCGCCCTTGTGCGGGGACCCCGGAGCATATATATATAAAATACATACATATTATCATGTGTAAAACAGCAATGCAGGCTATAATCATAAATAGGCTAAAATGCTTTATTTCTATGCAAGTTTTTTTTTTTTTTTTTTTTTTATATTATAAAATCACAATAGATCATAAATATCTACCTAAGCCCCAAAAACTGGACTTAGGGAAGTAAACAGCAGTAAATATCAGAGAAAAATAGAAAAAACCACATTGAAAAACAATGAAGCATTCTTAGCCAATAGGCTGCATGCAGGTTAACACAGGAGAACCATAAAAACTTTGGCACCGTGCCTTTAAGACCCTGAGCACCTCCAGTATCCCACCATGCCTCAGGGGTGAAGGGAAGGTGACAGTTGGTTCACAGTTAGGTCAGTACTTTTTTACGGTGACAATCTGTGTAACTGATCAGAAAGATAATCTGTCCTGCACTTCTAGGAGACTTAAGTCCGGGGAGGAGGGTGGGTTGTTTATGACTTTGATACCCCTGGAAGAGAACTAGGATTTACAGGTAAGTAACTAATCCTTCTCTTCCAGGGGATCCTCATCAATAGTCATAAACATTGATTAGATTAGCAAGCCCATCCCTAAACTCTGCGGACTGTCCGAAAGAAGTGCAGGAAAGAATACATATTCATGCAAATAGATTTCTAAGAGAGGCCTGCCCCACCTGGGCATCCGCTCTTGCATCCGAGTCTAAACAGTAATGCTTAGTAAAGGTATGCACAGACTTCCATGTAGCAGCCTTACAAATCTCGGAAATTGGTACATTGTTAAGGAGGGCAGCAGTAGCCGCTTTTCCCCTTGTGGAATGCGCTTTTGGCCTAGCCAGTAATTGCTTATTAGCCAGTTGGTAAGTGTTAACAATACAAGACACAATCCATCTTGATATTGTTCGTCTAGACGCTGCCTCTCCTGTTCTTAAATGACCATAATTCAGAAACAAATGGTTAGAATGTCTAATCGGTTTTGTTTTGTCCAAATAGAATTTCAGCACTCTTTTTAAGTCTAAAGAATGCAATGCTTTCTCAGCCGGAGTCTCCGGATTGGGAAAGAAAGTCGGTAAAGATATAGTCTGATTGATATGGAATTCTGACACCACCTTCGGAAGGAAAGATGGGTGAGTTCGCAGAACCACTCTATTATCGTGAAAAACCGTGTACGGTTCTCTGCAAGACAGAGCCTGAATTTCGCTGACCCTCCTCGCTGAAGTAATGGCCACCAAAAAAGCCGTCTTCCACGTAAGGTGCTGTAAAGAGGCCTTGTGGATAGGTTCAAAAGGAGGGCCCATAAGTTTTGACAGGACTACATTCAGTTCCCATGGAGGAGAAGGTCTCCGAATGGGAGGAAAAACCTTTTTCAAGCCTTCTAAAAAAATCCTTGACTACAGGTATCGTAAAGAAGGATTCCTGAGAAGGCGACTTACGATACGCTGTAATTGCAGACAAATGAACCTTAATAGAAGATACCTGCAGACCAGACTTCGCCAGATGAAGTAAATAGGATAGTATGACGTCCTCCTGAGCTCGTATGGGATTTATACCTTGTTGAGAGCACCAGATGTAAAATCTCTTCCACTTAAAAGCGTAAGAACGCCGCGTGGAAGGTCGTTTTGACTCTTTCAAGATGCTCATGCACTCCTGTGAGAGCCCTAGGTGCCCATACTGTAGGAATTCAGGAGCCGTGCTGTCAAGCTCAGAGAGGGAAGGTTGGGATGTAGGATTCTGCCTTCCATTCTGCTCAGGAGATCCGGTCTGCACGGCAACCTCCTGTGAGGTCTTTCCGATAAGTTGAGTAGGTCCGTGTACCAGAATTGGCGGGGCCATTGTGGCGCTATCAGAATCATTCTGGTTCTGGAGTTGTAAAATTTGTTGATTACTGCCGGTATGAGGGGAATCGGTGGAAAGGCGTAGAGAAATGTCCCTGACCAGTTGATCAACAGGGCATTCCCTTGAGATCCCGGACGGCAGAACCTGGATGCGAAGTCTGGGCATTTCTTGTTTGTTTCGTCTGCAAAGAGATCCAACTGAGGTCGACCCCATTGACCGAAGATGTCCTCGACGACTTCGTCGTGTAGCACCCAGTCGTGCGCGTCTTCCAGATGTCTGCTCAGGAAATCTGCCTCTACGTTTTGCTGACCTGGCAGGTGTACCGCTGTGATAGACATTCCCCTGGCCAGGAGCCAATGCCATATCGTTTGGGATTCTCGAGACAGAGGTAGTGATCTTGTTCCCCCCTGTTTGTTCAGGTAATACATTGTGGTTGTATTGTCTGTCTGAATTAGGATAGATTTCCCCTGAACCAATGGAGAGAAAGATTTGAGAGCCAGATGGACTGCTCTGAGTTCCAGTAGATTTATGTGATAGTTCTTTTCCTTGTCGGACCACAGACCCTGAGCTTGGAAGGAACCCAGATGAGCACCCCAACCCTGAAGAGACGCATCCGTTACCAGAGTGTCGACTGGAATTGTCTGGTGAAACGGAGAACCTATCGACAGGTGAGGTCTGTGCATCCACCATTGTAGTGATTGAAAAGCCACTGCTGGTAGTCGAACTCTGTCCTCCCAGTGACCAGTCTTTTGGCTCCAATTGTTCTCTAATGCCTCCTGAAGGGGCCTCATGCGTAGCCTGGCATTCGGGACAATGAAGATGCATGAAGCCATGGAGCCCAGAAGCGATGTCACCTGACGAGCTGTAGGTGCATCGGCTGTTAATAGATGTTGACACTTCCTGTGGATTGATAAAAGTCGTTCCTCCGAAGGATACACTCTTTGGAGCTCTGTGTTTAGTATCGCTCCCAGGTAGTGGAGGTTTTGTGTTGGAATCAAGGTTGACTTGTCGTGGTTGATTTGAAGACCTAGAGACTCGAAAGTTCTTAGAACGATATCTCGATGTTTTCTCGCCTGATCCGGAGATGAGGCCTTCACTAGCCAGTCGTCCAGGTAGGGGTAGACGAATATTTTTTGTCTTCGAAGGTGTGCCGCTACCACTGCTACACATTTTGAAAAGACTCGGGGTGCAGACTTCAGGCCGAATGGAAGGACTCTGAATTGGTAGTGCTGTGACGCTATCTGGAAACGTAAAAATTTCCGATGTTTGGTTGCTATTGGGATGTGAAAATATGCATCCTGTAGGTCGATGGAGCACATCCAGTCTCCCTGATGCAGTTGCGGGACAATCTGGTGAAGGGCTAGCATCCTGAACTTTTGTTTTCTTATGTACTTGTTCAGGAGCCGTAAGTCCAGAATTGGTCTGAAGAGGCCCTGTTGACCTTTTTTCGCCACCAGAAAGTAACGGGAGTACACCCCTTTTCCTTTTTGTGCCGGAGGAACCTTTTCTACAGCTTTCTTTTGTAGGAGTGCGAGAACTTCCTTGCGTAGCAGGCTGAGATGAGAAGGAAAACACCTTGCTGGCGGCAAGTGTGGAGGAGGTTTTTTGAAAAGGAGAGAATAGCCATGTTCGACAATATTGAGCACCCATTTGTCTTTTGTGATTGAGTGCCACTCGCGAAGATGATGCGTAACACTTCCCCCCACCGGAGTGGTGCACAGTGCTGAGGGAAGCAATGCCTCATTGCTTTGATGGTGTCTTTGCTGTAGACTGTTGAGGTCTACTTGACCCTCTGTCTCTTGTGGGTCTACTTGCCTGAAACAGGGGACGTCCCTGTCGTTGTTGTGGCCTTTGAGACCAGTGAGGGGTTTGAACCCTCTGCTGGAATGGTCGTCTGTCATACGGCCTGTACCTCCGCCTGAAGTCTTTTTTACGTTCCAGGCCCACTGCCCTCATGGTGTCGACTTCCGTTTTCATTCGGGCCATCTCTTCATCCGCGTGGGTACCGAACAACGAACTCCCGCTGAATGGGAGGTTCAAAATGCGCTGCTGTGCTTCCTGTTTCAGACCCGTGAGCCGTAGCCAGGAAGACCTCCTAGCGCAGATTCCGTGCGCATACCCATGCGCAGCCAAATCCGCCCCGTCCGCCGCCGCGCTGATGACCTGGTTAGATACTAGGCCCCCTTCCTGCAAGATTTCCTGGAAGTCCTGTCTATCTTCCCTGGGCAACTTTTCTGTAAATCTGTGGAGTGAGTCCCACAGAGAGCGGTCATATCTGCCCAGAAGTGCTGAGGCGCTGGAGACCTTCATAGCAGATGCCGCCGTACCGCACATCTTTCTCCCCAGAGAGTCTAGGTGTCTGCTCTCCTTATCCGGGGGGACTGTGGAAGATGATGCCACAGAGTGTGTTTTTCTGGCTGCGGCTAAGATCACAGAGTCCGGTGGCGGATCCTTCCGCAGGAATAAAGGATCTTGTTCCGGAGCTTTGTATTTCTTTTGAATCCTAGCCGGGGCAGACTTGAGAGTGGCTGGAGACAGAAAAGTGTCCATAGTCGGTTGCAGCAAACCCGGTACTAGTGGCAGCAGTTTTCTCGAGACTGATCTGTGTTGTAGGGTCTCAAAGATAACTGAGGATGAGGTGGCCGGCTCCGGTACCTCAATATTTAGCTTCTGCGCTCCCCTTAGAAGAACCTCATTAAAAGTGGTGATATCATCCACCGGGGAAATCCTAGCAGGTGGAGAATCTGTGAGTGTGGGGGAGTAGCGCCCAACAGACGATCCTGAAGAAGACCAAGAAGGTGATCTTCTGCGTGGTGTTCGTGACCTGGTTCTCCTTCGGGAACGGGACCTGCTCCGAGAGGCTGTAGCAGAGTGTGCAGGTCTTGTGGTCGGCTGACGAGAAGCAGAACGAGCCCGTCCTGCTCTAGCTGTAGGCGATGGCGTTCTCGGTAATGAGGCAGTAGGAGAATACATCCTAGAGTATTGTGAATCCGGGGATGCTGTGATGGGAGAAACATGCCCCGATGCTCTGGAATGGGATGATGCACTCCTTATAGAGACCACCGGTGAGGGAGCTTTGTCCGCTGGCTCTACTGCCTGTGACACAGCTGAAGGTTGTATCGACGTCGATTGCATCCTCGACGTCGAAGGTTGCGATGGCTGATCTGTTCTCGACGTCGAAGGTCTTGACGTCGGAGGTCTTGCCGTCGAGTGTCTTGACGCCGATCGCCTATCGCGGGACCTGGACCTACTCGCCGTCGTGTGTCTCGACGTTGAGTGGCAAGTGGTCGACGGCGGATGTTCATGCCGTCGAGGTGTTTTTGGTGTCTTGTCCTTCGACGCCAAGGGGTGAGACGTTCTCAATGGCGAACGGGAGCGCCGGAGATGACTCGACGCCGAACGGCGGCCTGCCGTCGACGGAGATGTACCCCTGTGTCCATGCTTCGACGTTTTGTCCCTCGACGTCGGTCTGGTCGCCGTCGACGGCGATCTATGCCGGTGAGACGGTGGTGCCGATGACGTCGATGGAGAACAAACAGGTACAATCCTACCTGTCGACGTCGATCGGGCCATTCCTTCTGCTGTAGGTCTGGAAAGTGAAGAGGATGTTGACTTTTTCCTCTCCTGAAGCCCATGTAGCCTGATCTTCTCTCTGTCTTTGAGAGTCCTCCTTGACATGTTCTTACAATACTTGCAGGTGTCAGGACAGTGACTCTGTGGCAGGCAGACAATACACAGAGAGTGTGGGTCTGACTGGGCTTTCTTCTTCCCACAAGAAGGACATTTTACAAAAAGAGATAGCATTTTCTGTCAAAAAAGACTTCCAAACTCAGACAAAAGATGTTATCTGTCGAGTAAATAGGAAAAACACTATTTTTAAGGATTTTTCTGAAGAAAAACTCAGAAAAACTGAGAGCTCAATGCTCCAGGATCCTCTCAGAAGAAGCCGGAAAAAAGAACTGACCTAACTGTGAACCAACTGTCACCTTCCCTTCACCCCTGAGGCATGGTGGGATACTGGAGGTGCTCAGGGTCTTAAAGGCACGGTGCCAAAGTTTTTATGGTTCTCCTGTGTTAACCTGCATGCAGCCTATTGGCTAAGAATGCTTCATTGTTTTTCAATGTGGTTTTTTCTATTTTTCTCTGATATTTACTGCTGTTTACTTCCCTAAGTCCAGTTTTTGGGGCTTAGGTAGATATTTATGATCTATTGTGATTTTATAATATATAAAAAAAAATTAAAAAAAACTTGCATAGAAATAAAGCATTTTAGCCTATTTATGATTATAGCCTGCATTGCTGTTTTACACATGATAATATGTATGTATTTTATATATATATGCTCCGGGGTCCCCGCACAAGGGCGGGAATATTCTATGTTTATGACTATTGATGAGGATCCCCTGGAAGAGAATTAGCATGTTACAGCAAGAAAGACGTGAGGGAGGCCTGAGAGGTGGAAAAAGAGGGTGATAGTAGTTAAGCAGTCCTTTGGGCAGTTCAATGCAAACACTTGAGTAGCAATGGACGAATACACCCAAAAAAAAAAAAAAAAAAAGTGCATAAGATGAGAGAAGAATATTTCCCTGAACAGAGCCAACTGACAACAACTTAAAGAGGTGGTTTAATACAAGCCAGTGGTTGAAAATGGAAGATCCAAAACACTCAATGACACAGTTAATAGGTATTTGACAACTATAAAGTAAAAAAGCATTTGCAATGCAATGCGCCTGCAAGATTGCTCAAGTTAGATCAATTAGCAGTGTTAACTCCTAACCAAACTTTTCCTGCATATAAACTGAAAAGTAAACAGTTTCACATAAGAGAGTCCAAGGCCACCATGAAGCGTGATGGAGAAACAAAAGGAAACAGAAGTTGGCTAGCAGTGAAACGTAGGCAAAAGTGCAATTATCCATGTAACCGACAAAAGTGCAATTAGCCATGTAACATGGTCAATGTCATGCAAAGCGCCTGTCTACCGCCCAGCGAGATCGCACTGCCTGCGAAATAAAGAGAAAAAGAAGTCCAGAAACCATTGAGAAAACATGGAGCCTCGTATGCTTTCAGTAGTTGGCCAGTGCGCACAACGGAAAAGACCTGATGTATGCATGCCTTTCACTAATGAAATGAAGCAAATTGTAAAAGGCAAGCCCACGAATCAATCAAACTGATGGGCGTGGTTAAAAGCCCATACAGACGGTACTGCAGGGACAGAGCGATTTGCGCTCGACCATAAAAACAGAGGTGCTCGAGCAGGAACGCTCTGAGAACCTCTGCATGAATGCACCACCTTGAACTTAGCTACCTTATGACCCTGCCTGAAGAGATGAAAGTCTATAACACCCAATAGTGTCCTTGTAACTGAAAAACAGACTAAAGGCCGAACTGATTTAACAGCTGTTGCCTTTCAGGAAAGAGAAGGATCTATGTGTAGATGGCAAACAGGGATACTACTGCTGCATATGCTTTTACCACATTAAAACAAAAAACTGCTGTTGAAACTCTTAAAATTTTATAAATATCTTCACAAACAGAGATCAGCGCATTGACTAAAGCAAGTGAACTAAGCACAGGATTGATAGTAAATGTGCATAGCGATAGTGCGCAGTCGGAGTAGCCCATGGCTTTGTAAAGAAAGGGAATTTCTCACTACCACAGAAAGAAAAGAAAACATGGCCAACTCATTTTAAAATCGTTAGCAACCCACCCAGAGATACAAAAATGGCAAAAGGAAGGAATATCACTGAATAATATCTGGATAGGACCTAGGGGAAGAATAAGATTGCCTTGAGCAATGGTTCGAAATATGGCACTAACTATACATAGGTCTGTCCATTTGAGATGGGACATAATGCACAGGTATTTCTCACAGTTTTGGTACAACAAGAACTTTCACGAACATGCTGAAGCTGTCAAACATGCACGACTTGTGGCCTGCATAATGCTGGAAAGGAAATATCAATGGAAAAGGGACATTTTATACCAGCTGAGGCACCTTTTTAACGTTTGAAAACTGACCATATGTAATGGTTTGTTTTCAGTCTGGATAAAGGTCTAACCCACTATGTTGGATGATGCCCTGAGGGTTGCAAACAACTTGTCGAAGGAACTATTGCAAAGGATCAGGCTGCTTAAAATAATTTCTTCAGACAATGGCCTAATTTTTATTTTTTGAAGATAGTGATGAACTGGGTGACCAAAGCATTAACCATCAAGCACAAAGTTCCATTGTGTATATCATCCACAAGCAGCATGCTAAGTGGAGAAACAGGATGGCATACTGAAAACCAAAATTGTGAAAACGTGCGCTGAAACAACCATAACATTCAAGAGCATGCACAGTAAACCTAGTTCAACATGCTGAGCCACCATGAAATTGTCACAGGGTGTCTGATGTCTGCCCTGGGGCCTCCAAAACACACTGCAAAATAGCATTTGCCTAATTAATTGCTGAAACTATTTATTTGCCGTGACCAAGTAAGTACAACTTTTGCACCAGTAGGTGTAGGAAGCTTTGCCAAAACCTCTGCAGACCCCAGGGAATAATCTCAAGGCTGGCGAGTGGGTCCTAGTAAAAAACATTTTCAGGGAACTAATTGTCTGCAGCAGAGGTATGAAGGCCCAGTGCAATTTCTGCTGGTGAACGACACTGGAGTATAATGTACTAATTATAAAAACTGGATACATGCCTCATGTGAAAAGGGCACCTGCATCGACATTTCAAGAACAGTCTAACCGTGGACCATGGAATTTATTTTTTGTTTTTTATGAAAACTCAAGTTTCATAGATTTATAAAGCGCATGGCTACCCGAAGGCCTCCCAGCGCTAAAAAGATGACAGAGGAATCACAGTGGAATCTTATGATGGGAAAAATAGTGTCTTCAATTTACCTTGAAGAGAGTTTGGAATTGTCCAGTGCCGGAGGGTGGGGGGTTATCTGCTATAAATGTGAAGGACCTACCTCCCCATCTTATTTTCTTAACACAGCAGGTGTTAATTAGGGCTGCAGATGAGGATCTAAGGGATCTTTGAGGAGCGTAAGGTGTGATCATTCGCTTGATAAGAGACGGTCCCCTATCAAGAAGAGCGCTCGATGCACTATAGACATAGCTTTAAAATTGATCCTTTGCTGGATAGGAAGCCAATGAAGGGAGGCTCAGGCTGGTTTGGCCAATCCAGTTCTAGGGATGTCCATTTGTAGCCGGGCTGCTGGGTTCTGCTCCATCTGCAGTCTACTTAGTACACAGATGGGAGAGCTCAGAAACAGAACAGTCCCATAATCTAGGCGAGATAATATAAGGGCTTTTGGCGAGAAAGGGAAGAAATTTGAAGATTTTTCTGAGCATTCTTAAAAGATTGAAGCACGAATCCGCCAATTTTTTTGCATGCTGTTCCATCGATAGACCTCAGTCCAGCCATACTCTTAGGCTTTTTATAGTTTCCTTGAGGACGGGGGGAAGGGAGGAGGGAGAGTTTCTTCGATTCTTCTGGAACTGAGATGGGCGATTTAAATAGCGAAAAATTGCCAACCAACATTACTTCCGTTTTCTCATCATTTAGTTTAAGCTTACTGTCTGACATCCAATTAGCGATGTCTGAAAGACAGGAGGATAGCACTTCTTGGTCAGAGTTTACATTGGTGCTAAAAGAATAAACCAAATGAGTATCAGCAGCATAAAATATTAAGGAAAGACCACTGGGTTCCACAATTGTTGCCAAATGGGACATTTAAATGTTAAAAAGAGTAGGGCTTTGAGAAGAGCCCTGAGGAACCCCGCAGCTAAAAGAATGGATGTCAGAAAAAAAAAATACCTATCCAAAACCTGAAAAGACCTACCTTCTAAAAAGGAAGAGAGCCAGTTAAAAATAGTGCCTTCAAGTCCAAATTGGGTAATTCTTTGAAGAAGGATTTTATGATAGACTGTTGAATGGCGCACTTAAATTTAGTAAAATAATTGCTGCATAGCCTCCAGTATCTAGCCGTTGTCGGTTTTCTTCGGTCCCTGACAAAAGGGCGGTTTCCGTGCTATGTTGGGGTCTGAAACCCATCTGAATGGAATGTAGGAGCTTATGTTCTTCCAAGAAGCCAGTGATTTGTTTGTTGACATGTTTTTCAGCTATTGTGGATGCTATAGGAACAAGAGCAATAGGTCTAGAATTGCTTAGTAGAGATGCATTCAGCTTAGTTTTTTTTCCAGTAGTGGTTTGATAATAGCGTGTTTCCAAGTTTGGGGTAAATTACCAACTATAAAAGAATCGTTAAAAATATTAGTGAGAATCGGCGCTATAACATCCAAACCTTGAGCTAAGACGGCTGGAGGGGCAGGATCCAGAGAAGATCCTGATTTTATTCTTAGCAGGTACTTTCCAAGTAGTTCTCCTGTCATCGGCTGAATGACAAGAGTGGGTCTGGGGGATTGGTGTTCAGCCTGAGGTGACTTTTTAGGCTCTTGAGCTGAATCGTTAGAAAAAGTTGCCTGGATATCAGAAATGTTATTTTGGAGAAAAAAAACACCAGATTATTGCTGTGTTCTTTGGATGCTTTCATAATACTGGAAGCAACAGGTTCCCGAGTCATTCCATAAATACAGTGAAAATCTCCTTAGGGGAATTAGAGGATTGCTCTATTCTAGAAGCATAGTAGACTACCTGCATGGGTTTGATTTACATATGATAGAATCAGATCACTTTTCTGTATTACGATTTGGAGTCATCATTGTAGGTTTTCCCTCCATTTCCTTACCAATTTTTTACACTCCTTTTTAGACACAGCTGAGGGGAAAACCAAAGTGGCTTTTTCTGACCACAATTTTTGACCATCATCATGGTCGGAAATATGATATCTAGGGAGCTAGAAATCCATTCATTAAATCTTTCTGCTGAACAAGATTATATTGGAAAGGTGCAGGTATGTTTTAGGGTGTCTAACCAAGCCCTACAGGTCAGTTTCCTAGATGGTTGGTAGATTGGTGAAGAGGGTATAAGTGTGATATTGAAAGGAATTAAGAAATGATTGGACCAGACCAAAGGAAGGGGGGGTTGTACAGCTAAAGTTTGAAGATTGCTAACAATTAAGTCAATGGTGTGACCTTTGACATGAGTAGGGGCACTGATCACCTGTACAAAGTCTAAATTTGCCATATCCATTAAGATAGTTTTGCTAGCTGTAATGTGCATCTCATCTATATGGATGTTAAAATCATCCAGGATGGTAGAGTTAGGGTGTCTGCAGGCCAAGTCCGCAACCAGTTCTGGTAGAGCCTGTAAGAACCTCCCATGTGGACCGGGGCGGACGGTATATTAGAATTCCAGAGAGTGTACACCTAGCACTGATTGCAAAGGAGAAGAATAAACTCTCACTATCAAGTATAGCAATGGGCTGGGTAGTGCAATTGATCGTTTTTTTATAAATGATTACAACTCCTCCGCCTTTAGAGATGGGCCTACCTAGGCGATGTATTAAGTAATCTTGGGGTAGACACACAACCACATCTGGTGAGGATTTCTCGGAGAGCAAGGTTTCGTTTAAAAAAAAAAGAAAAAAAAAAAAGAGCTTTTGGGGCACACTCTCTCAATAGGGAGTAGATATCTAATTTATGGGTGGGAAGAGAACGACAGTTGACTATAAGAAAATTGCCAATAAACTCTAAATCTTTCATGGGAGCAAGGGAAGATTTAGACTGAGGGAGCCATCGACAGGAGCCACATCTTCTAATAGGAGAATCAGGATTAACAGAGTACTGAGAAGCTTTACTGAGGTGACTCCTAATGCTTAACAGTTGATTTGGGGAGTAAATCAATTTGCCTGAATTAGAGTAGGGTTTCTGGCCCCCGGGCCCGTTCGGACACAGATGGGCATGCCTTAGGCGCGCCAGCAGCGGGCTCAACTCATCAGCTTTTTTATAGTGGGCTAGAAGGAGGAACAACTAGAGCGCCTTCCAAAATGGCATCTCTAAAATGGCACCAAAAAGGGAAAGGACAATGGCGGTCCTAACAGGCAGCAGGGAAGCCACTAGCCTAAGGTGCAGCTAAGTAAATTAAAAAAATAGGCCTCTCACATGCCACTAAACACGAGCATCATGATAGGTAAGGTAGGAGTTTAAATGTTAAAATGAAGGTAAACTTAACCTGAAGAAATTGTTTCACACATGATCCGAGACACAAGACAAACAGGTTCATGAACGTACGATCAGCAATTTCAATAGTGGGGACATAGAAAATGTGCACACTGGCTATGCTTGAAACCCTTAGTGACCACCAGGAGGATCCCTTCTTGAATTTGTTCAACTTGAATATCAATGCTGATAACCTCTGTACAAGCAATTTTAAACCTAATCAACCTTTAACCTTCAAATTACTGCGACGTAGTGGATATGTCTGAAAAAAGTATAATCAATTAAAGAAGCTGAAGCACAAGTCTGATAGCATTAGCAGAAACAACCTTTCAAGAGTATCAAGCATTGCAGAATCTAAAGAAAGGATACCACAATGGTCATAAAGACAGTCTGACAAGGGGGGGCAATGTGGTGATCTTGTCTAAGGATGATTATCTGCAGGAAGAGTATAGACAGCTCAGTGATCCAGTATGTTATGCCTCCTCCAGCAATGCAGAAATAACTGATTCCAAACGAAAATACTGGAAGATGTTTGGAGACTGGAGAGATCAAGGTCTCCTTGAATGGGATGAATAGCTATTCCTAAAGTGTGACCATTCTCGGATTCCCATCCTATACATGTTGCCCAAACTCCACAAGCATGCTCTGAGTCGGCTGGGCAGACCAATTGTCTCTGCTATAGGGTCTCTTTTGGAGAATACCTCTAACTATTTATCATTATTTGAGAACGTTACAGCTTTACCAACTTATGTCAAAGACACTACACATTTCTTCACATGAATTGAGAGCATACATTGGGAAGATAACTTTCTGTTAATGACTCAATGTGTGCAGTTTGCATACCTCCATCAGACAAAAGAGATAGAAGCTGCCACAACAAGACACTTTGAGAACTAGATCTGTTTTTAATCTGCTCCATACCGAGATGCTGCTTGACATGTTGCTTTAATGTCTGAGTAATAACTTTTTTCTGTTGGACAACAAAATTTACAAACTTTAGGGAGCTGTGATGGGCACTTGCTGCGCCCCCAGCTACGCGAACTTGCTCATGGGCTGTGGGGAGGAGTAGGTGTCCATGCAGTTGGTTGACTTTGAGAATCACAAAATTTTGTGGGTAAGAGATATCAATGACGTTTTCACTATGTGGAAAGGCGGTGAGATCTTGGCCAAGAGGTTTATTTCCAATCTCAAGGAAAAATACCAACAACATACAACTTACTGGGCATGTGAGCAACACATCTACTGTGTTTTTGGACGTAAATTTAACAGCTAGTGATGGTCAGCTTAACACTAGGCTGCACCGCAAGCCAACTGCTGGCAACAGTCTGCTGTATGCCACAAGTGTACATCCATCCAGCTTGCTTTATAGTATTTACTATGGCGAGCTTCTACGTGCCAAGCTTAATTGTAGCACTCAAGAATCATTTCAAACTGAAAAGAGAAATAGGATTGAAAGATTTAAAGAGGGCCTAAAACAACAAGGTGATAGACCAAGCATGCAACAAGTTAGAGAAGGTTATCAGTACAAATTTTCTCCACCACAAACAAGGCCCCTGTAAAGACTGTTCCTAGAAGGTGAGATTCTTTACTACCTTCTTTAATTGTGGCTTTCACATAAGAAACATTTTCAATCGTAATTGGCACATATTTAAAACTGATGGCGTTCTTAACGAACAAGTTACTTACCTTCGGTAACGCTTTTTATGGTGGATACACTAACTACCTGTGGATTCCTCACCTTATGAATTCGATCCTTGCGCCAGCATCCGACAGAAAGTCTTCTTCCTAGTTGTCGACGTCATAATGGCACGGCTCCACGTGACTCCGTCTGACGTCAACGTGCCAATAAGATGTCCTCGTCGGCGTACTGACGTCAGTTTCACCTAATTTTTTTCGTGCCTTTGAGGCGAACAGGTGTAAACCGACCATGAAAACTGATATATATATAAATATATACGAACACAAAAATCTTGTCCATTGAATCCATATATTTACATTATTACCTTAAATACATGAATATACAAAAAAAAATTATATATATACACACATACACACACACAAAAAAATATATAAATATAAGAAGAAATACTAATCCAAATAAAGCAAGATAAGAGTGTAACCAGGCAGGCAACGGGGAGGCGGGAGGGACCGTGAGGAATCCACAGGTAGTTAGTGTATCCACCAGAAAAAGCGTTACCGAAGGTAAGTAACTTGTTCTTCTGATGGATACAACTACCTGTGGATTCCTCACCTTATGAATAGAGTCCCAAGCAGTACCGCACTCGGTGGTGGGTGCCCGCCTGATTACACCAAGAAATCTTGCAATACCGAGCAAGCAAAATGGCCGTCCCTCCTCATCTCAGAGTCTAAACAATAATGTTTTATGAAAGTATGGAGGGACGCCCAAGTTGCCGCTTTACATATATCTATTAACGGAACTCCTCTCGCTAGGGCCGAGGATGCAGACTTAGCCCTAGTAGAGTGGGCCCTGATACCTTCAGGAGGGACTTTTTTCGCCAGAGAGTAACAAATCTTAATACACAAGATGACCCACCTGGAGAGTGTTCGTTTCTGGACCACTCTGCCCTTTCGCTGTCCAGCATACCCAACAAACAGTTAATCATCTAAGCGAAAGTCCTTAGTCCTCTCTAGGTAGAAACTCAGGGCCTTCCTAGGGTCCAACCTATGGAGCCTCTCTTCCTCTTTAGACGGGTGGGGAGGAGGGTAAAATGCAGGTAGAGTGATAGATTGCCCTATATGAAAAGGGGTGACAACTTTCGGCAGAAAAGCAGCCCTGATTTTTAGAACCACTTTATCAGGGAAAAACATGGTAAAAGGAGGCTTACCGGAAAGTGCTTGAAGCTCTCCAATCCTCCTGGCAGAAGGGATTGCGATTAAGAAAACGGTCTTCAAGACTAAATATCTCAATGGACATGAATGCATGGGCTCGAAAGGCGAACCCATTAAGAATGTCAAAACAAGATTTAAGTCCCACTGAGGCATGTAAAAGGGAGGAGGAGGAAATCTATTCACCAAACCCTTAAGGAACCTATTTACAATTGGAGACCTAAATAAAGATGGCTGGTCCGGAAGGTAAAGAAACGCCGACAGAGCCTCCAAATAACCCTTAACTGTAGCTATCGCACAGCCTTTCTTTGCCAAACTAAGAGCAAACAAAAGTACATCTGAAAGGTGGGCTTTTAAGGGATCCTTTTGGTTCTCTCCACACCAAAGCACAAATTTTGCCCACCTACCAGCATAAATAGATTTAGTGGAGTATCACCTGGACGAGAGAATAACATCCACTACATCCGGAGGGAGAGAAAAGGAACTCAGGTCGCCCCGCTCAATCTCCAGGCATGGAGGCGCAGGCTCTGGAGGTGGGGGTGTAGAACCTGCGATTGTGAGAGGAGGTCTGCCCTGAGAGGGAGACGGAGTGGAGGGCACTGAGAGAGTTGAAGCAGGTCTGTATACCATACCCTTCTCTGCCAGTCTGGAGCCACCAAGATGACTTGGGCCCGGTCTTGAGGAACCTTCCTCAGAACCCGAGGAATCAAGGGTATGGGAGGAAACGCGTAAAGCAACTGGCCGCTCCAGGACATCTGAAACGCGCCCCCCAACGACCCTTGCATCGGATACTGGAGGCTGCCGAATAACGGGCAATGCGCGTTCTCCCGAGTGGCGAATGAATCCACCCGAGGAGTACCCCACATCCCGAAGATGTGGAGGACTAGATCCGGATGGAGACGCCACTCATGATCTAATGAGGAGTGACGACGGAGACCGTCCGCTCGTACATTCAGCACCCCGGCCAAATGATTTGCTATTAAGCAAATCTGATGGTCCTGAGCCCAGGACCAGAGTCGCAAGGCTTCTCTACAGAGAAGGTACGACCCTACTCCTCCCTGCTTGTTTATATACCACATTGCGGTAGTATTGTCCGTCAGGATTTGAACTGACTGACCGCGAAGGGAAGGGAGGAAGGCCTTGAGCGCCAAACGTACCACCCGCAATTCCAACAGATTGATATGCAACATCTGTTCCGCTGGAGACCAATGACCCTTGATCTCCAGGTCCCCCAGATGAGCTCCCCACCCTAGAGTGGAAGCATCCGAAATCACTGTGGCCACTGGAGGAGGCAGTGAAAACGGTTTTCCTAGGGAAAGGTTGCCGTCCTCTGCCCACCAAAGAAGATCCGCTACAGCGTCCTTGGAGATCTTTATTGAATCCCTGAGATCCCCCTTGTGCTGGAACCACTGTCTGCGGAGGCACCACTGAAGAGCCCTCATATGCCAGCGAGCATGAGTGGCCAACAGAATGCAAGAAGCAAACAGACGTAGCAGGCGTAAGACCTTGAGGACTGGAACTGCCGCTCCAATTTGAAACAACGGAATCAGCTCCTGAATGTCCCAAACGCGCTGAGGCGGGGGGTAGGCCCGAAACATTGTCGTGTCCAGTACTGCCCCTATGAACAGCAGGCGTTGAGAGGGCTCTAGGTGAGATTTGGGCACATTTACAGAAAAACCCAGATCGAACATCAACTGGGTTGCCATTTGCAGATGAGACAACACAAGCTCTGGAGACTTGGCTTTGATCAACCAATCGTCCAGGTAGGGGAAAAACTGCTACCTCCCTCCTTCTGAGATGTGCTGCAACAACTGACATCACCTTTGTGAAAACCCGAGGTGCTGAAAAGTCCAAAAGGAAGGACAGCAAAGTGGTAGTGTTGCGATCGACCACAAAACAGAGATACTTCCTGTGCGACTTGATTATGGGAACATGAAAGTACGCGTCCTGCAAGTCGACAGACACCATCCAGTCTCCTTCGTTCAACGCCAATAGCACCTGTGCTAGGGTCAGCATTTTTCCTGCTTGAGGAACAAATTCAAAATCCTCAAGTCCAGGATCGGCCGCAACCGACCGTCCACTTTGGGAATCAGGAAATTTCTTGAATAACACCCCTGACCCCTTTCCTGCAACGGCACCAACACTATAGCGCCCTTTGCCAACATGGTGACAACCTCCTGTTGCAACAACAGAAGATGGTCTTCTGAACAAAAGGAGGGACGGGGGGGAAGGGAGGAGGGAACTCCTGAAAGGGGAGAGCATAGCCCTTTTCTACAATTCCTAGCACCCACAAGTCTGTTGTAATTGACCTCCATTTCTGCAGAAAAAGACTCAATCTTCCCTCCTACAGGAGAAGTATGGATGATAAAGTGGGGAAAACTAGGGCTGCTTCTGCAGTTGTCCACCAGAGGAGGATAAGAAGAAGAGAGCTGCTGGGCTGGACCTCTAGCCCTACACCCCTACCCCGCCCTCTAAAGGCACGATAGGGCGGATCCAAGAAAAGGGACCCAAATGATTTCTGCATCTCCTGTGGCAGATCCCTCGCCATTTCCTTAGCAGAGTCCATTAGGGCATGGATGTATCTGCCTAGCACACAGGTGGAATTAGTAGCTTTAAAGGCCATCCTGCAAGATGAAAAAAATCTTCTTTGAAGACTGCTGCATCCTCTTGGATTCCCTATCAGTCGGAACTCCAGGGAATGTTCCAGGGGCAGTCTTTGCAGAACATGACTGCCTGAACTACCAAGATCTCCAGAGTGGGTGACGAGACAGAAAAACCGAATCTCCTGGGGCACTTCTATGTCTCCTCGCCACTGCTCTGTTCACAGCAGATGTCACTGGCCTTTTCCACAGATCCAAAATAGGCTCAGTCAAAGCCTCATTGAAAGGCAGCAAACGGTCAGCAATGGAGGAAGAGGGATGAAGTACCTCTGTGAGCAGGTTAGTTTTAACTTCTGCCACAGACAACAGCAAATCCAGATACTCAGCTGCCTTTCTCACCACCACATGGAAGGAAGTGGCCTCTTCAGTAAACTCCCCAGGAGACGCAGTGCCCCACTCCGGGGAAGTATCCAAACCACTTGCAGTGGCAAGACCCTGGAAGTCATCAGAAGGCTCGATCTCGCCTTCCTCAAGCTGTCTGTATTCCTCCTCCTCCAGAAGTCTCAATGCCTTCCTCCGAGATCTAAGATGTGTTTCCAGGGCCGGCGTCGACAAAGAATCCATTGACGCCGACGATCTCGAACCCCGAACAGGGCCAGGAAGGCTCCTAGGCTCATCCGGCGCCAGTGCCGGCACCGACACGAAGTCGGCTGATGACCTTCTCAAAGTCGATTGGCCGAAAGAGCCGGTCTGGATGGAGATAACGACAACACCGGATGGCGCGGAGAAGGAGTCTGTTGACATGCAGGCAGATCCACAGTCACAGGTGGAGGATTCCTGCCAGGGGAGACCCTAGGCGCCGAACCGCCAGTCTCTGTAGGGCAGAAGGGCATGAATGGAGCAGCCCTGTACGACGCCGGTGAGCCCAAATTGAATGCCAATGGCCCCGTGGGACCCGCATGTGCACCAGCAGGGGCCATGGATTGAAAGACAGCATACATCGCATTCAAAAATGCGGCCGGATCCGTCCCTGGAGTCGGGAAAGCCGGGTACTGTTGTGCAGAGGTCTGCTGAACATCAGGACCCCTCGGCACCGGTGAAAAGTGAGGGCTACATTGAGTGACCTCAAAAACTGAAGGTGCCAGTGACAACTCTGGACTCTCCTGCTGAGGCGTGACAGTAGGACTCATCTTCTGGCGTCGTGAAGAACGAGACCTCGACCTCAATCGGCTCCGCTCCGAACGGTGCCGATAGTCATGATGACACTGCTTCTTATGCTTCTTGGGAGAAGCATGGGAGGAAAACTTTTTATGGCCCTTCTTCTTTGCTTTAGCTAAGAAGAGCTTCGCCTCGCGTTCCTTCAGAGCTTTTGGATTCATGCTCTGACACGAAGAGCAACCTTCCACATCATGTTCTGAACTAAGGCACCAAATACAGTCCGAGTGGGGGTCAGTCACTGACATTCGACCCCTGCTTTCTCTACACGGCTTGAAACCAGACTTCTTAGGAGGCGACATTGTAACCTCCAAAAATCATTACAGTTATCAACGAGCCAGGAAGAAAAACCGATGGCGTCGAAGGCACAGAAAAAAGGAAAACTGACGTCAGTACGCCGACGAGGACCTCTTATTGGCACGTTGACGTCAGACGGAGTCACGTGGAGCCGTGCCATTATGACATCCTTGTCGACGTAGACAGCTAGGAAGAAGACTTTCAGTCAGATGCTGGCGCAAGGATCGAATTCATAAGGTGAGGAATCCACAGGGAGTTGTATCCATCAGAAAAATACATACCTTTCACAAATGCAGGTCACTTAGGGACAAATTGCATCACAACAGTCACGCAAACCTCCAGTAATCGCTCTTTACTAAGAGCTTCTTTTGCCGTATGAAATGTAAAGCGTGCAGTTATAGTTCCACCACAGCGAGGATACCCAATAGTTCACATACACATACCGTTCAGAGGAACTACAACTGTTATACAGAATTTTGTGTTTACAGCCTTATCTGCCCATGTTATAGGTTCTACATAGGTAGCACCATTCATAAAGGTAAAACGCATATTGGAGCACATGAGGGCTATCAGACATAATGACCCACAGAATCCAGTAGCCAGACCTTTTTCTGAAGCAGATTTTCAAAATGAGAAACTGTTGAAGTTTGTTTTTGATGCTGTAGTATTAGCTATCCGAGGCAGCAACAGGTAACAGAGACCGCGAGCTCTGGAATCAAGATATATACTAGATTTTGATACATTAAACCCATCAGACTTGAACTAAAGTGCAATTGCTTCCTTTTTAGTGACATGTTATTGTGTTCTTTCTTAGAATGATTTTATATTGCTTTTTATTTTTTTCTCTCGCAGGTTGTGTTGAGTTGGTTCGATGGCCGCCTGCGAAGCACTGTATGATGTATTCACTTTGTGCCTGATTTCTTTAGAGCACCTGCATGTTTGCGGGAGGCATGGGTAATGGTAACAGTGGTGTGGTTTTGTCCACTCAGGCAATACATAGACCATTCATTTGTATATTATTAGTATTTCTCTTGCATGGTAATTTTGTGCCTTTCTACATTATTTTTCCTTTAGCTTAAATTTATGGTAACATCCTTGTATGGCACTGACCTGCTCAGCTGGGATTTCACTCCTTTGACATGTCTATTTTTATTCCACACAGTCTGCAGACACTACACGTCTTTCGGACCGTTTCCATCACTATTGATGTTGTACACACCCTGCTTAGCACAACACTTCAGCATTTTCAGTCACAGGTTGTGTCATGAATTTTCCTAGAACCTCCTGCACAACGTGATACTGTAGCGCATCTCAGTTACTGTGCTGATTCAGCTCATGACTGATTTCCTGCCACACATCGGGGCTCAGTAAAAATCCTATTTTCTTGTGGATAATATCACGTTTTCATTCCATTTTGCTAATCAAATGTAATACGCATTGTTACATATTTTCAAGAGCGCTTTGCAATATTCTATACTGTCGGATTTGCAACTACAATAGCATGTAAATGAGGTTCGTATAATCTTTAAATGCCAACGGGTACAACAGTTTCAAAAGTGGCTAATGAAAATACAACACTCACATCTGTTGATTGTAACATTACAGGGAGTGCAGAATTATTAGGCAAATGAGTATTTTGACCACATCATCCTCTTTATGCATGTTGTCTTACTCCAAGCTGTATAGGCTCGAAAGCCTACTACCAATTAAGCATATTAGGTGATGTGCATCTCTGTAATGAGAAGGGGTGTGGTCTAATGACATCAACACCCTATATCAGGTGTGCATAATTATTAGGCAACTTCCTTTCCTTTGGCAAAATGGGTCAAAAGAAGGACTTGACAGGCTCAGAAAAGTCAAAAATAGTGAGATATCTTGCAGAGGGATGCAGCACTCTTAAAATTGCAAAGCTTCTGAAGCGTGATCATCGAACAATCAAGCGTTTCATTCAAAATAGTCAACAGGGTCGCAAGAAGCGTGTGGAAAAACCAAGGCGCAAAATAACTGCCCATGAACTGAGAAAAGTCAAGCGTGCAGCTGCCACGATGCCACTTGCCACCAGTTTGGCCATATTTCAGAGCTGCAACATCACTGGAGTGCCCAAAAGCACAAGGTGTGCAATACTCAGAGACATGGCCAAGGTAAGAAAGGCTGAAAGACGACCACCACTGAACAAGACACACAAGCTGAAACGTCAAGACTGGGCCAAGAAATATCTCAAGACTGATTTTTCTAAGGTTTTATGGACTGATGAAATGAGAGTGAGTCTTGATGGGCCAGATGGATGGGCCCGTGGCTGGATTGGTAAAGGGCAGAGAGCTCCAGTCCGACTCAGACGCCAGCAAGGTGGAGGTGGAGTACTGGTTTGGGCTGGTATCATCAAAGATGAGCTTGTGGGGCCTTTTCGGGTTGAGGATGGAGTCAAGCTCAACTCCCAGTCCTACTGCCAGTTCCTGGAAGACACCTTCTTCAAGCAGTGGTACAGGAAGAAGTCTGCATCCTTCAAGAAAAACATGATTTTCATGCAGGACAATGCTCCATCACACGCGTCCAAGTACTCCACAGCGTGGCTGGCAAGAAAGGGTATAAAAGAAGGAAATCTAATGACATGGCCTCCTTGTTCACCTGATCTGAACCCCATTGAGAACCTGTGGTCCATCATCAAATGTGAGATTTACAAGGAGGGAAAACAGTACACCTCTCTGAACAGTGTCTGGGAGGCTGTGGTTGCTGCTGCACGCAATGTTGATGGTGAACAGATCAAAACACTGACAGAATCCATGGATGGCAGGCTTTTGAGTGTCCTTGCAAAGAAAGGTGGCTATATTGGTCACTGATTTGTTTTTGTTTTGTTTTTGAATGTCAGAAATGTATATTTGTGAATGTTGAGATGTTATATTGGTTTCACTGGTAATGATAAATAATTGAAATGGGTATATATATTTTTTTTTGTTAAGTTGCCTAATAATTATGCACAGTGATAGTCACCTGCACACACAGATATCCCCCTAACATAGCTAAAACTAAAAACAAACTAAAAACTACTTCCAAAAATATTCAGTTTTGATATTAATGAGTTTTTTGGGTTCATTGAGAACATGGTTGTTGTTCAATAATAAAATTAATCCTCAAAAATACAACTTGCCTAATAATTCTGCACTCCCTGTATATGCTTCTGTAATATGGTGGCTATTGTCCGACCACAATAAAGGCTGATGTTCACTTTTTGCCCTTTGTTGGTTTTTTTCCACTGTGACAATGTTTACAGAACCTTTTTCAGTTTCCGACGTACTGTGATCAAAACTACTGCTGAAACATGTTGGGCAGGGAGGTACACAGAGTAAATTACGCTGATATTTTCAAACTCAGGAGAATCTGTTTTCCTTGCACAGTGAGGAATTTTGACTTTGCATGCATACATATATATATATATATATATATATACACACACACACACACACACACACACATATATATATACACATATGTATGCACAGTCAAAACACACACACACACACACACAGGAAAAACAAAGCTATCAAGTTTATTACTAAACTCAATGATAATAACCTCAATATCAGGTTAACATACAATATTAGTAGTGTGTCTATTGAATTTTTAGATACAAAAATCGAGATTAAAAATGGGATGTTGCATACTGAACTCTTCCGTAAAGTTACAGCAGGAAATAGCTTATTACATGCTGCTAGTGGACATCCAGATAAACTTAAATGGAGTATTCCGTATGGAGAATTATTGAGGGCTAAAAGAATAAGCAATACAGATGAGGCATTTGAACGAGAACAGGTAGAAATGATTAGAAGAATTAAACAAAGGGGTTACCCGGAGTGGGTAATCAAAAAGGCCACAGAAAAAATTAAGAAAGTTGAGAGAACTCAGACCCTCTTTGACAATATGGCCATATTTGAAAAAGAGGATAAGGATGATACTCGATTAATTTTAACTTTTAATGAGGACACTACACAGATTAAAAAGATTATCTCCAAACAATGGAACATTCTGAAGAGTGATCCTGTTATAGGCAAGGAGATTCAGAGATGGCCCTTGATTACGTACAGAAGAGGTCGTAATCTCCATGATATGTTGAGATCTAATGATATCTCTCCTTTATCTCATGTTAAGGAGCATAATCTACAGGGATTTTTTCCCTATGGTCATTGTAAAGCCTGTCGTAACAGTGTGGCAAGAAAAGAGTACTCTATAAAAAGACCAGGGACAAACAGACCCATTAAGCAGTTTCTTACATGTAGTACTCCTTTCACTGTTTATGTATTGGAATGCCCGTGTCACCTGTGGTATGTGGGAAGTACAAAACATGCAGTGAAAAAAACGTATCCTTGAACATATGCGGGCTATTACATCAAGAGATCCCCACTATCCGGTAGCTAGACACTTTGAGGAGTACCATAACTCCAATGCCACTATATTGGAGTATTTTGGCATCGAACATATACCTGTGCATCACAGAGGAGGAAAAGAATCCAAATATATTGTTGATTTAGAAACTAAGACACCTCAAGGATTGAATAGGAGTGAAGAGCTTACCACTCATCTATTTTGATGACTATTCTCAAGATTACTATATGGGGTGGGAGACTTTAGTCATCCGGATTAATAATGATGCTTGAGCATTTTGAGTAGTGGCTTTTCATTGAGAGTATGTTTTTTAATACTTTTAATATTTATTCTACTTTTTTTATTTTTTCAGAATGGAGGAGTCCGGATGGATTCCCGATTTCAGAATACAAAGCTGGTGATTCAGTCACGAGGTGTCAGGGATATCGGATATTTAGAAATTGTGTAGAATATGCTGTTATATAGATTTGGAGGAAATAGGATTATAATCATTTTAGGGAGTAATATAGGGAATGTTGAATTAATACTTGAGATTTCAGTACATTGATAAAGTATATTTGAAAGTGTGAAATAAGTGAAATGAAATTTAAAATTGACTGGTTCTTATTTATATTTATATTTAACTATGGAGATATTTATATGCAATTGAGTATGCCGATATAATTGATTTTGCACATTTTTTGACATTTATAATTGTTAAGAATATTAAATTCATTAAAACAAAGTAATATAAGGTGCATTAGAAATTTTAAAAAATTTAAATAAATTTATACTCATGTATTTAAGTTGTTATACTCATGTATGTAATATTTTAGATTTATATTTATTTATTTATATGGGTATTGATTAGGAGCCAGTCAGGAGATGCCAGCATTCTTAGTTGAAAGGTGATGGTTTTAAATTCCTTAATTCGTTACTTATGGAAATATTGCATTTCGTAATATATGGAAAAGTATTGTCTTAATGATATATTTATTTCTGTATTAGCTGTATTGAATAATTTTCTATAGATTTACTCCCATTTTATTTCCACTGTTTGTAAAATTGATGCAATGTGTAGTCCTGTTTCTATGCTTATATCCGATGGGTATTTAAACTAAATGTATATTGGTGGAATTTTACACGTGATCAAGGCTGCTTGACAGCCGAAACGCGTAGTGTGTGAATTAAATACTCTAATTAATTTCTGGGATTTCCCGAGTGTGCGTCCTTCTGTGGAAGTTCTTTTCATTGTTTTTATATATATATATATACACACACATATATATATATATATATATATACACACACACACACACACACACACACACACACACACACACACACACACACAGGGACGTTATAGTTAGGTTCTGAATTTACCCGTACAAAACTACAGAAATTCAGCAATTATAGTTGGAGTTCTTTCAAATAACTCGAGCCGTAAGGTAACTATAACTTGCGCCTTGGCCATGCACAACCAATTACTCCACATATTAGATCATAAATGATATAATGTATTAAATCTTTGATATTACTGCAACAGTCGCAAAAAAATTGATAAGAAAACCGCAAGGTGAAGGCACGAGATAGTTACCTTAGGGCTCAAGTCATAGTTACTTGAAAGAACTCTAAATGCTTAACGTTGAATTTCATTGTTTTTCAATGTAGTTTTTTCTTCTTTTTCTCTGATGTTACTACTGCTTATTTCCCTAGGCCCAGTTATGGGGCTTAGTTAAATATTTTTTCTCGTATTGTAATTTTGAACAGAACTGTTTAAAAAAAAACAAAAAAACTCCATAGAAATAAAGCATTTTAGCCCGTTTGTGATTATAGTCTGCATTGCTGTTTTACACATGTAGACATGAGTTTGGTATGAAAATTTGTCTACTAAAAAAGCTATATATTTATTTTTCGTGCATATTTCATACTTTATATGTGTGTATTTTATATATGCTCCAGGGTCCCCGCACAAGGGCGGGAATATTCAATGTTTATGACTATTGATGAGGATCCCCTGGAAGAGAAATATATATGTTTTGAAATAGAGTAGTTTGGGGTGGGGTAGATTGGAGTGGGGTGGAAAGGGGTGGACTGGGTTAGACTGGACTGGAGTGGGGTAGACCTGAGTGGCATGTGGCACATTGGAGTGACGTGTGGGTCATTGGGGAGTGGAGTGGACTGGAGTAGGTAGATTTGAGTAGAGTGGGCTAAATTAGGGCGGAGTAGGGTAGAGTGGAGTACACTGGAGAGGAGCGAGTAAATGGAGTGGATGGGCGTGGAGTGACATGACGTTGCAGGGTGTGTTGTACAGTGTTTTAGAGTGGAGGGGGTAAAGTGGAGTTTAATAGCACAGAGTGGAAGGGCATGGGGTGGAGTATGCCTAGTGTGCTAGAGCACTACCATTACAGACAAAACACTTTAAAATGAAATTAGCAATATATTTGCATTGAAATACAGTTTTATTGCACACAAACGATAATGTGTGCAAATTTCATCACACAGTGCGCATTGATGGGTTTTGATCGTATTCCAATACTTATTACCACCACACTTCAGGATTACAAAGACAATTCGCTACATTTGTACTAATTACAAAATATCCTGAAAGATCACCAGTTTGTGTGCTAGGAAAAAAAAAAAATCCTAGACCCTCTCCACTCACATGGGTATCCAACAGGACTGCCATATCAATTCTCTTACTTTTAAGTCAGCAAAAGAAAAGTAAATACCAAGCTCCCTCATAAGACACAGCCTGACATTTATCTTTAAATGCGCAGCAAATGTGACATGATAGGAACAAGATTTAAAAGTCTGTTTATAGAGAGTGAGTTAATGGAAGAATATAGTAACCAAGGTTTGGGGCAACGGAAGGGACAAACCCGGGGCATGGCAACGCAGCAAATGGTGCAGGACGCAAGACCCGGGAGTGCCGGATGACCAGCCCCATCCAGCTCCATCCTGGCCTCCAACTTTCCCCCTGGGTCGAGGAGTGTCCAGTAACACCCCTGGCAGAGACTACTATCCTTTGCTGCCTGGAGAGAGTTTCATGGATCCAAGCTGCGGACGCACAAATCTATAAAATGGCGACCGACATTTGTACTGGCTCGTGGAGGGCGGCGGCTGGGATACCAGAGTGCAGCAAAACCGGTAAGAGAGGTGAAGTGCACCAGGGCTTGCAGGCCTGGTCACAGAGCGCTTCAACAGAGGCTCTGGCCTGGCAAAAGCTTTGCAGCTCCTGGCCGAGTAGCAAGGCCTGAATGGAGGGCAGACCTGCTGTGCAGTCGGGCCAGAGTCATCCCTCTTGAAGAGCGTGCCTGGGGAGCCGCGAAGACTGGAGCAGCTGGTGGGAGCATGGGGATATCAAGCTTCGCTCGGAAGAAGATATATTCTTGGGCCTGAACACTTAGATACGCAGTATACACCATTTCCAAGTGTTGTGCAATGTCTTCCTTTGTTGTCACTCTCTGGCCTTCTGGTGACTGAGAGTGTAGTACCTGTGCTGGGGGCTGTTTCCCTTCGGAGTATTCAGGCTAATAATTGGCCTGGTTTGTCCCTGTCCTGGTGAAGCCTCCGTCTATAACGGTTAAGGGTATATTAGTCAAGCCTGTCCCATATGTCTGTGATTCAGCATTTTATTTGTTTTAGGTGCTTCACAATTGAGACCATCTCAAAACATCTTTTACCTCAGTCAAGTTTTTTTTTATCAAAGAGGTCTCTGTGAGAAACACAAAGCATGAGATTGAAACATATGCCGAATGTTGAAAATAAGGCAAGTGGTGGTTTTCTGCTGGACGTTTAGCTCCCTCTAGTGGACCATCTCTGTGAGAAAGATTGAGAATTCTCATTTTAGGTTTGGTGGCTTGAAGAAAGAAAGTATGTACTGTTTTCAGAAACCCTTTCAATTAACATCAAATTATTTTTTTTAAAACTCACAAACGCTAACAACTTCCACACCCACACCAGATACCTCTGCTCTGTCCAGATGGCACTGGCCACCGTCCCTCGCATCCGTAAAACCACTGCTGGATGACGATCTTTCACCTACACTGCAGCAAAGAGCTGGAACAACCTCCCCCTGCACCTCAGACAAAGCCTGTCGCTCACCATCTTCAGGAAGAACCTCAAGATGTGGCTCTTCGGATGAGGCCCCTCCCAGGGCCTTGAAACCCTCATGAGTGAGTAGCCGCACTTTACAAATATTGATTGAAGGAACAACTTGAACTATGTATGGTTTACGATTCCAGACAATAAAAAAGCAAAAAAAAACATTCATTAGGCAATTTAATTTTTTTCTCAAAGACATTTATTCAGTGGAGGGAAACACTGTGGGGGGTGGTAAGTAAAAGTACCTGCAGTAGCCTGCTAGCCAGTGGAAGGACAAAGACCAAAGGAAGCAGTTTTGGAAACGAGGAAATGAGTGACATGGAAGACAACCAAATGTAAGTAAAGTTAAGTAATGGCTCTAAACCACATTTAAGATATATATTTTTTGTGTGCAAGTGATTGTGCACACAAAAATATGCAGGTTTGCTAGGTTGTCAGGGGTGCTGGCTGAGCTAGGGTCCAAAAAGCACTGCTATCCACTTACCAAAAATGGGTCCGTTTTAAGTGGAAAAACGTGATGTGATCACGTTGCATTTTGGGCCCTTTCTTGTCGCTGTCACCAGGCCTAACCACACAAGTGTGGTACCATTGTTATTGGGAGACATTTGCCATTACCAAATGGATTTCTCCAAGTTTGTGCCTTTCAAATGTTAGCCAGTGTGCAAGAAAAATTACATTTTGAAAAATGCCCTCTGAATAACATGCTACTACGAATAGTTAAGAGTCTAACAGAAGTAAAGGTATATTGCTTTTAAAAATTGGCTATTACAACAACAAGTTACAGATGTTACAGATAAAAATGTTTGAACAAATGGTCATTCTTTTGTTACTAATTTTCAATATTCTTTTCATTTCAACAGCTATTTGTGAAAACTATAAGGTAACTACAGAAATTGCCTTTTGCAGAATTCAGAAATCTGTCACCTTTTCAGAAATCTATAGCTTTCTGAGATCGCCAATGGGTTTCAAACCTGTTACCTCCACAAACTGAAAGGAGGTCCAACGTACAAAAACTGGAAAAAATTAGCTACCGTTTAGGAAAATGTCATAACTATCATAAAAACAATAGTTCCTTCCCATATAGCTCTGCCAGTTATGGAGGCATAAGCATGAAGTAACCCCAAATATCCCTGCCCCCCCCCCCCCCCCAAAAAAAACAAGGGCTCAGAACTAAGGTGAAAAAGCCTTAAGAGCACAGGGCAGAGCCCATGGCCATGTCAAGTGAGTGCACTGTCACTAGGCCAGATTCATCCTCTGCTACAGGAGCATTTAACAGTCAGAACGCAGTCCCAATCCAGCAAAGCACATCCTTCAGTTGTGGATATGGGAAGCCATGACAGCAAAGCACTTCCTTCAGCTGCAGGTTCAGGGTGTAGGACATAGTTTTCTGCTATGCCATCCTAGAGTCTTTCTGACCAGCAAGCTTGTGAAGCCCAGGCTTTCATGTGCACCCAGGTGGCTCTGGCACAGGACAGATTTTTGCCACATCACGCTCTTATACCCCCATAGCCCACCTGGCATAGCCTTTGGACAGGGTACGGCCTTTAGTTACATCATTCAATTAGAACGACAAAGCACTGCTATGGGCCTAGCCAATAAGTTTGCAGTCAAGTGCAACCTTTAGGCACCCAAGCGGACAGCTCTCTTTGTCCCCAAGTCCAGTGGGTAGACACGCTGCCAAGATCAGTGCCTACATGGAAGTGTCATTTGGCAGAGCCCAGTGGACTCTGACAGCCATTTTATGTTTTTGCAGAGTTTGATCATTATAACGTAATTGTCAAATAATAACCATCACAATCACAAGTATGAGGCACCACAACACTGATCAAGAACATCAAAGAGGTCTCTTTAAATGGTATCCTAGTCAACACCCGGGCAACAAGTGTGAACAGCAGCACAAGACTTGTCTTGTGTTCCATATGCTCAAGCTGGAGGGTGGCATAGTACCTGCCTTCCTAAATGTTCACATTCGTTATTATCCTACCACTGTGGGAGAGGTTTCACAGTCACTGAAAAGAAACTTCATCTACATAAGGATTGCAAAGTGTACGAAGTAATTGAAAACAACTGCACAGCTATGATTGATGAGAGTGAAAAGAACCCATTAAATGACAGCATTATCATAAGTTCCTTAACTGTTTTTTACTCGCACATCCACATTTGAGTGGCAGGATAAGATGTGACCCGTTTCCAATATCATGGTAAAAAGAATGGTAACAAATATTAAGCTGATCACACATTTACCATTTACAAAACTGGATAAAACTGCAGCATCCATCCACTCATTACATGCTTTCAAATGATGTTGTTTGCAATTATTGTTACATGACAATCAATTTTGCCATTTCCATTTTTATTTTTTCTGTTCCGCTCGATTTTTCAACCAGTACTGTGATGCGGACTTAATCACGTCCTCTGCCACTGTGGTCGTGTGCAAAGGATGTTACATCCTCTGCACACTACCAGCAAATCCCTCTGCTGCTTTCAGCAAAGGGATTTTCTTTTTTACAAACAGCAATGGGAGCTGGGAAAGAGCTTGCTCAACTCCTTAGCCTATTTTTAGTTTTCAGTGAAAAGACAAGCACCTCACAGGGCACGCGGATGTCATTCACTGAAAACAAAAGCAAAATGAGCCAATCGGCTCATTTCACTTTCACTGCCTGCATGCTTCTGGGGCTATCTCAGACCCCCTTCCAGCACCAAGGCAGACGGGAGAGGTATTATTGGAAAGAGGAGCATATCCCCTTTCCAACTGTACCCATCCCTAGTAGATCCATGCATGGGGATCGCTGCAAAAGTGTGATCCCCAAGCCGGGATCCACCCACTAGGCACCAGGGAGTTAAGATCGGCCCCTTGGGCAAGGGCTTTTGCTCCCCCATTTTTTTGGCCATATTAATCAACCCTCACTCCCCCTTCAGGGGGCACATAGGGGTTATTATCCCCAATCAGACCACCACCGCCCTGGGGCGGAGGGGGCAGAAGACCCTCTGGACACAAGGGATTTTTTTCCCAATATAAAAGAGGGGTGGGGGCTGCCAGAATGGGCATGCCAGCCAGTGCCCCATCCCTTCACAGACACCAACCTCCCTCCACCCCCCCTTGCCGGGCACATAAGGGTTATGACTCCCGATCTGCCCCCCCTGGTTGGTGTGTGTGTGTGTGTGTGTGTGGGTGGGTGGGTGTGTGTGTGTGTGTGTGTGTGTGTGTGGGTGTGTGTGTGGGTGGGTGTGGGTGGGGGGAGAATAGGACAGAAAGCCCGCCAGACACAAAGGTTCTGTTTCTTTTTTTTTTCTTTTTTTTTTACCTTATAGGGGTGAGGGCTGCCCAAAATGGGCTTGCCAATGCCCCCACCCCTCACCAGGCACAGTCTTTCTGACACCCCACCCCCCCATGTCCATGCCCCCTCCCCCATACATAAAGGGAAACAGTCTGACCAGTCCCACTGAACCACCCCACCCCCAGTGGGGGGCATAAAGTCCACTTGACACAAGGGATTGCTTTTTTGGTAGAGTGGAGGCTACCCAGCATGGGCATGGCTAAGCCTCAACCCCCTCAAAAATGGGGAAACAGTATTGCTGCTCCCCTGTGGAGTAAAGCATTTCACCCCAATGCGCAAGAGGATAATTGATTTTGTTGGGTGGTGTTTTTACAAATTAGGCCAGGAGAGTTAGGCCAACTCCTAGTTTCACATCACTTGCAATGGTGAACAGTTGCATTTTTGGGGCTTGGCTAGGTTTCCACGTGTAAAAACCTAGCAGACCCAGACAATTCTGAAGACTAGACTTCTGGGAAAGCCATGGTGGTGTGCTTCGCATCTATCACATACCACACTGTCTTACCCACGCTACTCTGCAAACCTCAAAATGTGACTAAAATCATTTTTTTCTTGCAATTCTTTGCCATATTATTCCGGAAACAAACCACAAAATTCTTACCACCCAGTGTTCCCCCTCAAGTCTCACCATAAAAATGATACTTCACTTGTGTGCGTGCCTAAAGCAGAGTCAGCCTAAAAAGGTATTTTAAAAAAAAAAAAACACGCTTTCGTTCCCCCTCAAGCTATACATGTTTTTGGCCCTTCTCCGTCACAGGCGCTTGGCCCACCCACACACCGTAGGTATCATTTTTATCAGGCGACCGAGAGGGGATGCTGAGTGGCAGAATATTTGTGGCTCGCCCCAGATTCCAGAATTTCCCATCACAGACATATTTTAGGCACACGGAGGTATGCAAGGGATTCTGGGTATAAAAGAAATGTGGTGGGAGCCACAAACGTCACCACTCCCTGGATTTACCTAGCTGTCTAGTTTTCAAAAATGTACTAGTTTGCTAGGTTTCCCTAGGTGCTAGGTGAGCTAAGGCCTAAAAAAATCACAACTACCCACTTTGAAAAAACTAGTCAGTTTTCTGTGGAAAAAATTGAAGTATCAATTTCATTTTGGGCAGTTTGCTGTTACAGGCACTAGGCCTACCCACACAAGTGAGGTATCATTTTCATCAGAAGGCATAGGAGAATGCTAGGTGAAAGGAAGTTTGTGGCTCTGTGCAGATTCCAGAACTTTCCATCACAGAAATGTGAGGAAAATCTTTTTTTTTTTTGTCTGTCAAAGTTTGTTGTTTGCAAGGGATTCTGGGTAAAACACCCTGCTGAGAGCCACACAAGTCACCCCATCATGGATTCCCTTAGGTGTCTACTTTTTAAAAATGTACAGGTTTGCTATGTTTTCCTACGTGCCAGCTGAAGTAGGCCCCAAAAATCACAGCTACCCACTTTGCAAAGAACAGGTCAGTATTCCCAGAAAAATTTGATGTATCCATGTTGCGTTTTGGGCTGTTTCCTGTTGTGGGCATTAGCCCTACCCACACAAGTGAGGTACCATTTTTATTGGGAGACTTAAGGGAACTAGCAGTGAAGGTGTTAATGGAAATGTGTACAATGTCCGCTTCAACCGTGTTTTTATTTTGGGGGTGTTTCATTCAAAATGACAGGACACAAATTCAGACAAATTAAAACTAGCAGAGCCAAACTGACCCACTACAAAGTTGCTCTCCTGTTTTCCAAATACCTAACAACTGCTTTGTAGATTTAGCAAAAACTACTGTAGTTGACTAAACTGTATTTTTGGAAAGGTTGGTCCGTGATCAACCGGTAATGTGGCTTATCAGTTTAGTGATAAAAAAAAAAAAAAAAAAAGAAGAGCCTTTAAGAAACTTGAGCATTATCTGTAACTTAAAGGTAGAAAAGCTGCCTGCAATATTTACATTTACGAAGAGACATGCTGTATCTACTTTTGGGGGCTTCAGGCCAGCCATAGGTTTTCCATTTGCTGTCTCCTTTGTCGCTCTCCTATTCTTTCTCCCCATTTGTCCATGTCATGCATTTCTCATGCCTCTTCATGTGTTTACTTCTCCCAAAGAGCAAGGACCAAGGACACTACTCCTCCACTGTCCCTCATATTATGACCATTTTAGCAACTTTTTTTTTCTTGTATTAAGAGCCCTCCTCAGCAGCGCTGCTGCTTTCATTCGCTAGGAGTGTAGAACGCATTTAAAAAAAAAAAATCTTGTCTTGCTTTTCATTTGCTTTGTCTATTAGTGGCTGTGCATGGGGAAGGTCAGGGGCAACGGGTCACGGCAGCGGTGTGGTTTCGCCGTGTGAGTGTGTCACATAATCACAACTTTGTACTGGAGACGTAGGTTTGTTGTTTCATCGCACCAAAAAAGAAATAAATAAATAAGAGTTCTGTCTGCTTCTCCCCTAGCCCCGGTCTCTCTCTGCGACCACTCATCATCGTCACAACAGGTACCGGGATCCTAGGAAGAAGCTTTGGGTGACGTCCGATGTGGCCGCTCCCTACCCTGGAGGCTGCCAAGCACTAGCGTCCCCCACCTCTGCAGCTGAGCTCCCAGAAGGTCTTGTGGGGGTGTTGCTTTCTGCTGCTTTCGCCTCCTCCACCACTCTGTGATGAGGGGGAAGAAAATAGCAGCGTGAAAAGCCAGCAAGACGGAGGAGGACTGCCCCGCCCTGACATCCACTGAGCATGAGACACTGGCCAGCATTGACAGGTGGGTCCAGGATTACCATAGCTGGCAAGCGGTGCTCTGGCAGTTGTCTCTAGCACTATGTGATCATTATTTGCTCCTTCCCCACAGGGAGCTGTCCTCGGGGCTCCCTGTGCAACGCTGCATCCTGAGCCACTTCCAACGGCACCTCTCTTCTTCTTGCAGTCACCTGAAGAGACCTTCTGAGGCTTCATGAAGATGGCTCCTTGTTGGTGAAGGTAAGCTTGGCAGCGGAATGACGCTGAGAGCTCCGAGTGTGTGAGACTGCTAATGGAACAAGGAAAGTCTTCCTAGCTGGGTCTGCATATGTCCCTTATAAGTGACTGAGAGAATGGGTTTAGACCTTTCATGAAAGCTTGTGATCGTTTTTTATCTTTGCTCCCTTACTTCTGTCCTTTTGTTTGGGATGTTCTCTATGTATTTGTCTTTGCTTCTGGTGCGCACTCTCCAAGCAAGTGTTTGCACCCCATTCGGATGCAACCTCTCTCCTTTTGTAGTTTGGCTTACTCTCCCATCTCTTCCCTTGGGATGGGTCATGCTCCTGCAAGCTCATATGTGAGTGAGTGCATTGTAATGAGTTTGGCACTTGCATCTCTTTCCTATTCAGTGAGTTTTGCACTTACGCCTCTTCCCTTGCAGTTAGCTGCACTCTCTCTCTGTCCATTAGTCACTTGAACACCCATCTTTCCCTTGGACACAGTGCTCAGCCTTTACAGTTAAGGGCACCCACCTAATGTATGTGGAGCTCACTCTCTGCCTGTCCCTGTTGTGTATTTGTGGGAAGGTATGCGCTCACTGATTTATGTGGTGTGCGTTACTCTGCATTAGCTTGTATACTCCCGATTGCCTGGATGGACGCCTTCATTCTATCCCTCATTTGCACACTCTATTTTTGTCACAACTACTCCTGTAATCACTGACTCGGCTTTAAAAGGCTATACTTCAAAGCTAATAAAAATGCCAAGAAATTCTCCAACTTGGAGGTTCACACCAGCTATGGCACTTGCAATACCAAGTATGACAGCCAACTACAGGTCGGGAAGAGTAGAATGATTACCCTCGTAAAGGGCAAAGCTGATGGAAAATTGCTTCAGGTACTTGGATTTTTAACAAGAATAGTTTCTTTTGGCTAGGGGCTGCAACAAATGTACGCTTCAAACTGGAGACAGATCACCGATTGCAGCTTCACTCCCCGGCATAACACAATAATTTAAAAATAGCTTTTCAGAAGCCAAGACGACAAGTAAACAGGGACAGGCCAGAGATGAACCATCACTCCAATAGTAATGCTGAACAATGTATTTGTGGCTAACAATTCACAGAGGAAGGGTTTTCTTTTGCAATGTACACAAAACTCTTACCCCCAACTATCTGTAAAAATGGCAAATTAGTTCATTAATAAAAGGCACATATAGGCTTTTCGGGCACAGAAACTCTATGAAATAAAAAAGACCTAACAACAAATTTGATATAGCAGCAAAGTCAATTTTCTGTATGATATCCAAAATAATTTCCACATACACTTTTTCTACCCTTTAAGCACTGTATAAACATTTCAGATGGGAGCACGACTGCAGAATGTTATTCAGCCAAGATGTAACAACAACGGTGTTGACATGGCTTGAAAAGTTGGACACTGTAGAATTAAACTCTGTTTAATTTCTTGAGACATACACTACAAGCACCTAGCTTATCATATGGAAATTCTCTCCCACCTCTCACTGATTTAGCATCCTACCTGTCAAGGTCAGAGAACACATCCTTCTGCACATTACGTGGTTCTAGTTGGGGACCGCGATACCAATCATTCCCCACGGAAACACGTAGGCTTTGCTCCGCCTCTCCAAGTCGGGTGGGAGACCATCTCTGCAAAATAAAACAATGGAGAGAGACAAATTAAGTCCAGGCTCCTTAACAGTAGTCTGTCATTAGAAAGGAGGGTACAGTGGATAAAGTTGCACATTTAGGAATTAGGAGCAGGCCATATACCCACTCAGCAATAAGAGGACACAGCTCTCCATTATCAATACTAATAAAAAGGTGATCAAAGTATTATAATCCAGAATGCCCACTACCCAAACATCAGGTGTGGAAGAAGATAGGTAAGAACTTATTAAACCCCTTTCTTGCTGTTTGCTTTTCTGAAACATATCAAAATCTCTCCCTTAGCAAGAAGTGTAGATAGAGGTGAGTGAACACTACTTATAACTCAAAGTGCAGACAGTACTAAGAAGAAATTAATCTACAATCAAATACTTACTTTTTTAAACTCTATATATACAAAGGAATATTGGCATTCATGAACATCACAATCCCCTTGAGGTCAGGGCTCTAGTTGATGCACCCGCTCTCTGTCCCACCCGCTTCCTTATAACGTTGTTGCGGTTATTCCCCATTCACTGGTGGCCGCATCCATGGAAAGCTCACAATATAGCCATACTCAACAGTTCTCCTTTTAAACCTTTGGGACTTAGTCAGAAGTGTCCATGGTGCTGCAGTACGGTCAGTAGCGAGTGCCCCAGGGCCCCACTAGCCTAGTTCTAGCCTTACCCTCTCCAGAGGTATGGAAGTGTTCCGCGAGTGCCCTCCCTAGGGGCGATCTCAAGTCCTTATCCTGTTCGGGGGATTTGGGCCACTCGTGGTACACACAGCAGCATCTGGCAAGCGCAGGCTCTCTCCCTCGAGTAGTGCTGGCAGCCTGCCCCAAGGTACAGCACTCCTCCCCTCATGGGGGATTCGATCTGCAGCCCCCAACTATAGCACACACCAGTGGTGCAGTATCCCTGGAGGCAACCTTCAGGGTCCTTGGAGGAATCATTCAGTGTAAGTCTTGGTGTGTAAGCTTCACCTGCTGTTCACAACTGCAATCTTCTGTCCAGGGAACGACTCAAACATCGGTCAATGGTGGTACCGGCAGCCCCTTGTGGCATACGAGTTTGCTGTTGTACTTTCTATTCTAGTGCGGACTCCTCTAGTGCACCTGCCCACACAAAGGTGACCCTTCCTGGCCTACAGGGACACACCTTAAAGTGGACACAAGCAACGATAAATTCAACTGTAGCCCACTCTGCAATATGAGGGTCACAGCAATGAGGCAGTGTGGGCATAGCGCTTCACGTACAGCTCTCACAAGGCTTGCGTCATGGCGATCCTCTCCTGGCATATAGGGGGTCACCAGATCACTTCTGCACAAAGGCAACAATCCAATCAGTGCACAGACTTTCACTCAACCCTCACACAGGGAATCCTCTCTGTAGGGCTACCCAATGGACTTCACATCCTCCCACGCTCTCCTCTTCTTGCCCAGGGCAGTGCACCCTGGGAGGCAGATAGGCGCTGGTGTTCCAGGCTCCAGAACAGGTGATCTTTGTTTTCTGAGGTAATAACCCCTCACCCAGCAAGGAGACTAGTAGGGCTTTTACCCCCTCCCCCCCAGTGCTGGTCACAGGCAGAAGTCTAACAGAACTAACCCTTTTCACACAGGCCCCAACCACCCACGCACCCCCCACACCAGCTGCTTCGAAGATGCCAAATTTTAGCGTCTCAACCTCCTCTTCCAGATATCAAATGTGATTTCGGTTCCGAGTCTTTGAAATTTATGTTGGGGGGTTCTGATTCTTTTAAAGTGTACATCTTTCCTTTCTTCCCTCTTGAGGGGTTCTCTGTCACAGCAGGAAAGACATAGAAGTTTATAGACCCACAACAGTTCATAGAGGTGACCAGGGTTCACATCAGAAGTCAGCTAAAGCGTGCATCAAAAGGATAATCCTAGGCTGCCAGCCCTACACTTAACGATTCCCTTATCAGCCCTATCTCCATTCTGAGAGGTGCCCACACACCTTCCTTGTTATCCATCATTTAATGTAAATGGGGAGTTCCTTCCTCTAGTGTGTCCCCCAAGCTCAAAGGAATGCAGCAATACACGAATCTGGCTGAAGAGAATCCCCTAATCCTCATGTCGTCACATGCAGGCCTGGGGATTCACACAATGGAATTCCGAGTCCTTGATGTGATGTAACATTGCAGGCGCAGAATACTTTCACAACACACTTATTATCCAGCTCCGTTACCTCCATGTATTTTGCCACTAGAGACATGCAAACATTCAGCTCACAAATTCAAATCAGTGTGCACTGTCCAGTACTGTAGTTTTTCTGTATTTCACCAGAGTGCTATTTGCAAACACAACACTGCCAGCACACACACTCACCATGTTTGCTGTACAACACTTTAACCATTATGTACTGTACTTCACCCCAACCACACATACACACACACAGCACATGCTTTCCTTGTGTATGCACTGCACAGCACTACACCTCACGCAATGTATTCTTCACAGGTATACATACACGTATTTAACAATACTGACTGCCATTGCTTTTATTTGGAGTGGGACTGTAAGGGCTGCTCTTCTCTAGATCCTTGTGGGGAAAGATTTGCCCAAATCACAAGTATGTTGAGAAATATGAATGTACCTAGATGTGTGTGTATGATTAACATGCACCTACATGGTAACTGTTAAAAAAGGCAATATGACTGAAGTGAAATAAGGGGGGGCGTGGCTAACTGCCAAAGATGGCGGTCATCTGATCACGGAGCTGCCGGTGCAGACCCGCCAGCAATGAAGGGGGGGGGCTGCGGTTGAGATCCAAGATGACCAGGAGGGGCCTGTGCTGTGGCGCCGAGGCCTCCCCACCCGCCCCCTTTTCCCCCCCCGGGAGCATGAAGTGGAGCGACACGAAGGCCAGAGTACGGAGACTGCCTGGCGCGTCCAGAGGCGGAAGATGCTAAAAGCCGGGGCTTGAGAAGGCCACATCTCGGGGAGGTGCATGGTGGAGTGGCCCCGGCATGCTGGCCGTGAGAAAAACCAGGTAGGAGATTACCGGAGGGCCCAAGACACGTAACGGCCTCGACTGCTGGAGCCTCCATGAGGATCTGGGTGAACCGCAAGTAGGTGAGCATGACAGCGTTCACTCCTGTACCCCACAACAGTTAATAAGATTTGCCTGTGAGTGCGGAGGCCGCTAACCTGGGGGGGAGGGGGTGTGCAGTTTGGTCGCTGAGGGGGGCCCCTGTCCCCCGCTGGATCAAATATTGGGACTAGAGTGCTGGCATAATAGACTACAAAAACTACACACATACGTGAAAATGGGCGGCACAAAAGGAAAACACCTAGACAGCACGGGGACATCAACGCCAAGGAACTACGTACCGGCCACAGCAACAGACCCTCCAATGGAGGAGTTGGATGTCATACAGTAGAAAATTAGGTAATCATGGCTGGCAACAGAACGAATGCTGGGTTCTATCACCACTGAACTTGGCATTCTAAAAGACTACCATAAGAAATTGGCGGACAGAGTAAAACAGAAACAAGTGATGCCACCTTCCTGCCTGCCCAAAAAGACAGCGAAAACGGAAGCCCCACAAGAGAGAGAATCAAAGACGCGGAAGGAAGATCACACCGTAATAACGCTTGTAAAGTTGGCCTTCCGGAGGGTACAGAGGGGCGGGATGCCACACAACATGTAGAGGCATGGCTGAAAACTATAGCGACCAACAGGCTATCGACTCACTTCACGATAGAGAACGCGCACAGAGTCCCAAATAGGAGACCTCTGCTGGGGGCGCCACCCCGATCCATGATGGCTTGAGTGTTGAACTACAGAGATCGGGCCTTCCTGCTGAGAGCGGTGAGAGAGGCGGACCCTATCATAGTAGATAATGCTAAGGTATCCCTATATCCAGACTACACGTTGGCGGTCCAGAGGAGTAGGGCCTTCTTCCAGGCCGTAAATAAACAACTGAGCGGAGGGGCTATCCTACACCCTACTGTTCCCAACCCGGTTACGTATCACGTACAACCAAAAAGCTCATTTTTTTGTAACAACTGAACTGGTACATGACTGGCTGAACAAGACCTTCCCACACTCGAGCCACAAGGAACAGTTTGATACCCCACCGCCGAAGCAAGCCCGACTCCCACGCGGGGAAGGACAAACTCGGCAGCGCCCAACACGAAGGAATACTGGACCAACATTATCACAAGTATTTGAGTGTGAGAGAGCAGCAATACAAACAGCATACTCAATACAAAGAGGGCTCTCCTCCACCCAGCATTGCTTCCTCCGTGAACAGCACTGTAGTGTCCAACTCAGAAAGTATAGCATTATTCCCTTTGATTACCCCACAGACGCACACGAGCTACAATTGGACTGCTGTATAAACGTGGTCACCTGATTAGTCATCAAGGGACAGAGAGAGATGCGCGGATCACTGATTGTCACCTGTCCAGCCCAGAGAATGATGCAGAATGGTGGATGAGACCCCACCTCCTATGAAGAAGGCAACTCCTGTATTAAGTGGTGAGCCTGGATGGATGGACACTGTGATTAGTACACTACACAAGAAACAAGTTACTTACCTTTAACTGTAGTTCTCCAGTATTGGAAACTTTCAGAGATTCACATGCTTGAATCATTCCCCGTCGTCGAGATGGGAGCCTCCGGTGTAATACAAAATCACATTCACTTGTATAACAAACTCAGAGGCACTGGGCCTCTTAATTTAGTAACATCTCACTGTCATTGTAGAAAAAGGGACCAAACTTTAGAAACAACCAATGAGCTCTCACCACCCCCTAGAACCTTCCTGTGAGGAGCTGATTTCCCTCAGATTTTCCCAGCACAAGTGCAACGATATTCTAAGGCTGGGAAAATGAAGGTGAGCTCCCCAGGGGAGGCAAAGTGGGCCGCATGTCAATCTATGAAAGTTTCCAATACTAGAGAACTACAGTTAAAGGGAAAGTAACTTATTTCTTACTCCAGTATTGGAACTTTCATAGATTCACATGCTTGAGTCAGAACAGTAAGCAGTGAATAACACATTTTCATTCTACAAACAATAGCATAGCATTCTGAAATGCAAACTGGTCTAATAATATGTACATACACTTTTTACTGTGATCAACAACATGATATCAAAGAAAATGTGTTATAGTAGCAAATAAGCGGATGGAGGGAAATAAATATTTTAACTCACCGTCATAGGAACAGGTTACAAAGGACCGCTTGATCAACGGCTGCATCCCGTAGCAACTCTGTGTCCAGGAAGTAATGCTGCGTGAAGGTGTGAGTTGTTCTCAATGTCGCAGCACAGCAAATGTCTAATCGAGACACCAGCAAACAGCGCACAGGATGCAGAGATAGCTCTAGTAGAATTCTGCTCTTACGGTTGTGTTCAAAGGCCTTCCTGTCCTCTGATGACAAAATATGATCGTGGTGTTAATCCACCGGGATATAGTTTGGTCACCGAGTGACCTTTCCTAGTAGCATTGAACGCTACAAACAACTGAGTGGATTGTCTGAACGACTTTGTCCTGTCCAGATAGAATTTTATGCATTGTTTCAAGTCGAGTGAATGCAGAGTTCTTTCCGCAGTAGTTTGCGGGTTTGGAAAGAAAGTCTTGAGCACCACCGGCTCATTGATATGGAACTTGGAGGGTACTTTGGGCATGAACTTAGGATTGGTGCACAGGATGACTCCGTCCTGTCCTAACTGCAGAAAAGGCTCTAGTATATTGAAACTTGAATTTCACTAACTGCGCGCCGAAGTAAGGGCAAAAAGGAGAGCCATCTTCCAACTGAGGTACTCTGCTCTGTGGGTCGGCTCATAAGGCTCCTTTATAAGCTGGCCAAGAACAATGTTAAGTTGCCATGCCGGTGGCGGTTTCACTGGAGGAAATGATCTGAAGAGACCTTTGAGAAATTGTTTTACCAATCTGAGAGAGCATAAAGATGGTTTGCCTGGCATTCTTCTGTATCTGGATATGGCAGCTAGATGGACTCTAATTGAGGAATGGGCTAGCCCTGAACGTGCCAGCTGTAATAAATAGGGCAACACTGCCTCTGGTGCGGAGGAGAGAGGATGTACGTTTTGGGCTTCGCACCAAATACAAAATCTCTTCCATTTTAGTCAGTAAGACTTGCTGGTACTAGCTGCACGTGCATTAGCTAGCACGTCTCTGCACTCAGGTGGGGGGGTCTAAATGTCCAAGCTCATTGTACTCAGGAGCCATGCCTGCAAACTGAGCGTTTTGGGGTCCGGATGCCTCACCTGCCCCAGATTCATGGTAAGCAGGTCTGGGATTTGTCTGAGCCTGATGAATGGAGAGGCTGACAGTAGAAGCAACTCAGTGTACCACAGTTGATGCGGCCACGCTGGAGCTATGAGGATCAGTTGGCAGGGTTCTGACTTCATCTTCCTGATCACACTTGCAAGGAGGGGAATCAGAGGAAAAGTGAACACACAGATCCCTGACCATGCGATCGAAAATGCATCCCCTCATGACCCCCGCTGGTGATTCCAACTTGCATAATGTCAGCATTGGCATTCTGGTAGGATGCAAATAGGTCCAGATTCTGTTTTCCCCATTGGTAGAATATCCTATCTAGCGTCTTCTGGTGTTACTCCCACTTGTGGGAGGATGTGGTCAGTCTGCTTAGCGAATCGGTAATGGTATTCTGAAGGCCTGGGACATGCTCCACAGTGATGTGGATGGAGTGGTGAATGCACCACTTCCAGATGGTCTGTGTCTCTCAGGAGAGTATGTGAGACCGTGTTTCTCCCTGCTTGTTCAGGTAGTGCATTGTGGTGGTATTGTCTGTCCTGACCAGCACAGCTGACCCTCACATCCTTGGAAGGAAAGCTTGCAAGGCGTAATGGACCTCTCTCAGCTCGAGAAGATTTATGTGGAACGAACGATGAGAGGGTGGCCACTTGCCGCTCACCCAAAGGTCCTGCAAGCATGCGCCCCATCCTGTGAGCGATGCATCTGTCGTGAGGAACTCGTGCCAAGAAACGGAGACCTTTGGAAATGTTCTCGGGAACTGTCCACCAATTCAGAGAATGAACCAAACGCGGCGTGACGAGGATGGTATCCTCGAAGGAACCTTCCGCTTGTATCCACTGCTTAGCCAGTTCTTCTTGAATCGGACGCATTCGGAGGTGGCAGAATGGAATGAGGCTGATACATGATGACATCATGCCCAGCAAGGACTTGAACTGCCGCACTGATACACAGTTTTCTTTGGACGTACCTTGCCAGCTGTGTTAGCTTTGTCTGTCTGTCCGGCACTGGATAGGCTTTGGCTCGTTGAGTGTCTAAGATAGCCCCCAGGAAGGCTAGACGAATGGACGGCTGCAGAGACGATTTTTCCCTGTTGAGCGTAAGGCTTAATTCCTTGAAAAAGGCGTAGAGTTACCCTGACTGAATTTTTTGCTGCCTGGATGTCCGTTTATGGAGCTTTTACCAACCAGTCGTCGAGGTAGGGAAGACTTGGTTTTGTTCCTTCTCAAGTAGGCCGCCACTGGCACTAGACATTTGGAAAAAGGTTTGTGGTGCTGAACGTAGGCCAAAGGGAAGGACCTTTAACTGGAAGTGTTTGCTGTTGACCGCAAACCTCAGGTACTTTGAATGGAGCGGATGAATGGAAATGTAAAGGTACGCGTCGTGAAGGTCCAGAGAGGCCATGTAGTCTGCTTTGTTTAGAAGTTGGAGGAAGTCTTGGGGGGTGACCATGCGAAATGTCTGCTTTTTGAGTTATTTGTTTAACTCCTGCAAGTCCAGAATTGGCTGCCAGAGGAGAGACTTTTTCCGGATGAGAAAGAATCAGGAGAAAAAACCCTTTCCCTTCTGGGAATGTGGGACAGACTCTATAGCCCCTTTCCACAACATGGGGGCTACCTCCAGGCAAAGTAGACAAAGGTGTTTTTGATGAACTCGCGATGGAGGCATTGGAGGTGGTATTTGAGTAAATTCCAATAGGTGTCCGAAACGATCACATCCAGCACGCACTTGTCTTTGGTTATCTGTTGTTAGCGATGTAGATGATGTGGAGTGTTCCATGATAAGTTGCAGGAGGATGAACAAGCCGTGAAGGTAGACCATCACTGTCTACTTGTGGGCTCTCTAGGTTGACGCCCCTGTTTGGGTTTGTGGTAGGGCATGGTGTATGCTGCTGGAGGTGGCCTGAAACGTGGACGAATAGGCTGGGTACCTACATTGTTGGTATCCATCACGAAAGGACAGCTGACCTCTGCCTCTAGCACCCCAAAAGGGCACTTTTCTGTATTGTAGAGTGCCTAGGGATTTGGCTGTTTCTGTATCCACCTTGATGGTTTCAAGAGCGTTGTTGACACGTTTTCCAAACAGAGCATCTCCGTCATATGGAAGGCCTAGGATTTTCGTCTATACCTCTGACCGAAAGTTGGTGGCTTTAAGCCAGCCTTGCCGCCTCAATACCGCTGAACCAGCGAGCAGTTTAAAACCCATCGCAGCTATGTCTAGCGCACAATCAATTATTTCCGCCGACGATCACTGGCCTTCCATAAGAACATTTCTAGCTTCTGCTTTGGAGGCATCTGGAAGCTCTTCTAACGATTGGGATACATCTGACCAGAGCTGCTGATCGTATCTGCCTAGCAGAGCAAGGGAGTTGGCCACTCTGACCACAATGGCAGACATGGAAGAAAAGCGCTTGCCAATATTGTCTAGGTGCCTCCCTTCTTTATCTGGCGGCGATGTCAATGGCGTAAAGGGATTCCTAAATTGACGTTGAGCGGTCTGTGATATGACGGAGTCCGGTTTCGGATGTCCTGAAAGGCAGGCCGGGGCATCTTCTGTTGGCTTATATTTTTGGTCCAGTCTCTGCAGCATTGCAGGCACCGTAGCTGGATTCTGCATAATCTTCAGGCCCTGGCTCCACACATGGTCTATGATAGGAATTGCTCTGACCATTTTTCTGTGAGGTTATCTGAAGTCATATAGGAAGGAATCCTGCTGAGTGGTGGGCATTGGGAGATCGAACTGCGTGGTGGCATGCTCAAGCAGGTTATGGAAGCCACCTATATCCTCAGGCGGAGACTCAACTATGGGTGCTGTAGGCGAGGCAGGAGTCGGAATTATGTAATCATCCCACTCATCAGTGGCAGGCTGTATCTCACCTTCCTCCGCCTCATCAGAGGATACCTGCTGTCTTGGTGTGGAAAGCAAAGACTGCTGTGACCTTGGTTGAGGGGCATGATGCGGCTGTGGCAAGAGAGGAGTTGCTGGCGGCGGCGGAAGCAACAGCTGTTGTGAGGGCGAAGGTTTAGGTGGGAAACATTCCCGATAATCTGCCAACATTGCCTGCAAGTCTGACACCAATCCAGGAGGGAGGCCGACCAATGACATTTGCTTACAGTAGTCTTGGGTATAGTATGAAGCCTCATCATCGTCGGAGTAGTCTTGGCACTTGACCCTCAGTTGTAAAGGGCTGCAGGCGAATCCAAAAGTACCTTCCTCATCGGAGTCATCTTCATCCAAAAGATGCAATGGTAATAGACTGGAAACCTTGCTAGGCGATGTAACAGAGGGCGTTAGATGATATTTTTTTGTCCTCCTGTGAGTGCCCTGGTTTCCTGACGACATCAGAGGCAACAAATCTGGTCTTTGTGCCTTTAGAGCAGTCCTCGTCGTCAATTGTGGTGTAATCGACAATGGCATTGTCAACAAGAGCATCCCTGTCTCGACTGTCGTCGACGGTGGGAACGTCGACGGTAGAAGCATCGTCGATGGTAAGAGCAGCATCAACAGGTGGTGCTCCGTCATTGAAACAGTCGTCGGCGAAAGCAGCATTGACGAGGGCGTTGGCAAGTGCAATAGCGGTGGGGTCATCGATGAGTCGCTGGTGTAACTGCCGACAGTGGAGCTATATGGCGTGTCGTCGTCAAGGAGGAACATGCCCTCGACGAGGAGCCGGATCTCGCCAAAGAGAGAGTGTAGCGACAGTAGAAGTCCTTGTCAATACCCGAGTCGTCAACAGTGCTGTCGACGATTAACTTGTCGATGGCACAGAAGTTTTTTTTTTTAAGGTATGTTTTACCTTTTAGTGGTGGCGTCGATGGCTGAGAGCTGGCTTCCTTTTAGACTTAAAGTCAGGAGCTTTTATCCTCATCATTGAAGGGCTGCCAGACTTTGAGGGTGCCTCAGTAGATTTTTTAGCCACGTTTCTTGGTGTTTCTTCTGAAGAGACTTCAGACTTTCTCTTGACAGGTGTATTTGCCATAGAAACAGATGAAGAGGCACTATCCTCATCAAACAAAGGGTTGTCCTTGGATTTTAATTTCTGGAGCCATATGAGGAGACAACCCTCTCGATCCTTAAGGGTCTTGGTAGAAAAGGTTCTACATACCTTGCAGTCTCTAGGCCTGTGCCTCGGATAGAGACAGTAAATACAGTCTTTATGCTGGTCATCAACATGCAGCCTTTTCTTCATGCATGTGGCACAAGCTCTGAAGAGCCCTTTCTTAGGTGTCTGACATAATAGTCAGTTTAAATCACCTTGAGGAAATCTTTAAGAGAGAAAAATCCAAATTCACCCCAAACAGTGTTTGTGAGAGAAAAACTGAGGAGAGCTCAGTGGAGACTCCTTAGCACAACGTGCGGTGGAAAATCTGAGGGAAATCAGCTCCTCACAGGAGGATTCTAGGGGGTAGTGGGAGCCGATTGGTTGTCGCTAAAGTTTGGTCCTTTTTTATACAATGACTGTGAGATGTTACTAAATTAAGAGGCCTGGTGCCTCTGAGTTTTTTGTACAAGTGAATGTGATTTTGTATTACAACTGAGGCTCCCATCTCGACGACAGGGAATGATTCAAGTATGTGAATCTATGAAAGTTCCAAAACTGGAGTAAGTTGTCAGTCGCAAGAGAGACGCACATAGCTTCTTGCATCTTATACAACCCCCATTGCGAAGGCTTGTTTTTACATAATGGTTACATACTGGTTACTTTCCTGTTAGGTAATGGTTTGGCTAAAAGTTTCTGCTCTGCCTAGAACTGAACAGTTTGGGGAAATGTTAACTGTATTGTTATTAAGACATCAACACTTGTATTGCAAACAGCACGCAGAGTAATATAAGGCCAGTAATATAAGGATCGGGAAGGAGAGCAGCACACTAGTGACATATCATGTTGCCCACACACAATTACAATATCATCACTTATGATGTGCGTGGAATGGTATATATCCATAAAAGGCACAGAATATTAGCCCAATTGAACAGTTGTAAATCTCACAGAGTACCTACAGGAAACACACCTCACCACCCATGAGGCAGGGAAATTACGTGGAAAATGGAGAGGGCAGTTGTTCCACACCTCGTACACTGCATTCGCTGATGGGGCGGCAATATGGATACTTTCTGGTGTCCCTTTCAAGATAGTCTTTAGTCAGGGGTCATTTAGTCAGGAAGCCCGTAGTGCTGGGAAGACTTTACGCCCTAAACAGTGAACAAGATGCCTTTCTGAAGCACCCATTGAGCGTGCCTACCTGGTTCCTAGGAGGCGATGATAGTACAGTAGTAGACACGTCCCTTGTCTGCCGCTGCCCCCGACACCCCCCCCCCGCTGTCAGGCACTAATGCACTACAAAGATAAATGCAAGGTTGGGCTCTCACCGACATATGGCTGGCAAGAAATGGGGGGGGATGAGGGAATATTCCTTCTACTCTTGCCCACATAAAGTACACGCAAGACTCGATTGTTTATTATGCACAAACACACTATAGACCCAAGTGACCCATGCCACCTACTTAGGGAAAACAATATCAGATCATAATCCACTAGAACAGAGGGTGAAGTGGGGAAGGGCGTCCACACCGATCCCTATGTGGAGGTTACAACCACTGCTCCTTGAGGATGCAGTATTGAAGGAGGAGATAGCTCAAGTAATAACAAACTTCTTCACTGACAACACAGGGACCGCATCCTCTCTGTTGGTAGAATGGGAGGCATTTAAGGTGGTAATAAGATGGGCCATAATGGGAGCGGCGGCGGGTACCCGAGCGGTAAGAATGAGGGAGTTAAAACGTGTAGAAGACATCTTGGGGCCCCATGGAGGCTGTGCTTCATGCCCCCCAGGCCCAGATATTACAGGATGCTCAGGCTGAACATGCGAACCTCCTTGAACTGCTGTGAGTGGTGGATTATACAAAATGCAAGGAACGAGCGCACAGTGAAGGGGATAAGGCGGGCACACGTCTAGAACGTCTTATAAATGACAAGCCATCTCCCACTCCTATCTTACACATCTTCACTCTGCAACTCAATAGCATAAACACACAGGTGGAGCATAATATTGCATTTGGAGACTACTAAGCAACGCTGTATTCTGTCCCCCAGAACTAGATCAAATGCAGCTCAGTTCCTTTTGCCGGAGCTTAGCAACACTGCCAAGCAAGCCCTGGGAGCACAGATACCACAAAGGGAAATACGAGATGCCATCAAGGGCATTTCTCGTAATAAATCTCCATGGTCGGATGGCCTCCCAGCTGAGTTATTCCTTGTACAGCACAAAATGGATTCATCAATTGGAAAAACTGTACCAGACCTCAATAGTCGCTGGTCACCTCCTTGATACGACAAAGCAGGCAATAGCAATGTCGCTAATAAACCTGCAACAGATATGCCGTCCTACAGGTCACTATCGTTATTGAATAATGAATATAAAATACTGGCTAAAATATTAGCACAGAGACTCCTCCCCTTAATAAGTAACTTGATACATACGGATCAATGTGGATTCATACCGACCCGTAATACATCCCTAAATATACGTCGCCTATATCACATTATGGACTATACGGGAGGGTGATATCCCGAGCGGGTTGCCTCTCCCTGGACCTTCGCCAGGCATTTGATACATTAAATTGGGAATACATGTTCGCTGTACTTAAGCGATTTGGGCTCCCGAAAGAATACATACGTTGGGTGTGACTGCTATATGCTGGTCCCACAGCAAGAGCCCGCACTGAACAGAATATTTCGGACTCCTAGCCAGTCTTTCGGGGCACTAGGCAGGGGAGCCCACTGTCTATCCTACTGTTTGTCTTGGCAGTGGAGCCCCTGGCACATCGACTTCAACAAGACGCTGAGACGTGGGGAATTAAGATAGGCACTAAGGTGCACTCTGTATCTTTGTATGCCGATGACATTGTGCTGTATGCAAATGATCTGGGCCAGAACCTAAAGACGGCTGCACAGATATTTGCAGATTTCGCACCATTGTCTGGACTAGAGATCAACTACACCGAATCCATAGCATTCTTAATCTGTAAGATGGACATAGGTGACTGTAGGAAGTTGGCTCTGTATGCACTATTCCAAAGTAAGGAATAGTATGCACAGAGTCCAAGGGTTCCCCTTAGAGGTAAGATAGTGGCAAAAAGAGATAATACTAATGCTCTATTTTGTGGTAGTGTGGTTGAGCAGTAGGCTTATCAAAGGAGTAGTGTTAAGCATTTGTTGTACATACACACAGGCAAAAAATGAGGAACACACACTCAATTCCAGGCCAATAGGTTTTTGTATAGAAAAATATATTTTCTTAGTTTATTTTAAGAACCACAGGTTCAAATTCTATATGTAATACTTTGCATGAAAGGTATTGCAGGTAAGTACTTTAGGAACTTTGAATAATCACAACAACATATATACTTTTCAAATAAAACACATATAGCTATTTTAAAACTAGACAGTGCAATTTTCAACAGTTCCTGGGGGAGGTAAGTATTTGTTAGTTTTTGTAGGTAAGTAAACCACCTACGGGGTTCAAGTTTGGGTCTAAGGTAGCCCACCGTTAGGGGTTCAGAGCAACCCCAAAGTTACCACACCAGCAGCTCAGGGCCGGTCAGGTGCAGAGTTCAAAGTGGTGCCCAAAACGCATAGGCTTCAATGGAGAAGGGGGTGCCCCGGTTCCAGTCTGCCAGCAGGTAAGTACCCGCGTCTTCGGAGGGCAGACCAGGGGGGTTTTGTAGGGCACCGGGGGGGACACAAGTTAGCACAGGAAGTACACCCTCAGCAGCACGGGGCGGCCGGGTGCAGTGTGCAAACACACGTCGGGTTTGTAATAGGAATCAATGGGAGACCAAGGGGTCTCTTCAGCGATGCAGTCAGGCAAGGGGGGGGGCTCATCGCGATAGCCACCACCCGGGCAAGGGAGAGGGCCTCCTGGGGGTCACTCCTGCACTGGAGTTCCGATCCTTCAGGTCCTGGGGGCTGCGGGTGCAGGGTCTTTTCCAGGAGTCTGGATCTGAGAGTCAGGCAGTCGTGGTCAGGGGGAGCCTCGGGATTCCCTCTGCAGGTGTCGCTGTAGGGGCTCAGGGGGGACAACTTTGGTAACTCACAGTCTCGGAGTCGCCGGAGGGTCCTCCCTGAAGTGTTGTTTCTCCACCAGTCGAGTCGGGGTCGCTGGGTGCAGGGTTGCAAGTCTCACGCTTCTGGCGGGAAACGCTGTTGCCTTTAAGTTGCTCCTTTGGAAACGAGGTTGCAGTCTTGGGTGAACAGCGCCGCTGTTCTCGGGAGTTTCTTGGTCCTTTTAGAGCAGGGCAGTCCTCTGAGGATTCAGAGGTCGCTGGTCCTGGGGAAAGCGTCGCTGGAGCAGTTTTCTTCCGAAGGGGGGAGACAGGCTGGTAGAGCTGGGGCCAAAGCAGTTGGTGTCTCCGTCTTCTCTGCAGGGTTTTTCAGCTCAGCAGTCCTCTTCTTCTTAGGTTGCAGGAATCTGAGTTCCTAGGTTCTGGGGAGCCCCTAAATACTGAATTTAGGGGTGTGTTTAGGTCTGGGAGGGCAGTAGACAATGGCTACTGTCCTTGAGGGTGGCTACACCCTCTTTGTGCCTCCTCCCTGAGGGGAGGGGGGCACATCCCTAATCCTATTGGGGGAATCCTCCATCTGCAAGATGGAGGATTTCTAAAAGTCAGAGTCACCTCAGCTCAGGACACCTTAGGGGCTGTCCTGACTGGCCAGTGACGACTCCTTGTTTTTCTCATTATCTCTCCTGGGCTTGCCGCCAAAAGTGGGTGCTGTGTCCAGGGGGCGGGCATCTCCACTAGCTGGAGTGCCCTGGGGCATTGTAACACGAAGCCTGAGCCTTTGAGGCGCCCAGCTAGGTGTTACAGTTCCTGCAGGGGGGGGGGGGGGGGGGGGAGGTGTGAAGCACCTCTACCCAGAGCAGGCTTTTGTTTCTGTCCTCAGAGAGCACAAAGGCCCTCACCACATGGGGTAATAAACTCGTCTCTCAGCAGCAGGCTGGCACTGACCAGTCAGTCCTGCACTGAACAATTGGGTAAACTACAGGGGACATCTCTAAGATGCCCTCTGTGTGCATTTTTTAATAAATCCAACACTGGCATCAGTGTTGGTTTATTATTCTGTGAAGTTTGATACCAAACTTCCCAGTATTCAGTGTAGCCATTATGGAGCGGTGGAGTTCGTTTTTGACAGACTCCCAGACCATACACTCTTATGGCTACCCTGCACTTACAATGTCTAAGGTTTTGCTTAGACACTGTAGGGGTATAGTGCTCATGCACCTATGCCCTCACCTGTGGTATAGTGCACCCTACCTTAGGGCTGTAAGGCCTACTAGAGGGGTGACTTACCTATGCCATAGGCAGTGTGAGGTTGGCATGGCACCCTGAGGGGAGTGCCATGTCGACTTAGTCATTTTCTCCCCACCAGCACACACAAGCTGGCAAGCAGTGTGTCTGTGCTGAGTGAGGGGTCCCTAGGGTGGCATAAGACATGCTGCAGCCCTTAGAGACCTTCCCTGGCATCAGGGCCCTTGGTACCAGGGGTACCAGTTACAAAGGACTTACCTGGGTGCCAGGGTTGTGCCAATTGTGGAGACAATGGTACATTTTAGGTGAAAGGACACTGGTGCTGGGGCCTGGTTAGCAGGGTCCCAGCACACTTCTCAGTCAAGTCAGCATCAGTATCAGGCAAAAAGTGGGGGGTAACTGCAACAGGGAGCCATTTCTTTACAGTGACCCAATTGTCTTCGGTAACAAACCAATGCAAGTAGCCACTGACACTTTCCGATACCTAGGAATTCAAATATACAGAACCTCAATGGATCGGTTAGAGGGCAACCTACAGAGAGCGATGGCTTCGCTCAAGTCTCAGGTCCGGTTCTGCATAACACTGCCGTTGTCCACTGCGGGCCGGCTGGCACTGGCAAAGATGGTAATGTTGCCTCGTATCATGTACTATTTCGTGAATCTGCCAGTAATGGCCCTTGATGCTTATTTTAAAGCACTTCACTCTATATTGATAGACCTCATATGGGGGACTGGTAGACACCGGATAAGCTTAGTGAAACTGCAGATGTCTGCAGACCAGGGAGGTATGAGTGCACCAGATTTTAAAGCCTACTGTATACTAAGTCAACTCCAATGGCTGGCATACTGGCTAGCTGGATGCAATGTACATGAAATAGAGTTCACACAATCAATGTTCAGAGGCCGCATCCACTCTCTGATCTGACCTGGATCCCACTCCACCCAGAGGGACTGAGTGACTTTACAATACTGGAAGCTTACCCTCAGGTACACCACAACACAATTCTTTAAGCCTCAAATATCCCATTGTTGCGGCTCCCCACAAATGTTGGAATACTGACCCAGGGTAGGATACAAGTGTGGACACAGGAAGGAGTGGACACTATTGTTCAAGGACCACAAATTGCTCACACAAATGGACTTCACTCATGAACACAACTTGCCTACTTCACTATTTCTGTTATATGCTAACATAGTACACTACATCAGAGATCACGGGGCTCTGGATGGAATTGAACCCCCAATGCATGATTTCATTCACACAATGTACATCACGGGGCATGGGAGACACTTAATTAGATGGCTCGATAAAGGTCTCAGAGTGCATTTACAAAAGCCCCTAACACCCCAGAGAACCAAATGGGGGTAGGACATGGATATGGAACTTTCGGACGAAGAGTGGTCTTGCATTCTGGAATACCCAAAACAAATATCCCGTAATACTAGGTTTAAGTTCACACAATACACTATATTACACAGAGCCATATTATCTTACGCCACATAGGCTCCACATTTTATTCCCGGCACTCTCACCGGCATGCCCGAGATGCAACGCTGCTCCATATGCTCTGGAGCTGCCCTAGTATCACTCAATAATGGTACAGTATTGGTAACATACTGGAGAAAGTGACGGGGAGGCGCGACTAGAGAACAGCAGAAGCGTGCCTTCTCAGGCTATTCCCACAAACCATAAAAGGGAAGGGAACAGCCCTACTGTTAGCAAAACGCCTTTTAACTTGGCGCTAGGAAGCAACAGCACCCTCGATGATACAGTGAAGTACAGAGGTGGAGGAATGGGGCGCGGCAGATAGCGCCGCCCTCCGGCGGGAGTATGGTAGAGAATTGCGAAAGCACCCCATAGCATTGGAATGGGACGTGTTAATAGGAACCGTCAAGGTAACCTGCGAGGACGAAAGGGAGAATGGGTGAGGAAGGGGGGGTTACTAACAACATAACACTGAGCTTGTTGAAGTCCTCCTGTAGGAAATAGAGACTGCGGAAACGGGCAGTGGGTTGTGGAGCTCTGCTCTCCTGTTTACTATCAATGAGGATAGACTGCTAGACCCCCTCCGGAATAGATCCATAATTTAACCACTTGAGACATAACTAATAGTTAAAGATGAGAAATATCTCTGCCATGCCAAACACACGAGAACCCAATGTCAAGTTTAAGGGGGGGGTGGTGGGAATGTTATTAGTTATTGGAGAACACATTAACAATTACTGAAGTTATACATGCCATGATAAAGTAATTCACCTGTATGCCGGGACGGAATGGGTCCTATAGATACATATTGACTGGAGGTTAGATGGTCCAACTATATCAAACAAATGTAAAATACCCTAACATGGATCAAGGACAAAGGACAAGTTATACTATAAAGCACAACATGCCAAGTATTGTATGTACTGTGGCGAAAATAATAAAAATGTGTTTTTAAAAAATGACTGAAGTAAAATATGCTTGCGCATTTGGTGATGGGCATTTTTAGAGTGTGGCACTGAAAAAAGGTAACAAAAGGTAGACAGTATCACATAGCGACATGGGGTGTGCAATACTCAATATATCAATGATAAAAAAACGAATTCTTTCTTTGCACCCACGGATAACTACCTTAAAATAACAGACTGATTGGTATGTGTAGCATGTATGAATGTGTAACCACAAAAGGTATGTATAACTTTGACAATTTAAGTATTATGGACAGTCACTGGTCCTGAAAAAAGCAGAATGACCTTGGTTGGCAAATATCAACGAGGCTGGAACACGTAGTCCCATAAAAAAAAAAACATTTAAAAAAAAAAATTAAGGAGAAACTATCTACTATAATGACTAACTTGTTTTTACCCTTGCCAGATGACCCAAGTCTAAAATATGTGTTTTTATGTAATTGTATTTCGCGATCCCTTCTGTTGAGGACCAAGATGTTGGAGTCGAGAGTTACAGCCTGACCGGATATATTTACATTCTAGGCAAGGAATTGATGATGTAGTCTGCCAATAAATTGTAGAAATTAACAGTCCTTCTATAAAAAGGACTAACTTTTTTTCTGATAAGGTTCAAAGATTTAAAAAGTAGTAAGGGTGTGATTCCTTTCAGTTTGAATACTTAGTTCCTTGCCAGAAGTGGAGCTAGACTACAGCTAAATAAGTTCCACCTCCCCCTTTTGTTTTATGCTTCAGGGAGTGGAATTCCTTTTGCCCAAAGCCCGGGACATATCGTTTGGGGTCAAGGGCAACAAGTTTTCATGTTTATTTTGTCCTTGGGACAAGGACGCCAAACCCCATGCAGCACAAATCATTTGGCTGCCAGTTTACAGAGAAAGGAACTGTCTGCAGTTAAGGTAATGTGTGTCCATATGTTAATGCTGTGTGAACTTGTAATTATGGTTCATTAATTAAAAGCCTTCATTATTAGGGTGAGCACTGTAAATAAACGTTTTAAGGTCAAACTGCACTACTGAGAGTGGTTCCAGTGGTGGGAAAAAAAGTGTATACAAATGTTTAACAATATAAGGCTAAGTATAATGCTCCCAGAAATCTCTCTGATTAGATCCAAATGTTTGCAGAAGGTTGTAAGCAAGAGTGAGGATTCTTTGCTTTCAAAATAAAATGTTGAGAAAAAAAATACAAGTAGGGAAAAAAATGTTTTGCTCATTAAAATTTTAGCAGCTATTTCTTTGAAGCGCCATATAGTAAAATGTGTTGATGTATACTAGTATTTCCAAAACGTATTCCTAATGTAAAATCAGGGTAACCATTTTAAACATCATTATGGGAAGGATGAAAATAAACAAGCACTGGCAAAGCCAACTAATCGAACATTTTTTTGAGTCTTTTGGTTTTGTCAAGGTGTGTCTTGTTTTGACATGGCTTCTGTAACACTTTATTGTTGTGGCAGCTGCCAGGCCCTCGCCATTGTAACAAGCGCTGGCAAAAAAAAAAAACGTTTTTGTCTCAGAAAGCCCACATTGCCACCAGTGGCCTAACAAAGGCCTGCAGCCCCCATCCAGTGGGCCCCCTCAGCACAAGACCTGCCCTGAGTGAGTCTGGAAGGAGGGGGCCCTCCATGTTCTTTGCACCCCCCCCCCCCCTCTGGTTTCGTTACACCACCGTAGATCCTGGCACTGAACAAAACTACTTTGTATGTCAATATGCTCCTTGGGGAAAAACAGAATGCGATCACTCACAGTAAAGCCAGCCAATAGAGAAATGGAAGTTTAATAAAAACACAATGTCTTCGTTACCACCTGTCCAAATTAGGAACCCAATTCTTAAAGAAAGTCACAAAAAGGCACCCATGGTATGTCTTTGAATTAGTGGCTTTAATGAATTCACAAGAACTTACAGAAGTAGACCAGTAAATCGTACTCATAGAAAATATTTGCAAACTCTAATTTAGTATGAGAAAATATACATGTGTAGATATGCTCATGTGAAAATCTGTTGAGCATTTAAAAGTTAACTTTCCCTCCAACCACTTTTTTCACCAACCCTGGAAGAACTAACTTTTGCCGTTGTCTGGAGTAAATTTTCAACCTTTCTCATTATGGGGAAAGATTAGAGGAGAGCTGGTGAAAATCCTTAAAACAAAAAAGTTAGTAGGTTTTCAGACTCAAAGGCATTTGCACCCTGGAACTATTGCTTACTGCATCTTTCAGCGCCAGTATGTAGATCTGTGGAAAGGTGGCAATTCAGAAATTGCTATAGACGGGCTTTGATCTTGCAAGTATTTAAGCCCTACTATAGTAGTAGTCCTGGCATAATCAGACAGGCTATTATCAGAGCTCGCTCTTAATGAAATTGCTGCCATAATTTGTTACCACACTAAATGGCACCAAAGGGACAAGTAGATTTTTATTTGTTTTACGGGACAAGTAGATATTTTATTAAATTCCACACTCCTGAGACTTATTTAAAATATAATAAAAAGAATCTCTTTGGGAGGTCATCTGCAACATCTATTGGAGGCGAAGCAAGACCCCTATGAGGATGCATGACGTCATGTGTGAGGGGTCACCATCTTTTTTTTTTGTCGTAACTGTAAAATGAAAATACAGCTAATCCTTAACATGCATTAGAAACATGCATGTTTTCAACATGAAACTTAATTAGCAACTCTATTGAACAAAGCAAATTTGAGAAGCCTTGAGAGGCTTCAGGTAGTTTTGTGAGTAGGATTTGGAGGTGGGGGCAGAGCCAGTCACCATGTATTCAGCTGAAGCGTCTCGCCACCACTCGGAACCCTGGCACTCGCACCTGACTCCAGCCACCTCATCAACAGCATCAGCACCCCAGGAGTCTTGAAGACACTGTAGAGAGGGCGAGTCTCAGTTTGGTTCCTGCACAGGTCCCGTGAGAAGCTAGCGCCTGCAATCCTTAGGCCACGCCCAAGATGGCGACCCCACAGTTGTGTACTAACTGCAGGGCTATCTGGCCCACCCTGGTCAGGATGCAGGGTCAGTTTGAAAGAGTGTGCCATCCAGCAGCCCGGGGTATTCAAGCCACGCGTTAACAGAAGCCAGCCCAGGATGACGGGCCCCTCCCATTGATAGTGCGTCCATCCCACAGCCTGGGTCCCTCCGAAAGAGTTGCTCCTCCAGGCGGAATGGGGGTGGTGTGCTCCACCCTGGCTGAAGCCCTGTGACTACCTTTTAAGACCCACTCCCTCACCACAGTCGGAAAAAAAGACTCAGTGAGGCTTACTCCCCTTGGTCCCTTGGCATCGTCTGGAGGTTCTTTATTGGCACACCAGAGGCCTTTTGATTGGAGGCAAGTCCACCTCGTACTGGGCCCATCCCTGGGACTGGGGGGAAGGGGAGCCTGGAGGCAACGGACAGTGACCATCGAGATGGCACCACGGGATGCCCTAAAGCTCACTGCTGTGGCCCCTCCTGCTGGACACTCCTAGTGATGAATGAAGGAGCCACACTAGCTCCTGGGAGCAGACGTGCCACTGCAGTGGCCTGGGTGTACACCAGAGAGTGACTGGGACAGGGTTTTCATGGCCCTTTGGCGGAGTGCATCACAGCTGACAGACATCCCTGCCTACTGCTTTGTCTTGTCCCCCTGCCACTTGCCTTGATGGACAATGGGCCGCACAGTCACAAAATTGCCCCCCACATCCTTGTGTCTCTCATGAGGGGATCAAGTGGAACACTGAGGAAGAAGACCCCTCTACTATGGACTCCAAGACAGACAAGCTCTTGGCTGCGTTTGACACCAATGGAGAGCGCCAGGAGGCTAAAACATAATCAAATGCAGTGGACTTGGGTCTGCTCCAGGAGGACTCCAAGAAGGTGGCAGGAAGGGTATCCTCTCTGGAGTCAGCAGTCGAGAATCTAGGACCCGAGGCCCAGGTCACAGTGCACCACCTGACTGACCTGGAGGTGCAGATGTCACGGCTTGCACCCACCATGATGACCAGGAGGGGAAGACCCACTGCAATAACATCAGGATTGTCAGACTGCCTGAGGGAGTGGAGGGAGATTCTATGCTCAATCTCAAGGAGTACTCGCTGGAGGAAGTGGTGGCACCCGCAGACCTATCTATGTTCAATGTGTTGGACTGAGCACACAGGGTCCCAACCTCACCGCCTAGGCCTGGGACCTGATCCAGGCCAGTGTTGGCCCATCTCCTTTTCTTCCGGGATGGAGGTTTCCATCTCCGGCAGGCCTGGGTACATGTTCCATTTGCGGCTGAGAGCAGGAGATTGTTGTTTTATTCAGAGTTCACCATGTTGGTGCAGAAGCAGCATGTCTCATTCAAGCATCGCATCAAAGTACTGGGACTGCTGTATGCCTCACTCTTTCCAGCCTGCCTGAAGATACAGGCGGAGGACAAGACACATTTTGTAGTTTCTTCTGCTGCATGGGACTAGGTGGAGAGAGAGGATGCAGGATTAAGGTGCCCGGATCCTCTGGACCCTCCTCCACTGACTGGCCAAAGATGCGAGTGGTCCAACAGTCAGGAACCCACTTGGACGTCTAGGCAAAAGATGTACATACAAGCGCAGTAGAGGTGGTGGCTTCCAGGCACTCCAGTGGTAGCTCCCAGCACCCAGATGTCTGATCCCAGTGGTGGTCCACATCAAGCTCGGGAGTCTCTGTGATCCCAGGTTTGGGAGATGTCCTGAAGTGGGTCAGCCCCATCTCACTGGATGACAATGTTTGACACGCTGGTGAGCAGTAACCTTGATAAAAAAAATAAATAAAAAAATGTCTTTTGACTATTTGTTGACTGTCTTTGCTGCTGGTTTGGGAGCCCTGTGTGTAGGCGGGGGTCTGCTTTTACACCACTTTCACAACTTTAAGTACCTAACCTTTCCTGCCTTGGATGGTCTCTGGCTCCTCCCAATGTTTCTGGGCTTCCCACACAGGTTGGGATTTATTTGTTGAGCCAGTTGCACTTTCTGGGGGGGCAGGGGGGGGGGGGGGCAGGGGGGGTGAGTAGGGAGGTTGTCATTATTTATTGTTATGTGTGCTGTTGAGGGGCAGCATGGTATCAGGGGGCTCAGATGGCCTGATTAAACCTTAAGCTGCAAGTTTAAAGATGGATTGGCTGAACACGGACAACTCAATCTGGAGGGTGCAGGGCTGGCATCACCCTCCAAGCACTATAAAGTACTGCCGTATCCAAAACAGAAACGGGCACGGTTGCTTTTTTGCTGAAGATGCTTTTAACGGCTTGAGAGGGCAAGACATTGCACATGAGTTGGAGGCACAAGCTACACTATACGGCTTACGCTGCTTTTGCAAGGGGGTTCCTTATTTGGATTATGCTTGGGTGCCATTTCAGCTACATAGATCAGTCGTGGACCCAGGTGGCAGGTTTGTGCTTGTGGTGGGACAACTGGATGATAAGGATGTAACACTGCTTAACGTCTATGCCCCCAACACTGACCAGGTGCCCTATTCGGACAGTCTGATTGCCCTCCTTCCCTACACTCAAACAGTAGGTGGCAATTTTAACTGTGTGGGTGACACATGCATGGATAGGTCCCATTACCCGCTGCATGTGGCACCTGCAACTACACTAGCGACTGCCTTCTATAGTTGGGTACAGCGTTGGGGACTGTGGACTGTTGGAGAGTGAGGAACCCGTCAGCTAGGGCTTACTCCTTACACTCTAGTGTGCATGACTTAAAGGTGAAGCTGGACAAGGTGCTTAGCAGCCCAGATGCATGCATGAGGGTGCTAGACGCTGAACTATCCTGATAACTGTACCTTCCAGTGGTCTGCACATCGGACTTGCATCCCCTCCAGGAGGCTAGATGAATCACTGCTGAAGACCAAGTGTTCAGGGCTTTGTTGCTAGAGAAAAATCACAGAAGACTGGGCTGATAGCTAGGGTTCTGCTATGTCAGTAGAGGTTGAATGGGTGGTGTTGAAGATGGTCATGTGCAGGCACTGTTTAGCAAATAAGGTGGGTGTGCCCAACTGCATTCTGTTATACAACACATGGCAGTCTTAGAGGGGCTTCCTGAGGGATTAGATATGCTGTACAGCATGGAGCGACTTCTCGCACAACTCGAAAAGCTGGTCATCTTGGTGGAGTGCACCAGTAAGACTACAGGATGTACATAGTGAGGGTCCAAGCTGACAGGGACAAAGCAGGAAACATGTTAGCATGGCTACTCAGGTAAAACGCTGGGAGCTATACCATTCCCCAGACTTAAGAGTCTAGCAGCTGGCTTGTGTTTACGCAGGAAGATATTAACGCAGATTTCATGAAGTTTCCACCGTGAGCTAGTATAGGGGTTGAGGACTGACATGTTCCGCTACATTGCAGACGCCTCCTAGCCTATGCTCGATCCGGGACTTGCCAAGCAGTTGGGGGCAGAGATTGCACTGCAGGAAGTTATGAAGCCACCAAGGAGATGACAAGGGGCAAAGTCCCTGGAATTGACGGCCTACCTGTAGAATTCTACTCTACTTACCCGACAGAAGTCTCCCTGCGACTTGTGACAGGCGTTAACGAGGCGAGGCACACTGATGTGCTCCTGGCATCCTTGCGTGCGGCAGTAATATTGTTGCTGCCAAAGAAAGGTAAAGATCCCTCAGCAGTCGATTCCTACTACCCATTATCCATGATCAATGCAGACTATAAAATACTGAGCAAAATGCTGGCCAAATAGAATGCTACCTCATATGACTGAACTAGAACACCCGCTTCATTCCCATCCAAAGCACACAACCGAATATCCAACAATTTGTGTAGATTTTAGATGCGAGAGTTTTTCTATTTGATGCCCTGGCCATCTCAGTGGACATACACAAGACATTCCATGTGGGATTTTTTTATAGTGCTTTTTGTTAGGTGGACAAAGCTCCTGTACTCCTCAGCCGCAGGCAAGTGCCCGAACTGGTCCGGTGTTCTGAAGCATGTGCAGTGGCGGGTGGTAACTGACAGGTCTGCCCACTATCCCCACTGCTGTTCATGAATGAGCCGGAACTGCTTGTGTTAAAGGTGCAGCAAGGACGACACTACCGGGGTCTACAGGTATCAGAAAACCAACTCTGCATGTCCCTGTACGTAGGTGACTTGCTTCTATATATCCATGGTGCCACTTCTGACTTGGAAGGCGCGGTGGCTGATCTGTCGGATCGTTGTAGGGACTAGAGGTGAACTGGCACAAGATGTGTGCCTTCCCCTTCTGACCAGGCGCGGAGGAGACTCAGTGTTTTTCTGCCATCCTGAAGCTTAACAGGGGCCTCTTCGGCTGCACAGAACTCAATATCTTTTTGGAGTACCCTACCGATCCCGGTGCACGGACGGATCACCATATCTAAGATGGTCCTGTTACTGCGCCTTCTATACCTCTTGGCTCCCCAGATCTAAGTACAGGGAATTGGATAGCTTGCTTACCACATTATACTGGGGAACATACAGACATAGGGTGGTTACTGCTTACCGGTGAATGGGGGGAGGTATACTATGTGCCTGCCCAACTGCAGTGGCTCACCAGATGGAGATCGGCACATTCGGTCGAGAAACGCACATGAGTAAGGTAGGCCTATCAAAACGCTCCTGACTTGTATCCTGATGCGCCCCACTCAAGCCTCCGTGACCCGATGGGAGAAAATCCTAGTCCATGCAGTGCAGTATGCATAGGTGAAGCCCTTACAGAGAACCCACACCAGAACTTCAATGAGCTCCCCTTGCAGATGGCCCGGTATGGGAGACTTCATGGAGGCAGAGGCGGCCTGCAGACATGGCCCGATGCAGACGTATTTATCTTTTTGCTGGAGGTGATCTGGCCTCCTTTCCGAGTCTGAAGAGAGATTTTTGACATACTGGTGGCTCATTTCTTTTTGCACAGAGCCTTGAGGGATTGGGTCTGTGACTGGCGAAAGAAGCGTCCCTCTGAACCGATTGAGAACAAATGCCTCAGTTATCTTTTTTCTGGAATGACCAATATGATTACCCTACTGTGCCCGGCCTTGTTGAAGAAAGCACAACCAGACCTCGTGACCCTCCAACAACAGTGGGAGGCAGACCTAAGTGCACCACCTTCTGCTTTTTATTGGAAGTCGATACTGGCGTCTACCACCCAAGGTATCTCGAAATGCCAGATTCGAGCTTATCCAGTTTTTCTTTCTGCAAAACCCCACGTCATTGTAGGCTGCACACTGTTCTCCTTGGGTTGTCAGCAGACTGCCCCCAAAGTCAGGCAGCAGGAGAGGGGTTTTTCCATATGGTGTGGTCCAGCCCAACTTTAGCCCCATATTGGGCTTCACCCATGCTAGTTTTCTAGCAGCCACAGAAAGGCAATTAGAGTGTAATATGCAATTTTTCTTTCTGGGCTTGCAAACTCACAGCGCGACTCAAAGTAATGGACTTGGCCCTACTACTTGCCAGGAGGCAGCTGAAAATGTGTGGAAATCTGCCTCTGGCCATGACTTGTGAGTCTGGAGCAAAAGAATTGACCAGGTGGGCGGAATGCAAGAGAGAAGCACTGCACAGGGAAGAAACTCAGGTACTGCGGAGAGTACCTTGCTGCCTTCCTTGGATGCAATTTTGGCAGCTTGCCTGCATTTGAATAGACAACGGAGAATCAGGGAAATACAGGCGGCCTCCCCTTCACCCCCCTGCTCACCCTGTCCGCTTGTCCAAATGCAGTCTTTGATGCGGCCAACATTTCCGCTACTGCAGCGGAGCAGTTTTGAGTGGCTCAAGTCTAATCCACCTGTACAGTGTTCGATCTGTGTGGCTGAGTGAATAATGAATATACATACTATATATTGCCCTGATGGCTTTCTAAGTTTGGGACAAAATGCAAAGGCTGGGTCTTTTTGTAAAGGAATACTGACATGGTATACAAATAAAGGTGTTGAAAAGTTTCCTGTGTTCGGATATTCATTCCTTTGCAAACTGTTCTGAATTTTGACCATCTGTCTTGAAGAGATCGACCAAAATCGTATATTTAGAGGTTTATGAAACATTTGAAGAATACCAACTGTCCACCCTCTTCGGAGTTTTCAAGCCTGGGTTGCATCACCACATGTTAAAGAATTCTAGATAGCTAGTAAATGGGAGAAATAGCTGGCTACGCCCAAATTAGTTTTTAGGTCGCACGCAAGCACTGTGACCTTTTGTAAGCATTGTGGGCTTTTAACCAGGCCCATCACTTTCACTCGTTTGTGGGCGTGCCTTAAAAAAAAAAAAAAAAACACGTTATGTCAATGGTAGATGCTTTACGCTTGTCCCGCCTTGAGGCTGTTAGTCACGCCTTGCAGACTGCCCCATTACATGGATTATTGCACAACTGCCAATGTACAGGGTGGCCAAACTATTTTTTTGTCTCTCCCCTTCCTGCTGCATGGTGCCCACGGCACAAACAGACACAACAGCGTGAACTTGATCGGCGGTATTGGAGCGCTGGTCACATTGTTTAAAGTTACCTAATTAGAGTCATTTCTTGTAATTCTCCCCTTAAAACACTTGAAACTGGTAAATGCTTCATGATAAACAGAAATCCTCAAAGCGAAAGCAGCTCTCCTGGCACAACGGGAGAACAGATACAACAATATTAACTGCACTCGGGAAACTCGACCCAGAATGCTTTGCTTGGCACTTCTTTTTACAAAACATTTTTGCTTATAACCTGTGGTGGTCCTAGGACAATAGTACCACCACCAAAATGTTCACAACAATGTGCTCTGCTACATCATCTGTGGGTTCCCACAATATGTTAGTAGGGACCCCTGGCGAAAAGAAATATTATACAGATAACATGCCTTTATTTTAAGCATAAGCATGTTATTGCAGTTTTAAAAAAGTAACAGTACTTAACTGCAATGTTTAAATAAGTTTAGATATATTTAAACAGTGCCATCTTTCTAAAATAATTGTGAAAAATTCTGAGAGGGGGCCCCAAAGATTTTTATTTTTCAACTGGGGGGGGGTGCGGCATTAAAAAGTTTGAAGACCTCTGCTCTAGGGGGAAGGTCTTCAAACTAGGGTGGGCCTCCTGTAATCCTGGGGGGGGCAGTGGGGGGGGGGGGGTGATACTCTGGCCAAAACAAGCATTATACAGATAACAGGCCTTTGTTTTAAGCAGAAGCATGTTACTGCATTTTTAAAAAGGTAACAGTACTTAACTGCAATGTTTAAAAAAAGGTCTAGACAGACATATTTAAACATTGCCATCTTTATAAAATAACTATAAAACATTCTGAAGCGGGGGGGCAATGATTTCTATTTTTCAACTAGGGGGCTCACCATTAAAAGGTTTGGAGGCCACTGCTCTAAGGGCTAAATATATAATTACATTGCATTATTTGTTGCCATTTTCTTTTTGTCTGGCTATTCATTCTAGGGGCTAACTATATAGTTACAAGACTATCTTTCTTACACATGTATTTTAATTGTGGTGTCTTCTAGGGGCTGTTCTAAGCATTACTGTCATGTCAACATATTAAATATTTGTAGCACCAAACTTGACACATAATGCTTTGCATGGCATTAGTTTTACAAAACATTGTATTTAATAACTCACCCTCTGGAGGTTCTAAGACAAAGGGACCACCTTCAAAACAATGTGGTCAATGTGCTCTGTTCTACATTATTTCTGGGTCCCCACACTATGTTAGTGGGGACTCCAATATAACAACCCCTTCCATCAGTTATCTTTTTAAGCTCTCTTGTGGGTGGAACTTTTGTTTTACAGCTAGAAGAAGTTGTGTTATGGGCCTTGTTATTAACTATATCATTGCAGTAGGCCTGCAAGCCCTAAAAAAAGCCATTTAGGGGCTAAGTATATGGTTACACTGCATTACCTTCTCCTGTTTTTTCATGGGGTTATCCTCTCTAGGGACTAATAATATGGTTACATGACTGTGTTTCTTACAAATGTTTTTTGATATGGTGACCGCTAGTGGTTGTTTTGAGCAGTACAGTCTAATGCCAAAAGTTTATTTCTGAAAACGGTTTATATGATATGATAAGTGTATAGGTTGTAATAATAATCTATACTTATTACAATTATAACCATAATGCAAACCAACGTAACATTCTTATTACTTTATATCTGTTTAAACACTCTGTTTGGGTGGCCCTTCTAGATTATTTCTCCTTTGTGGCTGTCTTCTGTCTTTAATTAGGAAATTGCGTTAGCCAGCCAGCAACTCTGATAGTGGGGTGGTGAAAGTGGCATTCTACTGGAATCAGCATGGCAGATTTAAATTAGAATGCTAAATGGCATTTTTTTTGCGGACTATAGAGGAAAAGGGTAAATGGGGGTGCTTTAGTTATATGCAGGACCACTGAAATTATATGGCAGGAAAAGATGAAGTTATGAGGTAGGGCATACCAATGTATGCGTCCATAAAAGTCCAGTTATGAATATACAATGCCAATAGCCCTACCTCAAGCAAATGAGGCATACTGTATTGCAAATGCTTCTTTACCAAAAAGGTGAGCTTAGAGTTCTCTTAGCCATCACCCCAATAGTGAGAACAAGCATTTGCAATACAACAGACCCCTCATTTGCTTGAGTTAGAGTTATTGGTGTAAATGCATAACTGGACCTTTCTTGACATATAAACTGCTCAACCCTGCCGCATAATTTGGTCCTCTATGCCACATAATACCAGAGGCCCTGCATATCACTAAAGCACTGCTATTTATCTCTGCCCCCCCACACACACCCAAAATCTGGTGTGGGGACCCAGAGACGACCTAGACAGAAAGAGAACATTGTGTGGCGAGTTATGGGCAAAAATGGTTTGTAAAAAGAATGCCCCACAAAGCATTGTGGGGCAAGTTTCCAAGTGCAGCTAATATTGTAGCATCTTGACTGTAATGCTCTTAACAGCCACTAGAGGGCACCACTATAACAAATAGCATTTGTAGGAAACATTGTCAAATAAGCATGTAGTCAGACATGTCATTATGTCTGTTTTCATAACGACATGAAAACAGAATGGTAGAAAGTAATGCATTTTAACCATATATGTAACCGCTAGAGGGCGTAGTTCCTTACGTATTTTCAGGCCTACTGCAATACTATTACAAACAAGGCCCTTAAAACACAAACTACTCAGCTGTAAAACAAAAGTTCCAGCCATAAGAGAACTTAAAGACATTGAATGGTGGGATATACATTACCACAAACATACACACACACATATACACACATACACACACTAAACAACTCATCAGAACAAGACTTTAGGACACTGGAGATGCACAGACATGGTGAACGAGGGCAGCATCCAGTTCTTAATTTGGTTAAGTTGGTACCACTGGGCACATATTTTCTGCAAGAGAGGGAAAAACCCAAAAAGGGGAAAGACGAAGGCAGTGAAAGATGGAAAACTCACAAAGGAAGAAAGAACTGGGGTGGGAAATTCATATTGCCCAAGACATGATGATTTCTGTCAGGGGCAAGAAGATTTGATGTCTATTTTGACCAACGGGCAACTAAACATTAAATCATAGTAAACAGGGACAAAGCTGCAACACTTTTGTGCTAGCAGTCGATAACAGGAAATGGGTATATTCATCCACACACATTGGCGTCTTTGTAAGAGATGGGACAGGATGTCTAGGCTAAAGTAAAAAAATTCCTTGCGTTTTCCAAGTATGGAGAAAGGTTTTTTTAATGAAATGCACCTGTCCAGGTTGAACAACAAGTGCTGAGCCTAACCAAAAGTCAGCAGATCAGAAAAATACACTAACAAATATGAAGGCAAATATTGACAGTAGCTCTTCCAATGCATCTCAGTCCTGTATTCTGATATTGAAGAACTGGAAATCACAAGCTGCTCTGCTAGCACACCTAAAATCTGAGTTAAGAATGCTCTGCTTTTCCTATAATCAGAGTCACAAGCAACTTTGCCATTGCACCTGTATTGATGCCTACCCCAACGTCTGTACTTTGATCACTGGTGTAAATTTGGCGCAGCTGCACTTTAAAACTTTTTTCTTCTTAAGCCACAGGGGAAAAGACCTTTCCCTGCAATCCCACTAAATTAGGTGGTGCTTTCTCCCCCTCTGCTACCCTGAACATAGATTTAGCCCGACCTTTGACACGAGTAACTATTTGGCCACGTCCATCATTAGAATGGGCTGTGTGAAGATTTTGGAGTACTCCCAAATGCATTATTTTGTGGGTGTGTACAAACTTCCCAGGGCATTCCCACCCTGAAACACCCTCTTCTCACACCTCGGGTAATATTTTCTCATAAGAAAATGTAGGTATAAGTGAATCTTTTTAGAAGTGCACATCTACACTTTGACACTAATAAACTGAAAAGCGGTACCATTTGCAAACCAAAGTTGAAACAAGCATTGGCAACTTACAGAGCCTTATACAGCCAAAAAGACTAGGGGTGTCTAACTTGTGCAAAGGAGGGCCAAATCCATACTAGATTTTCAGGATTATCACATAAAATAAATATTCATTTAATTTCATTGGAACCAATTAGGATAGTCGGTGGTAATTCTGAAAGTCTGGCCCTAGATTCCAACCTGCCCTCATGGTCCCAAGTTGGACATCTTTACCACCTAATCCAAAACTTTTTAGGAACTCATCCTCTACTGCAACAAACATTTTTTATGTCTTACACATTTGTAGAATGTCCAGGTGAGTGGCTTCTTCCAGCCTTTTTGGAAGTACATGGATTTCTTTGCTGGCAATATCTCTGCTCCAGTCAGGCACATGTTATGCAAACCTTTCCTGTTAGGCACGGACTAATGCATAAATGACTGCCCATGCTGTCGCGCAGATTGAGGGCACCAGCCTGTCAGTAAGCTTGGGGACCATTCTATTAGCATAGTCATCTCTGACTACTTTGGTATAAAAAAAAAAAGCATCAGGAACTGGCCAGAGCAGACTGTAACACAATCTATTAATGTGTCTTTATCAGCCCACATACTTCATTTGAGAATAGGTGGGTTAAGTTGATTGTCTTACAGGACATGAAGATATATTTTATGTTTTGTCCCATGGACAAGCAGATTATTATTAGAAAATATGTCAACACTCCTGAAAGATGTAACCCACAAAAGAGAGCTAGAGGGGTACAGAGTGTCTGGCAGTGGATTAAAGAGGCCATAAGTGGATTCAAGAGTACGCAATCTTGTTATTCGGAGCGTTGATATTTAATAGCGCCGGAGTGCAATTATGTTGTGCGATATGGATTTATGTGGAGCGGCTTGGAACTATGTGTAATGATGTTGAATTATATTGTGTGTATTGCAATTATGTGGCGTGGAGTGGAACTAGGGGGTTTGAGTGGAACTGTGTGGCGTGGAATTGTTTGGTTTTGAATTGTGTGTGTTTGAATTGTGTGGTGTTGAGTGGAACGATGTTTATTGGAATTATGTGGTACTGTGTGTAGTGGAATTATGTTGAGTGGGATTGTGTATCGTGGAGTGTAATTGTATGGAGTGGTATCTGTAGTGGCGTGAAGCAGGTTTATGTGGTGTGGCACTGAATTATATAGCATGATGTGGAATTTTGTGGCGTCTACTGTATGTATATGGTCTGTAGTGGATTTGTTTCTCGTGGCGGGTATTTATGTGGTTTGGTGTGGAATTGAATTGTGTGGTGGTGTGTTTGACAAAGCCCAGTAAAGCAAGTCAAAATTTGTCAATTGTAAGCAGCGATAGTACTTCTGCCAGTTATCTATAAGAATCTGCTATTACTGAATGGCCATTACGGCACATACATTTTATAGCACATAAATCATATAAATACTGTGTAAAAACAATGCTTTAGGTTTAAGTGTGTGTGAATACTAAAATCGAACAGAGCACGCGTGCACCGAGTACCAGCTAGCAACAAGGTACCATAAATATAATTTAGAAGATACTGATGCAGAATCAAACGTATTAAATGTATGTAGTGTTTTTTTGTTAAATTTGCAAATGGTACTATAAAAGGCTGATAGCGCATCAGAAATCATAAGCCTTTGAGGAGAGAGCAGATGACTGCAATACCTCACGCTGTATAAACGTCTATTCAGAAATAGGAAAGTAAGGCTGGAAAAGCATTTTATTTTTATTTTAACATAATGAAGTCTTGCAAGCATTCTTGCCTCACACTTCAGAGTGCAGAGCAGCCTGATCAGATTTAAGGCACCAATAACGGAGACAAGCAATGCCCTCCCGACGCCCGGGACATCTTGTTTGGGGTCAAGGGCAACAAGTTTTTATGTTTACTTTGTCCTTGGGACAAGTAGGCCCAACCCCCTGCAGCACAAACCCTTTGGCTGCCTGTTTACAGAGAGTTGAACTCTCTGCAGTTGAGGTAATGTGTTTCCAAAAGATAATGCTGTTCGAACTTGTATTTATGGTTCATTATTTGAAAGCCTTCATTATTAGGGTGCGTGCTGTAAATAAATGTTTTAAGGTCACACAACTGACGTTGGTTCCAGTACAAAAAAAAAAAACGTGTACACACATGTTTGAAAAGTTTGGGCTAAGAGGCTAAGTATAATGCTCCCAGAATGCTCTCCGATTATATGCAAATGAAGTTTCATTTAGTAAAATGTGTTGATGCATGCTAGTATTTTCCAAAAATATTTCTAATGGAAAATCAGTGTAACCATTTTCAACACGATTATGGGAAGCATGAAAATAAACAAACACTGACAAAGCCAACTGATCTGACATACTTTTATAAGTCTTTTAGTTTCATCAATGAGTGTCTTGTTTTGACATGGCTTTTGTAACACTTTATTGTTGTGGGAGCTACCAGGCCCTCAACATTGTAACAAACATTGGCAAACCCCACCCCCCCAAAGTTTTTGAACTCTTAAAGCACACGTTGCCACCAGCGGCATAACAAAAGGCCCCGCAGCCGCCCTCCAGGGGGCCCCGTCAGCACAGCACCTGCCCTGAGTGAGTCTGGAGAGGGAGCTCCTCCATGTTCTTTGCAAAGGGGCACCCTCCAGTTTCGTTAAGTCACTGATTGCCACTGTAGTTCCTGACACTGAACAAAACTACTTTGTGTGGCAATATACTCCTTGTGGAAGAGCAGAATGCGATCACTCACAGTAAAGCCAGCCGAAAGAGAGAGAAATAGAAGTTTAATAAAAACAAAATGTCTTTGTTAACACCAGACCTAATTAGGGACCAAGACCCACATGTAGGTAGCTTTTTGCATGTCGCAAATAGCGACTTTCGCTGTTTGCGAAGTGCAAAAAGCACATTGCGATGCACAAACCCAGTTTTGCGATTCAGTAACCTGGTTACCGAATCACAAAACGGGTTTGCGACTCGCAATTAGTAAGGGGTGTTCCCTTCCTAATTGCAACTCACAGTGCAATGTAGGATTGTTTTGTGACCGCGAACGCGGGCGCAAACCAATCGCAGTTTGCACCCATTTCAAATGGGTGCTAACACTTTCGCAAAAGGGAAGGGATCCCCATGGGACCCCTTCCCCATTGTGAATGTCACTGTAAACATTTTTTCAGAGCAGGCAGTGGTCCTGTGGACCACTGCCTGCTCTGAAAAAATGAGACGAAAACGTTTCATTTTTCGTTTTTGTTATGCATCTCGTTTTTCTTTAAGGAAAACTGGCTGCATTACAAAAAAAAAAAAAAAAAAAAACTGCTTTATTGAAAAGCAGTCACAGACATGGTGGTCTGCTGTCTCCAGCAGGCCACCATTCATGAGGGGGTCGCAAATTGCGACCCACCTCATGATTATTCATGATATGGGCATTTGCGAAGCCCTTGCGAATCACAGATGGTGTCAAGGACACCATCCTACATTCGGATTTGCGACTCGCAATTTGCAGGTCACAAATCTGAACCTACCTACTTGTGGCCCCAAATTCTTAAAGAAAGTCACAAAAGTGCACCCATGGTATATGTAGTACCCCTATAAAATATTTGTGAACTGTATTTTAGCGTGGGTAAATACGATGTGTAGATTTGCTCATGTGAAAATCTATTGAGCATTTGCAAGTTCATTTTCCCTCCAGCCACTTTCTTCCCAACCCTGGAAGAAGTTCTAATTCTGCCATTGTCAGGAGTAAATGCCCAACCTTTCTTATTATGGGAAAATATTAGAGAGAAGCTGGTAAAAATCTTTAAAACATGCAGGTTAGAAGGTTTGCAGACTCAAAGGTATTCCAGCCCTGGAACTATTGCTTACTGCTTCCTCCAGCCCCAGTATGCAGATCTGCAGAAAGGTGGCAAAATAAGGAAATTGCTACAGTAGGGATTGAAACTCCAAGTATTCAAGCCCTACTATGGTAGTAGCCCTGGCATAATCAGAGAGGCTATTAATTGCTGCCATAATTTGTCGCCACACTACATGGCACCAAAGGGACAAGTAGATCTTTTTACAGGACAAGTAGATTTGAGAAGCAACCTGTCCCCTGGACAAGTAGATATTTTAATAAATTCCACACCCCTGGGCCTGAGAGAGGAGAGAGAAAGAGAGAGAGAGAGCATCGAGATGCGAGGCTAAGCAAGTTTCACATCATATTATATATATATAGAGAGAGAGAGAGAAATATTTTTAGAGGACACTGCAACCAACAAATCAAATCGCTTTAAGCCGTAAGAAGTATACGAAAAGTATATACGAGGTCTGACGATTATGCTCGACCTAAAAGAAAAAGTTATCACTACATTGGTAAACTGTACAACTGTTTCTGGACAGTTCTTGACCACAAAAGCAGGCAAAACATCCCCCAAACAGCATGTGTGTAAAAAGAACAAGGAAGACAAAATAGATTGTCTCTTGAAGCACTAAACAACACTGGTACTGGGAATAATCCAGTCCCAACTGTTTCTCGTCTTTTGGACAAAAAATTATTAAATGCCTCATAGGTATCCATGGAAGGATTTAAACTTGCAGATAAAATATGAAGGTTTCATAAAATGTAAATAACACCTAACAAATTTGGCAACAAATTAGTTGTTTGAGGCTTGAAACCATCTGGCATTTAACAAGACTTTTCAGAACAGGGCTCTTCTATATGCAGTGTTGTCCTGTTTGCACTTTAGAGAACCCTGTCAGTTATCCTGGAATGTTCCTTTTATCAGGCCAACCGTTCTTAATGAACTTTCTCACACAAATCAACTCAAAATCCTTTTCTATATCATCTTTCTATTTTGTTTCCTGAACAACATGGTGCTCAAGGTTCAGGATATTTATATCTTGTAAAGTGTATGCTACTTCACATTCATTCATATCTGCATCAGTATGATCCTTCTCTGGTAAAGTGAACCTGAACATACAATATGCATTCACATTACTTTTCCCTGGGACATACTCCCAACAAAATTGAAACTCAGCAATCTAGAGGCTAGTCTAGATAACTCTGCTGTCATGGGACGACCGCCGATGGTGCCATAATATGCACCAAAGGTTTGTGATCCATTTTTATGATAAATTTGGTACCCCCAAAAAAAGGTCCTGAAATGCTCCGCTCCCCAAACACAAGCCAAAAACTCTCTATTAGTAAATATGTTCTCCAGCTTCTTGTAAGACTCTCAATGCATATTATACAATGCATTCTCCCCCATGATCTCTTTGCATCAGAACTCCCCCTAATAAATATTACTTACAATAGAGCAAGCGTGCATCGTTAAAGTTACATATATTCCAAAGGTGCCACTGCTATCACCCGTTGCAAAGAACACGCATTATCCGAAATGGGCACGAGCGTAACATTGCACCAATGTCACGCTCGTGTACATTCAACATATGTAACACTATCCATGTATGTTCTTATCTTCAGTAGTCGTGTTTCAAACGAGCAAGAGCTACAGTAAGCACAGCAGCCCTCTGTGGTGCTACTGTCACAGATAACAATAAGACTGCCCAACAAACGTGAAATAATCTACAACGTTATTGTGAGACAGTATTTCTATCATGTGTTATGACAGACTGGAATCTACTCAATACTGTAGTTTCTACTGTCAAAGGCAGCAGCATAAGAGTGGGGAGAATGATGCCCATTCAAACAATACTGGCAATAAAAACAATGCTATTTTGCTGCTTTATATTCTTCTCTAACAACGGATGGGTCGAGCTAATCAAAATGTCAGAGACGGACCTTTTGGCAAGTACAATAGCAATTATCACTGGGTTTCGGAGACACTTGTGTCAGACCTAAAAAAAAAAAAAAAAACGTGCCTGCCTTTGTGATAATGATTCAAGAGACATCCCTTTGCAACCATGTGCATGAAGGCCATTGCCCCTACACTTAAATCAAAATGAGGGCGCCCACAAGTCCGAAAAGTGAACTCTGGTGCAACCCAACAACAGTTCAACGGTTTAAAAAAAAAAAAATCACAGATAAAGTCCTGTCACGGTAGAGTAGTCAAACTGGCGAACGCCAAAGACCAGAGTATTTGATGCACTGCATGACAAAACCTTGTCAGTGAGAGCGTGGGCTTAAGTGTCAACTAACAGTGCCTCGAAAGGTGTGAACCTGGCACTGGCTTTCCAATGAGCCGATGCTGCAGAACAGAGTTGACTAATATAATGTCTGAATCAAAATATGCAAACGATTATGTGTATTACTAGCAAACAGAGATACTCAAAAATTATGTTTCAGGGCGACTATCCCGTTCGCTGAATGCGTTCAGGACGCCAAGAAAATCGCTTCTTCAGATTATGCACCTATTATCGAAACAAGGTTTAAAGCTACAATAATCCCAAACGGCTAATATCAAACACGTCGCTTGTGTGAACTGTCCTCGGAATCCTTTATATAGAAAAAAAAAATGCTGGCTCTGGGTTTTTCCAAAGGGCAAGAGTGCCAACGTGCCTCGAGATATAACAACATAGATGCTACGCAGGCCACTCTTCCCCTTTCTGATGAGGATCAGTTCCCAGTTTACCCAACACAGGTAAAAGCTGCTCAACCACCTACCTCATCTGCTGCAAAAAGACCCCACCATCTTAAACAGCTCCCTATCAACCCCATCCCTGCGCCGATTGCAGTTCTCCATTCTCCCCGCAATGAGATCTCGAAATCTAACGCATATACCTACCGCCCCCACACACACTCATCACCCCTTCCCGCACACCTCCTTCTCATGCAGCCACCCCGCATCTCCTCCCGTGCCCCCCATCAACTCTCTCACACCCCCACCCTCCGTCCCCTCCAGGCCTCCGAGCAGCGCTCAGCCCCTCAACACTCACCCTTCCCGGCAGATCGGGCGGCATGTCCCTCCTGTAGGGTGGCAGGGGCGCCGACGACCCTATAGATCCGAGCGGCCCCAACGGAGGCAGCGGGGTCAACGGAGGCAGCGGCGGCATGGGGGGCAGCGGCGGCAGGCTCGGAAGCGGGGGCAAGGGAGGCAGCGGCGGCAGCAGGCCGCGGCCGACTTCGGGGCTCAACGGGCGCGGTCGGTACATTTCGCCGCTCGGGTGGCAGGGCAAGGGCCCCAGGGTAGGAACCAAAGGCGGGGCCCGCGACCTCTGAGGGGAATCAACGACCGGCGACGACGGCTGACAGGACCGCGAACATTCGCCACTCGACGACTTGACGTAGAGGGGCGCGCGCGAGACTGAGAGGCCAACGGGCACGAGCGCCGCAAGGGGGTAGGCCGGAGTGCGCATGTCAGGCTGCGCGCGGGCACCAACGCTGGCGACCAGCCCACGCAGCGTCACGTGGGCACGCTAACAGCCATGATAAGGCCAGGCTCAACATATTTGGTGTTGTAACTGTAACACACCGAAATGGAACCTTTTAATTTTTTTTGAGCTAATGTCCGTTTTTGCCTGTTCCCAAGATGGCTCCGGACGTCTTTAATCTCTGTGGGGAAGCGTCTCTCTACACGTCAAACCGGTTCGCGCTGGCTGTCACAGGCATGCATGAGGGGAAATTAATGACAAGACGAGGCCGTGTATTTGTATTGTGTTCGTAGTTGTATGAACGCGCATTTGGCCCAAGGAAATTAGAGCGATTTTTTTTAGGGCCGGGTAGTTTAAAATATTTTTTTTACGATCACAGAGCCGTTGCTAGGATTCGAGTCTAGTTCACGCCCCTCCCCCTTCAAATGCGAGAGCTTTAGCTCCAGGCCAACCCTTTTACCGTTCGAGGCCGGATTATGCTTTTCTCATAATATATTTGCTGTGAAGGAAGAGGTAAAAGCAGGGGCCCTCAAAACCTTTAGACACAAAACCTAGAATATTTGGCCTTCTCAAACGTGTCAACATTTGGAAAGCAGAAAGACGACAATTTAAAACAAAATTAATCGGAGGAATGTATTCCCCAAATTGTATTGAATAAAGAGTGGACAATTTCTGTTGGGAAAAAAACTAAATGAAAACCATTTTAAATCAGGACTTTTAACCCTGAAAAGGGTGTTTTGGCAAGGCACGTTAAGTCTCCGAGCAGACAATTGCCTTTCTCTCTCACACAATCCCATCATTCATGATTCAATGCCAGCGCTACTATTTTTTGACAGAACTAACATTTCTCAGCGTAATCTTGGTCCATTATTTCGGGCAACTGGAGATTGAATCTGCTAAAAGGTCAAATCCAGCTCCCTCAGCAGGTACAGACTTACCAGGAATTCTCTGAAGCTGTAAAGGGATCTGAAATCAAATGGCAAGATCAAAGAACAGCTGCAAGTACAGTTTAGGAAAAAAATATGTGAGTAATTTAATTGCTCCATTAAATGACACTGGAATATGGGATTTTTTTAAGCAGCAGAAAACTAAAGTAAGTCAATTTTGGTATTTGGTACCTAAAGCAGGAGTTGACATGTATGTGAAGTGTCTTGCAGTTGCTGCTGGAGTTACAAACTTACAATTCTTCAGTAGTACATAATTACATTTTCTAATGCAGAACTAACTATGTTAGCGAACTGAAAACTGAACTGAACTACCATGCCATCCAGCATACCATTCTGGTTTATCTAAAGGGCCACACCTCATAATTTATAGTTAAGAGTGTAAGGGGTTTTGGGATATGTTTATTCTATACCCTTTACAGCCTGCTGCTGCACAGCCTGGAATGTATGTTTAAATGTAACATTAGTAATGTCATCATGTGTATGTGAAAATCAGTTGGAGAAGGAGACTGGGCAGAAAGCTATCTAGCTCCTGGAGAGAGAAATTATACAGGTATTTAACATCATCTGTACTACAAATAAAGGCGCTACCTACATGAAAACAGGAATCTAGTATCTTGGTATGTCATTACACTGGTGACGCGTAGGATTTGTTTTCTTCTGCTCATGCTGTTTCAAGCTCACCACTACGTTAAAGATATACAAAGGTGTTTGCCGGAAATTTGCCATTTCTGTGTGGTCATCTCAGATTTTTTGCCTTTTGCTGGAGCCTATATTTTTGCTGGCATGAGAACGTTGTCCACGTTACCCTTGCTAACCAGAAGTAAAGTGCCTGTGCTTCCCCTTTTAATCATGGTGGAGTTGGTATGTTCCCAAGTGGTATATTTAACTTATCTATAAGTCCCTAGTTCATGATGTAAGGTGTACCCAGGACCTGGAAGTTAAATGCCACCACTGGACTGCAACACCTATTGTGCCATCCACTTTAGTGGCCGTGCAAACATGTCTCCAGGCCTACTGTTGTAGCCTGACTGTAACTGTGTAAAAACTGAAATTTGAATTGTAAAAATAACTATTTTTAACATGTCAATACCTCCCTTTTAAATATTAATAAGTCACCCATATGTAGGCCGTGTAACACATAAAGCAGGTGCATGGTATTTAAACATAGAGCATAGAAATTGAATATTAACATGTCCTTACAATGACTAGCCCCCACACGTTATTTTCACTATAAGAATTCTAGTTGAGAAACACTGAAAAGCCATATCAAATAATAATACTGTATCTTAGGAATGGGGCCAGCTAGAAAAACAATTAGCCAACTTTTTTTTAATGTATATTAAAAATCAAAATCCAATCAGTGGTAAAGTTGGATTTTTGATAAATGTTATAGTAAAATAACATTTAGAAAGTTACTATTTCCCTGCCTGAAGTTCCTGGAGGCTGATTTGCATTTGGCTCTCCAGCTTCTCACAGCATTGTTTAGCCTTGAATAGCTGTAAAAAAGGTGTGAATTCCCTCCCAGGAGCAAACAATAGGCTGACCTGAATGGGCAGAAATTACTCCCCAAAATATGTGGGCTGGGGACTAGAAGCATCCTTTTTCACTACAGTGTCACATCCTGCTTGACAGGCGGGCTGGGTTCACATATAATACTTGGAGCACACTTGCAAGGGAGACAACAGCATGCCAAGACAATTCTTGTGTATCCAGTGTATGGCTGTGAAGCACCCTGCTTTTGTTAGGTCAGAGCCTACTAGACAGCTCAGCTGTCTGTTATGCAGAAGACATCTTGTGGAGTTTCATAAAGTTGACCTGGGAATGCATTATGCCTATCCCTTGCCGTTGGCTTTGTGGTTTGTAACTCACATTTTCTGCCTTTCCTTTTGCTGGTTTTATTTGCTTTAGGCTGTCCAACTCAATTTAATTCCTTCCCATGCGAAAGCCGTGTTTACAGTATTCTTACACAAATTAGTTTTCTGTAATAAACAGGCCTGTGAATCTTGTTCTTGTCTCGTCACTTTTGCTGGGCATTCAAAGACTGAGGTCAAATGTCAGATGCTGTCTTGCAGCTTAGGTTTGATGGAAGGGAAGCAGATCCAAAGTAATCAGTTCAGGCCCGGGATGAGATGACTGGTATCCATGGCAACTGGTCACCTCTCCCCAACCCTCAGCCCGGATCACACTTCCGGGGGGCACAGCAAAGAAGCATCTCTGGCTGAGTGCAAGCTAAAGCTCCTCGAACAATTCGGTCAGAGAGGAGTTTCATAATGCATGACTGTATAATTTAGTGCAGTAATGCGATAACCGGCACTAAAATGTGTTACCCCAACCTGTGCTGTGTGGCTCTTGGCAGGGATGCCGGACTGTGGCACTGTGTACCAGTTGTTAATCTGACTTTTGGTAATGCAGTTTTAAAAATCAATGTTATTAAAGTATGTGTTAGAAAAGCCAACAAACATAAATGTTGCATGCTGCCTCCCCATCCCTATGTGCTCGTTACTACACATTCCAAGTCCCTCCATGCTGTTTAGTGTATGTCCCTCACTGCCCTCCCCATCCCTCATGCTGTCTACTGCATCCCCCTGTCCCTCTGTGCTGTTTAGTGTACCATCTGTGTGTGCTCAAGGTGTACTTCCTCTCACCCTCCCTCCTTGTCCCTCCATTTTATTCCAGGTCTTAACATTAAGCACTCTATGAGACTGAATGCATTTCCTTGAACTCTCTTATGTGCTCCACCCTTTCCCCAAGCACCCCACCATTGCTTCTCCTTAACGTACTCCTCTGTTGCTCTCCTAAGCTTCCCAGTCCCTAAACAAAATGCTTTCAATGCAGATTAGTCTCCCCATGGAGCCTGCTCGTTTATTTTTTATTACAGTCTCTGATTTACTTTAGTTAAAGGAAGCACATCCACAACCTTCACTTCCCATACCACACACGTGTAATGTGTCTTCTGTTGGTAGGAACTTCAGTATGTTTGCTCACACATGTGCACTGCAAGAATAATATGAATAGCCTGTTTGAGTAGGCACTACCTCGTTGGTGAATGCACAACACTATCAAGTGTTTTGCATGGATACATGTGCACATTACTGGGGTGTTATCACAGAACGGAGGAATGTGCACTGCTTTGCGGGGTCTTTATAGCACAAACACATTTCCCCTGGTGTTGTATAGTGCACCTAATTTAAGTGTGCATCCTTGCTGAATATGTGCCTAATGTAGGACTGCATACTTTATTGTCAAGTGTTAACCTTATTGGTAGGTTTGCATTCAGAAGGGTTGGGCACCAGGTTGCTTAGTTTCACGACCATGTACATTTATTGGCATTTATGTATAAAATCAGCACGTATGCACATTATCACTGAGTGTGCATCACACAATTGGCATCACTGCCAGGTGTGCATCAAATGTCTGAGTGAATAGTGTGTTTAAGTCTGTACAACAGTGCAAGCATACACTGCATGCAGAAGTTTGAACATCACTGAACCAGATGCAGAAGCATGCACTTTTTTGGTGAGTTTTCAGACTTGTGTCCTATCATCCGTGAGCATGCACTGAGGCAGGATTGAGCTAATCGTTGAATGTGCACATAAGTGTGTTCATTCTTGGCAAGGGTTGGTGCACCTTCCTTGATCAGGTCTATCATTGATGGATTTGGACAGTACAGTGAAAATGTACATATCAGTTATGAGTCCACACAGTATAAATGAAAGCTTCAGTGCAGCATTGTTGAATGTAAAAGAAAAACTATTATGCGGTCAATGCTGGCAGTGTCATCAAGCTTTTTTCCTTTGCTTTCAGCCTTTTGCATCATAGGTAAGAAACATTGGAAAATTCAATACATCTTGCATAGGCAAGACCTATTGGCTTTGACAATGCTTGTTCTACCAGACTTCTGTCTCTGGGTTTGTTGTGGGTAGCATACCTTCTGCAAATTAGATTTTAGTATTAGCTGTGGGAGCACACTAGGGTTATCATAGTACACTGCACCTCACACATCCCCAGCACTCAGAGCCCAAATTTAGTGTGGTCAAAGACTTTCAGAAGCTTGAAAATACACTGACACATTGCATTCTGGGCCTGTTTGCACTAAGGCAAATAGAAACTACTGAAAAAGTGCCCTCACAAGGCATAAATCTGGCATCGCCAGGCACCCACTTTAGAATAGTTTCTTGATTCGGAATGATCAGAAAAGGACTGCACCTCCTACCTTTGACCTAAACGGAGCACTTAAGGACTGGACCTGTTGCCTGTTGTACCCAGGACAAAGATGTGGGCTGCAAGAGTTAGTTGGCTGACCTCCGGTATGGTTATAGGGAGACCACAAACTGTAAAAGGCCCTTTCCTGTAAGTACCCAGCTGGCCAGTGGGAATTGGACATGAACTGGACCCTGCTGTTGGCCTCTGCCTGACACTATGTGAGTCTCTGAGTATATCAAGTATGAACATAATGTAGAATAGACATAATGTGAGTTAAATAAGAGATAGTTTATTCAGCATCAAATCTAACAGGATCAAATTGGCAACTGCCTCTTTCTTCTTCAAAAGTCATTCTCCTTCTACAGTCTAAGTGACAACACTTAGCAAAACACATTTTCAATTGTTTTGATCAGATTTTTTAAAAATAATATACTTTAATTCAAGATATTTTTCTATCACTTCTTTCTATTCCTGTTCTGTCACACATCCTACCATAAGTTCACACACATCCACAGTTTCTTCATGTACTTCCTCAAAATGATAATTGTCTTTCACAGTTTCCACCAACCTGGAAGAAAAGTCTGCTGTTAAATTTAAACCCCAGGTATATTTTCCATTACAAAATTGAAATCCTGCAAGGCCACAGCCCATCTTATGATTCTTGAGGAAATTAAATCTAGACCTTTAGTTGGAAAGATCTCTTTCAATGGTTTGTGATCAGTACAAACTTTAAAAGAAATTCCCCACACAAAATTCTGAAATGTATTCAACACCTAAAATATTGCAGGACTTATTTTTCTACAGCTGAATAATTGAACTCAGCCCCTCTTAAGTTCCTAGGTGTACAGGCAATTAATTCTTCTTTACCATACCATGTCTCATTTGTTCAAGCAATGTCACAATCCCATTAGAACTTGCATCAGTAATTATGATGGGTTCATCTTCAAGTACAAACAATTACAAATTGGGTGCATTCTGTAATTCTCTTTTCACATTTTCAAACTCACCCTGACACTGAACAGTTCACTGACATTTTTTTATTTTTCCAAGTAATAATCTTATATTATTAACGTTTTCTGGCAGGTTCTGGATATGTGTTCCATAATATTCCACCATACCTAAAAAGGCCTCCTCTTTTGAACACGGTGAGGTCAACTTCTAAATGGTGTCCACCAATTCCTCCTTTGGGGACACACTCCTTCCTGAAATTAAATGCCCTAAACAAGTGACCTCTTGTACTCATCATCATCATCATCATCATCACTTTATTTCGGTAAAAATATACCATAAAAGCACAATACAAAACATTTAGAAAAATAGTAGTAAGACATAAAAACATTGAAGTTTGGGATAATACTCTAAAATCATAAAAACTTAAAACAGTGAGATACAGTACATGAACATTTACATAAATATACAGATAGAGTGAGGGCATGCAATATTAGTTATACTTTATCTAAGATGTATTGCTAACCATACGTTATGTTTCACAACTATAAACTGCATTGCCTGCTACTAATATCTATAGCTACATTTTATCTTTTAAAATTCCAAGTCTAAAATGCCAGCTAGAAACAAAAAAGGAACACACCAATAGCACAGATGGATCCGATTTGAATATTCTCAAAGCTGGTAAACAATTCCCAAAACCCATTCGTATGCATAAAGGGATGATCCAAAGAGCCCTCTGTTTGCGGTATGCAGGACATTGGAAGAGGACATGGATCATAGATTCTTCATTCTCACAACCCATTGGACATGACTTGGACCTATTGGTTGTATTGGACCTTTTATAGGTTAGGGTACACAAAGGAAGGGACCCTATTCTGAATCCGGTATACAGAGCACGTGCAAGTGGAGAAAGTAATGTATCCATGAAGTGCTCAAACTCGTAGTGGCATTTAATTTGTAAAAAACTGCCGGTCATGGTAGAGGACGAAGCTTCTACCAGTTGCGAAGTTTGGACATTAAGCCAAAAACCATCCTTCAATATCTGTATAGCATTTTTTGGAATGGAAGAATGGTCCTTCCAGTAGTTCCCCAAACCAAGAGAGGAAAAGGTCCGCTCTACAAAAGTGCACCATTTTATTTTTGTGGTAGAGTTGATACTCACCAGGTTGATCAGCCCAAGTCTATATGGGATGAGAGAATCTAATGACCAAAGTCGGATCCAAAACAACAATGGCCTTAGGGCGGTGATATGGCTAATTGGGAAAAGATTTAAATCCATTTGGATAGGCAAAGATGGAGTGCTAGGGGGAACACTTAACAACATCTTTAAGAAAGAGTTTTCCCCCCTTGCCAAATCCTCCAGGTTGCAGTGGCCCCACAACTCAGCTCCATATAGGCCCCCCCCCCCTTGCTAAAGATTTATATATTTCTAGAGCGGGAGTCATAGCAAATCTGGGGGATCTGCCTGCAAATCTCACAGTGCCACCCGCCCCCCTTTGTTTCAAACACATTGCTGATTTTTGGAGATGAGCATGCCATTTGTGTGAATCTTTCAATTTTAGTCCTAAATAATCGAAAGCACCCACTTTTTCCAGTGTGACACCCTCTAGGCGAATGGGTCTCCTCATCTTTTGCTTTTTATCCCCAAATACCATGTATTTGGTTTTTGTTTAATTAATTTCTAATCCATAATCTTTACAAAAGTCCATAAAACTCATGAGCAAGTTAGAGAGACCAGTAGCCATTTGTGATATTAGCAAGGTGTCATCAGCAAATAGGAGATGTGGGATCTTTTGCCCTCCCAATCTGGGGGCATCACTAGAACATTCCAGAAGATAGGGGATGCATGCATTGATGAATAGAAGAAATAATGTAGGAGCAAGCACGCAGCCCATTCTCACGCCACGGTTTGTGGGAAACTCTGATGTTAGTTCGCCTTTCGGGCCCCATCGAACACTAGAACAATTTCCAGCATAAAGATCTCTAATTATATTTAACATGGGACATGGAACCCCCACACTGCTCATAATTTCCCACAACTTTTGGCGTGGAACAAGGTCGAAGGCAGATTTCAAATCTACAAATGCCACAAAAAGGTGGCCTGAATCCAAGTCAACTGTTTTCCATTTAATGGAAATAAAGCGGAAGACCTGGTCAATTGTACTAACTTTGTCTCTAAACCCCGCCTGGAGATGGCTAAGTACTTGATTATCTGCTATCCATTTTTTCAGCCTACTTAGTAACTGGTAGCAAAGTATTTTTTGTAAGTTATCTAAGAGGCTGATAGGTCTGTAGTTCCCTGGTGTGCCCCTCTCCCCTTTCTTATGTATAGGCACAATAGTTGCCTCTTTCCATGACCCGGAATAAGATCTATTTGTCAAAACAGCATTAGAGATCCTGTTTATGTATGGACTCCAGTTGTTCAAATCTGCTTTGTACATGTCCGAGGGAATGCCATCTGGCCCTGGGGCCTTCCCTGATTTTTGGGCAGTGATGGCAAGCTCAGTTTCTTTTAATGAAAAGGGTGGCAAAGTAGTCATTGGCAACTGTGAAGATGTCGTCTCCCCAGGGCTTATGACATCACAGTCAGATGGGGAGCCATACAATTCCCTGAAGTGGGAGAGCCAAACTTCAGGGGCAATATGGCACTCTGGCTTGAATACTTCATTTTGATCGCTGTGGGCGACCAAAAGCCAGAAGCGTTTGGGGTCAGGGGCCCTTGCGGCCTGGGCCAATTCGCTCCATAGCACCTCTTCATGTTCAATTTTGCACAACTTACATATGGAGACATAGTTTTGTCTTGCATTAACAATTTCTTCTCTATCTTTTGATCTTAACGCCTCGATCAGGGTGCTTTTGGCCTCTCTACATTTCTTATCATATCACTTATTTCTAGGGTAGGTGGGAAGATTAGCTGTTACCCTGACAGATTTAAAAAACTCATTTTTAAGAGTGGCAAAAAGATCTGAATGGAGAGACATGACTTCGAGTGGAGTAGGTGTGAGATGGTCATCAAAGAGATGGTGGCTGGAGACTATAGCACATAATTTGCCCCGTAGATTATTGGAGTTCTAGAAAGAGTCTCATCTAACCGCACGCTTATTACTAGACAGCTTCAGGACACCAGTAGGTACAAAATCAGGGGGAGACACAGCTCCTGATAAAAATTGTCTATCGTATACGATTTGGAGAGGAGCATGGTCGCTAGTATACTGGTTGCCCACTTTCACGTCGTTTATGTAGTGCCAGACCCTTAAGTCAAAAAGAACAAAGTCCAGGATACTGCTAAATGACCCCCTGAAAAAAGTTGGTCTGGCAGGACTGTCAGCTGGAAAGCCTCCATTACCAGGGCAGAGACCATGGAGTATCATAAGGTCTATTATCTGCTGAGCCCTAATGCCAACTTTGGATGAATTTGACTGAGGTGAGTAGGGAGGGATATTCCATATATCATCTTCAGTCTGCATGGCCTCAATAAAAGCAGAATTGGGCTCAATTGGCGCATTAAAACCCCCAGCTATAATAATGTGGTACTTTGGACGAAGATCCAAAATTATAGTATTCAGAAGCTCTATGGTGGCTAACCGCTGGTTGGGAGGGCCCGGTCTATTGTAAATGTTTATACACAAAACAGGGGGGCCCGGGTTTGGCTGTATAACTATAGCCAAAATGTCAGGGGAATCTACATATAGCTCCTTTACTCCACCCACCTCTGTCATTTTTGCCCAAATGCAGAGGCGTCCTGCTGCTCTACCAGCTGAAGACGGCATGGCTTTTTTAAAGAAGGAACAAAACCCCTGCCTATACATGCCAATGGTAGCCCATGTTTCCTGAAACATACAGATGTTAAAATTATCAACATATACCCCCAATCAATGTCAGCTAGTTTGCTGTTAATACCAGCCACATTCCAGGACAAAAACTTTGCAGTTGAGTGAGCAATAGAACAATTAGCTTTATAAGAAATATCAGCTGAATAAGGACTGTTAATATGCTCAATAAAGAGTGCAGTTTTAGAGTTATCAATAGAGTCGGGTTACAATTTCCATAAAGGTGCGGCTCCTATACTTGGTAAATTTGTGGAAAATGGTAAAGCAGGTGGACTAGAACTAGTGTTGATATTGTGGGACCCAGATGGACGTAGTCAGTCAATGTCAGAAGTAGCCCTTCTTTGGGTACACACTCCTTCCTGAAATTAAATGCCCTAAACAATTCTTGTACTCCAAACTTACATTTTTCTTTTTTTAAGTGTCAAACCTGCATCCACCAATTCCCTCAACTCAAATTTTGCTCTTCTACTGTGTTCAGCCAGTGTAATGCCAAATATCAACAAATTATCCTGATAGCATTTGATTCCTTTTATACCTTTGAGTACTGTGGTCATAATTCTCTAAAACACTGAGGCTGCAGAAGCAAGTCCAAGGGGCATTCTTTTAAACTTATAAAGTAATAAATGCAGTGAGTTCTTATGAACTTTCTGTTAGTTCAAAGCGATAGCAGCCTTGTGTAAAGTTTAGTGTTGTAAAAAAATGTTGCCCCCGCCAAAGATAATATAACCTCGTCAATATTAGGCAGTGGAAAGTTATCTACTACCATTTCCTTATTTAATGCTCTTAGATCTACGCATAGCCTTATATCACCATTAGCCTTTTTGTCCACTGCAATCGGTGTTAACCACTCAGTGGCTTCCACAGGTATAATAATGTTCTGTTTTATTCATTTCTCCAGTTCATGTTCCACTTTATCCTGTAAAGCCACTGGTATCCTTCTTACTTTGGCCAGTACAAGTTTTGCCCCTTTCGTTAATCGAATAGACTGTTTGTATCCTTTCAAACATCCCAAATCTTCTTTGAACAACTTTGGAAATTCAGAAACAAAAACACAGGGATCACTTTCTATTTACTGAACTTATACTTGTGGTTTGGCATTAGGGTTTAAAATAACCCCCTTGATAAGACCACCAAAACAAATTTTCTCCTTTCTTTGACTTATACACCTTACCAGCCATATATTTTGTGCCTAATTCAATACATGCATTAAAGTTCCCTAGCATTTTTTGGGGTTCTCCTTCATAGCCACCCGGTTTTACATCCATAGCTTGTTTCTAGCTTAGAACCAACAACTGGATATTTGTAAAGATATGTGGTGTGCAATCACCGTAGTGCAGGCACAAATTCATATGGTGTGCCTATCACCGTAATGTACTTTAAATTGAGCAAATGTAAAAAAGCGGTCAGTTTCCCTTCTTTTAAAATACAGTCATGTTCATAAACACTTTTCAAAAACACATTTTTAATATAAATCCAGGCGCTGTTATTTGTTTATGCTCAAAGACGTTTGGCCACACATATTGGGCATATGCCCAGCCTTTCAAAATGGCCGCTGCGGTGTGCTCATGCGTGTCTTTGTAATAGCAGTCGAGCACACACACTGGTCACTTTCCCAATCCTTCAAAATGGCCAATATTGCGTGCTGGCACATATCTTTTTATCGGGCACTCGGAGGCACAGCACTAAACGCTTAACTTACACAGTCAGTACTTGCACACTTACAACCAAAGTGAGTTCAACCTTACTTCTTTGAAGCTTTCCAAATGTGCTATTGCCACTCCTGAATCCTCCCTGTTACCATGTGTAGGAGGCTGGACTGGCTTGTAGTGAGTACCAAGGGGTACTTACACCTTGCACCAGGCCCAGTTATCCCTTATTAGTGTATAGGGTGTCTAGCAGCTTAGGCTGATAGATAATGGTAGCTTAGCAGAGCAGCTTAGGCTGAACTAGGAGACGTGTGAAGCTACTACAGTACCACTTAGTGTCATATGCACAATATCATAAGAAAACACAATACACAGTTATACTAAAAATAAAGGTACTTTATTTTTATGACAATATGCCAAAGTATCTCAGAGTGTACCCTCAGTGAGAGGATAGGAAATATACACAAGATATATATACACAATAGCAAAAATATGCAGTATAGTCTTAGAAAACAGTGCAAACAATGTATAGTTACAATAGGATGCAATGGGGAAACATAGGGATAGGGGCAACACAAACCATATACTCCAAAAGTGGAATGTGAACCACGAATGGACCCCAAACCTATGTGACCTTGTAGAGGGTCGCTGGGACTATTAGAAAATAGTGAGAGTTAGAAAAATAACCCTCCCCAAGACCCTGAAAAGTGAGTGCAAAGTGCACTAAAGTTCCCCTAAGGACAAAGAAGTCGTGTTAGAGGAATAATGCAGGAAAGACACAAACCAACAATGCAACAGCTGTGGATTTCCAATCTGGGGTACCTGTGGAACAAGGGGACCAAGTCCAAAAGTCACAAGCAAGTCGGAGATGGGCAGATGCCCAGGAAATGCCAGCTGCGGGTGCAAAGAAGCTTCTACTGGACAGAAGAAGCTGCGGTTTCTGCAGGAACGAAAAGGGCTAGAGACTTCCCCTTTGGTGGACGGATCCCTCTCGCCGTGGAGAGTCGTGCAGAAGTGTTTTCCCGCCGAAAGAACGCCAACAAGCCTTGCTAGCTGCCAATCGTGCGGTTAGCGTTTTTGGACGCTGCTGTGGCCCTGGAGGGACCAGGAGGTCGCAAATTAGACCAGGAGAGAGAGGGGACGTCGAGCAAGACAAGGAGCCCTCTCAGCAGCAGGTAGCACCAGGAGAAGTGCCAGAAACAGGCACTACGAGGATGCGTGAAACGGTGCTCACCCGAAGTCGCACAAAGAAGTCCCACGTCGCCGGAGAACAACTTAGGAGGTCGTGCAATGCAGGTTAGAGTGCCGTGGACCCAGGCTGGACTGTGCACAAAGGATTTCCGCCGGAAGTGCACGGAGGCCGGAGTAGCTGCAAAAGTCGCGGTTCCCAGCAATGCAGCCCAGCGAGGTGAGGCAAGGACTTACCTCCACCAAACTTGGACTGAAGAGTCACTGGACTGTGGGGGTCACTTGGACAGAGTTGCTGGATTCGAGGGACCTCGCTCGTCGTGCTGAGAGGAGACCCAAGGGACCGGTAATGCAGCTTTCTGATGGATACAACTACCTGTGGATTCCTCACCTAATGAATACTCCCATGGCGCCAGCATTCGACGGAAATCTTCTTCCTAGTCTCTGCACATCGACGAGGACGTCACTCTAGCCCACGCGATGCCGTCTGACGTCATACAGGCAATAAGAGGTCCTCGACGACGTGCCGACGTCAGTTCCCTTTTTTCTGTGCATTCGAAACGGTTATCTTCGAGGGAGCAACTGTTACTTTCGTGGTTACAGTGTATTTTTTGCTGCGTAGTCCTTCGCTGCAGTAATAATGTCGCAGAGAAAGTCGGGTTTTAAGCCTTGTCATGAGTGTGGGGGCAAGATGTCAGTTACGGATCCTCACTCCGACTGTCTTTGGTGTTTAAGCTCCGACCACGACGTCTCGACTTGCGATTCATGTCAGCACATGAATCCAAAGGCCCTCAAGGAACGTGAGGCGAAGTTGTTTATGGCGAAGTCGAAGAAAGAAAAACATCATAAGAAGTCTTCTTCGCCAAGGCATCGGCGTCATCGAGACTCCCGGCGCCGTAGAGAATCACGGCGCCATTCGAGCAAGGAGACTCGTTCCAGGTCTTCGGATCGGCGCCGGAGGACTTGGGAGGTCAGTCCCACGGTCACGCCGCATCCATCGACGCCGTTGCCCTCTCCGGCGTCACCGACTTCACCTGGACAGGCGTCGGTGATTGAAGTGGTGCAGCCTCTGGTGTTGTCCCCGGCGTCGCAGACGTCGAGGCCGGCGTCGGGGCCTCCGATAGTACCGCATTCCTAAATGCGATGTATACCATCTTCCAACAGATGGCTCCAGGGGGTGCTCCGGCTGGCCCTTTGGCCTTTTCATTGGGTGATCCTGCGCCTCTACGGCCGGCACCCTTTATGCCCTTTCTGCCTTTTGGGAACGTGGGCTCGGCGCCGGTGTCGGCGCCGGTGGCCGCTCCGGTGGCTTCGGAGGGATTGGCCCCGGAGATTTCCATCCCGTCGACGTCGGGATTTCGTCCTGTGACTCCGGTGGGTCCATCCGCTCCGAGTGCTCTTTCATCGGTGCCGAAGTTACCTGTGGCGCCGGACGCGGCGTCGGTGGCTTCTGAAGATCGCGCCGATCTTCGGCTTCGGCGGAGGCATCGTCGACTCCGCGTATCGAGCAGAGGCTTCATTCGAGGAGACGTGCTCTCCGTTTATTAGAGGAGCAGGAGTACCAACGAGTCCTGGAAGAAGGAGAACTAGAGGACTCGGTTGATGGACTGCATGGTCTAGATAAAGCCAGTGGGCTGGACACTTCCCCTGAGTGGGATCTTTCGTCTCCAGGGGAATACACGGAGGAGGCTGCTTCCTTTCACGCAGTGGTACGGAAGGCAGCTAGTTTTCTGGACCTGCCTTTGCCGGTGGCAGAGACAAAACAGAACCTTCTGACAGAGGTGCTTCATCCGGCCTCAGCTGCGGCAGAGCCTCTATTGCCCTTTAATGACGCTTTGCTGGATCCGGTGCTAGAGGTGTGGAAGAGACCAGTTTCTTCCCCAGCGGTTCATAGAGCCGTAGCCAGGAGGTATCGAGCTGCACCAACTGACCCTGGCTTTCTTTCTAGGCACCCTACACCGGAGAGCTTGGTGGTGCAGGCCTCCTGTTCATCCAAATCAGCGGCTGGTTCTTTCCCGACGGTGCCTGGGGACAGAGACTCGAAGAAACTGGATGCGCAGTCCAAGAAAATCTTTTCGTCCTGCAGTCTGGCGTTGAAGGCCACCAACGCAACTTGTATCCTGGGGAGATATGTTCATGCTCTTATGGAGGACATTTCCTCATCATTTACGGAGCTTCCCCAGGGTCTTTTGGATGTTGTTTCAGATGCCCAGGCTGCTGCGACCCAGATTATTCAGGCTGGGCTGGATACGACCGACTCGGTGGCCAGAGCAATGGGCACGACTGTGGTGGCAAGGAGACAGGCCTGGCTCCGTAATTCGGGGTTTTCTGCAGATGTGCAGTCAACCCTATTGGATCTCCCTTTTGATGGGGACAAGCTGTTTGGCGCCAAGGCAGATTCGGCCTTGGAACGTTTTAAGGAGAGCAGGGCCACAGCCAAATCGCTAGGACTCCAAGCTCCTTCTTCCTCTGCCTCTTCCAGGATTTTCAGGAGGTTTCGGGGATTTGGGCGTGGCTCTTCCTCCTCTTCCTTTCGGGGGAGATTCCAGCAACCTGCCTCTTCCCATCCCTATAGATCTTTTAGAGGGAGAGGGAGGGCCCGCACCAGAGGAGCCTCTCAGCAGCACTCTGCCTCTTCCTCGTCCTCTGGAGGGGTGCAGCAGGGAAAGCAGCCTTAGGCTTCCACCATTTCCCACTCACTCCTCTCCTGTAGGGGGAAGATTACAGCATTTTCTCCGCAAGTGGAAGACTATTACAACGGACACTTGGGTTCTCAGTACTGTGGGAAAAGGCTACACCCTTCCCTTTCGGGAGTTCCCGCCCCTCATCCCGCCCCGCCCATCTTATTGTTCAGAAGAACACCTCCTGTTGCTAGAACAGGAGGTACAAGTCCTCCTTTCAAAGGGCGCGGTAGAGTTGGTCCCAGAGCAGGAAAGGGGTCGAGGTTGTTACTCAAGGTATTTCCTGATTCCCAAGAAGGATGGTCGGTTGAGACCAATCCTGGACCTGAGGATCTTGAATTGGTTCCTCAAACAGGAAAAGTTCAAGATGATGACCCTAGCTCAGGTGCTTTGGGCGTTGAACAAGGAAGATTGGATGGTGTCTGTCGACCTGCAGGATGCTTACTTTCATATCCCGATACTCAAGTCACACAGGAAGTATCTCCGGTTTATGGTGGGATCGCAGCACTATCAGTTTGCGGTCCTTCCCTTTGGTCTTACTTCAGCACCTCGAGTCTTCACGAAGGTGATGTCGGTGGTTGCGGCAGAGCTCAGAAGGAAGGGGATAGCAGTATTCCCTTACTTGGACGACTGGTTGATCAAAGCCAAGTCGCCGGAGCTTGTGTCGCATCATCTGCAGTCAACGACTCAGTTGTTGTTCGACCTGGGTTTTTCGGTGAACGAGCCCAAATCTCACCTGGAGCCCTCTCAGCGCCTCCTGTTCATAGGGGCAGTACTGGATACAACATTGAGTCGAGCCTTTCCTCCGCCTCAGCGGATTCAAGATATTCAGGAATTGGTTCCAATGTTTCGAAATGGAGCGGTAGTTCCAGTCCTCAAGGTCCTTCGTCTGCTCGGTCTGTTTGCCTCCTGCATTCTGTTGGTCACGCATGCTCGCTGGCACATGAGGGCTCTTCAGTGGTGCCTCCGAAGGCAGTGGTCTCAACACAAAGGAGATCTAGAAGGTGCTGTCAAGATCTCCAGAGATGCTGCTGTGGACTTGAAGTGGTGGATTGCGAGCAACAATCTTTCACAAGGAAAGCCGTTCGCGCAGTCGCCACCAGTGGCCACGGTCATAACGGATGCTTCCACTCTAGGGTGGGGAGCTCATCTGGGGGATCTGGAGATCAAAGGCCTTTGGTCTCCAGAGGAGCAGATGTTTCATATCAATCTGTTAGAGTTACGGGCTGTACGTCTGGCTCTCAAGGCCTTCCTCCCTTCCCTTCGTGGTCAGTCGGTACAGGTCCTGACGGACAATACTACCACAATGTGGTACATAAACAAACAGGGAGGAGTAGGGTCGTACCTTCTCTGCAGAGAAGCTCTTCGACTATGGTCTTGGGCAAAGGACCATCAGATTTGCTTGGTAGCAAATCATCTGGCCGGGGTCTTGAATGTACGTGCGGACAGTCTCAGTCGCCAATTCTCGGCCGACCACGAGTGGCGTCTCCATCCAGATCAAGTCCGTTTAATCTTCCAGATGTGGGGGTTTCCTCGGATAGATCTGTTTGCCACTCGGGAGAACGCGCATTGTCCGTTATTCTGCAGCCTCCAGTATCCGATGCAGGGAGCGTTAGGGGACGCGTTTCAAATAACCTGGTGCGGCCAGTTGCTTTACGCGTTTCCTCCCATACCCTTGATTCCTCGAGTATTGAGGAAGATTCGCCAAGACCGGGCGCTAGTCATCTTAATAGCTCCGGATTGGCCAAGGAGGGTGTGGTACTCCGACCTTCTCCAACTCTCAATGTGCCCTCCGCTCCGTCTCCCTTTCAGGGCAGACCTCCTCTCGCAGTCGCAGGGGCAGGTTTTACACCCCAACCTCCAGAGTCTGCACCTACATGCCTGGAGATTGAACGGGGCAACCTGAGTTCCTTCTCTCTCCCGCCTGATGTAGTGGATGTTATATTAGCGGCCAGGCGACACTCCACTAAATCTATCTACGCTAATAGGTGGTCTAAATTTGTTGCGTGGTGTGGAGAGAGGCAGATTGATCCCTTACATGCTCATCTATCGGACGTTTTGTCTTTTGCTCTCTCTCTAGCGCAGAAAGGTTGTGCAGTGGCTACCATTAAGGGTTATTTGTCGGCCTTGTCAGCCTTCATTTGTCTTCCAGACCAACCATCGTTATTTAAATCCCCTATTGTTATCAGATTCTTGAAAGGTCTTCTAAATAAATATCCTCCAAAACCATTCGTTATGCCGCAATGGGATTTGTCCTTGGTCCTGACTTTCCTTATGGGGTCCCCTTTTGAGCCTATGCATTCTTGCCCCTTAAGGTATTTGGTTATAAAAACAGTTTTCCTGGTAGCGATAACATCTGCAAGGAGAGTGAGTGAGTTGCAGGCCTTATCGGTAAAGCCCCCTTATACAACTTTTTATGGGGATAAGGTGGACCAAGGCTGCTTTCCTCCCGAAGGTTGTTTCACCCTTCCATTTGGCTCAGACAATTACTTTGTCCACGTTCTATCCTCCGCCTCATCCTTCTAAAGAGGAAGAAAGACTGCACCGTCTGGACCCAGAGAGGGCGTTGAGCTTCTTTATTGATAGAACAAAGGATTTCAGGCTGGAGGATCAGCTGTTCATCGGGTACATGGGCAAGAGGAGAGGAAATGCAGTCCACAAGAGAACACTCTCCAGGTGGGTGGTTCTTTGCATTAAAATCTGTTACTCTTTGGCAAAGAAGGACCCTCCTGAGGGCATTAGAGCTCATTCCACCAGAGCTAAGTCGGCCACTTCGGCCTTGGCCAGGGGTGTTCCTGTGGTTGACATCTGCAAGGCCGCAACTTGGTCGTCCCTTCACACTTTTGCGAAACATTACTGTTTGGACTCTGAGGTCAGAAGGGACGGCCATTTTGCACGGTCAGTGCTGCAGGATTTCTTGGTTTGACCATTTAGGCACCCGCCACCGGGCGTGGTACTGCTTTGGGACTCTATTCATTAGGTGAGGAATCCACAGGTAGTTGTATCCATCAGAAGAACGAGTTACTTACCTTCGGTAACGACTTTTCTGGTGGATACATTAGCTACCTGTGGATTCCTCACGGTCCCACCCGCCTCCCCGTTGCCTTTCTGGTCTTACCAAGTAATCCTTGAGTGCGCTCCTCTTGGTCTTCAAGGTTGCAATAGACGTTGTATATATGGATACGTGTGTATATTATCTGTATATATATATAAATATATATATATATATATATATCTTTGTGTACATACATGATTTGCATATATTTGTTCGTTATATTAAATTTACAGCTATTCATTGCAATATTGTGTATTTTACAAGGTTATGGGATGTTGCCTTGCTCTTTCATTGCATTGGGTGGTTGTTCTCATGCACGTAAAAAATGTTGGTACTGACGTCGGCACGTCGTCGAGGACCTCTTATTGCCTGTATGACGTCAGACGGCGTCGCGTGGGCTAGAGTGACGTCCTCGTCGACGTGCAGAGACTAGGAAGAAGATTTCCGTCGAATGCTGGCGCCATGGGAGTATTCATTAGGTGAGGAATCCACAGGTAGCTAATGTATCCACCAGAAAAGTCGTTACCGAAGGTAAGTAACTCGTTCTTTTGGTGCCTGCGGTTGCAGGGGGAAGATTCCGTCGACCCACTGGAGATTTCTTCGGAGCTTCTGGTGCAGAGAGGAGGCAGACTACCCCCACAGCATGCACAGACAGGAAAACAGTCGAGAAGGCGGCAGGATCAGCGTTACAGAGTTGCAGTAGTCGTCTTAGCTACTTTGTTGCAGGTTTGCAGGCTTCCAGCGCGGTCAGCAGTCGATTCCTTATCAGAAGGTGAAGAGAGAGATGCAGAGGAACTCGGCTGAGCTCTTGCATTCAATATCTAAAGTTTCCCCAGAGACAGAGACCCTAAATAGCCAGAAAAGAGGGTTTGGCTACCTAGGAGAGAGGATAGGCTAACAACACCTGAAGGAGCCTATCAGAAGGAGTCTCTGACGTCACCTGGTGGCACTGGCCACTCAGAGCAGTCCAGTGTGCCAGCAGCACCTCTGTTTCCAAGATGGCAGAGGTCTGGAGCACACTGGAGGAGCTCTGGACACCTCCCAGGGGAGGTGCAGGTCAGGGGAGTGGTCACTCCCCTTTCCTTTGTCCAGTTTCGCGCCAGAGCAGGGCTAAGGGGTCCCTGAACCGGTGTAGACTGGCTTATGCAGAAATGGGCACCGAAAGTGCCCATGAAAGCATTATCAGAGGCTGGGGGAGGCTACTCCTCCCCTGCCTTCACACCATTTTCCAAAGGGAGAGGGTGTAACACCCTCTCTCAGAGGAAGTCCTTTGTTCTGCCATCCTGGGACAAGCCTGGCTTGACCCCAGGAGGGCAGAAACCTGTCTGAGGGGTTGGCAGCAGCAGCAGCTGCAGTGAAACCCCAGGAAAGGCAGTTTTGCAGTACCAGGGTCTGTGCTACAGACCACTGGGATCATGGGATTGTGGCAACTATGCCAGGATGGCATAGAGGGGGCAATTCCATGATCATAGACATGTTACATGGCCATATTCGGAGTTACCATTGTGAAGCTACATATAGGTAGTGACCTATATGTAGTGCACGCGTGTAATGGTGTCCCCGCACTCACAAAGTCCGGGGAATTGGCCCTGAACAATGTGGGGGCACCTTGGCTAGTGCCAGGGTGCCCACACACTAAGTAACTTTGCACCTAACCTTTACCAGGTAAAGGTTAGACATATACGTGACTTATAAGTTACTTAAGTGCAGTGTAAAATGGCTGTGAAATAACGTGGACGTTATTTCACTCAGGCTGCAGTGGCAGGCCTGTGTAAGAATTGTCAGAGCTCGCTATGGGTGGCAAAAGAAATGCTGCAGCCCATAGGGATCTCCTGGAACCCCAATACCCTGGGTACCTCAGTACCATATACTAGGGAATTATAAGGGTGTTCCAGTAAGCCAATGTAAATTGGTAAAATCGGTCACTAGCCTGTTAGTGACAATTTGAAAGAAATGAGAGAGCATAACCACTGAGGTTCTGGTTAGCAGAGCCTCAGTGAGACAGTTAGGCACTACACAGGGAACACACACATATAGGCCACAAACTTATGAGCACTGGGGTCCTGACTAGCAGGGTCCCAGTGACACATAACAAACATACTGAAAACATAGGGTTTTCACTATGAGCACTGGGCCCTGGCTAGCAGGATCCCAGTGAGACAGTGAAAACACCCTGGCATACACTCACAAACAGGCCAAAAGTGGGGGTAACAAGGCTAGAAAGAGGCTACTTTCTCACACAACCCTCCCCCAAACGAAGGACAATAAGGCTAACCTTGGCCAGTTGAGACTTTATTGTCTAAGTGGTGATAAGTAGAGAGTAGCTCTGCAATAGACTGGTTACTCCCTTTATCATCCACTATATGGTTACTTCCCTGTGGGGATGTAAACCACCCTGTTTGAAGTTTTTTTAGCTAAGCAACAATGTGAAGATGTATTTTCAGAGGTTCTATCAGTAAGTTTTAGTTTAGAGCAGTGGGAATTGTCCACTGAACCTATTTGTAGTGATGGAAATGCCAGACAGGGATGCTGTCTCAGAAAAGCCATGGCTGGGCAAAAACTTTGTCCATATGGCTGGAAGAGAGAACAGGGATGCTGTTTCTCTTGAGTTGGAGCAGGGCAGGGATGCTGTCCTATGAGCTCCACACTAGGGCAGGGATGCTGTCCTAAGTGTTGTGAGGCAGTGCAGGGTTTCTGCACTAAAGTTTCTCTGGGAGGGTTGGAGGTATGCTCCATGTTAACTAAAATGGTGCTCTTTTTCTCACCAATGTTAGTTATCCCACAGAGAGGTACTTCTACCTCAGGGAGTCCAGCTTTGCCAGCTGATGATTCCCTTGGAACAGGTGACACCCCAGGAGAGGTTTCTCCCACCACAGGAATGGTATCCTGAATGGTAGGGTGGTTAGGGGATACTGTGATACCCTTTGTACCTGTTGATGGAGAGGGATCCTGAGTTTTCAGGCCTTCTCTCCTTTGCTTTTTCATTTCAGTAGAAATGAGAGGGAACAATTCCTCTGGGATGCCCAGCATGGCTGCATGGGCATAAAACTCTACATCAGCCCAACCTGAGGCCTCTAGGTCATTACCTAAGAGACAGTCTACAGGTAAGCTAGGTGATACCACCACCTGCTTAGGGCCAGTAACTCCACCCCAACTAAACTGAATTATAGCTAAGGGAAGAAACTTAGTGGAGTTATGGACATCAATAATCTTATACTGTTGTCCAATGATGTGTTGATCAGGGTGCACTAGGTTTTCAGTCACCAAAGTGATACTGGCACCTGTGTCCCTGTAGGCCAAGGCCTCAACACCATTTATTGAAACTGTCTGCCTGTACTTATCCATTGTAAGGGGACAAGCAGCCAGTGTGGCAAGGCCAATGCCACTAGGTGTGACAGAAACTGTCTTGGGACTGACTACCCCAGTTTCTACTATGGACCCATAAGTGAACCCAACTACACCCTTAACTTGACTGTTGCCAGCAGTCCCACCACTAGTACCACTACTGCTAGGGGAACTAGAGCTTGATGTATTAGTGGTGGTAGGCTCAGGGGGTTTACCTGGACAGGACTTATCCCCTGGCCTATGGCCTCTGTTTTTACACACAAAGCACCAAGGCTTTTTAAATTGTGTAGGTTGAGAAGAAGAGGAAGTATTTGTTTTATCCCCACCCCCTGAAGAGTGTTTAAGATTTGAAGTGGGATCTTTGGTTTTACCCTTATCCCCATGCTTATCTTGAGATTTTTCACCATCTTTCTTCTTAGTGTTCTCTTTGTCACCCCCTGTATGAACTTTTCTGTTCACCCTTGTTCTGACCCATTTGTCTGCCTTCTTTCCCAATTCTTGGGGAGAGGTCAGATCAGAGTCCACCAAGTACTGGTGCAACAAATCAGACACACAATTATTAAGAATATGCTCTCTCAGGATAAAGTTATACAGGCTGTCATAATCAGTAACTTTACTGCCATGTAACCACCCCTCCAAGGCCTTCACTGAATGGTCAATTAAATCAACCCAGTCTTGTGAAGACTCCTTTTTGGTCTCTCTGAACTTTATCCTGTACTGTTCAGTGGTTAAGCCATAACCATCCAGGAGTGCATTCTTAAGAACTGTAAAATTATTGGCATCACTTTCTTTCACAGTAAGGAGCCTATCCCTACCTTTTCCACTAAATGATAGCCATAGGATAGCAGCCCACTGCCTTTGAGGGACATCCTGTACAACACAGGCCCTCTCAAGTGCAGCAAACCACTTGTTAATGTCATCCCCCTCCTTATAAGGGGTAACTATCTTGTGCAGATTCCTGGAATCATGCTCTTTTGCAGGATGACTATGGGGAATACTGCTGCTGCCACCATGGGTTTCTAAACCCAACTTCTGTCTTTCCTTCTCTAATTCTAAAGACTGTCTATCCAAATCCAGCTGTTGCTTTTTAAGCTTCAGTCTGGTTTGTTCCACTCTCAATCTATTGAGCTCCCTTTCTAACAATCTGTCATCAGGGTGGGTGGGAGGGACATGCCTTGAAACAGAAGTATGGTGAGAATGGACAGAAGGAGACCTGTCCCTTACAGAGGGCACCCTAACAGCTTGGCTAACAGAAACATCAGTACCACTGTGGTGTGAATAAATGCTTTTGCTATGATGTGAGACAACACTATTTGTATGGTGTGACCCAACATCATTACCAACTATGCTAGACTGTCTAGTAATGGGCAGGCTAGGAAGTTTCTTTCCTGAATCTTTTCCTGGGGGAGTCCCTGGATCAGATTGGGAACCATTAGCTACTTTTTCAACAGATGGGGCACTTCTTGCCTTATCTTGTTCTCTAAGCATGTTAAGTAACAATTCCAAGGAAGGATTCTTCCCTACACTCAAACCTCTCTCTATGCAGAGACTCCTTGCTCCTTTCCAGCTAAGGTGATCATATGCAAGTTTGGACAGATCAACATTTTGGCCTGTGCCAGACATTTTTAGAGAGAGTTAAAGTGATAGAAAAAGAGAAAAAAGTTTGTCAGAGCTTTTAGAAAGACAGAGAAAAAAACTTTTAAAACTTTTTAGAACTTTTTAGAACTTTAGAAGTACTTTTCAGCACTTAGAAAAGAGTGAAAAGAGGAAATGCAAAACTTTTTGGCTATGTGTATATACACTGACCTTGTTTTGTATATTTTTCTCTTATGAAAAGTACAATGACAAGAGTGGTAAGTAGTCTCAAAGCACTTATCCCACCGCTGCACAACCAATGTAGGAGGCTGGACTGGCTTGTAGTGAGTACCAAGGGGTACTTACACCTTGCACCAGGCCCAGTTATCCCTTATTAGTGTATAGGGTGTCTAGCAGCTTAGGCTGATAGATAATGGTAGCTTAGCAGAGCAGCTTAGGCTGAACTAGGAGACGTGTGAAGCTACTACAGTACCACTTAGTGTCATATGCACAATATCATAAGAAAACACAATACACAGTTATACTAAAAATAAAGGTACTTTATTTTTATGACAATATGCCAAAGTATCTCAGAGTGTACCCTCAGTGAGAGGATAGGAAATATACACAAGATATATATACACAATAGCAAAAATATGCAGTATAGTCTTAGAAAACAGTGCAAACAATGTATAGTTACAATAGGATGCAATGGGGAAACATAGGGATAGGGGCAACACAAACCATATACTCCAAAAGTGGAATGTGAACCACGAATGGACCCCAAACCTATGTGACCTTGTAGAGGGTCGCTGGGACTATTAGAAAATAGTGAGAGTTAGAAAAATAACCCTCCCCAAGACCCTGAAAAGTGAGTGCAAAGTGCACTAAAGTTCCCCTAAGGACAAAGAAGTCATGTTAGAGGAATAATGCAGGAAAGACACAAACCAACAATGCAACAGCTGTGGATTTCCAATCTGGGGTACCTGTGGAACAAGGGGACCAAGTCCAAAAGTCACAAGCAAGTCGGAGATGGGCAGATGCCCAGGAAATGCCAGCTGCGGGTGCAAAGAAGCTTCTACTGGACAGAAGAAGCTGCGGTTTCTGCAGGAACGAAAAGGGCTAGAGACTTCCCCTTTGGTGGACGGATCCCTCTCGCCGTGGAGAGTCGTGCAGAAGTGTTTTCCCGCCGAAAGAACGCCAACAAGCCTTGCTAGCTGCAAATCGTGCGGTTAGCATTTTTGGACGCTGCTGTGGCCCTGGAGGGACCAGGAGGTCGCAAATTGGACCAGGAGAGAGAGGGGACGTCGAGCAAGACAAGGAGCCCTCTCAGCAGCAGGTAGCACCCGGAGAAGTGCCAGAAACAGGCACTACGAGGATGCGTGAAACTGTGCCCACCCGAAGTCGCACAAAGAAGTCCCACGTCGCCGGAGAACAACTTAGGACGTCGTGCAATGCAGGTTAGAGTGCCGTGGACCCAGGCTGGACTGTGCACAAAGGATTTCCGCCGGAAGTGCACGGAGGCCGGAGTAGCTGCAAAAGTCGCGGTTCCCAGCAATGCAGCCCAGCGAGGTGAGGCAAGGACTTACCTCCACCAAACTTGGACTGAAGAGTCACTGGACTGTGGGGGTCACTTGGACAGAGTTGCTGGATTCGAGGGACCTCGCTCGTCATGCTGAGAGGAGACCCAAGGGACCGGTAATGCAGCTTTTTGGTGCCTGTGGTTGCAGGGGGAAGATTCCGTCGACCCACGGGAGATTTCTTCGGAGCTTCTGGTGCAGAGAGGAGGCAGACTACCCCCACAGCATGCACAGACAGGAAAACAGTCGAGAAGGCGGCAGGATCAGCGTTACAGAGTTGCAGTAGTCGTCTTAGCTACTTTGTTGCAGGTTTGCAGGCTTCCAGCGTGGTCAGCAGTCGATTCCTTATCAGAAGGTGAAGAGAGAGATGCAGAGGAACTCGGCTGAGCTCTTGCATTCGTTATCTAAAGTTTCCCCAGAGACAGAGACCCTAAATAGCCAGAAAAGAGGGTTTGGCTACCTAGGAGAGAGGATAGGCTAACAACACCTGAAGGAGCCTATCAGAAGGAGTCTCTGACGTCACCTGGTGGCACTGGCCACTCAGAGCAGTCCAGTGTGCCAGCAGCACCTCTGTTTCCAAGATGGCAGAGGTCTGGAGCACACTGGAGGAGCTCTGGACACCTCCCAGGGGAGGTGCAGGTCAGGGGAGTGGTCACTCCCCTTTCCTTTGTCCAGTTTCGCGCCAGAGCAGGGCTAAGGGGTCCCCTGAACCGGTGTAGACTGGCTTATGCAGAAATGGGCACCAAAAGTGCCCATGAAAGCATTTCCAGAGGCTGGGGGAGGCTACTCCTCCCCTGCCTTCACACCATTTTCCAAAGGGAGAGGGTGTAACACCCTTTCTCAGAGGAAGTCCTTTGTTCTGCCATCCTGGGACAAGCCTGGCTTGACCCCAGGAGGGCAGAAACCTGTCTGAGGGGTTGGCAGCAGCAGCAGCTGCAGTGAAACTCCAGGAAAGGCAGTTTGGCAGTACCAGGGTCTGTGCTACAGACCACTGGGATCATGGGATTGTGGCAACTATGCCAGGATGGCATAGAGGGGGCAATTCCATGATCATAGACATGTTACATGGCCATATTCGGAGTTACCATTGTGAAGCTACATATAGGTAGGGACCTATATGTAGTGCACGCGTGTAATGGTGTCCCCGCACTCACAAAGTCCGGGGAATTGGCCCTGAACAATGTGGGGGCACCTTGGCTAGTGCCAGGGTGCCCTCACACTAAGTAACTTTGCACCTAACCTTTACCAGGTAAAGGTTAGACATATAGGTGACTTATAAGTTACTTAAGTGCAGTGTAAAATGGCTGTGAAATAACGTGGACGTTATTTCACTCAGGCTGCAGTGGCAGGCCTGTGTAAGAATTGTCAGAGCTCCCTATGGGTGGCAAAAGAAATGCTGCAGCCCATAGGGATCTCCTGGAACCCCAATACCCTGGGTACCTCAGTACCATATACTAGGGAATTATAAGGGTGTTCCAGTAAGCCAATGTAAATTGGTAAAATCGGTCACTAGCCTGTTAGTGACAATTTGAAAGAAATGAGAGAGCATAACCACTGAGGTTCTGGTTAGCAGAGCATCAGTGAGACAGTTAGGCACTACACAGGGAACACACACATATAGGCCACAAACTTATGAGCACTGGGGTCCTGACTAGCAGGGTCCCAGTGACACATAACAAACATACTGAAAACATAGGGTTTTCACTATGAGCACTGGGCCCTGGCTAGCAGGATCCCAGTGAGACAGTGAAAACACCCTGGCATACACTCACAAACAGGCCAAAAGTGGGGGTAACAAGGCTAGAAAGAGGCTACTTTCTCACACCATGGAGATCCACTGATCTATTTTTTGGCGCTACTTGCAGATATCATTTTCTGTTTCTCCTGTAATCATCTTTGTTGTTGAGGTGCTCTGTTTATCTTCACCATGCTCGTTGCTAGTGTAACAAGTATAAATATAATGTAGAATACACGTAATGTAGGTTAAATAAGAGATACTTTATTCACCACCTCATCCAACCAGGTTCAAATCGGCAACTGCCTCTTTCTTCTTCAAAACACATTCTCCTTCTACATTCTACATGGCAACACTTAGGAAAGAATACAATACAAAGTAAAGATATCACATTGAGTGCCTCCTGTGAGTTCATGGGTGCTAGGGGGATTTAGAAGTGCGCTTCTGTGCTGGATTGGGACTTAAAAGACTAATGGCCTGATTAAGAGCTTGGCGGGTGCGTACTCTATCACAAACGGCCTGCATATTCTGTTCACCTTATTACAAGTGCCATAAGATATAACGCACTTGTCATAAGGGGACAGTTTATTTCTCACATTGATGATGGAGTAACCCATTTGCAAAATTCTAACTCAGGCCCTAAGCCAGAAGGTAAAAGTTTTGACCAGGGTGAATTTAGGTGGCGTATCCGACTCACGCGCCATTATGATAAGTTTCAAATGGCACCTATGTCCCTGACTAGTGCTACCATTAACTAACATTGGCACTTCAAGCTTTTGCTGCTAATTCTACATATAAAAATTATATCTCTGTTTCCCCTTATTGGAATTTTCTAATTTTGGTGTAATTTTGTTTAATAAATGTTACTATATTTTTCTAATCCTGTTTGGGATTTTTATTGTTTTACATTTTTACTTTATTACTGTTTTTGTGCTGCATAAACACATTGCCCTAAGTTAGGCCGGTCTGCTCTCTCCCATAGCTTCCAGGGGGTTGAGCTCAGTTTAATTTAGTGAATTTGAGAGTTCATCCTGACAAGAAATGTGATTATTATTTTAGGTGGCTAGTCACCCATCCCAAGTAATTTTCCAGTTTCTTACAGTGCTGAATACCTCTTTCATGTAGGTAATTCCTTTATCAGTACAAATGATGATAAGTATCTGTCTAGATGCCCCCACAAAGAGAAGGGTAGCTTCCTTCTTAACTTCCTTCTCCAATGGATCTTCACATACACACAATGGCATTCCTAACATTCCACACAGAGCTAGTATTCCAAGCTGAGTAGCAGCAGGCCATGGAGAACATAGAATAAAATGACTTCCACCCATCCAGCTCTATTACAGTGAACACAAAATGAGACATGTAGAAACAGAACCCAAAAGGGGAAGGTGAAAAGCCACCCTTCTAAGACCCAACTTTAAAGAACGTGATCACTCAGAGATATAAAGCTGTTTCTGGATTCCTAGTGCTTTGAATTCCAGTGTGAAAAATAATTGGTGTCAAACAGAAGCCATCTGCTCTGCACCCTGAACCTGGTCTCAGCAACCCCCTCATCAGTTGGCTATAGAGTGTTATAGTCTCCTGGTGGCTTGGACACTTGAGTGTGGTCCCTCTGGCCCCGGTCGCCGCAGGTTTCTTTGGAATTCTATACCACTAAGTGTGTCCATCAACATCCGCAATGGGTAAAACTGATAATAAGAAAACTATACTTCAGTTTGACAAGAGACAGCCAATGGTGTAAGGTGAACAGCATGCTGCTGCCCCACCAGATGCAACTGATTCAAGTACTGCAGCTATGTTGAAGGAGATTAAAGACAGCCTTGATTCAAATAGACATTCTTGCTGTCAGGCCGAACAGATTCCAAAAACTAGGATCGACCCTCTCATCTGGAGAACACACAACAGAGATCGAATCACGTTTTAGCCTCAACAATGCAGGAACTGAAAGTTAACGAAGCAAAGAATGCAGGCGTGGAGGGTAGTCACATAAGTTATAATGTAAGATAATAGATATCCCCAAATCAGCTACTGGCAACAATGTGGAGGGCTCTGTCGAGGACCTCATTGAAACCTTGTTTGGTTGCAACAAATTTTCCAAAGTTGTCATTGTGAAGCGAGTGCACCACACTTTGGGACCTAAATCCACATCTGGCCAGAACCTGAGGTGGATAATACCACAGTTGCTGAACTTTCGGGACAGGGACCTCATATTGAGGCTAAAGAGCAAAACCGCTGATTTACAGTATCAGGGATCCAGAATATCTTTCCATCCCAATTTTACTCCAGCAATACAGGAGACCCAATGATCTGTTTTGGAGGTTAAAAAGATCCTCAGATCTAAAGTGGTTAAATATTCCATGCTGTTCCCAGCAAAGCTTTGTCTGGAATACAAGGGTAAACCTTACCTTTTCCTACAGCCTGACTCTGCTCTTAAATTTATTGAACAACATGTGTCTCCCACCCTGCCAGTCCAGTCTCTTCCCACAGAGGACGGCTGTAGGGAACGGCTACTCTCAGCGACAATGACTAAGTAACCGCCGTTGGCCCTGTCTACATGGTGCTGACTACCAATACATGTGTACTGTTTCATGAATTATCTCTATATGTTCAATCTGTTAAGCAGCATAGTTTGGAAATTATTCTTTCTGTTTTACTGTTCCTAGCTGCAGAAAAAGTGAATTGCATGCTAAGCATTTTATTGCACTTAGATCAACAGGGGATTGTAGGCAAATTTGCCCAGGGTTTCAGACATGGCGTTTGGTAGTATAGTTATACCCAAAGTATAAACTTGAGCTTGTAGTACAGGACATCGCCGCACTCGCTGGTCCCTTCCATATGTGGAGTGCATTCATTTTCTCTGGGGTAATACATGACAGGGGCTTTCATAGCTGGTCAGCATGTTGGGGTTGGTGGGGTGGCGTTGTTTCACTTTGTTGTATTAACAGCCATTTCAAGGGACATAAACAAACTCATTATGGTTCATGCCATACACCGGTCTCTGTGGTGTACACAAAGGAAGCAGGCCAAAATTGTAGATCACAACATGATCCATATGGTCAACCTCCTAACCTGGAAAGTTTGTGGGGGAGCAATCTGTGCAAAGGCCCAACAGGTGCTGGTATACCTGGACCGACATAAAATAGATGTAGCCATATTGCAGGAAATCAATTGCTGCCTTAAGGGCTACCCAACATTTACTTCCTCATAGGGCTCACATCAATATTTCCCCTCATACTCATCCTGCTCCTGGTGGTGGGTATTCTTATCAGAAAGTCTATAAACATCATATTGATAGAACACATTGCAGACTCGTCGGGCAGGATTGTTGTGACTACAGGTTTGTTGGATGGGCAGCGCCCGTTGCTAGTTAATGTATACTGCCCAAATATAGATGATCCTGATTTTGTTCGATGATGCCCTATAGCTGTGTTCTAAATATAGGGACTGGCCTATGATGAATAATAGATCATCTGAATAAGCACAACTTGCATCATGAACTAGTTTGGCATGCACAGATATAATGTGGCTCTGCAATCTGGTTGACAAGTGGAGGGAACACCATCCTACATTAGCCAAACACACATTTTATTCTCTTGTGCACATGTCCTCTCACCTCGGAATGTGGCTGGGCTCTGGCATTCTTATTCGTAAAGTTCACGTCATGGATATACTCCCCTGCTTTTTATCCAATCACTCCCCAGTAAAGGTGTCTCTAAAATCCCACTATTCCACAGCTGGCAGCTACAAGACAGCGAATTATGAGACAAGGGGCCAGATGTATCAAAGATTTTTGCCCATGGTATGTCTATGGGAAAATGTGTTCATACATATGGCCCAAGGTCTTTCGGTGCAAAGTCAGGGAGGCTATGCCTGTCTTTTATCGCCTAAATGAAAACTCTGTAGATGATGTGTATGAACACTCTGGGAATCCTTTAAAGCACACACTTGAGGCATATGCATCTGTAAGAGCACCGGCATGCTTAAGTTGATTCTCAGTGATGCTAGAAACTAGTTATGCCACGACTAAGGACAAGGCTGTCTTGGCCCCTCTTCAAAATAGGGAGGAGGTAGATCTTGACGGGGGTCAAAGTGAGGAAATTTGAGGAGAGAGATAAACTGACAAAACACTTGCATGGATCACCATAAACAAGAGGAGTTTTGAACTGGAGTGATGGAGCTGTGGTCAGACCTTGGTCACATCTGATCGGACCTCCATACTAGATGAAACAACAACCAATAAGAGGCTGTGTTTATTTAATACCAATCCAAGATTCAATGGAAAATGAAATTTTTAGTCACTCAAGCAGAAGGTCAGGTGGCAGGAATTAAGCTAGAATCAAATGCCAAAAGAATATTTTGCTTGTGAGTTCCCTTTATTCTCATGATGTTCATAAGACAATTCTTATTCCGCACAAAGATCCAGCCAAGCTGTTTCGTCCATCAAAAGTGGACTTCCACAGGACCTAAAAATACATTTATACACAAAATCAACCACAGTTTATCACTTTCCTTTTCAAAAACATACTCTCCCACCATTATTCAACCCCATTTGTCAATCCCTGCATCTCTTCTTCATCCTGGCCATTCAATTTATTTTGTTTCCGGGGCATAGAAAAGGCTTGGGGATGTGAAGGAGGCGCACAACCCCTAACCATTCACAATATGTTGCACTGACCACTCGGGCCATGGCCCACCCAAAAACTTTTTTTATTATTTGTTTTATAAAGGCCTTTTTTTAAATTGTACAGTGGATCCGCAGATCATTTGCAAGTGTGTGATAAAATGTAAAAAAAAAAAAAACTTTGCCCCAGGGGCACCCCTCTGGGACTCCCTCATCGAGCCTAGGTGGGTGAGACCTTTTTTCAAAGTTTGTGAATATACATATATATAGATATATAATTATAAAGGCTATGTAGGATACATATGTTTAAAGGTACGTATAAAATTAGTTTTAATAATTAATGTTAAGTAATTAATAATCCCTTTTGAATTTATATGTAAATATACTAACTGTAATAGGGTTTAAAAATACATGGAGTGTAGATTAACTTGAATAAAATGGGGAGATTTATAATATTCAAAATTATTATATAATAATACATTTTAATACATTAATTTTATTGCATTAAAACAACTGGTAATTGTAAGTATTTTTTGGAAGGGTGTTCTATATAATAATGTTGAAGTACGTAGGAATATATGATTATGGTTTCACAGCCCCCCTTTTTTCTAGGAGGAAAAATTTGCTAGAGCATTGCAACATTACTTCTTTCTTGTCACTTTCATCATTATTCTCAGAAAAAGCAAGCCTAAACGTAAGTAGTCTAAAAGTATTGGCAGTACCTTTATTTTTGCAAAAGTGTAGGATAATGCAGAATATGAATTATATATAATCAAATATGCTACTGTGTAATGGTTATCTATATATATTAAAAAAAAATATATATATATATATATATATATATATACACGTATATATACATATATCTGTATATATGTATATACATATATATGTATATATACATATATATATATATATGTATATATATACACATGAATATATATATATATAATATACATATATATATATATATATATGTATATATATATGTATATTTTATACATATATATATACATACATAAATATGTGTGTATTTGTGTATTGAAGTATCTTAGCATGGGCATCTAGCTGCCCTTTTACTAATCCTAATGCTATTGCAGTAGAATTAGCAATTTCTTCAAATATTTCTGCATTTCATCTTATTTAGAAAGAGACATCACGTGCATGGGAATTAAGACAGAAAAAATAAACTGCCTACCCCTCCTTGGTTCTAAAGAATGAACATCAAAGTGTCTCATAGGGGAATCCAGTATCCTGGATAACAAGGCCCAGTCCAGTCTAAGGGCAGACACTGGTAGGCTTGAGATCTACACTGAAATAAGCATGAGTGCCTTGCAGGTGGAGCTTTTGAAACAACAGCCCATTAGAAAGATGGTACTGAAACAGAGGTAATTTGAAAGGAATGCTCTATACTGATAAATCAAATTTACTGCGTCCAAAAGAAACACTGGAGAACTTTGCACCTTGGCGCCCACAAATAAATCCTCCCTCAGTCATTGAAAGATGCGTCACATCTGTGATGTTCGGGTCCAAAGAACTGTTAAGCTTTTCAAGGCCTGGGTAGGAAGTCGGAGAGATGCTGGAATACTCTGTAGCCCATAGGAGGAAAGATGTAGTCTAGTATCATTACAACTGATGGTTACCACAATCAAAGGAATACTATCCCCCACACCAACAGGCATCTGCATGCAAATCCAGCAGGACGACAAATTGCTTGTTAGGAGTTACTCGTACGGGTGGAGGGTATGACAGGAGTAACCAAGATAGTGGGCACGTTTTATTGTCACTCCCGTAACCTCCCTGACTATCCTCCTCAATCCAGCACCTTGGGTCACCCCAGTGAATCCTTGGAATTGCTCTACCACTCCTCACAGCAGGTGGCGGATGTCTCCCCTGAGCTGGCTCGCCTGACTTCCCTGCAAATGCTGAGACTCTGAGGCCCACCACCTTCAATACAACTAAAATGGTGGATGGCTGTGGTGGTGTCCGATGAGCAAATACCCAAGTGGAGTGTACCAGGGGTCTCCAGACCTCCTGAGGCTTGTGGCGTCCTTCTCATCTACCCCCTACTGAGGCCGTGTTCATAAATGGAATCGGCCTCTACGGATATCGGGCTTCGATCCTGTCCTAACACTGCCTTTCCCCTGCTGGTGGCAAGGCCTGCGGCATGAACACGGTGACTGCCGTGTATGCTCCTGGTTGGCATGGGGCCTGGAGTCCCTAACCTCACACCACTTAGAGTGGATGTCCATGCTGGGGAACTGACTGCCTAGATCCCATATCAGGCTCCTGATGTCTCTGCTGTGCGGCAGCCACTGTGTCCCGGCATGAATGCGGCTAGGCTGAACATTAGGGTGACGGCCTGACAGTGGATGTCTGGAAAGAGATTGGGACTGCGGAGACACCCGCCAAACTGACTTGTGGATGCTGATTCCAGGCCATAGTGCTAAAGCGGCCTGATCTCCTGGACGGCGGGTGATGGCAGAACTACGGTCCCACACCAAGGAGAGGAGTCAGGGGCTCAGCACCAGAGCCAGTTTATTTACTTTGCTCTCAGCAACATTTATTCCACCTCGATGTGCGTGCCCTTCTGAGCTACTGGACAGCCCTAATATATCACCGGGGCACCGCCTTGGCAGCAAGCCCTATGTCTTGGCAGAGTAGTGCGCGGTTAAACTGTGCGTACCCGCTTGGGCCTCTCTCTGCTGCACTGCCTGGTTCAATGAACTATCTTCCTTTTAAGTGACCTGTGAGACATGGAAAGGTGAATTTTAACCTTAATACAGCCCACCAGGTGAAACTCTTCCATTGACTTGCTTGACCTCAACCTTCTTTTGGGGCTGGGCGAGAAGTGGTTGGGCTGTGGCAAAGGAGCAACTAGCTACTGGGGGGCGCCTCAGTGGACTTACAGCTGCCCGACCTTACTGGACTCTCTAATTATTGATACCCATAGACAGTAGCTGTGAGTGCACTGCTGACTCTCACTCCAGGATTCCCAACACCTAGCTTTGTGAACATGCTTTGCTCACCCCTCCGATTGCCCTTCCCGAGTGCTCATGCTGCCCCATTTGGGGCAAGAGGGTCATGGATGAGAGGTTGGACTCTTCTGCGGATTGACACTTGTTGGCCTATGACTAGGTGAAAATTGACTGTCCTACCTGACTGCTCAGCAGTTACCCACTTTTATCCCTGGTGAGTACTATATACAGCGGTGAGCGTCTCATTGTCTTGAACTCCCTTCTACTCTACGCTGACCATCCTGGTTGAAGACAAACCCCCCAGCCTCCACCTTCCAATCTAAAATAGACACATTTACTACCAATGCTCCTGAAATTGTTAAGAAACTGCCTGACGGAGACTCCAGTTCGACGCTGTCTACATCCCCGGATTTACATGTCATCCTTCAAGCAATTCAGATGTCCCGGGAGGTCCTTGTATCAAAAATTGTCGAGGCTGGTGTTGAGCTTGGCCTATTACTTCAAGATCTTAGATAAGTAACTGGCCGGGTGATGAAGGTGGAAGGACGTGTCTCTGACCTCAGGTCCAAAGTGGTATCTCTGAAGGAGAAAGTCCACACCTTGGAGACCAGGGCAGCAGAAGCGGAGAACCTCTCCCGATGTAGTGCTCTCAGCTTGGTGGGCTTCCTGGAGGGAGTCAAGTCGCCCATCTGATCATCTTCATGGAGACATGGCTTCAATCCTGGATTCCTGTGGACTCGTTAGCAGCCTGCTTTGTGGTTGAGAAGGCACACTGTGTACTAACCCCACAGCTACCTCCCAGAGCTCCTTCAATACCGCTGATTATTAAACTCCTCAACTTCGGCAACTGGGATGCTGATCTTAAAGAGGCCAGAACTTGTAATCAACTTCTCTACCTATCCACATGTATCATGATTTTTCTGGATTATACCAAGGCAACACAAGCCCAAAGGAAATCCTTCAACGCCATCAAACAAAAGGTTAGAGCGATGTCCATCCCCTATGCACTGCTCTTTGCTGCAAGACTGCGGGTTGTGCATAACACTCACTCTCAATTTTTTGATACCCCTGAGGCAGCTCGGAGTGGGCCACCGAACAACAATTGCTACATAAACATGGTCTCACACAGGGAGGCTCAGAAATCGCTCTCGGGCTAGTGCTTGTTGCCGATCTCAACATTGTCTCAAATCCAGAAACAAGAAAGGAGAGAGTGGTCTTCGGTGACCTTGGTGCCCGAACACGATGACTTTCAACCTGAATCCACAAATGGCTCCAAACTTACGACTTCACAAACTCTGAGTATGTCGTATGATGGGGCGGCCACAGCTGCCACAGACCTTGCTTTGGGGCCACCAATTGTGTAACTATCTCTGAACTTTGTCTACAGATTATACCCTTGACCCAAGGTTCCCTTTTTGAGTATCCTCTTATTGCACTGTTAGATTACAGGGAGGTAATTTTCAAATGCCCCAGTGTATGTGTTTGTTTGCTTCTTTTGAGTGTTTTGTGGGTGAAAGATGTTTCATGGCTAGATATGTTGGGTGGGGGGAATTGATTTTCTGGGTGTTATGTTTGTTTGTCTCTAGTTAATGTTGTTTTTGACAATAAAGGCATACTTCTCCAACCGTCCTATAACCTCCGTGACCCTACTGGTGTTACTCCCGCATTGAAATTGCCACCTGCTTAACCACACTCTTACTATGAAATTCGCCCTTGTCTCCTGGAATGTCAGTGGCTTAATGGACCGCATCAAAAGTACTAGTGTCCTCAAATTCCTCCAACATCTTTGCCTTGCAGTGGCTCTGTTGCAAGAAAGCCATCTTCATGATACTCACTGTTGCTTCATAGGTAGATACGGTTATAACTGAGTCTTTCACTCGGGCTTCACCAGGGGCTCTAGAGGTGTAGTGATACTCCTTCATAAATCCTTTCCCTTAGCAAACATTCAAACATTTCACGACCCATTGGGTAGATATGTGGGGGTGACGGGTACACTGAAGGGGAAACCATATGCTCTTTTTAGCATATACGTTCCTTCCCAAGTGCACAAGCACACATTTCATGACCTAACTGAAGTGACAGCAAGTCTCCCACACAGCGTTCTCCTCCTTGTGCTCACTGTAGTTACCTTACTTATTGGCTGACTTCTCTGGGCCTCTGTGACACCAGGAGAACCTGGAATCCATGATGCACTGCCTACTCACACACCTCAGTCTCTAATAGCACTATGTCTGATATAGATTATGTTTTCCTCCCCGCTGTTGACTTTTCATCCACAATGGGAGCTTCAGTCCTTCCCAGGTGCATATCAAACCATTCCCCGTAGCTCCTACAACTGGGGTCCACCATCCCCCACAGACCTCCTATATTGCACCTTAATGCAGGGATTCCTCACACATGAACATTTAATCTCACACTTAGATGACAAACCTCAATCCTACTTTAACATCAGTGACCTCACAGTTGAGATCCCTTTGGGGGCAGCAAGTGAACCATGATCCAAGGGGTGCACAAAGATATTTGGGACGCAAAGAGAGGGAGCAACAGTGTGACATGACTGATCTGGAGACACACATTCTAAATAATGAAACTGTGCTTGCCCTTTCTCCGACTGAAGTGCTTACTTGAATTAAATAAAACGGTGCTCTGTACCCTTTTTTCCCATGCAGTTCGCCAATGTTGGCACACGACTATCCAACAGGTGTATAAGCAAGGTGACAAGATTAGCATCCTACTATATAGTGACTAAACGCCTTGTATTACACTTTGTCCCAGTCGTGATGACTGGGTTGGTAGTCCTGTCCACTAAGGTGAACGACTTAGCAGCTACATTCGCTGCTTATTACAGAGATCTATATGCTTAACATCTGTGCACCCCAGTGGAGGAGACTCAGCTTCTGCTGGCAAAAATATCCCTTCCTACTCTTACTAAGGCTCAAAATACATCCCTGGATGAACCCATTATGGTCGGGGGAATCCAAGACGATACCCACGGCATGAAACCTGGGAAAACGTTTGGACGGACGGGTGGTGCTCGAACGAATAGGGTTTGGTGTCCAGTTCGGAGAATGATCTGCCTCTTTTACTCACACCCGACGGCTCAGGTCATCATTAACGGGGTGCTGTTAATTCATATCCCACTGAACGCGGTACCTGTCAGGCTGCTCCCCTCCTCTTTGCTCTTGCTATAGAGATACTGGCAAGATTGATTAGGTTTGATGCACAAAGGCGGGGTTGGAGATGGGCAGACGCTCCAGAGGACAGAATCATTTTAAACACAGACGATGTTCTCCTATATCTAGCGGATCCCAGCACCTCAGGCCTGAGTGCCCTGGAGCTCCTCCGGTTGTTTGAAGAGGGTTTGCTTGAATAAGGAGACATCCCTCTTGATCCCACTGCTGGGAGAGACTGCCTCAAGCACATGGTGGATAGGTATCCCCATGCGTCGCCTCAATTTAAAATATTTAGGGATCCACATCCCCATAAGGCCCAAACAGACCCATGTTCTAAACCTAGTGCCCCTCATGAAAAAAAAGAAAAAGCAGTCTTGCAGCCTGGCAAACTCTCCCTCTTAATCTATTAGGCAGGGTTGCCCTGATCAAAATGATGATGCTGCCCCCCTTTCTCTGTACCTTACAGAATGTTCCACATTATATCCCAGGTGCCTGGTTCCACAAGATGGCAGCGCTGATGCGCTCATTTCTTTGGACATTCCCCCAGAATTGCTCATGCTAAATGCTGCAGATTGGTTTATGATTGCGGGATTGCTGGATGGGGTGATGCATTTTCTTTATGGCTGGCCACTTCCCCATGCAATTCCGGAGGTTACCAGTGTCATCTTTTTGATATGGCGGAGTGCCCTTCCTTTTATGAGTTGAGAAGGCCGCCTGACAGGCCAGACCCCACTCTGCCATGATCGCTGGGTAGAACACCTATCAAGATTGGTAGGCTTCCACAAATGGGATCTGTTTGGGATCATGACACTTGCTGCCGACATTTATTCATTCACTGACCTTCAGTCCCAATTTTCACATTCACAATCACAATTCCACAAACACCTCCAGGTGTGACATGCCCTGAGTTGCTATGCCTCGCGATTCCGGAACCTTCCGGAATTTAACCCTCTTGAAGCAAAATGATTGATGGGGAGGACGGGGTGGGGTTGGAACTCCCAGCTATACCACACCCTGATGAATAATGCCCTGGAGACACTGAAGCAACTACGCCAGTCATGGGAGGATTAGATTGTAGAACTAGACTAGGTTGAATAGCATGAGGCATGCATTACTAGTCGCCTGGACTATGGTAACGCACTTCTGGGAGCAGCAAATGGCACCTTGATATCTAAACTCCAAGTAGTTCAGAATACTGCTGCATGGCTAATTTGCAACTTGCCCCGTCGTAATTCCATGGCACCCATTCTAATGGACCTTCACTGGCTGCCCATTAAGAAACACATTTTCTTTAAGATATGCTGCCTGACACAGAAAGCCTTAACTAGGGCTCTGCCTACCTATTTACATTCTAGGTTATGTCTGTATCATCCATGTCGAGCTTTGGTATCTTCCAAAGTGTCCTAACTAAAAATTCCTCGTATTTGTACGGCCAGATTTGGTGGTAGGTCTTTTTTTTTCTACTTGGCGCCATTTTATTGGAATAAGCTCCCCATGCCTATTAAAAAATGTAAAGATTGTGCAAGATTCAAAACGTTGCTAACAACCTGGCTGTTTACTGCTCTCTTTTGAAGCTCTGGGAACCTGTGTGCTAGTCTGCTGTGGCCGGCACAGAGATACTCCTTCGGGAGTGAGTTATGTCCAATAGCAATTGACCATAACATAACATAAGATTGGCCGCCGCAAACTTGCGATATCAGCTCACCTGCATCTGATACAATTGCATTATTGACACCACACCTACATGTCTCTTCAAAGCTTATGTGTAGCTGACTTCTTTCCCGGTTACACCTGTAAGTGTTGTAATGCTCCCATAGCTGATTTTTCCACATGAAATGGCAATGTCCGAAAATTGCTCAATATTGGTCTAGAATTTAGCACATACTGTTGGCGATCCTGCAAACCCCAGTTCAACTGTCTTCAAATTGCACTATTGGGTGTGACGGGGATATGGGTGGCCCTCGAGGAGATTGAGCCTTGGTGGGTATTGCAAATCTGGTGGCCAGAAGGGACATAACACAATCATGGAAAGGCCTGATCCTCCGAAGATGAATCAGTGGCGTGCTAGTATAGACTGGTGTGCCAGACAGGAGGAACCGATTTATAAGGCTCGTGAGTGCCCTAAGAAGTTTTCGAAAATTTATGGTACATGCTGGGAATTTTTTTGTTTTAACTGTTCAGTTGGAACACACATCAATTATGGCTGACTGGACTGGGGGAGTTGGGGGGAAGAGGTAGTGTACTAGAGATGGAAATTGTAATTAACCTTGGAAAACTGGTGTCCATGTGTTTTCTGCTGAATACCAGTATGCCTTCTTTGTATCTTTTCATGGCAAAATCAATAACATTTGAATATGAAAAAAAGAGGTACTCTATACCAGATTGGCAGCTCCACGTAAGGAAAGGTTCAGTACGACGCTAAAAGCAGCGGCAAAGCTAGCAAGCCAGTCCCAAAGAAGCATCGAGTATCCAGAAGAAGAAGGCTGCTTATCTCAGATGGAGGTGTTATCAATGGGAGGTTGCAAAGGCAACATCACTTAGCCATGGTGGAGCAGGCAAAGAAAATGGATACAAAAAAATGTAGCTCATCAGATAACCGTGTCGCAGCAGAAACAGTTCTGGCAGGTGATCTGCGGCCAGACACAGGTCCAGAAGCAAGAGTACTGTCATCTCTCGGAGAAGGAGCAGCTCGCTTGGAGTGAGATTACTGGCTAGACCATGACATTTAACATCTGTGTTTGTGATGAGCAGGATGTGATAGGATCCACTCAAGCAAGGCTGCATTACTGTCTTCCTCTGTTGTATGCAAGCATAAACTCACTTGCTGTCTGGAGGAAATGGCAGGCCTCAGTAGGGCACTCAGGTAAGGTTGCTTCCACCTAAGAACAGAAACTGTAAAGTAATTGTATACACTTTCTTCAATATTGTAAGAGTGCATCATTAGTCAATTCAAAATCCAACCTCACAGATTGGGGTATTTGAGGATAGATTTATAGATCAGCCCATGATTATTTCATACAGGCTCAATTTTGTCTTCTTGGAGGCTATCGATCTCAGGGACAATTATGCTAACACCAGAGTGTCCAACCATTTCAATTGTGCTTATAAGCATATCTTTGATATCTTGTTTTTGAGGGTACCACGGCTGCTTTCTGCTTGCTACTGGACTATAGGTGTTTTAAACAATGAGAATGTTAGTCTTTCCCTGAAGCTTTGAAAACTACTTGCTCCATTGTTGACACAAAGTGTCTTCCGTGGTCAATACTTATTCAGTACGGTACACAAACTGAGGATAAAGTCTCTCAGTAATCTCTTACCTACTTTAATGGCATCTGCATGGTCTCAGAGGCAGGCTTCCACCTATCCAGAGAGTGGAAGCGTGGGATCAATAAACATGCAATATCATAACAACTTTTAGCCTTCCAGTGCTTTATTTTTCTAAAATCACATGATTTAGTAGTGTACACTCCAGGTTACACTACAGTAAACAAAAGTTTGTTTGCCATTTGGGTAATCTTGTCTCTCTTTCCTTTCAGGAAGGTCGGTGGCATCCCTTCCATGTGATGTTCCTCGGCAGAAGAGAACAAGATCCCAAATAAGTGTAAGGTAACCAGAAAGTAGTGCTAATAATTAAAAACATTTTAGTAAAAATATTTTCTCTGTTTATTTTTTTCTAGTGATACTTTCTTTTGGGGTTTTCCATTCTTCTTTTGTTTTTTAGACAATATTGAAGATTTTAGGGAAGGGAAAAAATGACAACAAAAAAATCTCATCTCAATGGTGTCAAGCCTTTGTTTTATAACTGTTTAATGGTAATTTCAGGAGCCCAGCCAGGCGCTGTATCTGTTTATGCATATATCTGTCTATCTTTCCAGTCTTTATATTTGTTATCATTAACCAGATATATTGTGTCCAGCCAAGAGTTATGTATTTGCTCTAGACATCCTGCCCACTTCCCTTCTGGTCCCCAACAGCCACCTACCCTGGCCACAATCCTCTGTAGTGGGCTGGTCCGTGTTGGCCATCTTTGAAAACTTGTCTTTCTCCGCTCCGCCTCTTGCTTCCTCTGTTCCATCTGTTGGTCTTGCTATCTGGCCTGCAGCTGCTTCCTCCTTGTCCATCTAGACTGTCTGCACATCTCCTGGTCTCTCTCTTCTTTTTTCCTCCTCGCTCTGTCATTCCATCTTCTCCTTCTTCATTCTCCTATGTCGCATCTCCAGGGTCCCTCTTGTAACTCCTTCCTCCTGTGTAGAATGTTTCATTTTAGTGCTTCTTTTCTGTCGGTCTTTCCTCCATCCTTGTTTCTCTCAAGCTGTCTTCTTTCTCTATTCACCCCTGCCTGTGTTACCCTTGTTCCTTTTCTAGCTTTTCCCCTAGACCTGGGCCCTACTTCAGCTGCCATGATCTCCCTCCTACGGATAAGTAATTTCCTTTCCGTTCCACCACTTCACACATACACACAATAACTAGAACGTATAATGAGTTTGCACATTTTGGCATTGGGGGAGGTTGACTAGTGGGCATGCTTAATCACTTTTCTGACATTGTGTGCCGAGCAGATGGGACTGGACTATGATAATGCTGGGATATGGAAGAAAACAAGGAAGCATAGCAGTTGGAAGCGGCAGCATGAATCATGCCATCCCTACCAACATGGGCTGCTGTGTGGAAGGGCCTGGCAAGGTTTGGAAGTAGAAATATCGGTACAACCACACACCCAATGCTTTCTCTTCATACCTCCTCAGTGTCTCTTTTACATTGCTACTTCATTCCAAATGTTTTTCGTTTTTGGAGGCTTGCACCTTCAATTGAGACAAGTTTTTTAATGTTAGTATGGGAAACAAATCAGTTCTCATAACATGCATAGCAACATTAGCAGTCTTAGGGTCTGCAGCAATTTTAGCAGTTGAATCAGGTAGGGCATTGCTCTCTGAGACATTATCGCGAGGACCACTATACCACTACCACTCTCTCTGGTAATTGTAAAGCATTTAAAAGATTTTGGACATATTGCTCCTTCCTAATAGGGGTTCCTGCTGTGGTTAAGGTATCTCTTTGGATCCATATGAGCCCAAAATCATGCATCACTTCAAACATGTACTTTGAGTCCATAAAGTTACAATCATTTCTTTGGCTAGGATGCAGGGTCGAGTGACAGTAATAAACTTTGAAATCTGGGTTGATTTCTCAGTTATTAGAAGACATCTTGTCACAATTTGATATACAGTGCATACAGCATGAGCAGCAACTAGGACACCATCATTCTTGCTCACGCATGATGGATCAACAAAATACGTTAAGTCACAGTCAGTAAGTGGCATATGAACTGGATTAGATCAGAAGGTGGTCTGGCAACATAGGCAGTGACGAGGATGCAAATGTGGGCCTCCGCAACCTCCTTAGGAACAGTATTTTATATTGAGGCAATCAGGCTGTAGGGAGGTGCTGAGTTTTTGTAGTGAGGAGGAGCACAACCACAGTATAAGGCATCTTTTGTTGTTGCTGCTTTCTCCTCTTCTGATTTGATGAAACCTTGATCTAACGTATACAGACCTCAAGAAATCTACTCACCCACATTGCTTTGGCAAGTCAGATTTTACCAGGTCAAGCGATTTTAGGGCCTACTGACCCATCCTAGCGAGAGACCGCCCACTGGCAAAGAACAGGTGTTCTGTTCACTCAGAAACTGAATGGGCAATTAAGGTGCCTTTAAATCTTGTTTTTATCTTGTCACATTTCCTCCGCGTTCATAGACCGAGATCAAATGTCAGCTTATGTCTTTCTACAGTTTGCTGCTTATTTTATCCTGGAGGTTTGAGTTTACTTTTCTTTCTCTGACTGCAAAGTTTGTAAAGTGAATGGCCTAACAACTGTGCTGTACAAAGACTGAAATGAAAGGCTTTAGGATGTATAGTTTTTTTCCTAACACTCAACATTTGAATAGCTTGTAAATGAACTGTACAAACATTTCATAATATATTCCACTAGTTACAAAAGCACATTTTTGTAACTCTGTCATGAAAACAAAGATTTTAATGGGATGAAAGAAATCAAAATACTTTACTTGGTGATGTGCAAATGATAAATATTTTTGCTGAAATTCAATTTCCACAGATTGTCTATACGCTATATAGTTTTAGCAGTAAAACTGCATGTTATTTGGAACGTTTGTGGTAATTTCAATAGAAAATGTGCAGTTTGTGAATGACAGTACACATCATGCTTTAGTAATTTATTTATTACAGGTGAATTTTTAAACATGAACTGAGAAACATTTCTGCCCCCACCCTGATGACAATGCTATTAGTGACCTTAGCAGCACGTCAGGGGTGATGTGTTCCCAGTAAGTGGGCTAGCTTTTTATTACACATGGAGTAAAAGTTCAGACTATTAATTCAAACGAAGGAATTTTTTGTACAGCAGAAATGCTCAAAGGTGTTCTTATATGTGACAACGAAGAAAAAGACAGCTCTGTAAAATGAAATATTTGACTAGGATCACATAATTTGAGACTATTTTATGGGTCAAGTACATTACAGTTCGGTCAAGAAGATTATTCAAGTTATTAGACCTGAAAGTCTGGTAAAATATATATGGTTTTTCAAGGCCGGATATATATAAAATATTTACATTGCTGATTTGCCATATTATCTTTATTGTGTTGACTTTTAATCCAACTGATTCAGACTAGTAAGGGTTTTTAATGCGTTCTATTTGTTGTGACCTTGAAGAACTGTAAATAACTATATCATCAGTGTATGTCACAGCATTTGGCTGGTGTGGTTTGAGTAATGAATTGATCATGCATTGGAAGGTGGCTGGAGCCCACTAGAGGTTAAAAGGTAATACAGTGAAATGATATTGCCCTCTCTAGACATCTAGAAAGCCGTTTTCCCTTTTTGTTTAGGATTTAAGAGAATCTGCTGTATACTTTACATAAATGAAGGGTGGTGTACGAGGATGGCTGATTTATGACACCAGACTGCGTGGTTGTGGTTTAGGTAGGCTGTCTTTATTGGTCTTTACACAGTATATATGGTATGGATAGAGGATAGTTGTTGTGACTTGGAAGGTTGTGATGACGTCCCTCTTCTGGACACTATCTCGTCTTCTTCTTTCTTTATTCCAGGACCTCGCGGGAAGCGTGGGGAAACAGAAGAGAATAGACATGGTAAGTGTGGGTTTGGGTCTGGATTTCTTTATCTTCTCTTTTCCTTTCCTCTCTGGTTTCTTTTCCCTGTCTTTTCTTTTCACTCTCTTATTTCCCTCCCTGGTTCTCCCTCGTTCTTTCTTCTTCCACTCTCCTTGTTGGCTTCTTTCCTATCTTCCACTCTCCTTGCTGGCTTCTTTCCTATCTTCCCCTCTTCTCGTACCTTTCCTTTCGTTGCTCCTTGTTTGTGTCTGCAATATCTCACATGCACTGGTTTTCCCGGCTGTCTTGGTCCTTTTTTTCTTCTTACTTAGACCTATTCTGTCGTTTTGGTATCTTGTCTTTCCCTGTCTTCTTCCATGTGACTGTTTAGACTTGGTTCTTTCTTTGTGCTTATTTCTCTCTCTCTCTTTTTTCTGTTAGTGCTCCCCGTGTAGTGCCCGTTTCCCTTCCCCACTCTTCTTCACCTCCCGCCTCCCGTTCCTTTCTTCCCCGACCCGCACCTCCGTACCTGGAGTGGCCACGCTTCTCCTGAAGCATGGCGGCTCAATCATAGGCTCCCCGGGGCCAGCGGTCTTCGTTTTCACAACGGGACTCCTCTGCTCCAAATCCCAGCGTAGTTCCGCTCGTCCAGAAAACGGGTTCCGTGTCTCCTCGGTCAGCGTCCTCTTGATCCGTCCGTTCCTTGTCGTTTGTTAGCTCCGGTGTACTCCAGCTCTAACTCCCGGCTTTTTTTTCGGGAAAGGGAGGAAGCCTCGTTTTAACCACTGTCAGGTCCCGCCGTGGCGGCAGAGGACCAATGAGAGTGCCGTCCTCCCGGGTAGCTTCCGTGGTGAAAGTGGCAGTGTCAGAACAAGCTCGAGAAGGGTGTGGGTCGGATCGGAGCGACCCATCACAAACACTCCCCCTAGAGAGCGTCTGTCGATGACGCTCAGTAGCAGGATACCGTGAGAGAAAGTCAGCATTCACCATGAGACGGCCCGGAGAGTGGAGCACCTGAAAAGAAAAAGGTTGTAGAGAAAGAAACCATCTCAGGATTCTGGGGTTGGCGAGCCAGGTGAGAGGAGCATGATCTGTCAAGAGGGTGAATGGACGGCCACTGAGATAATAACGGAGGGACTCAATAGCCCACTTAATGGCCAGGCACTCCTTTTCAATGGTGGGATAGTGTTGTTCTCGCGGGAGAAGCTTCCTACTAATGTATAAGATGGGGTGAACAGAACCATCGGATTGAGGTTGAGACAACACAGCCCCTAGCCCAACACCGGAAGCGTCAGTTTGTAAATAAAATGGGCTACTGAAGTCAGGGCAACACAACAGAGGGTCAGTAGACAGTGCATTCCTGAGCCTGAGGAAACTGTGCATGCTAGCCTCGGATAAAGATGAAAAGTTTTTAGGGATCCCATTTTTCAATAAGTTAGTAAGGGGCTACGCTAAGGTGGAAAACCCGGGTATAAATCGCCTGTAGTACCCGATGAGACCGAGGAAGGCACGTACTTCTTTTTTTGACATCGGTACTGGGATCTGTTGAATTGCTTCCACCTTTTCTATTTGTGGGCGGACGCGCCCCTGTCCTAGGACGTAACCTAAATACCTTATAGAGGTAAATCCCAGTTTACACTTTTCTGGATTGGCAGTTAAGTGTGCTTCCCATAAGGCCTGTAACACTGCTGTCAAGTGTTGGAGGTGGTCAGACCACGAGTCACTAAATATCACGATGTCATCTAAGTATGCTGCTGCATACAAATGATGGGGACGTAAGACCATATCCATTAACCTTTGAAAAGTGGCAGGGGCCCCATGCAACCCCAAAGGATGGACAGTAAATTGATATAACCCAGAAGGTGCCGCAAAGGCGTTTTTTTCTCGGTCTGTTTCTTTTAAAGGGATCTGCCAGTACCCTTTTGTTAGGTCTAGGGTAGACATGAACTTGGCGTGCCCTATTTTCTCCAATAGTTCGTCAATACGAGGCATGGGATATGCGTCGAAGTAAGTAAGCTCATTGACCCTCCTGAAGTCTACATAAAAGCGAGTAGTCCCATCCGGCTTGGGTACCAACACCACAGGAGAACACCAGGGACTACTGGACGGTTCTATAATGCCTGTCTGTAACATGTTTTGGACTTGTTGTTCCATCACGGTTTTCTTGGCCTCAGGAATTCTGTAGGGTCTTTGTCTTGCTATTGCCTCACTCTTAGTTCGGATACTGTGTTCGGTTAATGTAGTGTGACCGGGCTGTCGAGAAAAAAAACGTCTGCATAGGATTTTATTGTCTGAGAGAGAGAGGTTTTATACGACTCAACCAGGGAGGTATTGATCAGAGGTTTGCTGTAGGAAAATGAGGGATATGGTATGTCTTCTCTATGATCTGTTGTGATATGTTGAATTTTGTATATACCATCAGTCTCCTGACATTTTTTTAACTGATTTATGTGATAAATCTGTTCATTCTGGGGCCTATGGGAAAGAGCCAACCTATACGTTGTGGGGTTGATTCGTTCTAATACTTCGTATGGTCCTTGCCATCGGGCTAACAATTTATTCTCACTACTGGGGAGAAGGATCAGAGCCTTGTCCCCGACATTAAGAGTACGAAGCACAGTTCTAGTATCGTAACTCTTCTTCTGTTTGTCTTGGGCTTCATGGAGGTTATTGTGTGCCCTATCCCAAACGGACTGCAGATTTTCTCTCAACTCTTTAGTATACGTCAGGAGGTCCTTAGTTTCCTCGTCTGTCTCTTCCCACTGTTCAACTAACATGTCTAAGAGGGTTCGAGGGGTTCGACCAAATAATAGTTCGTAAGGACTATGCCCAAGGGAGGGTTGTGTGTGGGTACGTATTGCGTAAAGTACAAGTGGTAGTTTCTTTTCCCAATCCCTTCCGTCCTCTGCAATGCTTTTCCTAAGTAAGGATTTAATAGTCTGATTATATCGTTCCACTAGACCGTCAGTTTGGGGGTGGTACACTGAGGTCCTGATTTGTTTTATTCCTAAGGTTTTGCTGACCTCTCCCATAAGTCGGGACATGAAGGGGGTACCTTGATCAGTCAGGATTTCTTTAGGGAAACCGACCCTTGAAAAAAACTCAATCATTCCTTGCGCTACTACCTTTGTGTGCATACTGGGGAGAGGAATTGCCTCGGGATACCGAGTGGCATAGTCTACCAACACCAGTACATATTGTCTCCCCCTGGTGGACGGAGTGAGGGGACCGATAAGATCCATTCCCACCCGAGAAAAAGGGGTTTCTATGACCGGAGGGGCTGTAACGGGGCAAGGGGTTGTGTGACCGGATTATAGAGTTGGCATTTCTGACAAGCTTGGCAGAACCTACGTATATCCCCATATATACCAGGCCAATAGAAACGCTGGAGTACCGCCTCCTCAGTCTTGTCTCTTCCGAGATGCCCTTCCCCTTTGTCACCATGTGCTAACTGCAGAACCTGGGCTCGGTAACTACCAGGGACTAACAGTTGTCTCCGTTGGTTCTCTCCTGACTGGGGTATCCTATATAACAGATTATTATGGATATGAAATGTGGGTCCTGCCCCTACTTCCTCTGTACTAAGTGCCTTTGCCCATGCATTCTTTAATGAGGGGTCCTCTCTCTGTTTTTGTCTAAAATCACCCGCCAAGGTATATACCTTTCCAGTGACTCAAGGCGTGTCAATGTTTCCACGGCTCTCCACCCAATGTTGTTGTCTCTGGACTCTTTTCTGTTGTTTGCTTAAGTGGGGTTTGACAGGTCGGGTTTCAGCTACCTCAGTATCATATGGTACTTCTTCCCACCATTTTTTCATCATGTGTTCCTCCCCTGCTTTACTTAACAACCGTGGAAAGGCCGTATAATCTGTCCCGATGATAATATCTTCTTCGAGATGTGGCAACACCCCCACCTTGAGGGGTTCCTCCTCACCCCTCCACTGAAACCTAATCATAGCTACTGGATAATAGGATTAATCCCCATGGACACAGGCGATTAATACATGGGCCTGGGGCACGGCTTGCCTAGGCCCCACCAAGTCTTGTCTTATCACGCTCTGACTGCAGCCTGAGTCAACCAGGGCAACTTTCTCCTGTCCGTTCAGAAGAATGGGGAGCGTATATGTAGGTTTTGTCTCACCTGCCCAGAATGCCCTTCCTTTGGTGACACCAATTTCCATCGGTTCTTCCATGTCTTTCTTTTTAGGACAAAACCGTGCGATGTGACCCCATTCTGAACAATTATAAAACTAAGGGCCATTTGAGGGATATGAGGCTTGAGTCGGATGGGGTATACGTACTCGTTCAGGTTCATGTGAACTCGGAGGTCGGGGAAGCACTACTTTCCCTATACTGGGACGCACAGAGGATGGTACTGGGTTTCTATTAGGATTGGCTCTAAATTCCGGGCTCCTGTGAAAGGCACAGGCTAAGTCAATGGCAGTTTTGTTGCTCAACCTGGTGTGTTGGCGAACCCAGTTCCTTGTGGACGGAGGTAGGGCATCCAGGAATTGTTCCAGTACTATGACATCGAACATCTCTTCCCGAGTCTTTTCCGTGGGCCGCAACCACCGCCCAGCAGCGTGTTGAACCCTGTAATATAGGGCACGTGGGTTTTCCTGTACCATCCATTTCATGTGTCGGAATTTGTTCCGATAACTTTCGCTGTCCAGCCCTATTCTTTCTAGGATGGTCTTTTTGATCTCCTTATACGGCAGTGTGCCAATAGGATTTATGGATTGATATGTTGCTTGTAACTGTCCGGTTAATAGTGGGGCAATATACTGACCCCATTTATCTTCAGGCCAACTGGCCAAGCTGGCCACCCTCTTGAAGTTCAGAAAGAAGGAGTCAGGGTCCTCCTGGTCTTGATATTTTTGGAGCACACTGCTGGGTACATTCAGATGTACCTTTGTGTGAGCAATGGTTTCCGTTAACTTACTCAGGGCAGTTTCGTGGACCAGTTGATTGTTGGCCATAATTGTGGCCTGACTTTTAAGGGCTGTTTGTAAAGCCTCTCTTTCCTCCTTAGCGTCCTTCATTTGTTGCTCCCACATCAACTGGAGATGGCGTTGTCCTTCCGCGAGTTGAGCAATTACATCCGCCATGGTGGGTTTTTCCTCCATCTTCTTTATAGGTCAACCGGTTCAAAATCCCACTTCTGACACCACTTTGTACGAGGATGGCTGATTTATGACACCAGACTGCGTGGTTGTGGTTTAGGTAGGCTGTCTTTATTGGTCTTTACACAGTATATATGGTATGGATACAGGATAGTTGTTGTGACTTGGAAGGTTGTGATGACGTCCCTCTTCTGGACACTATCTCGTCTTCTTCTTTCTTTATTCCAGGACCTCGCGGGAAGCGTGGGGAAACAGAAGAGAATAGACACTGTAAGTGTAGGTTTGGGTCTGGATTTCTTTATCTTCTCTTTTCCTTTCCTCTCTGGTTTCTTTTCCCTGTCTTTTCTTTTCACTCTCTTATTTCCCTCCCTGGTTCCGCCTCGTTCTCTCTTCTTCCACTCTCCTTGCTGGCTTCTTTCCTATCTTCCCCTCTTCTCGTACCTTTCCTTTCGTCTCTCCTTGTTTGTGTCTGCAATATCTCATGTGCACTGGTTTTCCCGGCTGTCTTGGTCCTTTTTTTTCTTCTTACTTAGACCTATTCTGTCGTTTTGGTATCTTGTCTTTCCCTGTCTTCTTCCATGTGACTGTTTAGACTTGGTTCTTTCTTTGTGCTTATTTCTCTCTCTCTCTTTTTTCTGTTAGTGCTCCCTGTGTAGTGCCCGTTTCCCTTCCCCACTCCTCTTCAGCTCCCGCCTCCCGCTCCTTTCTTCCCCGACCCGCACCTCCGTACCTGGAGTGGCCACGCTTCTCCTGAAGCGTGGCGGCTCAATCATAGGCTCCCCGGGGCCAGCGGTCTTCGTTTTCACAACGGGACTCCTCCGCTCCAAATTCCAGCGTAGTTCCGCTCGTCCAGAAAAGAGGTTCCGTGTCTCCTCGGTCTGCGTCCTCTTGATCCGTCCATTCCTTGTCGTTTGTTAGCTCCGGTGTACTCCAGCTCCAACTCACGGCTTTTTTTTCGGGAAAAGGCGGAAGCCTCGTTTTAACCACAGTCCGGTCCCGCCGTGGCGGCAGATGACCAATGAGATTGCCGTCCTTCCGGGTAGCTTCTGTGGTGAAAGTGGCAGTGTCAGAACAAGCTTGAGAAGGGAGTGGGTTGGATCGGAGCAACCCATCACAGGTGGTAATATACTTGGACTGTATGAGTCGTTCAATTATTTTATCAATACAGGGAAGAGGATAGATGTCAAATTTAGAAAGTTAGAAGTACCGCAGGTGAGTTCCAGTCTTTATTGGAGGGTCGCCTTCTTCAGCAGCGTCTCTCCTGGCTTCAGGTATCTTCCAAAATCTATGTCTAACAATGTTACCTGCCTCCTTGCCTATGAAATGATGAATGACATGTGAATCCTGGGGTTAGGGAAAATATATTGGGGAGCTTTTCTAATACCCATCAGTTTGGTTCCTTCTTTCTGTCCCAAATGTTCATCTATATCTAGGAATTCTTTTTGGAACGCATGAAGATTGACGGTGTTTATCTCTGTTGGTACTGGTCCTGCACATTTTTTGCAAGTTTACGTGATAAAGCTAAGCCTCTTTTGTCTTGTCAGTTAACTCTATTTGATAGATTCCCAGATTTACTCTGTTTAGATCATTATTAGGACTTTGCTAATGTCTCAGCATTTTAATTTCTGAGGTGGGAAATAGTAGCGATACTCCATGTAGTGAAATTCTCTCTTTTTGGTCTTTCTGACGTAATTCTGTTCCTTTAGGCTCTTTTCTACGTTGCTTTTTCTAATTTCCCGTCATTTTCCTAAAGTGGCCCTAAAGTGGCTAATATATTTCAGCATAGTCTTCCCGGTATCTGGTTTGTTCTCCTATACCTCTACCCATGTATGGTTACGTTTCAGGATTCACCCAAGGACTTCAAAAGGGGAGAACCTGTGGTTTTCTGTTCCCGGCATTTTATTGCAAACATCGCTATTGGGAGCATTTTAGCCCAATCTCTTTTTTCCAGCCATAACAGTATGGTGAATTTGAGGGTTAAAGTCTACCGCTCTACCAAACCATCTGACTACCCATTGACAGGTCCCAAGCCCAGCTGCGGAAGGAGGAGGGTTACGCGTGGGGCTAAGTACATTACCATGTCAGAGAACCCTAGCTATAGAAAGTCAGCCAAAAGACATCCCAGCATTGGGGAGAGAGGAAACTTCTTCACAGAGAGCTATGATGCCTTGTGGGTAAAAGCCAGAAATCCATGGAAGCAACAAAGCTGATCCACCTGCTTTCGACCAAGGCCATCATCACCGGACATGGAACATGAGGACCATGTACGAGACAAGCAGGACAGCCCAAGTGGCAGCAGAGGTATAGAAATACAACCTTGCACTGTTTGTCATTAGCAAGACCAGATGGACAGAGTCAGGACAGAAAAGAGGAATGCTGCTGTATTGTGGGCATGAGGATGAGAATACCTCACACACTCAGTGTAGGAAAGTGCCCTTTTTGTATGGTTACCCCCCCCACTTTTTGCCTCAGTGTTAGCGGTTATGACACTGAAAGTGCACTGGTGCCTGCTAACCAGGCCCCAGTGCTCTCTCCCTAAGTATGATGAATGTGAATTGGTATCACCAACTGGCAAAGACTATAATCCCCTTATAAGTACCTGGTAAATTGTACCAGGGAATGGGAGTTAAGGGGTCACCAGGGCCTGAAGCACTACTTGTGCCACCCTGGGTGACCCTAATAAACATAGGAGTGCAGGCCTGCCATTGCAGACTCCAGGAACAATGCAAATTACACCAATGTGCCAACCGACTTTGCCCTCACCATGTGTGGCAAGGTCAAAGCACTACTTTTAATATATGTCAGTCACCCCTAAGGTAGGCCTTCTAAGCCCAGGAGGCAGGGTGCGTTATATTAAAGGTGTGGACATATAAGTGCAAGCTTATATGTTCCCTATAGTAGTCTCTTTACATTAAGGGCTACTATAAGTGGTCAGTGGCCATAGGCTAACATGGACTGGCACCTGAGCATCCCAACGTCTCCAACTCCAACATTATGGTGACTCTGAAGTTTGTCATGTTTGGTATCAAATGATTTGTTTATTCCACTGACTTGATTCCAAAGTCAGGTTCAATGTGACATGCACCCAGGTGGCTACCTTAGAGGTTGCCTATTTGGGTGCCCCAGCTTTTCCTGTGCCCCAGCTGACAGCCTATAGCTGCTGCTGTAGTGATATCCGTCTTCGACCAAGTTGGTTCCCCCTGTTTTTAGCTTTTTGTAATGCACATTTTACATGTTGCACATTTTAACTACATTGCATTTTAGCAGGACTTTTTTTTTGTACAAGCATGCACAATATTATTCGGAGAAGGCAGGGTACATGACGTTTGTTTCTAGTTACCTTTTATAACACGTAATCAGAAACTCTCTGTCCAAGGCTACTTACAGAACGAGATATTCTGGGTGCCATTTTGCCAGTTCAGGCAACAGCTTCTAATACCAAGACAAAGCATCACATCAGAGCTGCATCTTCTAACACAGTGCAGTTTTATCATAAATGCAGTGCGCTGAGCGGAAGGGTCAGAGGGGCATTACAGCCAGGACCATCGTAGACTGCTATGCTTGACAATGCAGCTTTGCTGGCACTGATCCACCAGCCCCTTAACGAGGATTGCCATTCACCACACAGAATAATTTTTGGCAACACTATAAAGAAAATCAATGCACATTCCCATAGTATTCCTGAATGTAATAGTGATTAAAGGTGCTCACACACTAAAGCACATTGTTGCCATAATGTGCATCCCGGAATTGCCAAAACAGAAGACCAGTTACATAGACAAAAAAAAGAAAATAGCGGAGCACACAAGTTATTCTTAATATAGAAATATGAGAAGCCAATTATGGCTAATGAAAGATGATAGGAGGTACAAATTGTTCCTAAAAAAATGTTCTTACATAAGCAACAATGGTGTAAGTTCTCTTATAGACATATACATATTAATTCCTTTACAGATAAACAATGTTTTTTATTAAAGAAAACACATATCGTGAAATACACATCAAAACACAATTAATACAATTAAAACGCACTAACATCTAACTGTCAAAAAGAACGTTAAGTATTCTTATTGAAATAATCAAATCTTTTAGTATGTGGGCCTAGAAGGTGTACGTTGAACTCGCATGTAGCATCAGCCGACACGTGTTTCGTCCAAAATTGGACTTCTTCAAGGCTTAATCATTCATAAGTTCTCGGGTCCCAAGTCGATATCCAAAACTCTTGATATGAATAGCAACTGCGCCCATTAGTTATGATGGGTCCCGAAAAATAATTTTCTTGTTGAAAATTCTACTTCGACTGTCAAATTCTCAGCTAGTCCCAGAAGAAGAGAGTATTTATATGTATCTCATAGGTAGAGGAGAACGTCACATAGGACTATTCTTATATCTGTATGTTGTCATCTCGAGCGTCGTGAATCCGCGTCATGCTAACTCCATCCAAAACCATCTCACCACACAGGCAGACTCCTGACACCAGTCTCAGGTATGAGGCTAAGGCTAATCCCTTGGATTGAGCATGCAGAAGGGTACACCCAAATATGTTCTCTTTAGGGTATTAGGGCCAGGTAGGAATCGCTAGACTTTCTAGAACCAGCTAACCATGGTGGGAATGTTCCTTGTTTTCTGTCAAGTTATCGCAGCTCATTCTCTCTATAAAGGTATTGAAAACTCATTACGTATGTTCTTTGTGTTTTCGCATGGGCATGCATGAGTAATACAACAAAAGGGTCACATCTGCTTCCACGGCTGCCCAGGGAAGTCAGATTATCATGTTTCAGGTTGCTACAAATCACCTTCTCCCTGTAAGATTAGGGGGTTCAGGTGAGGCGCTGCACTCTAGCCAGAAACCGGGCAGACAGTTTCTGATGGTATGGAATGACTCAGTCACCCATATTCTTATGTTCTGCCGTCCCAAAATGTACATTCGTGTTTCATAAATGGAACCACACTACACTACTGCCAAGACAGGAATCTGCCTCCCTGGAAGGTGTGAACACTCCCGGGAGTCAGGTAACAAAAGGTCTGCATGGGCGAGAGTTGTCATCTCCCTCCCTGACAGGATAGCTACGGAAGTGGGTCATCAAATTGGTGAGCTTCAAAGCGCACACCACCTCTGATATGAAAACAGGCTGGCTCCCAAAGGTAGACAAAGCCATCTCCCTGCCCCCAGGCACATTTGCACCCAGGCAGGTGGGAACTTTATGTAATTCAGAGGCATACACCCCCAGAAGGCAATCCAAACCCCTATGGTGGGCTACCTGGACTGTACAGCCGAGGATGGGTTCTGCCATTTTGAAAAGTGGCATAATAGAGGGTTCTGAGTAGAAAAGGTGGCAGATACCATTGGATCTAAGTAGAAAAGGTGACACACACTATTGGATGTGGTCATCTCAAGGCGGGATTAGCCACTTGGGATAGTAGCCCATTTGCCACTTGCTCCCACGTCCCTGATGCCCTCAAATGTAGGATTTAAGGGGCACACCTGGCACCAAAACCTCAGATCTGACTCGACTTGCAACCAAGGACAAAAAAGAGAGCCAAGTCTGCAACTTCAGAACATGCACAAAGCAAAGAATGCTATACTCTGCACTTGTGCAACCATCCTGCAACTGCACGACTGCGACTCATCCTGGACTAGAGACCAATTCCAAAGGCAAGAGGAACTTCTCTGAGCAGCAAAGGCAATTCCAGAACTCCCTTTGACTAGAGGTTCTAGTCCCCTAGAGCTAGCAGGTAAAAGCAAGCTCCCAGAACCAAAGCATCACTGTCCACCTGGCCCACCGAGGGAATCGCTCAAAGCTAAATGGTATAGGGCATTGTGGGAGGTGTAGTTCTGACCACCAGCAAGTTTCAGGTGGCTACTGTTTTCCCCTGGACTCCAGGATGTCAAGGTAACCATGCACTGTGTTTCCCACTGCCAAGGCTTTTTGGTGGCCAGCCTAGCTATTACTACCTTTCTTTGATTCTCCCTCTCAGGAGTACCCAGCAGCACCTTCATCTATCCACATCAGTGGCTCCATTGTCAAATTTTTTCATCCATTTCCTCTCCAGCACTGTCTTTTGGTAAAACTAGCGTCCACAGCTCCCAGATTCAGCACTAAGGATAGCCAGGACCATTCTGCACCGGATGAGCCAGGTAAAGTTGTATTGCTTGGTGAACCTTGGTCCAGGGACCCACACCATCCTAACACCCAGTGGGTTCCCCTCAACTTGACCTGCAAGTGTTACTAGTGTGTTTTTCCCAGTGTCCGCGGCTCCTATTTCAGCACCAAGGATATCCAGGACAACTCTGCACGCGGGCCGTACGAGCCAGGTAAAATTGTACTGACTACTTGCCTGGTCCTGGAGCCCGCATCACCTTAACCCCCAGTGGTTTCCACTGGATTCGACCTTCAAGTGACCGTTTGTCATTAGCATGTTTTCCCCATTGACCACAATGTAAAAGTTTGACCGTAGTAAATTATGGTCAATCCAATGGTGTTTATTTTGGTGTCTAAATTTAGATAAAATCTGCTCTATTTTTATAACTGGTGTCAGATTTCTTTTGCGTCATGTCATTTACTTATCATCCATGTTAGCACTCTGAAATGCTTAACACATGTTTCTCTAGTAAAGCATGACTGCTCTGTGCCACACTACCAGCTGGGGATTTATTACTGTGAATCCAAAGGACCCAGTTTGGGGTATTGTGACAGTATTGCAAAGAGAAACATAACCAGCCTCACTGCATAACACTCCACTTTTCTACACTCAGGGAGTAGCACTGATGCTAATGTCAACAGTCAACATAGCGCTGATTAGATGGGAAATCAATGGTCCCAGAATCATCACGCAACCTTTCCGCACAAAGAAAAAGAGGATCAACAGGAACGTTATCCAGTGCTATGCACCAACAAATGACAACAAAGAAGAGGAAAAATAACAGTTTTGCAACAGACTCCAGTCCACCCTAGAGAAATGCTTTGAGAGAGATATCACCGTACTGATGAGGAACTTCAATGCTATGATTGGAAGCGACAAAACGGGGTACAAAGTCATTGAAAATCGTTGCGTTAGTGCCATGAATGAGAATGGTGAAAGGCTTGCAGATCTCTGTGCCCTGAACAGCCTGGTGATAGGTGGTCGTGTAGCTGCACACAAAAGAAATACACAAGGCAACGTGTGTGAGCAGAAAAAGTGAAAGCTCAAGGCGAATACACCAAAACTAACAAGGAAGGAAAGAGAAGCTTAAGAGTAGACAAGCAAAGAATCATCAGTGGTCTTGCCACAGAAGCTCAGAAAGCAGCAAGCCATGGAAATTTGAAAGAACTCTACGACACAACAAGGAAACTCTCCAACAGATGTAGCAAGCCAAAAAGACCTGTTAAAGACAAAGCTGGGAAGACAATCATGGGTAATGGAGGCCAACAATGAAAATGGATGGAGCACTTTGAAGAACTGCTAAACCAGCCTGTGCCGCAGTCTCCACCAGACATACAGCCAGCTGATAAGGGCTTGCCATTCAACTGCAGCAGACCAATGTTTGATGGCTCAGAAGTTTGATGGCTTACGGTATAAAGAAATATACTGCAAGCAAACAAACATCTGAGGAATGGGAAGGCAGCAGGAACTGACAACATTCTTGCCAATGCACTGTAGGCAGACATTGAAACATCAGTAGACATGCTGTACCCCATGTTAGAAGGATCTGGGAAGAGGAAAGGGTGCCATCAGACCTGAAGGAGGGATATCTCATCAAGGTCCCAAAAAAGGTGACATAAGTAACTGCGCAAACTACAGAGGGCTAACTCTTCTATCAACCCTAGGCAAGGTGTTCAACAGAGTCATCCTGAACAAAATGAAGAAACAAGTTAACACTCAATTGCGAGACCAACAAGCTGGCCTCTGCAAAGATAGATCCTGCACAGACCAGATTGCAAAACTGTGCATCATCATTGAGCAGTCAGTGTAGTGGAACTCTCCCCTGTATGATAACTTCATCAACTATGATAAGGCATTCAATAGCATGGACAGAGAGAACCTTTCAAAACTCCTCCCCCACCACTGGGTGCCAGATAAACTTAAAGAGTCATCAGGAGCTCTTACGAGGAAATGACAAGCAAGATAGTTCATGGAGGTCAATTCACGGAAGCCTTCCATGTGAGGACCGGAGTCTACCAGGATTGTTTGCTCTTGCCTTTTCTCCTCCTGTTAGCCATAGACTGGATCGTGAGGATATCTACAGCAAGGAGAAGAAATATGATCCAATAGACACCTTGGACGCAGATTGAGGACCTTGAATTTGCAGAAGAACTGGCCCTATTCTCCAATGCCCATTTGCATATGCAAGAGAAGACCAACAACGTGGCAGCCACATCAGCACTACTTGGTCTCAGCATTCATAAGGGAAAAAACAAGATTCTAAAGACTAACATGGCCAGAAGTAACTCTGGCAGGCGATGCACAGGAAGAGGTTGAGGAATTCACCTACCCGGGCAGTGTAATAGACAAGCAGGGTGGCACAGACACCAGCGTCAAAGCAAGAATCGGCAAAGCAAGGGCTGCCTTCATTCAGCGAAACATGTTCTGGAGATTCAAGGACCTAACGCTGCAGACCAAGATCAGGCTTTTGAACACCAACATAAAATCAGTCCTTATGTATGGAGCAGAAGCTTGGAGGACAACAGTGACCTCCAGCAAAAGAGTCCAGACCTTCATCAACACCTGTCTGAAGAAAATCCTCAGAATCCGCTGGCCAAACACCATCAGCAACATTGACCTATAACAGCAGACTTTCCAACTCCCTGCTCATGGAGAAATCCTGAAACAATGCTGGGACTGGATAGGTCACACCCTCCTCAAGCTTGCATCAAATATCACCAGGCAAGCCCTGACCTGGAACCTTCAAGGTAGAAGGAAAAGAGAAAGGCCAAGAAACATTTTGCACTGAGGCCTTGAGGCTGACTGCAAGGAGATGGGTCACAGCTAGAGTCAGATTGAAAGAAAAGCCCAGGAAGCAGAACAAATGATTTCCTTTGGGAGAGGGATATAACACTCCCTGCCCAAGCCACTGGTGTGCTTTGAAGGGCACATTTGGTGCCCTCCATGCATAAACCAGTCCACACCGGTTCAGGGACCCCCAGTCCTTGCTCTGGCGCAAAACTGGACAAAGGAAAGCGGAGTGACCATTCCCCTGTCCATCACCACCCCATGGGTGGTGCTTAAAGCTCCTCCATAGGGTCCCTGGGTTCTGCCATCTTGTTTCCAAGGTTGGCAGGGAACATTGGGAGCATGTGAGTGGCCAGGCCAGGCAGGTGACGTCAGAGCCCCCTCCTGATAGGTGCTTACCTGGCTAGGTGACCAATCCCCCTTTCAGGGCTATTTAGGGGCCGTCTCTTGGGTGGGTCCTCAAATTCAGTTTGCAAGACTCCAGCAGGATTCCTCTGCAACCTCCATGTCGACTTCTGTCCACTGGAACTGCGACTGGACCCTCCAGGAACTGACAATACTGCAATCATCAAAGAAGACTCTTCTGCAACTTTGTTTACACGACTCCTGCCAGCTTTGCAACATTTCCCGGCTGTGCATTCTCAGAAGACAGCAACTCTTCAGCCTGCACAATAAGAAGAAGGAATCTCCCTTATAGTGAAGGAGACACTTTCCTGCAACTGCAGGCACCTACAGCAAACGGCGACCGGCTGCATGTATCTCCCCTCATCTTGAGCTGCGTGGATCCTGCATCATGGTGGTGGTCCGGATTAGTCCTCTTGGTCCTCTCTGCCAGCTGTCCAACTTTGTTGGAGGTAAGCCTTTGCCTTCCCACGCAGGACAGTACCCCCATGCACTGTGTCTTTTGCAGCTGCCAAGGCTTGTTGGCATCTCCTCCAAGAGATCTTCAGGCAATGTGCAGCTCCAACCCCCAGCACTTCTTCCTGCAAAGCACAGCCTCGTTCGTGGTTCTCCAGCGGCGTGGGATCTTCTTTTGTAGTGCTGCATGCGTTTCTTCTGCGACTCCTGTGTCCCCAGTGGGACGCCTGTGGGTGCTGCCTCTGCTCCTGTGGACTCCCTATGACGCTGAGAGTCCCCTGTGACTCCCCCTCCTGGGTTGAGTCCTTCTGGGCCTTGCTGGTCCCCCGGGAGCACCACTTTTCCACTAACCACAAGTTTGCCTTTGCCAAAGCTTGTTGGTGGAATTCCTGCACCAACACCCATCTGCAATCTTCACTCCAGTGTAGGACATCTTCTGCATCCACCAGGAACTCTTCTCCGGCTCCAGGGCTGCAGTGCTGACCTTTTCCTCATCACTGTTGTCAACTCCTGCAAGTACAGCTGGGTGGCTAGTAGCTTCTACTCCTCCTGGACTCCACTGTGACTCTTGGACTTGGTCCCCTCGCTCCACAGGTCTTCCTTCTTCAGGCATCCACCACTGGTTTTCTTGCAGTCTTGTCTGGGTGTATTCTTTTTCTTTTTTTCCTCCTGCCTTCCTGGTCGCTGGGGGGTGTTGTGTTACTTTCCTCTGTGGTTTTCTAGTACCCGCAGCTCCCCTCTACACATTCCACTTACCTAGGTGAGGGTCCTGTGTTCGCATTCCATTTTTTTAGTATATGGTTTGTGCTCCCCCTTGGGTCACTATTGGATGACCTTGGGTTTACTTATGAGGAGGGTAGGGCGTGATCCGTCCCTTCCTTGGACATTCCACCCATTAAAAGGTGGTCGCAAGTTGCCGTCCAGCTAAAAACCTTGACTATTGAATCGGGGCTTAAAGCACTCAATGTTAAAATGGAAGGACAAAATCTGACACAAAGGGCTGTCATACAATAAGATTAACCACACTAGTAGAACCGATATAAGATTGTGGCCTTTAGTTATTTATATGATAGTCATTGAGAGAACCGAGAGTGATCACAATCTGCACTCAGTCCAAATGTCTACCCTGTGTAATCAAATGTCTACGACCAATATCCCCACAATATTATCGTCGGGTATAAGTATGACTAATGATAAGTGCCACTTAAAGTGGAGTAAGGTATCAGCACGGCTGAACGTTATGAGCTCTGCGAATGCTGCTTTGAAGACAATATTGGTGCATTTAGAGGCGGGCCTTGCAGTTACTGGTGGGCAAATAATTAGATCTCATGGCCAACGTTTTGAGAGTATTGTGGCCCACTTCATAGCAGGTATTGACTCTGGTGGTGGAAGGTCTAGGGGGAAACAACATTGGTTCAACAAGGAATGTCGAGATTCAAATAAACTCTTGATCGAGGCCATCAAATCCAAGGAAGCAGTTGCTATCCGTATAGCCAATTCATCCAGTACTCCAGATCTATGAAGCCAAGGCTGTGAGCTCTGCTGTTTATGGTGCAGAATTATGGGGTCATGCCAAAGCTCAAGAAATATCAACTGTTGAAAATACTTTCCTAAGAAAGCTAGTCTCTTCCTTTGAGCACTCACTCCATTGCTTCCTTTTTTCAAGGGCATTCTGACATAGATTATAAGGTCCGGTTATGCCCTCTTTCGTACTGGAAGTTGCTCTGGACTACACCAGAGCTTGCCCCCTACACTGTAGCCCTGCACGCTTTAATGGAAGCTGATCGCTCCCTTAATATTCCTTGGCTCAAATACATTAAACTGTCACTTTACATACTTGGGCACAGTGAGCTTTGGGATTCTGCAAGTATTGCTCACTTTCCATAGAAACTTGACCTTAAAAAACAGTACTGGAGGGCGGTAGACTCTGAGGAGCTAGGGGCAGCACTTTATTCCAAATTATCATGCAATTTTTACTGATCAGAAAGGTATGTGTAAATGTGAGGATTTTTGGCATGCAATTCTGGTTCCCAAAGACACAAAGTTGTACTTTCAGTTTTGTGTAGGAACCTTACCATTAAGATCATTTACCAGTCAGTGATCATCTGAGGGGTGACCTCTTGTCCAGCTTGTAATGCTCCTACCAAAAATCCACCTGATGTTTTATTTGTTTGCCCTGCTTACATAACTCCTCATAGGAAATGGCTTGCTCCGGCCTGAACATTGTTGGGAGTTCGTAGGTCCCTTGTTGCTCTTCGAATCCTTAGATCAGATACCCATTTGGCATTAGTTACCACTGTTGCCCAGTTTCTTGGATCAATATGGATTCTTAGAGCAAATATTTTATCTACACTTACATGATGCATTGGTATAAACAATTATGTACTAGAGAATGCTTACGAGGAGTATCCAGGTTTTCATGTTTTGTATTCTTTTTATATAAAATGTATTGTAATGATTTTATTTGTATATATGTTTATTTATTTATTATGTGTATTTGCTATACACTTTTATGGCCCATGTGGCCGAAATAAAGCCTTTTGATGATGATGTTATTTCTATTTGCACTGTTTTCTAACCTTTTCTATGCTATTTCTGATTGGTAGTGTATATATTTAGTGTATTACTTACCTCCTATTGGAGGGTTGCCCTTTTAGTATTTTGTAGTATTGTGTCCCAAAAATTAAGTACTTTTATTTTTGTACAACTAAGTGTTTTCTTTCATGTGTGTAAGTGCTGTGTGACTACCGTGGTATTGCATGAGCTTTGCATGTCTCCTAGATATGCCTTGGCTGCTCATCCACAACTACCGCTAGAGAGCCTGGCTTCTAGACACTGCCTACACTTCACTAACAGGGGATACCTGGACCTGGTATAAGGTATAGGTACCTCAGGTGCCCACCACACACCAGGCCAGCTTCTTACCTTGGTGGTGCAGCGGTGGGATAAGCACTTGCAATTGCCTTACCACTCTGTCACTTGGTACTTTCCACAGGAAAGACCACTTTCTAGGTAGGGATCTACGCTTGTACCTAGTTTCATGACATAGTCTCTGGGGTTTGGGTAAGAGAGGGGTTTAGGCATAGCCCTTACTCCAAACTTCTGTAAGAGTGATTAGACATTAGGGTGGTTATGCACACCCTACATCACTCTAACACAAACATGTCTTCAGGACCTAGCACATCTCAGACCATGGGTTCTCACTATAACCTTTCAGGAACTGAGGGAAGTGTGTAAGAGTAGGAAACTGAAGACAGGGAGGAACCCTATGAAGAGTCTGCTCCTAGGCCTGCTACTCTAGGATGACCAGGACCAAGCTGGTAGCCAGGAGGCGAGGGAGGAGAATGTAGACTCTAACCCCCCCCCAGTGTTAGAAAGGGAAGACCTAGACACTGAGGAAGGTCAGGAGGGTCCCTAAGAGGATCACAGGGTCCATAGTAAACCCCTATTACAGCTGGGAGCACTACAGGTAGTGTGAGGGGACGCCATGTCAGTAGGCCCCCTTTTGTACACAGAGGGCAAGTCCAGAGGGTTAGTAGGACTAGGGACAGATCCTCCTCTGGCCACTCTCATGTCTCCTTAGTATCTGTGGGGACATGCTGCTCATCCCCAGCAGAAGATTCTCTAGGCAGGGAGCTCAGGAAACTAAGGCTGGGGGAGGCCATGCTGAGGCTGCAACAGCTAGCCCTAGATAGGAAGGCCTTGGCAGTAGAGAGAGGCAGGGATTGGGGTTAGTACCCCATGGTGGCAGCAACTTTGGTTTCAGGGAACCTAGGGTCAGGGAGGACTATTTTGATTCCAGGAACCTTAGCAAAGTTGTTCTCTCCTACAAGGTGGGGGATGACATCCATAAGTGGTTCTCTGCTCTGGAATGGGCCTGAAAAGTTCAGAGGGCCCCCCAGAGACAGTGGGCTGATATCCTTTGACAAGGGTAGGGATAGACTCCTTACTGTCGGAGAGGAGGATGCTGACAATTACACTGTGTTAATGTCTGCTCTTTTGGATGGGTTTGGTCTTACCAATGAACAGTACAGTATCAAGTTCAGGGAGAAAAGGAAAGAGTCCTCCCAAGATTCGGTTGATTTTGTGGATTGCTCTGTGAAGGCTTTGGAAGACTGGTTTCATGGTAGCAAGGCCACTTACTATGAGGGCTTATAGTTAACAATTGTGTGTCTGATTTGCTGCACCAGTACTTGGTTGACTCAGATCTGACCTCTCCCCAAGAATTGGGAAAGAAGGCAGACAAATAGGCCAAAACAAGGATGAGCAGAGAGGCTCACACAGGGGGTGACAAACACAAGAAAAGGAAGCAGGTCTCAGGACAAAGGGTTTGATGGGTGTAGGGGGGTCTGCACAGTTCTTGATCCAGTTGTTGATTTGTTTCTGTCCTTGTCAAAGTTGTCTGCGGGGCTAGGTTGATCCAAGCTGATGGCGCTGAGCCTGTCCGCTTCTGACGTTTTGCCCCAGCTGCGGCTTGGAATGCTGATTCTGGTTGGGTGTTGCATTGCGGTGTGTTGATTTGGAAATGGATGATAGAGTGGTCGGTCCGTATGAGCGGCATGGTGGAGCTGTATTTGATGCTGTCGCTGGTGGTGAAGATGGGGTCCATTCTATCCATTGCTATGTGTTGGTCCTGAGGTGAGTAGTGAGTACAAGTGAGTAAGGAGTGCTGTGGAGCAGGGGTCATTTCTATCTTCCAGGTGTAAGTTGAGGTTGCCAAAGAGTATGTAGGCTTGGTAGGCGATAGTGAGCAGGGCAGTGAAGTTGGTGATGAGGTTGGTGAAAGCAATGTGCAGTCCGTGTGGTCAGTAAGCATGGGTTCTGTTCAGGGTGAAGTTTTCGGAGATTTGAAGCTTGAGGTGCAGATGTTCCAAGAATAGGAGGTGTAGATGTTGTTGATTTGAGGGATTCCTTAAAGATGATTGTGAGTCCTCCCAATGGCTGGTTTAAAAAAATGTTTTTGCTACAGGTCCTGAAGTACTCCAGTGAGATCTAGCAAGGTCTCATGTGGAACCACTGGACTGTTGCAGGACCTAAAACAGCTCTCCTGTATAGTCCAACAGGAGGGCCTCTGCGTACAGTGGGACTGTGCACACATTAAAAAGTGAAGCTTCTACTGTCCTGCATACCTTGGAGGGCCACTTGTACCACAGGAGTACCGCAAAAAAAATATATAATAATAATAATAATAATAATTGAAAATGTGGGGGAGGGGTGTCCTTGGCAGCTGATGCGACTGTGTGGGCAGTGGCGGTTCCTCCTTTAGGGCAGAGGAGCGTCGCCCTGCCTGTTGCGAGTGCAGCAGAAAACATAAATAAAAGGGCTACTGTTGTTACCTTATTTTATTATCTCAAAGGTAAGCGCCTCTGGTCCAGCCTGAGTGCGGGGGCAGGGCCATTCCTGCTTATTGGCAGGAGGATTGATGGCTTGCCTAAAGAATAAACACACATGTCGGAATGACCGTCTGTCTAGGGATGGCCAGCCCGACATGCGCACTTAAGACTGCACCAGTACAAGCTGCTTTAAACAGGTGGGAGGATTGGAGACATAGACTCCCGGTCTCAAAAGGAGCGCCGGGTTAGCCCGCTTCAACCAATCCTGGTGCTGCGCTTACGGTGTTTACTAATATAAACGGCATGAGAGCAGCTCCAGGATTGGTGTTGTGAGGAAAGTTAACCACCATGCTGACTGGATTTGGCTTGCGCTGTTGGCTGCTCTGAGAGCACCGAACCGGCGCAGAAGAAATAACGAACAGCAGAGGTGCTGCAAAGTGCTTGGACTGTGCACATTAGCCACGCACACTCTGTCGCAGGTTGGCAGACTTCACAATACAGGTCTGCTTGAGCTCCTCTCACCAGGCAGCGTGAAACATGAGGTGCCTAAAACCTACTCATATTACTGTAACGTTTATCAGTGCTTAATTTGACAATAGAATTGTCCGGGTCCTGAAGCCCTCCTCTTAAACATGGGGCTGCTGCAAATAAATGTGAGAACACGGAATACTGAGGCATAGGGTGACCACCCGTCCGTAACTTTCATGGACTGCCCGTAAATTTGCCCTCCCGTCTGTTTTCCATGATGAAAGTTTTAACGGACAGCATCTGTCCGTAATTTTAGCCTTTCACCAAAAGGACAACAGACGGCAGTGCGAAATTACGGGCAGATCAGTTTCCCCTGGCTGGAGTGTAAAGGAGGGAGTCTCATGTGCTCTGAGGGAGGGAGGGCAGACAAATAAGAAAAGGCCTTCTTGCCAGGGTGTTTCCTTCCCTAAAGAAATGCAAATATGCGCAACTGGTAAATCCAGAAATGCAAAGGGGCTTGAAAACCTGCATTGACTTTAATCAAAGGAGTCACTTGAAAATTTCTGATGGCAAAGATATTTTCTTATAGAGAGGTACTGTAGTGATGTTTCAAGGTGAGCTGTGGAGTGTGTGGTTTTAATGGAATGTTCTAAAAAAATTTAGTACTAGGTATAAACTGTATATTATTAAAATCTGTATTTGAGAAGCAGTTTTTTTATTTAACCGAAATGTATTTGCACATTTTGTAGCAGCCTATATTATGATGTAATTGTATTTATATAATGCTTACTACCCATGACGAGGCGTCAAATGAATGTTTAAAATAAGGACTTACACATTCACAGTTCTTTTAGGGACCTCGGTACCTCATAGTACTAACAAACATTGGCAAAGCCAATAGGTATCGTCTACGCAAGAGTTATTGGCTTTGCCAATGTATTTTAGCCATGTTATACACCCGAGTGGCTGCTATTCATGGCTAAAAGTTAGTGGCATAGTGATGTGGAGTGGAGTAGAGTGGCCTAAGAGCAGTGGCGTAGTGGTGCAGAGTACAGTGCAGTGGGGTACAGTGCAGTTGTTTACAGTGCATTGGCTTAGAATGCAGTGGTTTAGAGTGAAGTGACATGGAGTGGCGTGGGGCAGAGTAGAGTGGCATATAGTGCAGTGGAATAGAGTGGCAGAGAGTGCAGTAGTGTAGAGTGGTGCAGTGGTATAGAGTGCAGAGTAGACTTGCGTGGCAGAGAGTGCAGTGGAGTCGAGTAGTGTAGAATGGTGTAGTGCAGAGTATAGTGCTGTAGAGTGCATTTGCATAGAGTGGAGTGATGCAGAGTCGAGTGGCTTAGAGTGCAGTGGCATAAAGTGCAGTTGTGTAGAATGCAGTAGTACAGAGTAAATTGGTGTACAGTACAGTGGCAGAGAGTGCAATTTTGCAGAGTAGAGTGTCAGTGGAGTAGAGTGGCACAGAGAGCAGTGGCGTAGAGTACAGTGGTGCAGAGTAGAGGGCAGTGGCATACAGTGCAATTCATTAGAGTGCATTGGCGCAGAGTGCAGTGGCATGGGGTAGAGTAGCAGAGTGCAGTGGAGTAGAATGGCATAGAATAGAGTGGCAGAAAATGCAGTAATGCAGAGTGGTGCAGTGTCAGAGTGCAGAGTAGACTCACATAGCATAGAGGGGTGCAGAGTGGAGTATTGTAGATTGGTGCAGTGCAAAGTAGAGTATAGTGCCTAGAGTGCAGCGACGTTGAGTGTAGTGATGCACAGCGCAGTGGCATAGAGTGCAGTAGTACAGAGTAGAGTGGTGTAGAATGCAGTGTTACAGAGTAGACTGTCAGTGCAGTGGTGTAGAGTGGTACAGAGAATAGAGGCATAGAGTACAGTGGTGCAGAGTAATCGGCAGTGGCATACAGTGCAGTTGTTTAGAGTGAACTGGTGTAGAGTGCAGTGGTATATTGGTTTATTTGTGCAGAATGTAGTAGTACAGAGTAGAGTGGTGTAGAGTATAGTGGCGGCCAGTGCAGTGTTGCAGAGTAGAGTGTTAGCGTGCAGTGGCGTAGAGTGCATTGAACTAGAATGCAGTGATCATAGTGCCGTAAAGTGCAGTGGCGTAGAATAAATTGTTTCAGAGTAGAGTGCAGTTGCATAGAGTGGAAAGGTGCAGGGTAGAGTGCAGTGGCATGGGATGCAGTGGCACAGAGTGCAGTGGTATAAAGTAGATTGTTTCACAGTAGAGTGAAGTGGCTTAGAGTGGAGAGTGCAGGGTAGAGTGGAGTTGCATAGAATGGCATAGAGTTTGATGGCATAGAGTAATAGAGTGCCGTGGCATAGAGTGCAGAGGTGCAGACTAGATTAGAGTGACGTACAGTGTATTGATGTAGAGTGCAGGGGCATCGAGTTGAGTGTTACAGAGTAAAGTGCACTAGCATAGAGTGTATTAGCTTAGAGCGCAGGGGCGTACAATGCAGTGTTGCAGAGTGGCATAGAGTGGAGTTGTGTGGACTACATTGGTGTTGCCTAGACTGGAGTGGTATAGCGTCCAGAGGTGCAGAGTGCAGTAGTGTAGAGAGGCGTAAAGTGCATTGGCATAGAGTTGAGTGGTACAGAATAGAGAGGCATAGTGGGAAGTAGCATAGAGTGCAGTGGCATAATGTGGAGTGGCTCAGAATGGAGAAGAGCGCAGTGCAGTGGCATGGAGTGGTGTAGAGTAACGCAGAGCAGAGTGGAGTGGAGTATGCATGGTGTGGTAACACACTGCCATTACAGATAACAGATTTGTGATTGAAATGACCATTACATTTGCACAGACATACAGATTTTCAAATCAAACTATACAGTGCACAGGCGATTATGTGTGGAAATTGCATCACCTCAATCAATGATTTGTTTTAATCATATAAAGGTATTTGTTTACAGCACAGTTCAGAATAAACAAAAATGTGCTTCATTTGTACTCCTAATTCTGATACATTCTGAAGTTTATTTAATTGTCATGTGATAGAAAAAAACTCTTTCCTAACCCCAGTATCCAACAAGATTGTTGCATAAATCCTCTCACTTTGAAGTCAGAGAAAGAAAAGTAAACACCAAGTTCCCACCGAAGACAGAGCCTGACATTTGACTTTGTTCTTTGAATGCACAGCAAATGTGATGATATAAGAACAAGATTGACATGCCTGTTTACAGAAAGAGACCACTGGGAAGGATACTGTAAATAAGGCTTGGGCAAGGGAAGGGACGAACTCAAGCTGCATAGCCTAAAACAAATAAAGCCAGCAAATTGAAAGCAACAAAATGTGAGTTCAAACCACAAGGCCAATGTCAAGCAACAGGCAGAATGCATTCCCAAGGAAGCTCTATGAATGTACTTAAAGTGACAGCTGTGGGATACTTTGTGGGAAAGTCTAGTATTTTAGTCCAGTCCGTATCTTGCAGAGGTTTGGCCACATCAATCACCCAGGTAGTGAGACGAGAAGACCTGGAGTGGTTTCCATGTTGCAGGAAAGGTCTGTACACCCATTCTATCAGTTTGCCACCAGTTTCTATGGTGTAAAGCTTCTGGCACACCTCTTGTAGGGTTAGTGCTAGGGGGAAGACATGAAATAGGGCATTTAATGATTATTTAAGGTGGTTGTAAGCAAGGAGCTGACTGGGGTGAAGATGGTAGTCTGTCACAAGGGTTTTGGAAATTTAGTAGCTTGCTGTCCAGAAACAAATCCCCCAATTTTAAGACACCTGCAGCATGCCACTGATGGAATTGCTCGGAGCACAGCCGTCCTGTGTGAGTGGGAAGGCTTAGCAAAGATAGTGAGGGAGCACAGGATTTCTTTGTGTCAGCGAGTTTAAAGGCTTGAGCAAGGCAAGAGAAAGCCGTGCATGATAACCCCAGATGGTGATCCGTAGAATGGTCAGTAGGAAACAACAGGCAGTGCATTAAGCCTTCCTTAAAAGTCTTTACTCAAAAACCCCATCTCATGCAGGGAGGTGGGCAGAAAGCCAGCGAGCCACCCATTAGACATGTGCAGCTGAATAATAGCATTCTAAGTCCAGAAGACCTAATCCACCCGCAGTCACGGGTAGCTTTAGAGTGGAAAGAGCTACCCGACGGCACTGCAGCGACCAAATCAGATGTGTGGCATGTCTGAAGAAGGAATGAAGGATGAGCAGGGGAAGGTTTGCAAAATAATACTATCTTTGGGGTAGCACACCATCTTCACTAGTGCCACGTGGCCACTACAGAAAGCAGAAGAGGAGACCAAAAAGCAAACTGGGTTTGGAGGGACTGTGACGCCCTGCCAAGATTTCCATCCTGCAAATCAGTGGGAGAATGGTAGATATTAATCACTAGGTATCAAAAGGTAACTGGTTCCCAGTTCAGTCTGAGATCTAATTGTATATAAAGGGGAAAACAGTGCCATATGTAAAAGAAACACTAATTACATTTTAACATTTTTTTCTTTTTGTTTGTGCAATTTACATCCCAAATATTTTGAAGATTCTATATGTACTTGACACTTAGGGATAACCCAGATCACTAGTTTGGCTTTTGCTCAATTTCAAAACCATTTAAAGACATGGACAAAGCGGGCAATTGCCTTGCACAACCTTGCAAGGGGTCTGACTCCTGCTCACCCTTCACAAGCACGAACAGCGGACCATTGCACCAGAAGAGTTTGCCAAGGTGGATGGGTGCTGCTTGTTCAACCACTTGACAGTGCCTCTCCTGTGTACAGAAACAACTGCCCGGGTACCCAATACCGTCCATTAGTCTTGGTGGACCCATCTTGTCTGATTTTAGGAATTGTCCCTCCTTGTTCTTCTCTTCCTTACTTATCCAGTTCTTAGCAACAATTCTTTGAATCACTTGATGTGGATCTCGCATTTGATCTCAATTTCATCCTCCTCTTTTATTATCTTTAATTGGTACTCCGGGCTCCTATTTCTGAGATAAATGTAGAGTCCCAGACATACACTCTAGTGCTGTGAGACTACAGACAAGTTGTGGGTACCTCACATCCTGACATTGGGTATGAGACTGTTGCCCACACCATCTGCCCTCTCTCATTGAATTTGTTTTTAAGTTGAAAGTCCATGGGCAGTTGGGGTGAACCAGATATTTTTGTTTCATTTGTTTAAAGTAGCATAAGATTAATTACCTTAATATTTCCTAAACTGTTTGCCAGGGGTTTTTAAATGTTCAGAAACATAACTAAAATGTTGTTTCTTTCTCTTCAAGAAAGATTGGGTAGATTTGGGTGGGGTGATGGCATTGGCACAGTGCTGAAGGGCATTAAATTAATACTGAACAAGGACGTAATGTGACACCTGAATGTAGCATACCAGGAAGCAATCACAAAAAGACCTCAGTGAATAAATAGTGCTATGTTAAAAAAGAGTAAATAAATGCACTGACAACATAGTGAGGCATGGTTGTGTCTGTAAAACTGATGTTTGCTCTTGAATTTGTGTCCTGAATTTTGACCCTTTGTCCTGAATTTTTTTACAGTCCTGTCCAGAATTTGCCTCAATGCCAGGTGGTCAGCCTACTGAAGCAGCGTAATCCTGAGGCCATCTCGGGCCTCTTTGATCTATTTACAGCCACTCCCTGCCGCTCCAGCTCACTCTTGCAGCTTTCTAACTTGGTGACTTTTTTCGTTTTTTCTCTTCCTCCGTCTTTACTACGTATCTTTTGCTCGCGGTAAATTCTTGAGGCAGAAAAATCACTGCCGCCCCTCAAAAAATAAGTGCCGGTGCTCCGCACCGGAAACAACGAGCACAAATTAAGGACTGGCGTTTATCTGTTTATTGTGTGTTCCTGTGACTGCCAGATCTGCTCTAATGGCCAGTCTGCCCTGAAATCAATAATTTAATTATGGGACTAGTCACATGCATTTACTAGCGAGCAAACCCAGGCAGGGTGTAAAACCCGCAGGGAAAAGAGACTCAAACACGCGCCTGCCTCCGTGAAACAGACCCGTATAGTGGTTCCTATACGTCTCCGCCACCACCAGCCTCGCGCCTTCTATCTTTATAGTAACTCGTCTGTCAGGTAGACACGCTTTACCCGCATAAACATGATTACTGAGACGCTTTCGCTTGGGAGCTGCTGCCATCCTCTCCGGTGCCATTAGTCACGCGGCACCCCAACTTCCCCTTTCATACACAATCCAGAACACCTGGCAGATGTGCTCGTTTCCATAGAATTGCACACTTTGCCACGTGATCTGTTTCGGTCAAATAACCCCGCAGCTGTGGAACAACTGGGCATCGTCTTCCTCCACTGGGATTTAACCGCTTCTGTGCCTTGGACGAGATGATCTCGTCCAAGGCTACAGTTCCCCTGTGCCTTGGACGAGATCATCTCGTCCATGGCACAGGGGAACTTGGGGGCGCGCTAGCGCGCCCCCCGTGCACCCCCCTCCCCACCCAAGTCGGGGATGGAAGGGGAAGACCTTCCCCTTCCACCCCCAACCCCCCCCACCCCCCCCTGTGACGTCAGCGCGCGCGCGCTGATGTGTCACAGGGGCCTCCCTCGTCGCGCTGGAAGCTCTGCTTCCAGCGCGATTGAAAAAGAAATGCAAAAGCATTTCTCTTTCAATCGATGGGAGGCCCGGAGGGGCTTCAAAGGGAAGGAAAAGTATTTCCTTCCCTTTGAAGTCCCTCCGAGGGTTTCAAAAGCCGGATTGCTTGCAATCCGGCTTTTGAAACCCCACTAGACACCAGGGATTTTTTTTTTTTTTATTGAAATTGACAAAAGGGAGTGACCCCTTGGGCAAGGGTCGCTCCCAGGGGGGGCATTTTTTTTAAAAGGCCTTTTCTGCCCCCAGGGGGGGCAGAAACCTCTAGGCACCAGGGACCATTTTTTTTTTTTTTTTTTTTTTTCATTCTTTTTTTTTTTGGTGGGGAGCGACCCCTTAGGCAAGGGTCGCTCCCCTTGGGGGAAAATTATATTTTGGCCATTTCTGCCCCCCTTGGGGGCAGATTGGCCTATTTTGATGAGGCCAATCTGCCCCCAAGGGGGGTAGAAACCACTAGACACCAGGGATTTTTTTATTTTTTATTGTTATTGACAAAAGGGAGCGACCCCTTGGGCAAGGGTCGCTCCCAGGGGGGGCATATTTTCGGGAAGGCCTTTTCTGCCCCCCCTGGGGGCAGATCGGCCTACTATTAGGCCGATCTGCCCCCAGGGGGGGCAGAAACCTCTAGGCACCAGGGACCATTTTTTTTTTTTTTTTTTTTCATTTTTTTTTTTTTGGTGGGGAGCGACCCCTTAGGCAAGGGTCGCTCCCCTTGGGGGAAAATTATATTTTGGCCATTTCTGCCCCCCTTGGGGGCAGATTGGCCTATTTTGATGAGGCCAATCTGCCCCCAAGGGGGGTAGAAACCACTAGACACCAGGGATTTTTTTTTATTTTTATTGTTATTGACAAAAGGGAGCGACCCCTTGGGCAAGGGTCGCTCCCAGGGGGGGCATATTTTCGGGAAAGCCTTTTCTGCCCCCCCTGGGGGCAGATCGGCCTGCTATTAGTCCGATCTGCCCCCAGGGGGGGCAGAAACCTCTAGGCACCAGGGACTTTTTTATTTTTGTTATTTTTTTATGTTTCATTTTTTTTTTTTTTGGTGGGGAGCGACCCCTTAGGCAAGGGTCGCTCCCCTTGGGGGAAAATTATATTTTGCCCATTTCTGCCCCCCTTGGGGGCAGATTGGCCTATTTTGATGAGGCCAATCTGCCCCCAAGGGGGGTAGAAACCACTAGACACCAGGGAGTTTTTTCTTTGCGTGAATTTCACGCAAAGGGAGCGACCCCTTAGGCAAGGGTCGCTCCCTGGGGGGGAGGGCAATTTATTTTAGGCCATTTCTGCCCCCCCTGGGGGCAGATCAGCCTATTATTAGGCCGATCTGCCCCCAGGAGGGGAAGAAACCTCTAGGCGCCAGGGCAAATTTTTTTTTTGTGTTTTTTTTTTGGGTTGTTTCTTTTTTTTAGAGATGGGGAGTGACCCATCAGGCAAGAGTCGCTCCCCTGGGGGGCAAATTGTATTTAGACCATTTCTGCCCCCCTGGGGGCAGATTGGCCGATTTTAGGTCAATCTGCCCCCAAGGGGGCAGAAACCACTAGGCACTGGGGATTTGTTTTTTGGCGCCAATGTCACGCAGGGGGAGCGACCCCGTAGGCAAGGGTCGCTCCCGGGGGGGGGTGGGGGTTGGGGGGGCAAATTTATTTTAGGCCATTTCTGCCCCCCCGGGGGACAGATCGGCCTATTATTAGGCCGAACTGCCCCCGGGGGGGGAGGGCAGAACACTCTAGGCGCCAGGGCAATTTTTTTTTTTGTGTTTTTTTTTTTTGGTTGTTTCTTTTTTTAGAGATGGGGAGCGACCCATCAGGCAAGGGTCGCTCCCCTGGGGGCAGATTGGCCAATTTTAGGTCAATCTGCCCCCAAGGGGGCAGAAACCACTAGGCACCGGGGATTTGTTTTTTGGTGCCAATGTCACGCAGGGGGAGCGACCCCGTAGGCAAGGGTCGCTCCCGGGGGGGGGGGGTGTTGGGGGGGCAACTTTATTTTAGGCCATTTCTGCCCCCGGGGGGGGCAGAAACCTCTAGGCGCCAGGGGAATTTTTTTTTTCTTTGTTTTTTTTTTTAGAGATGGGGAGCGACCCATAAGGCAAAAGTCGCTCCCCTGGGGGACAAATTGTATTTAGGCCATTTCTGCCCCCCTTGGGGGCAGATAGGCTGAGTTTAGGTCAACCTGCCCCCAAGGGGGCAGAAACCTCTAGGCACCGGGGATTTGTTTTTTGGCGCCAATGTCACGCAGGGGGAGCGACCCCGTAGGCAAGGGTCGCTCCCGGGGGGGGTGGAGGTTGGGGGGAGAGAAATTTATTTTAGGCCATTTCTGCCCCCCCTGGGGGCAGATCGGCCTATTATTAGGGCGATCTGCCCCCGGGGGGGTCAGAAACCTCTAGGCACCAGGGCAAATTTTGTTTTGTGTTTTTTTTTTTTTGTTTGTTTGTTTTTTTAGAGATGGGGAGTGACCCATCAGGCAAGGGTCGCTCCCCAGGAGGGCAAATTGTATTTAGACCATTTCTGCCCCCCTTGGGGGCAGATTGGCCTATTTTGATGAGGCCAATCTGCCCCCAAGGGGGGTAGAAACCACTAGACACCAGGGATTTTTTTTTTTTTTATTGTTATTGACAAAAGGGAGCGACCCCTTGGGCAAGGGTCGCTCCCAGGGGGGGCATATTTTCGGGAAGGCCTTTTCTGCCCCCCCTGGGGGCAGATCGGCCTACTATTAGGCCGATCTGCCCCCAGGGGGGGCAGAAACCTCTAGGCACCAGGGACCATTTTATTTTATTTTTTTTTTCATTTTTTTTTTTTTGGTGGGGAGCGACCCCTTAGGCAAGGGTCGCTCCCCTTGGGGGAAAATTATATTTTGGCCATTTCTGCCCCCCTTGGGGGCAGATTGGCCTATTTTGATGAGGCCAATCTGCCCCCAAGGGGGGTAGAAACCACTAGACACCAGGGATTTTTTTTTTTTTTTTATTGTTATTGACAAAAGGGAGCGACCCCTTGGGCAAGGGTCGCTCCCAGGGGGGGCATATTTTCGGGAAAGCCTTTTCTGCCCCCCCTGGGGGCAGATCGGCCTGCTATTAGTCCGATCTGCCCCCAGGGGGGGCAGAAACCTCTAGGCACCAGGGACTTTTTTATTTTTTTTATTTTTTTATGTTTCATTTTTTTTTTTTTGGTGGGGAGCGACCCCTTAGGCAAGGGTCGCTCCCCTTGGGGGAAAATTATATTTTGCCCATTTCTGCCCCCCTTGGGGGCAGATTGGCCTATTTTGATGAGGCCAATCTGCCCCCAAGGGGGGTAGAAACCACTAGACACCAGGGAGTTTTTTCTTTGCGTGAATTTCACGCAAAGGGAGCGACCCCTTAGGCAAGGGTCGCTCCCTGGGGGGGAGGGCAATTTATTTTAGGCCATTTCTGCCCCCCCTTGGGGCAGATCAGCCTATTATTAGGCCGATCTGCCCAAGGGGGCAGAAACCACTAGGCACCGGGGATTTGTTTTTTGGTGCCAATGTCACGCAGGGGGAGCGACCCCGTAGGCAAGGGTCGCTCCCGGTGGGGGAGGGTGGGGGTTGGGGGGGCAAATTTATTTTAGGGCATTTCTGCCCCCCCCCTGGGGCCGGCTGAGCTACAGGCCAAACACCACAGGTAGGCACCTTGCAAAAAACACCTCTGTTTTCTGTGAAAAAATATGTTGTGTCCACGTTGTGTTTTGGGCCATTTCCTTTTGTGGGCGCTAGGCCTACCCACAGAAGTGACGTACCATTTTTATCGAGAGACTTAGGGGAACGCTGGGTGGAAGGAAATTTGTGGCTCCTCTCAGATTCCAGAACTTTCTGTCACCGAAATGAGAGGAAAAAGTGTTTTTTGGGCCAAATTTTGATGTTTGCAAAGGATTCTGGGTACCATAACCTGGTCAGAGCCCCGCAAGTCACCCCATCTTGGATTCCCCTGGGTTTCTAGTTTTCAAAAATGCACTGGTTTGCTAGGTTTCCTCAGGTGTCGGCTGAGCTACAGGCCAAAATCCACAGGTAGGCACTGCTTTTTATAAAAAAATGTGGTGTCCACGTTGTGTTTTGGGCCCTTTCCTTTCGTGGGCGCTAGTCCTACCCACACAAGTGAGGTATCATTTTTATCGGGAGACTTGGGGGAACGCTGGGTAGAAGGAAATTTGTGGCTCCTCTCAGATTCCAGAACTTTCTGCCACAGAAATGTGAGTAACATGTGTATTTTTAGCCAAATTTTGAGGTTTGCAAAGGATTCTGGGTAACAGAACCTGGTCCGAGCCCCGCAAGTCACCCCTCCTTGGATTCCCCTAGGTCTCTAGTTTTCAGAAATGCACAGGTTTGGTAGGTTTCCCTAGGTGCCGGCTGAGCTAGAGGCCAAAATCTACAGGTAGGCACTTCGCAAAAAACACCTCTGTTTTTTTCCAAAATTTAGGATGTGTCCACGTTGCGCTTTGGGGTGTTTCCTGTCGCCGGCGCTAGGCCTACCCACGCAAGTGAGGTATCATTTTTATCGGGAGACTTGGGGGAACGCTGGGTGGAAGGAAATTTGTAGCTCCTCTCAGATTCCAGAACTTTCTGCCACAGAAATGTGAGGGACATGTGTTTTTTTAGCCAAATTTTGAGGTTTGCAAAGGATTCTGGGTAACAGAACCTGGTCCGAGCACCGCAAGTCACCCCTCCTTGGATTCCCCTAGGTCTCTAGTTTTCAGAAATGCACAGGTTTGGTAGGTTTCCCTAGGTGCCGGCTGAGCTAGAGGCCAAAATCTACAGGTAGGCACTTCGCAAAAAACACCTCTGTTTTTTTCCAAAATTTAGGATGTGTCCACGTTGCGCTTTGGGGTGTTTCCTGTCGCCGGCGCTAGGCCTACCCACGCAAGTGAGGTATCATTTTTATCGGGAGACTTGGGGGAACGCTGGGTGGAAGGAAATTTGTAGCTCCTCTCAGATTCCAGAACTTTCTGCCACAGAAATGTGAGGGACATGTGTTTTTTTAGCCAAATTTTGAGGTTTGCAAAGGATTCTGGGTAACAGAACCTGGTCCCAGCCCCGCAAGTCACCCCTCCTTGGATTCCCCTAGGTCTCTAGTTTTCAGAAATGCACAGGTTTGGTAGGTTTCCCTAGGTGCCGGCTGAGCTAGAGGCCAAAATCTACAGGTAGGCACTTCGCAAAAAACACCTCTGTTTTTTTCCAAAATTTAGGATGTGTCCACGTTGCGCTTTGGGGTGTTTCCTGTCGCCGGCGCTAGGCCTACCCACGCAAGTGAGGTATCATTTTTATCGGGAGACTTGGGGGAACGCTGGGTGGAAGGAAATTTGTAGCTCCTCTCAGATTCCAGAACTTTCTGCCACAGAAATGTGAGGGACATGTGTTTTTTTAGCCAAATTTTGAGGTTTGCAAAGGATTCTGGGTAACAGAACCTGGTCCGAGCCCCGCAAGACACCCCTCCTTGGATTCCCCTAGGTCTCTAGTTTTCAGAAATGCACAGGTTTGGTAGGTTTCCCTAGGTGCCGGCTGAGCTAGAGGCCAAAATCTACAGGTAGGCACTTCGCAAAAAACACCTCTGTTTTTTCCCAAAATTTAGGATGTGTCCACGTTGCGCTTTGGGGTGTTTCCTGTCGCCGGCGCTAGGCCTACCCACGCAAGTGAGGTATCATTTTTATCGGGAGACTTGGGGGAACGCTAGGTGGAAGGAAATTTGTAGCTCCTCTCAGATTCCAGAACTTTCTGCCACAGAAATGTGAGGGACATGTGTTTTTTTAGCCAAATTTTGAGGTTTGCAAAGGATTCTGGGTAACAGAACCTGGTCCGAGCCCCGCAAGTCACCCCTCCTTGGATTCCCCTAGGTCTCTAGTTTTCAGAAATGTACAGGTTTGGTAGGTTTCCCTAGGTGCCGGCTGAGCTAGAGGCCAAAATCTACAGGTAGGCACTTCGCAAAAAACACCTCTGTTTTTTTCCAAAATTTAGGATGTGTCCACGTTGCGCTTTGGGGTGTTTCCTGTCGCCGGCGCTAGGCCTACCCATGCAAGTGAGGTATCATTTTTATCGGGAGACTTGGGGGAACGCTGGGTGGAAGGAAATTTGTAGCTCCTCTCAGATTCCAGAACTTTCTGCCACAGAAATGTGAGGGACATGTGTTTTTTTAGCCAAATTTTGAGGTTTGCAAAGGATTCTGGGTAACAGAACCTGGTCTGAGCCCCGCAAGTCACCCCTCCTTGGATTCCCCTAGGTCTCTAGTTTTCAGAAATGCACAGGTTTGGTAGGTTTCCCTAGGTGCCGGCTGAGCTAGAGGCCAAAATCTACAGGTAGGCACTTCGCAAAAAACACCTCTGTTTTTTTCCAAAATTTAGGATGTGTCCACGTTGCGCTTTGGGGTGTTTCCTGTCGCCGGCGCTAGGCCTACCCACGCAAGTGAGATATCATTTTTATCGGGAGACTTGGGGGAACGCTGGGTGGAAGTAAATTTGTAGCTGCTCTCAGATTCCAGAACTTTCTGCCACAGAAATGTGAGGGACATGTGTTTTTTTAGCCAAATTTTGAGGTTTGCAAAGGATTCTGGGTAACAGAACCTGGTCCGAGCCCCGCAAGTCACCCCTCCTTGGATTCCCCTAGGTCTCTAGTTTTCAGAAATGCACAGGTTTGGTAGGTTTCCCTAGGTGCCGGCTGAGCTAGAGGCCAAAATCTACAGGTAGGCACTTCGCAAAAAACACCTCTGTTTTCTCCCAAAATTGTCGATGTGTCCACGTTGCGCTTTGGGGCGTTTCCTGTCGCGGGCGCTAGGCCTACCCACGCAAGTGAGGTATCATTTTTATCGGGAGACTTGGGGGAACATAGATTAGCAAAACAAGTGCTATTGCCCCTTGTCTTTCTCTACATTTTTTCCTTCCAAATATAGGAGAGTGTGTAAAAAAGACATCTATTTGAGAAATTCCCTATAATTCACATGCTTGTATGGTCACCCCGGAATTCAGAGATGTGCAAATAACCACTGCTCCTCAGCACCTTATCTTGTGCCCTTTTTGGAAATGCAAAGGTTTTCTTGATAGCAATTTTTTACTCTTTATATTTCAGCAAATGAATTGCTGTATACCCGGTATAGAATGAAAACGCACTGCAGGGTGCAGCTCATTTATTGGCTCTGGGTTCCTCTGGTTCTTGATGAACCTACAAGCCCTATATATCCCCGCAACCAGAGGAGTCCAGCAGACGTAACGGTATATTGCTTTCCATAATCTGACATTGCAGGGAAAAGTTACAGAGTAAAACGTAGAGAAATATTGATGTTTTTTTCACCTCAATTTCAATATTTTTCTTTTTCAGCTGTTATTTTCTGTAGGAAACCCTTGTAGGATCTACACAAATAACCCCTTGCTGAATTCAGAATTTTGTCTACTTTTCAGAAATGGTTAGGTGTCTGGGATCCATTATTGGTTTCATGCCCATTCCTGTCACTGACTGGAAGGAGGCTGAAAGCACAAAAAATTGCAAAAATGGGGTATGCCCCAGTAAAATGCCAAAATTGTGTTGAAAAATTGGGTTTTCTGATTCATGTCTGCCTGTTCCTGAAAGCTAGGAAGCTGCTGAGTTTAGCACTACAAACCCTTTGTTGATGCCATTTTCAGGGGGAAATCCACAAGCCTTCTTCTGCAGCCACTTTTTCCATTTTATTTTTAAAAAACGAAATTTTCACTGTATTTTGGCCAATTTCTTGGCCTCCTTCAAGGGAACCCACAAAGTCTGGGTACCTCTAGAATCCCTAGGATGTTGGAAAAAAAGGACGCAAATTTGGCTTGGTTAGCTTATGTGAACAAAAAGTTATGAGGGCCTAAGTGCGAACTGCCCCAAATAGGCAAAAAAAGGCCTGGCACAGGAGGGGGAAAAGGCCTGGCAGCGAAGGGGTTAATGAACATGTTAAGTGTCATGTGGCTCGGTAGTGCTGTGCCAATGCCCAGCGCTGCAAAACCCTGCCTGCGCGCGCGCACTATGAGTGACCTGATTCACCCAGATTATTTAAAAATGTACTATTAGCCCCTTAATATTGCATTTTTATACGCATTGTTTAATATCGCCCTTTGCTAATGCCCTGGGATTAGAGGCATTGGTTTACAATTAGCATATGTGTGCAAATTTACAGCATCTCTTGTCTACTGGAGCTGCTGCTGGTCTGAACCGCGCCATGTACTTGTACTGTATGTTATATCCCAGTTCAAAGGGATATATTCTAAACATGGAATGGGAAGAACTTGTACACAGAAGTACACGTTCTTGCACATGATGACACGCACTCGCACACATATATACATACACTCAAACGGATGAGCACCCATGCCTGCGCATCAGTGCTTAACTTGAGCCTGTGGTTTCCGGTGCTTATTTTTGTGGTCCGGCACTTATTTTTCTGCCTCAAGCATTTACTGCGAGCAAAAGACACATATGGGAAAGAGGAAGGAAGAGAAAAGCGAAAAAATGTCACAAAGTTAGAAAGCGGAAAGCTGCAAGAGTGAGCTGAGGGGGCAGGGAGTGGCTGTAAACATATTAAAGAGGCCCGAGATGGCCTCAGGATTACACTGCCTCGGTATTCTGTGATCGCACATTTAATTGAAGCAGCCGGGTGTTTCAGAGGAGAGCTTTGGGCACCGGCACCTGCTACGCATTCATTCTCACACACACTCAAATAGTCTCTCTTTCAGTCAAATAAAAACAGATACTTAGAGACACGCACATTTGCACACTCAAAGACGCATGCTTCTAAAAAGTCACATTCTCGCACACAGGATCACACATGCATAAATGACAGCACATATACAGATAGGCACATAGAAGATCAGACAACCACACGCAGGTACAGTCAATTCAATGGCCGGGAAAATGCCTGAGGCCAGGGCCGCATTGGGAAGCTGAGGGGGCCGGTAGGTTGGGAGGGAGCCTCGGTGCCCGCTGGCAGCAGAGGTTAAAGCAGGATGGTAGCTTTCGCTGCAGGTTCTCTAAGCCCATAAGGCTATAGAAAAAAACGCTTTGTAAGTGTCAAGATAGCTTAGTGGGCAAGGAGCCCACCACAAACTATCAGTGTGCAATCTTCATGTCCCAGAGCAGGATCAACCCCAGAAAGTTGAAACATGGAGTTACATTGAGGTGGGTGATGCCAACACAGAATATTTCAGCACTTTACCTAATGTGTTCTATCACTTACACAGTGGCAGGCCTCCTTCCACGACCTGGGTAGCGCCTCAGATGCAGAACAAGCGGTACACATTTGACTCTGTTATTAAAAGATAACCAAGTAAGAACTGCAACAGGGATCCAGTCCTTGGCCTCTCTGCAGAGAGCACAGGGCAGTGGGCATGGATTCCTATTGTAATTGTGATTCTATGCAAATGGGTGTGATTTGGCCTCCCACCATGGGAGTATTCAGTCTGCAAAATAATAAGGCGGAACTAAAAGAAAATGCAGTGTTCGCTTGCTAAGTAAGACATCCCTAACTTTTGCGCCCCACCGCTTTCAAATGTCACTAGCCGCCACTGTGTGGAGGTTGGCCAGCAACAGGGCATCAGCCACCCATTGGGTGTTGGGCACAGGGCATGGATGTAGGCCAGGCCCTGCGTCCAATCCCCTCCTGCACATGGCCAAAATCTATGCTAAGTGATAGAGTGGGTGAATATGATAAAAAATCGAGATATTCACTGAAAAAAGCAAAGGTCAAAGTGACATTATGGTATGGTAATAAGATCTTATTTTAGATTTGAAAAAATTGAAATTCGCTGAAACAAAGGTTAAAATGACGTTATAATTAGACCTTGTAATAATATAAAAGCTATGGTTTTAAAACAAAAACACTTAAATCCGCCAATTACAGATTAACTTGCACCCTAGCATGCACTGTTTATAATCTCACCTATTACATCACTCATGACACGTTAAATGACATCATTGATGATGTCACTGATAACAACATTGTCATATGCAACATAGAGTTACTGAGTGTAAATGTGTGGGTCCAAAGCATTGAAATACTGTAAGCTGTGGTGGCAAGTATGAATATACATATTGAAAGATATATAGTGCACGTTAAGAAGTTACTAAAGTTTGGGGTGCAATTATTACTCCTGTTAAGATAAATGCTTAGCACACCTAATGTGGACTGCAGAGGTATGTTTGAAAGTAGGTTGAGGTTTAAAGTGTAAGCCTGTTCCAAAACAATCACTGAGGAAGACCATACCTTTTGTTCAGAATAGATAATCCTCCTGAGTATATGTGTGTGTGCCCACCATAAATAGGTGTAATGCAGTACTATAGAAAATTCTACATAGCAAAGACGTTTATAAGTGTGGATGCTTATTTCCAGAACTTCGCTGAAGATTTTGAGGCTTTGGAGATTGCTGAATAATGTAGAATGTATGGGTGTCCCACCTAGAGGTGGTTTATCTGTCACTGCTATTGTAACCATTGCTGTAGGGTTGTATGCCACTATGCCCCTCTTGGGAACAGGGTGTAGTCCATAGGGCTGGCAAGAATGTGTACTTGACAAACTCTTCAATAAAAATTGCAGGTCATGTGAAGTATTTAAGTTACTAATCCCATTGAAGTGAATAGAAAATTGTCCATAACTATAGTGTGCTGAATAATTTCAAGGCCAAAGCCCTATAGGGCGGTGTCACAATGATTATATGAGGTTATCAGTAATGTCATCAATGATCTCATTTAGATATCACTGATGTCATACAACAATGTAATTTAACGTCATGAGTGATGTAATATATGAGGCCATAAGCACTGTATGGAGGGGCACAATGTACAGTTAGTTAATTAAACTATAGCTGGTGAATGTCAGTGTTTTATTTTGTTTTAAAACCAAAGTTTTTATATTATTACAAGGCCTAAGTATAAGATCACTTTAACCTTTGTTTTTTACATTTACGTAAGTTTTTTTTACACATATTTAGAGTTAGTATCGTTATCTACATAGGCTTAAAAGTACATTTACGAACATACCTGCAAAGTAAAGTATTCCTGATGTAATATACTGCGATAAAAGTTTACTCCCGATATAATGACCGCCATGTTACAACTCCTGATTTAAAAAGTAACAACCCACTTTCCTTGTTGAAATCATCTCAGGAGTCAAAACAATGACGGAGGAGTGATGATCCCTATTTTTAGGGTCGAGTCTGCGTTGCATGTGCTCGCGCATGCGTATCGCAGCGAGACGCTTTAGGGTTTAGAAAAGGGCTCGGAGCCCTGTCGACGTCATGTCAGTGTTTTTCATTGGTTCGTGGGCTTGCCTAGTAAAATCTGCTTGCTTTCATTAGTCGAAGGCATGCATACGTCATGCCTTTTCCGGTGGCTAGCCCTCCTCGAGCACAGCGACCAAGTACAGAAAACATGCGAGGCTCGCTGTTTTCTGTCTGGCTCGTGGACTACTTTTTCTCTATTTTCCTAGCGCGATTTCGCTTGGCAGAAGTCGAGCGCTTTACACAGTTAATTTCACTTTTTCCGGTTACGTACATAAAAGCACTTTTACCGATAGATGAAAGGTCGGGTTAGGAGTTTACAACCCATCAGCTCTAACATGAACAAACGCGAGACCCGTTGCATTGCAAATGCTTGTTTTAGTTTGTGGTGAAGGTAGAACTGAATACGCTGGTGGGTGTCAGTAACGTTTTGGGCATTGTAATAACTATTAAATGTATATTCGGTTTTAGGGTGTGACGATGTCTTTAAACTCCATCACACTGCATGTTATTAACCGATGTACATAATGTGACCATGAACAGTTTTTTTCCCCAAGAAGATCACTAGAAATGCGTCCTAAGTTTGTTTCAGGGATGTTTTGTGGACATTTGCGCCGCCTGTGTGTGTGATCGCCAATATGTGGTTATTGAAGGAAGCTCTGAGCAGCCTCTGTGCTCAGTGGAGTGTGCTGCTCAAGGGTGGGTGGGGTGTGTGTGGTTTCAGTTCTCCTCCTGTGGTGGCTCTCAGTGGTGGTCCTGCAGGGCTGCTGAGACCTCCCGGGTGCTGAAGAACGAGACAATCTGCAGCGCCACGCGCCCAGTGGCAGCTGCTCCTGGGAATAGAACAACAGGCTGCACCTTACATTGACCCCTGACCCCCCCCCCTGCGCGTGACGCCGGCTCTGTTTATCGCGCGTCTCCACCCCGGAGCTGCCATTGTGCGCGCGGGCGTCCGGGGAGCTGCAGGCGACCCTCAAAGGACACGTGCACCATTGTCTCGGAAAGATAACGGGGACATCCATCCCGCCACACAAAGAGCGTCACCTGCGCGTGTGTAGGCGAGGCCGCCGCCTGCTGCTACCCGGGCCTGCAGCTCGGGGCAAGGGCCGGGAAAAGGGGAAAGTTAGTCAAATCTGGTAATGTTTCCCCTTCGAAAGGAAAACTTCAGGCACAAATCAATGAAAAGGTATTTCAGCGCTGTCTAAAGGATTACTTAATGATTATTAAATCAAAGGGGCATCATTGCCGTGTTAAAAGGCATACTTGGGATGTTATGCAAATTCGTGTTCACCTTCCAGGGCAGTGACCCTAAAGCAGGTGGCTGGTACTTACTCTGACCAAGGTGGCGGCCTTTACAGGTGATGGAGGAGCTGCGCGGAAAGATGGAGTCGTTTACCCAGAGTGCACTTCGCAAAAAGTTCCAGTTTCTACAAACCTGCCCAGAAGTGCCACCCGACTGAAAGGCAGTAATGTAAGCTGGGAGAACGCCTCTAGAAGCGGAAGAGGCACTGCAGGGCAAGCCTTCTTTGCAGACTTGGTTGGCTGCATGGTAATGTATCCCCAATGGCTCGTACCCGGGCACTGGGGGTTAAAAACTGCCCAACATTTGATCCAGCGCCCACCCGCAGGTCATCCAACGTGGGCACTGCACCATCCCCATAGATCTCACACCGTGATCACTCCTGCCAGTGTCCACACCCAACATCGCACACTTTCCTCATCTCCACCATTCTCTGCACCGACCACAGGGGCAGGTACCGGGTTTTATCCTTCTCAGCCCTCAATTCTTCTAAATGATCTCTAAGTGCATCCTAGGAGATCAAGGCCTCCTACATGGCCTCTTAAGCCTGCACTTATGGGGTTGGCCTTTAGCACCAGCCATGTGGACAACCTTGCGCCGCCAAATAATAAAGTTAGGTGCCCTCATCCTTCCCCCACCCGGTGAATGCACGTTTCATCGCTGGCAAACAAGTGCCATGTTAGGTCGGGCAGCACTATCTCCAACTCCAGGAATAAGGACCCAGGGAGGGGTAAAGGAAGGGCCATAAAGAGGTACAGTAATTTAAATAGTAAAATCATTTTCAATTATTTTCAATCATTTTATAATGAAAGAAAGTGATAACCAATTAACAATTATTTACAAAATTATCAATTAATAAAGTAAATTACGTAAAAAAGTAATTGTAAACTAGAAACAGTAAGCTACATTTTAAATACATCTTATACAACTGTGCCAAATAAAACCATATTATGTACATTGATATGTAAAAAATACATTATATTTCTAAAACGGTATTCATACCTTCTATATTCTGTCTCATGATATTTTTGAGTTGCTGATATTTTCAATACGATATGTAGTTATCACAATAGTCTTTCCATGATATTTTGGTAGTTTGCTGTTGGCACACTCAGTGGCACTAGTTACACTACTTCTAAATAACAAGGGGGGTGTAAATTTGGCAGAGCAGAGAGCCACCAGTTAGGTAGGGCGTCTCTCTCGCCCTGCCATACCCTTAAAGACAGTATTCTTCAGTATTCTGCACTTCCCACATTGACATTAGAGAGGTTTCATATGCAGTCACACTGTGCTCCCTGGCAACCATGACCCCTCAGTCCGTCAATGTAACCTGCTGTTGCTAAGGGATACGCGTAGCATCCTGAATCCACTAGGCCGTGCAGCACTTCCATCAAAGAGGACCAACAGCAGTAGAAAGCCAGGTCATCCATGCTATTGATACTAATTCGCTGTGTTCACTAAGCAACTACTCTATTGGGAGGTTAACCACAGAATAACAGGGACCACAGAATAACAGGCACCACACAATAACACACCTTCTTATATACTGTTTCACGCCACACTTCTGTTGCTTGCAGTTTAGATGCAGACAATTTACCAACCTCCGAAGGATGAACCGGCCTCTCTGGGATTCAAAGTCGCTTTACTCAATGAGACATTCTGCCATTCTGGCCTCAGCTCAACATCCTCTGATTCCAGGCAAATCACTTACTCTCCCTGTGCCCGGAAAGAAGGAAAATAAGGAATAAAATGTGTAACATAGACCGGTTCTCTTGCAAAGCGCTCAGATGCCCTTGGACCAGGTTCGCGCGTCAAAAAACGACAACACGAAGCATCCACTCTCCTCCTATCTTGCTACCCTTCCCTCAAACCCCCAGAAGGATGCAGACATGAAGCATCTCAGGAACATCCTCAAAGAAACAAGTACTCCTAATGAAGCTTGGGTCAGAGGAGAGCATCACCCCACTCTAAGCTTAGCGCACAGAAGCTAGACTCTACATTCATTTTCACATATTCTTCACAATATTCTTCAACTTCAGGCCTTTTTATTAGGGATATTTCCACCATGGTTGACTAGGTCACTGCATGCACTATTACTGCCTGCGCTGTAATAGGAATTTGGGCAAAAACTCCTATTTATGCAAACTGCACAAGACGAGCCCAAGTGTAACGTGAGCCTAGGCAGAGCATAGTGAGAGGAAATGTCTCCATGCAGCAGAAATGTGCCTTAGTGGAAGTGCATGAAAGAGTTGGAAGACAATGAGATCAAAACAGAAAGAGCCAAAAGAGGGAAAAGCAATGGAAGGCCTTTCATGCGTTTCACAACCTGGTGGTTTTCTGGGCTCTGCAGTTAATGTTTAAGCCCTCTGTACACATTGGGTCGACGCTGCCACTAAGTGACCTCTGAATCACTGATGGGGAACATGGCACACCTCCCGGGGAGACAGGGTTCAATGTCCACTGAAGAGCTTTGGTTAATTACTGGAAATGCATAACTCTGTGTGCTCCCTTTACCCGAATCCATTGCTATTTGAAAAGCGTCAGAGGCACAGACACTGTGGAAGAGCCTCTCACCCCCTCACCTCCTGCTTTCGCTGACTCAAGCCCTTAACATCCTAGATGGCCTGATCCCAAAGAGTGGCAGGGAGGGTGCAATTAATAAGGGAAGACTCAGAGTAATGCATTTACTGGTAAGTAACTGAAGCATTACCTGATAAAGGGACCAAGGAGATTCATTGTCTACCAGTTCTGACTCTTTTATAGCATGGTTTAGTTTAGTTTATCTGTCTTATATAGTGCCTAGCTACCAGAAGGCCTCCCAGCGCTAGGCAGACAATAAATGACAGAACCCTTAAACTAAAAACATTCTCAATCTCAGTCTCCTGTGATACCGTGTAGTATTTAGCAAATGTGGATGGGACAGCACAAGTGACTGTCGACGGATCCCCACCAAAGATGCCCCTTGCGTTTTCACCAGCGATGCTGACATCCCTCTCCTTGATCGACCCTCTACGCCAATTGGAGGTGGCTCACCAGATTCCCTATAAGCTAGGCTATTTGTAGTTCTGTTCCACCTGCTCAGTGTCTGAACTGACAGCTTGCATCCCTTTTTAACTGACTCAAAATTGACAGTCCATTAGTGCCTGTAGCTCTTATTGGGCAACACACTAAAATATACAAACAAATGATGGATGGATGCTAGTCTCAGCCACAGCAACTACTCGGGGCCCATCCCAGTCTATTGATATTTGCTGAGACTAGGGTCCTGTGCACACTGTGTCACGGGAATCAAGCTATACCTAGCTGATGAGCCCCAACTAGGGAAAAACCGGTCCTGGGTTGCCCGTGTTCCATTTCAGGGGACCCCTGCCCTTGCAGTTCGGGTTGGACTGTTCCCGCTGGAGCAGGGTCAAGACTAATTTGCATAAGGCAATTTGTAAAATAACGATGGACCAGGATGCACCCCTGAGTAATTGATATTGGCTGAGATTAATTCAAGCATTCCATCCATCACTTTTTGTATACTTTAGTGTGTAGTGCATGCTTGATATCCATACAATGCAAACTTGCTTCATCTTGTGTCTGAGGGTTTGGAAAAAAAAACACTGGTAAGATAATTTCCTATTCAGTATGAAAGGATGATATAATCTTAGGAAAAATGATGGCCCTAACACTAAGACAACTCTATCCTCAAACATCCTAAGAAATGTAAATCTGAAAGACAGAGCCCAATTCACTCATACATCTTGCCAATGTGATAGCACCAAGAAAAAGGGTTTCATTGTCAATAGTATAAGATAAATAGAGTGTAATTGTTTGAAATTTAGCTTTTTAATGATTGCAAAACTATTAGCAATTCCCAGGCAGGAAGTACAGGTTGAAATGAAGGCCTGATATTGCTAAAACCCTTAAACAACTTACCCACCTGTTCTTCCTGCAGATATACCCATGTGCTCCTCAACACATTTATCACAGCCCATTGTATCGTAAGAGTTGGGAGTGTAATTAAAAGAGTAAAACCATGCTGGAGAAACTCTAGGATCTGAATCAAATCTGCAGTCAGTTGAGTCAAGGGCCTGTCCTTAAACCACCTTGAAAAGGTACCCCAATGTCTACTATAATCTGATTAAAAAAAGACGACCTTCTAGAAACCTGCATCAAACAGGCTAGTCTCTCTGATAATCCTTTGTTTACTAGCCGTTCCCTCTCAATCTCCAGGTCCTTAGCCTGAGTTTCCTCCAACTGGCGATTGGAAGACGAGTAAAGGCCAGAGGAGATGGATGGCAGAAGCCACTCCTTGTCAGACTTCAATGTCACTATTAGAGACTACCAGTTGGAACAAGGCCATGTCAGTGCAAATAAGATCTCTTCCGATCTCTCTCCTCAATCTAAGTAAGAATCTCCGGAGAAGAAGGAAAGGGGGAAATACTTCTAAAAGTCCTTTCAGCCAGGGGCATGACTATGCGTCCAGGTTCCCGACACCCTCTTCCTTCATCCTTGAGCAGAACAGAGGTAAGTGTGCTTTCAGTCGAGTCACAAATAAATCCACCATTGGAGTGCCCCATCTATTGCTCAGTTGATGAAATGTCTGATGATTGAGGCAGAAGTAGTTTAATGGTGGAATTTCTCAACTTAATCTGTCTGCCACCACTTTCACCTTGGCCTTGACATAAATCGCTGATTAAGAAACAGTGTTGTCCAGAGCCCATATGACTATTCAAAACTTTATCCATGATAGTAAAAAAGTATTTGTACCTCTTTGCTTTTTGAGATATGCCCTTGTGATGTTGTTGTGTGACGTGAGCACCTTTGCTTTTTTCCGCACAGGTGGGGAAAGGCTTGTTGTGCTAGATACACTGCTTGAAGATCCTTCCAGTTGGAAGGTATGTTTTGATTTGCCCTTGAGCCTGTTGGTCCTTGGTCCAGACGCCCCAGCTAGAGGCTCTGGCATTCATTGTCACAATTAGCTGATGCTGATATGTTAATGAAACTCCCTTCAGAATGATCCCAACACTCATCCACCACGCCACTTCCTTCTTGATCTTAGTCATATCCTGACTCGCTGGAGACCTGTGAACCAAGATATATGGCACAATTATTTTTATATGAGATTTCACCCATGGCACAAGGAAAATAGACTCTGCCACGTCTCCTTCAATCTGTAAATACTTTTTTATTGATAGTCTTTCTTTGTTCATCAGGGTCTGGACATGAGAGTGGATTTTTAGTGCTCTCTTCTCTGGAAGAGTTACCAGACCCAAATCGTTCCTGAACCTCACTCCAATGAACGCCAGGTCCCAGGCCGAGACTAGGTGAGACTGGTTATGATTTACGAGAAACCCGTTCTCTTTCAGGATGTCTAGGCTGTTTTCCATATGTGACTTTGTCGTCTGAAAGGAAGAAGAAAGGATCTCTAAATAAGATAGAATTGTCAACCACCCCGAAGATGCAATGGAGCTATCACAGGTGCCAATACGTTTGTGAAAACACAAGGGGACGCCTTGAGCCCGAATGGTAATATCCTTAATTGTTAAAGTTGTGTGGGCCCACCATAACCTTTGAAACCTTTGATGGATTGGTGAATTGGGTTGTGCAGTTAGGCATTCTACAGATCTACGACTGCACGAAAATCCCCTTCTGCAACCATTGCAATCACATGCTGAAGAATGAGCACCCTGAAGTGTGTAATTCTGCTCCACTTGTTCACTCTTCTGAGATTGAGTATTGGCCTGTACACCCCAGAAACCTTTTTGACCAGGAAAAAGATGGAATTTTGACCTTTTCCCCTTTCTCCTGGAGGTACTAGTACCATGTATTTTTGTCCTCCAAGATTGGAATTCCAGACAATAGGAGATCATTCTTTACTGTGTTTGTCTAGATTGACGTTGGTATACATCCTTACTGTGGCAGAAGCCAAGTGAATTGTTTCAGATAAAACATTTCTTTGAGGTGCTCAGCCCTCACTGGTCTGTGATGTGTTTCTCTCAGATGACAAAGAATTTTAATAAACACCCTCCCACTGGATTTCCTGTCTGGAGAGGAGGATAATTGTCGGGAATGTTGCTTAGTCGATCCACACTGTCCTGCAGAATCCTTTCTCTTTGAAGATGTCCTAGTGTGGAATCTCCTTCTGAGAGATTGAAAATTCTTGGAATCTCTTCTGTACTCCTCTTTAGTATCTCTTTTCCATGATGTGGAAGGTCTAGATGATGAGGTTATATTCAGTAGAGTGTTTTTTCTATCCTTATGTTATTTACTAATCATTGCATCCAGCTTCTAACCAAAGACCTTCCTGCCCATAAATGGAATTTTAATGAATCCAGACTTCTCAGTCTCACTTCTTTGTTTTCCATTCCTGCAACAAGAGTTTCTTCCGGGCTAGAATAGATGCTCCAAATGCTAGAGCTGTCGTCACCTAGATATTTAGCCTGATGCTTGATCTGTAAAAGGATTTCTGAGCAATCCAGCTCTTTCTGTACAGCCTCAGGGAGTGTCTCAAAGTCTCGTACCAACAGCTGAGATTTATAGGCCACTTAAGTGGCAGTCTTCAGGGATAAATTGCAAAGGATTTCTTCAGTGTGCTGGCCATCTTCCAGTCAACCACATCAGAAGTGGTTCAGTCATCTAGTTAGGGGGACTAAGATTGAATAAACCTTGATGTTTGAGGGACTAGTGTCTTCTCCCTCCAATAGGGCATAGGTCTTCTGCAATAAATGTGGCACTAAACATTGGTCCACCACTTCTAGTGCCTGAATATAGTCATTTTTTCTGCTATGGAGGGGTAGGGCTACGGTCGTAGGCTCAGAGTACTTGGCAAACACGTGTTCTTCCTCCCCCCAGCTGCAGAACACTTGTTTATATCCTAGGTTGCTCCTTATGTGGTCTAATATGCATGCTCGATGCTCTCTGGCAATATATATATTTTTTCGCAATGGTACTAGGACCTTCCTAGGAAGGGCCTGAATTGTCATCAGGAACTTATCTGCTGCTTTCTTAGCTTTCTGAGGTTTGGATTTACCTAATGCCTTAGATACTGCATCCTCAGCCATGCTCTGCACCTGAGATGCTGTCAGTGAAGCTGGGCTGTCAGGAGATCTAGACTGCTTTTGTCATCTGTTGCATCTCTCCACCTCCTCCGCAGAAAGTGGGGAGGGAGATATATGATGTTTCCTTTTCTGAGACTTCTTGCCATCACTCTCGCAACGTGTACAACACACAATGAACCTCCTACCTGATGCAGCCTAACTAGCGGCCATTCAAACAGAACATATGCTCACAATAGACCAATGAACATGACAACAGTGCCACAAACCTTTTAACCATATCTATGAGGCCACTCAAAGCCACTTTGCGTGGCTTTGAATGGCCTCATAGATATGGAGTAAGGCAAGGAAGCGCAAATCGCTGTGCTGTCTTACTCTGCGTTAGGGAGGCGTTCCACGCAAAACACCCACGGATTTTGATGAATCCCCAGTTTTACAAGGCCATGTAAACCTGGAGAATGCGTAGGATCAATGAGGAGAAATATTGTTATTTCTCCTTGTTTTCTCCTCTTCCTATGTGTGCTGCACGGTGGGGGCATGGTCAAATACCTGACTAAAAAAACAAAATGTAATACAGCACACATAGAACGAAGAAAAAGCCTCCCAGGATTGTTTTTGTGCAGGGAGGTGTCCCTTCCTGCACAAAAACAATCCTGCGTGCAATGGTGCACTGTGGTGCAATGGGCCTGCGTTGGTGCTAGGCTGGCGAAACGGCACCGGCGCAGGGGTAAAGGACAGGAATGTGCCATATGTCATAGATACGGCGCATTCCTGCCCTTTCACTTTGAAGCAGGGCAGCGCAGCAGCCTGACTTGCTGTGCTGCCCTTCGCCAATCCAAAATAAATCACACCAAAGTTCTAAAAGATACGTGCCACAGTCATATCCCTACAGTGACCAAATGAAGGCTGTAGCCAAGACACAGCGAAAATAGGAGGTGAGGAGTGTGGCAGGTCCTTACGTACATGTCCCTTTTCTAGGGGGTGTGTGAGGCTTGACACCTCCGTGATCATGTAGGGAAATGGGGGCAAAATGAGATAATCATCAGTACGGATATGAGATAGAGAAATAGACAAAAATACATTGGAAATGAGTGACTGTAGAATGGCTGTAAACTAGCCCCTGTCATGAGCCTGCCTTTCTGCTGCTTCCAGCCACCAGCATTTTAAAAAGGTTCTAAGCATTCTAGCACTGGAAGTCCTCGCTTATGTAGTCCTGTTTTGCTGTAAACTCTGGCTGGTTCAAAGTATGCCTGGAAACTGGAGGATACCATGCATGACACTGTCAGCAAGCCATGACATTTCACCCAACAACAATTTATAATCTGAGATTTAAAGGAGAAGCAGCTGTTTTGGCAAATCCAAACCTTGTAATACCAGCATGCAAAGTACAAAGTCTGTAGTGGCTAAAGATGTAACACTTTTCTTGTTTTTGGTTTTCATCAGTGATCGAAGTACATTAAAAAAGTACAGGATAGAATAGACCATGTCTTCATTAGCCAACATTTACGATACGCTATAATGCAGGCTAATCACCCCATAGCTATCTCGGATCATGCCCCAGCAGAAATGCTGCTGGACTGGCCCCCTTCGACCACGAAGGTATGCCGGTGGTATTTCCCAGCTATATTGACACAAGACCGTCTCTTTCGGGGTGAAAATCCGCAAAGCGATTCGGGAATATTTCCAATTGAATAACACTCAGGACAGATCCCATTCTACAAACTGGAATGCATTCAAAGCGGTGATCCAGGGTAAATTTATATCTTTGATGTCTACTTTGCTCCAACAAAGGCCCAAAGAACGCTTAGCATTAGAAGCAGAACTGACCCGAACAGAAAGAGAACATAAATCCACGCCCTCTCTCCCTCTTCAGAGAAAGGTTACAGCATTGAGAAGCAAAGTTAGAGCCATCTACTTCAACAGAGCAGAATTAACACTTCTTCGCCTAAAGAAAACCACATACGAACAAGGTAACAAAATAGGTATACCTCTAGCGAGGCAATTGAGGGTTAACCAGGAGAAAGCATATATAAGCCACATTAGAAAGGACTCTGGGGCTGTTCTCCACAGTAAAGAGAAAAAGGTGGTGGCATTTAAACAATTTTATAAACAATTGTATACTGTTGACCGCATGGATGCTGATGCCCAATTGGCCTATCTAGAGGCCGTACCTTGCCTCAGGCCCCTTTAGCGTTCCACAACACCTTAAATGGTCCTAAAACCAGGGAGGAGGTACAAATTGCAGTAAATACTCTCAATCTTTGAAAATCCCTGGGTCCAGGTGGACTTAATGCATGCTTTTACATGCCTTTTAGTGCGGCACTTGTCCCTCACCTGAAGGAATTATATAATTTTATTGCAGATTCCCATGCAGTGACCCCTACCATGGGGGAAGCTCTAATTTTAATTCTCCTGAAATCCGGGAAAGACCCGCAACTCTCTGCTTCCTATAGGCCAATTGCCTTACTTAATGTAGAAGCTAAATTATATACAAAAATATTGGCTACTAGACTTGACTATCTCATGCCAGAACTAATACATCCAGCGCAGTCCAGATTTATTAAAGGCAGGCACACCCCTGATAATCTGAGATGGGTAATACACTTAATTGAGAAGGCTAACAAAAAGAATATTCCAATGATTCTCTTGGCACTGGATGCAGAAAAGGCCTTTGACCGAGTGGATTGGAGTTTTCTTTTCCAGACATTGGCACTCATTACAACCCTAGCGGTCGGTGGTAAAGCGGCGGTAAGACCGCCAACAGGCTGACGAAAAAAATAAATTGAATCATGACCGTGCGGAAACTGCCAACATAGACAGCCACTTTACCACTCCGACCGCCACGGCGGTACAAACAAACAGCTTGGCGGTCACCGCCAACAGACAGGCGGAACACAATGTACCACCCACACTATTATGACAGGCCAATCCGCCACCTTTTCCGGGGCGCATTCAACGCAAACAAAAACACGGAGGAAACAGGACTTGGAAGGGAAAACTCTCACCTCTACACACCCCACGAGGAACCAGGACGCCATGGAGCCAGAACTCCAAATCCTCCCTGCGACTGTCTTCCTGCTCTTCTACCAGGAGCACGACCGACGGCGGCGACGACGACCACGGTGAGTACTGCACCTACGACACAGGGGAGGGGGGAGGGAAAAGAGAGTGACACACACATGCAACACGCAACACCCCCACCCTCACCCACAACAACACACACACAAATACACGCTGAAATGTTACATAATCCCCCCCTCAACTCCCCCTGGAAGAACGCAAGGACAAAAGGAAATGATTTGAGCAAATGTAATCAAGAAAAATCCATTACTCAAAAATGTATATACACTATTACCAAATATGTACACCAAGAATTCAAGTCCAGGTACTGCACCTATATAGTCCATGGACCACTGGGCCCAAAATGCATGGGCGAGGCCCACACAAGATACCCGATCCAAACGGAGAGAACACTGCAGGGGCATCAGATCGAAATAAAACAGGCAACTCAGGGGGAAGGGAAGGTAGGGGCACCTCAGCCGGATGAGTGCACGATGCCAGCTCCACGAGGGGGCTCCATGCCCATTGATGTATCCTGGGGAGTGCAAAGCCACAGTCTCTCAAGTCTCTCCAGTGGGTGGTTTGCCCACTGCTGCATCCTGGGGAGTGCAACGCCACAGTCTCTCAAGTCTCTACGGTGGGTGGGTTGCCCACTGCTTTATTCTGGAGAGTGCAAAGCCACAGTCGCTCAAGTCTCTACAGTGGGTGGTTTGCCCACTGCTTTATCCTGGGGAGTGCAAAGCCATAGTCTCTCCAGTGGGTGGGTTGCCCACTGCTTTACTCTGGGGAGTGCAAAGCCACAGTCTCTCAAGTCTCTCCAGTGGGTGGTTTGCCCACTGCTTTATCCTGGGGAGTGCAAAGCCACAGTCCCTCAAGTGGATAACAGTCTCCACTGGTTCTGGAGGGGGCTTTGTGCCCAGAGTGCTTCATCCTGCCAAGGACAGAGGTAGTGGATGTGATACTCCACTGGTTCTTGAGGGGGCTTTGTGCCCAGAGTGCTTCATCCTGCCAAGGAGAGAGGTAGTGGATGTGATACTCCACTGGTTCTGGAGAGGGGGTTCTGGAGGGGGCTTTGTGCCCAGAGTGCTTCATCCTGCCGAAGACTGAGGTAGTGGATGTGATACTCCACTGGTTCTGGAGGGGGCTTTGTGCCCAGAGTGCTTCATCCTGCCAAGGACTGAGGTAGTGGATGTGATACTCCACTGACGGTGGGGCAACATGGAAGCTGCCCAGGCCCCTGGAACTGACCACCAGCCTCGTACGAATGACCGCTGGGGATGGCAGCCATGTCTGCGGTGGTGCCACTGACTCAGGATGTGGCGTAGCCGCTGGCGATGCTGGCGGCGGTCTCAGTAGCGGCGGTGCTTGCGGCGGTCATTGGGCAGCGGTGCTGGTGGCAGGCTCACTGATCTCGGTGCTGGCGGCGGTGTCATGAGCGGCGGTGCTGGTGGGGGGCTCACTGACCTCGGTGCTGGCGGCGGTGTCATGAGCGGCGGTGCTGCTGGCGGGCTCACTGACCTCAGTGCTGGCGGCGGTGTCATGAGCGGTGGTGCTGGTGGCGGGCTCACTGACCTCGGTGCTGCTGAAGGGCACAGTGTCTGCGGTGCTGGTGAAGGGCTCAGTATCTTGGGTGCTGGCGGGGGTGCATGTGGCGGTGCTGGTGGCGGCCTTGTCCGCCGTGCAGGTTGGCCGTAACTTGCCTTTCTTTTTTCAGGCCCTTCCCCACCTTGGATGGTGGCGCAGCTGTCTTGCCACTCCCAACTGTTGTCTTGGCTGAGCCCTTGGTGGCAGGTGTTTTGGCCTTCTCCCTCTGGGATGTGGGCGACTTCTTCTGTTTTGGAGGTGGGGGAATGTACTTGGCCTCGCTTCTTGGGACACTGGCAGCCCTGCTGCTTGGCGCACTCCAGAAGCCGGTTACAGCTGGCACCACTGTGCACGGTGATGTTGTGGCTGAGGTGCTGGGTTGGGACCTGGAAAGGTGGGCCCTAGGGGACGGAAGGGGTGGGGGAGGTGAAGGGAAGAGGTCAAGGTTTGACAGGAAACGTTTTTTTGACACACTGGGACGGGTAGATGGAGGGGGTTTGGGAGTGGAGGAAGGGGTAGTGGTTGTAGGAGGTGTCCGTTTGCTGACTTTGGGTGAAGGTGCAGGGGCTGGAGGCTGTCGTGAGGTGGATGGCTGTTGGGTGGGTGTGTGACTGCGTCTGTGTACTTTTGGAGGAGGGCTCACAGACACACTGGGAGAGGACACAGGGGATGTGTGAATGGTGGTGGGGGTGGTGAGTGCACGTGAGCGGTGTGTGGTGATGGGCGTGCTGGTGATGGAGGTAGTGGCTGAAGATGTAGTGCATGCAGGTGTGAGTGGAGACGTGACAGGGAGGGAGGAGGGAGACGTGGAGGAGGGGTACACAGTGGAGGCAGTGGATGTTAGTATGTGTACATGGGTATGATGCTTGTGTGAGTGCCTGTGGGATGTGTGGTGCTTATGTTTGCCAGAGCTACCCTTGTGTGTTGAGGTGTGTGCATGCTGGTCTGATGGTGTGCTTCAGATAGGCTGAGGTACTGGGGATTGGGTCTGGGTGGAGGAAGTTGGAGGGGGGAGGCCAGACACAGGGACAATGGCTGCCATCAGTGCTGAGGCCAGAGTCTGAAATGCTTGCTGTTGGGCTGCCTGGCCAGAATGAATGCCCTCCAGGTATGCATTTATCTGTTGCAACTGCCTCTGTACACCCTGGATGGCATTCAGAATGGTAGACTGCACAACAGTGAGGGATTTCAGGAGGTCAATGGCCTCTTCACTGAGGGCAGCAGGGCTGACTGGGGTAGGGCCTGAGGTGCCTGGGGCGAAGGAGATGCCCACCCTCCTGGGTGAGCGGCCACGGGGCACACGCTGAGGGGCTGATGGGAGGGCAGTGCTGGTAGGGGGGGTGGCGGCTGTACCTTTCAATGCGGGGGGCACAGAGGTGCCCGCCACCGCAAGGGAGCTCCCATCAGAGGATGAGTCGCTGTCGCTGGTCTCTGCTCCAGTCCCTGCCGTGGAGCTCCCCTCGTCCTCCGTCCCACTGGTGAATTCTGACTCCGTAGTCTCACCCTCCAGGGCCATGTGGGATGCAGCTCCCTCCTGCTCCGGTGGCACAGCTCCTCCGCCTGATGATGCTAATGCACACAAGAACAGGGAGAGCACAAAAAGGGTGGGGAAGAAAGTAGAAAGACATGTTCAGTGCATGCAACACCGCTACCGTTGGCGGACACTACAGACACAGCAGTCCTCTGCACTACGCCATGCACTTAGAGTTCCCTAATTTATCACAGGGACATGGGGTACATGGCCTATGCCCGATTGCTGCACACATGGAAGTCACAGGAATCTGACTAGGTGTAGACGGCTCTTACTACTGGTGGGGTGCCACTTAGCCTGCCTCACAAATGGTCCTTGCCTACAAGGCTCGCCCTAGCCTAGGGGAACCCACAGCCCACCTCCCCACCCAGACACCTCTTAATGCACGCAGAGTCAGATGGATGTGACTGTACTCACCCCCTTGTGGCTGCTGTGATGCCCTCAAGCGCCCATCCAACTCCGGATACGCCACCGCCAGGATCTGGAACATCAGGGGGGTCATGGTGCGACGGGCACCCCTCCCACGTTGGAAGGCCATACCCAGCTGGGCCTCCGCTGTCTTCTTGCTCCAGCGGAGAATGTCCTCCCATCTTTTACGGCAATGGGTGCTCCGTCTGTGGTGGACCCCCAGGGCCCGGGCGTCCTTGGCGATGGCACGCCAGATATCCTTCTTCTGGTGGGTGCTGACCTACAGGAATAGTACAGGGGAAAAGGTAAAACATTAACGGTCCGGACCGTCACAGTCATTGGCCCACGTTCCCACCCTTGCCGTGACGCACATACACTCACCGTCGTATCATGGACGCCTCATCCCCCCCCTCTATCTCCCATCCACACCACTCCAAACAGGCATTGCCCACAAAGCATGCTCACAGTGTACTCACCTGTTTGTCTGGAGGACCATAGAGTAGCGTGTACTGGGGGAGGTCCCCATCCACTAGTTTCTCCAACTCCTCCGATGTGAAGGCAGGGGCCCTTTCCCCAGACCCTTGAGCCATTGTCGCTTCCAGACTGAGGTCACAGCAGCACTTGCAGTGTAGGTCCTCTCCTGTCGAAGATCAGGTATCAAGTGAGTGAACAGAGAGAAAATGGCAGTCATGTCCGCCACGGTGCGTACCGTCACCGCCTGCGTACATCGTCATTGGCTCCCGGGACCCATAGGGTCCAATGTTAATCAATGCAGGAGTGCGCTGCGGTCTTCGACCGCCTACCGCGATGGTGTACAACGCCAGCGCAGTTACCTCATATCCCCTTGTCCCACCTTACAGGTCAGGCAACCGCCATTTCAGGGGGCCACATGGCATTAAATTTAAATGCATCACACATATCTAGGCCTTGTATACACACTAAGACAGGCACATAGCGGATTGGCAATTGTGTGCAATAAAGTTGTTTTTTTTGTACCTCAGTGTTGGCTTACCCTCTGATCGCTGTTCTCATCCATAGAGCACGCCCGCTGAGGCAGGTGAGGAGATGGCGGCATCCTCCGGTGTACAGACCGCTGGTGGACCTGTCGACAATGGAAGAGCGACATGTAATAGTCACCTACAGACTTGATCGTGCCACAATCCAGGAACTGTGTGCCCAGTTGGAGCCAGACCTGATGTCAGCTATCCGCCATCCCACAGGAATCCCCCCTCTAGTGCAGGTCCTGTCAGTACTCCATTTCCTGGCAAGTGGGTCTTTTCAAACTACAGTGGCCATAGCATCAGGGATGTCCCAGCCTATGTTCTCAAACGTGTTGTCCAGAGTGTTGTCTGCCCTGCTCAAGCACATGCGCAGCTACATCGTTTTCCCTCAGGTGGAGGATTTGCCTACAGTGAAAGGTGACTTCTATTCCCTGGGACATATCCCCAACATCATAGGTGCCATTGATGGGACACATGTGGCCTTGGTATCCCCCGCAGGAGTGAACAGGTGTACAGAAACCGTAAGAGCTACCATTCTATGAATGTGCAGATGGTTTGTTTGGCTGACCAGTACATCTCCCATGTGAACGCCAAGTTTCCTGGCTCAGTGCATGACGCTTACATTCTGAGGAATAGCAGCATCCCTTATGTGATAGGGTAACTCCAGAGACACCGTGTGTGGCTATTAGGTGAGGACAAGGACCCTATACAGTGTGAATAGTTGTCTGGGTCTGGGGTTGTCCCTAAGGGTTAGTGTGTGTCTAACAGTTGTCCCTCAACATTTGCAGGTGACTCTGGCTACCCCAACCTGTCATGGCTACTGACCCCAGTGAGGAATCCCAGGATAAGGGCAGAGGAACGCTACAATGAGGCACATGGTTGAACTAGGAGGGTTATAGAGAGGACCTTCGGCCTCCTGAAGGCCAGGTTCCGGTGCCTCCATATGACAGGTGGTTCCCTTTACTACTCACCAAAGAAGGTGTGCCAGATCATCGTGGCATGCTGTATGCTGCACAACTTGGCTTTGTGACAACAGGTGCCTTTTCTGCAGGAGGATGGTCCTGAAGGAGGTGTTGTGGCAGCTGTGGAGCCTGTGGACAGTGAAGAAGAGAAAGCAGAAGAAGAGGACATAGACAACAGAAACACAGTGATCCAACAATACTTCCAGTGAGACACAGGTGAGAAGACATCACTGCCTCCTACATCTGATAAAATTGTTCGACCTCTCATCTGTCTGTCACTTTCACCCAGTGTATGGACCCTAATTTGTCACTTTCCCTTTCGATTTCACAGATGTGGGTCCCACTGTGTGACCTTTGCTATGTTACCTCATGGACTAGAGCTGTGTGACATAGGTATGTTGACAATAGAATGGACATTGCTGTTTCCCGCAGTTATTGCAAATACACATTTGTGAAAGCACAGACTGACTCCAGATTGTTTTGTGGTTCAAGGGTGTTTATTTAAGTGCTAAATAGTGGAGGGGGGTGTAAAATGGTCAGGGGTGATGGTGGAGGAATGTCCATGGCAGAGTCCAGTCTATTGGTCTCACAGGTGCATTGTCCAAAGGGGCATAGGAAGTGGAGCTAGGGCAGTTTAAGGATGGACAGGGTGACAAAGTGGGACAGAAGGATGACATTCAGGGTGGTCTCATTTCTTGGTGGGGTCTTGGCATTGTTCTCTGTCTTTGTCCTGGATCTCAGGGACCGCTTGCGGGGTGGTTCTCCATCTGCAGGGGGTGGGGTGCTGGTGTTGTGGTCCTGTGGCGGTGCCTCCTGTCCACTAGCGCCGGCGGAGGTGGTGGGCAGTTCATCATCCAGGCTAGTGTCAGGGGCCCCTTGTTGTGCCACATTGTCCCTCCTGGTGTTCACGAGGTCCTTCCGCACCCCTACAATGGCACCCAGGGTGGTATTGATGGATTTGAGTTCCTCCCTGAACCCCAAATACTGTTCCTCCTGCAGCCGCTGGGTCTCCTGAAACTTGGCCAGTACCGTTGCCATCGTCTCCTGGGAATGTTGGTACGCTCCCATGATATTTGAGGGGGGCCTCATGGAGAGTGGGTTCCCTGGGCCTGTCCTCCCCCTGTCGCAAAGCAGACCTGCCAGTTCCCTGGTTTTCCTGGGCCTCTGTCCCCTGAACCGTGTGCCCACTGCCCCCAGGTCCCTGCTATTCTTGGGGTGGTGGGTTAGCCTGAGTTCCCTGTAGTGGTGGACACACTGCTGCTTGACGTGTCCTGGGGACAGAGGTATGGGCCCGCTGGGTGGGTGCTGTGCTGGTGTTTCCTGAGGGGGGAGGCTCTGTGGTGGCCTGTGACTGTGTCAGGGGAACCGACTGTCCAGAGGTCCCAGGTGGGCCGGGCTGATCATCTAGATCCAGTTGGACAGAGCTGCTGTCCTCACTGTGGGCCTCTTCTGTGGGTGGAGTGGACATGTCAGGAACCTCCTGTCTGGTGACGTTGGGTAGGGGTCCTGCAGGCGTGTAAATGTATGATTATTGCATCTGTGTGTGCCATGGTGTGCAATGGGAGGGTGACCCTGTACCCCAGTGCTTACATTCTTGTGTAGGACCTTGTGTGTTAATTGTTTAGGCGTCTGTGTGGGTATGTGTAGTGGACATGCATTGGTGATGGGTGTCCATGCTTTGTTGTTGCATGCAGCGCTTGGTGTTGGGATGTGTGGTTTGTGATAGTGGGACATATGTGAGGAGTTTGAGTGATGGGGGTGAGGGCGAGGGTGGGGGTATGTGATAGCATGCAGGTAGGGTGGGGGATGAAGTACTTAAGATTTGACTTACCAGAGTCCATTACTCCAGCTACTCCTGCGAGGCCCTCAGGATGCAGTATAGCCAAGACCTGCTCCTCCCATGTTGTTAGTTGTGGGGGAGGAAGTGGGGGTCTGACGCCAGTCCTCTGAACCGCAATGTGGTGTATTGAGACCACGGAACGCACCTTCCCCCGTAGGTCGTTCCACCTCTTCCTGATGTCATCCCTTGTTCTTGGGTGCTGTTCCACTGCGTTGACCCTGTCCACGATTCTGCGCCATAGCACCATCTTCCTAGCTATGGTGGTGTGCCTAGCTATGGTGGTGTGCTGCACCTGTGATCCGAATAGCTGTGGCTCTACCCGGATGAATTCCTCCACCATGACCCTGAGCTCCTCCTCAGAAACCCTGGGGTGTCTTTGCGGTGCCATGGGGTGGTGTGGGTGATATGTGAGGTGGTGTGTGTTGTGATGTGTGGGGTGATGTTTAGAGGTGTGTAGTGTTTTGTGCGTGGATGTGTATGTGTGATGGTGTTGTGTGCCTCTGTCTGCTGGTGTGGTCTTTGCTTTGCTGTCTATTTGCTTCTGCCAAATTTTTGGTTGTAAGGGTTTGTGGGTAATGTGGGTGTGTGTTTTATATTGTATTGGGTGTGTGGGAGTGGTGTGTGTATGTGTATCAGGTGTGTGTATTTGGAATTGTCCAATGTGGTAGTGTTTTGTAAATGTGTGTGTATTTTGAGCGCGGCGGTGTGTACCGCCAATGGAATACCGCGGTTGAAAGACCGCCGCGTGGATTCGTGGGTCGTGATAGTGTGGGCATATTCCTGTTGGCGTGACGGTGGAGGTTTTGTTATCACCAGTTTATCACTGACCTTTGGTGTGGCGGACTTGTGTGGGTGTCTAGATTTTGGCGGATTCTGAGCTGTGGTTTGTAATAGCTGTAGCGGATTTCCGCGGCGGTGTGTTGGCGGTCTTCTGCACGGCGGTAATCGGATTTACTGCCAGTGTTGTAATGAGGGCCATTATGTAAGTTTGGATTTGACTAACTTTTTATTAATATGATTTGAGCTAATTATATTTCCCCCTGGATTCCGAGTAAGAGTGAATGGGGTGGTTTCAGAACGTTTTGGGCTCTCCCGCGGTACCAGACAGGGATGTCTCCTATCCTCTTTATTGTTTACCTTGAGCATTGAGCCATCTTCAGCAGAGATACGGGGACACTCCTTTATTTGCGGTTTTCCCTTCAGCTCAGTTGAACACAAGATTTCTTTATTTGCTTATTATATTCTGTTATCCCTCACTACTCCTAAAACATCTCTCCAAGCCCTACAAACTGAACTTCAACTCTTTGAAGCTGTGGCTGGGTTTCGGGTTAACCTTAGTAAATCCTTTTTACTCAATCTTACGGTCCCATGAGTGGACATGGAGGACATAGCGACCTTATCTCCTTTCCAAAGTGGGAAAAGGGAAATTACATATCTCAGTATTAAGATTACCCCCCGAATTGCGGATTTATATAAAGCAAGTTACCCCCCCTTAGTATGAAAATTAAAAGCAGATTTTAAGTGTTGGGCCCCACTGTACTTGACGTGGATGGGACGCATTCATGCAGTCAAAATTATTGAATTACCTGGCATTTTACACTTTTTCCAAGAGCTCCCTATTGAATTAGAGAGGGTCTTTTTCTAACTATACGTACCATGATGACGAATTACATCTGACAAGGCTGTAGAGCCTGCCTATCACACCTGTTACTGACACTCTGCCGAGGGGCTGGCTGATTGGCTGTGTTGGAATTTGCAAACTATTATAGAGCGTCTCAGTTAAGACTCATGGCAGAATGGTCTAGTAAAGCTTCTGAGAAACAATGGCTACACATAGATAGAACAGTGGTCAGGAGGGCATTCTGGGATGTTTTGTGGAAACCCATATGTAATCGTCCACAAAACATTTATTTAAGTACTCCGACAGCTACCACACTGAAAGTATGGGACAAGAAAATCTGCATGAATGGTCTAACGACATTCCCATCTCCCTTAACGCCTATTCACTATAATGATGCCTTTCAACCAGCACTCCACCAAGCTCCCCTCGATAGGTGGCAGGAGGGCGGATGTCTTACTATCTCTGACTTGTTTCACATGAGGATATCCTGACTTTTCAGAACTGCCCCGCAACCTTCAATTGCCTAGCTCTGAGATTTACCACTATAATAAAATGAAGCACTGGGCTCTTACCCCACCAATACGAGAGGCTGCCACTAGGGAGCTTCTCCCCATGGAGCAATTTGTGAAAAGAGCAGAGGCCACTCGGGATCCATTTCCTTTCTCTGTGCACTATTGCAATCCACCACACGCACTCTCACGCTGCACTATGTTACATTTTGGGAATGCACTTTAGGAAAAACCAATTACCGATGGGCAATGGCAACCATTATGGACAGATATAATGAAATGTAATCGCTCAGTAGGCCTACGTGAGGCACATTACAAAGTGCTTTATAATTGGTACCTATACACTGGAAAACTTCAAAAGATCTTACTGAATACCTCAGACCACTGTTAGAAGGGCTGCCGCCTCCTACAGGATTCCCAACACATATGGTGGGACTGCCCAACTATCCGACCGTATTGGACAGAAATCGTAGCCCAAATGAAGGAAATCTTGGGATACTCAGTGCCATGCACTTCTAAATTGGTACTTCTGTTGTCTCTGACCTCCAACCCTTAAACACCAAACAATCGGTGACCAATCTATTATGTGGTTGTGTTTAGGGGCAGCCAATGGCAAGCTCTTACAATGGAGCACATGAGAGATATTCTGGAGAATGTCAGGAAAGGCTTTGATTTTATTTGGGGTCCACTTGTCCACTTTCTTTCACAAGGGTTGCCACTTTTTTCATGCCCTACCCGCATACAAGGGCTGCACCTTTTCCAAACATGATAATGCCATTTGCCTCCTTGCACTATGGCGTAACTATGATATTTCCCCGCTACCTTCTACAACGGGCCGTTCCTCAGCTCCACCTTCTTCTGCTTTACTCGATGATCATCCTTCATGTTTCGAAAGTTATATATGTTTTTGTTTGTTTGTTCTTTGATTTAGTTGAGGCACTTCCGATTAATGAGAAAAGTACAAGAAACTGTATATGCTTTTACTTGCTACTAGACAAAATGATATTCTTTCTGTTGTTGACATCGCGTTACTTATGTAGTTTGCAGATATGTGTCTGACTCTAATTCTTATGAAACTGTACAGACTAATTGCTGTTCATGGTGCTTAGTGGCCTATCTGTCTGGCTCTGTAACAATTAAAACTGTGCCTTAAAAAATTTCAATAAACACAATGTGATTAAAAAAAAGTACAGGAATTGTGATCCAGAGTGCGACAGGGGTGTAGTCAGTGAGTATGGGGGCATGGTCAAATACCTGGCTAAAAAAACGGAATATTTTTAACTATTGTTTTTTTCCTTTCACCTTTAGGTAACTGCAACTAAAATAACTAACACCTTAAATGAAAAATAAATGCAAGTTAAATTAATCAGTGGGAAATGCACTATTTTACGTTATGAAACCTCGCCTGGTCAATGTGATCACTACAGATGTCTGTGTGTGTAACCAGAGAGCCACAGAAATGGATCCTGGTTGGTGAAGTGGGGGATACTGACTTGTGCATTTTTGGTGCTGTGAGGTCCCCGCCCGTGACAGAAAGAACTGTAAATAAGTATGGTATTATTTTAAAGTAGCAATACTGCTTGGATGAACACGCTCGGCAGTTGTGTGTTCAAGACTTTTATTCCACCAACAGCGGACACTGCTTAGGCACAGCCTTCCTGCTTCTTCTCCCACCAGCTGCTCACTATCTCCCCCATCATTCCACCAGTTACCATGCCAACCTTGGAGCATCACTGGATGGAACACTAGGTCAATGATGTTCCAAGAACAACTCACAACACATCTCAGTAATACCTTCTATGAATATACATATGAATAGGTGAGAGTTCACCCCGTGGAACTCTGCGCTGTGTGTCCTGCTGTAGAATGTAATGATGGTGTAGCTTGTAGAATATTATAGTGGAAGAGTTAAAGGTTGAAGTAGAGGGGTTCCTGCGTGTTCACCCTCTGTTAACGTGTAGATCCTATCGTAGTAATAAACTTACCTGAAGTAATCCATGGTTCCTGCCTAATTACTACAGTTCCCCTCCTCTGGAAATTAAAGAGAAACCCTCCACAATAATATGCAAAACTGAGCAAAACAATACTATAACAAAGTTTAACCATAACGGAATAATGAAACATGGAGAACAAAATAAGAATAAAATAGGAAAGCAGGAATATGCTTTTGAACTCATTCTATACCATAAATATGCATGATATAATGGAGCACAGAATATGCCTCCACTCATTATAAACAATAGATAATTGCAAGGAATTACAGCTCTGGGTTTATCATCTGTACTGACCATCATGCAGGTCATAATCCATCAAGGAGGAGGATGTTTTCCTGGAACGGAAGCTGTGACGGTTCTCGTCAGCACCATCGTTGTTGTCATCACAAGGTAGGTTCAAACAATCTCTTTTCTTTCTCTCCCACCACACTTTGTTCCACACGACCACACTCTTTTTCACACGGACAAGGCATTTTGGACCCCAATATTTTGATTTCTACTTGGGTGCCTACCATGGTCTCTTGACAAAGACAAGATCACTCACACACCAATTTTGCGCACCAACAACAAAGCGCTTCTTGTACTTTGCTTGAAATCTTTCCACCACACCAAAATCCACCACCTTCACCCCCTCCTCACACTTCAGCTAGGCTGGATTGAGTTTGGATGGAGCGAGCCTCTCACTCAGAATTTGGAAAGGTGAATGCTTGGTCATGACATTGGGTGCATTGCGATGTGCCCACAGCTTCTCCCTGACCACTGTTCTGAGCGGGACTCTGTTCTCTGCTGGAATCCGAGCAGACGCTTTAACTAGCCTATTCATGCGTTCAACCAGACCATTAGCCTGTGGTGTGCACGATGCTGTGCGAAGGTGTGCAGTGCCCAAATCATCCAAAAACTTTCTCATCTTACTGAAGATGAATTGGACTCCATTGTCTGTGACAATGGATTTTGGGGATCCCTTCCAAAGCAAACACATCACTTCAAAATTCCAACACACTCCTGGTTCTCACAATACTCACAAGCTGATACCCATTTAGATGTGTTGCCAACCAACACTAAGACAGATTTTTCTCCTTGCGGTAACAGGTAAAAGGGCCCAACAATGTCCAGTCCCAACTTAACCCATGATTCCTCCTGAGACAATTGGAGACAGTGGTGCAGTCCTGGTTACCTTAGATTTGTCACTCCCTGCACACAGGATGCAATCTTTCACCACACCTTCAAGCTGGCTATCCAATCTCGGCCATCAGTACTGTTCTCTGACACTCGCTGTGGTCAGATTACTTCCTAAATGTCCCTTGTGTGTGAGATTTACAGTCTTGTCTCGCATTCCCACCTGAGGCACCAACTGATTCCCACAGAAAAGATTCCCGTCCTCAATACAGAGCTCCTCATGGACAATCTAAAATGCCCTTGCTTCTGCTGAAAGATCCTTGAGAGCAGGCAGTCCTGGCACCACTGGATTCTTAACCAGTTCCCTTACCTCATCTTTGGCAACTTCACAGTCCCATTCAACCTTATGAATTGCTGATTCCCTAACGCACGTAACAGGGTTCCTGCCCTGACAGGTTTATCCGTAGGCACCCATGATAAACAACACGCAGGAATGTTCTTAGCCCTTGGAAGATATTTGACTTGAAAATTAAACTCCAACAAACCTTCTACCCACCTTTTTATTTGTGTGGAAGTGTTGTCCACATTCCTGCTCCCCACCAGCTGTACTCGGGGTCTGTGATCCATCGTGAGTATGAATGCCAAAACCCACAATAAAAACTTGAAGTGATGATTTTCCCAGGTGCAAGCTAGTGCTTCGCTCTCAATAACTAAGTATCTTTCCTTAGCGCCCTTGAGAGAACATGAAGCGAAAGCTACAACCTTCTCTTCCCCATCTTTCACCTGGGATAATACTACACCAAGTCCCTTCAAACTTGTGTCAGTTGTCAGGAACGTTTTCTTGGTAAAGAGTCAGCATTTTGGCAGTTTCATTCTTTATGATCTTGAAAGCCTGCTCAGCTTCCTCAGTCCACGTGTTAAGTTGTAAACTAATAGACTGCACTACACTGGCAAAACTCTTGACAAACTTAGAGTAATACTCTTCCATAACTAATAATGACATGATTTGATCTTTGTTGGATGGAGATGGTGCATCTATGATGGAGTATGCCAAATCAATTTTTGTGGACTGATTCTTTCTTCTGAAATTGTGTGTCAAAGATATGCAACTGACCGTACTCTAAACTTACACTTCTCCTGTTTTAGTGTTATACCTCTGTCCTTCAGTCTGGTCAGTACCTGCCTAAAAACATAATCATGTTGTTGCTTATCCTTCCCATACACCTAGATATCGTCTGAGAAATACATCACAGACTCCATACCTTCCAACACCAAATTCCTCAACTTTTGGAAGCACGCTGACACTGAACGTAACCCAAAGGGTAGTCTCCTTAACCTATACACTTCCAAAGGCGTGATGAAAGAAGTGAGGGCTCTGGAATCTTCATGCAGAAAAACCTGGGGGTAAGCGGCAGACAAATCCATCACTCAAAACACTGCAGCACCCTTAAGTCTGGTTAGAGCCTCTGTGATGATTGGCAATGGTTGGCAAATTGACCCAGATGCATTGATTGAGACCTCTGAGATCGACACACATCCAAATCTTGGTACCAGTTTCTTTCAGAGCACGGACAACTGTGCCAACCATTCTGAGGACTCTATCTCCTCAATAACCCCCAGTTGCAACAATTTGTTCAACTGCTCTTGCAAAAGCTTTATCGTGAGATTGGGCATCTTCCTTGCCTTCTATGCCACCAGCTTGGCATTCTTTTTCAAAATGATTTTGTGCTCAAATCCTTTGAGAAGGCCCAGTTGATTATTAAATACTTCAGGTCAGGGAATTCATTCACCAATCCAGTATCATCCCCAGTGGTGGCTAGCATCATGACATGACGGGGAGAGTTGGGGTTCGAAACAATTCCAAAATGTATTTCAACCCCAACAAGTTGTCTACCCTTTTGTCCACATATATTTGCTCCACTGTCTCTCTCCCCTTGAAATATATAATCTGTAGCCTACAAGGTCTATCTTCATCCCCCGTACCCTTTTGATGTCAGGAGATAGCAAAACAACACCACTCTTTCAATAAACGTCTTCCCAAATCTTGTCCCCCACCAGTGTGAAAGGAGACCCTGAATCCGCCAGAAGTGTGAGGTTTTTCCCACCTATTTCAAACTCACATTCGGACATCGTATGTGGTCACTGTCAACCATATCATCCACCTGCTTGACATGCATGGAGGAAGGCTCCACATGCAAAATCACATTCTGACTCTCTTCAGGCATGTCCAGCACGTCATGCACTTTTGCACTCTTGCAGACCCGGGCAAAATGCCCCTTTTTCTGCAATTGCGACAAAAAGCATTACAGGCAATACAATTAGATGGTAAGTACTACCACATTTAACATAATTGAGTTTGGAATCTTTCCCTGCGGTGGAACTCCCATTGCTAGACCCAGCACTTTCTCCACCCATTGTTTTTTAGGAATGTTCTTCTAGTTGTGACCAGACGCCTTGTCAGCAGGCGTTTTGTCAGGAAATGTAGACACTCTGTGCACCTCATCAGGTTGTGTTCCCTCGCATCTCCTTAACCCACCCAGGAGCATGCTTCATGTCCTCCACTATGTCAGTTGTTTCTTTGAGTGAGGGATTCTTTGCTAACAGTTTCTCTTGTACTCTTGGGTCATTTGTGCATTGCACCAATTGATCCCTGATTAGGGAATCAGTTAATTCACCGAATTCACAGGTCTGTGCAAGATTTTTTAGGGAAGCCAAGTAGCTGGCCACTTGTTCCTCTTTTGTCTAGGCTCTCAAAAAAAACGTGTGCCCCTCCATCACTTCATTTCTTTGTTGGCCAAAATGTTTCTCCAGCTTGGTGATGGACATTTCAAAAACATCCCTTGTTTCATCTTCCTCATTGCCTGTTGTAATTTCATCCAAGCTCTTGTAAATATTGCGTCACACTACGCCTAGATTATGTAGAAGTACAGCCTGTTTCTTTGCCGCAGAGCATCCCCTACCCCCAAATAGCTATCAGATAGGAGTCTACCTCTTCCACAGTAGGTTGGTTTCACCAGATTATGAAAGCAATTGTCGGAGTTGAGACGTACTTGCCACTGCCTTATTATGGAACCTGCAAAATAACCTAACAAAACAAGCTCAAGAAATTAGCTAACACAATAAACTAAAATAACTAGGCAAAAAACAAGCTAATATAACAAACTAAAATAATGAAATTCATGTTTTCACCATAAATATTGAGCTGTGCCTCTCTTTCTCAAATTGACCACTATAGAAAATTATCTTCCCTCTCCGCATCTGTACAAAGATCACACAAGGTGCTTCATTATTTATTTTATTTTTTTCTTCAGGGCAAAGTCGTCACCCCAGGATTGCTGCCAGTAACTTCCTGATGTGTCTTAACAGTGCGCATGTATAATGTGTGCATCGGATGTTTACTCTCCAGTTGCAGCTGTCCCCGCTACCACTGTGGCCTCAGTGCTGGCGAGAGCATCATTTGGAGCTTCACAATCTAGTTGCTGTCGTCCCAGCAACCAGTGCGGCCTCACGAGCGTCGGACTCGAGCCAGCACTGACCTGAGCGCTCGCGCGTGGTGCACAATACCAGCTCCACGCGCCTAACAATGCCGGTCAAATGCACATGGTGAGTGTCCCGTCAAAAGCCGCCTCAGCAGCCACGCACCCTCCTTGACAACAGCACTGGCGATTTCTACTTAAAAGAAACCACAGCAGACGCATGCCCTCCTTGGCAACAGCGCTAGGGATACCTTGTGCTGTCTCGATCATCTGCACCAAGCTAGACTGGCTGAGGAGGGGTGATACCCCGAAACTGGCCCCAGGATGCTTGTTTCCAGTCCAGGGAAGACCTGGCCTGGCAGTTCGGGCTGGACTGTTCCCATGGGGAACAGGGTCAAGACTGATTTGCATATGGCTGGGTCCAAACTGGAATGGTATGGGTAGCAAAAAAACTATGGATTAAAACAGCGCCTTGAGAACCTAACGGGTGAGCAGTTGCGCTATACAAGCAATGACTGACTGATTGATTGATTGCCTTGTAACAGTTGAGCACAATTCAACTGCGGTATCCCCAAATTAACAATTAAAATCAACACTGCACTAGTTGTTGGGTCAGTTACATAGATCTAGTGGTCTGTAGACCTCTTCAATATTTTGTAAAGAGCTCCCAACTGGGTTTAGCTTCACATCCAATAAATTCAGAGGGTTGTTGGTGGATGGTTCCATGCCCCTGGCAGGCCCTGGCCCTCGCCAATATTAAGATGAATGCGTTGGACAGTTGTATGTTCAAGACCTTTAATCCACCAACAGCAGACACTGCTTAGGCACAGCCTACCTGCTTCTTCTCCCACCAGCTGCTCACTATCTCCTCCAAAATTCAACCAGTTACTATGCCACGCTTGGAGCATCACTGGATGGAACACTAGGTCAGTGATGTTCCAAGAACAAATAACAACAAACACCTCTCAAAGGGCCAGATGTAGCATTTTACGAATTTGCGATTCGGAAATTGCGAGTCGGTGCGACTCACAATCTCCGAATCGCAAATTCGGATGCAGAACGGTGCCTCAGACACCGTCTGCGAATCGTTATGGGGTTGCAAAGACCCACCTCATTAATATTAATGAGGTGGGTTGCATTTTGCGACCCCCTTGCGATTCCCTGCACTCACAGGGATGGTGGCCTGCTGGAGACAGCAGACCTCCATGTCTGTGACTGCTTTTTAAATAAAGCAGTTTTTTTTTTTTTTTGTATTGCAGCCCGTTTTCCTTAAAGGAAAACGAATTGCAATAGAAACAAAATAACGAAACCTTTTGGTTTCGTTTTTTCAGAGTAGGCAGTGGTCCATTGGACCACTTCCTGCTCTGAAAAAACATTTTTGGCAACATTCACAAAGAGGAAGGCGTCCCATGGGGACCCCTTCCCTTTTGCGAATGGGTTACCACCAGTGTGACACTGGTGGTAACTGTGAATTGCTTTGCGACCGCATTCGCGGTCACAAAGCAGTTTAGCATTGCAATGCGAGTCGCAAATAGGAAGGGGACATCCCTTCCTATTTGCGAGTCGCATTCACATTTTGTGAGTTTGTACAAAATGTGAATGTGCATCGCAATGAGCATTTTGCATGGCGCAAACTGCGATTTTCGCAGTTTGCACCATGCAAAATGCTTCCTACATCTGGCCCAAAGTCTCAAAAAGAATATATATATACCATCACAAAGCTTCAAGTGACTCCACCAATTCGAGCCAACAGATCCCACCCACTTCGATCTCTGATTTGCATATTTGTCAATGTCTCTGATCGCTTAAGAGACATGTTCCCCCGAAGAGAAGGATGTGCTTTACTTGTCATTATCTTGGATTGGATTCCAAATAATTCTGAAAATTATCAACCTTTTTGTTCAAAGAATCAGGACTCTCTCCCAGTACACGTTATGTATGTTTCTTGTGATCCCCTGAGGCAGTGCTAACCCAGCCCTTACAGTGAGTAGAAAGTGGGGGTGTAATTGACTAACCCAGCTCTCACCAGTATGGAGGGTGACGGGTGTGATTGGTTAGCCCAGCTCTCGGGTGTGTAGAGGGTGAGTGTGTAATTGGCTAACCCAGCTCTCACAAGTGTAGACTGTGAGCGTGTGATTGGCAAACCTAGATCTCACAAGTGTAGAGGGTGAGTGTGTGATTGGCTAACCCAGCTCTCACAAGTGTAGAATGTGAGCATGTCATTGGCTAACCCCGCTCTCACAAATGTAGAGGGTGAGTGTGTGATTGGCTAACCCAGCTCTCACAAGTGTAGAATGTGAGCATGTCATTGGCTAACCCCGCTCTCACAAATGTAGAGGGTGAGTGTGTGATTGCCTAACCCAGCTCTCACATGTGTGGGGGATGAGTGTGTGGTTGGCGAACCCAGCACTCACGAGTGTAGAGGGTGAGTGTGTGATTGGCTGGGGGCTTTGATGGTCATTCATCTATCCTGTATGGGTAGGAGAGTTTTGGAAGTGTGAGAGGGTCTGTTGGAGCGCTAGTGGCTCTGGAACTAGGGGTACATGGGTGCTGCACCACACCCTTATTTCCTGGAGGTAGAGAAGCAGGAGGGTAAGCAATAAAGCTGCCTTTTTTGCGCCCTCATTACTAGAACACTTATCACGTGAAGCCAGTGCTTAATTTGTACATAAAAAGGTGCCGGTGCCCAAAGCCCTCCTCTTAAACACACGGCTGCTGCAATTATCTGTGCCAGCACAGAATACTGCTGTTTCAGTTGGACACATCTGTATTTAGGCTTGTCTGAAAGCAGCCTTGCGTGAGTCCGTATATCGTGATAAGTCACTCCCAGGACTGTTTGCTGATTTCATTATTGTCAGTAAGCCCAGTTTGGATTTATAGTTGTATCTGTTAAATTTACTTCATCGAGAGGCCATTCTGATCGGGAATGAACTATGTATAGAGAAGCATAACAAACTATTGTGTTCCTATGTTTTTAGGAAAATATGTTTCAAAAGCCATAATGCGCCCATTTTTTCAGTGATGTTAAGTGGAGGGAACAAGATGGCTGCCACTCCCCCACAGAAACAGTTCAGCTTTCTTTACACTTTTTTTTTGCTGACATCGCGTTTGTCTGCGACTTTAGTGAAGGGGTGCCAGCAGCCAGCACCCTCGCTCGGAAACTGTTCCAAATTCTTGTGCTGGAATAATTTTCCGAGTGAGGGAGCCACCCAGTGCTTAATTTGTGCTTGTTGTTTCCGGTGCTGAGCACCTGCACGTATTTTGAGGGCCGGGGCTTATTTTTCAGCCTCAAGCATTTACTGCGAGCAAAATACACATATGGGACGAGGAGGAAGAGAAAAACGAAAAGTATCACAGAGGGAGGAAGCAGAAAGCTGCAAGTTTGAGCTGAAGGGACCTTGAGTTGTTGTAAGTGGATTGAAGAGGCCCGAGATGGCTTCAGGGTTACGCTGCATCAGTATTCTGTGTTCTCACATTTACTTGCAGTAGCGGTTGGTTTCAGAGAAGGGCGTTGGCACCGGCACATTTTTATTTACAAATTAAGCACTAGAACCACCTCACTAAAGTGTCTGGAAATTGGAGCAAAATTGATTTTAGCAAAAAGCAGGTGAAAAAAACAGCAAAACAATGTCTGTAAGCGAGTGGCCAACGCCTGGCTACGGGAGTGGGAATCCTCTTCAGAGGCTGGTGGTCTCACACCTTGGCATGCACCCTAGGGTCATGCTCTGACGTCTCCCCGAGGGCGAGGCAGGGCCCAAGCCTAGTGGCCAGTGGGTTCAGCCTATGACATATGCGGCACACAGCTCGGAAGAAACGCTTCAGCGCCAACAACAGTGGTAGAACGGTTGTAGGCGCTACACAAATACACCATACTGTATTAATGGTCGCAGCACTCGCAAGGCAGCTTTGGAGGAGTGAATATTGGCCAGAATGGAGGTCTCCTTTTGATGTTAAAACTGACTTCTACCTCCTCAGTATCTCTCTGAGTGAGCTTGCAGCTGGGTCGGGTGGGGCCCTCTGCGCAAGGCACGCTCCAGTGCCCCCTTCCTGTTGTGCTGTTGGAAGGCAAAGTCGTGCCGAGAGCCCTTACAGAGAACCAACCGCGCGCGCGGCTCGCAGCTTTCCACAGATGCCACTATGTACCACTAATTCTTAATTCCATCAGTAGGGTGATCAGCTATCCTGTTTTACTGGGTCAGTCCCGGTTTTCACCAGCTGTCCCGGCAGATTTTGGGTCAGGTCCCGGATTTCAATGAGGGTCGACTGCAAACAGTGGAGACACGTTTTATGTGTTACAAAGCTGTACTAATTAGCAGCTCTCTTATCAGGAAGGAAATGACGTGCCTGATACTGGCTCTAAAACATGACTTTTTATGTATTATCTCAACGCAGCGCCTGACTTTCTGCATTGCTGACATTCTGTGGACCTACGGTGATTGTTGAATTAGACCTCCTTCAGTTTTTTTGCGACATGTCCCAGTTTTGGGTTTCAAAATCTGCCGACCCTATCCATCAATAATATGTAATGAACTGTTACACCTTTATATTTTTTCATCCATCCATTCATTCTTTCATCCATCATTCAGTCTTTCACCATTCCATCCTCCCATTGGTCAGACCATCGTCTATCCGTACACATATTAATCATCTAAGCGTGCATCCAACTATACAGCCATCCACCTACACATTCATCCGTTTATTTATCCATCCATCAGAAGAAACCATCCATTCATCAGTTGATTGTTTTGTTCATTCATTCATCCATCCATCCATTGTCTATCTCTTCCGATTCCCATTTGGTTTGCCTCTCATCCTCTCAGATTTCCATATACTATGCCATCCAACCTCTCAAATGACCAATTACTCTGCCATCCTTTCACCCACCCATCTACCCACCATCTCACCTACTCACCCACCCACCCCAAGAGCAAACATGCCAACACAGTCGATTTAGGTGGAAGATTCCTTCCACCGAAAATTGTCTCCTTCACATTGTAAGTCAGTGTGAAAAACAAGTGCCTCCAACCTTGTTTTTCTAAATCTTCTTTCGAAATGTTGATATGTGCGCATAGAGGCGGGTGAGCCAACAAATTAACAGGTAGAGCCCTGAAAACAAATTGGCTTGTAATCCATGCGACAAACATCATGTTAGAATATGATAACATGTTTTCAGAATTCTACAAAAGTGCATTTCTTAAACATGCGGAAGTGTTGCACCTTAGTAAATCAGGTTATATCTCGCCATTGAGAAGTATTTATTAAAAGTGAGAGGTTTCCAAAGATGCACTGAGAACCATCCTTGCACCACGCCCAGATGATCATGTTATTAGTCTTCTAAAAGGCAAGTCGCCGATCAAACCTACCCTATATGTGGGCTACATTCTTACTATAGATGGAGCAACATTATAGGCTAATAAATTAAAGAGGAGAGGTTTCTATGCAGTGCACATTCTGAACTCCTGTTTGAAGGTGCTCTCATACATGAAAATGGACAAAAAGGAGGCTTAGGATCACACAGTTTAAAAAAAGCAGAGAAGCCGGGATTCAGCCCATATTTTCATTTTACATTGTGCAATTCAGCCACTTCATGGGTATCTCATTCTGACATCAAAGGTTAATGCGTTGTCCTTAATTCTTGGTGGATGAGATTAGAGCCTGGGTGACAGGCAAAATCCAGTTTTCATTTTTGACAGTTTTACACACTGCAAATTTTGTCCAAGGACATAAACATTTCACAATAGACACAGACTACGTTACACATTTTTTTTGGCACAAGGAGATTTGGCAGGATTCAAAGTATATTAAGTTGAAACAAGAATTCAAACCTGTCTCTCCATGCTGCATAGTTGGCAGCTCAAGCCACTAGGCCACATGCCTTCCATGAAAGCTTGGCTCATTTTAGGGTCAAGGGTCTAAGTGGTCTTCGAGATGGGCCAGAGCCAGGCTTGTGGCTCGAGTGGTCAGTGGCTCACCCACCTCTGGTACACCAGAGTCAGTTCGTAGAGTCAGCAGGTGTGTTGGTTACTAAAACCTGCCTAGTGGTGTAGATAGAGGATTATCCTTTACAAGATTTAAGGGAGCTGAAATTTGGCTTAAACCATAAGCTGGAAGGGGAGCCTGTAGGTGAGAGGGTTCTTTATTTTCCAACAAATCACCCTGGTGGTCTTGCGTTCAGTGGATCCCTGCGATGTACACATTGGCCCTCAGGCATAGGGACAAAGCTCCCTTCATGGGCCCCTGTTGTCATTTTCTTCAAGAACCCACCAGCCTTGGGAGTTTTTTTGCTGGAGAACAAAATCCTGTAAGGAGAGAGGGCATCAAACATGGTGCCCGCTCAGCAAAGTTCAGTGTCCTCACTCCACTGAAGGCACAGAGACCACACCCTGCTTAGTGCGGATCTCTAAATGTAGCAGATGTTCCTCCACCATGGGGGTGTAGGCCATGGTCTTCACTGCAGGCCGCCCACCAGGGTCTAAGTGAGGCCATCAGTGTGGTGCAGCGGTGCATCAAATTAATCATATATGCTATAGTGAGAACTGTGTAGTGGTAAACTTAACTGTTGTGTTACTGTGCAGCAAACGTGATGCACAATAATACACTGAATGCCATGCAGTCTTACAGTAAATGGTGTGTGATTGTCTATGCAGTCTTTCAGCGCTATGGTGAGAGCTGTGCAGTGCTACACCGAGGGCCATGCACTGGTGGACTGAGGGCTGCTGGAGTGTGTATATACAGACTTTCAACACAGGCTGAGGGCTGTGCAGTGCTACACTGACAGTCCAGCAATGGTAGGCCTAGAGCGGTGGAGTGTGTATATGAGGTCTTGAGTGCCGCACTGGGATCCATGCAGTGTTGCACCTAGACTGAAGCAGTGGTAGGCTAAGAGCGGTGGAGTGTGTATACGAGGTCTTGCAGTGCCGCACTAGGATCCATGCAGTGTTGCACCTAGACTGAAGCAATGGTTAGTGAAGAGCGGTGGAGTGTGTATACAAGGTCTTCCAGTGCCGCACTGGGATCCATGCAGTGTTGTACCTAGACTGAAGGAGTGGTAGGCTGAGAGCGGTGGACTGTGTATATGAGGTCTTGCAGGGCCACACTGGGATCCATGCATTGTTGCACCTAGACTGAAGCAGTGGTAGGCTAAGAGCGGTGGAGTGTGTATACGAGGTCTTGCAGTGCCACACTGAGATCCATGCATTGTTGCACCTAGACTGAAGCAGTGGTAGGCTAAGAGCGGTGGAGTGTGTATACGAGGTCTTGCAGTGCCTCACTGGGATCCATGCATTGTTGTACCTAGACTGAAGCAATGGTTAGTGAAGAGCGGTGGAGTGTGTATACAAGGTCTTGCAGTGCCGCACTGGGATCCATGCAGTGTTGCACCTAGACCGAAGCAGTGGTAGGCTAAGAGCGGTGGAGCGTGTATACGATGTCTTGCAGTGCCGCACTGGGATCCATGCATTGTTGCACCTAGACTGAAGCAGTGGTGGGCTGAGAGCGGTTGTTACACCCAGACTGAAGCAATGGTATGCAGTGAGCGGTGGAGTGTGTATACGAGGTCTTGCAGTGACACACTGGGATCCATGCATTGTTGCACCTAGACTGAACCAGTGGTAGGCTAAGAGTGGTGGAGAGTGTATACGAGGTCTTGCAGTGCTGCACTGGGATCCATGCATTGTTGCACCTACACTGAAGCAGTGGTAGGCTAAGAGCAGTGGAGCGTGTATACAAGGTCTTGCATTGCCGCACTGGGATCCATGCATTATTGCACCTAGACTGAAGCAGTGGTAGGCTAAGAGCGGTGGAGTGGTATATGAGGTCTTGCAGTGCCACACTGGGATCCATGCAGTGTTCCACCTACACTGAAGCAGTGGTAGGCTAAGAGCAGTGGAGTGGTATACGAGGTCTTGCAGTGCCGCACTGGGATCCATGCATTGTTGCACCTAGACTGAAGCAGTGGCGGGCTGAGAGCAGTTGTTGCACCTAGACTGAAGCAATGGTATGCTGAGAGCGGTGGAGTGTGTTTACAAGGTCTTGCAGTACCGCACAGGGATCCATGCAGTGTTGCACCTCGACTGAAGCAATGGTATGCTGAGAGCGGTGGAGTGTGTATACGAGGTCTTGCAGTGCCGCACTGGGATCCACGCATTGTTGCACCTAGACTGAAGCAATGGTAGGCTGAGAGGTGCACAGTGTGTGCATCGTGCCATACTGTGCGGAGTGCAGCGTTACCGAGTTATGCAGTGGTAGTGTGAGAGCTGTGTAATTTGTATACAGAGCCCTTCAGTGCTCACTCAGAGTAGTGCAATGTTATGCCTAGGCCCATGCAATGGTATGCGAAGAACTGCATCACTTGAATGCAGAGCCTTTTGGTGCCACACTGAGAGCTGTGCTGTGCCACACTGAGAGCCGTGCAGTGTCACAATGAGAGCCGTGCAGTGTCACACTGAGAGCCGTGCAGTGTCACACTGAGAGCCGTGCAGTGTTACACTGTGAATTGTGGGATGCTAGGCTGATAGCAGCGAGGTGTGCATACAGAGTGCTGCAGTGCCACACTGAGAGCTGTGCTGTGCCACACTGAGAGCCGTGCAGTGTCACACTGAGAGCCGTGCAGTGTCACACTGAGAGCCGTGCAGTGTTCCACTGAGCACTATGGGATGGTAGGCAGATAGCAGTGAGGTGTGTATACTGAGTGGTGCAGTGGCACTCTGAGAGCTGTGCAGTGTTACACTGAGGGTTATGAGATGGTGGGCTGAGAGTAGTGGTGTGTATACCAAGTGTTGCAGTGCCACACTGAGAGCTGTGCAGTGCTTTACTGAGGCTGCGGGATGGTAGGTTGAGAGTAGTGCAATGTGTATACTGAGCGTTGCAGTGCCACACTGAGTGCTGTGCAGTGTTCCATTGAGGGCTGTGGGATGGTAGGCTGATAGCAGCGAGGTGTGTATACCAAGTGATGCAGTGCAGTGTTGCACTGAGGGCTGTGGGATGGTAGGCTGACCGCAGTGCAGTGTGTGTACCGAGTATTGCAGTGCTACAGTGAGAGCTGTGCAGTGTTACACTGAGGGCTGTGGGATGGTAGGCTGACCGCAGTGCAGTGTGTGTACCGTGTATTGCAGTGCTACAGTGAGAGCTGTGCAGTGTTACACTGAGGGCTATGGGATGGTAGTCTGATAGCAGCGAGGTGTGTATACCAAGTGTTGCAGTGCCACACTGAGAGCTGTGCAGTGTTTTACTGAGGCTGTGGGATGTTAGGCTGAGAGTAGTGCACTGTGCATACTGAGCGTTGCAGTGCCACACTGAGAGCTGTGCAGTGTTCCATTGAGGGCTGTGGGATGGTAGGCTGATAGCAGCGAGGTGTGTATACCAAGTGATGCAGTGACACACTGAGAGCCGTGCAGTGTTACAATGAGGGCTATGAGATGGTGGGCTGAGATTAGTGGTGTTTATACCAAGTGTTGGAGTGCCACACTGAGGGCGTGCAGTGTTTTACTGAGGCTGTGGGATGGTAGGCTTATATCAGTGAGGTGTGTACACCAAGTGATGCAGTGCAGTGCAGTGTTACACTAAGAGCTATGGGATGGTAGTCTGATAGCAGCAAGGTGTATATACTGAGTGATGTAATGCCACACTGAGAGCCGTGCAGTGTTACACTGAGAACTATGAGATGGGAGGCTGATAGCAGCGAGGTGTGTGTACAGAGTGATGCAGTGCCACACTGAGAGCCGTGCAGTGCCACACTGAGAGCAGTGTGTAGTTTTACACAGTGCGTCAGGCACTCGGCTTGTATGAAGCATAGGATGTCCTACAGAACACAAAGGGTGGCAGTAACAGAATTCTCCTGGAATGGTGCTGTTTTCATCACATGCAGAGCATTAATAACAACAGAGTGCAGCAGCACCAAGGCAGCATGTGCGAGGAAACCCCTTGGGTGGGCTTCTAACACAGCGCCTAATTGGCACCCTCACAGTGCCAAGGGGCTCGTGTGCTGCATGACAGAATAACCATTAATACGGAAATGAACCATTCTAAACTCATAGCTGCAATGCAGCTGCACCATGAACATTAGTTGACAACAAAAGACAAAAACACACTTTTTGTTAAAGATGAGTACAGGGCAGTAACGCCCACTGCCAGCCTCCAACACAGCCAAAGGTATTTGTGGTGCCAAGAACCCCACTCTGTGCAAGCACTCAGAAACAACATAAAGTATTATTCCTCTCCAAGGGCAGGCGGACATTCTTTTAGATATCGGGGTACCTCTGGACAATTCTCACTTGCTGGAGATTCAGCCCAAAATGGCCCTCAAAGTCCAGACGCTACAGAGAGCGGCACTGAATATGAACTTGGAAAACACACACGCCGTAGGAAAGCTCAGTGTAATTATCCCTCTTTCACAGGTCGGCTCTAACCTGGGCTTAACACAGTCTTGCAGCACAGAGCCCTCTATCATTGTTAAACCTAGGAACCTTCAGGAGTCACCACAGTACTGTGCAGTGCTTAATTTGTGAAAAACCTAAGTGCCAGGGCTCACAACAGAAGGACACTGAACCTTGCACAAACCATTGTCCTTGCCCTCAATGCCAGTAATAGTAGCAACACCACAACTAACCCTCACACTCCTACAAGTGTAACAATTTAGACTATTCTAGGCCCCCAACACCAGAAAGTAGAATCAGCAATAATTCTTTAACTACGGGAGTCTTTCCTGAAGGCCTTAAAAAGGCATACGTACACCCATTATTAAAGAAAACAAACCTGGACCCGCATGACCCCAACAACTACAGACCGATTACATATGGATGTTTCCTGGACAAACTGATAGAAGGAGCAGCTTTCACCCAGATGTCACACTGAAGATAACTCCATAGTTTCAGACTTCGAAACTGGATTCCGCACAGGAAGAGGCACTGAATCTGTCCTCATCGCCATTATGGGATGATCTTAAAAACACAATAGACTGCAATGGAGTTGCTGCACTACTTCTCCTGGACCTCTCAGCTGCCTTCGACACGGTTGACCATGATACCCTAATACAAAGACTCCATGGAGCCGTCATAGAGGGGACTGCTCTCGACTGGATCACACCCGCCCTTCAAAACAGAACAGATGTCATCCATACTCCCCCTTTCTCATCCAAATTCTATTTCACAAAAGCAGGGGTCCCTCAAGGCTCAATCACCTGAACCATGCTTTTCAACATCTACATGATGTTGTTACCGGCAATGATCAATGAATTTCAACTCACTCACATGCTACAACCATGCAGATGACACACAAATATCCTTGAACTGGAATGCCCCAAAGACAGTGGAAGCTCACAAATCTTCAATTGCCTCAGAACCGTTGACCAGTTGACATGCAGCCATCTAAAACTGAATGCTGCCATAACAGAAATACCCACATGTTCGCTGGGTCTGACGATCTGGGACCACCTTCTAAAGTATCCAAGGAAGTTAGAAACCTCGGAATTACCATGGATTCCAAGTTAACAATGAAGGCTCAAGTGGACAAATTAGCAAGATCAAGCTTCATCACCATGAAAACTCTGTGATGCATCTTCTCCCACCTCGGATTTCCACACAAGGTGCAGGCTACTATCTCTCTTTTACTATCTAAAGTGGATTATGCCAATGGCCTCTACCATGGATCATTTCTGCCTACTATAAAAAAACGAAAGCACCTTCAGAACTCGGCTGCCAGACTACTTCTACATGTAAAGACACAAGCCCACATCTCCCCTGTCTCGAGGGCCCTACATTGGTCACTGCTTTTCATCAGGAATAAAATCACAAAATACTTTAAAAAAAGGAACCTCCACTCAGGATTGGCACCCCGCCTCAAAACACCACCATGAAAGAAAAAGACAATAGGTGGTACATCTATGGAATTCATTACTCCCAAATATAAGATCCACGTATAACTATCTTATCTTCAGAAGACTACTCAAGAATTGGCTCTTTCCTACATAACCATCCTACTCAAACAGCAATGGACTGCATATCTCTGTATATGTAATCATTTAAAATGTCATTATATGTATATATCTAGATATGTGTATTTCTTTGTATAAATAGGTATATTAACTATTTTATCTTAAAATATACACATAGGGCCAGATGTAGGTAGGTCCGAGATTGTGACTCAGAAATTGCGAGTCTGTCCGACTCGCAATTTCCGAGTCGCAATCTCGGATGCAGAACGGTGTCTCAGACACCGTCTGCGACTCGCTATGGGGTCGCAAAGACCCACCTCATCAATATTCATGAGGTGGGTCACATTTTGCGACCCCATAGCGAGTCCCTGCACTCACAGGGATGGTGGCCTGCTGAAGTCAGCAGACCTCCATGTCTGTGACTGCTTTTTAAATAAAGCAGTTTTTTTTTTTCATTTTGCAGCCCGTTTTCCTTAAAGGAAAACGAGTTGCAAAATGAAAAAAATACCGAAACCATTTGGTTTCGTTTTTTCAGAGTAGGCAGTGGTCCTTAGGACCACTGCCTGCTCTGAAAAAATATTTTTGTCGACATTCACCCCTTCCCTTTTGCGAATGAGTTAACACCAGTGTGACACTGGTGGTAACTGCAAGTTGCTTTGCGACCGCATTCACGGTCACAAAGCAATTCTGAATTGCGATGCGAGTCGCAAATAGGAAGGAAACACTCCTTCCTATTTGCAAGTCGCATTCCCAAATTGCGAGTTGGTACCGACTCGCAATTTGGGAATGAGCATCACGTTAGGCTGTTTACATGGCGCAAACTGCGATTTTTGCAGTTTGCACCATGCAAACGGCTACCTACATCTGGCCCATACTCTTTACACCTGTTTTAACAAATGTATATTTTACTTAAGGTTAAATGTATATATTTGTATATATGTGTAGATATATGTATGAGTATATAATATGTATATGTGAACACATGTATTATATATATATGTGATCGGGCAGCCACGATCACGCCGCAAGGCGACGCAACCTACTACGTGTCGGAGAACCCCGACACGTCAGATCCGCGTTCCGCCGTTTCCATGGGAACGGCCTCGGCGTCCTGGGGGCGTCTCCCTGTTTCCAGGGAAACGCTCAACATCTTCCGGGCCGCCGGCCGAGATAAGGAGGAAATGAACGTTCAGGAGGGCGAGCAGGAGGAAGGAGAGATGGAGACAAGAGAGAGTGCAGAGGAGCAGATCGCGACGAAGACGGGAGACGAGTCCAACGACAACGGAGAGGAGAAGGAGAGATCATACCACGGAGCACCGGAGTCGAGGAGCCCAGAAGCCAGCCACGACCCCGGAGGGTCGTGGCTTACAAAGGTACGGTCCTTACTAGGGAGAACAGACCGAAAAGGGGAAAACACACAGGGGAAGGGAACTGGGAGGAGCGAGAGGTAGGAGGAGGGAGGAGGAAGAAGGGGTAGACTCCCTAACTGAAGAAGGAGCCTGACTGTCACCTTTGGTCTGGGAGCACAGTGTGTCTAAAACAAAAACACAGCACCACGCTTTAGTATAGTGCACGGGTGTCTCTACACTCTACCTCTATACCCCACTTGACCTTCCCCTATTCCTACCTGAAAGATAACCCCAGGAAATAGCCAATTTACTTACCTTGGCGTTCTCATGTTTTTCTTGCCGGTCTTGTCCCGGGAGCCGCTCGCGTTTCCAGAGAACACTGACCTGAAGAACGAGAGAAAGAAGAACGACAAGATTAATGAAGAGAAGAATCCTAAACCATAGACTTTATAGATAATTATAAACTGTGGAAAACGAATAGAAAAGAAATAAGAGATAAGAAAAGACACTAGAACAATAAATCTCTATTTACTCACCACAATACGCCGTTTCCAGTCTGGTTTATACCGTCTAGCCTGTCACAGTGGTGTCAGAAGTGGGATCCTATACCCCCTAAAAAGGCTAAGAAAAGGTATAGACGATGAGTGACGCTCCTACTTTGGAGGACATGATTAAACAGCTGGCCGAAGGCCAACGCCATTTACAGTTGGTGTGGGAAGCTCACCAACGAGAAGCCAAAGAGGATAGGGAGGCCTTGCAGTCTGCCTTAAAAAGTCAAGCCACTATCCTGGCGAACAATCAACTTGTACATGAAACTGCGATGAAAAAGTTAACCGAGACAATAGCCTCCAGTAAAGTGCACCCGAATGTCCCCAGTTCGGTCTTACAAAAATACCAGGAGGGGGAAGACCCGGACTCATTCTTTACTAATTTTGAAAGGGTAGCTTCCTCTGCTCAGTGGCCGGAAGACAGATGGGGACAATACATCGCTCCTCTACTCACAGGATTTATGCAGACGGCTTACCGGGCGGCTAATCCCGGTGGAACTACCACCTACCAGGACATAAAAAGGAGCATTTTGGAACGGGTGGGCCACGATACCGAGTACTATAGAGTAAAATTCCGGAAAGTAAAATGGGGACACAATGAAGACCCCTGCACCTACTACTTTAGGGTCCAGGATCTGGCACTAAAGTGGCTGGGGCCGATAGGAACTAGCAGAGAGGATATAATAAAAACGATCATCCTCGAACAATACCTGGAGTCCCTCCCTTCCAGTACTAAAAACTGGATAAGGCAGCATCCTAATGTAGATACAGACCTAGCCATAGACTTGGCGTGTGCCTATCACAGGTCCACCGATGTGAGAGCACTACAACCTCGACCCAACGTAAAAACACTCACTACCCCATCAAAACCCATCCCAAGATTTTCTTTAGAAGAACCCTTTCAACGTAGACATGGGGAGGCCCCTCCTATGCAAGGACCTCAATGTTTTAACTGTGGAGAGTGGGGTCATATAGCTCGGGTATGCCCCAGGAAAACTGAGGGGGTTGAGCCTATGGAGATAGGGGTAACCCGACGCAGAGTCTTGTGTACAGGAGGGGGAGACACCAAATTTAAACAGATCATAAAAATCAATGGGCGCCCTCTCTCTGCCCTTATAGATTCAGGCTGTAGTCAGTCCGTTATTCGACAAGATCTGGTAGAGCTAGCTGACAAGAACGCCAACAGATGGGTTACCATCTGCTGTATACACGGCGACAAGGAACAATACCCTCTTAGCACAGTAGAGATAGAGTGGGATACGCACAGAGACTTGCTTCCCATGGGAGTAATGGACCAACTGATCGAAGAATGTATTATAGGTACTGACTACATACATTTTCAACAACTCCTAAATGGGGTCCAGACACAGAGGGAGAAACCCGAATGGTTGAACGAGGCTCCGTTCTGTGATAGTATCATTGAGTGTCCCCCATACCGCAGGAAACTTTCCCGTCGGGAGAAAAGAGACGAGAGATTCAAGTTTTGGTCAGGCAAGGACAATAATCTCCCCCTAAGAGTTATAGCAGAGACTTATAGTGCTCCTATCAGTTTCCGTCAACGTCAGAGAGAAGACCCTACTCTCACTCATGCCTGGAGAGACGCAAAAACTGAAGAAACCAATGAGGTGGGTCCCTATTTCCTGGTACAAAGAAACCTTCTCTATAGAGTGAGCACTACACGGGCAGGAGAACGCAAGCATCAATTAGTAGTCCCAGAATCTCATAGGGACCAAGTACTCCTCCTAGCACATAATCAGCCAGGAGGGGGTCATTTCGGCAGGGAAAAAACTGAGGAATATCTCCTCAGGAAGTTCTACTGGCCAGGTGTTTTTGCCCACATTAGAAAATATTGCTTGCAATGTCCCAGATGTCAACTCACCGAACCAGGTCGACCCCGAAAAGCACCCCTCCTACCCCTTCCCATCATTGACATTCTCTTTAGCAGGGTGGGGATGGATTTGATCGGACCCCTACTTCCCTCCTCTAAAGGCCACACCTATATCTTGGTTATCGTAGACTATGCTACCCGCTACCCCGAGGCCCTTCCCCTTTCAAGCATAACCACTAAAACAGTAGCACAGGCCATGATAACGGTATTCACTCGGACCGGGTTTCCCCGCGAGATACTCACTGACCAGGGTACGCTATTCATGTCCAACCTCATGAAACAAATATGTAAGGTATTAGGAATTACACAAATCAAAACTGCAGTTTATCATCCCCAGACAGACGGACTAGTAGAGCGCTATAACAGGACCATTAAATCACTGTTAAAGAAAATTGTCGATGAGACAGGGAGGGATTGGGACCTGAAATTGCCCTTAGTTCTTTACGCCATTAGAACCCATGAACAGTCTTCAACGGGCCACAGCCCATTTGAACTGGTGTTTGGCAGACAACCCCGTTCTCTGTTGGATATGGCGGTTGAAACCTGGGAAGAAGAGGAGGAAGAAGAGGGGCGACCACTGTTAGAATATGTCCAAAAACTGAAAGCACACTTACAGGAACTATGGGAAAATGTACGACAACATCTGGAAAAGGCACAAGAGACTCAAAAGCATTATTATGATAAAGGAAGTAAATTGCGTACATTTCTCCCGAATGATCAAGTCCTGATCATGCGGCCCACGTCTGAACAGAAATTATTGGCCAGATGGCAAGGGCCCTAAAAGGTGATTAGAGCAGTCTCCCCTGTCACCTATCTCATAGAACTCAGTGTCAACCCTAGGAAAACCCAAATTTATCACGTGAATCTCCTAAAAAAATGGGAACCCGTAGATGAGGGTCCTGACACCGTCGAGACAGGCCGTTTTGTATCCCCCTGCAAAGAATTAGACATCAAATTATTTCCTGTTGAAACACCACAACAGGAGACAAGGCCCTGTATCAACGCTTCTCTGACAACGTCAGAGAAGCGGCAGTTGCACGCCCTATTACAACAATATCCACAGGTCTTCTCCGACATACCCGGAAGAACGTCCTTGATTTATCACCAAATCAGAACACCTCCAGGACAAACTATCCGACTACGACCGTATCGCGTCCCCGAGGCAAGGAAACACCTCATAGAGGAGGAAATAAGCAAGATGTTAAACTTAGGGGTAATTGAAACTTCTGTTAGTCCCTGGTGCTCTCCAGTAGTCCTGGTTCCAAAATCCGACGGATCAGTTCGGTTTTGTATTGACTTCCGAAAACTCAACTCGATATCTTTGTTCAACACTTACCCTATTCCCCGAGTGGATGATGTCCTGGAGAAGATAGGTAAAGCTAAATATATGTCTACGCTGGACCTCACTAAAGGTTATTGGCAGATTCCCCTTTTCCCCGAAGACAAAGAAAAAACAGCCTTCTCTACTCAATCTGGTCTTTATCAATTTACGGTACTACCCTTTGGTCTCCATGGAGCCCCGGCCACCTTTCAGAGATTAATGGATAGATTACTTAAACCCTTCCATACCTTCTCCGCTGCTTATCTAGACGATGTCGTTATTTTTAGCGACACCTGGATAGACCATCTACACCATCTACACCAAATCTTGGCCACTCTGGCAGAGGCAAGGTTGACTGCTAATCCTAAGAAGTGTATATTAGGGAAAACGGACATATCGTACTTAGGCTATACGATAGGCAATGGTACGCTACAACCCCAAACTACAAAGGTTGAAGCCATCAATAACGCCCCCACCCCAAAAACAAAAAAAGATCTGCGTTCCTTCCTTGGTTTAGTGGGCTACTACCGTAGATTCATTCCAGGTTATTCCACTATCGCAGCCCCTCTTACAGATCTGTTATCTAAACGTCATCCTAACAAGTTGGTGCCTTTTACCGGGGCTCAGAGGGATAGTTTTGACCATCTACGATCCATTCTTACATCGGAACCGGTTTTACAATGCCCTGATTTTTCTAAGCCCTTCCATCTGTATACAGATGCTTCTAATGTGGGCCTTGGGGGGGTGCTTGCCCAACCTGATTCTGAGGGTAGAGACCACCCGATTGTATTTATTAGTAGGAAACTGCTTCCCCGGGAGTGTCATTACCCCATCATCGAGAAAGAGTGTTTGGCCATTAAATGGGTGATAGAGAACCTGCAATATTACCTTTTGGGTAGACCATTTATTCTATATACAGATCACGCTCCTCTTACTTGGTTGGCCTCTCACAAGGATTCCAATTCCAGGATCTTACGCTGGTTCCTTGAACTACAGCCTTTTTCCTTCCAGGTCCGCCACGTTCCGGGGTCGCAACAAGGCCCTGCGGATTACTTATCGCAGTTTCCCAACTCTTCCACGATCCTCGAGCAGGATCGCTCTTGGGATGGGGTGTGTGATCGGGCAGCCACGATCACGCCGCAAGGCGAAGCAACCTACTATGTGTCGGAGAACCCCGACACGTCAGATCCGCGTTCCGCCGTTTCCATGGGAACGGCCTCGGCGTCCTGGGGGCGTCTCCCTGTTTCCAGGGAAACGCTCAACGTCTTCCGGGCCGCGGGCCGAGATAAGGAGGAAATGAACGTTCAGGAGGGCGAGCAGGAGGAAGGAGAGACGGAGACAAGAGAGAGTGCAGAGGAGCAGATCGCGACGAAGACGGGAGACGGGTCCAACGACAACGGAGAGGAGAAGGAGAGATCATACCACGGAGCACCGGAGTCGAGGAGCCCAGAAGCCAGCCACGACCCCGGAGGGTGGTGGCTTACAAAGGTACGTCCTTACTAGGGAGAACAGACCGAAAAGGGGAAAACACACAGGGGAAGGGAACTGGGAGGAGCGAGAGGTAGGAGGAGGGAGGAGGAAGAAGGGGTAGACTCCCTAACTGAAGAAGGAGCCTGACTGTCACCTTTGGTCTGGGAGCACAGTGTGTCTAAAACAAAAACACAGCACCACGCTTTAGTATAGTGCACGGGTGTCTCTACACTCTACCTCTATACCCCACTTGACCTTCCCCTATTCCTACCTGAAAGATAACGCCAGGAAATAGCCAATTTACTTACCTTGGCGTTCTCATGTTTTTCTTGCCGGTCTTGTCCCGGGAGCCGCTCGCGTTTCCAGAGAACACTGACCTGAAGAACGAGAGAAAGAAGAACGACAAGATTAATGAAGAGAAGAATCCTAAACCATAGACTTTATAGATAATTATAAACTGTGGAAAACGAATAGAAAAGAAATAAGAGATAAGAAAAGACACTAGAACAATAAATCTCTATTTACTCACCACAATACGCCGTTTCCAGTCTGGTTTATACCGTCTAGCCTGTCACAGTGGTGTCAGAAGTGGGATCCTATACCCCCTAAAAAGGCTAAGAAAAGGTATAGACGATGAGTGACGCTCCTACTTTGGAGGACATGATTAAACAGCTGGCCGAAGGCCAACGCCATTTACAGTTGGTGTGGGAAGCTCACCAACGAGAAGCCAAAGAGGATAGGGAGGCCTTGGAGTCTGCCTTAAAAAGTCAAGCCACTATCCTGGCGAACAATCAACTTGTACATGAAACTGCGATGAAAAGTTAACCGAGACAATAGCCTCCAGTAAAGTGCACCCGAATGTCCCCAGTTCGGTCTTACAAAAATACCAGGAGGGGGAAGACCCGGACTCATTCTTTACTAATTTTGAAAGGGTAGCTTCCTCTGCTCAGTGGCCGGAAGACAGATGGGGACAATACATCGCTCCTCTACTCACAGGATTTATGCAGACGGCTTACCAGGCGGCTAATCCCGGTGGAACTACCACCTACCAGGACATAAAAAGGAGCATTTTGGAACGGGTGGGCCACGATACCGAGTACTATAGAGTAAAATTCCGGAAAGTAAAATGGGGACACAATGAAGACCCCTGCACCTACTACTTTAGGGTCCAGGATCTGGCACTAAAGTGGCTGGGGCCGATAGGAACTAGCAGAGAGGATATAATAAAAACGATCATCCTCGAACAATACCTGGAGTCCCTCCCTTCCAGTACTAAAAACTGGATAAGGCAGCATCCTAATGTAGATACAGACCTAGCCATAGACTTGGCGTGTGCCTATCACAGGTCCACCGATGTGAGAGCACTACAACCTCGACCCAACGTAAAAACACTCACTACCCCATCAAAACCCATCCCAAGATTTTCTTTAGAAGAACCCTTTCAACGTAGACATGGGGAGGCCCCTCCTATGCAAGGACCTCAATGTTTTAACTGTGGAGAGTGGGGTCATATAGCTCGGGTATGCCCCAGGAAAACTGAGGGGGTTGAGCCTATGGAGATAGGGGTAACCCGACGCAGAGTCTTGTGTACAGGAGGGGGAGACACCAAATTTAAACAGATCATAAAAATCAATGGGCGCCCTCTCTCTGCCCTTATAGATTCAGGCTGTAGTCAGTCCGTTATTCGACAAGATCTGGTAGAGCTAGCTGACAAGAACGCCAACAGATGGGTTACCATCTGCTGTATACACGGCGACAAGGAACAATACCCTCTTAGCACAGTAGAGATAGAGTGGGATACGCACAGAGACTTGCTTCCCATGGGAATAATGGACCAACTGATCGAAGAATGTATTATAGGTACTGACTACATACATTTTCAACAACTCCTAAATGGGGTCCAGACCCAGAGGGAGAAACCCGAATGGTTGAACGAGGCTCCGTTCTGTGATAGTATCATTGAGTGTCCCCCATACCGCAGGAAACTTTCCCGTCGGGAGAAAAGAGACGAGAGATTCAAGTTTTGGTCAGGCAAGGACAATAATCTCCCCCTAAGAGTTATAGCAGAGACTTATAGTGCTCCTATCAGTTTCCGTCAACGTCAGAGAGAAGACCCTACTCTCACTCATGCCTGGAGAGACGCAAAAACTGAAGAAACCAATGAGGTGGGTCCCTATTTCCTGGTACAAAGAAACCTTCTCTATAGAGTGAGCACTACACGGGCAGGAGAACGCAAGCATCAATTAGTAGTCCCAGAATCTCATAGGGACCAAGTACTCCTCCTAGCACATAATCAGCCAGGAGGGGGTCATTTCGGCAGGGAAAAAACTGAGGAATATCTCCTCAGGAAGTTCTACTGGCCAGGTGTTTTTGCCCACATTAGAAAATATTGCTTGCAATGTCCCAGATGTCAACTCACCGAACCAGGTCGACCCCGAAAAGCACCCCTCCTACCCCTTCCCATCATTGACATTCCCTTTAGCAGGGTGGGGATGGATTTGATCGGACCCCTACTTCCCTCCTCTAAAGGCCACACCTATATCTTGGTTATCGTAGACTATGCTACCCGCTACCCCGAGGCCCTTCCCCTTTCAAGCATAACCACTAAAACAGTAGCACAGGCCATGATAACGGTATTCACTCGGACCGGGTTGCCCCGCGAGATACTCACTGACCAGGGTACGCTATTCATGTCCAACCTCATGAAACAAATATGTAAGGTATTAGGAATTACACAAATCAAAACTGCAGTTTATCATCCCCAGACAGACGGACTAGTAGAGCGCTATAACAGGACCATTAAATCACTGTTAAAGAAAATTGTCGATGAGACAGGGAGGGATTGGGACCTGAAATTGCCCTTAGTTCTTTACGCCATTAGAACCCATGAACAGTCTTCAACGGGCCACAGCCCATTTGAACTGGTGTTTGGCAGACAACCCCGTTCTCTGTTGGATATGGCGGTTGAAACCTGGGAAGAAGAGGAGGAAGAAGAGGGGCGACCACTGTTAGAATATGTCCAAAAACTGAAAGCACACTTACAGGAACTATGGGAAAATGTACGACAACATCTGGAAAAGGCACAAGAGACTCAAAAGCATTATTATGATAAAGGAAGTAAATTGCGTACATTTCTCCCGAATGATCAAGTCCTGATCATGCGGCCCACGTCTGAACAGAAATTATTAGCCAGATGGCAAGGGCCCTAAAAGGTGATTAGAGCAGTCTCCCCTGTCACCTATCTCATAGAACTCAGTGTCAACCCTAGGAAAACCCAAATTTATCACGTGAATCTCCTAAAAAAATGGGAACCCGTAGATGAGGGTCCTGACACCGTCGAGACAGGCCGTTTTGTATCCCCCTGCAAAGAATTGGACATCAAATTATTTCCCGTTGAAACACCACAACAGGAGACAAGGCCCTGTATCAACGCTTCTCTGACAACGTCAGAGAAGCGGCAGTTGCACGCCCTATTACAACAATATCTACAGGTCTTCTCCGACATACCCGGAAGAACGTCCTTGATTTATCACCAAATCAGAACACCTCCAGGACAAACTATCCGACTACGACCGTATCGCGTCCCCGAGGCAAGGAAACACCTCATAGAGGAGGAAATAAGCAAGATGTTAAACTTAGGGGTAATTGAACCTTCTGTTAGTCCCTGGTGCTCTCCAGTAGTCCTGGTTCCAAAATCCGACGGATCAGTTCGGTTTTGTATTGACTTCCGAAAACTCAACTCGATATCTTTGTTCGACACTTACCCTATTCCCCGAGTGGATGATGTCCTGGAGAAGATAGGTAAAGCTAAATATATGTCTACGCTGGACCTCTCTAAAGGTTATTGGCAGATTCCCCTTTTCCCCGAAGACAAAGAAAAAACAGCCTTCTCTACTCAATCTGGTCTTTATCAATTTACGGTACTACCCTTTGGTCTCCATGGAGCCCCGGCCACCTTTCAGAGATTAATGGATAGATTACTTAAACCCTTCCATACCTTCTCCGCTGCTTATCTAGACGATGTCGTTATTTTTAGCGACACCTGGATAGACCATCTACACCATCTACACCAAATCTTGGCCACTCTGGCAGAGGCAAGGTTGACTGCTAATCCTAAGAAGTGTATATTAGGGAAAACGGACATATCGTACTTAGGCTATACGATAGGCAATGGTACGCTACAACCCCAAACTACAAAGGTTGAAGCCATCAATAACGCCCCCACCCCAAAAACAAAAAAAGATCTGCGTTCCTTCCTTGGTTTAGTGGGCTACTACCGTAGATTCATTCCAGGTTATTCCACTATCGCAGCCCCTCTTACAGATCTGTTATCTAAACGTCATCCTAACAAGTTGGTGCCTTTTACCGGGGCTCAGAGGGATAGTTTTGACCATCTACGATCCATTCTTACATCGGAACCGGTTTTACAATGCCCTGATTTTTCTAAGCCCTTCCATCTGTATACAGATGCTTCTAATGTGGGCCTTGGGGGGGTGCTTGCCCAACCTGATTCTGAGGGTAGAGACCACCCGATTGTATTTATTAGTAGGAAACTGCTTCCCCGGGAGTGTCATTACCCCATCATCGAGAAAGAGTGTTTGGCCATTAAATGAGTGATAGAGAACCTGCAATATTACCTTTTGGGTAGACCATTTATTCTATATACAGATCACGCTCCTCTTACTTGGTTGGCCTCTCACAAGGATTCCAATTCCAGGATCTTACGCTGGTTCCTTGAACTACAGCCTTTTTCCTTCCAGGTCCGCCACGTTCCGGGGTCGCAACAAGGCCCTGCGGATTACTTATCGCGGTTTCCCAACTCTTCCACGATCCTCGAGCAGGATCGCTCTTGGGATGGGGTGTGTGATCGGGCAGCCACGATCACGCCGCAAGGCGAAGCAACCTACTACGTGTCGGAGAACCCCGACACGTCAGATCCGCGTTCCGCCGTTTCCATGGGAACGGCCTCGGCGTCCTGAGGGCGTCTCCCTGTTTCCAGGGAAACGCTCAACGTCTTCCGGGCCGCCGGCCGAGATAAGGAGGAAATGAACGTTCAGGAGGGCGAGCAGGAGGAAGGAGAGACGGAGACAAGAGAGAGTGCAGAGGAGCAGATCGCGACGAAGACGGGAGACGGGTCCAACGACAACGGAGAGGAGAAGGAGAGATCATACCACGGAGCACCGGAGTCGAGGAGCCCAGAAGCCAGCCACGACCCCGGAGGGTGGTGGCTTACAAAGGTACGGTCCTTACTAGGGAGAACAGACCGAAAAGGGGAAAACACACAGGGGAAGGGAACTGGGAGGAGCGAGAGGTAGGAGGAGGGAGGAGGAAGAAGGGGTAGACTCCCTAACTGAAGAAGGAGCCTGACTGTCACCTTTGGTCTGGGAGCACAGTGTGTCTAAAACAAAAACACAGCACCACGCTTTAGTATAGTGCACGGGTGTCTCTACACTCTACCTCTATACCCCACTTGACCTTCCCCTATTCCTACCTGAAAGATAACGCCAGGAAATAGCCAATTTACTTACCTTGGCGTTCTCATGTTTTTCTTGCCGGTCTTGTCCCGGGAGCCGCTCGCGTTTCCAGAGAACACTGACCTGAAGAACGAGAGAAAGAAGAACGACAAGATTAATGAAGAGAAGAATCCTAAACCATAGACTTTATAGATAATTATAAACTGTGGAAAACGAATAGAAAAGAAATAAGAGATAAGAAAAGACACTAGAACAATAAATCTCTATTTACTCACCACAATACGCCGTTTCCAGTCTGGTTTATACCGTCTAGCCTGTCACAGTGGTGTCAGAAGTGGGATCCTATACCCCCTAAAAAGGCTAAGAAAAGGTATAGACGATGAGTGACGCTCCTACTTTGGAGGACATGATTAAACAGCTGGCCGAAGGCCAACGCCATTTACAGTTGGTGTGGGAAGCTCACCAACGAGAAGCCAAAGAGGATAGGGAGGCCTTGCAGTCTGCCTTAAAAAGTCAAGCCACTATCCTGGCGAACAATCAACTTGTACATGAAACTGCGATGAAAAGTTAACCGAGACAATAGCCTCCAGTAAAGTGCACCCGAATGTCCCCAGTTCGGTCTTACAAAAATACCAGGAGGGGGAAGACCCGGACTCATTCTTTACTAATTTTGAAAGGGTAGCTTCCTCTGCTCAGTGGCCGGAAGACAGATGGGGACAATACATCGCTCCTCTACTCACAGGATTTATGCAGACGGCTTACCAGGCGGCTAATCCCGGTGGAACTACCACCTACCAGGACATAAAAAGGAGCATTTTGGAACGGGTGGGCCACGATACCGAGTACTATAGAGTAAAATTCCGGAAAGTAAAATGGGGACACAATGAAGACCCCTGCACCTACTACTTTAGGGTCCAGGATCTGGCACTAAAGTGGCTGGGGCCGATAGGAACTAGCAGAGAGGATATAATAAAAACGATCATCCTCGAACAATACCTGGAGTCCCTCCCTTCCAGTACTAAAAACTGGATAAGGCAGCATCCTAATGTAGATACAGACCTAGCCATAGACTTGGCGTGTGCCTATCACAGGTCCACCGATGTGAGAGCACTACAACCTCGACCCAACGTAAAAACACTCACTACCCCATCAAAACCCATCCCAAGATTTTCTTTAGAAGAACCCTTTCAACGTAGACATGGGGAGGCCCCTCCTATGCAAGGACCTCAATGTTTTAACTGTGGAGAGTGGGGTCATATAGCTCGGGTATGCCCCAGGAAAACTGAGGGGGTTGAGCCTATGGAGATAGGGGTAACCCGACGCAGAGTCTTGTGTACAGGAGGGGGAGACACCAAATTTAAACAGATCATAAAAATCAATGGGCGCCCTCTCTCTGCCCTTATAGATTCAGGCTGTAGTCAGTCCGTTATTCGACAAGATCTGGTAGAGCTAGCTGACAAGAACGCCAACAGATGGGTTACCATCTGCTGTATACACGGCGACAAGGAACAATACCCTCTTAGCACAGTAGAGATAGAGTGGGATACGCACAGAGACTTGCTTCCCATGGGAATAATGGACCAACTGATCGAAGAATGTATTATAGGTACTGACTACATACATTTTCAACAACTCCTAAATGGGGTCCAGACCCAGAGGGAGAAACCCGAATGGTTGAACGAGGCTCCGTTCTGTGATAGTATCATTGAGTGTCCCCCATACCGCAGGAAACTTTCCCGTCGGGAGAAAAGAGACGAGAGATTCAAGTTTTGGTCAGGCAAGGACAATAATCTCCCCCTAAGAGTTATAGCAGAGACTTATAGTGCTCCTATCAGTTTCCGTCAACGTCAGAGAGAAGACCCTACTCTCACTCATGCCTGGAGAGACGCAAAAACTGAAGAAACCAATGAGGTGGGTCCCTATTTCCTGGTACAAAGAAACCTTCTCTATAGAGTGAGCACTACACGGGCAGGAGAACGCAAGCATCAATTAGTAGTCCCAGAATCTCATAGGGACCAAGTACTCCTCCTAGCACATAATCAGCCAGGAGGGGGTCATTTCGGCAGGGAAAAAACTGAGGAATATCTCCTCAGGAAGTTCTACTGGCCAGGTGTTTTTGCCCACATTAGAAAATATTGCTTGCAATGTCCCAGATGTCAACTCACCGAACCAGGTCGACCCCGAAAAGCACCCCTCCTACCCCTTCCCATCATTGACATTCCCTTTAGCAGGGTGGGGATGGATTTGATCGGACCCCTACTTCCCTCCTCTAAAGGCCACACCTATATCTTGGTTATCGTAGACTATGCTACCCGCTACCCCGAGGCCCTTCCCCTTTCAAGCATAACCACTAAAACAGTAGCACAGGCCATGATAACGGTATTCACTCGGACCGGGTTTCCCCGCGAGATACTCACTGACCAGGGTACGCTATTCATGTCCAACCTCATGAAACAAATATGTAAGGTATTAGGAATTACACAAATCAAAACTGCAGTTTATCATCCCCAGACAGACGGACTAGTAGAGCGCTATAACAGGACCATTAAATCACTGTTAAAGAAAATTGTCGATGAGACAGGGAGGGATTGGGACCTGAAATTGCCCTTAGTTCTTTACGCCATTAGAACCCATGAACAGTCTTCAACGGGCCACAGCCCATTTGAACTGGTGTTTGGCAGACAACCCCGTTCTCTGTTGGATATGGCGGTTGAAACCTGGGAAGAAGAGGAGGAAGAAGAGGGGCGACCACTGTTAGAATATGTCCAAAAACTGAAAGCACACTTACAGGAACTATGGGAAAATGTACGACAACATCTGGAAAAGGCACAAGAGACTCAAAAGCATTATTATGATAAAGGAAGTAAATTGCGTACATTTCTCCCGAATGATCAAGTCCTGATCATGCGGCCCACGTCTGAACAGAAATTATTAGCCAGATGGCAAGGGCCCTAAAAGGTGATTAGAGCAGTCTCCCCTGTCACCTATCTCATAGAACTCAGTGTCAACCCTAGGAAAACCCAAATTTATCACGTGAATCTCCTAAAAAAATGGGAACCCGTAGATGAGGGTCCTGACACCGTCGAGACAGGCCGTTTTGTATCCCCCTGCAAAGAATTGGACATCAAATTATTTCCCGTTGAAACACCACAACAGGAGACAAGGCCCTGTATCAACGCTTCTCTGACAACGTCAGAGAAGCGGCAGTTGCACGCCCTATTACAACAATATCTACAGGTCTTCTCCGACATACCCGGAAGAACGTCCTTGATTTATCACCAAATCAGAACACCTCCAGGACAAACTATCCGACTACGACCGTATCGCGTCCCCGAGGCAAGGAAACACCTCATAGAGGAGGAAATAAGCAAGATGTTAAACTTAGGGGTAATTGAACCTTCTGTTAGTCCCTGGTGCTCTCCAGTAGTCCTGGTTCCAAAATCCGACGGATCAGTTCGGTTTTGTATTGACTTCCGAAAACTCAACTCGATATCTTTGTTCGACACTTACCCTATTCCCCGAGTGGATGATGTCCTGGAGAAGATAGGTAAAGCTAAATATATGTCTACGCTGGACCTCTCTAAAGGTTATTGGCAGATTCCCCTTTTCCCCGAAGACAAAGAAAAAACAGCCTTCTCTACTCAATCTGGTCTTTATCAATTTACGGTACTACCCTTTGGTCTCCATGGAGCCCCGGCCACCTTTCAGAGATTAATGGATAGATTACTTAAACCCTTCCATACCTTCTCCGCTGCTTATCTAGACGATGTCGTTATTTTTAGCGACACCTGGATAGACCATCTACACCATCTACACCAAATCTTGGCCACTCTGGCAGAGGCAAGGTTGACTGCTAATCCTAAGAAGTGTATATTAGGGAAAACGGACATATCGTACTTAGGCTATACGATAGGCAATGGTACGCTACAACCCCAAACTACAAAGGTTGAAGCCATCAATAACGCCCCCACCCCAAAAACAAAAAAAGATCTGCGTTCCTTCCTTGGTTTAGTGGGCTACTACCGTAGATTCATTCCAGGTTATTCCACTATCGCAGCCCCTCTTACAGATCTGTTATCTAAACGTCATCCTAACAAGTTGGTGCCTTTTACCGGGGCTCAGAGGGATAGTTTTGACCATCTACGATCCATTCTTACATCGGAACCGGTTTTACAATGCCCTGATTTTTCTAAGCCCTTCCATCTGTATACAGATGCTTCTAATGTGGGCCTTGGGGGGGTGCTTGCCCAACCTGATTCTGAGGGTAGAGACCACCCGATTGTATTTATTAGTAGGAAACTGCTTCCCCGGGAGTGTCATTACCCCATCATCGAGAAAGAGTGTTTGGCCATTAAATGAGTGATAGAGAACCTGCAATATTACCTTTTGGGTAGACCATTTATTCTATATACAGATCACGCTCCTCTTACTTGGTTGGCCTCTCACAAGGATTCCAATTCCAGGATCTTACGCTGGTTCCTTGAACTACAGCCTTTTTCCTTCCAGGTCCGCCACGTTCCGGGGTCGCAACAAGGCCCTGCGGATTACTTATCGCGGTTTCCCAACTCTTCCACGATCCTCGAGCAGGATCGCTCTTGGGATGGGGTGTGTGATCGGGCAGCCACGATCACGCCGCAAGGCGAAGCAACCTACTACGTGTCGGAGAACCCCGACACGTCAGATCCGCGTTCCGCCGTTTCCATGGGAACGGCCTCGGCGTCCTGAGGGCGTCTCCCTGTTTCCAGGGAAACGCTCAACGTCTTCCGGGCCGCCGGCCGAGATAAGGAGGAAATGAACGTTCAGGAGGGCGAGCAGGAGGAAGGAGAGACGGAGACAAGAGAGAGTGCAGAGGAGCAGATCGCGACGAAGACGGGAGACGGGTCCAACGACAACGGAGAGGAGAAGGAGAGATCATACCACGGAGCACCGGAGTCGAGGAGCCCAGAAGCCAGCCACGACCCCGGAGGGTGGTGGCTTACAAAGGTACGGTCCTTACTAGGGAGAACAGACCGAAAAGGGGAAAACACACAGGGGAAGGGAACTGGGAGGAGCGAGAGGTAGGAGGAGGGAGGAGGAAGAAGGGGTAGACTCCCTAACTGAAGAAGGAGCCTGACTGTCACCTTTGGTCTGGGAGCACAGTGTGTCTAAAACAAAAACACAGCACCACGCTTTAGTATAGTGCACGGGTGTCTCTACACTCTACCTCTATACCCCACTTGACCTTCCCCTATTCCTACCTGAAAGATAACGCCAGGAAATAGCCAATTTACTTACCTTGGCGTTCTCATGTTTTTCTTGCCGGTCTTGTCCCGGGAGCCGCTCGCGTTTCCAGAGAACACTGACCTGAAGAACGAGAGAAAGAAGAACGACAAGATTAATGAAGAGAAGAATCCTAAACCATAGACTTTATAGATAATTATAAACTGTGGAAAACGAATAGAAAAGAAATAAGAGATAAGAAAAGACACTAGAACAATAAATCTCTATTTACTCACCACAATACGCCGTTTCCAGTCTGGTTTATACCGTCTAGCCTGTCACAGTGGTGTCAGAAGTGGGATCCTATACCCCCTAAAAAGGCTAAGAAAAGGTATAGACGATGAGTGACGCTCCTACTTTGGAGGACATGATTAAACAGCTGGCCGAAGGCCAACGCCATTTACAGTTGGTGTGGGAAGCTCACCAACGAGAAGCCAAAGAGGATAGGGAGGCCTTGCAGTCTGCCTTAAAAAGTCAAGCCACTATCCTGGCGAACAATCAACTTGTACATGAAACTGCGATGAAAAGTTAACCGAGACAATAGCCTCCAGTAAAGTGCACCCGAATGTCCCCAGTTCGGTCTTACAAAAATACCAGGAGGGGGAAGACCCGGACTCATTCTTTACTAATTTTGAAAGGGTAGCTTCCTCTGCTCAGTGGCCGGAAGACAGATGGGGACAATACATCGCTCCTCTACTCACAGGATTTATGCAGACGGCTTACCAGGCGGCTAATCCCGGTGGAACTACCACCTACCAGGACATAAAAAGGAGCATTTTGGAACGGGTGGGCCACGATACCGAGTACTATGGAGTAAAATTCCGGAAAGTAAAATGGGGACACAATGAAGACCCCTGCACCTACTACTTTAGGGTCCAGGATCTGGCACTAAAGTGGCTGGGGCCGATAGGAACTAGCAGAGAGGATATAATAAAAACGATCATCCTCGAACAATACCTGGAGTCCCTCCCTTCCAGTACTAAAAACTGGATAAGGCAGCATCCTAATGTAGATACAGACCTAGCCATAAACTTGGCGTGTGCCTATCACAGGTCCACCGATGTGAGAGCACTACAACCTCGACCCAACGTAAAAACACTCACTACCCCATCAAAACCCATCCCAAGATTTTCTTTAGAAGAACCCTTTCAACGTAGACATGGGGAGGCCCCTCCTATGCAAGGACCTCAATGTTTTAACTGTGGAGAGTGGGGTCATATAGCTCGGGTATGCCCCAGGAAAACTGAGGGGGTTGAGCCTATGGAGATAGGGGTAACCCGACGCAGAGTCTTGTGTACAGGAGGGGGAGACACCAAATTTAAACAGATCATAAAAATCAATGGGCGTCCTCTCTCTGCCCTTATAGATTCAGGCTGTAGTCAGTCCGTTATTCGACAAGATCTGGTAGAGCTAGCTGACAAGAACGCCAACAGATGGGTTACCATCTGCTGTATACACGGCGACAAGGAACAATACCCTCTTAGCACAGTAGAGATAGAGTGGGATACGCACCGAGACTTGCTTCCCATGGGAATAATGGACCAACTGATCGAAGAATGTATTATAGGTACTGACTACATACATTTTCAACAACTCCTAAATGGGGTCCAGACCCAGAGGGAGAAAGCCGAATGGTTGAACGAGGCTCCGTTCTGTGATAGTATCATTGAGTGTCCCCCATACCGCAGGAAACTTTCCCGTCGGGAGAAAAGAGACAAGAGATTCAAGTTTTGGTCAGGCAAGGACAATAATCTCCCCCTAAGAGTTATAGCAGAGACTTATAGTGCTCCTATCAGTTTCCGTCAACGTCAGAGAGAAGACCCTACTCTCACTCATGCCTGGAGAGACGCAAAAACTGAAGAAACCAATGAGGTGGGTCCCTATTTCCTGGTACAAAGAAACCTTCTCTATAGAGTGAGCACTACACGGGCAGGAGAACGCAAGCATCAATTAGTAGTCCCAGAATCTCATAGGGACCAAGTACTCCTCCTAGCACATAATCAGCCAGGAGGGGGTCATTTCGGCAGGGAAAAAACTGAGGAATATCTCCTCAGGAAGTTCTACTGGCCAGGTGTTTTTGCCCACATTAGAAAATATTGCTTGCAATGTCCCAGATGTCAACTCACCAAACCAGGTCGACCCCGAAAAGCACCCCTCCTACCCCTTCCCATCATTGACATTCCCTTTAGCAGGGTGGGGATGGATTTGATCGGACCCCTACTTCCCTCCTCTAAAGGCCACACCTATATCTTGGTTATCGTAGACTATGCTACCCGCTACCCCGAGACCCTTCCCCTTTCAAGCATAACCACTAAAACAGTAGCACAGGCCATGATAACGGTATTCACTCGGACCGGGTTTCCCCGCGAGATACTCACTGACCAGGGTACGCCATTCATGTCCAACCTCATGAAACAAATATGTAAGGTATTAGGAATTACACAAATCAAAACTACAGTTTATCATCCCCAGACAGACGGACTAGTAGAGCGCTATAACAGGACCATTAAATCACTGTTAAAGAAAATTGTCGATGAGACAGGGAGGGATTGGGACCTGAAATTGCCCTTAGTTCTTTACGCCATTAGAACCCATGAACAGTCTTCAACGGGCCACAGCCCATTTGAACTGGTGTTTGGCAGACAACCCCGTTCTCTGTCGGATATGGCGGTTGAAACCTGGGAAGAAGAGGAGGAAGAAGAGGGGCGACCACTGTTAGAATATGTCCAAAAACTGAAAGCACACTTATAGGAACTATGGGAAAATGTACGACAACATCTGGAAAAGGCACAAGAGACTCAAAAGCATTATTATGATAAAGGAAGTAAATTGCGTACATTTCTCCCGAATGATCAAGTCCTGATCATGCGGCCCACGTCTGAACAGAAATTATTGGCCAGATGGCAAGGGCCCTAAAAGGTGATTAGAGCAGTCTCCCCTGTCACCTATCTCATAGAACTCAGTGTCAACCCTAGGAAAACCCAAATTTATCACGTGAATCTCCTAAAAAAATGGGAACCCGTAGATGAGGGTCCTGACACCGTCGAGACAGGCCGTTTTGTATCCCCCTGCAAAGAATTAGACATCAAATTATTTCCCGTTGAAACACCACAACAGGAGACAAGGCCCTGTATCAACGCTTCTCTGACAACGTCAGAGAAGCGGCAGTTGCACGCCCTATTACAACAATATCCACAGGTCTTCTCCGACATACCCGGAAGAACGTCCTTGATTTATCACCAAATCAGAACACCTCCAGGACAAACTATCCGACTACGACCGTATCGCGTCCCCGAGGCAAGGAAACACCTCATAGAGGAGGAAATAAGCAAGATGTTAAACTTAGGGGTAATTGAACCTTCTGTTAGTCCCTGGTGCTCTCCAGTAGTCCTGGTTCCAAAACCCGACGGATCAGTTCGGTTTTGTATTGACTTCCGAAAACTCAACTCGATATCTTTGTTCGACACTTACCCTATTCCCCGAGTGGATGATGTCCTGGAGAAGATAGGTAAAGCTAAATATATGTCTACGCTGGACCTCACTAAAGGTTATTGGCAGATTCCCCTTTTCCCCGAAGACAAAGAAAAAACAGCCTTCTCTACTCAATCTGGTCTTTATCAATTTACGGTACTACCCTTTGGTCTCCATGGAGCCCCGGCCACCTTTCAGAGATTAATGGATAGATTACTTAAACCCTTCCATACCTTCTCCGCTGCTTATCTAGACGATGTCGTTATTTTTAGCGACACCTGGATAGACCATCTACACCATCTACACCAAATCTTGGCCACTCTGGCAGAGGCAAGGTTGACTGCTAATCCTAAGAAGTGTATATTAGGGAAAACGGACATATCGTACTTAGGCTATACGATAGGCAATGGTACGCTACAACCCCAAACTACAAAGGTTGAAGCCATCAATAACGCCCCCACCCCAAAAACAAAAAAAGATCTGCGTTCCTTCCTTGGTTTAGTGGGCTACTACCGTAGATTAATTCCAGGTTATTCCACTATCGCAGCCCCTCTTACAGATCTGTTATCTAAACGTCATCCTAACAAGTTGGTGCCTTTTACCGGGGCTCAGAGGGATAGTTTTGACCATCTACGATCCATTCTTACATCGGAACCGGTTTTACAATGCCCTGATTTTTCTAAGCCCTTCCATCTGTATACAGATGCTTCTAATGTGGGCCTTGGGGGGGTGCTTGCCCAACCTGATTCTGAGGGTAGAGACCACCCGATTGTATTTATTAGTAGGAAACTGCTTCCCCGGGAGTGTCATTACCCCATCATCGAGAAAGAGTGTTTGGCCATTAAATGGGTGATAGAGAACCTGCAATATTACCTTTTGGGTAGACCATTTATTCTATATACAGATCACGCTCCTCTTACTTGGTTGGCCTCTCACAAGGATTCCAATTCCAGGATCTTACGCTGGCTCCTTGAACTACAGCCTTTTTCCTTCCAGGTCCGCCACGTTCCGGGGTCGCAACAAGGCCCTGCGGATTACTTATCGCGGTTTCCCAACTCTTCCACGATCCTCGAGCAGGATCGCTCTTGGGATGGGGTGTGTGATCGGGCAGCCACGATCACGCCGCAAGGCGAAGCAACCTACTACGTGTCGGAGAACCCCGACACGTCAGATCCGCGTTCCGCCGTTTCCATGGGAACGGCCTCGGCGTCCTGGGGGCGTCTCCCTGTTTCCAGGGAAACGCTCAACGTCTTCCGGGCCGCCGGCCGAGATAAGGAGGAAATGAACGTTCAGGAGGGCGAGCAGGAGGAAGGAGAGACGGAGACAAGAGAGAGTGCAGAGGAGCAGATCGCGACGAAGACGGGAGACGGGTCCAACGACAACGGAGAGGAGAAGGAGAGATCATACCACGGAGCACCGGAGTCGAGGAACCCAGAAGCCAGCCACGACCCCGGAGGGTGGTGGCTTACAAAGGTACGGTCCTTACTAGGGAGAACAGACCGAAAAGGGGAAAACACACAGGGGAAGGGAACTGGGAGGAGCGAGAGGTAGGAAGAGGGAGGAGGAAGAAGGGGTAGACTCCCTAACTGAAGAAGGAGCCTGACTGTCACCTTTGGTCTGGGAGCACAGTGTGTCTAAAACAAAAACACAGCACCACGCTTTAGTATAGTGCACGGGTGTCTCTACACTCTACCTCTATACCCCACTTGACCTTCCCCTATTCCTACCTGAAAGATAACCCCAGGAAATAGCCAATTTACTTACCTTGGCGTTCTCATGTTTTTCTTGCCGGTCTTGTCCCGGGAGCCGCTCGCGTTTCCAGAGAACACTGACCTGAAGAACGAGAGAAAGAAGAACGACAAGATTAATGAAGAGAAGAATCCTAAACCATAGACTTTATAGATAATTATAAACTGTGGAAAACGAATAGAAAAGAAATAAGAGATAAGAAAACACACTAGAACAATAAATCTCTATTTACTCACCACAATACGCCGTTTCCAGTCTGGTTTATACCGTCTAGCCTGTCACAATATATTTGTATATTAATTTATGCTTAACATATTCATAGGTCATTGCATGGTTTCTATATAAGTTGTCTGATTAGATGCTTAAGAGTTTCTGTTTGTATTTTTTCTATTGCATTAGGTAAACATCTTAAATATTTATCTACACGCATTTCACTATGGAAACATTGAGGAACGTTAACATACTGTTATAAAAATACACAAATAAATTAACTTCAAATACTCCAACTCTTAAAAGTCTTTGTTTATGCAATACAACTTAAATCTCAATATATTATATTCCTTACACACACATTCCCTTACTATGTAATCATGTGTCAATATATTTATTAGTTTAGTTCTACTGTACAAGAGGAAAAACACACTCTTGTAAAAGCTTTACTCTGTCTCACCATGACCCTAAACCTATATTAATCCGTCCTCTATCTCCACTCTCTGACTCATCCTAAACCCATTCTACTACTATGATTTCCAAAATAACCCTTCCTAGACTCTTCCCTCCTCTACCCCTCATTGCTCACCCCAAACCTCAGTTGACTACTGTGATCTCCCAAACAACTCTGCTAAATTCTCCCACATTTAGCTCTCCTTTAACTCATCCCAAACCCCATTTTACTATTGTGATCTCCCCAATCCCTTTCTTAAACTTTTCCCTCCTCCATCTCTCCTTTACTCATCCCAAACCTCATCTTGCTACTATGTTCTCCCACTTAACACTTCTGGATTCTTCCCTACTCTATACCCCCATTATTCCATTCAATCCAACTAACAAACTCACGTTCTCTGCTCAAATAAAATCATACCTCCCTATAATAATACTGTACTAATGTTCCCCTATACTAATCTACCACTAATGCTTTGGGTTCCAGAGTAGCGTGCTACTTGCTGAAAAGCACTTCAACGCCTTATCAGGTATAGTAAGCACTATATAAATACAATTACAAATACAATATTAGTAATTGTAATTGTATATTGAATTAATAAACAGCTGTTGTGCTTATAATTAAATTAGGCAGACATAACCACCATGTGGCAGTGTCATAAGCGTCAGTGCTGACAATTAAGTGCCAGTTTGAGCACTGGAAACCGCCAGCTCAAATTAAGCATTGGTACTGTGACTTGAGTACGCTACCAACACAGTGACAAGCAGATCCTGTTACAAGCATCCATAAGATTAAGCTCATGGGACCTCAGTAAACACTTTGCCTGGTTGAGGCTTAAGTACTGTCTGCAAGAAATCATGGGCTGGATCCACTCCAGATCTTAGAAACATGGCTAATATATCCAGAAGAAGACTCCAGTCCTGAGGTTGGTTTTAGCAGAGCATGAAATCTCTCAGTGATGACTGTGGATGCATACCTTAGAAAATAGACTATTACTCAAACAATAGAAAAATAATAAATTTGTATGTACAGGTATTATGTCTTTTTTCAAATACAATACAAATTCAGATATGTGTCATGCACTCCAGGAAGTGTGTGTGAAGGGGGTTGGTTTGCAAGGCCCCCTAAGTGCACATTCAGTGATCTGAGGAGTTGATGGGGAGTAGATGTTGTCATAGTTGACCCAGCTTGTAAGACATATCCTGTCTCATAAAGATGTAGCTTCAAGCACCTATGTTTCTGCTATATGTATAGCGCAAACCTAGTTGAAAGGCAGCAGAGGGAGGTACAGATTCAACGGGAAGGATACAGTCAACGAATGATTGGAGACCTAGCTGGGTTCTGGGAGTAAAGTGGGCTGTTTCGCCATCCTGGTGCAGTGTTGTTAAAGAAATGTGTCTTAAACTGCATCCTGCAATTGTGGAAATTGGGGAGTTCCTGAAGGATGCAGGGCTTCAGATCACGTGTGCATACCTAGAAAAGACCTGTTACCTTTTTTTTTTTTTACATTTGTTTTCCTCTAGTCTGATGGTGTCCTAGCTGCGGGTATGCTAAGAGCCACCAAAGATGGTGAGCTTGTCAGCCAGATAAGAAGGGGCGCCGGTGTGATGGCTTTGTAAATGGGTCAACTGGTTTTGAAGATGGTGTGGGCCAGCAGAGCCTCAACGGAGAGAGGAGCAATGCAGTCAGATTTCTTCAGGGCATGAATAAGACATGCTGTGGCGGGTCAGACACCCCCTTTAGATCTAGTGCTCCAGTCCTATAGTACCCTGACATTAATGGTCAAGGTTATTGTTGTAATATACCTGGCATGCTGTAGGCCTGGAACCTCGGTGATATTAGTGTTCCAGGATTCACATTCTGGAGCCTGGTGTACACTGTGGTTCCAGGCAGGCATTGACGTGCAGCGGTTGTTGGTGTCAGTTGAGGCGGTGTGCACCCCGTCTCCTGCTTTGGGTTGGTTACGAGAATAAAATTTCATTCTTCAACTCTTCATGACTACTTCTTCATAACACTGGCGACGAACCAACCCACGAAACTTTCCTTGTCGTTGTGACCTACCTTCTGGAATTCAGTCAGGGCTACGCTGTTGGCCAAACTTATGCTTTTCACCGCTCTCTTCAGTTTCCTCAACTTTGTCTCTCCCGAAGTGATCCTGTGGCGTTTTGGAGTCGCTGCTCCAGATACCTGTTGTTGAGAGATCCGCTGTGCGCATGTGGGTGATCTCTGCTGCTGCGCTGCTGAGAACGTCTTTTGCTCGTTTCTAATTTGTGCTACTTGGAGAACGCTTTCCGGTTCAACAGTTGGCTACAGTATACGGCAGAAAACTGCGTTTTCCAGGTAGAAGAATCTCATTTTCCTGAGATATTCTCGTTCCCTGCTTGCATCCTGTCTCTCGCGCATCATTTTGTCTTAGAGACTGAAGGAGTTTACGCCACGCGCTATTTTGACGCTGCGTTTTCAAATGACGCCATGTTCTCAATAAAGACTAGACAGCTGCTATTTCTCCGCACCCACCACGTGATGACGCGGTTTCTACTGTAAAGACTAGACCGCTGCTATTTTTCCACATTTCTCTTCCTCATGAGGTTCCGGTCACATTATTGAAGACTAGACCGCTTCTCATCGCTTACCACCTTCTTTGCACCTTTGTGATCTTTACACCACCCTATTTATTGTATGAGAATTTTGACTACTCACTTTGTTTCCTACTCAACTGGAACAATAATGGGAAACATTGATCTCAGATAACTTATTTACCTTCAATTATTCCTCCACCCAGTTGCAAGCTCAAGATATAAACTTGTGTAATTCACCATGGCTACACTTACTATGTCTCAACCACCTCCCTTTTTATCTGACAAAGGTGATCCCATCCCTCCATGGAAACGATGGAAAAACCTTTTTGATTCTTATTTGATAGCCATGGGTGGAGAGAAGTTCTCCCCAGCTAGGAAACAAGCTGTTCTTCTTCACAGTCTGGGAATTGAAGGCAGGAATATTTATGACAGTCTGGAACCCTTGACTATTGGTGGGGCTGAGGGTGAACCCAGAGACGTTTATGAGATGTCAGTGGTGATGTTGGCGACACATTTCGAGTCTAAACTCAATGTAGTGTTAGAAAGGCACACATTTTTTGCCAGATCTCAAGGTAATACTGAGAGTGTTGGAAATGTAATCGCTGCTTTACGTACATTAGCACGCACTTGTGATTTTGGTGAAATCACAGACTCTCTCATTCGTGATCAACTTGTGCGTTGCACCAATAACAAGAAAGTTCAGGAGAAGTTATTGACAAAGAACCCCGACCTGAGGGAGGCGATTGCAATTGTCGAAGGAATGGAAAGTACCAGCAGCTGGATCAAAGAGATGAACCATATTGAAGGAGATGGTCTCTCCACTGTACAAGTACCAAGGATTCAAGAAGAAGTTTTAAGAGTTAGCAATGATAATAAGACACAGATATCAATCCAAGAGAAGAAGAGGGACATTAAATCATTACGTTGTTACCGCTGCAGCAACATAGGTCATGCAGCGAATAGTCTTAATTGTTTTGCACGTAACTCATTATGTAGGAAGTGCGGTAAAAGAGGTCATTATGCTAGAGTCTGTAACAATGACAAAAGTAACATAGATTCAGTCACCGATAATACTAACAAGATGGTATTATATGTAGAACAAGAAGTTAACCAAGTTAAGTTCAACACTAGTATGGTAGATCAGGGACCCGTGATCATGCCTGAGTGTACCATTAAACTGGATGATAGAACGGTTACAGTTCTGGCAGACTTGGGTTCTCCTATCACAATGGTTGGTGATAAGAACTGGCAGGCAATTTTTGGGGAAATTCCAGATTCCTTAATTAAACCTGATATTAACCCTGTCAGTTATGGGGGTGCTAAAATTGATGTTGTTGGGTATAAGGTCATGAAAATTAAATTCCAAGACAAGGTTACCATAGGGAAAGTCTATGTGGCCAAACATGGCAATAATTGTTAGGTTGGCAACACCAACGGGACATGGGTATTAAATTAGATCCCAATTCAGATAATCAAGTTATGGTAGTGAGTAACGTGGATGACCCAATGGAGGTTTGTAAAGAATTCCCAAGTGTATTTAGTGAGGATTTAGGTTGTTTGGCAAATTTTGAACACAGGATTATACTAATAAAAAATGAAACCCCGGTTGTACATAAAGTCAGAAGAGTACCTAAGTTAATGTTAGAACCTCTGAAAGCAGAAATCAACAGATTGTTAAAAGCAGGAGTAATTGAGGAGATAGAATCTTCGGAATGGTTGGCCCCTGTTGTTTTGGCACCGAAGGATAACGGGAAACTAATCCGTATGTGTGTAGATCTCAGGGATCTTAATAAGTATATTTGGGTAGATCGACAACCCCTACCTAATATTACGGAAGAGTTATCATGCTTAGGTGGTTCAAAGATGTTTAGTGTGTTGGACTTATCCTCAGCTTATCATCAGATTGTTTTGCACCCTGAGTCCACACACCTCGCCTCCTTTGTAACACCTTTTGGGGCTTATCAGTTTTTACGAATGCCCTTTGGTCTGGCTTCTGCGGCTGCGTGTTTTCAACGCATTATGAAAAAAGTCTTAGGGGGAATCTCTGGCATATTATATTTCCAAGATGACATATTGGTTCATGGTAAGACTATGGATGAACATGACAGGATTTTAAGAAATGTTTTGAGCAAGTTAGCGGAGGCCGGCCTTACTGTTATGAAAGAGAAATGTAAATTTAGGGTCACCTCTGTGACATACCTGGAACATACTATTTCTGGGGAGGGAATCAGACCCAAGTTAAAGTTAGTTGATTCTATAGTCCATGCACCTGAACCCAAAGATAGAAATGGCGTGAGGTAATTCCTAGGATTGGCGGAGTATTACTCCAAATTCATTCCCAACCTTTCTAGTGTGACACAACCTTTGAGAGCCTTGTTGAAGAAGGGTTGTGAGTTTAACTGGGGAGATGAATGTGTGACTGCCTTCTCTTTTGTAAATAACTGTATTGGGATGATGCCCACCTTAGGGCATTTTTATGTATGTGCCAAAACTTATTTGTACACTGATGCCAGTGTCAAGGGTTTGGGGGCTGTTCTTACTCAAAGGGTGGAACAAGAGGAGAAAGTAATTGCTTTTGCTTCTCATTCCCTCAAAGAGGCTGAACAACATTATTCTGTCATAGAAAGGGAGGCACTTGCTTGTATGTGGGCAATCAAGCACTTCAAATTTTACTTATGGGGTTTGCCCTTCGTGGTGAGGACTGATCACAGGCCTCTTGTCCAAATTTTTTCCTCCAGAAAGAATGAAGAGTTGACCCCAAGAATACGAAGATGGGCGGAAGGACTATTAGATTTCCACTTTGTCGTGGAATATGTGCCAGGACCGAAGAATGTGGTGGCAGATTTTCTGTCCCGTTCTTCGGTTGTTAGTAGCGAAGATTTTGATGATGAGGTTATCATCAATTGGGTGAGAGAGGCAGCTATCAATGAAGAGGAGTGGAATTCGGCTGTGGAGAAAGATTCAGACAGACATAAACTTGGAGAATTCGTTGTAAAGGGATGGCCGGAGCACAAGGACATTCCTGACTCCTTGAACGGTTATAGGAATGTGAGAGATGAGCTCTCTTTAAATGGAAATGAGCTATTTAGGAGTAACAAATCCATACCTCCTAAAGGTGTGAGGAGCAAGATTCTTAATCTAGCTCATGAAGGGCACCTGGGTAGAAGTTTAACGAAATCTAGACTTAAGACAATATACTGGTGGCCAGGGTTAGACCGTGATGCTGAGGCAGGTGTGAAAGACTGTATGAGTTGTGCACATAATGACAAAAGTAAGGTTGTAGCGAAAGCGACACTTTCTCCTATTGAGATTCCGAACAAACCCTGGGCCAAACTAGGTCTTGACTTTATTGGTCCCTTTCACCTCTTACCTGCGCATGAACAATATGTCATACTCATAGTAGACTATGCGTCTAAATGGGTAGTGACCAAATGTGTGAATTCAGTTGATACCCGAATAGTAATTGAGTTCTTGGAAGACGAATTTTCTAAGGAGGGTATACCTAGTCATTTGATCACAGACAATGGTGTACAATTGACTTCGCATGACATGAAGCTCTTTTTAGACTCCCTAGCTATTGTGCATTTGAGGACAGCTCTGTATCTGCCCCAGGCCAATGGTCTCGCTGAGCGTATGAATAGAATGGTCAAGGCTTGTGTGCAAAAAGCTATTGAAACCAGAGCTCCATTGACTAATCTCCTGAGGGACTTGTGGTGGGTACATCGCAACACTCCTAACAGCATCACCAACATAGCTCCTTTTGAATATATGACAGGAAGGTTGGGTTGCACTAAGCTGTTTCCGGCATGGTTCAGGAACAGTTTGACGCAGGTTGATCTAGATCAAGGGAAATTTGACAAGGCACCAGATCTCAGGGAAAGGTATCAATGTAATTACAAGTTGCGCTTTGATACCAAGCATTGTGTCTCTAGTGCGAAATGGAAGGTTGGTGACTTGGTGTTGGTGAGAAATCCCTGTTTCAAAACCAAGGGTAAATCATCCTTCAAGGGCCCCTTTCGCATCAGAGTAGTACAGAAGAACATTGTGATTCTTGACAATGGGGGTGCGTGGAGTATGTCCAGAATTGCGAGATGGAGAGGGTTAGCAGAAGACTCTCCTACTTTGGAAGATCAAGGAAGGAATCAGGATACATCTAAGGATCTACCACGCTATAAAGTTTCATTCAGATTACGCTCCAAACCCCTCTGGATGAAAGACTATGCATCTTGACTTGTAGTGTTTGCTATTCTGCTTTAATAATGGCACATTCTTGTTACAATGTTTATTGATTCTTGCCATGTTGTGTTCTTCTATTCTGTTTTAATACTGGTGCGTTCTTGTTACAATCTTTGCTATCATTTTTTTTATCATTGGGATTTTAATGTAAGGGAAGGGGATGTGTTGTAATATACCTGGCATGCTGTAGGCCTGGAACCTCAGTGATATTAGTGTTCCAGGATTCACATTCTGGAGCCTGGTGTACACTGTGGTTCCAGGCAGGCATTGACGTGCGGCGGTTGTTGGTGTCGGTTGAGGCGTTGTGCATCCCGTCTCCTGCTTTGGGTTGGTTACGAGAATAAAAGGACGCAGGGCTTCAGATCATGTGTGTGTACCTAGAAAAGACCTGTTACCTTTTTTTTTTTTTTTTACATTTGTTTTCCTCTAGTCTGATGGTGTCCTAGCTGTGGGTATGCTAAGAGCCACCAAAGATGGTGAGCTTGTCAGCCAGATAAGAAGGGGCGCCGGTGTGATTGCTTTGTAAATGGTGCAACTGGTTTTGAAGATGGTGTGGGCCGGCAGAGGGAGACAGTGAAGCCTCATCAGAGAGAGGAGCAATGCAGTCAGATTTCTTCAGGGCATGAATAAGACATGCTGTGGCGGGTCAGACACCCCCTTTAGATCTAGTGCTCCGGTCCTATAGTACCCTGACATTAATGGTCAAGGTTATTGTTGTAATATACCTGGCATGCTGTAGGCCTGGAACCTCGGTGATATTAGTGTTCCAGGATTCACATTCTGGAGCCTGGTGTACACTGTGGTTCCAGGCAGGCATTGACGTGCGGCGGTTGTTGGTGTCGGTTGAGGCGGTGTGCACCCAGTCTCCTGCTTTGGGTTGGTTACGAGAATAAAACTTCATTCTTCAACTCTTCATGACTACTTCTTCATAACACTGGCGACGAACCAACCCAGAACCCACAAAACTTTCCTTGTCATTGTGACCTACCTACTGGAATTCAGTCTGGGCTACGCTGTTGGCCATACTTATGCTTTTCACCGCTCTCTTCAGTTTCCTCAACTTTGTCTCTCCCGAAGTGATCCTGTGGCATTTTGGAGTCGCTGCTCCAGATACCTGTTGTTGAGAGATCCGCTGTGCGCGTGTGGGTGATCTCCGCTGCTGCGCTGCTGAGAACGTCTTTTGCTTATTTCTAATTTGTGCTACTTGGAGAACGCTTTCCGGTTCAACAGTTGGCTGCAGTATACAGCAGAAAACGGTGTTTTCCAGGTAGAACAATCTCATTTTCCTGAGATATTCTCGTTCCCTGCTCACATCCTGTCTCGCGCGCATCATTTTGTCTTAGAGACTGAAGGAGTTTACGCCACGCGCTATTTTGACGCTGCGTTTTCAAATGACGCTGTGTTCCCAATAAAGACTAGACAGCTGCTATTTCTCCGCGCGCACCACATGACGCCGCGGTTTCTACAATAAAGACTAGACCGCTGCTATTTTTCCACGTTTCTCTTCCTCATGAGGTTCCGGTCACATTATTGAAGACTAGACCGCTTCTCATCGTTTACCACCTTCTTTGCACCTTTGTGATCTTTACACCACCCTATTTATTGTATGAGAATTTTGACTACTCACTTTGTTTCCTACTCAACTGGAACAATAATGGGAAACATTGATCTCAGATAACTTATTTAACTTCAATTATTCCTCCACCCAGTTGCAAGCTCAAGATATAAACATGTGTAATTCACCATGGCTACACCTACTATGTCCCAACCACCTCCCTTTTTATCTGACAAAGGTGATCCCATCCTTCCATGGAAACGATGGAAAAACCTTTTTGATTCTTATTTGATAGCCATAGGTGGAGAGAAGTTCTCCCCAGCTAGGAAACAAGCTGTTCTTCTTCACAGTCTGGGAATTAAAGGCAGGAATATTTATGACAGTCTGGAACCCTTGACTATTGGTGGGGCTGAGGGCGAACCCAGAGAGGTTTATGAGATGTCAGTGGTGATGTTGGTGACACATTTCGAGTCTAAACTCAATGTAGTGTTAGAAAGGCACAAATTGTTTGCCAGATCTCAAGGTAATACTGAGAGTGTTGGAAATTTCATCACTGCTTTACGTACATAAGCACGCACTTGTGATTTTGTTGAAATCACAGACGCTCTCATTCGTGATCAACTTGTGCGTTGCACCAATAACAAGAAAGTTAAGGAGAAGTTACTGACAAAGAACCCCGACCTGAGGGAGGCGATTGCAATTGTCGAAGGAAAGGAAAGTACCAGCAGCTGGATCAAAGAGATGAACCATATTGAAGGAGATGGTCTCTCCACTGTACAAGTACCAAGGATTCAAGAAGAAGTTTTAAGAGTTAGCAATGATAATAAGACACAGATATCAATCCAAGAAAAGAAGAGGGACATTAAATCATTACGGTGTTACCGCTGCAGCAACATGGGTCATGCAGCGAATAGTCCTAATTGTTTTGCATGTAACTCATTATGTAGGAAGTGCGGTAAAAGAGGTCATTATGCTAGAGTCTGTAACAATGACAAAAGTAACATAGATTCAGTCACCGATAATACTAACAAGATGGTATTATATGTAGAACAAGAAGTTAACCAAGTTAAGTTCAACACTAGTATGGTAGATCTGGGACCCGTGATCATGCCTGAGTGTACCATTAAACTGGATGATAGAATGGTTACAGTTCTGGCAGACTCGGGTTCTCCTATCACAATGGTTGGTGATAAGAACTGGCAGGCAATTTTCGAGGAAATTCCAGATTCCTTAATTAAACCTGATATTAACCCTGTCAGTTATGGGGGCGCTAAAATTGATGTTGTTGGGTATAAGGTCATGAAAATTAAATTCCAAGACAAGGTTACCATAGGGAAAGTCTATGTGGCCAAACATGGCAATAATTTGCTAGGTTGGCGACACCAACGGGACATGGCTATTAAATTAGATCCCAATTCAGATAATCAAGTTATGGTAGTGAGTAACGTGGATGACCCAATGGAGGTTTGTAAAGAATTCCCTAGTGTATTTAGTGAGGATTTAGGTTGTTTGGCAAATTTTGAACACAGGATTATACAAAAAAAAAATGAAACCCCAGTTGTACATAAAGTCGGAAGAGTACCTAAGTTAATGTTAGCACCTCTCAAAGCGGAACTCGACAGATTGTTAAAAGCAGGAGTAATTGAGGAGATAGAATCTTCGGAATGGTTGGCCCCTGTTGTTTTGGCACCGAAGGATAACGGGAAACTAATCCGTATGTGTGTAGATCTCAGGGATCTTAATAAGTATATTTGGGTAGATCGACAACCCCTACCTAATATTACGGAAGAGTTATTATGCTTAGGTGGTTCAAAGATGTTTAGTGTGTTGGACTTATCCTGAGCTTATCATCAGATTGTTTTGCACCCTGAGTCCACACACCCCGCCTCCTTTGTAACACCTTCTGGGGCTTATCAGTTTTTACGAATGCCCTTTGGTCTGGCTTCTGCAGCTGCATGTTTTCAACGCATTATGAAAAAAGTCATAGGGGGAATCTGGCATATTATATTTCCAAGATGACATATTGGTTCATGGTAAGACTATGGATGAACATGACAGGATTTTAAGAAACGTTTTGAGCAAGTTAGCGGAGGCCAGCCTTACTGTTAAGAAAGAGAAATGTAAATTTAGGGTCACCTCTGTGACATACCTGGAACATACTATTTCTGGGGAGGGAATCAGACCCAAGTTAAAGTTAGTTGTTTCTATAGTCCATGCACCTGAACCCAAAGATAGAGATGGCATGAGGTCATTCCTAGGATTGGCGGAGTATTACTCCAAATTCATTCCCAACTTTTCTAATGTGACACAACCTTTGAGAGCCTTGTTGAAGAAGGGTTGTGAGTTTAACTGGGGAGATGAATGCGTGACTGCCTTCTCTTTTGTAAAGAACTGTATTGGGATGATACCCACCTTAGGGCATTTTGATGTATGTGGCAAAACTTATTTGTACACTGATGCCAGTGTCAAGGGTTTTGGGGCTGTTCTTACCCAAAGGGTGGAACAAGAGGAGAAATAAATTGCTTTTGCTTCTCGTTCCCTCAAAGAGGCTGAACAACATTGTTCTGTCATAGAAAGGGAGGCACTTGCTTGTATGTGGGCAATCAAGCACTTCAAATTTTACTTATGGGGTTTGCCTTTCGTGGTGAGGACTGATCACAGGCCTCTTGTCCAAATTGTTTCCTCCAGAAAGAATGAAGAGTTGACCCCAAGAATACGAAGGTGGGCGGAAGGACTATTAGAGTTCAACTTTGTCTTGGAATATGTGCCAGGACCAAAGAATGTGGTGGCAGATTTTCTGTCCCGTTCTTCGGTTGTTAGTAGCGAAGATTCTGATGATGAGGTTATCATCAATTGGGTGAGAGAGGCAGCTAATAAATGAAGAGGAGTGGAATTTGGCTGTGGAGAAAGATTCAGACAGACATAAACTTGGAGAATTCATAGTAAAGGGATGGCCCGAGCACAAGGACATTCCTGACTCCTTGGAAAGGTTATAGGAATGTGAGAGAGGAGCTCTCTTTAAATGGAAATGAGCTATTTAGGGGTAACAAATCCATACCTCCTAAAGGTGTGAGGAGCAAGATTCTTAATCTAGCTCATGAAGGGCACCTGGGTAGAAGTTTAACGAAATCTAGACTTAAGACAATATACTGGTGGCCAGGGTTAGACCGTGATGCTGAGGCAGTTGTGAAAGACTGTATGAGTTGTGCACATAATGACAAAAGTAAGGTTGTAGCGAAAGCGCCACTTTCTCCTATTGAGATTCCGAACAAACCCTGGGCCAAACTAGGCCTTGACTTTATGGGTCCCTTTCACCTCTTACCTGCAAATGAACAATATGTCATACTCATAGTAGACTATGGGGGTCATTCTGACCCCGGCCGGCGGCGGAAGCTGCCGGCCTGGCTGGAACCGCCAGAATACCGCTGCGCGGTCAAAAGACCGCCGCAGGTATTCTGGGTTTCCCGCTGGGCTGGCGGGCGACCGCCAGAATGCCGCCCGCCAGCCCAGCGGGAAACACCCTTCCATGAGGATGCCGGCTCCGAATGGAGCCGGCGGAGAGGAAGGGGTGCGACGGGTGCAGGTGCACCCGTCGCGATTTTCAGTGTCTGCATGGCAGACACTGAAAATCTTTGTGGGGCCCTGTTACCGGGGCCCCTGCAGTGCCCATGCCATTGGCATGGGCACTGCAGGGGCCCCACGACACCCCATACCGCCATCCTGTTCCTGGCGGCCAAAACCGCCAGGAACAGGATGGCGGTATGGGGGTCGGAATCACCATGGCGGCGCAGCAAGCTGCGCCGCCATGGAGGATTCCCCAGGGCAGCGGGAAACCGGCGGTACACCGCCGGTTTTCCGTTTCTGACCGCGGCTGTACCGCCGCGGTCAGAATGCCCATGGGAGCACCACCAGCCTGTTGGCGGTGCTCCCGCGGTCGTTGGCCCTGGCGGATTTTACCGCCAGGGTCAGAATGACCCCCTATGCGTCTAAATGGGTAGTGACCAAATGTGTGAATTCAGTTGATACCCGAACAGTAATTGAGTTCTAGGAAGAAGAATTTTCTAAGGAGGGTATACCTAGTCATTTGATCACAGACAATGGTGTACAATTGACTTTGCATGACATGAAGCTCTTTTTAGACTCCCTAGCTATTGTGCATTTGAGGACAGCTCTGTATCTGCCCCAGGCCAATGGTCTTGCTGAGCGTATGAATAGAATGGTCAAGGCTTGTGCGCAAGAAGCTATTGAAACCAGAGCTCCATTGGCTAATCTCCTGAGGGACTTGTGGTGGGCACATCGCAACACTCCTAACAGCATCATCAACATAGCTCCTTTTCAATATATGACAGGAAGGTTGGGTTGCACTAAGCTGTTTCCGGCATGGTTCAGGAACAGTTTGGCGCAGGTTGATCTAGATCAAGGGAAATTTGACAAGGCACCAGATCTCAGGGAAAAGTATCAACGTAATTACAAGTTGCGCTTTGATACCAAGCATTGTGTCTCTAGTGCGAAATGGAAGGTTGGTGACTTGGTGTTGGTGAGAAATCCCTGTTTCAAAACCAAGGGTAAATCATCCTTCAAGGGCCCCTTTCGCATCAGAGTAGTAAAGAAGAAAATTGTGATTCTTGACAATGGGGATGCGTGGAGTATGTCCAGAATTGCGAGATGGAGAGGTGTAGCAGAAGACTCTCCTACTTTGGAAGATCAAGGAAGGAATCAGGATACATCTAAGGAGCTACCACGCTATAAAGTTTCATTCAGATTACGCTCCAAACCCCTCTGGATGAAAGACTATGCATCTTGACTTGTAGTGTTTGCTATTCTGCTTTAATAATGGCACATTCTTGTTACAATGTTTATTGATTCTTGCCATGTTGTGTTCTTCTATTCTGTTTTAATACTGGTGCGTTCTTGTTACAATCTTTGCTATAATTTTTTTTATCATTGGGATTTTAATGTAAGGGAAGGGGATGTGTTGTAATATACCTGGCATGCTGTAGGCCTGGAGCCTCCGTGATATTAGTGTTCCAGGATTCACATTCTGGAGCCTGGTGTGCACTGTGGTTCCAGGCAGGCATTGACGTGCGGCGGTTGTTGGTGTCGGTTGAGGCGTTGTGCACCCCGTCTCCTGCTTTGGGTTGGTTACGAGAATAAAAGGACGCAGGGCTTCAGATCATGTGTGCGTACCTAGAAAAGACCTGTTACCTTATTTTTTTTTTTTTACATTTGTTTTCCTCTAGTCTGATGGTGTCCTAGCTGCGGGTATGCTAAGAGCCACCAAAGATGGTGAGCTTGTCAGCCAGATAAGAAGGGGCGCCGGTGTGATGGCTTTGTAAATGGTGCAACTGGTTTTGAAGATGGTGTGGGCCGGCAGAGGGAGACAGTGAAGCCTCATCAGAGCGAAGAGCAATGGAGTCATATTTCTTCAGGGCATGAATAAGACATGCTGTGGCGGGTCAGACACCCCCTTTAGATCTAGTGCTCCAGTCCTATAGTACCCTGACATTAATGGTCCAGGTTATGCTGGATGTATTTACCCCACTCTTCACCATGTGGTTCTTCCAGATCCATCAACCTCCCTCTGAGGGGCACTGCCTCTTCTCATTCTGTACTTCCCTCTGGCATCCTCCTGCATCCAGCCTGGCTTTCCTTTCCTTATTCATAGTGTAATTAGAGATGTAAATATCAGATGCCCTTCAGAGTGGAGGTGCCCCTTGCTTCTCTGTAGTGAGTCCCACAGGATCCGTTGCACTGTACAGATCTGATTTTCTAAATAGGTCTTGGCCTTGCTGCATGGTGAGCTCATGGTTCCTTATTTCCAAAGTAATGAACAAGCAGAGCCTTAGCTGAGCAAGTGGTGACCGCTCAGGCTCTTGGCAGCTTATGGCTGTGCTGGCTATGCAAATCCAGGTAGTCTCAACTACCCACTTTGGGATCACAAGCAGGGACATATTCGAGGCCCTGGGATTGAGTTAAACTTCAGGAGGGAGTATCTTCTCGACCAGTCTGTGGGCCGGTGGCATTTTTCTTCTGATCGCAGGGCTCTGAGTCATACTTCAAAAGGATGCCTCATGGCAACCTTCTCCACAGCTGGGTAGCAGGAAGTCTTTATTAGTATAATGACCAGATGACACCAAGTCACCAAGTCTAAGAGCCAAATTCATAGTAAGAGTTGTAGTTCTGGTTCTCATGAGTTGATCCAGTTGAACTAACACACTGGAAAGGAATTATTTCTCCTTGGTGACGTGGAGTCATCCAGTGACCTTAAATAAAAAAATAAATGTCTGTCCCTCCAAAGAGGGTGTTACTGTCTTATCGAGTCTCAATTCACTGCTGCAGATGATGTCCACTCTAGTATGAGATCCTTTGTCTGACAAGAGAAGTACAACCCTGAATCAGTTTATTTTTTACTCTGAGATGACTTTCAATGAACTCTACACCCTTTGTGGTTACCTGAGAAGCTCCATGTTTCCACTGACTTCCCACAAGCAGATCACAAGGCACTCATGGCTCAGGGGTGGACCAAAAGTGTTATTGTAGGAAAATGGCTCCCTGTTGCAGTTACCCCCCACTTTTTGCCTGATATTGATGCTGACTTGACTGAGAAGTGTGCTGGGAACCTGCGCCCTAGCACCAGTGTTCTTTCACTAAAAATGTACCATTATTTCCACAATTGGCACACCTCTGGCACACAGATAAGTCCCTTGTAAAAGGTACCAGTGGTACCAAGGGCCCAGTGACCAGGGAAGGTCTTAAAAAGGGCTGCAGTATGTGTTGTGCCTCCCTTAGGGGCCCCTCACCTAACACATGCACACTGTCATTGCAGATTGTGTGTGTTGGTGGGGAGAAAAAGGCAAAGTCGACATGGCATCCCCCTCAGGATGCCATGCACACAAAATACTGCCTGTGGCATAGGTAAGTCACCCCTCTAGCAGGCCTTACAGCCCTAAGGCAGGGTGCACTATACCACAGGAGAGGGCATAGCTGCATGAGCAAAATTCCCCTACAGTGTCTAAGTCTGTTCTTAGACATTGTAAGTAAAGTGTGGCCATATAAAGCATATGGTCTGGGAGTTTGTCAAAAACGAACTCCACAGCTCCATAATGGCTACACTGAATACTGGGAAGTTTGGTATCAAACCTCTCAGAATAATAAACCCACACTGATGCCAGTGTTGGATTTATAAAATAATGCACACATAGGAGGCATCTCAGAGATTCCCTCTATATTTTACCAAATCCTTCAGTGCAGGACTGACTGGTCTATGCCAGCCTGCTGCTGAGAGACGAGTTTCTGACCCCCTGGGGTGAGAGCCTTTGTGCTCTCTGAGGCCAGAAACAAAGCCTGCACTGGGTGGAGATGCTTAACACCCACTCCTGCAGGAACTGTAACACCTAGCAGTGAGCCTCAAAGGCTCAAGCTTCCTGTTATAATGCCCCAGGGCACTCCAGCTAGTGGAGATACCCGCCTCCGGACACAGCCCCCACTTTTGGGGGCAAGTCCAGGGGAGATAATGAGAAAAACAAGGAGGAGTCACCCACCAGTCAGGACAGCCCTTAAGGTGCCCTGAGCTGAGGTGACCCCTGCCTTTAGAAATCCTCCATCTTGATTTTGGAGGATTCCCCCAATAGGATTAGGGATGTGCCCCCCTCCCCTCAGGGAGGAGGCACAAAGAGGGTGTAGCCACCCTGCAGAACAGTAGCCATTGGCTACTGCCCTCCTGACCTAAACACACCCCTAAATCTATCTAGTATTTAGGGGCACCCCAGAACCCAGGAAATCAGACTCCTGCAACCTGAAGAAACAAGAAGGACTGCTGACCTACAAGCCTGCAGAGCAGGAGGAAGACAACAACTGCTTTGGCCCCGGCCCTACCGGCCTGCCTCCAGCTTCGAAAACCTGCAACCAGCGACAGGTACCAGCGACCTCTGAAGCCTCAGAGGACTGCCCTGGCCTAAAGGACCAAAGGCCAGATGTAGCAATGTCAGAATTTGCGATTCTGAAATTGCGAGTCGGTGCGACTCGCAATTTCCAAATCGCAAATCCTGATGCAGAACGGTGTCTCAGACACCGTCTGCGAATCGCTGTGGGGTCGCAAAGACCCACCTCATTAATATTAATGAGGTGGGTCGCATTTTGCAACCCCATAGCGATTCCCTGCACTCACAGGGATGGTGGCCTGCTGAAGACAGCAGACCTCCATGTCTGTGACTGCTTTTTAAATAAAGCTGTTTTTTAAATTTATTTTGCAGCCCATTTTCCTTGAAGGAAAACGAGTTGCAAAATAAAAAAATAACTAAACCATTTGGTTTCGTTTTTTCAGAGTAGGCAGTGATCCATTGGACCACTGCCAGCTCTGAAAAAACATTTTGGGCACCATTCACAAAGGGGAAAGGGTCCTATGGGGACCCCTTCCCTTTTGCGAATGGGTTATCACCAGTGTGACACTGGTGGTAACTGCGAATTGCTTTGCGGTCACAAAGCAATTTAGCATTGCGATGCGAGTCGCAATTAGGAAGGGGACACCCTGTGATGGGTCGCTCTGTTCCGACCCACACACTTCCCTTACTTGTGCTGACTCTGCCACACACGACCTGGTGCATACTTTAGACTCCGACGCTTTGATTGGTCGCTTACGGCAACCGCGGGACCAACTGCGAGTTAAAAGTGGAGCGTCAGGTATCCCTAGGAGAGTGGTGAGCGGGAGTGAAAGTATCCGAGACCCGGTGACAAAGGAGGAGCAAGAAGACGAGGAGCACGGCATCGAGGAGGAGGACGGCCAGAAGACGGAGCCGACGGGAGCCGAGGAGCCACAGAGGAAACCTGGTGACCGCTGGCCAGGGGAGCCTGCTCCTAAGCCGCCACGCTTCCAGAGAAGCGTGGCCTCTCCAGGTACGGAGACAAGAGCGGGGAAGGGAGGCGGGAGGTGAGAGTAACGGGGAAGAAAAGGGGAAAAGAGGGGAGAAGGGGAGAAGGGGAAACGGGCACTTTTTGACGGGGAGCACTGAGGGGTACGGGGGAAAAAAGGGACGGGGTAAGAAAATGATAGCATTTTCTTCAGATACAGAAAAGAAAGAGAAGAGAAATATAGAAAATAAGACACCAAGAAGATAGAGCGCACGCAGGAGGAGATAAGGGAATAAAGACAGTGAAAAAGTGCGATTAAGTACTCGAAAACAATAAAGAGAGAGAGAGAGAGAGAGAGAGAGAGATAGAGAAGAAAGACGGAAAAACAGTACATAAGAAAGAAGAGATACTCAGGACGCAAAGGAAAAGGCAGGAAGGAAGTCTGGCAGGAGAATCAGAAGAGAGAAAACCAAGGCGAAAAGAAGAAAGACGTTAAGAAGACAGCTGAGACAGGGACAAAGATTGTGAGAGAGGAAAGGAAAAGATAAGAACAGTTAAGCCTTAACAAGCTTCCCCACTTACCGTATCTATTTATTTTCTTGTTTTCACGCTCCCCGCGAGGCCTTGGAAGAAAGAAGGAGGACGAGCCAAGAAGTCAACCAGAGGACTACTCCACAACCTACCTCTATTCCATAAACTTTGTACATATTACTCACCGTATAAACTGTTTCAAGAACCAATAAAAGACAGTTCTTTGAAACCACAATATTGCTCTTCAGCGTCATAAATCTGCCATCCTCGTACACACCCCTTCCTATTTGCGAGTCGCATTCACAATTTGCGAGTCGGTACCGACTCGCAAATTGTGAATGAGCATCGCGATGAGCATTTTGCATGGCGCAAACTGCGATTTTCGCAGTTTGCACCATGCAAAATGCTTCCTACATCTGGCCCCAAGAAACTCCTGTGAGCAGCGGCCCTGCTCAAAACCAGCTACTTCTTTGCAACAAAGAAGCAACTTTCAAAGACTGCACGTTTCCAGCCGGATGCGTGAGACTTCACACTCTGCACCCGACACCCCTTTCTCGAGATCCAGAGAACAAACACCACAGGGAGGACTCCCCGGCGACTGCGAGCCCGTGAGTAGCCAGAAACGACTCCCCTGAACCCCAATGCAACGCCTGCAGGGAGAATCCAGAGGCTCCCCCTGACCCGACGCCTGGAACCAGCACTGCACCCGCAGCCCTCACGACCTGAAGCAACCAAACTTCAGTGCAGGAGTGACTCCCAGGCGAGCCTCTGCCTAGACCAGGTGGTGGGCGTCCCGAGAAGCCCCCCTGTGCCTGTCTGCACCGCTAGAGTGACCCCCGGGTCCCTCCAATGATTCCTATCTGAAACCCGACGCCTGCTTTGCACACTGCACCCGGCTGCCCCCTGTGCCGCTGAGGGTGTGTTTTGTGTGCCTACTTGTGTCCCGCCAGTGCTCTACAAAACCCCCCTGCTCTGCCCCCTAAGGACGCAGGTACTTACCTGCTGGCAGACTGGAACCGGAGCACCCCTGTTCTCCATAGACGCCTATGTGTTTTGGGCACCTCTTTGACCTCTGCACCTGACCGGCCCTGAGCTGCTGGTGTGGTAACTTTGAGGTTGTCTTGAACCCCCAACGGTGGGCTGCCTATGCCCCAGAACTGAGACTTGTAAGTGTTTTACTTACCTCCTAATCTAACCATCACTTACCTCCCCTAGGAACTGTTGATTTTTGCACTGTGTCCACTTTGAAAATAGCTTATTGCCATTTTTACAAAGACTGTATATGATATTGCTTTTATTCAAAGTTCCTAAAGTATCTAAGTGAAGTACCTTACATTTAAAGTGTTTACTGTAAATCTTGGACCTGTGGTTCTTAAAATAAACTAAGAAAATATATTTTTCAATATAAAAACCTTTTGGCCTGGAGTAAGTCTTTGAGTGTGTGTTCTTCATTTATTGCGTGTGTGTTTAACAAATGCTTAACACTACCCTCTGATAAGCCTACTGCTCGACCACACTACCACAAAATAGAGCATTAGAATTATCTACTTTTGCCACTGTCTTACCTCTAAGGGGAACCCTTGCACTCTGTGCACACTATTTCTTACTTTGAAATAGTATATACAGAGCCAACTTCCTACAGTTATAGTCAAGATTGATTATCACCTACTTATCCTGGCTATGGGAGGGGGGCCTTTTAAGAACCTTCCTCACTGCCACCCCCGGGAAATGTGTGCAGCCCCTCATAACTGGTAATTACTTTCACACCCTGATGTGTGTGGCAGCTGGCAGGTCCCTCAGGTGGTGTGCGACTGAGAAGCGGTATGCATGGTGAACTATGTACTATGAAGGACACATTAGGTGTCACCACAAAGTTGTGATTTTATTAAAAGTTGTGTTTCTCTCTGGACTTGGAAACATTTATGCTGCTGACCCAAGGGATCAGCCCCAGGGGCGCTATAGATGGTTGGTGGGCTGGGGTGGGGTGCTGAGAGGGGTATGGGGGGGAATAGAGCACACATCTTATCTTCAGATAGCCAAATCGATCATACCACCAGGCTCAACTTTCAACCTCACTCCAAAAGCCATAGAGAACATTAAGTTGTGCACAGTGCCGGGGACAGTTACAGCGCTCTGGTGCTTTCCCTGCTGATTCCTCTTGATATAATGTGGACATGGAAGAGTAGGGTAATGGGGAAGATGTGTGGAATTTGGATGCAGTAAACTGTGTCAACAGCTCTTTCTCCCTAAACAAGCATTGGGGCTCTAAAACCAAATTCTGCTACTGGATTGTCCATGAGCTGAGGGTCTTTTTGTGGTACTTGGTACCACCCTGGCTCAGGGAGTGTGAGTGCTCTCCACGCATCTTTACCAGATGCTTCCAGCGCGTGCTGCAAGCCTGTGCCCTGTCCTGACTGTTTACATTTGGAACCGGGCCTTCTCCTTTGGTTGATCATGACTACTCACCATCCCCTAAGTTTGGGCATCATGGGTCATTGAAGGGAGCCTGCTAGTTGCCTTTTAACTCAAGGCCAGAAAGATGCATAGGATTCTGGAGAAGCCACTCTGCTGTGACCTGCCCTGAAGAATAGGAAACTCTGCTGCCCACTGTGTTGACAGCAGCAGGACCACCCAGCAGGACAAACAGCAAGGCCCTGTTGAGGATGTCCAGGGAAATGAGCTGGCCAGGAACCATGAGGATCTTACAGCCCAGCTGGAAAGATGCATCCCAGGCCACCCAGGAGTGTGCACATCAGCGTGAAGCCCATATCAGCCGCTCTCTAGCTCCAGCGAGACACAGACACACTTTCCTTTCACTGATGGCCTTTGCAGAGCCTCCTATTGCCTGTGGTTGGTAAAGATGATCGCAGATCCTTTGTAAATATCTCTCTAGCTATTACTGTTACAGAGATCATTGATTGACATCGTTCCCTAAGCTTGTACCCCAGTTGGTGAGTTTCATCGCCTGAACCTATGGGTCCAGCAGATGTCCACGGGCCCACGGGTGAGATATAGGGTCTAGACATTTGCTAGCCTAGTGACCCAACTTTGGGGCTATCCCTATTCAGGAATGTGTAATCCTCTGTAACTGGGAGGCCATAGGCTTTCTCATTCTGAACTTGGTCCCATTCTGCATGTTACCTACTCGATCACCACTAGCCCAGCTACCGACATCAAGATTTTATTGAATAGGACAAAAAGCAGGTACCCGAACCTTTCATTTTGGATAGCAAGTGGGGCCTTGTTCATTTTGGCTTAAGGCTTTTCAATTACTTTGGATTTTACACCATTCTGTGTTCTTAGAAACCTTGGCTCTAACCCACTGAGTTTTACAACCGTGAACCCTGGGCAGATGAGAAACTGGACACAGGGCCCATGCATCAAGGTGGATTTGACATATTGTTACATTCTCTATGAACCTTTATCGCAATCCATTGCTGTAATAAACACAGACCACAATTAACTGAAAAGTTCACAAAGTGGCCCAGGACACTCAAACCTTTCCGCGCAGGTTTGCATTGACCATGGATCTCCTTGATACTGGTCATGTACTTTGCGTGTAGATCAGTATTTTAACTGCTTTACTTTCCTACATGCAAATAAAGGGAAATTTATTTTATAAGATATAGGTGTCACTTGGCATTCTATTGAGTTTTATGAAGTCATAATAATTTGTTTTAGTTTAAATACTTTATTGAAGCGTAATAAGGGAAAACTAAAACCAAATAAACAAGCAAAACTTATTATGTGGAACATCGGGCGAGATATGTTAAACTTTTTTGCAGCCGCAAATTGCCTGATTCACAAAAATAGAAGGCTTGCAACAGCTATAAAGCTAGTGGTGTGTGCTAAACCCATTTTTGGAGTTGGTAAAGTTTTAAATCAGTAAAATCAGTTTGGAATTGGACACCGAATTGCAGTTCGGAAGGGACAAGTTGAGGGAATCTCTTCCAAACTGTGATTCAGTACCTGTTTTTATCAAAGGTAGAGACCAGAATTCCAGTTACAGATCATTGATAAGTTACCAACTCCCATGATAAGGTGGTAACACATTCACATATTTACAGAGGGGAAGGAGGCCCCTTTACACTGCTTCCCCATTGAAAATTGGGGTTCTCTCTTCAGAGGCAGTAGGCAGTAGTCCAGGGGATCACTGCCAACTCTCACTGAAGTTTTTCAAAATTGAAACCCCCTTTTCAAGAAACAGAAAAATAGCCCTGGTACATTTAAGGAAACCAGACTGATTTAAAAAAAATGTTGTTCATTTTGAAAAGCAATCACAGGTTTCATTGTTTGCTAGTCCATGGCGGTCAGCATTCATGTGACTGTGGCTAATCATAGTGGGTCACAAATTGTGACCTGACTAATCAATACACATTAGGCAGGTTGGAGTGCAACCCACTAAGATTCAGTATTTTGTGAACTGCCTATAAGTACATGGGTCAGTTGCAAAATCAGATTTTATTTGCAAAGGTCAATGCGGAATTCTCAACCACTTTTTGTGAATGGAATCTTCCTACATGTGGTCTATTGTGCAGAATTGCTAAGGGTACATAAGAATGGATTCTGGATCTAGAATGGTATAATTATTTCAATTTGTAGTACATCGCCAAATATAAAATAATTAGAGTAGGAACCGAGAAGTCTTGACATTATAAAACTTGGGAGTCAATAAACAGTTTCATCTTGGTATTGAGTGAAAGAGATCAGAATTGATCTAAATAGTATGGAAGATGAGGGATGGGGTTGAAGCCCCTTAAATACTCTTGATTTCCTCAAGATGACCTGTTCTTGTGAAGAGCTTCAGAAATGCATAAGGAGGCAATAAATGTGCTGAGTGTGAGCATGAACTAGGCACATCAAGTGTCCACTGTCGCGGAAGCTTCCATTCAGACAGTGTTAGTGCCCGTTGCCAGCGATGCGTCTAAGTGTTTATGCCATGCGTTGATCCCAAACCGTCTACCACACGGTCTACAGAGGGTTTGACTATCTTGCCTGCTCAGCTTGAATGCTCTTGGACAGTGAAGCCTACCAGCAGAGCAGCTTGGAAGGTGTGTGCTGAGCCCGAGGCCCTGGGACACCACTTGTGACGGTCCCCTCTGCTGCCCACTAACCGCCCACGATACAAAGGAAAGCATTAACCAGATTTACTTGCTCTAGGCATTTTGATTAGTTGTCCACGTTTCTGCCGCAACACGATATTGCTGTAGTTACATTGTGTTGTTTCTCCTGAGCAATAGACCAACATGAACGCAAAGCATTTGTTATTACGTTTAGTTCTTTGCTTCCTCTCCTCATGGTGCTGGCCTCATGGGGAGGGAAGCTTGGATATCATTCCTAAGGAGGGATATTGGCCAGGGACAGAGGTTGCTTTGGTTTCCACCACACAGCTGAGCCGTCTCTGGGCTTCCTGCAGAGACCTTGGGTATGTAGCACCTGCCAGTTCCCTCCAGGGCTCGCCGCACTGTCTTAATTACACGCAGTTTCTTAATTACAGAGTGTGGATTCCACAGCTTTCTTCTCTGCATCGACTCGAGGTAACACAACATATTGTCCCCAAGGGTCACGCAAGGTTTTCCGCCAGATGTTGAATGTTCTGCTGTATCCACGCCTGAAGACCTACCTGTCTGAAATCAAAGTAAAAAACCTGCAAGAACTATCCTTGTCATGATGTACTCAAGACTGAGCAGGAAGGGATCAGAGGAGAAGTAATGTCTATTATTCATTATCCCTCTTTTTCATCATTATTCAATTGGACCTTAGTTAACGCGAATATACCCCACTGCACCTCGTGGCTACCCTTCATTAGAGGTCAAACATCATCACGATTTAAGTGTCATCCCTGGAAACGTCTCAGGATTCAACCTGGTGAACTACACATCTGTGCACTTAGAGTTCAACTCACTGAGCCATCCGCCACCAAGTGGGTCCCTGCTTTCTCAACGACTTCTGTTCTGCAGCCATTACCCGTGGATGCACCATAGCCTGGCATGAGGGGGCAGTAGACACCCTCATCTGTTTCTGGGGGTACATTTCAGGGCTATCCCCGGGGGCCTCTGTTTCTGGGGGGTACATTTCAGGGCTATCCCCGGGGGCCTCTGTTTCTGGGGGGTACATTTCAGGGATATCCCCGGGGGCCTCCAGCGCCTTTTTCTCTGTTAGTGAATGTCACAGAACTATGGAGCCCCCCACTGCTCCCACAGACCGGCCAGTTCACTGGGGGAACATTGGAAGAAGTCAAACTCTAACACGGGGAGGGTGGCACAGCTCCCACAGCTGTGCGCATAATTCTGGCCTCGGGGTGCCTGTGGCAGCACAGAGGGGGGCCCTGGTTTACTACAGGCTGCAGCTTGTCGCCACTACAAGATACTTCGGTTGTTTTTGTAATCTTTTGAGTTTCCGGGCCTCTCTCCACAATGTACCTTCACTGCGGCCAGACTCATTCATAAAGATTGCCGGGGGCTCCCCTCTTGTGTCAACACCTCTTCTGTGTGATTTTGGGGCGGATTGTTGCTCTCCAGGCAGAGAATACGCCTAGAAAGGGGGGTCAGAGCATTGATGAGCTGCATGTGGGGTGCCCCGGCCCCCTCCTTCCCGGACGGTGGCTTCAGAGGCCTGCACCAGGAGCGCAGCCCCGGGGGATGGAACAGAGTGTGCCCTCGTTGTTCACCTGCTGGCACCGGCTCCAGCGCATCCAGGGCAAACACCCATGTCCTCCTCTGCTCCGGGTCGGAGTGTCCTCGTGCAGACGTGCACGCTGTGCTTTCCATTGTTCATGCAGTAACCCTCAAGTATACCTGCTCCGTCATAGCAGCTTCTTGGGACTGTGTGGATATTCCATCCCTGCCTCAGCTCACCCACACTGCCGGGGATCCCCCTGCCACACAAATTGAAATAACAATATAAAGTGTCGGGGAGTCAGCAAACATCAGAAAACATATAAATTACCAATTCTACAAGATAAGTATTCAGACATTTTACTTATTCAATATATATACTTGTACATCACATTGGATCTAGAGACACTAGTTGCGTACAACTGTTATGCAATGAAAAGTGATAATATACAGACACCAAAATTGTCAACAATAAATGGTTATCCGCACTGAAAAATTCTAAATCACAAAAGCCGAAGAACCCAACACGTGTTTCGCAGATCCAGTCGCTTCTTCAGGACTTCAGTGCGAATCACCATAGAGAGCTGAATCCGGTCCAAAATTAACTGGGAGGCAGCCAAGTGCTGTCATCATAAAAAAAAAAAAAATCATGGACTAACATAGGGTGCCTGTGAACTTCGCAAAACAAACATCTGCATCGACTTGAAACAAAGTACAACTTCTCCGATTATTCTCCGGGTTCTACCACCCGTGCGATTGGCAGTTTCCTTAAAGATTAAATCCCATTGCTTGTTGATCTTTAAATTCCTTAGTGCGGATCTGAGGCATACCGTCAGCCGGCTTTCGCCATCATCATCGTATGGAGCTCTTTATGGCAGTGGTCTTCAAACTTTTTAATGCCGCGCTGCCCCAGTTGAAAAATACAAATCATTGGGCCCCCCTCAGAATTTTTCACAATTATTTTATAAAGATGGCAATGTTTAAATATGTCTAGACCTATTTGAACATTGCAGTTAAGTACTATTACCTTTAAAAAAAATGCAATAACATGCTTCTGCTTAAAACAAAGGCCTGTTATCTGTATAATGCTTCTTTTGGCCAGAGTCTGGCGCCCCCCCCCTGAGATCACTTGAGGCCCCCCTAGGGGGGCCCGGCCCCCAGTTTGAAGACCTCTGCTCTATGGTGATTTGTACTGAAGCCCTGAAGAAGCAGATTGGGTCCACGAAACACATGTTGGCTTCTTCGGCTGTTGTGATTTAGAATTTTGCACTATTGTCTCTAGATCTAATCAAGGATGATGACATTAATGTGTGATGTACACGTATACATAACAAATCAGTAAAATATCTGAATAGTTATCCTGTAGAATTGTTAATTTAGATGTTTTGTGAAGTTTTCGAACTCCCCACCACGGTATATTATTATTCCTAACAGCTTTGTTCTTGGTGTGTTTGCTGCAGGAGGTCAATATCCAAGATGGCGTCTCTGGCTTACATTAGGCTGAGTGTCCTCAGGGCTGGTGGCTCCTGGTCCTTCTTAGAACTGAACCTAGATTTCTGTGGGGTTGGTCTGTGGACCTGCACAGAGGGCTGCTGTCCCCACAACTGGTAGAGCCCGCCACCCCGCAGCTCTGGGGCAGTCCTTCTAGGCTTCTCAGCGCATCAGTAAGGTGCATCGTGTGAGTGCACGCTTATTAGTCCCCCACGCCAGCTTCTTTCTTCAGGTGCTCCCTGCTCGTGGGATTCGGCCTCATTTGTCTTAGACGAGGAAACAATAGGTTTTTAAGCACACTGAGCTATAGAAGCATGTCTGTGCTTTGATGTGACAAGCAAATGCATTCTGTGTGTTGAAGGCCTTTGTTAGTTCCACAGAAGCTCAAATACCTGAGAGCAATGATCTGTAGTTAAAGGATCAGGACTGGAACAGTGTCAGAAAAAAAGGGTTGGTGAGCTGGCCGTGCAGGGACCTGGGAACTGTCTGGAAATGGAGGGAGGCGGCCACTAGACACAGCACTCTGGTAAAATGACCCAGGCATGGAACTCTGTGACTCTGCCCCAGGCCACCTGGCGGGCCTCCACCGGTTGCTGTGCGAAACTGGGGAACCTGTTTATTCGGCACTTGGCTGCCCCCAAAAGCACAAGAAACTCTGGGGAAATGGAAGAAATACTGTGGGCTGGACTGATCACTGCAGTGCCCTGTATTGTGTGGCTCTCATTTACAATGCACTTTATCGCTTGCACTGCACTGTTTATGTATACTGCAAAATCAAGAAAAGTAGCTTTATAAAAAAATGTCTGTCTTGGCAGTTGTGATGAGCAGAATAGTATTAACACATCAAACATTTATATTTTTGCATGAGCAGATGGACCTTGGAACATAGGTTGCTTGACTGCTCTGAAGTCCATGTGAGAAGTAGTGGGGACATATCAGGATCTTCAGGTAATTCTCATAATGATTGTGAAGTGTGGTGTGTAGGGATGTGCTAGCATTCAATTAGTGTGTTGTAATATTAAATATTTGTTTGCACTCACTGAAATAGCTTAAGAGTCAAACTTACACATCAGAATAGAGCATGTCATAAACAAAATTGAGGGCTAGGGGACAGATTTACAAAGCCCTTTTGCATTTCTTAATGGTCTGAATCAATATTTCGGGTCATTAAAAAATGCAAAACGGCCTTTTCTGATGTACAGAGGCCTTTAGGAAATCACAAATTGCGATTTCTACTGCGATCCCCAGATTAGGAAATTGCAAATAGGGATTACCTATTTGCGATTCCTATTCTGATGTACAAAGCATTTCCTAAGTGCAATTTGGACATTTTGGAAATGCAATTACCATTGACTTGAAAAAAAAAATGCTTTTTAAAAATGTGCACCACTATTTTTGGTTTGCACCAAGGGGGGCCTTTTGCCCATTGCCATCCTTGGTTTTGCATTTCCCAAATAGGAAATCGCTATTGGGAAATGCAAAACCGGCTCATTGACACAAATGCAATGGGATTCCTGTATCTTTGTACATAGCATTTTGCATTTCCTAAATAGCGATTTCTATGAAGTCACTAGGAAATACAAAATTGCATTTCAGTACATCTATCCCTAGATCACTTCTCGGAGCACTAAAATACTGGTCACAAAAAGTGGTCGCGAATTGAGACCTTACTTTTTGTGACTAGTACCTTTTTATATTAACTAACCTATGTACAAATATGTTGGTTTACAAAATACTGAATCGTAGTGGGTTGAGGAGCGACCTGTCTAATGGATATTAATTAGTCAGGTTGTAATTTGCAACCCACTATGATTGGTTACAGCCATAGGGATGGTGGCCAGGAAGGGTCAGCCGACCACCAACCGCATCCCTATGATTGCTTTTTTTAAAACAAGCCACTAGGTTTAGCTTTTGGGACCTATGGGCTTTGCCAGAGGGTTTTAGCCATGCTGTGCGGTATCCCTAATGCTGTGTGCATGGGTAAAGAATTGAAAAAAATGGTTGATACCGACCGCCTGTTGTCTTGTGAACACCTTTCATGTCCACAGCTACAAATATTTTTTTATTTTTTTATTTACCAGTCTGAATTTGATCCGTATCTAAAGTTCAAAAAATACCAGGGAGGAGCAAAGAAGCACAGGACAAGACAAAGTAACACGGGGAGCACAGAAGCACAGTGAGACAGAGAAATACAGAAACAAGGGGAAGCAATGGAAGGGGCAGAGAAGAAGACACCAAGACAGAGCAACACAGAGGCTACTGGTGTGGGGTAGGATGAGCACAAAAGCACATGGCAAGACAGAGCAACACATAGACCGAGCGATAGGGGAGCAGAGAAGCACAGACTGAGACAGAGCAACACACAGACCGAGCGATAGGGGAGCAGAGAAGCACAGACTGAGACAGAGCAACACACAGACCAAGCGATAGGGGAGCAGAGAAGCACAGACTGATACAGAGCAACACACAGATGGGGAGGAGAGCACAGAAGCACACAGCAAGACACAGCAACACCCAGGTGGGGATTTGACGGCAGAGCAATGCAGAGAAGGGGGGCAAGGAAGCATGCAAAGGAGACAGCTGGAAAACACACACACTCTTGTAGAGCGCTTAACTAAAAAGAAAAACTAGCACAAAAAAGGAGAATGTAAGGACACAGTAATGAAATCTTTTTATTAAAGCAACCTGATTTCCTTAAAGGAAGGGGGTCTACTTGTTAAAAAAGAAGTATTAATTTTTGAAAAACATCAGTGAGAGTGCCTGGCTGAAGCTGCCATCTCAATTCACAACGGGGAAGTGGTCCAAAGGGGATTTCTTCTCAGAGCAGCTGCTCTTGTCCACAATTGCTCACAACTCAGCTAAAATATTACACCATTCACCCAGAGCAACACACAGTCCCCTTTCGCTTCCTACGAGTGGAACATAAACCCGCTCACTGCACCTACATCTGAAAGTAAAAGTGTAGGGTTACACAAATATAGACCACAACACATGCACAGCAAGAATGTATACATCACAGCACACAGGTAGAGTGATTCTCATCCTGTTTGCTCACCACTGAAGTATATGCTTGGCCACCACAGGTCTCACAACCAGAGCTATCAATAATTGCTGTTACAAAACCACTTCCCCAGACTGACTGACTGACAACTACACTCACTCAACGCAACACTCACACGGAGGAAGATCACTTGCCATACCATCTACTTAGATTTATGTTTAGCCACACTCACTCGCTACACCATTAACTCAGAGTAACTCTACCCTTTCTGATGGATACAACTACCTGTGGATTCCTCACCTCATGAATACTCCCATGGCGCCAGCATTCGACGGAAATCTTCTTACTAGTCTCTGCACGTCGACGAGGACGTCACTGTCGCCCACGCGACGCCGTCTGACGTCATACAGGCAATAAGAGGTCCTCGACGACGTGCGGACGTCAGTTCCCTTTTTTCCGTGCATTCGAAACGGTTATCTTCGAGGGAGCAACTGTTACTCTTGCGGTTACAGTGTATATCTTGCTGCGTAGTCTTTCGCTGTGGAAATAATGTCGCAGAGAAAGTCTGGATTTAAGCCTTGTCGTGAGTGTGGAGGCAAGATGTCGGTGACGGATCCTCATTCCGATTGCCTTTGGTGTTTGAGCTCCGACCACGACGTCTCGACTTGTGATTCATGTCAGCACATGAATCCAAAGGCTCTTAAAGAACGTGAGGCGAAGCTGTTTATGGCCAAGTCAAAGGAGAAGCATCACAAGAAGTCTTCTCCAAGACATCGGCGTCATCGAGACTCCCGGCGCCGTAGAGAATCTCGGCGTCATTCAAGGGAGGCTTGTTCCAGGTCTCCGGATCGGCGCCGAAGAACATGGGAAGTCAGCCCCACGGTTACGCCGCATCCTTCGACGCCGTTGCCTTCTCCGGCGTCTCCAACTTCACCTGGACAGGCGTCGGTGATTGAGGTATTGGAGCCTCAAGTGTTTTCTCCGGCGCAGACGCCGAGGCCGGCGTCGGGGTCGCCTCCGAGACAGGCACCCCAGTATCCGGCTTTTCCCACCCCTGGAGCCGATAGTTCCGCATTCTTGAATGCGATGTATGCCATCTTCCAACAGATGGCTCCAGGGGGTGCTCCGGCTGGGCCTTTGGCCTTTTCTTTGGGTGATCCTGCGCCTCTTCGGCCGGCACCCTTTATGCCCTTTCTCCCGTTTGGGAACGTGGGCTCGGCGCCAGTGTCGGCGCCGGTGGCCGCTCCGGTGGCTTCGGAAGGATTGGCCCCAGGGATTTCCATCCCGTCGACGTCGAGATTTCGGCCTGTGACTCCGGTGGGCCCATCCGTTTCAACTGCTCTTCAGTCGGCGCCGAAGTTACCTGTGGCGCCGGATGCGGCGTCGGTGGCTTCGGAAGATCGGCGCCGATCTCCGACTTCGGCGGAGGCATTGTCGACTCCGCGGATTGAGCAACGACTGCATTCAAGGAGACGTGCTCTCCGGGTACTAAAAGAGCAGGAGTACCAACGAGCCCTAGAGGAAGGAGAGCTAGAGGACTCGGGTGATGGGCTGCGTGGACTGGAGTCGGCCAGTGGGCTGGACACTTCCCCTGAGTGGGACCTTTCGTCCCCGGGGGAATATACTGAGGAGGCTGCTTCCTTTCATGCAGTGGTACGGAAGGCAGCTAGTTTTTTGGACCTGCCTTTGCCGGTAGTGGAGGCGAAACAAAACCTTTTGACAGAGGTGTTACATCCGGCCTCAGCCGCGGCGGAGCCTCTGTTACCTTTTAATGACGCTCTGCTGGATCCGGTTTTAGAGGTGTGGAAGAGGCCGGCATCTTCCCCAGCAGTTCACAGAGCCGCGGCCAGGAGGTATCGGGCGGCTCCAACTGACCCTGGTTTTCTGTCCAGGCACCCTACGCCGGAGAGCTTGGTGGTGCAGGCCTCCTGTTCGTCCAAGTCAGCGCCTGGTTCTTTTCCGACGGTGCCTGGGGACAGAGATTCAAAGAAGCTAGAGGCGCAGTCGAAGAAGATTTTTTCGTCCTGCAGTCTGGCGTTAAAAGCCACCAATGCAACCTGTATCCTGGGGAGGTATATTCATGCTCTGATGGATGACATCTCCTCTTCGTTTACAGAGCTTCCCCAGGGTCTTTTGGATCTTGTCTCAAATGCCCAGGCTGCTGCGACCCAAATTATCCAGACGGGACTGGATACCACCGACTCGGTAGCCAGAGCAATGGGCACAACTGTGGTGGCAAGGAGACAGGCCTGGCTCCGTAACTCGGGCTTTTCGGCTGATGTACAGTCCACATTGTTGGATCTCCCGTTTGATGGGGACAAACTGTTTGGGGCTAAGGCTGATTCGGCCTTGGAACGTTTTAAGGAAAGCAGGGCCACGGCTAAGTCGTTAGGGCTCCAAGCTCCTTCTTCCACGGCCTCTTCCAGATTCTTCAGGAGGTTTCGTGGATTTGGGCGTGGCTCTTCCTCCTCTTCCTTTCGGGGAAGATATCAGCAACCTGCCTCTTCCCATCCCTATAGATCTTTCAGGGGGAGAGGTAGGGTCCGCACCAGAGGAGCCTCTCAGCAGCACTCTGCCTCTTCCTCATCCTCTGGCGGGGTGCAGCAGGGGAAGCAGCCTTAGGCTTCCACCATTTCCAACTCACGCCTCTCCTGTAGGGGGAAGATTACAGCATTTTCTCACCAAATGGGAGACTGTTACGTCGGACAATTGGGTTCTCAGTGTTGTGGGAAAAGGCTACACCCTTCCTTTTCGGGAGTTTCCGCCCCTCATCCCGCCCCGCCCTTCGTATTGTTCACAAGAACACCTCCTGTTGCTAGAACAGGAGGTAGAAGTCCTCCTTTTAAAGGGCGCGGTGGAGTTGGTCCCAGAGCAGGAAAGGGGTCAAGGAGTTTACTCAAGGTATTTCCTGATTCCCAAGAAGGATGGTCGTTTGAGACCAATTCTGGACCTGAGGATCTTGAATTGGTTCCTCAAGCAGGAAAAGTTCAAGATGCTGACCCTAGCACAGGTGCTTTTGGCGTTGAACATGGAAGACTGGATGGTGTCTGTCGACTTGCAGGATGCTTACTTTCATATCCCGATACTCAAGTCACACAGGAAGTATCTCCGGTTTGTGGTGGGATTGCAACATTATCAGTTTGCGGTCCTTCCGTTTGGTCTTACTTCAGCACCTCGAGTCTTCACGAAGGTGATGTCGGTGGTTGCGGCAGAGCTCAGAAGGAAGGGGATAGCAGTATTCCCTTACTTGGACGACTGGTTGATCAAAGCCAAGTCCCCGGAGCTTGTGTTGCGTCATCTGCAGTCAACAACCCAGTTGTTGTTCGACCTGGGTTTTTCGGTGAACGAGCCCAAATCTCACCTAGAGCCCTCTCAGCGCCTCCTGTTCATAGGGGCAGTACTGGATACAACATTGGGTCGGGCCTTTCCTCCGCCTCAGCGGATTCAAGATATTCAGGATTTGGTTCCAATGTTTCGAAATGGAGCGGTAGTTCCAGTCCTCAAGGTCCTTCGTCTGCTCGGTCTTTTTGCCTCCTGCATTCTGTTGGTCACGCATGCTCGCTGGCACATGAGGGCTCTTCAGTGGTGCCTCCGAAGGCAGTGGTCTCAACACAGAGGGGATCTAGAGGGTACTGTCAAGATCTCCAGAGATGCTGCTGTGGATTTGAAGTGGTGGATTGTAAGCAACAATCTTTCGCAAGGAAAGCCGTTCCAGCAGTCACCACCAGTGGCCACAGTCATAACGGATGCTTCCACTCTAGGGTGGGGAGCTCATCTGGGGGATCTGGAGATCAAAGGTCTTTGGTCTCCAGAGGAACAGATTTTTCACATCAATCTGTTAGAATTACGGGCTGTACGTCTGGCTCTCAAGGCCTTCCTCCCTTCCCTTCGTGGTCAGTCGGTACAGGTCCTAACGGACAATACTACCACGATGTGGTACATAAACAAGCAGGGAGGAGTGGGGTCGTACCTTCTCTGCAGAGAAGCTCTTCGACTATGGTCCTGGGCAAAGGACCATCGGATTTGCTTGATAGCAAACCATCTGGCCGGAGTTTTGAACGTGCGTGCGGAAAGTCTCAGTCGCCACTTCTCGGCAGACCACGAGTGGCGTCTCCATCCAGATCAAGTCCGTTTGATCTTCCAGAGGTGGGGGTTTCCTCGGGTAGATCTGTTCGCCACTCGAGAGAACGCGCATTGTCCGTTGTTCTGCAGCCTTCAGTATCCGATGCAGGAAGCGTTGGGGGACGCGTTTCAAATGACCTGGTGCGGCCAGTTGCTTTACGCGTTTCCTCCCATACCCTTGATTCCTCGAGTATTGAGGAAGATTCGCCAAGACCGGGCTCTAGTAATCTTAATAGCTCCGGATTGGCCAAGGAGGGTGTGGTACTCCGACCTTCTCCAACTCTCAATGTGCCCGCCGCTCCGTCTCCCTTTCAGGGCAGACCTCCTCTCGCAGTCGCAGGGGCAGGTTCTACACCCCAACCTCCAGAGTCTGCACCTACATGCCTGGAGATTGAACGGGGCAACCTGAGTTCCTTCTCTCTCCCGCCTGAGGTAGTGGATGTTATATTAGCGGCCAGGCGACACTCCACTAAATCTATCTACGCTAATAGGTGGTCTAAATTTGTTGCGTGGTGTGGAGAGAGGCAGATTGATCCTTTGCATGCTCATCTATCGGACGTTTTGTCTTTTGCTCTATCTCTGGCGCAGAAAGGTTGTGCAGTGGCTACCATTAAAGGTTATTTATCGGCCTTGTCAGCCTTCTTATGTCTTCCAGACCAACCATCTTTATTTAAATCCCCTATTGTTATCAGATTCTTGAAAGGTCTTCTAAATCAATATCCTCCAAAGCCATTCGTTATGCCGCAATGGGATTTGTCCTTAGTCCTGACTTTCCTTATGGGGTCCCCTTTTGAACCTATGCATTCTTGCCCCTTGAGGTATTTGGTTTTAAAAACAGTCTTCCTGATAGCTATAACATCAGCAAGGAGAGTGAGTGAGTTGCAGGCCTTATCAGTAAAACCCCCTTATACAACTTTTTATGGGGATAAGGTGGTGTTGAGGACCAAGGCTGCTTTCCTCCCGAAGGTTGTTTCACCCTTCCATTTGGCTCAGGCAATTACTTTGTCCACGTTCTATCCTCCGCCTCATCCTTCCAAAGAGGAAGAAAGACTGCACCGTCTGGACCCAAAGAGAGCGTTGAGCTTCTTTATCGATAGAACAAAGGATTTCAGGCTGGAGGATCAGCTGTTTATTGGATACGTGGGCAAGAGGAGAGGAAAGGCAGTCCACAAGAGAACACTATCCAGGTGGGTTGTTCTTTGCATTAAAATATGTTACTCTTTGGCAAAGAAGGATCCTCCTGAGGGCATTAGAGCTCATTCCACCAGAGCTAAGTCGGCCACTTCGGCCTTGGCCAGAGGTGTTCCTGTGGTCGACATCTGCAAGGCCGCAACTTGGTCGTCCCTTCACACTTTTGCAAAACATTACTGTTTGGATTCTGAGGTTAGAAGGGACGGCCATTTTGCACGGTCAGTGCTGCAGGATTTCTTGGTTTGACCATTTAGGCACCCACCGCCGGGCGTGGTACTGCTTTGGGACTCTATTCATGAGGTGAGGAATCCACAGGTAGTTGTATCCATCAGAAGAACGAGTTACTTACCTTCGGTAACGACTTTTCTGGTGGATACATTAGCTACCTGTGGATTCCTCACGGTCCCACCCGCCTCCCCGTTGCCTTTCTGGTCTTACCAAGTAATCCTTGAGTGCGCTCCTCTTGGTCTTTGAGGGTGCAATAGATGTATATATAATATATTTATATATATATATGTATATATGTATATATCTTTGTGTATATACTTGGTGTGTGTATATATTTTAAAAGAGAGAGTTTTATATATATATATATATGTACATAAAAAGATTTACAGTTATTCATACAATGTGGTGTATTTTTACAATATAATGGATGTTGCCTTGCTCTTTCATTGCATTGCCTGGTTGTTCTCATGCACGTAAAAAATGATTGGTACTGACGTCCGCACGTCGTCGAGGACCTCTTATTGCCTGTATGACGTCAGACGGCGTCGCGTGGGCGACAGTGACGTCCTCGTCGACGTGCAGAGACTAGTAAGAAGATTTCTGTCGAATGCTGGCGCCATGGGAGTATTCATGAGGTGAGGAATCCACAGGTAGCTAATGTATCCACCAGAAAAGTCGTTACCGAAGGTAAGTAACTCGTTCGTTTGCTTTCCAACTACTCAGTGTGAGCAAACTTCACCTTTACTCACATAACTTCTGCATGTCACATGCAAGGTGAGAAGCATTCCCCAGTGAAATCACATTACTGTTGTTCCCAAACTACCACTTTGTGAAAGAGGGTGTGGGGCGAGCAGTCCCAGATCCAGCATTGTCTCCTGCAGCAGTTACCACCATTGCAGGTTCTAACTCAAGCTTCATCAGTTCTAGGGTAGTAACTAGTTCCCTCTCTCCCAACTAACAGTCCTTAATTACTGCTCTATCTAAAACTCTCTCTTCCCAAGGGAGACCACTACAAAGCAAAATTCCAGGAGGCTTATTGTTGGTGATTTTTCGTGATGAGGAACTAGGCAAGACAAACTATTCTCTTTACTGGATTGTCCCTTTAATAAGGCATCACTAAAGCTGCCTTAGGTAACCCTGCATACTTGACCAACCTGGATCCGCTTAACTCTTCACAGGATGTGCAGGGGCGGCTCCTTCGCCACGGCGAAGGAGCATTGCTGCCTTGGCTAAGAGCCAGCAGCCAGCATGTGAAGGGCAGAGTGGGGCTGGGCCATGGTAAGGGACAGGGTGGAGTTGGAGTGGAGTGAGTGCACTAAGTACACAGGTCAGTTTGGCCTAACATCTTCAGCCGGCCAAATTGACATCATCACTTAAGTTTCTTAAACCCAGCTGTGTTACAGAGCCGGGTTGGAGAAAATGCACAGACTCCCATGCTGTGTCTGAGCTGCAGACCAAGCCGCTCAGACCAATCCTGATGCTTCTCTCATGCTAGGTTTAGCATGAGAGCAGTGCCATAATTTCTTGGGGAGTCTGTGCTGGTGTCCCAGGGGCTGCTGGCACACCAACATCATCGGAAGAGGAGTGCAACGCGAGCAGCGGTGGCAGTAACAGGTCAGTTAGGTTTTTTATTTATTTTATTTTATTTATTTTCCCCCTTCCATCCACCCCCTGACATCCCCTTGAGATTTGTGACGGCCACCACTGAGGATGTGGTCTCTCTCTAGGCTTTCTCAGAGCACTAGTTAGTTGCTATTTTAAAGTCTGTTTGATGCCTGATTACTTTCTGTAGTGTATACTCCATGCTCTCACTAAGGCCTTCGGGAGACACTGCTCGGCTTTTGAGAGGCCTGTGATGCAACGAAGGGCAGCTTTGTACTGTCATCTGGGTCAAAGTGTGAATATTGTCACTTCTTCTACACAAGGGTGACCATTACCGAAGGAAGAATATTTGCCGCCTCTCATCTTACCAGGCTTGAATGTCACAATATTGTTCGGAAAAGTATCATTTGTGTCCTAAATATTGTTTACAAAATGTTTGTCCCATTAGGTGTGTTTTCCCTATTATTTTCAGTGATAGAATATTTTAGTAAATTATATTAAGGCAAAAATATTTTTCTCGGACAATATTTAGTCCACTTTATTCTGGTACCATACCCTTCTGCAAACCCACTGCCAAAAAAGAGGAACACTCAGGCCTACACAGCCTGTGAAATATCAGTCAGTGGCGTGCACTGGCTGACAATTAACTGTTGTCATCATGGACACCATCAGGTTGATTTTTGAGAAACAATATTTTTGGATTCTACCCAATCCTACTATGCAGAGTGAAAATAAGCTCTGGGAAAAGAACCGATTTGCTTTGAGTGAGACATCACCTTTCTTTCATCTCATATTCACATTTCCAGCAGATATTCATGCAGATAGGTTGCTGGTGGTTTTCCGTAAGCCGTCACTTCTGGTTCCATAGGACTTTACTTTCAGGTCAGTTTTTGGATCCGATACGACATGTTTTGATTGGAACAGTTGGGTATTGTAGTGAAAATAAGTATGTTTGACCACCGACTTTGTGTTTCACCACTGTGAATTTTAGTTGTTCAATATTCACCAGTTGCACATTACATTTTGTATTCAGTTTAGCTGCCTATTGGCTTTATCATGGCGTTAGACATTGCATTTTTTATTCAGTTTAGCTACCTACTGGCTTTATTGTGGCGTTAGACATTGCAGTTGGGACATTGCAGATGAGCTGTGTTTTTCCACATGGTAAACTAAGCTTGTGTTTTTGGTATTTTCTCTTACTGAACACAATAGCATGATAAGGAAGCACATATTTTGTGTTTTTCTTTAGTGCAGGGAAGAAGTTGGCCTTGGAAGAAGGAGCCTTGAAAACTTGTCCAACTTTCAATGTTGTTTTTTCCAGCTCTGACCTACAGTAGCCAGCATGTTCTGAATATTTACATCAGAGAGGGAAGGGCCTTTCAGAAGGCTTTTTCCCATGATTATTTAACCTATAAAAGGTGTCCCTGGGCAGCAATGAGGGGAATTTTCCAAGACTTCAGTCAGGATTGGACGTCAAATGCCTGACATCCTGTTAGGGTGGAAAACTCTTTCTCGCAGTTGAACAGGGGTCATCAACTTTCTGGCATGAGAAAGATGAAGAGCATTGATAGGCCCTACGGTGATGAATTTTGACTTTATTCTTTGCTTTGCAGTTATGCTATAAAATAATCAAATATATTTGCCGTGTATGTTGCAGTTGGGAATCACTTTGATATATTTTCCTTTCATTGCTGTGACTATTTTTAAACGTGTGCCTCCAACCTACTAATCTCCTTTCCCAGGAACGTTGTGGTGAAGTAATAATAAATGTCTTCTTTAAACTAAGAAGTGCATTCCAGAGATTTTTGTCAACTCGGTCATTAGTGAAAGGAAAACAGGTATTCATTGCTAATGGTGTTCACATGGATGCCCAACGCACAGATTTGCCTTCCTTTTATTATCCGTCCTTTATCCACTGGGAAACCTGAGCCAATGTCCAACCATAGTGCTGAACAACGCTGTGCTGAGTATACAGACGTGCCTAACAGGCACAAGATATCTATATTTTTGTACATTTTTAATCTAAGTGTTTACGGTAGAGCTTTCAAACAGACCTTTTGCTTACAATATACAAACACTAAGCTTCAGGTCTGTCCCTTTGACCCGTTGTCTTTCTTTGACCATCCTTGTAGGAAGTTGGCTCTGTATGTCCTATTTCAAAGTAAGGAATAGCATGCACAGAGTCTAAGGGTTCCCCTTAGAGGTAAGATAGTGGCAAAAAGAGATAATACTAATGCTCTATTTTGTGGTAGTGTGGTCGAGCAGTAGGCTTATCAAAGGAGTAGTGTTAAGCATTTGTTGTACATACACACAGGCAATAAATGAGGAACACACACTCAGAGACAAATCCAGCCAATAGGTTTTGTTATAGAAAAATATATTTTCTTAGTTTATTTTAAGAACCACAGGTTCAAATTCTACATGTAATATCTCATTTGAAAGGTATTGCAGGTAAGTACTTTAGGAACTTTGAATCATTTCATTAGCATGTATACTTTTTACATAAAACACAATAAGCTGTTTTAAAAGTGGACACAGTGCAATTTTCACAGTTCCTGGGGGAGGTAAGTTTTTGTTAGTTTTGTCAGGTAAGTAAATCACTTACAAGTCTCAGGTTTGGGTCCAAGGTAGCCCACCGTTGGGGGTTCAGAGCAACCCCAAAGTTATCACACCAGCAGCTCAGGGCCGGTCAGGTGCAAAGGTCAAAGAGGTGCCCAAAACACATAGGCTTCAATGGAGAGAGGGGGGGTGCCCCGGTTCCAGTCTGCCAGCAGGTAAGTACCCGCGTCTTCGGAGGGCAGACCAGGGGGGTTTTGTAGGGCACCGGGGGGGACACAAGTCAGCACAAAAAGTACACCCTCAGCAGCGCGGGGGCGGCCGGGTGCAGTGTGTGAACAAGCGTTGGGTTCTCTGTAGGTCTCAATGAGAGATCAAGGGATCTCTTCAGCGTTGCAGGCAGGCAAGGGGGGGCTCCTCGGGGTAGCCACCACCTGGGCAAGGGAGAGGGCCTCCTGGGGGTCACTCCTGCACAGAAGTTCCGATCCTTCAGGTGCTGGGGGCTGCGGGTGCAGGGTCTTTTCCAGCCGTCGGGAAATGGAGTTCAGACAGTCGCGGTCAGGGGGAGCCTGGGGATTCCCTCTGCAGGCGTCGCTGTGGGGGCTCAGGGGGGACAACTTTGGTTACTCACAGTCGTAGAGTCGCCGGAGGGTCCTCCCTGAAGCGTTGTTTCTCCACCAGTCGAGTCGGGGTCGCCGGGTGCAGTGTTGCAAGTCTCACGCTTCTTGCGGGGAGTTGCAGGGGTCTTTAAATCTGCTCCTTGAAACAAAGTTGCAGTTCTTTTGGAGCAGTGCCGCTGTCCTCGGGAGTTTCTAGTCTTTCTTGAAGCAGGGCAGTCCTCAGAGGATTCAGAGGTCACTGGTCCCTTGGAAAGCGTCGCTGGAGCAGGTTTCTTTTGGAAGGCAGGAGACAGGCCGGTAGGACTGGGGCCAAAGCAGTTGGTGTCTTCTGTTCTTCCTCTGCAGGGGTTTTTAAGCTCGGCAGTCTTCTTCTTCAGGTAAGTTGCAGGAATCTAAATTCTTAGGTTCAGGGAAGCCCTTAAATACTAAATTTAAGGGCGTGTTTAGGTCTGGGGGGTTAGTAGCCAATGGCTACTAGCCCTGAGGGTGGGTACACCCTCTTTGTGCCTCCTCCCAAGGGGAGGGGGTCACATTCCTATCCCTATTGGGGGAATCCTCCTTCTACAAGATGGAGGATTTCTAAAAGTCAGAGTCACCTCAGCTCAGGACACCTTAGGGGCTGTCCTGACTGGCCAGTGACTCCTCCTTGTTTTTCTCATTATCTCTCCTGGACTTGCCGCCAAAAGTGGGGGCTGGGTCCAGGAGGCGGGCATCTCCACTAGCTGGAGTGCCCTGGGGCATTGTAACACGAAGCTTGAGCCTTTGAAGCTCACTGCCAGGTGTTACAGTTCCTGCAGGGGGGAGGTGTGAAGCACCTCCACCCAGAGCAGGCTTTGTTTCTGTCCTCAGAGAGCACAAAGGCTCTCACCGCATGAGGTCAGACACTCGTCTCTCAGCAGCAGGCTGGCACAGACCAGTCAGTCCTGCACTGAACAATTGGGTAAAATACAGGGGGTATCTCTAAGATGCCCTCTGTGTGCATTTTTTAATAAATCCAACACTGGCATCAGTGTGGGTTTATTATTCTGAGAAGTTTGATACTAAACTTCCCAGTATTCAGTGTAGCCATTATGGAGCTGTGGAGTTCGTTTTTGACAGACTCCCAGCCCATATACTCTTATGGCTACCCTGCACTTACAATGTCTAAGGTTTTGCTTAGACACTGTAGGGGCATAGTGCTCATGCACATATGCCCTCACCTGTGGTATAGTGCACCCTGCCTTAGGGCTGTAAGGCCTACTAGAGGGGTGACTTACCTATGCCACAGGCAGTGGGAGGTTGGCATGGCACCCTGAGGGGAGTGCCATGTCGACTTAGTCATTTTCTCCCCATCAGCACACACAAGCTGGCAAGCAGTGTGTCTGTGCTGAGTGAGGGGTCCCTAGGGTGGCATAAGACATGCTGCAGCCCTTAGAGACCTTCCCTGGCATCAGGGCCCTTGGTACCAGGGGTACCAGTTACAAGGGACTTACCTAGGTGCCAGGGTTGTGCCAATTGTGGAAACAATGGTACATTTTAGGTGAAAGAACACTGGTGCTGGGGCCTGGTTAGCAGGGTCCCAGCACACTTCTCAGTCAAGTCAGCATCAGTATCCGGCAAAAAGTGGGGGGTAACTGCAACAGGGAGCCATTTCTTTACACAAGCCCCCCCCAGCCCACAGGCCAGGAGACTCAGCCAAAGCTGGGAGAGTCTTCCTAGTCTGTCAGACGAGGAAGAGTAGAGGAAATAGGCTGGTTTGTTGCAGGGCCTACTCTGCCTTACATCCTCCTGTCCAGGTCATTCCCTCTGGGGAACTGACCCACTTCCACAGTGATAGGACCTAATCTGAACTGCCTCTTGTCTGTGCTTTTAATGTCTTCACCCATTCTCTCTATTTTGGGGTTAGAGGTATCCACCTCTGCTATTCTTATCTTAGCCAGGGTCACCCCTAGCTTACCCAAAGAGGTTATCCAGAGCTGGAGTAACCCCACCATGACCAACAGGGTCAGGGGGCCTAACTTGCTATTTGGCATGGGGTCTGACCACCATGCCAAGGATAGTGCAGCCATAAAGGCTAACACCCGGCAGAGGCCACTGACAGCTGTCAGTGCCCAGAACCACACCTTTAGCTCTTCACCTACAAGGGAAGGGGCTAAGTTACAGGCTTCTTTGGGTTCAGGGTGCCTGTCTGCTGTATTGGAGTGGGGGGTTACCACATCTTGTAGTAAACACCCTTCTTCCACTCTTTCTTCTGTTAGCTGAGGGGCCACCCACTCAGACTTAACAGTTGCCTGACTAGCCAGGACTTCTTGTGGGTCAGGTTGGACTTTATCAGAGCCACTTTTGGAGTTCTCCCCTACTGGAGCAGAATCTCCTTGGCTTGCTGGAACCTTGGCTAAAGGTTGTCCACCTTTCCTACTCTGTTTCCTTTTCTTTTTCTTCTGGGGCCTACTTGCATTTACTGCAGAGGCAGGCACTCCAGAATCCTTGGGAGAGGACTGGCACTGGACCAGTTCCTCTCTTGGGCTCTGACTAACCTCTGGGTAGTCATTTCCAAGGAGACAATCAAGGGGAGGTCTGTACTGACTACCACCCTTCTCCAGCTAAAAGTCCCACCCACTTCTATGGGCACAAAAGCCACAGGCCTATCAGTGACCCTGTCTGGGCTAACTCTTACTCTGGCCATCTCACCTGGGATGTACTGGTGTGAGAACACCAGCCTGTCATGCACAATAGTGTGACTGGCACAAGTGTCTCTCAGGGCAGTGGCTGGGATTCCATTCACCAATAGGTGGTGGAAGTGTTTACTTCCCTCTGGAATCTCCAACTCACCCGTTGGGCCCTTTTTCCAGTTGAAGGCTATGAAGACCTCCTCATCTGAGGAGTCATCCCCAATGGCTACACTGGTCACCCCTGGGATTTTGCTAGGGGGTTTGTTTTTGGGACAAGAAGTGTCCTTGGTGTGGTGCCCTGTCTGTCTACAGTTATGGCACCATGCCTTAGTGGCATCCCAGTTCTTACCCTGGTACCCACCTTTGTTTTGGGTTGTGTCTCGGGGCCCACCCACCTGGTCTGGTTTTCGGGGGCCTACAGAGGACTCTTTTTCTTTGTTTCTAGTGTCACCCACTTTCTCCTGAGGAGGTTTTGTAACCCCTTTCTTTTGGTCACCCCCAGTGGAAGTTTTGGTTACCCTAGTCTTGACCCAGTGGTCTGCCTTCTTTCCCAATTCTTGGGGAGAAATTGGACCTAGGTCTACCAGATACTGATGCAACTTTTCATTGAAGCAGTTACTTAAAATGTGTTCTTTCATAAACAAATTATAAAGCCCAACATAGTCATGCACTTCATTTCCAGTTACCCAACCATCCAGTGTTTTCACTGAGTAGTCAACAAAATCAACCCAGGTCTGGCTCGAGGATTTTTGAGCCCCCCTGAATCTAATTCTATACTCCTCAGTGGAGAATCCAAAGCCCTCAATCAGGGTACCCTTCATGAGGTCATAAGATTCTGCATCTTTTCCAGAGAGTGTGAGGAGTCTATCCCTACACTTTCCAGTGAACATTTCCCAAAGGAGAGCACCCCAGTGAGATTTGTTCACTTTTCTGGTTACACAAGCCCTCTCAAAAGCGATGAACCATTTGGTGATGTCATCACCATCTTCATATTTAGTTACAATCCCTTTAGGGATTTTCAACATGTCAGGAGAATCTATGACCCTATTTATGTTGCTGCCACCATTGATGGGTCCTAGGCCCATCTCTTGTCTTTCCCTTTCTATGGCTAGGATCTGTTTTTCCAAAGCCAATCTTTTGGCCATCCTGGCTAGCTGGATGTCCTCTTCACTGGAGTTATCATCAGTGATTTCAGAGTTGTTGGTCCCTCCTGTGAGGGAACCAGCATCTCTGACTATTATTTGTGGAGTCAGGGCTTGAGAGGCCCTGTTCTCCCTAGATAGGACTGGTGGGGGGGAATCACCCTCCAAGTCACTATCATCATCCTCTGTGTTGCCATCCTCAGAAGGGTTGGCTCTTTCAAACTCTGCCAACAGCTCCTGGAGCTGTAGTTTGGAAGGTCTGGAGCCCATTGTTATTTTCTTTATTTTACAGAGTGACATTAGCTCCCTCATCTTAAGATGGAGGTAAGGTGTGGTGTCGAGTTCCACCACATTCATATCTGTACTAGACATTATGCTTCTAAAAGTTGGAATACTTTTTAAGAAACTAAAACTGGTTCTAGAATCTAATTCAAACTTTTACCAAACTTTTAAACTCTAAAAGAAATGCTAACAGGGACTAACACAAGGCCCTAGCAGGACTTTAAAGAATTTAGAAAAATTTCAAATTGCAAAAAATCAAGTTCTAATGACAATTTTTGGAATTTGTCGTGTGATCAGGTATTGGCTGAGTAGTCCAGCAAATGCAAAGTCTTGTACCCCACCGCTGATCCACCAATGTAGGAAGGTGGCTCTGTATGTGCTATTTCAAAGTAAGGAATAGCCTGCACAGAGTCCAAGGGTTCCCCTTAGAGGTAAGATAGTGGCAAAAAGAGATAATACTAATGCTCTATTTTGTGGTAGTGTGGTCGAGCAGTAGGCTTATCAAAGGAGTAGTGTTAAGCATTTGTTGTACATACACACAGGCAATAAATGAGGAACACACACTCAGAGACAAATCCAGCCAATAGGTTTTGTTATAGAAAAATATCTTTTCTTAGTTTATTTTAAGAACCACAGGTTCAAATTCTACATGTAATATCTCATTTGAAAGGTATTGCAGGTAAGTACTTTAGGAACTTTGAATCATTTCATTAGCATGTATACTTTTTACATAAAACACAATAAGCTGTTTTAAAAGTGGACACAGTGCAATTTTCACAGTTCCTGGGGGAGGTAAGTTTTTGTTAGTTTTGTCAGGTAAGTAAATCACTTACAAGTCTCAGGTTTGGGTCCAAGGTAGCCCACCATTGGGGGTTCAGAGCAACCCCAAAGTTATCACACCAGCAGCTCAGGGCCGGTCAGGTGCAAAGGTCAAAGAGGTGCCCAAAACACATAGGCTTCAATGGAGAGAGGGGGGTGCCCCGGTTCCAGTCTGCCAGCAGGTAAGTACCCGCGTCTTCGGAGGGCAGACCAGGGGGGTTTTGTAGGGCACCGGGGGGGACACAAGTCAGCACAAAAAGTACACCCTCAGCAGCGCGGGGGCGGCCGGGTGCAGTGTGTGAACAAGCGTCGGGTTCTCTGTAGGTCTCAATGAGAGATCAAGGGATCTCTTCAGCGTTGCAGGCAGGCAAGGGGGGGCTCCTCGGGGTAGCCACCACCTGGGCAAGGGAGAGGGCCTCCTGGGGGTCACTCCTGCACAGAAGTTCCGATCCTTCATGTGCTGGGGGCTGCGGGTGCAGGGTCTTTTCCAGCCGTCGGGAAATGGAGTTCAGACAGTCGCAGTCAGGGGGAGCCTGGGGATTCCCTCTGCAGGCGTCGCTGTGGGGGCTCAGGGGGGACAACTTTGGTTACTCACAGTCGTAGAGTCGCCGGAGGGTCCTCCCTGAAGCGTTGTTTCTCCACCAGTCGAGTCGGGGTCGCCGGGTGCAGTGTTGCAAGTCTCACGCTTCTTGCGGGGAGTTGCAGGGGTCTTTAAATCTGCTCCTTGAAACAAAGTTGCAGTTCTTTTGGAGCAGTGCCGCTGTCCTCGGGAGTTTCTAGTCTTTCTTGAAGCAGGGCAGTCCTCAGAGGATTCAGAGGTCGCTGGTCCCTTGGAAAGCGTAGCTGGAGCAGGTTTCTTTTGGAAGGCAGGAGACAGGCCGGTAGGACTGGGGCCAAAGCAGTTGGTGTCTTCTGTTCTTCCTCTGCAGGGGTTTTTCAGCTCAGCAGTCTTCTTCTTCAGGTAAGTTGCAGGAATCTAAATTCTTAGGTTCAGGGAAGCCCTTAAATACTAAATTTAAGGGCGTGTTTAGGTCTGGGGGGTTAGTAGCCAATGGCTACTAGCCCTGAGGGTGGGTACACCCTCTTTGTGCCTCCTCCCAAGGGGAGGGGGTCACATTCCTATCCCTATTGGGGGAATCCTCCTTCTACAAGATGGAGGATTTCTAAAAGTCAGAGTCACCTCAGCTCAGGACACCTTAGGGGCTGTCCTGACTGGCCAGTGACTCCTCCTTGTTTTTCTCATTATCTCTCCTGGACTTGCCGCCAAAAGTGGGGGCTGGGTCCAGGAGGCGGGCATCTCCACTAGCTGGAGTGCCCTGGGGCATTGTAACACGAAGCTTGAGCCTTTGAAGCTCACTGCTAGGTGTTACAGTTCCTGCAGGGGGGAGGTGTGAAGCACCTCCACCCAGAGCAGGCTTTGTTTCTGTCCTCAGAGAGCACAAAGGCTCTCACCGCATGAGGTCAGACACTCGTCTCTCAGCAGCAGGCTGGCACAGACCAGTCAGTCCTGCACTGAACAATTGGGTAAAATACAGGGGGTATCTCTAAGATGCCCTCTGTGTGCATTTTTTTATAAATCCAACACTGGCATCAGTGTGGGTTTATTATTCTGAGAAGTTTGATACTAAACTTCCCAGTATTCAGTGTAGCCATTATGGAGCTGTGGAGTTCGTTTTTGACAGACTCCCAGCCCATATACTCTTATGGCTACCCTGCACTTACAATGTCTAAGGTTTTGCTTAGACACTGTAGGGGCATAGTGCTCATGCACATATGCCCTCACCTGTGGTATAGTGCACCCTGCCTTAGGGCTGTAAGGCCTACTAGAGGGGTGACTTACCTATGCCACAGGCAGTGGGAGGTTGGCATGGCACCCTGAGGGGAGTGCCATGTCGACTTAGTCATTTTCTCCCCATCAGCACACACAAGCTGGCAAGCAGTGTGTCTGTGCTGAGTGAGGGGTCCCTAGGGTGGCATAAGACATGCTGCAGCCCTTAGAGACCTTCCCTGGCATCAGGGCCCTTGGTACCAGGGGTACCAGTTACAAGGGACTTACCTAGGTGCCAGGGTTGTGCCAATTGTGGAAACAATGGTACATTTTAGGTGAAAGAACACTGGTGCTGGGGCCTGGTTAGCAGGGTCCCAGCACACTTCTCAGTCAAGTCAGCATCAGTATCCGGCAAAAAGTGGGGGGTAACTGCAACAGGGAGCCATTTCTTTACAATCCTCTTTCAGCTATTGGCTTGAGACTTTGTCAATCACCTCTTCACTCGGCCCAGTGTAGCATACATCGTTCACCTTTTGCTATTGGCTGTTTGGATGTATCCTTCTGCCTTTAGTCGAATGAATGCAGTAGCCTGCCCGAGGGACTCTTTTACAAAGATAGCCCTATCTTTCTGTTCCTGGTGCCTTTAATGGACTTACACAGCATGCGTTAGCTCATTAGAACCCAGTGCCATTGACTTGCCAATGTCTGTTAAAATACGTGTATACCCTCTGCCTAGCTGTGTGTTTTTTTGTTTTTTTTTACCATCAAAGCATACCTATCAGCTTCAGAGCCTTCCCCATAACACACAACACAGGCTAACTAATGGACAATCAAGAACTCCACATTCCAGCATAGTGCATATTTACTGAGGGCACATTTCACAAACAGAAGTGTCACACTGCACAGCTATGATGTTGCAAACAATAATCTTTTTTGGGTGGCGGTTGCAAACATTTCAGCACATGCAGAAATCTGTGAAAAGCATAGCTTTTTATATTAATCCCTAACCCTTAACCAACAGAAAATCCAGATGTCAAATATATTTCAGTGTGGAGAATTCCATTCCCTTACAGCTCTGAGAAGATGGGAGAGTTTGGGGCTTTTCCACATTCATTTCACGTAAATGTTTTCAGCAGTAACGTTGTGTGTGCAAATCAGGTGTGAAAGCCATTACAAATGCCTTGTGAATGTCCACACTATACACACAGGAGTAGTTCGTATTTTTCACTCTTTCGATGGCCTCCTGAATCACCCCTCTCTGTATTGGGAACAGCAGTGTTCACGGTCCATATCCTAAACTTATCAATGTGTAAAATTTGCCATCATCAGTGTCATTAAAAGCCAGAATGTTGTTCAACTGTAACCCTGAGTTCAAGCTTTGTTAATGTATTTTCGGTTTTCTTTAGTCATTGTGCAATAAACCCTCCACACGTTGTACTAACAAAGTCCACTCAGCGTGTCCTCTCTGCTTAGAGGGGCCCTCCTGTGTAAAGGTAAAACCCACTGGGCAAGATGTACAGAGATTTTTTCCAGTCGCAAATGGGCCGATTTGCAGAATCGGTTTGGGGATGTACAAAACCCAAATTGCGATTGGGTAACTCGTTAGCCAATCACAATTTGGGTTTTGCGATTCAGATTTAGGAAGGGGCGTGTTGAGGGCGTCCCTTCCTAATACCGAATCTGAACGCTATGTATGAATGTTTTGCAACAGAAATGCAGTGGCAAAACATTCGCATTTCAAATTGGTGGTAACCCTCTCGCGAATTGGAAGGGGTCCCCAACGGACCCCTTCCCCTTTGAGAATGGGTAGGTAAATATTTTTTAAGAGCAAGCAGTGGTCCCACAGACCCCTGCCTACTCTTAAAAAATGAAACGTAAACATTTGAAATTTTGTTTTCAAGTGCAGCCCGTTTTCCTTTAAGGAAATGGGCTGCAAAACAAAAAGGTTTGCTTTATTTAAGAACAATTACAGACATGGTGTTCTGCTGAGCCCAGCAGGCCACCGTCTCTGTGCTTTTTGTGATTCCCAAAGGAGTCACAAAGCAAGACATACCTCGTTAATATTCATGAGGTAGGTTTATTTGCGACCCAGTGGTAATCACAAATGAAACTCAAGAGAGTTTCATATATCTGAAATAGCTATTTCCTAATTGCGTTTCACAGGGAATCGCAATTGGAAAATCACTATTTCAAACTTTTGTACATGTGGCCCATGGTGCTCTTGACCCAATCCTGCATCACTTCCGCTTACCCACACTAGGTATTCCAGAATGTTCTTGTGTTTAAGATGTCAGCTTGGAATTTGAGACCTATTGTTACATAATTCGCCAGAGGTCCTCTTCCAGATAGGAAGGCCATGGAGTTTGTCCAGTACTGTAGAGCCTCTTCATCACGTGGCACCTTGTGCTGAACTTACCTCTGTGCCTTGAGGGCAATATGGCAGTGCCAGGAGAGGGGGTCTTACACGTCAGGATAGGTTTTTTGCTTGTGTTGTGGGTCTATTTATGGTCTGGTGGGGCGTTTTTTTTTACAGTTTATTTCCCAAACATTGTACCAAGGCCTACATATTAAATAGGCAGGCCATCTGTGACTCGGTATTTTGTGAATTGAGGTCATAGAACGGTTCACAAAGAGTATTACATTCACAAAAATTCAGTGGGCAATTTGCAACCACTTTCTGCAAATGGAAAAATATTGGGACGTTGATTAATTTTATATTTTCAGTTAAAGACCTGCTGGGTTACAGTGGTTAACTGTAAAACAAAAAAAAGTGCCAGGGCCTACTTAATTTCTTATGATTTCACTGGGCTCACACGATCCACTGCCGCAAGTCACCGGGCTTGCACCATCCACTGCCGCGACTACATCTGCTATATTTAAGTTCCAGCACTTACTAGAAACCATCATTCTTACCACACCTGGGGCCGTATTTTAGAAATGCTCCAGGGAGCGCAGTAGGCATGAGCACCCGTTTTGCACACCTCAGTGCACTTTGATATTACAGAAGGAGCCACAGATGCTGGTGCGACCCTTTCTGAAATACAAATCATACTGGTGTACATATAGCGCCAGTGCTATCACCAGAGAGTGTTCCTTCATTTGCATGGGGTGACTGACACTCTGCCTGTTGCTTTGTTGTGCTGGCCTGCAGCTTGCTGCTTCTGTCCTGGGAGTGAAAGGACTGGACTTTGCTTTCTACATCCTGCTTTCCAAGGTTCTTCAAGGGCTTGAAATGAGCTTTCCTCTCGGGGACATGAAAGACTTCATCCTGTCTTGTCAAGTGGTGCCAACTCCAGTCCCTGGCTGAAAAATCAATGCAACACCTGCAGAATCGCCGCAGCACCTGTCGCAGTTGAAAAATCAACGCAAGACTTGCAGAATAGATGCAGCGCCTGTTTCACCGCAGGTTCCATCATCACAGTGCATCTGGATTTTCCATGCATTGTCCCTGGGCATCAATTTCTCACCAAACCTACACTGCAGTAAGGAACCAAGGCTGCATGTCCGGAAATCAATGCATCGTCTTTCCTGCAAGGAAGGAATCAATGCATCACCCCCGCCTATAAGAAACAGATGCATCACCTTACCTGCGCAGTAAGACCTCACAAATAAAGTGTTTCAGCTCAAGTCATCTAAAATGCCTAAGAGGTGTGCAATTCACTCCACTGTGTTTTTCTCTCTCATTCACAATCCCCATGCTACCCTCTTATAAATAGTAGATTAAAAATTCCCATTCTTCCACTTACTGTTTTTACTTAGTGAAGAGTGATGGATTAGCAACAGAATTCCTTCATTCCACACGCCTTCAAACAGGGTTGTGATATTCCTTTTAAAGGTCTGCCATCCACTCTAGTTCTGTCAATATTTCTTGGATAACACTTGTAAACGACATGGGCTACGTGAGTTAATCATTACTGACAGAGGCTCTTTTTTGTCAAGCCCTGTTGAAAACTTTAAAAGTATCTCACTTTCACATACACGGACAGATAGACAAACAGAAAGGATGAATTGAGCACTGAAACAGAATTTACACTACCAGAATTGGATCATGTTTCTCCATTAAGCAATTTTTCATGTAAGAATTGTTTACATGGTGCTTTGGGGTATTCACCTTTCCCTGGTCTTATGAGTTTCAACCAAGTTCTCAGCCTAGTCTAATAGCATCTGCTATGATAAAGCTGCCATTGCAAACATCATGAAAGTATTTCAAACTACTAGAACTTTGCAGATAGAAAGAGAGGTTACCTTCCCCCTTCAAATTCAAATAATCTTGTGTGGGTATCCATTCACCATCATATGAGCCCAGGGATGTAGGAGGCTGGCCTGGTTTGTAGTGGTACCAAGGGGTACTTACACTCTGCACCAGGTCCAGTTATCCCTTATTAGTGTAGAAGAGGTGTCTAGCAGTTTAGGCTGATAGAAAAGGTAGCTTAGCAGAGAAGCTTAGGCTGAACTAGGAGACGTGTAAAGCTCCTACCATACTACTGGTGTCATATGCACAATATCATAAGAAAACACAATACACAGATATACTAAAAATAAAGGTACTTTATTTTTATGTCAATATGCCAAAAGTATCTCAGTGAGTACCCTCAGTATGAGGATAGCAAATATACACAAGATATATGTACACAATACCAAAAATATGCAGTAATAGCAATAGAAAGCAATGCAAGCAATGTACAGTCACAATAGATTGCAATGAGAGCACATAGGTATAGGGGCAACACAAACCATATACTCTAGAAGTGGAATGCGAACCACGAATGGACCCCAAACCTATGTGAGCTTGTAGAGGGTTGCTGGGACTGTAAGAAAACAGTGAGGGTTAGAAAAATAGCCCACCCCAAGACCCTGCAAAGTGGGTGCAAAGTGCACCTAAGTTCCCCAGAGAGCACAGAAGTCGTGATAGGGGAATTCTGCAAGGAAGACCAACACCAGCAATGCAACAACAATGGATTTCCGGACGAGAGTACCTGTGGAACAAGGGGACCAAGTCCAAGAGTCACGATCAAGTCGGGAGTGGGCAGATGCCCAGGAAATGCCAGCTGTGGGTGCAAAGAAGCTGCCACCGGATGGTAGATGCTGTGGATTCTGCAAGAACGAAGAAGACTAGGAACTTCCCCTTTGAAGGATGGATGTGCCACATCGTGAAGAAGCTTGCAGAGGTGTTTCCGTGCAGAAAGACCGCAAACAAGCCTTGCTAGCTGCAAGGGTCGCGGTTAGGGTTTTTGGATGCTGCTGTGGCCCAGGAGGGACCGGGATGTCACCAATTGCGTGAGGAGACAGAGGGGGCGTCCAGCAAGACAAAGAGCCCACTCAGAAGCAAGCAGCACCCGCAGAAGTGCTGGAACAGGCACTACGAAGAGGAGTGAACCGGAGCTCACCCGAAGTCACAAAAGAAGGTCCCACAACGCCGGAGGACAACTCAGGAGGTCGTGCACTGCAGGTTAGAGTGTCAGGGACCCAGGCTTGGCTGTGCACAAAGGAAATCCTGGAAGAGTGCACAGGACCTGGAGCAGCTGCAAATCACGCGGTACCTAGCAATGCAGTCTAGTGTGGGGAGGCAAGGACTTACCTCCACCAAACTTGGACTGAAGAGTCACTGGACTGTGGGAGTTACTTGGACAGAGTTGCTGAGTTCCAGGGACCACGCTCGTTGTGCTGAGAGGGGACCCAGAGGACCGGTGATGCAGTCTTTTGGTGCCTGCGGTTGCAGGGGGAGGATTCCGTCATCCCACTGGAGATTTCTTCGGAGCTTCTAGTGCAGAGAGGAGGCAGACTACCCCCACAGCATGCACCACCAGGAAAACAGTCGAGAAGGCGGCCGGATCAGCGTTACAAGGTCGCAGTAGTCGTCTTTGCTACTTTGTTGCAGTTTTGCAGGTGTCCAGAGCAGTCAGCGGTCGATTCCTTGGCAGAAGGTGAAGAGAGAGATGCAGAGGAACTCTGATGAGCTCTTGCATTCGTTATCTACAGAATTCCCCAAAGCAGAGACCCTAAATAGCCAGAAAAGGAGGTTTGGCTACTTAGGAAGGAGGATAGGCTAGCAACCCAGGTAAGAGCCTATCAGAAGGAGTCTCTGACGTCACCTGCTGGCCCTGGCCACTCAGAGCAGTCCAGTGTGCCAGCAGCACCTCTGTTTCCAAGATGGCAGAGGTCTGGAGCACACTGGAGGAGCTCTGGGCACCTCCCAGGGGAGGTGCAGGTCAGGGGAGTGGTCACTCCCCTTTCCTTTGTCCAGTTTCGCGCCAGAGTAGGGCTGGGGGATCCCTGAACCGGTGTAGACTGGCTTATGCAGAGATGGGCACCATCTGTGCCCATCAAAGCATTTCCAGAGGCTGGGGGAGGCTACTCCTCCCCAGCCCTGACACCTTTTTCCAAAGGGAGAGGGTGTAACACCCTCTCTCTGAGGAAGTCCTTTGTTCTGCCTTCCTGTGCCAAGCCTGGCTGAACCCCAGGAGGGCAGAAACCTGTCTGAGGGGTTGGCAGCAGCAGCAGTGAAACCCCGGGAAAGGTAGTTTGGCGGTACCCGGGTCTGAGCTAGAGACTCGGGGGATCATGGAATTGTCTCCCCAATGCCAGAATGGCATTGGGGAGACAATTCCATGATCTTAGACATGTTACATGGCCATGTTCGGAGTTACCATTGTGACGCTATACATATGTCGTGACATATGTATAGTGCACCCGTGTAATGGTGTCCCCGCACTCACAAAGTCCGGGGAATTTGCCCTGAACAATGTGGGGGCACCTTGGCTAGTGCCAGGGTGCCCACACACTAAGTAACTTAGCACCCAACCTTTACCAGGTAAAGGTTAGACATATAGGTGACTTATAAGTTACTTAAGTGCAGTGGTAAATGGCTGTGAAATAACGTGGACGTTATTTTCACTCAGGCTGCAATGGCAGGCCTGTGTAAGAATTGTCAGAGCTCCCTATGGGTGGCAAAAGAAATGCTGCAGCCCATAGGGATCTCCTGGAACCCCAATACCCTGGGTACCTCAGTACCATATACTAGGGAATTATAAGGGTGTTCCTGTATGCCAATGTAAATTGGTGAAATTGGTCACTAGCCTGTTAGTGACAATTTGGAAAGAAATGAGAGAGCATAACCACTGAGGTTCTGGTTAGCAGAGCCTCAGTGAGACAGTTAGTCATCACACAGGTAACACATACAGGGCACACTTATGAGCACTGGGGCCCTGGCTGGCAGGGTCCCAGTGACAAATACAACTAAAACAACATATATACAGTGAAATTTGGGGGTAACATGCCAGGCAAGATGGTACTTTCCTACACAACCCCCCCCCCCCCCCAAACGAAGGACAATAAGACTAGCCATGCCCTGATGAGTCTTCATTGTCTAAGTGGAAATATCTGGAGAGTCCATCTGCATTGGAGTGGGTACTCCCAGGTCTATGTTCCACTGTAGGGATATGGACCACCTCAACAATTTAGGGTTTTAACCTTTCATTTGTTTTAGCCAAAGTAGAGGTTTGTGGTCTGTCTGAACAATGAAGTGAGTGCCAAACAGGTATGGCCTCAACTTCTTCAGTGCCCAGACCACAGCAAAGGCCTCCCTCTCTATGGCAGACCAACGCTTTTCTCTAGGGGTCAACCTCCTGCTGATAAAAGCAACAGGTTGATCGTGGCCCTCAGAATTAAGTTGTGATAAGACTGCCCCTACCCCTAATTCAGATGCATCAGTTTGGACAATGAATTTTGTGGACTAACAGGGGCTTTTCAGGACAGGTGCAGAGCACATGACCTGCTTCAGCTCCTCAAAAGCTTTCTGACAGTTAGCTGTCCACAATACCTTTTTAGGCATTTTCTTTGAAGTGAGGTCATTAAGAGGGGCTGCTATGGAGCCATAGGGGGTCATTCTGACCCTGGCGGACGGTGGCCGCCAGGGCCACCGACCACGGGAGCACCGCCAACAGGCTGGCGGTGCTCCCACGAGCATTCTGACCGCGGCGGTTCAGCCGCGGTCAGAAGTGGAAAGTCGGCGGTCTCCTGCCGACTTCCCGCTGCTCGGGGGAATCCTCCATGGCGGCGGAGCGCGCTCCGCCGCCATGGGGATTCTGACACCCCCTTCCGCCATCCTTTTCCTGGCGGGTCTCCCGCCAGGAACAGGATGGCGGTAGGGGGTGCCGCGGGGCCCCTGGGGGCCCCTGCAGTGCCCATGCCAATGGCATGGGCACTGCAGGGGCCCCCGTAAGAGGGCCCCACTGTGTATTTCAGTGTCTGCAATGCAGACACTGAAATACGCGACGGGTGCAAACTGCACCCGTCGCACCCCTGCAACTACGCCGGCTCAATTCTGAGCCGGCGTCCTCGTTGCAGGGGCATTTCCTCTGGGCCGGCGGGCGCTCTTTTGGAGAGCGCCCGCCGGCCCAGAGGAAATGTCTGAATGGCCTCCGCCGTCCGCCAAGGTCATAATCACCCCCATAGTTCTTTATGAACCTCCTGTAGTACCCAGTGAGGCCTAAGAAGGCTCTCACCTGAGTCTGAGTTGTAGGGGGAACCCAATCTATGATAGTTTGGATTTTCCCCTGAAGTGGTGCAATCTGTTCTCCACCTACCAGGTGTCCCAGATAAACCACTTTCCCCTGCCCTATCTGGCACTTTGAAGCCTTGATAGTGAGGCCTGCCTTTTGCAGGGCCTCCAAAACTTTCCACAGGTGGACCAGGTGATCATCCCAGGTGGAGCTAAAGACAGCTATATCATCTAGATATGCTGCACTAAAAGCCTCCAACCCTTGCAGGACTGTATTCACCAACCTCTGAAAAGTGGCAGGTGCATTTTTCAAACCAAAGGACATTACTGTGAATTGGTAGTGCCCTCCAATGGTAGAAAATGCAGTTTGTGCTTTATCATCCTCTGATAACTTGATCTGCCAATACCCTGCAGTCAAATCAAAGGTGCTTAGATACTTGGCAGATGCCAGTGTATCAATTAGCTCATCTGCCCTGGGTATAGGGTGAGCATCAGTTTTAGTTACGTGGTTGAGACCTCTGTAGTCAACACAAAATCTCATTTCCCTTTTCCCATCTTTGGAATGAGGCTTTGGTACAAGTACCACAGGAGAGGCCCATGGACTTTCAGAGTGCTCAACCACTCCCAGTTCAAGCATTTTCTGAACCTCTTGTTTTATGCAGTCCCTGACATGGTCAGGCTGCCTATAGATCTTACTTTTGACAGGCAAGCTGTCTCCAGTATCTATAGTGTGCTCACACCAAGAAGTGGTGCCTGGCACAGTAGAAAAGAGTTCAGAAAACTGATCCAGGAGATTTATGCAGTGGTCTTTCTGCTCAGCAGTAAGACAATCTGCCAAAACTACACCTTCCACTAGAGCATCTTGTTCTGTGGAAGAGAAGAGATCAGGGAGAGGGTCACTCTCTTCTTCCTGTCCTTGATCTGTTGCCATGAGCAGGGTGAGATCAGCCTTGTCATAGTAGGGTTTCAGGCGATTGACATGGAGCACCCTAAGGGGACTCCTGGCAGTGCCCAAGTCAACCAAGTAGGTGACTTCTCCCTTTTTCTCAACAATAATGTGGGGTCCACTCCATTTGTCTTGAAGTGCTCTTGGGGCCACAGGCTCCAAGACCCTAACTTTCTGCTCTGGTTGGTACTGAATCAGAACAGCCTTCTGGTCATGCCATTGCTTTTGGAGCTCTTGGCTGGCCTGAAGGTTTTTACTGGCCTTTTTCATGTACTCAGCCATCCTAGATCTTAGGCCAAGCACATAGTCCACTATGTCTTGCTTAGGAGCTTTTAAAGGTTGTTCCCAACCCTACTTCACAAGTGTTAGAGGACCTCTTACAGGGTGTCCAAATAGGAGTTCAAAGGGGCTGAAGCCCACTCCTTTTTGGGGTACCTCCCTGTAAGCAAAAAGGAGGCAAGGTAACAGGACATCCTATTCCTCAGGAGTTTTTCAGGGAGTCCCATTATCATTCCTTTGAAAGTTTTATTAAACCTCTCAACCAGTCCATTTGTTTGTGGATGATAGGGTGTGGTGAACTTGTATGTCACACCACATTCCTTCCACATGGCCTTTAAGTAAGCAGACATTAAATTGCTTCCCCTGTCTGATACCACCTCTTTTGGGAAGCCCACCCTGGAAAAGATTCCCAGGAGGGCCTTTGCCACTGCAGGAGCTGTAGTGGTCCTTAGAGGAATTGCTTCAGGATATCTGGTGGCATGGTCCACTACCACCAAGATAAACCTATTGCCTGAAGCAGTAGGAGGGTCAAGGGGGCCAACTATGTCAACCCCTACCCTTTCAAAGGGAACCCCAACCACAGGCAGTGAAATAAGGGGTGCCTTTGGGGTGCCACCTGTTTTGCCACTGGCTTGACAGGTGACACAGGACTTACAAAATTCATTTGTGTCCTCTGACATTCTTGGCCAATGAAACAGGCTAACAAGCCTGTCCCAAGTTTTCATTTGTTCCAAATGTCCAGCCAAGGGAATGTCGTGGGCTAGAGTTAGGAGGAACTCTCTGTATTGCAAGGGAATGACCAATCTCCTGGCTGCTCCAGGTTTAGGGTCCCTTGCCTCAGTATACAAGAGGTTGTCCTCCCAGTAAACTCTGTGAGAGTCACTGACATCCCCATTTTGCTGTTTGACAGCTTGCTGTCTTAGACCCTCTAGTGTGGGACAGGTCTGCTGTGCCACACTCAGCTCCTCCCTGGCAGGCCCCCCTCCACCCAAAAGCTCAGCAGTGTCTGCTTCCAGCTCTTCTGGTGTAGGTTCTGCACAGGGTGGAAATTCTTCTTCCTCAGAAGTTGAATCCACTGTAGAGGGAGGGATAGTAGGTAGTGTTTTACCTTTACTAACCCTAGCTTTAGGGAGCACTTGGTCCATTGTTCCAGGATCCAAGTCACCCTGTCCTTTTTGCTTTTTGGCCTGAGCCCTTGTCAAAGCAAAAATATGCCCAGGAATGCCCAGCATTGCTGCATGAGCCTCCAACTCCACTTCTGCCCAAGCTGATGTCTCTAAATTGTTCCCTAGTAGACAGTCTACAGGTAAATCTGAGGCAACCACAACTTTCTTTGGACCAGTAACCCCTCCCCCAGTTGAGATTCACAACAGCCATGGGGTGGCTAAGAGTGTTGTTATGAGCATCAGTCACTTGGTACTGGTGACCAAGTAGGTGTTGTTCAGGGTGGACCAGTTTCTATATTACCATGGTAACACTGGAACCTGTGTCCCTGTAGGCCTGAACCGCAACACCATTTATTAGGGGAAGTTGCTTGTACTTATCCATATTAAGGGGACAAGCAACCAAAGTGGCCAAATCAATGGCACCTTCAGAGACTAACACAGCCTCTGTGGTCTCCCTAACAAGACCAACCCCAACTAAATTACCAAAAGTGAGCCCAGCTACTCCCTTGGATTGGTTATTAGTAGGTTTGCTCCCACCACCACTGCTATTACTAGGGGCACTAGGTGTAGCAGTAGGGGTTGTGGTAGTGGGAGGCTTGGTGCTTTTCTTTGGACAACTGGGATCAGTTGTCCAATGGCCTTTTACTTTACATAAATAGCACCACGGTTTCTTTACTTGATTTGAAGAGGATTTGGGCCCACCACCCACACCAGAGTGTTTTTGTGGGCCTGATGAAGACTAATTTTTAGATTTGTCCCCACCCTTGTCTGAAGACTTACCATCCTTCTTCTTGCCATCCTTGTCACCCCCTGTATGAACTTTTCTGTTCACCCTTGTTCTGACCCATTTGTCTGCCTTCTTTCCCAATTCTTGGGGAGAGGTCAGATCTGAGTCCACTAGGTACTGGTGCAACAAATCAGACACACAATTATTAGGAATATGCTCTCTCAGGATTAAGTTATACAGGCTTTCATAGTCAGAAACTTTACTGCCATGTAACCACCCCTCCAAGGCCTTCACTGAATGGTCAACAAAGTCTACCCAGTCTTGTGAAGACTCCTTTTTGGTTTCTCTGAACTTGATCCTGTACTGTTCAGTGGTTAAGCCATAACCATCTAGGAGTGCATTCTTAAGAACTGTAAACTTATTGGCATCACTTTCCTTAACAGTAAGGAGCCTATCCCTACCCTTTCCACTGAAAGATAGCCATAGGATAGCAGCCCACTGCCTTTGAGGGACCCCCTGTACAACACAGTGCAGCAAACCACTTGTTAATGTCATCCCCCTCCTTGTAAGGGGGAACTATCTTGTGCAGATTCCTAGAATCATGCTCTTTTACAGGATTACTATCAGTAATGCTGCTGCTGCCACCATGGGGTCCAAACCCCAACCCCTGTCTTTCTTTTTCTAAGTCAAATGCTTCCCTGTCTAGATCCAGCTGTTGCTTTTTCAGCTTCAGCCTGGATTCTTCCACTCTCAATCTATTGAGTTCCCTTTCTAACACTCTGTCTTCAGGGTGGGTGGGTTGGGCATGCCTTGACACAGAAGAATGGTGTGAACGTACAGAGGGAGACCTGTCCCTAACAGATGGCACTCTAACAACCTGGCCTAAAGGAGTAATTTCTATACTGTGATGAGAACTCACATCAGTACCAGCCCTGCTAGGTGGCCTGCTAAGGGGCAGGTTGGGAAGGTTCCCTTCTAACACTTTTACTGGAGCTGCCCCAGAATCAGAGTGTGAACCATCAGCTAATATCTCACCAGATGTGCCAGCTATGGTCTTATCATTTTCAATGAGCATATTAACTAACAATTCTCTGGAGGGATTCTTCCCTACCCCTAAACCTCTACCAATGCAGAGACTCCTTGCACTTTTCCAGCTAAGGTGGTCATAGGCAGTGCTGGTCAGATCCAGAGTTTGACCTGTACCAGACATGATAGAAAAAGGTTTAAGGGACAGAAAAATAAATACAAAGTTTCAGAACTTTTTAAGGAACAGAAAAAAACCATTTTCAACTTTTAAGAACTTTTTGAAAGTTTTAGAGGTACTTTTCAGCACTTAGCAATAGAGTAAGAGGAGAAAAGCAAAACTTTTTGGTTAGGTGTACATACACTGAACTTGTTTTGTATATTTTTCTCTTATGAAAAGTACAAAATGACAAAGTGGTAAGTAGTTACAAGTACTTATCCCACTGCTGCACAACCAATGTAGGAGGCTGGCCTGGTTTGTACTGGTACCAAGGGGTACTTACACTCTGCACCAGGTCCAGTTATCCCTTATTAGTGTAGAAGAGGTGTCTAGCAGCTTAGGCTGATAGAAAAGGTAGCTTAGCAGAGCAGCTTAGGCTGAACTAGGAGACATGTAAAGCTCCTACTATACCACTGGTGTCATATGCACAATATCATAAGAAAACACAATACACAGATATACTAAAAATAAAGATACTTTATTTTTATGTCAATATGCCAAAAGTATCTCAGTGAGTACCCTCAGTACGAGGATAGCAAATATACACAAGATATATGTTCACAATACCAAAAATATGCAGTAATAGCAATAGAAAGCAATGCAAGCAATGTACAGTCACAATAGATTGCAATGAGAGCACATAGGTATAGGGGCAACACAAACCATATACTCTAGAAGTGGAATGCGAACCACGAATGGACCCCAAACCTATGTGAGCTTGTAGAGGGTCACTGGGACTGTAAGAAAACAGTGAGGGTTAGAAAAATAGCCCACCCCAAGACCCTGCAAAGTGGGTGCAAAGTGCACCTAAGTTCCCCAGAGAGCACAGAAGTCGTGATAGGGGAATTCTGCAAGGAAGACCAACACCAGCAATGCAACAACGATGGATTTCCGGACGAGAGTACCTGTGGAACAAGGGGACCAAGTCCAAGAGTCACGATCAAGTTGGGAGTGGGCAGATGCCCAGGAAATGCCAGCTGTGGGTGCGAAGAAGCTGCCACCGGATGGTAGAAGCTGCGGATTCTGCAAGAACAAAGAGGACTAGTAACTTCCCCTTTGGAGGATGGATGTCTTACATCGTGAAGAAGCTTGCAGAGGTGTTTCCGTGCAGAAAGACCGCAAACAAGCCTTGCTAGCTGCAAGGGTTGCGGTTAGGGTTTTTGGATGCTGCTGTGGCCCAGGAGGGACCAGGATGTCACCAATTGCGTGAGGAGACAGAGGGGCATCCAGCAAGACAAAGAGCCCACTCAGAAACAAGCAGCACCCGCAGAAGTGCCGGAACAGGCACTACGAAGAGGAGTGAACCGGAGCTCACCCGAAGTCACAAAAGAAGGTCCCACAACGCCGGAGGACAACTCAGGAGGTCGTGCACTGCAGGTTAGAGTGTCGGGGACCCAGGCTTGGCTGTGCACAAAGGAAATCCTGGAAGAGTGCACAGGAGCCGGAGCAGCTGCAAATCACGTGGTACCCAGCAATGCAGTCTAGTGTGGGGAGGCAAGGACTTACCTCCACCAAACTTGGACTGAAGAGTCACTGGACTGTGGGAGTCACTTGGACAGAGTTGCTGAGTTCCAGGGACCATGCTCGTCGTGCTGAGAGGGGACCCAGAGGACCAGTGATGGAGTCTTTTGGTGCCTGCGGTTGCAGGGGGAGGATTCCGTCGTCCCACAGGAGATTTCTTCGGAGCTTCTAGTGCAGAGAGGAGGCAGACTACCCCCACAGCATGCACCACCAGGAAAACAGTCGAGAAGGCGGCCGGATCAGCGTTACAAGGTCGCAGTAGTTGTCTTTGCTACTTTGTTGCAGTTTTGCAGGGGTCCAGAGCAGTCAGCGGTCGATTCCTTGGCAGAAGGTGAAGAGAGAGATGCAGAGGAACTCTGATGAGCTCTTGCATTCGTTATCTACAGAATTCCCCAAAGCAGAGACCCTAAATAGCCAGAAAAGGAGGTTTGGCTACTTAGGAAGGAGGATAGGCAAGCAACCCAGGTAAGAGCCTATCAGAAGGAGTCTCTGACGTCACCTGCTGGCCCTGGCCACTCAGAGCAGTCCAGTGTGCCAGCAGCACCTCTGTTTCCAAGATGGCAGAGGTCTGGAGCACACTGGAGGAGCTCTGGGCACCCAGGGGAGGTGCAGGTCAGGGGAGTGGTCACTCCCCTTTCCTTTGTCCAGTTTAGTGCCAGAGCAGGGCTGGGGGATCCCTGAACCGGTGTAGACTGGCTTATGCAGAGATGGGCACCATCTGTGCCCATCAAAGCATTTCCAGAGGCTGGGGGAGGCTACTCCTCCCCAGCCCTGACACCTTTTTCCAAAGGGAGAGGGTGTAACACCCTCTATCTGAGGACGTCCTTTGTTCTGCCTTCCTGGGCCAAGCCTGGCTGGACCCCAGGAGGGCAGAAACCTGTCTTAGGGGTTGGCAGCAGCAGCAGCTGCAGTGAAAACCCGGGAAAGGTAGTTTGCCAGTACCCGGGTCTGAGCTAGAGACTCGGGGGATCATTGAATTGTCTCCCCAATGCCAGAATGGCATTGGGGTGACAATTCCATGATCTTAGACATGTTACATGGCCATGTTCGGAGTTACCATTGTGACGCTATACATATGTCGTGACATATGTATAGTGCACACGTGTAATGGTGTCCCCGCACTCACAAAGTCCGGGGAATTTGCCCTGAACGATGTTGGGGCACCTTGGCTAGTGCCAGGGTGCCCACACACTAAGTAACTTAGCACCCAACGTTTACCAGGTAAAGGTTAGACATATAGGTGACTTATAAGTTACTTAAGTGCAGTGGTAAATGGCTGTGAAATAACGTGGACGTTATTTCACTCAGGCTGCAATGGCAGGCATGTGTAAGAATTGTCAGAGCTCCCTATGGGTGGCAAAAGAAATGCTGCAGCCCATAGGGATCTCCTGGAACCCCAATACCCTGGGTACCTCAGTACCATATACTAGGGAATTATAAGGGTGTTCCTGTATGCCAATGTAAATTGGTGAAATTGGTCACTAGCCTGTTAGTGACAATTTGGAAAGAAATGAGAGAGCATAACCACTGAGGTTCTGGTTAGCAGAGCCTCAGTGAGAGAGTTAGTCATCACACAGGTAACACATACAGGGCACACTTATGAGCACTGGGGCCGTGGCTGGCAGGGTCCCAGTGACACATACAACTAAAACAACATATATACAGTGAAATTTGGGGGTAACATGCCAGGCAAGATGGTACTTTCTCACAAGGGACCTATCTCACATTTACTACTCAGTTTGTAAGAACTCTTCCTATTCTGAAATGAATAAGTAAATCAGCTGTTAAGCCTGAACATCCTTTAGCTTGGAAGATACATCATGAGGTTCATATATCCCGAATCAAATTGGCTAACATATCAGGTAATGATCCTCCTCCCCATCTTAGTAAATAGTTCTCGGGAATCTGAGATGGAGAATATGCTGGACTATCAGGTGGTATAGGAATTTGTAGACTACATGCTTTTCATGGAATTAATATGATGTATATGAAAGTTCTTGTGAACCAGCTATTGTATGCGTCCCCCTTGTCCTATTAAACAATTTCAAGTTTCCTTTCCTGACACACCTGGGTCAGTTATTGAGAGAAAGGATTCTAGAGGGTGTAATGTTAGGAAATTATGTACAACTGTGAAGAAGTGTAGAAAAAAATCATGCCTGGAAAGTTGGAGAAAATGGATAATAGAGAGATGGTGGCTTATAGCGAGTGCAGGAAACAAAGCAAAAAAAAACCTTCACAGTCACTTTTGTGGTTATAGGAGGAAAGCCACAGTTGGAAGTAGAAATCTTCCAGGCAAAGTACAAAAATTAGAACAAAGGAGGGACTGATGCCTAGCAATAGCAGTTGGTAGGCTCTGACTCTAAGTGTCCAGTTCATATACCTAGCCTCACTCTCCTTTTTTTTTTTTGGTATTCCTCCTTTGTTCAGTTTCCTTCAATACTTATTTGGATTATTCCAGTGAGAACCTTCTTGCTTCCCCTTGTGAGTGCATCCTTTCCACCTCCAGTGACTTGTTTGTGGTGCAACAATAAGTAAAACAGTGATGGATGGAATGCTTGAATTAATCTTAGCTGCTGGTAATCACTCGAGCCGCATCCTAATACATTGTTATTTTGCACACCATGCCACCTCAGTTTGGACCCAGCTATATGCAAATACTTTTTTACCCTGCTCCATTAGGAACAGTCTAGCCCAAACTGCCTAGCCAGGTCTTTCCTAAACCAGAACACAAGCAACTCAGAACCAGTTATGCCCTAGTTATAGGCTCATGAGCCGGGTACAGCTTGGGTACAGTGACACAGTGTGCACGGGACCCACATCTGAGAATACATGTCCCATTTGGGTCGACTTAAAAAGTATGCAAATCAGTGATGGGTGAAATGCTTGAATTATTCTCAGCCACTGGTAATCACTATAGCAGCATCCCAATCCATTGTTATTTGGCATGCAATGCCACCCCAGTTTGGACTCAGCTGACCGGTCCTAGATTGCTTGTATTTCGGTTCTGGGAGGTCCTGGCCTGGCAGTTCAGGCTGGACTGTACACCTTGAAGCAGGGTCACGACTGATTTGTATATGGCTGGGTCCAAACTGAGGTGGCATGGTGGGCAAAAAAACGATACACTGGAATGTGGCCGTCACGATCAGTGGCTGGGATTAATTCAAGCATTCCATCCATTACCTTGTTGTTTATAAATTTGATTTCCTAAGTGCACCGGGTATGCCTAGACATGGGTCCCGGGCTCCCTGTGCCGCTGGAACTAAGCTATACGTGGCTGAAGAACCCTAACTAGGGCAAACCTGGTCCTTGGATGCATGTGTTTGGGCTCAGGGAAGAGCTGTACTGGCAGTTCAGGCTGGATTGTTCCCACAAGGAGCAGAGTCAAAACTGATTTGTATATGGCTGGGTCCAAGCTAAGTGACGTGGTGGGCAAAATAACGATGGATTGGGGTGCGGCCGGAGCGATCGCCAGTGGTTGAGATTAATTCAGCATTCCACCTTGTTGTTTTTGTATTTTTTTCAAGTGCCAATCAAACAGTAGAATATCTAGTTTAATGTAATTGTGGTGTTTATTGATAAGCTTGATTCTTATATTCTAACCTGAGGATATCACTGCTGATTTTGTATCACCTGCAGTAGAAGACTCAATTTACAGAGACTCCATTGTTTTCTCTCTTCATCTCTTCTAATTTCCCTTCTGAATCCTGACTTGAGGTCTAGCACAACCATAAAAAAATGTTAGTCGTGCATAATGATAGGCTGTGCTTTCCCTAGGTTCGGTCCTCAGCTTGTTCTTGTCCTAAATACAAGACATTGCTATTAGGATCATGTGCTGTGAATCCTCTTGAACAATCAAACTGCTTCTTATCTGACCATTACAAACAAATTCCACTCTTACATCAACATAATTGACAATATACTTTTGAGTGCATTACTGAAAATCATTACAGACAAGCATTTGCAATGCAGTGGGTCTCGCATTTGCTCGAGTTAGAGCTATTGGCGTTGTAAACTCCTAACCAGACTTTTCTTGAATATAAACTGAAAATTAAAAGTTAAACAATTTCACATAAGCGAGCTGATTTACAGCACCACGGCCGCCATGAGCATCAGCGTGAAGAGACACACAAAAGGAAAAGGCAGTTCGCCCGCAATCAAGCTTATCAGCAAAAGTGCAATTAGCCATGTAACAGGGGCGATGGCCAAGGGGGTAACAAAACCTCCCCAAGGAGGGACAAATGTAAACCATTTACCAATGTCATCAAAGGATTTTTGAAGGACAAGCCCACAAACAAGTAGTAGTGACGGGCGTAAGGTGGGCGTTGTTAAAAGCCCAGATACGTACCAACATGTTGGGAAAAGCAACGCTTGTGCGCTGCAATGCTCAACATAAAAACACATCCACTTTTGCTTAGCAATAGAATGTCTTATGCCTCCATATTGGCTTCAGTAAGCAACAGCCTAGGCATGGGAAGCAGCTATGGCACAATCTGGTCATCGCTTCAGTCGTAACCACAAAAACCCTTTCCTGTAACAAATATAGCTCTGTGATAAGAATCTGATTGCTGAAGAAGTTCATGTTTCACTTTGAACACACACTTCTCCCATCAGATCTACAATTCTCTACATTACAAACCACCACATCAGATGATGTTTGCTAACCTCTCCTCTTCAGGATAACATTCCAGAACCTCTCATAATTCAATGTATAAACCATTGCATCTCTTTAGTTCTACTGTGATTGCTGGACTCACTAATTCTTCTTTCTTTTAGATGCTGGTCATTCAATAAGGATTATATTGCATGGAATAGGCCAAAGACAACTTTGTTTCCTAGTTTTAAGGACAATTGGTCATTAGAGGATCATCGGCAAAATGAAAACAAAAATCAGAATATAGGTATCATAAACATGTTCTGCATGGGTGCCAGGAACTTGAGAAAGCATCAGCTGACATCATGGAGAGGGATCATACATGCTCTCGGGTGAGGAGAACAAATGGGTGAAAAGGTAAGGGGGGATTACATGTAACATGTAACATGTGGCACGGGCCGCGGGCATTGGGTGCACAGGGGTCAGGACTCATGCATCCGGAGTGAGGTGGGAGTCCTTGGTTGTTTCTTCTCTTCTTTTTCTTCAGACAGGGCTGCTGTCCACAGGACATTTTGATCCTTTGTAGGTGCAGGGCAGTCCTCTGTAGCTTGGCAGAGATCGCTGGTCCCGCTGGATGTGTCGCTGTAGTTGTTGCAGGTCCTTTGAAGAAGGAGACAGGCCGGTAGGGCTGGGGCCAAAGCAGTTGTTGTCTTCCTTCTTCTCTGGTGGGGGTTTTAGCTAAACAGTCCTTCTTCTTCTTGTGGATCGCCAGGAATCTGACGAGCTGGTTTCAGGGAGGCCCTTAAATCCTAGATTTAGGGACATTTTAGGGTTTAGAGGGCAGTAGCCAATGGCTGCTGACACTGAGGGTGGCTACACCGTCCTTATAACTACTTCCTTTGGGGAGAGGGGCACAAACCTAATCATATTAGTCACTATCCGCTAAACCAAGATGGAGGATTTTGCAGGAAGGGGGTCACCTCAGCTCTGAACACCTTAGGGGTGGTCCTGGCTGAGGTAGTCACTCCTCCCTGTTTTTCCTCCAGACTTGCTGCCAAAAGTGGGGCTTTGTCCGGGAGGGGGGCAACTAGAGTAGCTGGAGTGCCCTGGGGCACTGTAACCTGAGGCTTGAGCCTTGGATGCTCACCGCCAGGTGTTACAGTTCCTGTAGGGGGGAGGTGTGATGCACCTCCACCCAGGACAGGCTTTGTTTCTGACCAAAAAGTGCACAAAGGCACTCACCCCATGTGGTCAGAAACTTGTCTGAAAGTGGCAGGCTGGCACAGACCGGTCAGTCCTATACTAGCAGTTTGGCTAACATACAGGGGGCATCTCTAAGATGCCCTCTGTGTGCATTTTTCAATAATTCCCACACTGGCATCAGTGTGGGTTTATTGTGCTGAGAGGTTTGATACCAAACTTCCCAGTGTTCAGTAAAGCCATTATGGAACTGTGGGGTTCGTGATGACAAACGCCCAGACCATATGCTCAATATGGCTACCCTGCACTTACAATGTCTAAGAATGAACTTAGACAATGTAGGGGCATATTGCTCATGCAGCTATGCCCTCACCTATGGTATAGTGCACCCTGCCTTAGGGCTGTAAGGCCTGCTAGAGGGGTTACTTACCTATGCCACAGGCAGTGGTTTGTTGGCATGGTACTCTGAGAGGAGTGCCATATCGACTTTGTCTTTTTCTCCCCACCAGCACATACAAGCTGCAAAGCAGTGTGCATGTGCTGGGTGAGGGGTCCACTAGGGTGGCATAATACATGTTGCAGCCCTTAGAGACCTTCCCTGGCCACAGGGCCCTTGGTACCAGGGGTACCTTTTACAAGTGACTTAACTGAGTGCCAGGGCGATGCCAATTGTGAGAACAAAGGTACAGTTTTTGGGAAAGAACACTGGTGCTGGGGTCTGGTTAGCAGGTTCCCAGCACACGTTCAATCAAAGTTGGCATCAACATTAGGCAAAACGTGGAGGTATCCATGCCAAAAGTGTCATTTTCTTACAAACCTCTTGTTGATTACCACTGGAAACTATGACTCAAGTTGAAACGGTAAGGTTGGCTAAGCAATCTGACAGGACACACCACTGTGTGTCAGGAATGGGACAAGACAGAGGGATAGGGCACGACAGAGAAGGAGGAAAACTGGATACAGAGAGTCAATATCGAAAAAGTAGAGGATCTTTCACATGACTATCCGCTGCCTCACTCTGTATTTCCACTCTCTATAAATTGGAACTCAGTCTGTAGTTTGAGCTGAAATACAGAGGGCGTCTAGTTATTTGCTAAAAAGAGCTACGTTCAATATTAGGGAATACATTTTTGTGGTTGGTTCATGTAGAAATGCTTAAGTGAAAATGAAGAAATGACAAGACTCCAAGTCCAAGCTGTAGCAACTATGTTTCACAAGTGCCTAGGAAGGACACTATGGTGGTCATTACAACCCTGGCAGTCGGTGTTAGGCCGGCGGACAAAAAAAGGGAATTATGACCTTGGCGGAAACCGCCAACAAAGACAGCCACTTTAACACACCGCCCGCCACGGCGGTACAGACAAGCAGCGCGGCGGTCACCGCCAACAGACAGGCGGAAGACAATGTACCGCCCATAGTATCACAACAGGCCAATCCGCCACCTTTTCCGGGGCGGATTCACCGTGGATAAAAACACGGCAGAAACAGTATCTGCAATGGGAAAACGCTCACCTGAACACATCCCACGAGGAACGAGGACTCCATGGAGCCCGAATTACACATTCTACCGGCCCTTGTATTCCTACTCATCTACGAAGAACAACAGCGGCGCGGCCGTAGACACCTGCAGTAGAAGACTCAATTTACAGAGACTCCATTGTTTTCTCTCTTCATCTCTTCTAATTTCCCTTCTGAATCCTGACTTGAGGTCTAGCACAACCATAAAAAAAATTTAGTCGTGCATGATGATAGGCTGTGCTTTCCCTAGGCTCGGTCCTCAGCTTGTTCTTGTCCTAAATACAAGACATTGCTATTAGGATCATGTGCTGTGAATCCTCTTGAACAATCAAACTGCTTCTTATCTGACCATTACAAACAAATTCCACTCTTACATCAACATAATTGACAATATACTTTTGAGTGCATTACTGAAAATCATTACAGACAAGCATTTGCAATGCAGTGGGTCTCGCATTTGCTCGAGTTAGAGCTATTGGCGTTGTAAACTCCTAACCAGACTTTTCTTGAATATAAACTGAAAATTAAAAGTTAAACAATTTCACATAAGCGAGCTGATTTACAGCACCACGGCCGCCATGAGCATCAGCGTGAAGAGACACACAAAAGGAAAAGGCAGTTCGCCCGCAATCAAGCTTATCAGCAAAAGTGCAATTAGCCATGTAACAGGGGCGATGGCCAAGGGGGTAACAAAACCTCCCCAAGGAGGGACAAATGTAAACCATTTACCAATGTCATCAAAGGATTTTTGAAGGACAAGCCCACAAACAAGTAGTAGTGACGGGCGTAAGGTGGGCGTTGTTAAAAGCCCAGATACGTACCAACATGTTGGGAAAAGCAACGCTTGTGCGCTGCAATGCTCAACATAAAAACACATCCACTTTTGCTTAGCAATAGAATGTCTTATGCCTCCATATTGGCTTCAGTAAGCAACAGCCTAGGCATGGGAAGCAGCTATGGCACAATCTGGTCATCGCTTCAGTCGTAACCACAAAAACCCTTTCCTGTAACAAATATAGCTCTGTGATAAGAATCTGATTGCTGAAGAAGTTCATGTTTCACTTTGAACACACACTTCTCCCATCAGATCTACAATTCTCTACATTACAAACCACCACATCAGATGATGTTTGCTAACCTCTCCTCTTCAGGATAACATTCCAGAACCTCTCATAATTCAATGTATAAACCATTGCATCTCTTTAGTTCTACTGTGATTGCTGGACTCACTAATTCTTCTTTCTTTTAGATGCTGGTCATTCAATAAGGATTATATTGCATGGAATAGGCCAAAGACAACTTTGTTTCCTAGTTTTAAGGACAATTGGTCATTAGAGGATCATCTGCAAAATGAAAACAAAAATCAGAATATAGGTATCATAAACATGTTCTGCACGGGTGCCAGGAACTTGAGAAAGCATCAGCTGACATCATGGAGAGGGATCATACATGCCCTCGGGTGAGGAGAACAGATGGGAGAAAAGGTAAGGGGGGATTACATGTAACATGTAACATGTGGCACGGGCCGCGGGCATTGGGTGCACAGGGGTCAGGACTCATGCATCCGGAGTGAGGTGGGAGTCCTTGGTTGTTTCTTCTCTTCTTTTTCTTCAGACAGGGCTGCTGTCCACAGGACATTTTGATCCTTTGTAGGTGCAGGGCAGTCCTCTGTAGCTTGGCAGAGATCGCTGGTCCCGCTGGATGTGTCGCTGTAGTTGTTGCAGGTCCTTTGAAGAAGGAGACAGGCCGGTAGGGCTGGGGCCAAAGCAGTTGTTGTCTTCCTTCTTCTCTGGTGGGGGTTTTAGCTAAACAGTCCTTCTTCTTCTTGTGGATCGCCAGGAATCTGACGAGCTGGTTTCAGGGAGGCCCTTAAATCCTAGATTTAGGGACATTTTAGGGTTTAGAGGGCAGTAGCCAATGGCTGCTGACACTGAGGGTGGCTACACCGTCCTTATAACTACTTCCTTTGGGGAGAGGGGCACAAACCTAATCATATTAGTCACTATCCGCTAAACCAAGATGGAGGATTTTGCAGGAAGGGGGTCACCTCAGCTCTGAACACCTTAGGGGTGGTCCTGGCTGAGGTAGTCACTCCTCCCTGTTTTCCCTCCAGACTTGCAGCCAAAAGTGGGGCTTTGTCCGGGAGGGGGGCAACTCAAGTAGCTGGAGTGCCCTGGGGCACTGTAACCTGAGGCTTGAGCCTTGGAGGCTCACCGCCAGGTGTTACAGTTCCTGTAGGGGGAGGTGTGAAGCACCTCCACCCAGGACAGGCTTTGTTTCTGACCAAAAAGTGCACAAAGGCACTCACCCCATGTGGTCAGAAACTTGTCTGAAAGTGGCAGGCTGGCACAGACCGGTCAGTCCTATACTAGCAGTTTGGCTAACATACAGGGGGCATCTCTAAGATGCCCTCTGTGTGCATTTTTCAATAATTCCCACACTGGCATCAGTGTGGGTTTATTGTGCTGAGAGGTTTGATACCAAACTTCCCAGTGTTCAGTAAAGCCATTATGGAACTGTGGGGTTCGTGATGACAAACGCCCAGACCATATGCTCAATATGGCTACCCTGCACTTACAATGTCTAAGAATGAACTTAGACAATGTAGGGGCATATTGCTCATGCAGCTATGCCCTCACCTATGGTATAGTGCACCCTGCCTTAGGGCTGTAAGGCCTGCTAGAGGGGTTACTTACCTATGCCACAGGCAGTGGTTTGTTGGCATGGTACTCTGAGGGGAGTGCCATATCGACTTTGTCTTTTTCTCCCCACCAGCGCATACAAGCTGCAAAGCAGTGTGCATGTGCTGGGTGAGGGGTCCACTAGGGTGGCATAATACATGTTGCAGCCCTTAGAGACCTTCCCTGGCCACAGGGCCCTTGGTACCAGGGGTACCTTTTACAAGTGACTTAACTGAGTGCCAGGGCGGTGCCAATTGTGAGAACAAAGGTACAGTTTTTGGGAAAGAACACTGGTGCTGGGGTCTGGTTAGCAGGTTCCCAGCACACGTTCAATCAAAGTTGGCATCAACATTAGGCAAAACGTGGAGGTATCCATGCCAAAAGTGTCATTTTCTTACAAACCTCTTGTTGATTACCACTGGAAACTATGACTCAAGTTGAAACGGTAAGGTTGGCTAAGCAATCTGACAGGACACACCACTGTGTGTCAGGAATGGGACAAGAGAGAGGGATAGGGCACGACAGAGAAGGAGGAAAACTGGATACAGAGAGTCAATATCGAAAAAGTAGAGGATCTTTCACATGACTATCCGCTGCCTCACTCTGTATTTCCACTCTCTATAAATTGGAACTCAGTCTGTAGTTTGAGCTGAAATACAGAGGGCGTCTAGTTATTTGCTAAAAAGAGCTACGTTCAATATTAGGGAATACATTTTTGTGGTTGGTTCATGTAGAAATGCTTAAGTGAAAATGAAGAAATGACAAGACTCCAAGTCCAAGCTGTAGCAACTATGTTTCACAAGTGCCTAGGAAGGACACTATGGTGGTCATTACAACCCTGGCAGTCGGTGTTAGGCCGGCGGACAAAAAAAGGGAATTATGACCTTGGCGGAAACCGCCAACAAAGACAGCCACTTTAACACACCGCCCGCCACGGCGGTACAGACAAGCAGCGCGGCGGTCACCGCCAACAGACAGGCGGAAGACAATGTACCGCCCATAGTATCACAACAGGCCAATCCTCCACCTTTTCCGGGGCGGATTCACCGTGGATAAAAACACGGCAGAAACAGTATCTGCAATGGGAAAACGCTCACCTGAACACATCCCACGAGGAACGAGGACTCCATGGAGCCCGAATTACACATTCTACCGGCCCTTGTATTCCTACTCATCTACGAAGAACAACAGCGGCGCGGCCGTAGACAACGGTGAGTACTGCACCTACGACATGGGGAGGGGAGAGGCAAAAGTTAGGGGGACACCCATGAAACACTCCCACCCCCACCCCCACCCTCGCATATTACAACATACACACCAATGCATCTACAAAAATCACAGTAACAACCCACAATCCCCCCGGAAGAATGCAAAGACAAAGCGAAATCAGTTCAAACATTGTAATGTAGCAATATACATGTCTTGCAAAAATATACAACTATATACGAAAATCAGGCAGAAATATATACATTACGAGAAGTAGTGCAGATATGCACATATCAATGTCCGTGCACCACTAGTCCAAAAATGCATGGGCGAGGCCCACAAAAGATACCTGACCATAATCGGAGAGAACACTGCCGGGCATCAGACAGAAATACTACAGGTACCTCAGGGGGAAGGGAAGGGGGGGCACCTCAGCCGGATGACTGCAAAGCCAGATCCACGACGGGGCGCCATGCCCACTGTGCCATCCTGGGGAGTGCAAAGCCACAGTCTCTCAAGTCTCTACAGTGGGTGGGTTGGCCACTGTGCCATCCTGGGGAGTGCAAAGCCACAGTCTCTCAAGTCTCTACAGTGGGTGGGTTGGCCACTGTGCCATCCTGGGGAGTGCAAAGCCACAGTCTCTCAAGTCTCTACAGTGGGTGGGTTGGCCACTGTGCCATCCTGGGGAGTGCAAAGCCACAGTCTCTCAAGTCTCTACAGTGGGTGGCTTGGCCACTGTGCCATCCTGGGGAGTGCAAAGCCACAGTCTCTCAAGTCTCAACAGTGGGTGGCTTGCCCACTGTGCCATCCTGGGGAGTGCAAAGCCACAGTTTCGCAAGTAGATAACATCTGCCAGTGGCTCTGGAGGGGGACTGGTGCCCAGACTGGAGTAGTCTCCCCGTGAAAATTCCTGTCCTGTCACTGTCCCAGCTGCACATGGGATAAGGATGCTTGATGTGGCGGTCTTTTCATTCTTACCCGGTGCATGCCCTGTTCAGCGGCGCTTTGCCATGGCGGTTCTGGACTGTTCAGCAGTGCTTTGCCATGGCGGTTCTGGACTGTTCAGCGGGGCTTTGCCATGCCGGTCTCTGGACTGTTCAGCGGTGCTATGCCATGGTGGTTCTGGACTGTTCAGCGGTGCTTTGCCATGCCGGTCCCCGGACTGTTCAGCGGTGCTTTGCCATGGCGGTTCTGGAACGGACATTGGTGTGTGGCATGATGTCCCCTAGACTCGACATTGGTGTGTGGCATGACGTTCCCTAGACTGGGCATTGGTGTGTGGCATGACGTTCCCTCATAGCCCACCTGGGTTGTGGCAGCCGGGGCCCTCCTGGGCTATGACTCCGGCGGTGGTCTCCTGACCAGTAACGATACTTGGGCCCTCCTGGGCTATGACTCCGGCGGTGGTGGTGGTCTCCTGACCAGTAACGATACTTGGGCCCTCCTGGGCTATGACTCCGGCGGTGGTCTCCTGACCAGTGACGATACTTGGGCCCTCCTGGGCTATGACTCCGGCGGTGGTCTCCTGACCAGTAACGATACTTGGGCCCTCCTGGGCACTGACTCCATCGGTGGCGGTGGTCTCCTGACCAGTGACGATACTTGGGCCCTCCTGGGCACTGACTCTGGCGGTGGTTTCCTGACCAGTGACAATACTTGGTCCCTCCTGGGCCATGACTCCGACGGTGGTCTCCTGACCAGTAACGATACTTGGGCCCTCCTGGGCACTGACTCGGGCGGTGGTCTTCTGACCAGTGACGATACTTGGGCCCTCCTGGGCACTGACTCCGGCGGTGGTCTCCTGACCAGTGACAATACTTGGGCCCTCCTGGGCTATGACTCCGGCGGTGGTCTCCTGACCAGTAACGATACTTGGGCCCTCCTGGGCTATGACTCCGGCGGTGGCGGTGGTCTCCTGACCAGTAACGATACTTGGGCCCTCCTGGGCTATGACTCCGGCGGTGGCGGTGGTCTCCTGACCAGTGACGATACTTGGGCCCTCCTGGGCTATGACTCCGGCGGTGGTGGTGGTCTCCGGACCAGTGACGATGGTGCTGGCGGTGGCGTCCCGACCGCCGGGAATGATGCCGCCCTTCTCCGCTGTGATACTCACAACAGGCGGGGCAGACTTCCTCTGGCCCTTCCCCACCTTTGGTGGAGTCACAGCTGACTCTCCAATCCCCTTGGAACCCCTGTGAGTTGTTTTCCCACCAGGAGTCTTCACACGGTCCCGTCGTCCACTCTCCAATTTCAGAGCCTTTACAGGGGGTGGGCTGCCAGTGCCTTGGCTCCGGGTCATACTGCCTGCCCTGGTGGCCGGTGCACTCCACATACCTTGAACAGGCACCACTGGTATTGGAGGCTTTTTGGCTGAGGCGCTACGACGGGACTGATGAATTGGAGGGGGGGTGGGGGCAAAAAGGTCAACTTTACAGAGGGACAGTTTCTGACGAACACTGGGATGGGTAGTTGGAGGGGGTCTGGGAGTGGAGGAAGAGGAGGTGGTTGTAGGAGGTGTCACTTTAGGTGATTTGGGTGCAGGTTCAGGTACTGGAGGCTGTCGTGAGGTGGATGGATGTTGGGTGTGTGATTGCCGGCGTTTGTGTACTTTGGGAGGGGGTGTCACAGACACACTGGGAGAGGACACAGGGGACGTGTAAATGGGAGTGGAGGTGGTGAGTGCAGGTGAGCGGCTTGTGGTGCTGGGTGTCCTGGTGCGATTCATGGTGCCTGTAGATGTGGTACATGCAGGTGTGTGTGTAGACGAGACTGGGAGGGAGGAGGGAGAAGAGGAGGAGGGGGACACAGTGGAGGCAGTGGATGTTGCAGTCTTTGCATGTGGGTGATGCTTGTGTGAGTGCCTGTGGGTTGTGTGGTGCTTATGTTTGCCTGAGCTACTTTTGTGTGTTGAGGTGTGTGCATGCTGGTCTGATGGTGTGCTTGGGATAGGCTGGGGTACAGGGGACTGGGTCTGGGTGGAGGAAGTTGGAGGGGGGAGGCTAGACACAGGGACAATGGCTGCCATCAGTGCTGAGGCCAGAGATTGCAGGGTTCGCTGAAGGACAGCCTGACCAGAATGAATGCCCTCCAGGAATGTATTACCGTGTTGCAACTCTCGTTCTACTTCCTGGATGGCATTCACAATGGTAGACTGCCCAACAGTGAGTGACCTGAGGAGGTCAATGGCCTCCTCACTGAGGGCAGCAGGGGTGACTGGGGCAGGGCCTGAGGTGCCTGGGGCGAAGGTGATGCACACCCTCCTGGGTGAGCGGGCACGGGGCGAAAGCTGAGAGGCTGCTGGGAGGGCGGTGCTGGTAGAGGAGGTGGCGGCTGTACCTGTAGAAGTGGGGCGCACAGATGGTGCCGCAACCACAAGGGAGCCCCCATCGGCGGACGAGTCCGTGTCGCTGGTTGGTGATCCGGTGGCCGACGTGAAGCTCCCCTCGCCCTCCGTCCCACTGGTGCATTCAGAGTCCGTGGTGTGGTCCTCCATGGCCATGTGGTTGCAGCTCCCTCGTGCTCCGGTGCCACTGTACATCCGCCTGATGATGCTGATGTACAAAAGAACAGGGAGAGCAAAAAAGAGGGGGGGGGGAGACAGAAGAAGAACAGGTTGAGTGCATGGCATACCGCTACCGTTGGCGGACAAGACAGACACAGCAGCCCCCTGCATTACGCCGTGCTCCTGGCCTCTGCATATGCAATTCCTGGGATATGGCCTACATGGCTATGGTGGACATCTGCACACATGGATGCCGCAGGGGCAACTATACCTGTACTTGGCACTCTACTGAGGTGGGGTAGAGTGCCACATGGGCTGCATTACAGAGGGGCCTAGTCTTCGTGTTTCTGGCTGGCCTAGGTACACCCACAGGCCTCCTCCCCCACCCAGACCCCTCTACTGCGCGCAGAATCAGGTTGTACTCACCTCCTTGTGTCTGCTGTGATGCCCTCAAGCGCCCATCCAACTCTGGGTAGGCCACCGCCAGGATCCGGAACATCAGGGGGGTCATGGTACGACGGGCACCCCTCCCACATTGGGATGCCATCCCCTGCTGAGCCTCCGCCATCTTCTTGCTGCAGCGGCGAATGTCCTCCCATCTTTTCCGGCAGTGGGTGCCCCGTCTCTGGTGGGCCTCCAGGGTCCTGACCTCCTTGGCGATGGCACCCCAAATGTCCCTCTTCTGGTGGGCGCTGACCTACATGACATGCACAAGGGAAGAGGAACAGTCATTACCAACTGCACCGTCGATGTGAGTGGCCCCCTCCCTACTCTGGCCATGTGGCCCATTCATTCACATGCATTAATGTTCCCTGAACTCTGCCCCCTTCCCTCTTCCAACCAGCCCTCTCCAACCAGGCCTAGCCCATACAACGTGCTCCCTGTGTACTAACCTGTTGGTCTGGAGGACAGTAGAGTAGCGTGTACTGGGGGAGGACCCCGTCTACCAGTTTCTCCAACTCCTGAGCAGTGAAGGCAGCGGCCCTTTCCCCAGACGCAGCAGCCATCGTCGCTTCCAGACCGAGGTCATAGCAGCACTTGCAGTGTAGGTCCTCTCCTGTCGAAGGTCAGGTATCTAGTGATTGAACAGATAGAAAATGGCGGCGACGTCCACAGCGGTGCATATCATCACCGCCGGCGCACCTGTTCATTGGCTCCTGGGACCCATAGGGTCCAATGTTAACAAATGCAGCATTGCGCCGCGGTCTACGACCGCCTACCGCGACGGTGTGCAACGCCAGCGCGGTTACCCCACAATCCCATTGTCCCAGTTTAGAGGTCAGGCCACCACCATTTCAGGGGCCCACATGGCTTCATTTACCTCTGCGTCACACATAGCTAGGCCTACACTCAACACACATACAGGAAGGGTTTTGTTTGGTGTAGTCTTCTGTGTAACTGTGGGTACATACCTGGAGGAAAATTTACTTTTTTGTTGCTGTTGTCCTTCGTAGGCGCCGTCAGCTGGGACATGTGAGAAGATGGCGGAATTCTCCGGTGTACCGACCACTGGTGGACCTGTTGACAATGGAAGAGCGACATGTAATCGTCACCTACAGGTTTGACCGTGCCACAATCCAGGAACTATGTACCCAGTTGGAGCCAGACCTGATGTCACCAATCCGCCATCCCACTGGAATCACCCCTGACGTGCAGGTGCTGTCAGTGCTCCATTTCCTTGCAAGTGGGTCATTTCAGACAACAGTGGCCATGGCATCAGGGATGTCCCAGCCTATGTTTTCCAACGTCTTGTCCAGAGTGTTGTCTGCCCTGCTGAAACACGTAAGGAGATACATCAGTTTCTCTGAGGTGGAAGATTTGCCTACAGTTAAAGGTGACTTTTATGCCCTTGGACATATCCCCAACGTCATAGGTGCCATTGATGGCACCCATGTAGCTCTGGTCCCCCCCACAGGAGTGAACAGGTGTACAGAAACAGGAAGAGTTATCATTCCATGAATGTACAGATGGTCTGTTTGGCAGACCAGTACATCTCCCAGGTTAATGCTATGTTCCCTGGCTCAGTGCATGACGCCTACATCCTGCGGAATAGCAACATCCCTGATATGACGGGTCAACTCCAGAGGCACCGTGTATGGCTATTGGGGGACTCTGGTTACCCCTACCTGTCATGGCTATTGACCCCAGTGAGGAATCCCAGGACCAGGGCAGAGGAACGGTACAATGAGGCCCATGGGCGGACTAGGAGGGTGATCGAACGCACCTTCGGCCTCCTTAAGGCCAGGTTCAGGTGCCTCCATATGACAGGTGGTTCCCTATTCTACTCACCGAAGAAGGTGTGCGAGATCATCATCGCCTGCTGGATGCTTCATAATTTGGCTTTGCAACGCCAGGTGCCTTTTCTGCAGGAGGATGGTCCAGATGACGGTGTTGTGGCAGCTGTGGAGCCTGTGGACAGTGATGAGGAGGAAGAAGACAACGACAACAGGGAGTCAGTCATACAGCAATATTTCCAGTGACACACAGGTGAGAACATTTTCGGTTTGAACATAACATTCACTGTCACACGTCTTCCTCTATCCTGTGTGTAAATTTAAGGGATTATTTGGTAATTGAGTTGTTTCTTTCCATTATGGTTTCATAGGTGTGGTTACCTACGTGTATCATCTACTTGCATCCTTCAAGGACTTTTGATGTGTGACATTGGTATGTTGCCTTTACATCTCACAACACATTTTGACACTGTCATAGATATTACATTTTAACAAATCATAGACTGACTCCAGATTGTTTTGTGCTTCAAGTGTGTTTATTGAAGTGCTCAGAAATGGGAGGGGGTTGTAAAATGAGGATGGGTGATGGCGGAGGAATGTCCATGGCAGAGTCCAGTCTATTAATCTCACAGGTGCACTGCCCATATGTGCATAGGAAGTGGAGCTGGGGCAGTTCAAGTATGGACAGGGTAACAAAGTGGGTCAGTGGGGGGACAATCAGGGTGGTCTCATTTCCTGGCGGGGGTCTTGCCATCTTGCTCTTTCCTGTTCCTGGCTCTCAGGGACCGCTTGCATGGTGGTTGTCCGTTTGGAGGGGGTGGGGTGCTGGTGTGGTGGTCCTGTGGCAGGGCATCCTGTCCAATAGCGCCGGCGGAGGTGGTGGGCAGTTCATCGTCCTGGCTAGTGTCAGGGGCCCCTTGGAGTGCCACGGTGACCCTCAGGGTTTGCTGTATGTCCTTCAGCACCCCTACGATGGTGCCCAGGGCGGAGCTGATGGTCCTGAGCTTCTCCCTGAACCCCAAATACTGGTCCTCCTGCAGGCGCTGGGACCCCTGAAACTTTACCAGGACCGTCGCCATCGTCTCCTGGGAGTGGTGGTATGCTCCCATGATGGAGGTGAGGGCCTCGTGGAGAGTGGGTTCCCTTGGCCTGTCCACCCCCTGTCGCACAGCAGCCCTCCCAGTTCCCCTGTGTTCCTGTGCCTCCGTCCCCTGGACCGTGTGCCCACTAACACTGCCCACAGGTCCCTGTTGTTGTTGGGGTGGTGGGTTACCCTGGGTTCCCTGTAGTGGTGGACACACCGCTGATTGACATGTCCTGGGTACGGAGGTTTGGGCCCGCTGGGTGAGTGCTGTGCTGGTGTTACCAGAGGGTGGAAGGTCAGTGTTGGGCTGTGCCTGTGCAAGGGGAACCGACTGTCCCGAGGCCCACGATGGTCCGGGCTGGTCATCAGGATCCAGTAGGGCAGAGCTGCTATTGTCACTGTGGGCCTCCTCTGGGGGTGGAGTGGTGTTGTCTGGACCCTCTGGTGTGGTGACGGTCCTTCGGGTTCCTGCAGGGGCATAAGAGCATGATTAATGCATTTGTGTGTGTGATGGTGTGCAATGGGTGGGTGTCTGTGTACCCCAGTGCAGGCATTCCTGTGTGGGGGCTTGTGTGATGATGGTTAGGGGGTTGTTCTGGGTATGTGCAGTGGGCATGCTTTAGTGAGGGGTGTCCATGCTTAGTTGTGTCATGCAGGGCTTGGTGTTGGGATGGGTGGTTTGTGGTATTAGTACAGTAGTGAGGATTTGGGGTGATAGGGGAGGGGGTGAGGGTGGGGGTGTGTGATAGCATGCAGGTAGGGTGGGAGATATGATAGTTAAGATTTGACTTACCAGTGTCCCATCCTCCACCGACTCCTCTGAGGCCCTCTGGATGCATGATGGTCAAGACTTGCTCCTCCCATGTTGTTAGTTGTAGGGGAGGAGGTGGGGTGTCCGCCGCCAGTCCGCTGAACCGAGATGTTGTGCCTGGAGACCGTTGAACGCACCTTCCCCCATAGGTCATTCCACCTCTTCCAGATATCCTCCCTATTTCTTGAGTGCTGTCCCACATCGTTGACCCTGTCCACGATTCTGCGCCATAGCTCCATCTTCCTGGCTATGGAGGTATGCTGTACCTGTGAGCCAAATAGCTGTGGCTCTACCCGTAGGATTTCCTCCACCATGACCCTGAGCTCCTCCTCGGAGAAGCGGGGGTGTCTTTGGCTTGACATGGGGTGGTGTGTGTGATGTGTGGGGCGGTGTAAGTGTTGATGTGTGTGGTGATGTGTAGTGGTGTGTGGTGTTTTGTGCGTGGATGTTGTGTGGGTGATGGTGTTGTGTGCCTCTGTATGGTGGTGTTGTCTTGGCTGTGCTGTCTCTCGGGCCTTCGTCCATGAATTGTGGTCGTAGGGGTTTGTGGGTGATGTGGGTGTGCGTTTTATATTGTGTTGGGTGTGTGGGAGTGGTGTTTGTATGTGTTTCAGGTGTGTATATTTCAAATTGTCCAATGTGGCAGTGTATTGGAGATGTGTGTGTATTTTGAGCGTGGCGGTGTGTACCGCCAATGGAATACCGCGGTTGAAAGACCGCCGCGTGGGTTCGTGGATCGTAATAGCATGGGTGTGTTTCTGTTGGCGTGGAGGTGGAGGTTTTGTTTTTGCCAGTTTAACACTGACCTTTGGTGTGGCGGAGTTGTGTCGGTGTCTGAATTTCGGCGGATTCCGAGATGTGTGTCATAATAGCTGTGGCAGACTACTGTCGCCGCGGTGGTGTATTGGCAGTCTTCTGCACGGCGGTAAGCGCCTTTTACCGCCAATGTTGTAATGACCCCCTATGAACCATAAGGCATGTGTACTCTATGGGAGTTAATCCGTCCCAAAAGTGACAGTAAAGTGACGGATATACCACCAGCCGTATTACGAGTCCATTATATCCTATGGAACTCACACCTCCTCCAAAGTTTTAATAACCCCATATGTGTTCAAGATGGCTGCCACCATTGGCAAGACTAGTAACAATCCTGTGGAATCATGAGATATGTAGTAATTATTTTTTCAGTCCGCTGTTTTACAAAATGTGCCCTTCTGCGATGTGAGGTACCTAGCAGTGCTGTCACAGAGCACAGAACTTAATTATCCGATCAACCTAATTACCACGTATATTAGCTGGACTAGCCTGGTGATTGCTAACCCAGGATGAGGGAAGCATGAGGCGAGGGAGGGTGGGATATATATATATATATATATACATATATATATATATATATATATATATATATATATATATATATATATATATATATATGTATATATATATATATATATATATATATATATATCCTTGACATGGTACTCTTCACAATTACCAATCTTCTCCTCTCTATACCTTGATTGCTCTGCAGTATTTCACTATTTTCTCAACATGAATAAATAACTCGTAACCAACTATTTCAACATTCCCGCAGAAGTTACTTTTGTTTTACTTGAATTGCACTCTTGCTTATTGTGAATGAACTCTCTGCGGGATTCTGCAGCCCTTTGTGCACCTGGTTGTCCAAACAGGAGTTTGTATATTCAGGCTTAATAGGTGCACTAACGTTCCTCTCTCTTTTTATAGGGTTCTTAGGTTGTTATTTGTGTCCTTCAAGTTACAACCTTTCCAGGACAGCCAGGTGGATAGCAGGTCGAAATCTTGGTGAACCTTGTCATCACTCCCCCCACTCACAGCTGCCGTTATCAGGAACCTCCCCCTGTACCCATTACCGGCCCTTCTCATTTGATCCAAGTACATGCAGCATATAAGTGTCTCCGAAGGCTTCTCACTGTTATGCGACATGTTCTCCCATACGCTCCTGGATTCCCTCTAGTGGGCTTCCCACGCTATCCAGGTTCATATTCTGCCTGGAAATTACACACCTGGCAGGATGGTTTACTTACCACAGCTGGGGCTCTTTTTTTCTTACGGCCATCTCCTTCCTTTTTCCCAGCTTCAGAAAGATTTTGACCTTTCGACTGGCTAATTCCTCACCTGTGGCCACCTCTACAACACTTGTTATAGGTTGTGGAGAAAATGAGATGAGGAACCCCCACTCATCATGTACTACAGACCCTGCTTACTATTGCGCAGGTCGACATTTGATCACGTGGTTCTATAGAGCACTTTGTAGTCACACCTGTATTTCATTGGGTCTCCTCTGCACTTAGTGGAAAGACAACATCTGTAGGGTGTTCAACAATAACGAATGGGCTCAGGCACTGCAATTCCTACACAATGTGTCAAGAAACCTGAGGTTTAAAAACATACAGTTTCATATTTTACACAGTGCCTACCTCACCCCACTGCAGCTACACAGATACTTCCCCACAGCAAATCTGACCTGCCCCCACTGTAGATCAGAGAAGGAGGATCCACGACACATGTTGTGGTCATGTCCTGCTGTTCATTCCTTTTGTCAGGATCTACACACCATCCTACGGTACGTCACTGAACTGACTGACATTGACTCCTGGGAGGTCTGCGCCCTAGGCATATTTAATTGCAGGCAACTTCATGTGGTTCGTACCAGATTCGCTAGTTTGGCCTTACTTTTAGCTAAATGAGCACTTACCTTACATTGGAAGGCAGCCACCGGTGGAGGGATGGTACGGAGCGGTGCGAAAGAGGGGAACCGCAGAGGGTACAGTTCGCCATTATGAGGCCAGGCGCATTCGCTGGCATTCCATATCCCCTGCATGGGACACCCTACCCTCTCAATGCCTACAAATTAACACTTGAGTTGACCAGACTCTGAGCTTCACCTCTCAGGTTTCCTCCTTGTGATCTCCCTGGGCTCTTGACCCCCTTCCACACTACTGCACACCAGCTGAGAGATTGTGAAGGCGGCATACAGTCCCTTACATCCCTGAGGGATGTCCCCTTGCCACACTTTGCCCTGAACACTGTACTTTGCGTCAGCCCCCTTGCCCCTACCACTATTATTAATCCTCACCATCTGCTTTGTAGCTTCTGAACCCTGGCCATTCCCTGGTTATCTAATGGCATTTGTTGTTATGTTTTTTGGTCATGAGTCTTGCTTCACAGGGACTTCCATTGTACAATATACCACATGTATCACTTGCTAAGTCTGGTACAGAATGTTATTACTCATGCCTTCAATGGATGTATCATCCTACATAGCTATTCCTTGTGTTTCTTTCTTATACTCAATAATCTAAAAAAAGAAATTTAAAAAAGTTACAGACTTTCTAAATCCTTATATTAAACCAACTTTGTTTGCGTCTAGATAACTGTTCTTTATTTACCATTGATATTTTTTTATCCTCACAAATATATTATAGACTTGTAACAACTTGGTCTTCTCTTATTCTAGTCCTGGCCACTTGATATACCTCCGTAAACAATTATTGTTTAGACATTTTCATTTTTAATATGTGTTTTTGTATAATTAGAAAAGTAATGTAGCTTGGGTAGACATTGCTAATCCGGGTCATTCTTTCCTGGATGACATTTTAAAAAAAGGCTCATGTGTTGGAGTGATGAGATAATATTTCAGTAGCCATGAGACCTATATACTTAATTTTGGTGTCAAGACATAGATTCTGGGGGTCAAGTAGTCTTACAGAGACAGAATACTCCTCAGAGCAACCCTTCCGCCATTTACCAAAACGGCAGCTCCATAATGATGTGTTTTAGCCATCATATTGGTAATTTGTTTTAATATTGTTTTTGTTTAAGGTTTTCCATTGATTCAAAATCATAATTCATAAATATGAGTGAAGCAGGTGGTAGCAGGTTGTAGCAGAGGATCTTTACCTCCTACCAGAGTGTTGCTAACTACAAAATCTGGGGACTGCTTCAACAAAGAAAAATATGTCATATGCCAAACTATTCAGAAAGAAAAGCTAACATCCAGTGCGGCTGGACAGAAGAGAGTTTGAGATGCTTCAGAAAAACTGATAGGTGAAGAGGATCAAATATTTTGTCCTTGTAACAACAAGTGCTACCTACAAGTCGTATACAATGGAAAAAAGCCTGGAAGAAATTCATCAGAAAATAGTAGAAACCAGCGAATCACAACAAGAATCCGCGTTTTCTGAGAATACGATGACAACCAAAAACAATGCCCATCCACTTAGAAGATCGATGGCTACCCCTCGTCCACCTCCAACAGCTGATCAGAAAGCAGTTGATCTTCAAAGCTTTATCTGTTGTTTAGCCAGAACAAGGGCCAAAGGGATTTATGAAAGAACAAAATACAGAGTATGTGAGTCTAAAAGGGCAAACATGTTTTTAATTGCAGCTAGTTCCTTCCAAGATGAAGTTTTCAGCTGTGTAGCTGGTCTAAACAACAAGGTGAATGTATTTGCATTGGATTTGTATGCCCACCTGAACTACATGCGTGCATACATTCAAAAATATGAATGTACAATGAGCTCCCATAAGCAAAGTAACCACCAGTCTTCAGTTAAGTTTGCACTCTTTAAAAAAGCAAATTAAGTTTTAATGTCACCCTTGAGTGCTGGCTATGAATTCACACTCAATGAAATCAGAGAAATAATGGTCAACATTGAGGAAACTGTATTGACCCATAATAATGAAATTTAGATTTTCTGCTGAGAATGTACAATGACAGAATTCGTTTTTGTCAGTCTAACAAAAATAATGAGCCACTTAAGATGTTCTCAGCTGATTTGACTCCTGAAGTTCTTGCTGCCAAAATAAGATCACAGGATGCAGTAAAATCAGCAGGAACCATTTTAAGAAACGTCCTGAAAGATTTAGATTTTGGACTTATTGACAAATTTTGTGATGCCCTAGAACCCCGCAAATCATGGGAGACAACAAGAATGCCCAATGTTTTCTTAACATTTTTACATAATTGTTTAATATCGGCAAAGCTAAACTGTTACAAACTTAAGTTTTTGAGGTTGGACCAGAAGCCAACAACACTGATGATGGCTTTGAAGATATAAGCAAATAAATGAAAGACAATCCCATTAACTGACAGGCTTATGCTGTGCAAATGTACTGTCTTTTCCAAATCAGGTTTTATGAATTAGATCGGAGCAAAAAAAAAACTCCTTTACAGATGATGACTGCCCATGCATTTTATGACAAGTGGAAAAGTAGAAAGCTAATCACTTCAATGAATAGGATTGTTGCATCAACAAATTATAATAACATATTACAGAGCAGGAACTTGTACAGAGCAGGAACCTGTTAGCAGCTCATGCTGTAAAATCTTGTGAATGTGACAGCACACCACTCCCAAGTCACTTTACCAGGAAAGGATTTACAATTGTTGCTCTTGATAATTTGGATTTTGAAGACAGCTCTTCTTTGCTGGAACATCCAGCACACATGATACTGCCATGGTGCTTTTTCAAGGCTGTACCAATGAAGTAGCTGCTGAAAACAAGCTGTGTCAGCTGTAGACATAAACAAATGAAGCTGCAAACACATAACCCAACTGCCTTTCGAACATGTGCATGATCACTACAAGCCATCAACATGTCCCAGTCTACCCGAAAGTTTCAAAGTTGGTGAGGACATGGATCTTCTTCTACCTGATGCTGTGGTTCACAAAGCTGATTTAACTGAATTTATCATATTGCTTATTTGTTGCGGACTGAAGGATGGAGAAAAGGCAGTTCCTCCAGTAGAATTTGATAACCTTTATCCAATGATGGGCGTTTTACATATGACAAAAGTTGCATTGCATTGTGAAGAAAGTTATGTCAGTGGATGTGGCATAGACAAAGCCCACATTGAGGCTGAAATCTTTGGAAGCAAATCTGTCCAGTCGGTATTGAGCTCACTATGTTCAATTGTTAGACGATATGCTCATCATATCTGAGACTATAAAAACATTGCATTGGAATGCTTTCTGGAACAAGAATGACAAATTAGGTTTTGTATATCCTATCTTAGAAGTGAACAGGGTCCAAGGTGGACTTCATTCAAAACACATATTGCAAAGTCAGGCAATGTTCAATACACTCAGTTCAAAATCAAAAAATCTGAAAACCAAGTTCTTAGGGTTTGCCAAAGAATGTGACGAAAAATCAGAACTTTGCAAGTACTGGGGAAATGTTTAACACATGACGCATACAGAACGCATCGTGGACATCCCCTGCCACTTCTACATCACAGCCCACCTGGGAGACCTACGCGGGCACCCGTCAACAAGGGAATCACATTCAAACTCCTCACCCACGCTCACAAGGCACTGCACAACACCGGACCAGAATACCTCAACAGATGGCTCTCCTTCTACACCCGACCTGACAGCTTTGCTCTGCCGACCATGTCCTCGCCACCGTCCCGCACATCCACAGAACGACCGCTTGTGGCAGATCGTTCTCCCACCTCGCCCCCAAGACGTGGAACACTCTTCCCACCCACCTGCATCAGACACAGGACCTACTTACCTTCAGGAGACATCTCAAGACATGGCTGTTCGAGCAGTAGCAGTCCCCCCTCAGCACCTTGAGAACCTCACATGTGAGTAGTGCGCTTTACCAACACTCTGATTGATTGAATGATTGATTGATAGCTCTACTGAAGAACTTGGTACATGCTGATCGGGAAGGTGATTGGGAGCTGCATGTGAAGACTGTGGAGTCACTGATTACTATGTTTCAAAAATTTTATTGCATAAACTACCTGAAATATGGGTCCTGGTATTTGGAAAAAGTGAAGAAGCAAGAGGTAGAAAAAGCATACCTCTACAGAAAATTCATTCAAAGACGTTTTGTGGTGAAGGACAGAGAGGGAAGATTCAATGCTGTAGCTCCAGATATGAAACTGGAACAGGCGATCCAGAGATCACAGAAAAGCTCCAAAGGAATTGTTGGTCAGGCACATAAAAGTGAATATGTTGTTCAATGGCAGCTCGTTTACATTTAAGTCCTTTCTATTTGCAATGTTTTCATAGATATGACAAATTCAAAATTAATGGACCATTGTGAAATTGTTCCTCACCACGAGCGTGTGGAAAAGAGATGGGAACGTTTTAATAAACAGGTTGCCAGCTTTAATTTTATGCAGCAGCAAGGAAACCCCTTTGAAATGACTGAGTGTGTGCACCTACACAACTTTGTGACCAAACAATATGTGGCTAACTATATATAGATACGTCTACTAGATGTCCTGGAACATGGTTCGAAACTATACACAGAACTGAAGCAGGAGAGATTTGTATTGAAAGAGAAAAAAGCTGTTTGACATAGTCACTAAAGCTAAACTTCCACACTTTAATTGCCATAGTAGGAGTATTGTCCAACCAGCAACTGCAAAACAGGTTACAAAAAAGTAACATTCGCAAGCACACAGAGAGGTCAATGTAGCAAAAGAAAGGGGTTGAATTTATCAAGGACATTCTGTCACATGATCTTCTTCCAACAAACGCATTCTTTAATGGAGATGCTGCAACCAAACCAGTGAACCACAAACTCGTGCAAGAGCTCGAAAAATAATTTTCACCTCAAAATTTTCAGTTAAAAAAAGTGTCCTCATAGAAACCTGCTGTTGTTGTGGACTATATGTCACAAGTGCAAATAGTCAAGATTTCATCCATGCAAAACTTCGGAGAGGTCGTTTGGACTGTTCTATAGATATCAAAGTCAGTGTGCACAGTGCAAAAACTGTATATTGTCTTTGACAGTTATCTTGAACTATCTGTCAAAGAATGAGAGAGGCTGAGGCAAATGACTACAAGTGGAACAATTGACCTTGTCTGCATCAAAAATTCAACACCTGTACCTGTGCAACTTGATACATTCTGGTCATCTACATCGAACAGGATGACCTTGGAGATGTTTGCTCGCCAAAACAGTGCTGATGCTTCAGTGAACACTGAATTTCAAATTATTGCAATGATTGTCAACGAGAAGTTGGTGCCTGCAGAGATACATTCAAAAGGTATGGGCCATATTGTTCAAGAACTTAACAGCAAATTGGAGGAAGCTGACCTTCATGTTGTGCCACATGTTGAGTGGGCTGTCACACATTAGACGATCTTCAGAATAGTGAGTTCAAGAGATCAGTCCCACTAAGTGGCCTTTCACTGATGTCATACTCTGTGAATAGAGACATTAAAAGAGAGTTCTACTTGACAAGAAGATGTGTAAATGTTTTGAATCATGCATATTAACAGAACGATCTGAGTGAATTTGGTTGGGAAGGTATTGATGGGGTACTAAAAACCTACAAAAGTTCTGAAGCCTCTACCCACCAAACTTACATGTACTTGCAAAACCTGTGCTACAAAAGATGTCCCTGTGGACACGCTCTTCTCAAATGTTCAGCATTCTGCAAATGTACCACGAGTGACTGCTGAAACAAATAAATAAAGTGAACTATAAAAATGTGTCTAAAACAGGAGTAATAAACATTTTTTTTATATTCAGATCATAAACATTGTTTGGTGCATACATAAAAGGATTAAAAGGCCATTATTATTTGTTTAATTTCTATATGTCTGTTCTTCCTGTATTATAGCCCATTTTGGAAAATGGCGGAAGGGTTTCTATGAGGAGTAATTTTCTGTTTCTATAAGACCACTTGACCCTCAGAACCTATGTTTTAACACTAATATGAAGTATGTAGATCCCATGAGTGCTGAAATATTACATCATCACTGCAACACATCTGCCATTTTAAAAACTTTTGTCCAGAAAAAACTCGGCCAGATCAGGAATGTCTACCCGAGCTAAATTACTTCTCTGATGATCCAAAAACACAAATCAAAAGTTAAAATCTCTGGACAGCAATTCGTTTACAGAGGTATGTCAGAGGGCCAGGATTATTTCATGAAAGCCTGTTTATTTGAGCACTGTTTTCTATGCCTTAGGCTCAAGCTATCATTCAAAGGTTAAGTGATATAAACATTACTTCATGACAATTTTCCTTTTCTGACCAATGGTATATCTTAGTTTTAAGTCATTGAAGTGAAGTAAATGTCTTTTTTTTTTTTTGCAGGTCGATGCGGACTACGACTCTGGAAATAGGGTGAGCGGCAAAGATTTTCCCGGACTAGGTTTGGCACTTAGACAAGAAGTCCAGATTTCAGCTTCTGGTGACTTGGCCATTATCATACAGCAAGGGTGCAGTTTTTATAGAAAAGCACCAAAAATGGCAGCTGAGATTTGCAAATCTTGCGCAATTCAATGTGGAATATTCTTTGTACATAAACTGCTTGGTCACTGATTGTTTGTCTGCAACTCACCATAAAGTACATGAGAATGTGTTTTGTCTTACCTTAATGTCTAATAATGTTATAAGTTCTGGCAATCATTTGTACAACATTCTCAAACCTCGTCATATACTATACACATTGGGAATTTACCAATTATCCATCTCCAGGCATGCATGCCATTCCTTGTGACATACTTGCAGGGCCTTGTGGACAATTGTGGCTGATAGGAGTGCTCTTTCATAGTGATTGTGACAAATACCCATATGCTGAACACAATTCCATGCATTTCTGTACCTGAAGACATGCACCTTCAGGAGGCTCAGAGTAACACATTATGTGAAACCAGTGTGACATCCTGTCACCTAGCCATCCTGACTGGGAAACAGCCACCTGGTTCACAAACTGTTCAGGCTGTGGCTTTGTTGAGTGCCTAGTGAAGGATGCCCCTCCATGTGGGAGCCTATGGTTCTTGTGAGCACCACAGTGTGAGCATGTTTTGAAAAGGAAATTGTGGTTCTGCCAATGTGAGTCTCTTCAATTTGCAACCCTGTATTATATGAACTCATAGCTCAATATTCTTGTTAGTAAATTCACAAGTGGATAAAGAGTATCTACAAATAGTAGTGAACGGGTATCTTTGTACCAAATGTTTATTCAACGGTACATAAAGCTGCATACATGGGAATATGTAGGCCTGTCCTACAAGTAGAATCCAACTAAATAGGTGACAAGACATTTCTGATGACTGTTGGTATATTACAACAGCTTCCTCAACCAGTCGTGCTGGAGATGAACACTGACAAGTTCCCAAAAATATTATGTAGAGTCAAAAAGCCATCTATGGTGGCAGGAAGACCCTTTTTCCAAATCAATCAATCAATCAATCAGTTTTTGTAGAGCACAACTACGCACCCGTGAGGGTCTCAAGGCGTTGGGGGATGTGGAGGGGACAGGCAGAGCCTCATCCGAAGAGCCATGTCTTGAGGTTCTTCCTGAAGATGGTGAGCGATGGGTTTGTCTGAGGTGCATGGGTAGGTTGTACCAGTTCTCCGCTGCGAGGTAGCTGAAGGACCTTCCTCCAGCTGTGGTTCTCTGTATGCGTGGGACGGTAGCCAGTGCCTGCTGGGCCGAGCGGAGGGGTCTGGCGGGGTTGTGGAAGGAGATGCAGTGATTTGGAGAGGCTGGTTCGATGTTTTGAATGGCTTAATATATGTGGGTGAGTAGTTTGAAGATGATTTGTTTCTCCACTGGGAGCCAGAGGAAGGTCCCCAGGTGCTGGGAGATATATTTCTGTCAGGGGAGGTTCAGGTCTGCCATTTTGGATGAGTTGCAGGTTTCTGATGTTTTTTGTTGTGGTGCCAGCGTAGAGTGCATTGCCATAGTCGGACTTGCTTGTGACTAAGGCAAAGGTGACTGTCCTGTGGCAGTCTACTGGGATCCATTTGAAAATCTTTTGAAGTTGTGGAGGGTGTGCCAGCAGGAGCAGGTGACCGTGTTTACCTGTTGGGTTATTGATAGGGAGGAGTCAAGGATGATTCCTAGGTTGTGGGCGTGGTCAGTCAGAGGAGGCGGGGCGATGAGAGATGTGGGCCACCAGGATTCGTTCCAGGCTGAGGTGGAGTTTCCGAAGATGATGAGCTCGGTCTTATCTGAGTTGAGCTGGAGGCAGCTCTCTCTCATCCAGGTGGCAACGTCTTCCATTCTTGTGTGAAAGTTCCTCTTGGCCATGTCTGGGTCTTTAGTGAGGGATATGATGAGTTGTGTTCATATGGTGGCCTCTGACGATGGTCGCAAGTGGGGCCATGTATATGTTGAAGAGTGTTGGGCTCAGGGAGGATCCCTGAGGAACTCCACAGCTGACTTCTGTAGGTTTGGATGTGTAGGGTGGGATCCTGACTCTCTGGGTTATTCCAGAGATGAAGGAGTGGATCCATTGTAGGGGTTTTCTGTGGATTCCTGCGTTGTGGAGTCTGGTGCATAAGGTGCTGTAGGAGACCGTGCACCAACGCCGGTGAAAACGGCGACGGTGAGTACAGCCACCTAGCACACAATGGTGGGGGGAAGAAAAAGAGAGTGACACACACACACACACACAACACACACACACACACTCCCCAACACCATACACACAACCAGATGCATTATAAAAACTATTTTACCCCGTATCTCGGATGAACAGTGGAAGGACACAACGATTTTGAAAAAGTGTTTGTAATAAGATCAACCCAGTAGAATTAATAAGTTAGGCAAGCTAATATATATATACATATGTACAGAAAAAGGGACACAGCCCAGTCAACTATTTGTATAGTCCACATGGCCAAAGCCCAAGGCCACACATGTCACCTGCTTCAACATGGAGAGAACACTGCAGGGGCATCAGTTGGTCCATAGGCAGGCATCTCAAGGGGACGGGGGCAGGGAGGACCTCAGCCGAGAGATGTAACAAGACCACTGGTTTGGAGGGGGCAACATGCCCTGTGCTTGATCCTGGGGAGTGATTGTCCACAGTCTCTCAGGTGGGTGTCTTACCCACTGGTTCTGGAGGGGGCATCGTGCCCTGTGCTTGATCCTGGGGAGTGCTAGGCATGTGGGTGTCTTACCCACTGGTTCTGGAGGGGGCATCTTGCCCTGTGCTTGATCCTGCGGAGTGATGGGCCACAGTCTCTCAGGTCGGTGTCTTACCCACTGGTTCTGGAGGGGGCATTGTGCCCTATGCTTGATCCTGCGGAGTGTTGGGCATGTGGGTGTCTTGCCTACTGGTTCTGGAGTGGGCATCGTGTCCTGTGCTTGATCCTGGGGAGTGTTGGGCATGTGGGTGTCTTAGCCACTGGTTTAGGAGGGGGGATTGTGCTCTGTGCTTGATGCTGGGGAGTGATGGGCCACAGTCTCTCAGGTGGGTGTCTTACCCACTGGTTCTGGAGGGGGCATTGTGCCCTGTGCTTGATCCTGGGGAGTGTTGGGCATGTGGGTGTCTTACCCACTGGTTCTGGAGGGGGCATTGTGCCCTGTGCTTGATCCTGGGGAGTGCAAGGTCACAGTCTCTCAGGTGGGTGTCATACCCACTGGCTTTGCAGGGGGCAGGCTGTCCGCCGGCAGTGACGGCTGCACAGTGGTGGTGGTGCTGCTGGTGGGGGGAGGCTCCTGCCCATCCCCTGCAACCTCGGACGGCTGCACAGTGGTGGTGGGGCTGCTGGTGGGGGGAGGCTCCTGCCCATCCCCTGCAATCTCAGACGGATGCACAACCATGGTTGGTGGTGGGGGCTCTGTCACAGTTCCTGCCCCAAGCCCCTTGGTCTTCCTGGCAGCTGAGGTAGGCTCCTTTCCCTTCTTTTATGCTGGGGCAGTCTCCTTTGTCTTCCTGGCAGCTGGGACACGCTCCTTTCTCTTCTTGCCTGCTGGGGCAGGATCCTTGGTCTTTCTGGCAGCTGGGGCCGGCTCCTTTCCCTTGAGGCTGCCTGGTGCAGGCTCCTTCACCTTTAGGACATGTGGCCTGGATCCTTTTCCACCATGAGTGGGTGTGGTGACGACTGGGCCGGTGGACTGTGTGGCTGAGGTACTTGGCTGGGTTCTTCCTACCCTGCCCATACATGCAGGCCGGGGGGAGGGTAGTGAAGAGATCAATGGTGGATAGGAACAGTTTTTTAAGTACTTTGGGGTGGGAAGACGGAGAAGGAATGGGAGTGGGGGTGAGGAAAGTGGTTGTTGTAGGAGTCTGTCTGCTGCTTTTTGGTTCAGGTGCATGGCTATATGCTGTTGTGAGGTGGATGCCTGTTGGGTGTCTGAGTGCTTGCGTTTGTGTGCTTTAGGAGGGGGGGCAGACAAAATAGGAGAGGACACAGGGAACGTGTGCATGGCTGTTGGGGAGGTGTCTTCCAGTGAGGTGTGTGTTCTGCTTGGTGTGGTGATGCTGTTAGTGGATGATGATGTAGTGCATGAAGGTGTGAGTGTGGACGGAACTGGGTGGGAGGTGGGGGAGGAGGAGGAGAGGGAGACAGTGGAAATAGTGGATGTTGGTGTGTCTGCAACTGGATGGTGTTTGTGTGAGTGCCTGTGGGATGAAGTGTGTTGCTTGTGTTTGCCTGTAACACTCTTGGCTGTAATCTTTTGTGCATGCTCGTCTGCCTGTGTGCTTGGGATGGATTGGGGTTGAGGAGAATGGGACTGGGCAGTGGAAGTTGGAGGGGGGGAAGTAGAATCAGGGACAATGGCTGTCATCAGAGAGGAGGCCAGAGCCTGAATTGATCTCTGTTTGGCCGCCAATCCAGTGTGACTGCCCTCCAGGAATGCATTAGATTGTTGCATCTGGGCTGCCAGCCCCTGGATGGTTGACTGCCCTACAGAGATGGATCTCAGGAGGTCAATAGCCTCCTCACTCAGGGCAGCAGGGCTAACTGGGGTAGGGCCTGAGGTGCCTGGGGCGAAGGAGACGACCACCCTCCTGGGTGAGCGGGCACGGGCAACTCGATGAGGGGCTGCTGGGAGGGTGGTGATGGTAGGGGGTGGCAGCTGTACCTGTAGCTGGGGTGGTCAAAGAAGTGTCCGCCACCGCCATGAAGCTTCCATCGGAGGAGGTATCTGTGTCAGAACTGTCCCCTCCAGGCTCCGCCATGGTGCTCCCCTCGCCCTCCGTCCCACTGGTGCCCTCAGCGTCGGTGGACTCAGCCTCCTGGGTCCTGTGGGATGCAGTCCCTCTGTCGTCGGTGCCTCTGCTCCTCTGCCAGATGATGCTAATGCACATAAGGACAGTATGACAAAACAAAAAGGGGGGGGAGAGACAAAGGATACACTTGGTCAATGGCTGCACCAACACCACTGTTGGTGTACAAAGCACCCTCACACACAGGGAACAGGCCTAGCAATAAGCCATAGCACTATCAGAGAATTAGTTAGCAGCCAAGGCATGGGGAGGGGCACACACCACCAAATGCAGCACACCTGGGACCCACACAGCCCTGACCAGTTGTGGATGCCTACAAGCTAGGTAGTCAGGATAATCCCTTCAGAACCCTAGACACCAGGGAACCTACGCTGCAATATCAGGCGGGCCTAGGGGGACCCACTGATACACATTCCCCACCCGGATACCACCCTACCATGCGTAAGTTGTAATGATGGGCACTGTACTCACACCCTTGTGGCTGCTGTGATATCCTTAAGCGCCCATCCAGCTCAGGATAGGCCACCGCCAGAATGCGGGCCATCAGGGGAGTCAGGGTTCGACAGGCACCCCTTCCTCGTTGGGAGGCCATCCCCAGTTGGGCCTCCGCCGTCTTCTGTGCCTAGCGTCTCAGGTCCTCCTACTGTTTGTGACAGTGGGTGCTCCGCCTGCCATAGACCCCCAGGGTCTGCACCTCCTTGGCGATAGCACGCCATATACCCTTCTTTTGATGGGTGCTGGCCTGCAGAGGCAATACACACAGGAAAACTGCATTACACAAACAGTTCTACCTGTTCCACATATGGCCCACCATACCTGTTTCCATCACCATTGGCACACACATGGCCCAGTACACAACCTATACGCTGCCCAGAGGACATCCACTTACCCCCCCCTTACACAAGGCCTTCACACACACCACTCCATGCATTCATGCCTCATGCATCGTGCCCACAGTGTACTCACCTGTTGGTCTGGAGGCCCATACAGCAGTCCGTACTGGGGTAGGACCCCATCCACCAGTCTCTCCAACTGAAGGCTGGGGCCCTTTCTCCTGTCACACGGGCCATGGTAGGTTCCAGACACAGGTCACAGCAGCACATGCAGTGTAGGTCCTCTCCTGTGGAAGATCAGGTAGCAAGTGAGGAATATGATAGAAAATGGCAGGCACGTCTGCGGCGGTGCATACCGTCACCGACGGCGTAGATCACCATTGGCCACTGTAACCCATAGGGCCCGATTATAACCAATGAGGAGTTGCACGGCGGTTCCCGACCGCCTCCCGCAACGGCGCCCAACGTCAGCTGAATTACCTCACTTCCACCTCTCCCTCCACACAGGACAGGCAGACACCATTTCAGGGGGGGGGGCAGGAAAATGGCTGCGTCACTGGTGAAATTAGAACTTACAGAACAAATCACACTGACCCATTACAAGTTAACAGCATGAAAAGTTATTTTGTAGCTCCATTGCTCAGTTTGTGACCGGCTCCTCACTCTTTTGCCCCATAGATTCCTACCGCAGCGGATGAATAGGAGATGGAGACATACCCCGTGTACAGACCCCTGGTGGACTTAGCAACACAGGAGGATAGGCACATTATCCTCACCTATAGACTTGACAGGGCCACAATCACTGAGCTGTGTGCCCAAATGGAGCCTGACCTGATATCTGCTACCTCTCTTGTGCAAGTGCTATCAGTGCCCCATTTCCTGGCAATTGGTTATTTCCAAGTGACAGTGGGCTTGGCAGCAGGAATGACACAGCCACTGTTCTCAATAGTGCTGACAAGAGTGTTGTCTGCCCTGTTAAAACACATGTGCAGCTACATTGTTTTCCCCCAGGTTGAAGATTTGGCCACAGTGAAGGCTGAGTTCTATGCAATGGGGCATATCCCCAACATAATTGTGTCACAATCTGCATGATGCTTCTCACCTTTGACTGAAGGGTTTGAAAGAGCACCCGGTCTTCTGCTGGTTCTGGATAGACCAAGATAGGGCCTACCCTTTCTAGTACCCACGATTGACAGGGAAACGCCAAAGCAGACAGTACCCTCCAGAAGGAGTCCCAGAGGAAAAATAAACAAAATGGGAAAAACCTCAAAAACAGGCGCTCTTGAAAAAGAGGAAAAAACAGGAATGAAAACGGGAAAAAAAGAGGAAAAATGCACAACCAGAGGAACAGGAACTGGAAAACAAACGACGAACAGGAGCGAAGATCACCACCAAGAGGAAGTGTTTGCAACGCAAGGCAGACCAAGACTGTGGCCCTCAGTACAACATTGGCGGTAAATCCCGCTTTCCGCCGTGCTGAAGACCGCCAACATACTGTTGCGGCGTCGGAATTCCGCTACAGGTATTATGACCCACATCTCAGAATCTGCCACAATACGGGCACCCACACAAGTCCGCCACACCAAAGGTCAGTGATAAACTGGCGATACCAAAACCTACACCGTCACACCAACAAGAATACGCCCACACTATCACGACCCATGAATAAACACAGCGGTCTTTCAACCGCTATAATCCATTGGCGGCACACACCGTCGCGCTCAAAATACACACACATTTACAAAACACAACCACATTGGACAGTTCAAAATACACACACCTGATACACATACACACACCACACCCACACACCCACAACACTATAAAACACACACACACATTACCCACAAACCCTTACAATACATTTTTGGGAAGAAGCACAGAGAAAGGGATTAGCAAACACAACACCAGCATCCACAGGCACACAACACCATCACCCATACAACATCTACGCACCTCAAACAACACACACCAACACATGCCCCCACACATCACAACAGACAGCACCTCACACATCACCCACACCACATCATGGCACCTCAAAGACACCCCAGGTTTTCAGAGGAGGAGCTCAGGGTCATGGTAGAGGAAATCATCTGAGGAGAGCCACAGGTTTTCGGATCACAGGTGCAGCACACCTCCATTGCTAGGAAGATGGAGCTATGGCGGAGACTCGTCGACAGGGTCAACGCAGTGAGACAGCATCCAAGAACACGGGATGACATCAGGAAGAGGTGGAATGACCTACGGGGGAAGGTGCGTTCCGTGGTTTCAAGACACCAGATTGCTGTACAGAGGACTGGCGGTGGACCCACACCTCCTCCCCCACAACTAACAACATGGGAGGAGCAAGTCTTGGCAATACTGCATCCTGAGGGCCTCGCAGGAGTAGCAGGAGGACTGGACTCTGGTATTTCATATCTTTATTACCATATCTCCCACACCCCACCTGCATACCATCACATACCCCCACCCTTACCCACAGTCCCATCACTCCATCATCTCACATATGTCCCACTATCACAACCCACACATCCCAACACCAAGGCCCTGCATGCAACACCTATGCATGGACCACCGTCACCAAAGCATGTCCAGTACAGATACCCACACAGACCCCAAACCAACTATCACAAAAGGGCAAACACAATGATGCAAGCACAGGAGTAGAGGGTACCTTACCCAATGCACAAGATGGCACACACAGATACTAAAACTATGCATTTATACCCCAACAGGACCCATACCCAACGTCACCAGATAGGAGGTAGGAGGTGCCAGACATATCCAGTCCCCCCAAAGAAGAGGCCCACAGTGATGACAGCAGCTCTGCACGCCTGGATCAAGATGACCAGCCCGGCCCATCAGGGACCTCTGGACAGTATGTTCCCCTGCCACTGTCACTAGCCACCACAGACCCTCCCCCTTCAGGAAACACCAGCACTGCACCTACCCAGCGGGCCCATCCCTCTGTCCCACAGGACACGTCAATCAGCAGTGTGTCCACCACTACAGGGAACCCAGGCAAACCCACTAACCCAAGACAATCAGGGACCTGGGGTCAGTGGCAGTGGGCACACGGTTCAGGGGACAGAGGCACAGGATAACAAGAAAGCTGGGAGGACTGTTGTGCGACAGGGGGAGGGTAGGCCCAGGGAACCCACTCTCCACGAGGCACTCTCCAACATCATGGGAGCTTACCACCATTCCCAGGAGACCATGGGCACGGTACTGGCCAAGTTTCAGGAGACCTAGCGGCTGCAGGAGGAACACTACCTGGGGATTAGGGAGGACTTGAAGTACATCAACACCACCCTGGTCACCATTGCAGGGGTGCTGGCAGACCTTGTCAACACCATGAGGGACACAGTGGGACACAAATGGGCCTCTGACACTAGCCTGGACGATGAACAGCCCTCCACCTCTGCCGGCGCTAGTGGACAGGAGGCCCCGCCACAGGACCAACAGGGCACCAGCACCCCACCCCCTGCAGAAGGAGAACCACCCTGCAAATGGTCCCTGAGATCCAGGAACAAGACAGAGAACATTGCCAAGCCCCCCTCCAGGAAATAAGACCCTCCTGAATATCACCCTTCTGTCCCACTTTGTCACCCTGTCCACCTTAAACTGCCATTGTTCCCCTTCCTATGCCCCATTGGACAATGCACCTGTGAGACCAAGAGACTGGACTCTACCATGGACATTCCTCCACCATCACCCCAGCCCATTGCACATCCCCCCTCCACTTATTAGAACTGAAATAAACACCATCACCAATCTGGAGTCAGTCTGAGCTTTAACAAATGTATTTCCTTCCTCTCCTTGCGTGCATTAGTATCATCTGGCGGAGGAGCAGTGGCACCGGAGCAGAAGGGAGATGCATCCCACATGGCCCTGGAGGGGGCAGTAACGGAGTCAGAAGGCACCAGTGGGACAGAGGGCGAGGGGAGCTCCAAAACGGGGACAGGAGCAGACACCAGCAACAAGCGACTCCTCCTCTGATGGGAGCTCCCTTGCGGTGGCGGGAACCTCTGTGCCCACCGCATCAACAGGTACAGCCACCACCACCACCACTACTAGCACCGCCCTCCCAGCAGCCCCTCATCGAGTTTCCCGTGCCCTCTCATCCAGGAGCCTTTTGCCATGCCCAAACCTTCCTTCTTAGTGCATATAATTCACCCACCGCCTAGGCCCTGGACATCTCCTTCGCCCCAGGCACCTCAGTCCCTGGCTCAGTCAGCCCTGCTGCCCTCAGTGAGGAGGCTATTGACCTCCTGAGATCCCTCACTGTTGGGCAATCTACCATTCTGAATGCCATCCAGGGTGTTGAGAGGCATTTGCAGCAAACAAATGCATACCTGGAGGGCATTCATTCTGGCCAGGCAGCCCAACAGAGAGCATTTCAGGCACTGGCCTCAGCACTGATGGCAGCCATTGTCCCTGTGTCCAGCCTCCCCCCTCCAACTTCCTCCACCCAGACCCAATCCCCTGTACCTCAGCCTATCCCAAGCACACCATCTGACCAGCATGCACACTCATCAACACACAAGAGTGGATATGGCAAACATAAGCACCATACATCCCACAGGTACCCACACAAGCACCATCCCCATGCAGACACACCAACATCCACTGCCTCCACTGTGTCCCCCTCCTTTACATCCTCCTCCTCCCTCCCTGTCTCATCTCCACTCACACCTGCATGCACTACATCCTCATCCACTACCTCCATCACCAGCACGCCCATTACCACACACCACTCACGTGCACTTACCACCCCCACTACCATTCACACATCCCCTGTGTCCTCTCCCAGTGTGTCTGTGAGCCCTTCTCCCAAACTACACAAACGCAGACACACACCCACCCAACAGCCATCCACCTCACAGCAGCCTCCGGCCCATGCACCTTCACCCAAATTCAGCAAATGTACACCTCCTACAACCACTACCTCTTCCTCCATTCCCAACCCCCCTCCATCTTCCCGTCCCAGTATGTCTAAGAAACTTTTCCTGGCTACCATGGACCTCTTCCCTACACCTCCCACCTGTCCTTCCCCTAGGGCCAGGCTGTCCAGGTCCCAGCCCAGCACCTCAGCCACCAAATCCTCCAGCACAGTGGTCTCAGCAAGTCCGATCACATCGTGGGAACACCCATCAGGGCTGCCAGTGTGCCACCTAGCGAGGCCAAGGAGCAGGCCATTCCGCCACCTGCCAAGGTGAAGAAGGTGTCCACATGGCGGAGGGAGAAGCTGCACCTACCAGCAAGCAAGGGCTCCTCCAAGCCAAAAGGGGACAGTGGCAATGCACCAGCAGCGACTTCAAAGGTGGGTAAGGGACACAAGCCGAAGAGCAGGTCAAGACAGGGCACGGAGGCTCTGGCTGAGGGACCAGAGTCACCCCTTCTGTCAATCACAACACCAACCTGTACAGCGGTGGACACCGCCACCTGCACCGCCACCAGCACCGCCACCTGCACGTCTGCTGCCTCACCAACAGTCCCCAGCATCATCCCCAGTGGGCAGCCGTCCAAGCTGCAGGAGACGTCCTGCTGTGTCCCTCAACAGGTGCAGACACATGCACCACCGCCAGCACCTCTGCCACAGACACCGCCGCAACCACCGCCACCAGCCCTGCAACGTGCTCAGACAGTGCCACCACAGCTGACATGGCAATCATCCCCATTGGGCAGCCGTCCAAGGCTGCAGGAGACGTCCTGGACCCTGCCCAGCGTACATGAGGCATGACTCCCAGCACTGTTTGTATCAGCAGGTGGCAGGCGAAGTCGCAGCAGGGTGGAGTGTGTCTCTGCCTCCATGGAGTATCATGCTACCTGTTCCCAGGCAATCTCGTGGCACATACACCCAGGTGAGGGAATGGGACCTGCCACACTGCATGTGAAGCACTCTGGGCACCAAGCCCCCTCTAGAACCAGTGGAGAAAGGCATCCACTACCTCAGTCCTTGGCAGGATGAAGCACTCTGGGCACCAAGCCCCCTCCAGAACCAGTGGAGAAAGGCATCCACTACCTCAGTCCTTGGCAGGATGAAGCACTCTGGGCACCAAGCCCCCTCCAGAACCAGTGGAGAGATACACCCACTACCTCAGTCCTTGGCAGGATGAAGCACTCTGGGCACCAAGCCCCCTCCAGAACTAGTGGAGAAAGACATCCACTACCTCAGTCCTGGGCAGGATGAAGCACTCTGGGCACAAAGCCCCCTCCAGAACCAGTGGAGATTCACATCCACTACCTCAGTCCTTGGCAGGATCAAGCACTCTGGGCACAAAGCCCCCTCCAGAACCAGTGGAGAGATACATCCACTACCCCAGTCCTTGGCAGGATGACGCACTCTGGGCACAAAGCCCCCTCAAGACCCAGTGGAGAAAGGCATCCACTTGAGAGACTGTGGCTTTGCACCCCCCGGGATAAAGTAGTGGGCAAACCACCCTCTGGAGAGACTTGAGAGATTGTGGCTTTGCACTCCCCAGAATAAAGCAGTGGGCAAACCACCCACTGGAGAGACTTGAGAGACTGTGGCTTTGCACTCCCCAGGACCATTCAGTGGGCATAAAGCCCCCTCGTGGAGCAGTGGCGTCATCCGTTCATCCGGCTGAGGTGCCCACCCCTCCCTCTCCTCCGGAGGTCCCTGTTTATTTTCCATCGAATGCCCCTGAATGTTCTCTCCATTTTTAGTGAGGTATATTGTGTGGGCTTTGCCCATGCATTTTGGGACACTGATCCATGGACGATGATTTAATTAATATCCAGACTTGTGTAGTTGGTGTACATATTTGTAAATACTGATTTTTGATTTTGGCCTATCTGATATTTAATTGATTACACTTGTTACAATCATTTCCTTTTGTCCTTGCATTCTTCCAGGGGGTGACTGGGTGTATATGTTATGTTACTGCATGTATTTGTGTGTATGGTGTTGTGGGTGAGGGTGGGCGCATTGCATGTTGCATGTGTGTGTCACTCTCTTTTCCCTCCCCCCCCTGTGTGCTAGGTGCAGTATTCACTGTGGTCGTCGCCAGCATCTTTGCTGCTCCTGATACAAGAGGAGGTAGACCAGCATGGGCAGCACCTGTAGTTCGGGCTTCATGGTGTCCTGGTTCTTCATGGAGTGTCGAAAGGTGAGTGGTTTCCCTTCCAAGTCCTGTTTCTGCTGTGCTTTTGCTGTCGTTGGTACCGCCTCGGAAAAGGTGGTGGATAGGCCTGTTGTAATACAGTGAGCGGAACCTTGTGTTCCGCCTGTCTGTTGGCGGTGACCGCCACGGTGTTTGTTTCTACCCCCGTGGCGGTCGGAGTGTTAAAGTGGCTGTCTATGTTGGCGGTACCCGCCATGGTTGTGATTCCATTTTTTTTCCACCGGCCTGTTGGCTGTATAACCGCTGCTTTAACACCGACCACCAGGGTTGTAATGAGGGCCTGAGTGACTTATATACTGGTAAACAGGAAGTGACAACACAGGAAACGGAAACGACACCATCTACGATTGTGAAAAGGCCCATAGAATAGAATGGGAAAAAAATAACAGTATAAGACAAAAAGGGCATGCTGGGAAAAAGGAACAGAAGAAGACAACATGGAAACCTGCAAGAAGACAGCAAGGAGACCAGAAAGAAGAAAAAGACAAGACACAGAAAAACAGAAGAAAATAAGAAAAAGAAAAAGGAAAGGAGTCCACCACTAACAGAAAACAAAAAAATATTACATAGACAGTTAAGGACAACGCGACCGGGAGCATGAAAAATGCTTCCTGGCATGCGTTGCAAGAACTGGGCAAAAATGCGGAGGATGTCGCTCCAATAATCGGAGTCGTGGTCCGAACATGGTTGTACACAGAGATGTTGCAGTTAAGCGTGGCGTCACAGTAGGTCCCCTACCCGAGGCCCTAGGCTTGTCAGGGTAACGGGAATAAAAAAAGCAAATCAATTGGGGGGCATGAACGGAGGAGGCATCCCCCCAAGACCAGCCACTGAGGGGATAACCCTTTCACTGGATCAAAAACTGCAGTTTGTTCCGAGAATATTGAGAATCACAGATTTCCGGTACTTCATATTCAGATGGCGGTCCACAGAAAGAGGAGGAGGTCGTAGAAAATGTCAGTTGTACAGATCAGAAACGAAAGGTCTTAACTTGGATATGTGAAAAACAGGATGAACACTCCAGGTATGAGGCAACCTTAGTCGAACAATGACAGGATTCAATACTTGCAGGATCCGAAAGGTTCCATAAAAACGAGGTTTGAATTTGTTTAGGGAAAACCAAGAGGGCAGAAATCTGGAGGAAAGTCACACCTTGTGTCCTACTTGATAAGAGGGTGCCTTCTGACGTTGGCGATCTGCCTTTCGTTTCATTGCTTGTTGAGGCCAAAAGAATGGTATGGATTAGGCCTTGGATTTGGCAGATTCGTCATGCAAAAGAAGTGACTGGAGGAACAAGCAAAGTCTTACTAGGAATAGCGGACATGGCCCTAGGATGGAGTTCATAGGTGCAATAAAAATGTGTTGCTCTGGTTGCACTATGAACTGTTATGTTTATAGGAGAATTCAGCAAGGGCAAGAAAATCCGACTAATTACTTTGAGAGGCATTACAGTAACATCTCAGGTATTGTTGGAGTTCCTGAGTCACACACTCAGTCTGACCATTGGTTTGTGGATGAAAACCAGAGGACAAGGACACATCAATGTTTAATAAGGCCCAAAAAGCTCTCCAAAATCCTGATACATATTGTGGTCCTCTATCAGATATGACTTCTTACGGAAAACCATGGAGACGAAAAATGGCTTGCATGAATATGTGACTCATTTTAGGGGCTGTTGGTAATTTCTTAATGCGCCATCTTGGTGAAGGAATCAACAGTTACCATGATGACATAGTTACCAGAAGAAGACGGTAAGGAACAAATGAAATCTGGGGAAAAGGTAACCCCAGGAGCTGAGGGAATGGGTAAAGGGATCAATAAACCTGTTGGTTTTGTTCTGGCTATCTTGGTCTGGTCGCATACAGGGCATGCTGAGACATAGGTTTCTGTATGGTTCTTAAGGGAAGGCCACCAAAAAGATCGTTGAAGCAGTTTCTGGGGTCTCTTGATTTCTCGATGCCCAACCACCGGAGAATCGTGACACATTTGCAATGCCTGAGTCTGTACCTTTTTAGTAGGTAAGAAAAGGGGTTTTTGATGATAGAAATAGTATTTTTCTTTTCGTAAAAGAGGTGTCACTTTATTTCACTCTTCAAGTGGAAGAAAATGGTACTCCGATTTGACACAATCCAGAAAAGGTTGAGTAACCCCTATGATTCTACCAGACTAAATGATGTGTGGAGAGGAGGTATTGGCAATGTCAGGGTATCGACTGGATAATGCATCTGCCAAGAGGTTCTGCGACCCAGGTATATAAGCTATCCCAAAATCATATTGGCTAAAAAAGAAAGCCCCTCTTGCTTGCCGACTATTACGGCACTCGAAGCTTCGAAGGCATTGTAAATTGCGGTGGTCAGTCCTGGCTTCAAAAGGCTCTCTAGTGCCCATCAAGAAATGTCTCCATTCTTTACATGCTACTTTGAGAGCAAGTAATTCCCGTTCCAGTACTGAGTAATTACGTTCTGCTTCTGGCAAAATGTGAGAGAGATAGAAGACAGGGTGTTCTAATCCATCATCATCTTGTTTTTGAAGTAGAACCGCTCCTATGGCTCTTTCAGACGCATCAGTCTCTGCTATAAATGTTTTGGTAGTCTCAGGATGTCGCAAAATAGGTAGTTGGGTGAAGGACTTCTTTAGTTCCTGAAAGACCCGCTCAGCACCTTCAGTCCAGACAAACCCCTTCTTCAGATTTTCTTTTTTAATAGTCTGGGTGATGAAACTTAGTTGGGCAAAATCCTGAATGAATTGTCGGTAGAAGTTCGAAAGCCCAAGAAAACATTGAGTTTCCTTTATAGAAGAGGGAGAAGGCCAGTCAAGGACGGCTCTTACTTTGTCTGGGTCCATGGATATTCCTGTTTGATTAATACTGAACCCCAAATATTTCACTTCGGTCTGATATGGTACTCACATTCTTCTTCTTTCCATCTTATGCTCTCGTAATCTATATTCAATGTTCACAGCTTGGTCCATTAATTCCTTCAAGGAAAGGGTTGGAGTAGAGTTTACTAACTCATCCTTGATTTCTTCATACAGTCCTCGGTGGAACAAAGTTACAAAGGTGCGTTCCACCCAGGTGGTTTCGGCTGCCAACTGTTTAAAGCGGGTTACAAACTGCAAGACGTCCTGATTGCCCTGCTGTATATCACATAAAGCCTCCTCTACCGCTCCTTCTAACCCAGGCCTTTCAAATATCTGCTTGAAAAGTTTCAAAAAGGCAGGATAATTATTCAGGACGGGATCTTCCGCGGAAACCAAGGGAGTTGCCCAGGCTAGTGCAGGGCCAGACAAGGCACTGATCAGATAACCCACCTTAGCCTTATTGGAAAAAAATTGTAGCGGACAGAAAGCAAAGAAGACCGTTAGGGCATCCAGAAACTCCTTTGTCTTCTGAGGATCCCCAGAATATTGAGGTGTAGCAGCAGATACAGGTGGCACATCCATTGACCGGGAGGACAGAAGAACTTGTCTTAGTGCAATATTTTCAACCCGCAATTGCTGTAACTCTTGAGCTTGTTGTTGGACGGTCTTGCAGCATGGCTTGTACATTTTCTACTACGTCTCCCTGTGGTCTTTCCATGGTCTCGCAATGCGGATTCTCTGGGTTTTGAAAACTGTCACGATCTTCACAATGCTTCTCACCTTTGACTGACTGGTTTGAAAGAGCACCCGGCCTTCTGCTGGGTCTGGATAGACCAAGATAGGGGTGACCCTTTCTAGTAGCCATGATGCTGCTTGACAGGAAAACGCCAAAGCAGTCCGTACCCTCCAGAAGGAGTCCCAGAGGAAAAACCCCAAAAATGGGAAAAACCTCAAAAACAGGAACTCCTGAAAAAGAGGAAAAAACAGGAATGAAAACTGGAAAAAAGAGGAAACATTCACAACCAGAGGAACAGGAACTGGTAAACAAACAACGAACAGGAGTGAAGATCACCACCAAGAGGAAGTGTTTGCAACGCGAGGTAGATCAGGACTGAGTGACATATATACTGGAAAACAGGAAGTGACAACACAGGAAAAGGAAACAACACCATCTTGGATTGGGAAAAGGCCCATAGAAGAGAATGGGGAAAAGTAGCAGTATAAGAGAAAAAGGGCATGCTGGGAAAAAAGAACAGAAGAAGACAACATGGAAACCTGCAAGAAGACAGCATGGAGACCAGAAAGAAGAAAAAGACAAGAGCACAGAAAAACAGAAGAAAAGAAGAAAAAGGAAAGGAGTCCACCACCAACAGAAAATAAAAAAATATTACAAAGACAGGTAAGGACGACTCGACCGGAAGCATGGAAAATGCTTCCCGACATGCGTCGCAAGATCTGGGCAAAAACTCAGAGGATGGCGCTCCGATAATCGGAGCCGCTGTCTGACTGTGGTTGTACGCAGAGACACCGTGGTTAAGCACGGCGTCACAAATTTGGGCGCTTGATGGAACACATATTACATTTGTCCCCCCCGCCAGAATGAACAGGTGTTCAGAAATCGGAAGAGTTTCCACTCTGTTAATGTATAGATGGCGTGCTTGGTGGACCAGTACATCTCCAACGTCAATGCTAAGTATCCTGGGTCAATGCATGATGCCTTTGTCCTGAGGAAAAGCAACATCCCAAATGTGATGGGCCAGCTACAGAGGCACAAGGTATGGCTAATAGGTGAGCCCTGGTTCCCACCCAGTAGATGTTGGTGTATGGGTATGGCGTGGGCCATATGGGATAGTGTGTGGATAAATGTTGTCCCTCAATATTTCAGGTGACTCTGGTTACCCCAAACTCTCATGGGTGCTCACCCCTGTGAGGAATGTCAGGACAAGGGTAGAAGAATGTTATAATGAGGCCCATAGGCGAACCAGAAGGATAAAGGTTCCAGTGCCTCCATCTGACAGGTGGATACCTGTGCTACTCACCCAAGAAGGTCTGCCAGATAGTGGTGGCATGCTGCATGTTGCATAACCTGGCCCTCAGACGCCATGTCCCATTCCTGCAGGAGGAGGAGGAGGCTGGAGATGCCCCTGTGGCAGCAGTGGACCCTGAGGACAGTGAGGATGAGGAGGCAGAGGATGAGGACAATAGAACATCAGTGAACAGACAATACTTCCAATGACACACAGGTAGGCAAGTGTTACTTATGACATTTGTTTGAATTTCTGTGGCACTGGCATGCTGATATTTCCCACCTCTATGGCCACTTACTGTTCCCTCTGGCAATTCATTTTGCAGATGTTGGTGACCTCACATATACTCCTGGTGTGATCACTGCAGCCAGCTACAGGTCATTAATCTATGCTCATTTCCTGTACAGTTGAATTGCAATGTTTGTACCTGTTTCAATGAATACATGATTGATATACATGACATACTCCAAACGTATTTGTTTTCCAAGAGTGTTTTAAGTGTTAAAATATAGAGGGGCAAGTGCAATGGGATGGGGTGATGATGGAGGAAAGTCCAGGGTATTGTTCCAGTCTGTTTGTAGCACAGGTGCTTTGTCCAAGGGGGTATAGAAAAGGGAGCAATGGCAGTTCAAGGTGGACAGGGTGACAATCAGGAGAGTCTAATTTCCTGGGAGGGGTTTTGGCAAGTGTCTCTGGCTTCTGTCTTGATCACAAGAAACGTTTGCAGGGGGGTTCTGCATAGGGAGGGGTGCAGGTGGCCTGTGAGTCCTGTGGTTGGGCCTCCTGGCCATTAGCGGCAGCGGAGGTGGAAGTCTGTTCAGATGTCTGGCTAGTGGCAGGGGTCCACTGTTGTGTGACTGCCTCCCTCATAATATTGGCCATGTCTGCCAGCACCCCTGCTATGGAGATCAGGATGTTGTTGATGGCCTGCAAGTCCTCCCTGATCACCTGGTACTGTCCCTCCTGCAGCCGCCTGTTCTCCTCCACATTGTCCAGGATTTGGCCCATCGTGTCCTGGGAATGTTGATATGCTCCCAGGATCTCTGCAAGTGCCTCCAGGAGAGTCGGTTCCCTGGGCCTGTTCTCCCCCTGTTGCACAGCAGTCCTCCCAGTTTCCCTGTTGGCCTGTGCCTCTGTATCCTGAAACGTGTGCCCACTGCCACTGATCCCAGGTCCCTGATTGTCTTGGGTAAGAGGTGTGGCCTGGGGTCCCTGTAGCGGTGGACACACTGCTGATTGACCTGTCCTGGGGACAGAGGTGTGGGTATGCTGGGTGGATGTGTGACTGGGCCTGCGTAACCGGCTCTCCAGACTATGGGCCTCTTCTGTTGGGGGACTGGATAGTGCTGGCACTTCCTCTCCGCTGACATTGGCTGGGGTACCTGTGGATATATAAATGATGTGTTATGGTTTCTGTGCCTGACATATTGTGCATCTGTAGCTTTCCCTCTTTGGTTGTATTTGCCCTGGCAGCTTTCACTTGTGTATGTTAGTGTATGGTGGGATTGTTAGTTCTCTATGGTATGCATGCTTTAGTGATGAGTGTTCATGCAGGGCTGTGAGGGGTGTCCATGCATTGGTAGAGCATGCAGGGCTTGGCATTGGGATGAGTGAGATGTGATGGTGGGGTGTGTGGGAAGTGGTGGAGTGATGGTAGTGAGGGTGGGGGCATGTGATGGCATGCAAGTAGGTGGTGGTAGTAGTAGAGAGTTCACTTACCAGAGTCCAGTCCTCCTGCTCCGGCCAGGCCCTCAGGCCCAGTGAGCTGGTGTCTTGTTGCAATGGAACGTACCTTCCCCCTTAGGTCGTTCCACCTCTTCCTAATGTCATCACTGGTTCTTGGGTGCTGTCCCACAGCGTTGACCCTGTCCACGATTATCTGCCACAGCTCCATCTTCCTAGCTATCGATATCTGCTGCACCTGGGCTCCAAATAACCGTGGCTCTACCCTGATGATTTCCTCCACCATGACCCTTAGCTCCTCCTCTGTGAAACGGGGGTGTCTTTGTGGTGCAATGGGGGTTGTGTGAGGTGTATAGGTGAGGGTGTGTTGGGTAATGTGTTGGGGTGTGTAATGTGGGGGGCGTGAGTGGTATATAGGTGTGTATAGTGTGTAGCTCTGGTTGTGTCAGTGCTCTTGATGTCTCTCTGCTGGCATGGTTTGTAATGGTAAAGGGTTGTGGGTAATGTGGGTGTGTGTTTTATAGTGGTGTGGGTGTGGCATGTTTATGGGTGTCAGCTGTGTGTTGTTTGAATTGGCCAATGTGTTGTTTTGTCTGTGGGTGTCCATTTTGAGCGTGGCGGTATGTACCGCCAATGGTTTACCGCTGTTGAGTGTCCGCCATGGTGATTCGTGGGTCTTAATGTGGTGGGTGTTGTTCTGTTGGCGTAACGGTGTGGGTTTTGATACCGCCACTTTATTACTGACCTTTGGGCTGGCGGATTTGTGTCTGTGGCTGAATACTTACGGATTGGTGTGTGTCATAATATGGTGCGGCGGTGGTATGTTGGCGGCACTCTGGGTGGCGGCAAGTGGGATTTACTGCCAACGTCATAATGAAGGCCTCAGTCTTTTTTCCTTATGTTCACTGAGGTCTTTTATACACTGTCACTTCAGACCATTTCAGACCACAACTTGTGTGATCTGCACAAGTGCCACAGTAGGGGCCTTTGTTAGATGTACAGGCATAACATTTAATCAATTTTCTTAATGTCTTTAATATCTTCATTAGTTCTTGTGGGGTCATGGTTGAATTTCCATTAAAATTATTTTGGTTCTGAGGAAGGCTTTGTAGACTTAGTACGTTTGAGGCCGAAACATCAAAGCTAAGTCCACATCTGTATTGTACAATCCCAAGATCTTTGCCTATGAACTGTTTTTTCGGTAAAGACAGACACTAAGGGCCTCATTATGACATTTACCGCCGCCAATGTCAAACTGCCATCAGGCCAAACATGCGGCCTGAACCCCACCGGCCCTATTTTGACTTCCTCGCTGGGCTGGCGGGTGGAAACAGTGTTTCCGCCCGCCAGCCCAGTGGGGAACAGGGCCTTAACGTTGCAGCCGGCTCCTAATGGAGCTGGCTGCAATGTGGTGGTGCAGTAGCCGCAGCAACACCTGTCATGCATTCCACTGCCCGTAATTCGGGCAGTGGAATGCGCGATGGGGCTGGGAATGGGGACTTCTGCACTGCCTATGCACTGCCATGCCATGAGTCCCCCATTCTGCCAGCCTTTCCATGGTGGTCTAAACCGCCATGAACAGGCTGGCGGAGGCTGCCCTGGTGGATTACACCCGCCAGGACCGCCAGGCTGCAGGCTGGAGGCAGCCTGCCAGTGTCGGCGGTTGGACTGTGGCGGCTCCGTCACGGTCATAATGTGGCGGTCAGACCTCCACTGTGACACCGCCAGGGTCATAATGACCCCCTATGTACTTTAAATGTGAACTCTACATACATTGCCATATGTATCTTTTATGATTGATGATTTTGATTGTGATGAGACATGTTTGATGTATGTTAGGATAGTATGTGTTATGTACCCCTTGATTATTTGTACAGAAGATAGATTTGTGTTCACATAATTGTACACGCCTTGTTCTTTAGAATAATTCATTTGTAAATCTTCTTACATATATGAATAACTTGATTTGATTCTATTTGTCACTAATTTGAGAAATAATTCATTGTTTATCTTTACAAAATCTCATTTCTAATGACTCCCTTGACAGCCATTTACCTTTACAATAGCCAGTACTCAAGCTTGGAAGGGATTAATGGGTTGCTGATTTCTGCAAAAATGCTTTCTGTTCTGAGCAGCTACATGCATGCGATTAAGGGACTTTTTCATTTTCAGTCCCAGCAGGGCCCAAAACAAAGTCCGAATGTAAGGGGCCATCAGCCCAGCTTTTGTTTGAGTATGATCTTGACTAGGGGGTATCTGGAGCCTATTGCCTACATTAGTCGCGGCTTGCACTGTTAATGAGGACGGGGGCGGGGCCTGCGCGGGAGTGGCAGCATGCGGGAGCGGGTTTAAAAATTGTTTTAAAAAATAAAATAAAATAAAATAAAAACTTTCCTCGCTGCGCAGCTCCTCTCCTCCGTCTCGCTGGCACTGCAGGCACAGGCTCCCAGCCTGCCCTGCACCAATCCTGACGCTGCTCTGAGCAGCATCAGGATTGGCTGGAAGCGCCCTGGGTGGGCGCTCCCAGACAGACTGGGAGCCTATGTATGCTCTCTCCAGCCCAGCAACGGTGTTGCTAGGCTGGAGAGAGCCTACAGCGCATGTGTGTTGCGTGCGCTCCAAGGGGAGTGCTCTGTGCACTCCCCTCTAAGGCTGTCATCCCCCATGCCCCGCCCATTTCACCACAAAGGAATAATAAACCTATTCCTTTGTGGTGAAAGTGTTGCAGGGTCTGCTGATTGGGGGGGGGGTAACGCTTTTCTGCCATAATGGAGGAGGCGTCCCTGGCCTACATGCAGATGCATTGGAGCAAAATAAAGGCACACAGCTTATTATCGCTTCACAATTACTTAAGAGGCTTTGTTAGACCTCTGTATATAAAAGATATGCATGCACTGTACGAATGTCAGATGTATAAGTATGAGTGGATACAAAAATACCAATTTAATTTAAATAGGACTTTTTAAAATTATTTTATAGAGCTAGTGAAGGGTGTCAGAGCACTTTACATCACATGCACACATTATACATTGACAATAATAAATTTGTGCAAGTGTGTTTATATGTACAGTGCGTTAGATTAAAAGAGAGTTGCAAGGTGTAGGAGACTTTAAGGGTTCCCGGACCCTTTTTTCCAATTCCAGCACTGTCTTTCGTTTCTTGTGCTGGAAATCTGATGCCCATGATGAGAGGGGAGATAATGTTGCATAACAGCCCGAGCTGACTGTGATTTTGTGGGAGCTGGGCCCACATACTGGATAAACAATTGACAAGGCGGCATAGATAGGGTCAACTGGCCACCAGCACGTGCACTCTGGGCTGTTTTATTGGCAGGGTCACCTGACCGGTGGTGCCTGTGTTGGATGGGCTTGGGGTGGGTGTAAAGTCCAGGCCTCAAGGACTGGCTATGTAACAAACACTAGAATGTGTCCAGCAGGATACTATGCTGTTGACTTGCAGCTAGGGAACCAGGTTCGAGTCTCGGCATGGCCTCAACATCCTGTGATTTTGGGAAAATCACTTATTCTCCTGTGCCTACCAAAAAATGAATGTGTCCCGGTGTAACGTAACAGGTGCTCGTGTAAAGCGCGTCCGTACATTCGGGTTGAGTTCGCGCATCGCGCTATATAAAAAGGGAATGAAAAAAATAAATTGACACCCCCTTGCCCCAGCCTACCCCAGATCCGCCCAATAGGTCTCTCGAAGCTGACTCTCATTGGATAGAAGTGAGCCAACCACCAATCGCAGCCCCGTTGCTAGGATCCAGCTCCTAGTTGATGGCAACCAGGTCACATTATCAGTGGTCCGTATGGTGATGTAGGCGGGCCGTCGCCTATGGCCTCGGCCACAATAGGGCTAGGAAAACGTCGATGCATGACGTCTAAAGATTGCCTTGCTTCGCATACTTTGAGGACAGTGGGGATGGCAGTTCGGCCCCCGTCACCCTTGCACATGCGCAATTTGAATTATTTGCGACAGTCGCCGTTGTGTTTACTGTATGTACGTCACGCGCAGAGGGCTCGCGCTCGGAGCGTCCTGTCAACAGCAGGCGCTCGCGCACGTAGAACGTAACGGCCGCAGAGCGCACCTGAGACCGGAGCTGTTCTGTCAGCAGCAATGTCGGAGGCTGGGGAGCCCGTCTTGCTGAAAAAGCCAGGCCTCCTGCCGACCCCACAGTGGCACACAAAGCCTGCGGACGGGCCTGTTCGCCGCCCGCCCCTGTTGCCAGCCCCGGCCCATCCTTCGTACCTGCCCGTGCACCCAAATGCTCGCCGGGGCCTGTCTCCTCCTCGCCGCTCCCTGCTGCCTACCCCCATCTCCCCGCCCCCAGCGGATCGCAGGCCCCTGTCACCGCCCCTGGGGTGCCGAGGCCAGTCCCCCCCGCGGCGCTCTCTGTTGCCCACCCCCGTCTCGCCTCCCCCTGCTGACCGCAGACCGTTATCTCCGCCTGGTGGCTACCGGAGGCCCTCCCCTCCTCGTGGCTACCGCCCCGCCAGCCCCTCGGGTGCTTTCAGGTCCCAGTCACCTCCCGGTGCCTATGTACCTCCCTCCCCTGCGAGGGTCCCCCGGCCCGGGTCCCCTCCTGGTGCTTTCCGACCCTCGAGCCCTCATGGAGACTACCGACTACGGTCGCCTCCACGCAGACCTCTTTCACCTGGGGGCCGCAGACCTTCCTCTCCTCCTCGGCGACCCTTCTCCCCAGGATCCCGCAGGCCACTCTCTCCTCCTGGATCCCGGAGACCTCCCTCACCCTCTGGAGCCCGCAGACCCCTCTCGCCTCCTCATAGACTCCGGTCTCCCCCCTATCGCAACCTGTCCCCTCCTCCGGGTTACTCTCCCCCTGAGCAGTATGGTGCTTCCCGCATGTCGCCCTCCCCGGGCTCTCTGAAGCCTTACACCCCCAGGCATTGCGATTCATCTCGCAGGTCTCCCTCCCCGCGCTCCCGAAGATACCCATCACCTCCTTCAGCAAGATACCACCGAGAGCCGGAGAGCAGTAGGCGGGTGAGTGCTTCCTTGTGCCGGAGGCGGACAGGCGTAGGTAGGAAAGTCACGAGCCAGCACATAAGAGAGGCGGTAGGAAACGGCGAACTAGAGGTATATAGTGCGAGCTCTGTTAAAACGACAACCGAGCATTAAAGGAGAGCGAGTTATCGACAGTGGTAAAAATGCACAGTTGGTACGACCGGCAGCGATGTAAAGTAACAGTGCGACCAGTAAAGTTAGAAACGGATGAGTTAACCACTTTAAAAAAGGATACCAGTGGAACCAGTACGTGGGGCCGGGGGCTAGACTACATTTGTTAGTCAGAAAAGTCATCGGAAGTGGTGGTCAAGGAACTGGTAGAGTGTAACACATATAATAAGCACGTGGGGGGCTGGTAAAGAAAGTAAGAGGGATAAGATGCTTCCCAGTTCAATCTTCAGTTAGTTAAAGAAGAGTCGTTAATGCTCTTCTATATGGTCTTTGGAGTGCGAGAATTCCATATTCCGATCGCTTAAAACATTATTGATTTTTAATGTAGGCACCTCAAGGAGGAGGGATTCTACATTGTGCAGCCTTAGTTGAAGATATTCATTTTTTTTATATTTAAGTAGTTTGGAATAGAAGTGTGTAGAGCTCTGTGGTATTGCATGCCGTCTTAAATTGTGCTCGTGCTTTAATGGAGAGCCATTGTAGTATGATAAGAAGATACATGGTCATAAATCTCACATTCAGAGCCAAAGCCACAAAGCCAGTGGCCACATGCAGCACTGTTTTAAGTGTAAAGTGATGTGGGAGTCTTTGACAATTAACTGCCCCTTGAAGTTCATACCACAAAAGTAGATGGGGCTTGGTTCTCTCTCCGGCGTAAAATGTTCCCCATTTTGCCAGCTGGTGCTTAACCCCTTCGCTGCCAGGCCTTTTCCCCCTCCTGTGCCGAGCCTTTTTTCGGCTATTTGGGGAAGTTCACGCTTAGGCCCTCATAACTTTTTGTTCACATAAGCTACCCACGCCAAATTTGCGTCCTTTTTTTTCCCCCAACATCCTAGGGATTCTAGAGGTACCCAGACTTTGTGGGTTCCCCTGAAGGAGATCAAGAAATAAGCCAAACTACAGTGAATTATTTTTTTTTTTTTCAAAGAAATGGGAAAAAAGGGCTGCAGAAGGCAGCTTGTGTTTTTTTCCCCCTGAAAATGGCATCAACAAATGGTTTGCGGTGGCAAGATCACCATCTTCCCAGCTTTCAGGAACAGGCAGACTTTAATCGGATAACCCAATTTTTCAATACAATTTTGACATTTTACTGGGACATACCCCATTTTTACAATTTTTCGTGCTTTCAGTCTCCATCCAGTTACTGACCAAAATGGGTGAGAAACCAATGCTGGATCCCAGAAAGCTAAACATTTCTGAAAAGTAGACACAATTCTGAATTCAGCAAGGGGTCATTTGTGTAGATCCTACAAGTGTTTCCTACAGAAAATAACAGCTGAAATAAAACAAATATTGAAATTGAGGTGAAAAAAAAACAGCCATTTTTCTCCACGTTTTACTCTGTAACTTTTTCCTGCGATGTCAGATTTTTGAAAGCAATATACCGTTACGTCAGCTGGACTCTTCTGGTTGCGGGGATATATAGGGCTTGTAGGTTCATCAAGAACTCTAGGTACCTAGAGCCAATAAATGAGCTGCACCTTGCAATGGGTTTTTATTCTATACTGGGTATAAAGCAGTTCATTTGCTGAAATATAAAGAGTAAAAAATAGCTATCAAGAAAACCTTTGTAATTCCAAAATGGCCACAAGATAAGGTGTTGAGAAGCAGTGGTTATTTGCACATCTCTGAATTCCGGGGTGCCCATACTAGCATGTGAATTACAGGGCATCTCTAACATAGACGTCTTTTTTTACACACTGCTTACATTTGGAAGGAAAAAATGTAGAGAAAGACAAGGGTAAATAACACTTGTTTTGCTATTCTGTGTTCCTCCAAGTCTCACAATAAAAATGGTACCTCACTTGTGTGGGTAGGACTAGCGCCCACAAAAGGAAATGGCTCAAAACACAACGGGGACACATCACATTTTTTCACAATAAACAGAGGCGTTTTTTGCAAAGTGCCTACCTGTGGATTTTGGCCTCTAGCTTAGTAGACACCTGGGGAAACCTAGCAAACCAGTGCATTTTTGAAAACTAGACACCTAGGGGAATACAAGATGGGGGTGACTTGTGGGGATCTGACCAGGTTCTGTTAACCAGAATCCTTTGCAAACCTCAAAATTTGACCAAAAAAAAACCTTTTCCTCTCATTTCGGTGACAGAAAGTTCTGGAATCTGAGAGGAGCTTCACATTTCCTTCCACCCAGCGTTACCCCAAGTCTCCCAATAAAAATGGAACCTCACTTGTGTGGGTGGGCCTAGCGCCCACGAAAGGAAATGCCCCAAAACACTATCTGGACACATCAAAATTATCAAATACAAAACTACCTATTTTTGCAGGGGGGCACCTGTGTTTTTGGTCCTGGGCTCAGCAGCCTTCTAGGGAAACCTACCAAACCCAGACATGTCTGAAAACTAGACACCCTAGGGAGTCCAGTGAGGTGTGGCTTGCGTGAATCCCCAATGTTTTCTTACCCAGAATCCTCAGCAAACCTCAAATGTAGCCAATAAATCACATTTTTTTTCCACATTTCTGTGTGGGATCACCGCACTGGGACACATTTCATACCACCCAATGTTCCCCCTCAGTCTCCTGGTAAAAATTATACCTCATTTGTGTAGGTGGGCTAAGTGCTTGTGAAAGGGAAGAGCCAAAAACATGTCGAAATTGAGGGGGAACAAAGAGGGTCCAAAAGGGCAGTTTGTAAAAAAAAAAAAAAAACGTTTTTAGGCTGACAAGTGCAGCAGAATTTTTATCGGTATAGATGAGACAATGCTGGGTGGTAGGAATTTTTTGGATTCCTGCAGATTCTGGAAGGTTCCATCACAAAAATGTGTGATTTCCAGCGAAGTTGGAGGTTTGCAGGGGATTGTGGGTACAAAAATGGTGCGGGTGCATGTGAAACACACCACCTGGGAATCACCCAGATGTTTAGTTTTCAGATGTGTCTAGGGCTTGTGGATTTTTCTACATGGCAGGGTCCCAAAGTCCATAAAGTGCAGCCCTCACCATTCCAGGTGATGATTTTGAGAGTAAGCCAAGTTCTCATGGCCCAAATGTAAAACGAAAACCCAAAATAATCAAATGTCTTCTTGCTTGATGTGGGATAAGATGTTTTAGAGTGCGGGGGAGAGCTGAAATACTGTCACCCCCTTTAGTTGAGGTGGGGGTGTAACCAGGCCCATACTGGTTGGTAGCCACCACCCCAATATATATATATATGTTTTTAAATTCCCTGGCATCTAGTAGACTTTCTACCCCCCCGGGGTGTGGATCAGGGGTAATTGCCCCATCTGCCCACTAGTGGGCAGAACAACTTTGGCTCAATTTTTTTGGGGTGGGGGTATGACCATACCCCCACCCTCTTTTTTTTTTTTTTTGGAGAAAAAAAACTTCCCTGGCCTCTGGTGGGCTTTCTGCCCCCCCTTTGGGGCAGATGGGCATTCCAAAAATAGGGCCATCTACCCCCAATGGGGGGCAGATATGGCCAACAGCAATGTGCCCCCATGGGGAATGACCATTACCCAAGGGGCTGCCTCCCTTAAGAAAACACACGCATACACACACACACACACCCTAATCCCTGGTGCCTAAGTGGTTTCTGCCCCCATGTGGGCAGACTGGCCTAACAAAAATTGGCTGATCTGTCTAAATACAATTTGCCCCCCCCCCCCAAAGGGGAGCGACCCTTGCCTAATGGGTCACTCCCACCTCTAAAAAAACAAAACAAAAAAAAAAAAACACACCCAAAAAAAAAATTTGCCCTGGCGCCTAGAGGTTTCTGCCAATAGGCCGATTTGCCCAGGTGGGGGTGGGGGTGGGGGCAGAAATGGTCTAAAATAAATTCCCCTTCCCCGGTGTTTAGTGGTTTCTGCCCCCCCTTGGGGGCAGATTGACCTCAAATCAGCCGATCTGCTCTCAAAGGGGGCAGAAATGGTCTAAATACAGTTTGTCCCCCCAGGGGAGCTACCCTTGCCTAATGGGTCGCTCACCATCTGTAAAACAACAACAAAAAAATCCCCAGTGCCTAGTGGTTTCTGCCAACCTTGGGGGCAGATCGGCCTAATTTAAAATAGACTGGTCTGCCCCCCCCGAGGGGGGCAGAAATGGCCAAAAATAAATTTGCCCCCCTCAGGGGAACTACCCTTGCCCAAGGGGTCGCTCCCTAATGCCAGTTTCCTAAAACAAAGTAAATCCCTGGTGTCTAGTGGATAAAACGCTCAGAGAGACGTCAAAGGGAAGGAAATTCTGCATTTTTCTTCCGATCGTGCTGGAAGCTGAGCTTCTAGCGCGATGGGAGGAGGCCTCTGTGATTGTCAGCGTGCGATCGCGCGCTGGCATCACATGGGAGTTAGGGGAGGTCAGGAGTGGAAGGGGAAGGGATTCCCCCTTCCATCCACAACCGGGGGGGTGTGGGACCCATGGGGGGAGTGACCGCTCCCTTCAGTTCCCGGGTGCAGGACGAGGTGATCTCGTCCAAGGCACCCAACAGGTTAAACTTTAATTATCTGAGGTCTGATCTTGGGAAGCTTGAGTATTGCATAGTCTTCTGCTTTGGGCCCCCAGAATATTTATTAAACAGATCATCTAGAGTATAGACTGCTGTGGCAAAGCTGGTTCTGAATCGTGCCAGGAGGTCCTCAGCCTCAGATGTCTTAAAAAATCTTCGCTGGCTGCCGATTAAGCAGAAAATAGATTTGAAATCGGTGTGTTTTCAAAGCGTTACATGGACTTGGACCAGTTCCTCTGCAAAACTGTTTTTCCAGATATGTTCTGAGAAGGAATCTTCCTCATCATCAGCTTTCTTAGCTTGCATTCCCAATCCTTAGAAATTAGAAATGGAAGGATCGGCCTTCTCAATTAGAGCTGCTCAACTATGGAATCAGCTCCCGGGCCCCCCAGAAACCTGTGTATACACCTGGTTGGGCTGTTCTACTACTGTTCTTTGGTACCCAAGCCCCCCATAGCTCTATGATACCTTTTGAGTGAAACGTGTGCTCTATTAATACTTATAATAATAACAATAATAATAATGGAGGGGGTGTTGAAAGGCCACTGAGGAAAGAGTTCCCATAGTCTAGTCTAGAAAGAATAATTACTTGAATAAGGGACTTTAGGTCATATAGGATAAATTGCCTGATTTCTCTAAGGAGCCTGAGTTGGTAACATGCACTTCTGGACATCAGAAAGTGTTGACTATCATGGAGTAAGTTTACAACTCGGAAGAGTACAAAATCGATCCACGATTGCACAGGCAAATGTAAACTTTTTTTTGAGATTAGCAGGAACTCTGTTTTTGAAGGAGTGTGTGTTAGGTTAATTTGGGTTAACAGCAAATTAACAATGGGAACACAAGTTAAGAAATTGGCTGCCACATGCTTCAGCCTCCTTAAGGCTTTAAGAAAATTACTGAGATGACTGCCAGAGTTACAACGGAGAGTGGTGGTCCAGGGCCTAATCAATTCCCGTCTAGATTACAGGAACTCTCTCTACTCAGGAAGCCCAAAGACAGTTATAAATAGACTATAGATCATACAAAATGCGGTTGTCCGAACAGTACTAAAACTCCCAAATCTCAGTCAGTGACTGCTGCTAGGAGATCCCTACACTGGCTTCCTGTTACCAAAAGGATTCAATTCAAAGCACTTTGCTTGGCGTACAGATCTCTGCGACAAGGGGTCTAAACTTATTCAGAAGCTAGTGACACTCTATAACCCACTAAGACTGTTGTACTCATAAAGTTAACTCCCCTTGGCAGTGCCAAAGATGTCGAGAGACCGTAGTTGTTAATATTCCTCTACTGTTTCCAAGCACTGGAATGCATTTCCCCTCCAAATTAGGAGATTTGAATCCGAAGCTAACTAGGAAGGCACTAAAAACATTTCTTTTCGAATAATGGCAGCTGAAGGAGTTGGCATCCTGAGGTTTAGTGCTGGGAAGCCCGCAGGGTTTATACGTCTGAGACAAGACTAGATGATGCACAGCTTTAGCAAAAAAAAGTTATGCTGATACATTTGACAGTGCATGTGTACACCTACAGAATGATGCAATATATAACTAAGACCAAATCCTTTATGCCCAATAACTGAACCAGGATACTACATAAAATAAAGCAGGCAGCATCATTCTAGTTCTATTATTTTAATGTATTTATTGATCCAAGATGTTGGACTCCACACAGAATGGGAAATAAAAATAAAAAACTATGAAAATGCTTTTATGAAAGCAGTGGCATAGTAGCAAAATGCAGCTCTTGGACCCTCCCCAAAACATAAAAAGTGGATTATTAGGCTGTGAGGTGAGGGTAATCAATAGAGGAGTGTGTGGGGGCGCAACATAAGACCACCTTTTTATGAGTGAGAAAAACAAACTAATTAAAAAAAAAAGAGTAAGGGAGGAGGTTGTAGTGGACAGATTAGGGAGCAACATGAGGTGCGTGGAGTAGGCATTTGAAGCACACGACGGGGAGCTTGAAAACACTTGTGGAATGCCTAAAGAAATATAAAATACATTTAAAAACTGTTAGATGTGAGCAGCGGAAGGATGCAGGTCAGTCATTCAGAATAATGTTAAGACAATCTATGTTTCACTGGAGGTAATAACAGTAGAAGGAAGGCAAACTATTGAACAAGAAACAATCCAAATGAGTGATGAAAAGTCCAACTAGTGGTGACTAATGAGCAGGCTCGAAGCCTGCGAAGGCAATGCTGGCTAAGATTTTGGAATGGTCCACAAGAGGGCTTTCACAGGCAGCTAAAAGCTGTTTATAGGCAAGACCTAAAAGGCCTGTTAAATAATCATCTGTGGATTCTGCAAGTAGAGCAGTGAGTTGAGAAAAAAAAAGTAGTAGCTGATGGCAGATTTTCACATGTTTCTTTGGCCTCATAACTCTTTTTTTTTCATTTAATGTTGTCAGAAGATGCCACTCACAAGTGACCCATCCAGGTTAAGTATGGTTGTGACCGATGTTTTACCGATTGACTGGGAGAAACCACACGCCAGTCAAGTGTGATCACTTTGGTATGGGTAGTTTTCTTGATCTTTTTCAGAAAACCCATCGCTGATAAGTGATCAAGTAATAAAGCATGGTTGATATCCCGAGCTGTAATATTAACACTTCCTATAGTTAATATTTGAAAATTGCAAACTTTTAACATGGAACCCCATTGAGTACTACCAACAGTGTGATGGAGAGAGTGCAGCCATGGATGCTTCATGACTGACTGTATCCATCAATCACACTAAGATGACCCTAGTCCGATTCAGAACAAGTAGGACGCCTACAATAACGCAGCGCACGTTTCTCAATCAGGGTATGAAGCTTTTGTAATTCTGTGTGTCTCAGGGCTGCTGGTAAATTGGCTAATTCCCACAGACAACCATTATATCTCTAGGCTTAAGTTGTTATTTTGTATTACAAAAAGACTTGGCTGCAACACATTGGAATATGTGCAGTCGTGGTAGTTGCTAATATTGGTTACTGGCAACATATTTCAATCGTGCTGTAAAGTTTATACCGACTTTACATAGAGGAAATGTTGATTTTTCATGACCTTGCCCTCAGTGTTTATATATATTTTTAGTGGAACGACTTGGAATATGGGGAAGAAAGCCACAGTTAGGGAATATGTCCGAGGTAGAGGTCAAAGATCTAGCCATAGACGACTCGGAAGCAATCCTTTTCTGTAGTGGAAATTGCAGCATGGGACTCCCCACCCCCTCTATCGTTACTGCTTCACGATTATTTGCATAGGATATGTACCCGGTCCTGAATTCTATGTCAGGCCCGGAGGCTCAGATTATGCTTCTCTTTCTATGCTCTTTGTTTAACAGCAGCCAATCAAAAAAGATAACACGAAAAAACTACATATCCCAATATCTGAATATGTCACGTGATGACCACAAGAGGAGGACGTCTATAAAGTGATGCCTCACACCAAACAACTCCTCTTTCTTTGCTGCTTCGCAGCCAGTTAAGTGCATTTATCTTCCATTATCCAGTGTTTATTACTGTGTGTTATTTCTGTTTAGGAGCGTTTTTTCCCCTCCCTGGAGCGACTGTTCGGTTCGCTTCCATATCCTGTGGAGTGGGAGCAGGGGAGCGAGGATGCGCGTGTTCTCCGCGCAGTCCTCTTTTTATTGCCGGTTTCAATTTCATTTTCTGAATATAGAAGCTCGTTTCTCAGAGTGTCAACTTGCTTGCCCCCAGGGATCACGTGTGGCAGCAGTCTGAAAATAGCACGCTCAGCCCGGAGCGTTGTTTCCTCAACTCGCTGAGTTATATGTACTCACGCTCGTAGATCGGAGCGTTTGCTTGTTTGACCTCGTCGCGTTCTGAATGTAACACGCTCTTAAATAGGTGCGTTTTGTTGGTTCTTCCTTATCTAAATTGTTAGAGACTGACATTATTCTACGTCTCCTGGCCGGCTCACTCCCCCTTTACACCACAGTGCATGTACACTGGGGTTGCAAGAAATTTGTATTTAGGCTGGGCCTGCACTTAATGTGTCTCTGCTTCCAGGGCAGCTCCTTCCACATTTTAAAAGGAATTATTTGCCCTGCATTACATTTACTTCTGCTACTCTGGAGCCCCTATGCTGTTACAGCATGGCTGGCTATGAAGACCAAGCTGATGATGGCTATTATTTGGATGAACCGGCTGGTTCTTTTGAACAGGACTTGGTATATGCCCTGGGCGCTGGAGTGCGTCATACAGTTAATCAAGCCTTGGCTCAGGCTATTAAACCCATTAAGCACCACCTTCTGGGTTTTGCGGAACAACAAGGCTGGGTAGCCCTGTCTGGCATTCAGTCCATTATGGAACCATCCCTATCTGCGGGTACCCAAGCCACTAAGCAGAGTCATAACCCGCATTCTGCGGACTTTGAAAGCCTTATCAGGAATATGGCCAGGGAACATGATTACTATTCAGCGTCACAAAAGAAAGCTGCAAGTGACCCAGCTTCCTCTTCTTCCTCTGATCACTCTGCTGAGCAGGGGGATGAGCCCCCTCGGAAATGCAAAAAGAAGACACTTCACCAGGAAGCTCCTACTCCTGGAGTCTTGACCTTTGAGCTGTATGACATTGTCCATCCCCGGTCTTCGCTGTGGTTGCCACCTGCTGAAGTAGCAGATTATGTTGAATCCCACATCAGGCATAGCTTTGTGAGGTTCGCTCCAGGCTGCGGTATGAATGCCCCAGACTGGATTTTCCCTCCAACGTGACAGAGACCCCAGAATTGGATCCTACCCTGGTCACTTTCCTTAAAAAAAAAATATCTGCCAAGGATCCAAAGAAAGGTATTGATTACGCCTGGCGTGGTTGTCGGGATAAACTGTTAGACGTGTCCGGCCCACTAACGAAAATTTTAGAGATGGCTTTTCAAGCCAAGGAATCAGGAGAAGCTATTAACCCTGACATTTTGGCGGGTTTGGCTCAAAAAGCGTTTGGCTTCCTGGGCAATAAAAACTGCGCCATATATTCGGATCGTCGTCGCTCCGTTTTGATGAAGTTGGACCCCAAGTTGGCAGATTCGGCCACCTCTGAATCAGGTCCTGTGGCTCAGGGCTTACTGTTTGGTTCTCCCTTCATAAAAGAATGATCGAAATTTTGTTGCAACCTATGCAAGTTTGGACAAGGCCCAAGGTTCAATCAGACGAGTGCTGCGTCCACTTTTTCGAGGGGCTGGACGCTACAAAGGGCGTGCCTTCGGCCGCTTCAACCAGCAGGGCCCCCAATGTGGTTACTACCATCAAGGAAGAGGTGGGTTTCAGGAGTAAGACTCCTCCTCTTCAACCTTCTACCCATCACGACCGAGAGCAGGTCGCTCCAGGTTTCGCAGGGAGAGATCCAAAGGCCACCAATATTTCTCCCAGGAGTCAAGATCCACAGGTGAGATTGATTGCAAGTTCAGATGTAATGTTGGGGGGCAGAACTCAGTTTTCTGCAAGCATGGGGTCTAATCACCTCAGATGCTTGGGTCTTAGAGACCGTACAGGGGTTCAAACTGGAATTTTACGAGCTCCTGTTTCAACAGTGCCCTCCTCATCCAACATATTTTTCCCTTCAAGAACACAGTTTCATTTCCGCTAAAGTTTCTGCTCTGATAACTAAAGGCGCCATTGTCCAGGTACCAAAAGAACGAGTTACTTACCTTCGGTAACGACTTTTCTGGTGGATACATTAGCTACCTGTGGATTCCTCACCTAATGAATACCCCCATTGCACCAGCACTCAACGGAAATCTTCCTAGCTTCTGCACGTCGACGAGGACGTCACAGTTGCCCACGCAACGCTGTGTGACGTCATACAGGCAATAAGAGGTCCTCGCCGATGTCAGTACCAACATTTTTTACGTGCCTGAGAATAATAGGCCATTGAGATGAAAGAACAATAGTAATATTTAATGATATTCCAAACAAACACATCATTCTGAGAATTCAACCTTTCATCATCTCCCTTTTTTTTTTTTTTTAAATAACAAGTAAATATATGAACTATATATATATATATATATATAAGTCCTCAAACCCAAGAGGAGCACACTCAAGAATTACTTGGTTAGACCAAACAGGCAACGGGGAGGCGGGTGGGACCGTGAGGAATCCACAGGTAGCTAATGTATCCACCAGAAAAGTCATTACCGAAGGTAAGTAACTCGTTCTTCTGATGGATACAACTACCTGTGGATTCCTCACCTAATGAATAGAGTCCCAAAGCAGTACCGCACTCGGTGGTGGGTGCCTGAATGGTCAAACCAAGAAATCCTGCAGCACTGACGGTGCAAAATGGCCATCCCTTCTACCCTCAGAGTCCAAGCAGTAATGCTTCGCAAAAGTATGAAGGGATGACCAAGTTGCGGCCTTGCAGATGTCAACCACAGGAACACCGCTAGCCAAGGCCGAAGAGGCTGACGTAGCTCTGGTGGAATGAGCTCTAATACCATCAGGGGGTTCCTTCTTTGCTAAAGAGTAACACATTTTAATGCAAAGAACAACCCACCTGGAGAGTGTTCTCTTGTGGACTGCCTTTCCTCTCCTCTTTCCCACGTATCCGATGAAAAGCTGATCCTCCAGCCTGAAATCCTTTGTTCTGTCTATATAAAAGCTTAGCGCCCTTTTTGGGTCCAAGCGGTGTAGTCTCTCTTCTTCCTTTGAAGGATGAGGCGGAGGATAAAACGTGGATAGAGTAATTGTCTGGGCCAAATGAAAGGGTGAAACAACCTTCGGAAGGAAAGCAGCCTTGGTCCTCAACACCACCTTATCCCCATAAAAAGATGTGTAAGGGGGTTTTACAGATAGAGCCTGCAACTCACTCACTCTCCTTGCAGAGGTAATTGCAACCAGGAAAACCGTTTTAAGAACCAATAATCTTATGGGGCAAGAATGCATAGGCTCAAAAGGGGACCCCAGAAGGAAAGTTAAAACCAAGGTCAAATCCCATTGAGGCATAACAAAAGGAGATGGAGGGAATTTATTCATAAGGACCTTCAAGAATCTAAGCACTATCGGAGATTTAAACAAAGAAGGCTGGTCTGGAAGACAAACAAAGGCTGACAGGGCAGATAAGTATCCTTTAACCGTAGCCACTGCACAACCCCTCTGTGCCAGAGACAATGCAAAAGACAAAATACCTGATAAGTGAGCACGTAAGGGATCAATTTGCCTCTCTCCACACCAATTCACAAATTTAGCCCACCTATTAGCGTAGATAGATTTAGTTGAGTGTCGCCTGGGCGATAAGATAACATCCACTACATCAGACGGGAGAGAAAAGGAACTCAGGTTGCCCCATTTAATCTCCAGGCATGAAGGTGCAGGCTCTGGAGGTTGGGGTGTAAAACCTTCCCCTGCGACTGCAAGAGGAGGTCTGCCCTGAGAGGGAGACGGAGCGGAGGGCACAGTGAGAGTTGGAGAAGGTCCGAGTACCACACCCTCCTTGGCCAATCCGGAGCTATTAAGATGACTTGGGCCCGGTCTTGGCGAATTTTCCTCAACACTCGAGGAATCAAGGGTATGGGGGGGGAACGCGTAAAGCAGCTGGTCGCACCAGGTCATCTGAAACGTGTCCCCCAAAGCTCCTTGCACTGGATACTGGAGGCTGCAGAATAACAGGCAGTGCGAGTTCTCTCGGGTGGCAAACGGATCTATCCGAGGAAACCCCCACAACTGGAAGATTAGCCGGACTTGATCTGGATGGAGACGCCACTCGTGATCGGCCGAGAAATGGCGACTGAGACTGTCCGCACGTACGTTCAAGACTCCGGCCAGATGATTTGCTACCAAGCAAATCTGATGGTCCTTTGCCCAGGACAATAGTCGAAGAGCTTCTCTGCAGAGAAGGTACGACCCTACCCCTCCCTGTTTGTTTATATACCACATCGCGGTAGTGTTGTCCGTCAGGACCTGAACCGACTGACCGCAAAGGGATGGGAGGAAGGCCTTGAGAGCCAGACGTACAGCCCGCAACTCCAACAGATTTATATGAAACATCTGTTCCACTGGAGACCAAAGCCCCTTGATCTCCAGGTCCCCCAGATGAGCTCCCCACCCTAGAGTGGAAGCATCTGTTATAACTGTGGCCACAGGCGGAGCTTGCGAGAACGGCCTTCCTCGGGAAAGATTGCCGTCCGCAATCCACCATTTCAAATCCATGGCAGCATCTCTGGAGATTCTCACTAAGCCTTCGAGATCCCCTTTGTGTTGAGACCACTGCCTTCGGAGGCACCACTGAAGAGCCCTCGTGCCAGCGAGCATGCGTGACCAACAGTATGCACGAAGCAAACAGACCGAGCAGACGTAGGACCTTGAGGACTGGAATGACCGCTCCACTTTGAAACATTGGAACCAACGCCTGAATGTCCTGAACCCACTGAGGCGGAGGAAAGGCCTGATTCAATGTTGTATCCAGTACTGCCCCTATGAACAGGAGGCGCTGAGAGGGCTCTAGGTGAGATTTGGGCACGTTCAACGAAAAGCCCAGGTCGAACAACAACTGGGTTGTGGACTGCAGGTGATGCAACACGAGCTCCGGAGACCTGGCTTTGATCAACCAGTCATCTAGATAAGGAAATACTGCTATCCCCTTCCTTCTGAGCTCTGCCGCAACCATGGACATCACCTTCGTGAAGACTCGAGGTGCTGAAGTAAGACCAAACGGGAGGACCGCAAACTGATAGTGCTGCGACCCCACCACAAAACGGAGATACTTCCTGTGCGACTTGAGTATCGGGATATGAAAGTAAGCATCCTGCAAGTCGACAGACACCATCCAATCTCCATTGTTCAGCGCCAAAAGCACCTGAGCTAGGGTCAGCATCTTGAACATTTCCTGTTTGAGGAACCAATTCAAGATCCTTAGGTCCAGGATTGGTCTCAACCGACCATCCTTCTTGGGAATCAGGAAGTACCTCGAATATCAACCTTGACCCCTTTCCTGCTCCGGAACCAACTCCACTGCGCCCTTTGAAAGGAAGACTTGAACCTCCTGTTCTAACAACAAGAGGTGCTCTTCTGAACAATACGATGGGCGGGGCGGGATGGGGACTGAAACTCCCGAAAGGGAAGGGTGTAGCCTTTTCTCACAATGCTGGTAACCCAGGAGTCTGAAGTTATGACCTCCCACTTGTGGAGAAAATTCAGTAACCTCCCCCCTACAGGAGTGGAGTGAGTGGGAATCGGTGGAAGCCTAATGCTGCTTTCCCTGCTGCACCCCTCCAGAGGAAGAGGCAGAGTGCTGCTGAGTGGCTCCCCTGGTACGGACCCTACCCCTCCCTCTAAAAGATCTATAGGAGAGAGCAGAGGTAGGCTGCTGGAATTTCCCTCGAAAGGAGGAGGAGCCACAACCAAATCCTCGAAACCTCCTAAAAAATCTGGAGGAGGCAGAAGAAGGGGCTTGCAAGCCCAGCGACTTGGCCGTGGCCCTGCTCTCTTTGAACCTCTCTAAGGCCGAATCCGCCTTGGCACCAAAGAGCTTGTCCCCATCAAAAGGAAGGTCCAGTAGGGTCGACTGCACATCCGAGGAAAATCCTGAGTTACGGAGCCAAGCCTGCCTCCTCGTAACTACAGCAGTGCCCATTGCTCTAGCAACCGAGTCAGTTGTGTCCAAACCAGATTGGATAACCTGAGTTGCAGCTGCCTGAGCGTCCGATACCAGACATAATAGCCCCTGAGGGACCTCCGTATGCGTTGATGCAATTTCATCCATCAGAGCATAAATGTACCTTCCTAAAATACATGTAGCATTGGTGGACTTCAATGCCATGCTACATGAAGAGAACACCTTTTTGGATGCCATGTCCATCTTCTTGGAGTCTCTATCCGAGGGCACAGATGGAAAAGAGCCAGGAGCAGACCTTGCCGAGCAGGAAGCCTGGACCACCAAGCTTTCAGGCGTTGGATGTCTGGTAAGAAAACCAGGGTCAGCCGGTGCAGCCTGATACCTCCTAGCCACAGATCTATTGACACCTGAAGAAGACACTGGCTTCTTCCAGACTTCCAAAATAGGGTCCAGCAGCGCCTCATTGAACGGCAAAAGTGGTTCTGCTGATGTAGAGGCTGGGTGCAACACCTCTGTCATCAAATTCTGCTTGGCTTCAGTCACCGGCAAAGGAAGATCCAGGAAGCTAGCTGCCTTCCTGATAACAGAATGAAAAGTGGCCGCCTCTTCTGTATACTCCTCAGGAGATGACAAGTCCCATTCGGGGGAAGTATCTAGGCCACTAGCAGTGTCCAGCCCATGGAGACCCTCACAAGAGTCCTCAGTCTCTCCTTCCTCCAGGTTTTGTCTCTGGTACTCCTGCTCTTCAAGGAGGCGGAGAGCAAGCCTCCTCGAGGGCAGCCTCTCCTCTAACCTCTGCGTCGACATGGCATCAGCGGACATCGAAGAACGACGCCGATCTTCAGATCCGTCCGACGCCGGGTCTACAGACGCCATAGGTCCCTTCGGCGCCGAACGCGGAACCGGATGGAGAGAAGACTGCTTCGGAGTCATAGGAGGTCTAGACAGTGCCACTGGTTGAAACATCGAAGCCACTGGAGCCGAAGCTGTCGGAGCCGAAGTCTCAGGAGCCACCGGAGCCGATACCGGCATCGAGCCCACATTCCCCAGGGGGAGAAAGGGCATAAAGGGTGCCAGTCGAAGCGGAGCAGGAGCACCTATGTTGAAGGCCAAAGGGCCCGAAGGACCAGCCGGTCCACCACCTGGAGCCATCTGCTGGAAGATGGAAAACATCGCATTTAAAAATGCGGTACTATCGGCACCAGGGGCCAGGAAAGCCGGGTACTGATGTGCCTGGTTCGAAGGCGACACAGACGCCGGTCTCGACGTCTGCAACGACGGAGAAAACATTTGAGGCTGCGGAACCTCAAACACTGAAGGTGGTTGGCCCGATGACCCAGGCGAAGTCGGTGAGGCTGGAGAAGGCAACGGCGTAGACGGCTGGGGAGTGACAGTGGGACTGACCTCCCAAGTCTTCCGACGTTGAGTTGATGGTGACCTCGACCGAGACCTCTCTCTTTACTCGACCGGCGCTGTGATTCTCGACGACGCCGGGAGTCCCGATGACGCCGATGAGATTTCAGTGACGAGGATTTTCGATGATGTCTCTTTTCCTTCCTTTTCGACGTCGCCAGAAAAAGCTTGGCCTCACGCTCTTTCAGGGCCTTAGGATTCATATGGTGACAAGAATCACACTTGTCAACATCATGATCGGAACTAAGACACCACAAACAGTCAGAATGTGGGTCCGTTACCGACATTTTGCCCCCACACTCACGGCAGGGCTTGAATCCTGACTTTCTTTGCAACATTGTAATCTCAAAAAAAAAATAGATCCAAAAAACACACTGTAACTGTCGAACAGCAACAGTAGCTCTCTCGAAGATAACCGTTTCGAATGGCACGGAAAAAAGGGAACTGGCGTCAGCACGTCGGCGAGGACCTCTTATTGCCTGTATGATGTCAGACGGCGTCGCGTGGGCAACTGTGACGTCCTCGTCGACGTGCAGAAGCTAGGAAGAAGATTTCCGTCGGGTGCTGGCGCAATGGGGGTATTCATTAGGTGAGGAATCCACAGGTAGTTGTATCCATCAGAACACCCTTCCGGTTTTCTCTGTCCAGTGTTTCTAGTGGACAAGAAAGGGGGTGTTTCACGTCTGGTTCTAAACTTAAAAGACTTCAACGGTTTCTTAATGAACCGTCATTTCAAGATGGAGGGCATTCACTTGTTGAGAGACATTCTCCTAGAGGGGGACTGGATGGTCCGTTTAGACTTGAAAGATGCTTACCTGACCATTCCTATTTTTCCTCTGCATCAGAGATTTCTTCAATTCCTTTGGGAAGACACTTATTACGAGTACAAGGTTCTTCCTTTTGGCCTGTCATCTGCCCCCTGGTGTTTCACAAAGGTGATGCGACCAGTTGTAGAGTCCCTGCCTTCTCGGGGGGTCCGTCTAATAATATATCTAGACGACATTTTAATCATGGCCCAGAACCAAGACCACCTTCATTCACATCTGGTGTGGACTGTGTCCCTACTTCAGAGCTTGGGGTTTATAATCAATGCCCAGAAATCCATTCTGACCCCTTCACAACAGATGGATTTTCTGGGTTTCCAGATAGACTCCATTCTTCAAAAGTGTCTCAGTTATGCAGACCAAGTTCTCCTCTCTGAGGAAGCTCGTTCAGAGATGACTTGGTGGTTGGAGCACATGGAACGGAGCCTGTTGCAGATCAGTCTCCACGGGAGGCCGTTGGTCCAAGACGCAACTGAATCTTCACATCAATTGTTTGGAGCTCTTGGCGGGCTCGTTTGGGATCAAGAGTCTCTCCCCCCGCAAGGCGAACTGTTGTATCCTTCTACGCATGGACAGTATCTTGGCAGTGAGATATGTCGACAAATTGGGGGGGGGGATCACCAGTTCCTGTATTTTAGCAGAGATTGCCAAGGAATTATGTCACTTCTGCCTTCAACACAGGATCTCCGTCATTGCGGAATATCTACCAGGGACCAGCAACCTTGTTGCGGACTGGAACTTGCGGCATCTGAGAGATTACAGCGATTGGAGACTGCACCCCAGGTTTTTCCGGACACACTTTGCCCGGTGGGGTCCTTTCTTGATAGACTTATTTGCGTCCCGCCTCAATAGGCTGATCAAACGTTTTGTCAGTTGGAGGCCGGACCCGGAAGCATCGGCCTCGGATGTCAGAACTGGTCTCAGGAACAGGGATACGCTTTTCCACCCTTCTTGATCCCCAGAGTGTTGGCACAGATCAGGCGTCCGCAAGCATATCTGGTTCTGGTGACTCCTCTATGGAGGTCTCAGGCCTGGTTTCCGCTAGTGATGGAGTTGAGTTGTGAACATCTGATCCTGCTTCCTTTCAGGAAGAACCTACTCCAGGGGACTCTTGGTCTGCCGCATGCCTTGATTCTGTCGGGCCAGTTATCCCTGGTGGTGTGGCGTCTTTCAGGGAAAGATGGTGTCCCAGGACTTTCGCAGGAATCTTCAGATTTCATTGCGGGTTCCTGGTCCTCCAGTACACACAAGAGATACGTTTCTGCTTGGAAACGCTGGAGTGCTTGGTGTAGTGCTCGGGGTGCAAATCCTTCTTCAGCAGATTGCTGTCTGGTCCTGATTTTTTTTTTTTAAATCTTTAGCTGCATCAGGTCTAGCTTATCGATCAATTAATAATTATGGATCTGCTATATCGGCGGGGCATTTGGCTATTGAGGGCAAACCTATTGGGGAGTTTCCCCATTGTAAATTGATGAGAGGTATCAGATTGGCTAATCGTCCTCGCTACTCTTCCCTTTGGGATGTGAAAATTTTTCTCAGTTTTTTAGAATCATGGCCGTCCAATAGATTTTTATCTAGAAAGCATCTCTCGGCCAAACTTACGATGTTATGTTTAATTTCTTGTAAGAGTCTTGGATGTTAGAGCTCTGGACTTAGCAGGGAGGGAGTTTTCTCCTGATGGAGTGACTTTTTTCCATTTTGTGAAGAACTAAATGTAATCTGAAGTCAGTATCTTATCCCAGTTTCATAGACAATCCCAAACTATGTGTGGTACAGTGTCTCAGAGCTTATGAGGTGAGTACTCATTTCTTTGGTTAAACCTTATCACCCTGTTTCATCAGCCCTCGCTGGCTAGATGGATGCGATGGTTACTGACTGAAGCAGGCATTGATATATCAAAATTTGGTGCTCACTCCTCCAGAGGTGCTATGGCTGCGAAGTCTTTTGCTTTGGGCTCAGGTTTAGAGGACATTCTAAGGGCGGCAGACTGGTCTTCCACTTTTAAAACATTCTACTGTAAACCTATTGTAGATATTGCATCTGTGGTGGTAAATCAGCTTTGAAGAAGCATAATCTGAGCCTCCGGTCCTGACATAGAATAAAAAAAATTCTAGCATTCGTGTTAAGAATTTTTCAATTCTATTAAGGACACGGAGGCAAGGATTATCCCACTGCACTGTTTTTTTATATATATGTGTGTGTTATTTTGTGGTACATCATGATAATATGAGATTTATTACGGACAAGTTTATTGTATCTCAGTGCTATCCCACCCTCTTTGATAGTATGGATACAGATCAATTCATGATGTTCAATTTTTATGGTCTGATTTTTCTTTTTCTAGGAAATGTAGAGAATTAATTCTCAGATCGTTCTGTTGTTTTTTCAAGTTTCCAGGATGGAAGGGGCCACTTCTTCGGTTCTCCCTGTCATCTTTTTCCAGGAATTTGTTTGCAGGATTCATGTTTAAGACTGACTTTCAATTCTGTTGCGAGTATTTGGCAAAGAAAGAGGAGTTGTTTGGTGTGAGGCATCACTTTATAGACGTCCTCCTCTATGGTTATCATGTGACATATTCAGGCATTGGGATATGTTTTTTTTCGTGTTACCGTTTTTGATTGGCTGCAGTTAAATAAAGAGCATAGAAAGAGAAGCGTAATCCTCGCCTCTGTGTCCTTAATAGAATTAAAAATTTCTTAACGCGAATGCCAGATTTGTTTTTTTTTAAATCCCAGTTTAGAATTTAGTGCAGGGCAATCACGTATCGTCTAGGGCTACTTATAATTGGCGGTTTTTTAAATTTTTAAATTTTTTTTTATATCTTCACAGACAAGACTCGTGTTTAAGCAGAGATTAACGTTAAAATAAGGTGTGTTTTTTTTTTTTTTTTTTTTTAAATCTGCCGAAGGGTCAAAATGTTGGAGACATCTACATTTCTGTAAATAAATATGTGCTTGCACCTCCTACTCTTTAAATCACTTAGGTCAGCACAGAATGAACCTGTACTCCAATCATTGCCTCGTACTGTGCCCTAAATTTCAAAAGCAAGTACAGTTATGCAATGCATGGTGATGCAGCTTCCTATGCAACCATTAAATTAGCTACTAATCGTGCACTCCTTTCACTTCACAGCTAGTTTGCCTATAGCAGGTTTTCCTATGTAAAAGGAAATAATGCCTAGGACAGAGAGCTCAGACTGAGTCATTCATCATAGAAGGAAATTCTTAATACTTGGGTCAAGGTATAGCTGTGCTGTTGCCAAAATACTAACATTTGATGTTTCACCAAACATATTTGGATGGCAATACTCCACTAGCAGAGTTGCTGTGGTGCACTGTTACAGTAGCAGTTTTTCTTATCAGGGTTGCCATACCTTTATTGAGACAGCTGCATCTCTTGTGTTCGAGTTGGACAGTTCCAGAACCTCCTAGCATAACTGCAGTACTTTCAAATTGATTACTCATATCATTTGTTTGCTGTCTTAGAAAAGAGGCCAACTTTGGAATGGGCATCAAGTCTACTGTTTTACACCCCTAGGGAGGTGTGACTTGCTTTTATTCTGGTGTACGTAATGCATTATTTAAATACTAGAATTGTTTAGCTTAAATATGATTCCTCTTGGTCACTACAAGTAAAGAAAGGGTTTGAGCCTGTACGAGGTTCTCACTCCCACCATGCCAGTGATGGCTGTGCTCCTTCGCAGGAGGAGGGGTTATTTGTCCATTATAGAGTAAAGTCCCCACAGTTCTATAGCAGGTGAGTGCAGAACGTACATTAACTCAGAGCTACCTTGCCACTTGTAATATAGGCCCTTTAACTGCCTTTCCCCGACGGTCCGTGTACCTTCAGTGACCTATTTCTACCAAAATGTAACTTGAGATAGTTTTAAAGTAGACATTAGGAATATTTGAACACCATGTTACTGCTTGGGCGAGTCAAGTACTTACAGCAATGGGTACATATGTTCAGTAAATTCAGAACTAATTTGCTTGCTCAAATACTCTGTTTTTCCATTACTGTAGTGTTTTGCACGTTGAATGTTGTATTATTATGGTGGTCCCACGAGTTCCAAATACATCAGGATAAATGATGGGTTGTGCCAGGTACTTCGGCCTGCACTTGAGAAATGCGTCTGCAGGGCACAGACAGGATGAATATATAGCCTGAGATTTCTGCACTCTCTATTTGCTCTTCCCGAACACATACCATAGACTGGCCCAGCCTTTCAGCCTGAATAACCTAATGTTCGACCATTTCTTTCTCGTGAGAGGAAGACAGTGCGCTGCAGAAACTGACAGAAATGTCCTTGTAGAGGTATATAGTCGACTGCAAATTAGTTTTAAATAGCGCAGAAGCAGCAGAACTGAAGCCCAGTACTCTGCTGCAGCACTTTTGCCTCTGGGCTGTCGTTAGTTGGGTCAGGCCTGCAGGCAGTGCACATGCTCTGTTACTTGGTGACGATCTGTTGTATAGAAAACAAAATATTTAAAAAAACCTTTTACCCCACTCATTACTTACCATTCATTGTTATTTGTATCACTCTTCTTTACTGCTTTCTAATTTAGCAGCACATGCTATGCCGTCAGTTCCAGCATCACATTCTTGTCTGTGTGGAGCATTGCCCAAATAGAGATTGATTTACGTTAGTCTGTCTGCTTTTATTTGGGTCCGACTTCTTATTTTTCAAAACTGTGAACCCAACTGGAATATATTAGGGTGCTTTACTTGAGCACCAATTACATTACTCAAGTTCACATTGTATGCTAGTATTGGGGTACTTTTTAGGTCTCAGCCTACCAGACAGCAGAGCTTTATGGTTTGCTAAAGACATTTTGGGGAATTTAAGAAAGTTGACCTAGGTATACAGTGCTTTCATTGATTTACTATTGTGGTTTTTAACTCAAACTTTCTGGCTTTCTATTTAAAGGCTTTATTTGCTTTATGTTCTCTAGTTTTAGTTTGTCCCTCTTGTTGCGCAAACAGGGTTTCCTGTATCCTTCCACAAACTCGCTTTCTGTAAACACGCCTTTAAATCTTGTTATCTTCTCACATTTGCTGTGCATTCAAAGACCAAGGTCGTATATCTGGCACTGTCTTCCAAGGGCACATGTTTACCTTTAATTTTCTGCCTTCAAAGTGAAGGGAATTATGTGATAGTCTTGCCAGATACTGAGGGTAAGAGGTTTCCCCCCCCCCCTACAACACAACCATGTTTAGATTAACTTTGTAAAAATATATCCGATTTATGAACGCACAAATGAAGCAAATTTTTTATTTCTGAAGTCTGTTTGAAACAAATGCATATGATAAAGACTTCTAGTTGCAGATTCCTTACCTTAGATTTTCTTGGCGTCTGCTTGGAATCTAGAACTTTTGCAGAGCAATAACCTTGCGCAATCTGTCAGGTGGCGTCGTTTGGATCCGTGTGGGGTTGTTGGAGCAATTTGTGATGTCACAGTTGCCTTTAAAGGCACCACCCAGGCACGCGTAAGTCAGTTCTTTTACTTCTGCGCCGGTTACCGCAGATCTGAGCTACCCTTTGTCTTTTTTGACAGGTCTTTTTCGACCTTTTTGTCTAAGATTTTTTTCAAATCTGTTCAAGAATGTCATCTAGGAAGACGGGGTTCAAACTGTGCCGCGCCTGCCACCGCGCCATGATGGTGACCGACTCCCATAAGGTATGTGTCGGGTGTTTGGACCAAGATCCACGGCTCGAAGTCGTGTTCCGACTGCCGGGCCATGGCTTTGAGGGAGAGGTCCGTGAAGCTCATGGCGGCCCAGCAGTTGACATCGGTTGACATGACTTCTCGGAGGTCACAGTCGAGGAGGAGGTCGTCGCAGGACTGCTCCAAGAGCTCCAAGTCCTCTGCATCTCACTTGAGATCTCCCGGGCACATGGGGAAGTGTAAGAAGAAGTCCAAGCGGACTTTGACTTCACAGCGCCTGTCGATGGACGAGGCGAGTCAGAAACGTCGATGTTCCGAGCACGGTTCAGCAGAGCAGATGCCAGGGCTGACTTGGAGGTGTGCTTTAGCTGGAGGATACCACATTGGAACCGTTGTTACCCTTTAATGAAGCCCTCTCTGACGTCCTGCTGCGGACGTGGTCTAGATCCAGCACAGGGGCTACTATATATAGGACAGTTGGCAGCCGCCATCGCCCAGCTCCAAATGATCCTTGCTTCCTCACCCAACATCCCACCCTGGAGAGGTTGGAGGTCCAACCCTCCACTTCCTATGGCGCCTTACCTTACTGTCCCCTGGATAGGGAATCCAAGATGCTGGACCAACTTGGGAAGATGTTTTCTTCCTCCAGCCTGGCATTGAGGTCTATAAACACTTCATGCCTATTGGGCTGTTTTCTCCCATACTTTGAGATACAGTGGCGCAGGTGCTGCCTCAAGTCCCGGGACACTCTCACAAGCAATGAAAGATGGAAGAGATGTAGCCAGGTTTACGATTAGGTGTGGTTTGGACACAACTGACTTGCTAGGTAGAATAATTTCATCGATGGTGGCTGTTTGACGCCACGCTTGGCTTCGTACATCTTGGTTTTTGGGGGATGTCCAGGCAAGCCTTATGGACATGCCCTTCGATGGGTCCTGCCTATTTGATGAAAAGACACTCTGCACTAGATCTTTTCAAGGATTCTCGGGCTACTGCCAGGTCCTAGGGCCTCTCGGCAACCCCTCACCAACAGTCTGCCTTTCGAGGCTTCAGAAGGGGCGGGATGCCACACCATCCACAGACCAGCCACTGTTCTCCGCCAAGTCAACATCCTGTGTGTGGACCAGGTCGTGGTACCTTCAAACCAAGGGTGTCTGGCCAGAAGTTAACCACCACCCAGCACCCCCCCTACACAGCGCCCAAGTCCTCCTATTATGATTCTGTAAGACCACACGCACTGATTCAGTTTCATCTCCCTCACTGGCGGTCCATAACATCGGACAAATGGGTCTTGCAGATCGTACAGAAGGGCTCTTCCCTCCCCTTCCAGTCTTTCCCTTCCTCTATGTCTCCATTAAAAGAAGGGCTGATGGACGATCGCCTAGTCTTGCTCCGTGGGGAAGTTATGGCTCTCTTGACCAAGGGAGCCATGGAAAGCGCCCCAGTGTCAGTAGGCAGTGGTTGTTATTCCTGCTACTTTCTGATTCTTAAAAAGAACACTGGTCTTCGCCCTATTCTGGATTTGCGGGATGTCAATCTCTTCGTCAAAAATGAGAAATTCAAGATGCTCATTCTGGCTCAGGTCTTGTCTGCTCTAGCTCAAGGAGACTGGATGGTAGCGTTGGACTTGCAGGATGCGTATTTTCACATCCCCATCCTGCCTGCACACAGGTGCCAGTTATTGTTCAAGGTAGGTCACGTGTTTTGCTTCACTAATGACTGAGCTGAAACACTCATGCACTGACAAATCTCTGGAATGCGCTTCTTAGTCTAAAGAAGACATTATTTCACTTTGCAAGGTCCGTAATAGGAGATTAGCATGCTGAAAGTACATGTTTAAAAATGGTCACAGCAATTAAATGAAAACATGTACAGATGATTTTCCACTGCAATATACGCAGCAAACGTGTGTGTGTGTGTGTGTGTGTGGGTTTTCGTTGTCTGAGCATTCTTCTAAAACTTGGAGGAACTGGTGCATATATATATATATATATATGCACCAGTTCCTCCAAGTTTTAGAAGAATGCTCAGACAACGAAAATAAGTCCATGTATTATTTAATTACAGATGCCTCCTCACATCTGTGATTAAATAATACATTGACTTTATTTTTGTTGTCTGAGCATTCTTCTAAAACATGGAGGAACTGGTGGTTGATGTGGGGAAAGCTAGATCCACGCTCGGACCGCCACCACTAATGCAGCTTTGGGGTTCCGGCATTTGGGATTGGATATGGATATATATCTATATCTATATATATATCTATATATATATCTATATATCTATCTCTCACACACGCGCAGATAACAAGAATTAAAAATTATTCATCACCATGAGGCAAGGGGGGCACCAACTGCTTCATCTCCCTTCTATTCAGCATCAGATTGCCAGAATCGATTGAGGAGCAAGATGAATTATCCTCATAGGAAGGATGATACACCCCAGCATCCAGGTCATGTCTGAGATCTGAATCACTTTCATCCCTGGTCCATCTGGTCTCGACCTCTTATACTTTGAACAAACAAGAGAGGAAAATTCAAGAACCTCCCTTTAACTGCAAAAGTTTATTTATTTAAAAAATGCTGATTGCTTAAGGCCAGCTTTGAAAATAACACGTCGGGACTTGGCCACATCCCAAGGTGCCACTTCAAAACAAGACAATTCCCTGATGTCTTAGTACATTCTTATCAGCCTAAGCCCATGGTGGGAAAGAACGCGTAAAAATAAAAACATGAGCTCATTGTACAACATGGAAAACTACTTGCAGCGTTTAACGTGGCGGTGTATAATGCTAAAATAAAATCAATAGGCAAAATTAAGCTGGTGGTGTAGGAGGCTGGCCTGGCTTGTAGTGGGTACCAAGGGGTACTTGCACTCTGTACTAGGTCCAGTTCTCCCTTATTAGTGTAGAAGAGGTGTTTCTAGCAGCTTAGGCTGCTAGAAAGTAGCTATAGCATAGCACCTTAGGCTGAACTAGGAGACGTGCAAAGCTCTTACTATACCACTGGTGTCATATGCACAATATAATAAGAAAACACAATACACAGTTACTAAAAATAAAGGTACTTTATTTTTATGACAATATGCCAAAAGTATCTCAGTGAGTACCCTCAGGATGAGGATGCCAAATATACACAAGATATATGTACACAATACCAAAGATATGCAGTAATAGCAAAAGGAAGTAATGCAAGCAGTGTAAAGTTGCAATAGGAGCACATAGGTATAGGGGCAACACAAACCATATACTCCAGAAGTGGAATGCGAACCACGAATGGACCCCAAACCTATGTGAGCTTGTAGAGGGTCGCTGGGACTGTAAGAAAACAGTGAGGGTTAGAAAAATAGCCCACCCCAAGACCCTGAAAAGTAGGTGTAAATTGCACCTATAACCCCCAGAGAGCACAAAAGTCGTGATAGGGGGTTTCTGCAAGGAAGACCAACACCAGCAAAGCAACCAAAGTGGATTTCTGGACCGGAGTACCTGTGGAACAAGGGGACCAAGTCCAAGAGTCGCGACAATGTCGAGAGTGGGCAGATGCCCAGGAAATGCCAGCTGAGGGTGCAAAGAAGCTGCCACTGGATGGTAGAAGCTGTGGATTCTGCAAGAACGAAGAGGGCTAGAAACTTCCCCTTTGGAGGATGGACGTCCCACGTCGTGAAGAAGCTTGCAGAGGTGTTCCCACGCAGAAAGACCGCAAACAAACCTTGCTAGCTGCAAGGGTCGCGGTTAGGGTTTTTGGATGCTGCTGTGGCCCAGGAGGGACCAGGATGTCGCCACTTGGATGAGGAGACAGAGGGGGTGCCCAGCAAGTCAGGGAGCCCTCACAGAAGCAGGCAGCACCCGCAGAAGTACCGGAACAGGCACTTGGAAGAGGTGTGAACCGGAGTCCACCCGAAGACACAAAAGGGAGTCCCACGACGCCGGAGGACAACTCAGAAGGTTGTGCACTGCAGGTTAGAGTGTCAGGGACCCAGGCTTGGCTGTGCACGAAGGAAATCCTGGAAGAGTGCACAGGAACCGGAGCAGCTGCAAATCACGCGGCACCCATCAATGCAGTCTAGCGTGGGGAGGCAAGGACTTACCTCCACCAAACTTGCACTGAAGAGTCACTGGACTGTGGGAGTCACTTGGACAGAGTTACTGAGTTCCAGGGACCACGCTCGTCGTGCTGAGAGGGTACCCAGAGGACCCGTGATTCAGTCTTTTGTTGCCTGCGGTTGCAGGGGGAAGATTCCGTCGACCCACGGGAGATTTCGTCAGAGCTCCTGGTGCAAGGAGGAGGCAGGCTACCCCCAGAGCATGCACCACCAGGAAACAGGCGAGAAAGCGGCAGGATCAGCGATACAAGGTTGCAGTAGTCGTCTTTGCTACTTTGTTGCAGTTTTGCAGGCGTCCTGAGCAGTCAGCGGTCGATCCTTTGGCAGAAGGTGAAGAGAGAAGTGCAGAGGAACTCTGATGAGCTCTTGCATTCGGTATCTGAAGAATTCCCCAAAGCAGAGACCCTAAATAGCCAGAAAAGGAGGTTTGGCTACCTAGGAAGGAGGATAGGCTAGTAACACAGGTAAGAGCCTATCAGAAGGAGTCTCGGACGTCACCTGATGGCACTGGCCACTCAGAGCAGTCCAGTGTGCCAGCAACCCCTCTGTTTCCAAGATGGCAGAGGTCTGGAGCACACTGGAGGAGCTCTGGGCACCTCCCCTGGGAGGTGCAGGTCAGGGGAGTGGTCACTCCCCTTTCCTTTGTCCAGTTTCGTGCCAGAGCAGGGCTGGGGGATCCCTGAACCGGTGTAGACTGGCTTATGCAGAGATGGGCACCATCTGTGCCCATCAAAGCATTTCCAGAGGCTGGGGGAGGCTACTCCTCCCCAGCCCTGACACCTTTTTCCAAAGGGAGAGGGTGTAACACCCTCTCTCGGAGGAAGTCCTTTGTTCTGCCTTCCTGGGCCAGGGCTGGCTGGACCCCAGGAGGGCAGAAACCTGTCTGAGCGGCTGGCAGCAGCAGCAGCTGCAGTGAAACCCCGGGAAAGGCAGTTTGGCAGTACCCGGGTCTGTGCTAGAGACTCGGGGGATCATGGAATTGTCTCCCCAATGCCAGAATGGCATTGGGGTGACAATTCCATGATCTTAGACATGTTACATGGCCATGTTCGGAGTTACCATTGTGACGCTAAACATAGGTAGTGACCTATGTATAGTGCACGTGTGAAATGGTGTCCCCGCACTCACAAAGTCTGGGGAATTTGCCATGAACGATGTGAGGGCACCTTGGCTAGTGCCAGGGTGCCCACACACTAAGTAACTTAGCACCCAACCTCCATCAGGTGAAGTTTAGACGTATAGGTGACTTATAAGTTACTTAAGTGTAGTGGTAAATGGCTGTGAAATAATGTGGATGTTATTTCACTCAGGCTGCACTGGCAGGCCTGTGTAAGAATTGTCAGAGCTCCCCATGGGCGGCAAAAGAAATGCTGCAGCCCATAGGGATCTCCTGGAACCCCAATGCCCTGGGTACCTAGGTACCATATGCTAGGGAATTATAAGGGTGTTCCAGTATGCCAATGTGAATTGGTGAAATTGGTCACTAGCCTGTTAGTGACAATTTGGAAAGCATAACCACTGAGGTTCTGATTAGCAGAGCCTCAGTGAGAAAAGGCTCACTGAGAGCCTCTCAGTGAGAGCCTTAAAAATGGCCACAGCAATGAAATGAAAACATGTACAGATGATTCTCCACTGCAATATACACAGCAAATAAATGTATGTGTGTGTATGTATGTATATGTGTGTGTGTGTGTGTATATATATATATATATATCTCAAAATGCAAAGCAGATAAGAATTAAAAAGTATGTATCACCATGAGGCAAGGGCACAACTGCTTCATCTTCCTCCTATTCAGCATCAGATCTCAGAATCGATCGAGGGGATAGATCAGTTATCCTCACGGGAAGGATGACACACCCCAGCGTCCTGGTCATGTCCGAAATCAGAATCCCTCTCAGTCCCCGGTCCATCTGGTCTCAGCCTCTTATGCTTTGAACAAACTAGAGGAAAATTCTAGAACCTCCCTGTCACTGCAGAAGTTTATTTATTAAAAAAATGCTTATTCCTTTAGGCCAGCTTTGAACAAAACACGTCAGGACTTGACCACAATCCCAAGGACCCACTTCAAAACAAGACTGTTCCCTGCCGTCTTAGTACATTCTTATCAGCCTAAGCCCTTGGTGGGCAGGAGCACGAAAAATAAAATCATGAACACATTGTACAACGAGGAAAACTACCTGCACCTTTTAACGTGGGGATGACTAATGCTAAAAGTCAATAGGCAAAATGAAGCCTGCGGTCACTAATGTGACTGTGTGCGGCTAGGCTAAGTGCAATATGGAGTCAATGGTCAAAACATAAACATCATTACACCACGAGCATTTTCAGCTTACTGTGCTACCCTTCGGCCTTAACAGTGCCCCTTGGGTGTTCACAAAAGTGAAGGTGGTGGTGGTAGCTCATCTGCGCAGTTTGGGGGTTTCAGTTTTCTTCCCCTACCTTGACGATTGGCTGTTGAAGGCTCCTACCCCCCACCACCACCACCACCCTCCCAGGCTGTCGTCACACACCTTTAGACTATGGTGAACCTCCTGCATTCGCTGGGGTTCACTATAAAAGTGCCAAAGTCACACCTGACTCCCTTTCATCTGAGCTGTTCTTGAAACCGTGCAGTTTCATGATTATCCTCCCAAGCAGTGGGTTCAGGTTATGTTGCTGATATCTTGGCCTCTGTTCTGGATTTCGGTGAGACCTACTCTGAGTCTTAGGGTCTCATGGCCTCCTGCGTCCTATTAGTCAAGTATGCCATATGGCATCAGGGCTCTGCAGTGGGACCTGAAGTTCCAATGGGCACAGCATCAGGGGAATCTCACCGACAAGGTTCATATCTCAGAGGGAACTGCAAAAGATGTGCAGTGGTGGTTAGTGAACTGTGATTCGGTCAGAGGCAGGCTTCTCTCCATTTCCCCAACCAGATCTCACAGTAATGACTGATGCGTGCTTCTGGGATGGGGCGGCCATCTGGGAGAGGTGGAGATCAGAGGCCTGTGGTCTCAGGTGGAATCCTGACTCCATATCCACTTGGTGGAGCTCTGGGCAACCAACTGGCATTGAAAGCATTCCTTCCTGTTGTAAAAGGGAAGATGTTGCAGGTGTTCACGGACAACACCACTGCAATGTGGTACTGCAACAGGCAGGGTGGTATGGGGTCGTGGACCCTTTGTCAAGAGGCACTGTGTCTTTGAACGTGGTTGGAACAGCAGGGCATAACCCTGGTGGTTCAACACCTGGCAGGATCTCTGAACGCCAGGGCAGACAAACTCAGCAGTTGATGCCTCTTTGATCCAGAGTGGTGTCTCCATCCGCAGGTGGCACAAGGACTCTTTCAGCAGTGGGGAGAGCCTTAGTTAGATCTGTTCGCCTCTGCAGAGAACCTGCCATGTCAGCAGTATTACACGTTGTAGTTTTGAAGGCGCACTCGCTCAGTGACGCTTTTTGTCACAAGTGGAGTTCAGGCCTCATCTGCACCTTTCCACCCATACCACTTCTGCCCCGAGTTCTGAAGATCATGAAAGACCGGGTCCAAGTAGTCCTGGTGGCTCTGGACTGGGCACGGAGAGTCTAGTATCCCGAGCTTTTGAGAATGAACACGATTCTCCGATCAGGCTGCCTCTTCGGGAAGATCTTCTGTCACAACAGCAGAAACTGTCCACTCTGCGCCTTCATGCGTGGGGATTGAGTGGTTACAGTTGACAGTCTTCGACCTTCCGCTTGAAGTCTGTAAAGTTATTCTGGTAACCAGGCATCCCTTCTCTAAGACTGTGCACCTGCCTTTGGAAACACTTAGTATATTATTATACAGAAAGATCTATTGATTCTCTTTCTGCTTTTATCTGATATCCTTCTCTTTATCTTTTGCTTTTACCAACAGGCTTCTGCCTTAGGCACTCTCAAAGGTTATTTTTCCGCTCTATCAGCATTCCGTCGGCTCCCTGATCAGCCTTCACTATTCAAATGTCCAATTGTAGGCAGATGTCTTAAATGGCTTGCACATATGTATCCTCCTATGCACTTTGTCATGCCTCAGTGGGACTTGAATCTGGTCCTCACTTTTCTCATGTGTAATCCCCTTGAGCCACTGCACAACTGTCCCTTCCGGCTGCTCACCTTCAAGACAGACTTTTTAGTGGCAATAGCATCTGCCAGGAGGGTGAGTGAGATGCAGGCTCTTTCATCCAAGTCACTGTGTCTCACCATGTTTCCAGGCAAGGTGGTACTCGGAACTTGTGACTTTCCTCACCAAGGTGGTGACCCCCTATTTCACCTGGGTCAAAACATTACCCTGCCCACCACATCCCTCTGAAGAAGAGGAGCAACTCCACCGGCTAGAGTTGTTCTACCATGACTGCACAAAAAAATTCCGGTTGGATGACCCACTCTTTGTGAGGTATATCGGAGAAAAGAAGAATTGGACAGTGCAGAAACAAACCATTTTGTGCTGAGTTGTTCTCTGCATTACGATCTGCTACACACTGGCCAAGAAGCAGCCTTATAAGGGCTTGGGAGCTCATTCCACCAGGGGCAAGGTTGCTACCACTGCGTTAGCACAATGTGTTCCCGCCCCTGATATCTGTTGTGAAGCAACGTGGGCATCATTGCACATGTTTGCAAGACATTGCTGCTTGGATAATCTGGTCCATAGAGATGGACACTTTGCACATTTGGGTCTGCAGGACCTTTTAGTGTAAAGATCTTTCCACAGCCCACCGCCAGGAGGTTATGGCTTGGGTATCTAGTCTAAGGTAAGGAATCTGTAGCTTGAAGTCTCTATCAGATGAGCAAGTTACTTTTGGTAACACATTATCTGGTAGCTATCTAGCTGCTGCTGCTTACTTACACCCACCCATGTCTCCAGGCTCTATGTACATGTCTAAGAGGGTTAGGGATTGTCCCTTTCAGGGCCCTAGTTTTTGCACAGACAAACTGTTGATTCTTTCCATGGCTCTGTGCTTCTGTCGTGGAAGTTTGTGGAAAAGGAAAAGAGTACGCGCGCCTGGGTGGTGCCTTTATAGGTGACTGTGACGTCTCAAACTGCTCCAGTGACGCCGACAAAGCCACACGGACCTGAACGACGCCACCCGATTGTGCACGCAAGGGTATTGCTCTGCAAAGGTTAGGGATTCCAAGCTGACGCCAGGAAATTCTAAGGTAAGGAATCCGCAGCTAGAGAGTCTCTACCAGATAATGTGTTACCGAAGGTAAGGAACTTATTCTTTAATATGATCAGAACAAACCATTAACCTAGGTGATGCAATTTCCACACCATCTCGTCTGTGCACTGTATAGTTTTATTTGAAAACTGTATGTCTGTGCAAATGTAATGGTAATTTCTTTTGAAAGTGTCTAATTGCAGTATGCTACCACACCATTGAATACCCAAGTGTGTCACTGTACATGAATCCACACAATGCCACTCAGATATTCAACACTCTCTGCCACTCCACTGTATTCTTTGCCATTCCATTCCACAACCCTCGGTGTCATGCTTTTCTGTGCTGCTTACTTTTAGCCGTGCTGGTCAACAACGTGACTTAATCACTTTGGCAAAACCAATATTTCTTGTATAGACAAGACCTGTTAACTTTGCTGATGCATGCTAGGACTTGCCAACTTCAGAGTAACATGTAATGTAATATATAGCATTTTTTGTTTGTTGCTGTCTTACACAGCGCAAACTAGAGCACTTTAGATTAGCACCAGTTACTTTTACAAGGATACATTTACATTTAGGCACGGGGATATTAAGGGATTTGTCTGGAATCACCAGATGCTGAGCGGACGCCAAGACACAAACCTCCTCCCCCTCTTCCAAAGTTTGCAGCTCTGGCTGTGATGCCACATCTCTCCCCATTTACTTTTACATCCATGTGCATTATAAACTGCAGGGCTCTCGGTGTATTAAGATGCCGTCCACTTCATTACAAAACAGCTAGTGCCTGAGACTGATGAAGCCTATTTTGAGCAATGAGAGGGACATATATGGTGTGCATGAAGGGTTCCTATGCATTTTGCATTTGTTATAATGGGTGGTTCGGTCTGATATTCCTACACTGCCTTTTTTCAACATTTTTTTTGTATCGCAAAGCTAGATGGAATACCGGTATCTCCCCTTCGCTCCATGTACCTATGTGTTTGTAAAAATCTGATCTTCGACCTGCGGCAGCTCCTGGGTGCAGTTAACCGCTTTCCCGCCACAGATGTAACGGTTACATCCTTGGCTGCAGTGCCCAGGCGCCAAGGACGTAACTGCTACATCCTGGGACTGGCTTATGAGCCTAGGGGGCAGTGATGGAAGGGGAATCGCTTCCCCTTTCACCCCCAGATACTCTTTCCACCCCCCACCCCAACATAAATTAGAAAAGGTCTAATCAGAGACTTTGAAGGATAAGAATACTTAACACAGCACAATTTTCCTTCAGACTTCAGCTGTCCTCTTATATAAAGGAACATGCCTTGAGCTAAGACAGAAAAAGAATATCAATATTCAGCTGTTACTGAGTCAGGAACGTTTGGGGGTTAGTGATATGTGAAAATATAAGCATTTCTCAGAAATAGAACAACATGTAGATGGGTCAGCTAGTCATCAGGAATAATTAAAACTCAGCTGGCACAGAATAAAGAACTGCATGAAACATGGAAATTACACTTTTTCATACCTACCCTCCTTGATGACAACATAAGAAAACCACAACATAGGTAACAGATAAATCAAAGCAGCAATAATGTTTTAAAAAAAAAACCAAAAAAAAAAAACCCAATAACGTTGACATAGAATATATGAATATACTAACAAAACTAATTAAAATGACTTTTGAGAATAAAGACACTTGTGCAGACACAAAAAACTAAATAATTAAGGTTACAGAATCAACCCATGACAAAATCCTTGAACTTCATAGGAAGTCTAGGTTCACGCTTCCCACGAGTGGAATAAATTCTCCCTTCACTGTTAGTTTTGGAGAAATCCATCCTCCTAGGGACATGAGAAACCTTAACCACGTGAACAACACTCCACCACTATCCATTCTCCAACCTTACCGCACTCCCATCTAGACTCACTTCAGCTACTTGACACAGTGTGCCAAACTTCACCTTGCCTTTCATAACCTTGGCATCAGGTAACCTGATGTGAACCCACCTCCCTCTTTTAAAGAAAAATAACTTTGTTCTCTTGCACACATTATACTTAACTTTACTTTTGACTTGACTCTGCTCAGTGCTTTCATGCATGTTAACAATGAATTGCTTGATATAAAAATTTGACAACTTGAGACGAACTGCCCAGCCATGAAGGTTAAATAAAATTCTGAGAAGATCTCCTCCAAGCTAGAAATGCTGATACTCCTTTTGCACAATGAGAAATGTTAAGATAGGGCTGTAATATGGCATTCCTTAATGGCACCTCTCAAACATTCACTCACCAGCTATTAGCTGTCTACCTGACCATTACTTTGAGGATGATGGAGACTTGATTTTTTTGTGCTTGATGCCATCTTTCAAAAACCTCACAATCTCATCCGAAACAAATTGCACCCCATTGTCCCAAATTGTTTCAAATGCAAAACCCTTTCTCAAAAACACATCCTTGAAAAAAGTCATAACGGTCTTAGTGTTAGCATCACTCACAAATTTGACCTCTATCCACTTGGACAAATGATCAGTCGGTACTAAGGCAAAACGCTGACCATGGGGAAGTATTTGGAAAGGCTGTAGAAAATCCAAACTCTCTGTATTCCAAGCTTTCTCTGGACTACCAGCTAGCACCATAGGTGGTGCCACACATGTAAGATTTGTCATTTTGAAACCAAACAACATTTTCCGATAAAATTCTCCACATCTGTCAAGACCCGGCAACCAATAGGTTTCCTTCAACCCTTTCTCATTGCAAGTCAATTGCAGATGACCTTCACAACTCAAGTGCAATAGTTTGTATCTGATGTTGCACAGTGGATTCAGTTTATCCTCTCAGAACAATAAACCCGTACCAAGGGATAACTCCGATTGCAATTTACTATATGGCTGTAAAGTAGCTGATAAATTATTTTCTGTAGGGCACCCTTTCGTTTCACAGTTCTCTTCAAAATATCCTCTTACCTCTATTTTGGGGCAGATCGGCTTATTTTGATTAGGTCAATCTGCCCACAAGGGGGCAGAAACCACTAGACACCAGGGATTTTTATTGTTAGGTCTGTTTCACGCACAGGGAGTGACCCCTTAGGCAAGGGTTGTTCTCCTGGGGGAGGAAATTTATTTTAGGCCATTTCTGCCTATTTTAATTAGGCCGATCTGCCCCCAAGGGTGGACAGTGACACCCCAGACCCCCCCCCCCCCCACCCCCCAATTTCATGCCCCATATGTTTTTTTTGTTTTTTGTTTTTTTTCAAACTGCCCTTTGGGATCCTCTTTGGTTCTCCCTTAATTTCGACATGTTTTTGGCTCTTCCCTGTCACAGACACTTAGCCCACCTACACAAGTGAGGTATCATTTTTATAAGGAGACTGAGGGCAGCGTGGAGTGTGAGGGTATTTGTCCTGGTGCGGTGATCCCACACAGAAATGTGGGGAAAATGTTTGTTTGTTTTTTGCTAAATTTCGCTTTGCTGAGGATTCTCGGTAAGAAAACACTGGGGGAACCACGCAATTCACACCTCCCTGGACTCCCTTGGGTGTCTAGTTTTAAAAAATGTTTGGGTTTGGTAGGTTTCCCTATATGGATGCTGAGCCCAGGACCAAAAACGCTGGTGTCCCTCCTCCTCCACCCCCCTGCAAAAACAGATAGGTTTGTATTTGATGTGTCCAGATAGTTATTGTTTTGGGGCATTTTCTTTTGCGTGCACTAGGCCTAACCACACAACAGGTTGTATCACTATACATAGTCAAGCATTTCTATGACGTGGCAGCAATCTTTACTGTCTGGTGTGTCCCACTGCTGGAGTCTGCCAAGTTCTAATTCTCTTTGTTATGGTGCTGCACACTTTTTACCTGTAATTTGTTTCTTTTCCAGCTGTTAGCAACACTACTTTGGCGACATTTTTTGGGAGCAATACTTCATTCAGGAGTTAATTTCTCTTCATCCAAGGAAGCTTTTTTCCCCCTTTTTCCAACATGCAAGCCATCAATCCTCCATCACCTTTCTTATAGTCGCCAGGTGAAATGCCTGTAGCCTGGAAAGAATGGGTCAGAGCATATAATGGATTTATGGGTGCTTTTGATTGTTTTGAATTTAAACCTGAAAGGAAATATAGTTTTTTGCAATATTAACTTGGTATGGAAGCCCAAGAAAGAGTTCTACATTAAACTGATCGCTCACCAGACAATGTAGAGGTGAAATTATAAATAAAAAATGGCACTAAGAAAACTGGATAAACATTTTTGCAAGCCTCCCAATTTAGTTGTCAGGAGTCCGCGGTAGAATCAATAGATTCTCATCGGGCCTCATTAAGAGTTTTGCTGGCCAAATGTGAGTTTGGTACTTTCACTAAACAGCTTATCAAATATCAGCTGGTAACCAGATGCTACAATACAAATATCCAGTAATAACTAATGATATGAAAAAACTCATCACTCAGTGTAGTGAACATTGCCAACAGTATGCAGGATTAAAAAAAAAAAAAAATTTAAACCAATTGGTTAAAGATACAGAGGAATCTGCTCTTTAAGTCAAACAAAACAAATCTGCTTTTAACAAGGTTGGAGATAAGAAGAACAAAAGAGGGGTTGTACATGCTTTTTTTGTGGGTCTAAATTTCACATAGCCTCATTTAAACAATTTCCAGTATAAGGCAAAGAATGTCTCAAATGCTGTACATCTGGACACTTTGCTACCGCCTGTCGTTCTCACCCACGAAACAGCATGAATGTTGTGAATGATGAACCCGAATTAGCTCCTAGCATGGAAAATACGCTTTTATGTTTAAGAGGACATGAGATCGATTTTTCCAAAAACTAAAGATAACATTGAAGATTTTCTCACTGAGGACAAATCTGTACCATTAACAGATTCTGGTTAAAAAATAACTTACTGCGAATGGTACTTTTCGGAGTAAGGCTTTTATGCATGAGTTAGAATCATCTGACATATTGTTTCGGTTACAATGGTGAGAGAACCCCATTTGTAAGTTTTTTTTTTTTTTTTTTTTTTTTTTTTTTTTTTCAATTTTATAAAACAATTAAAGGGACGAGAAGTTGAAGGCAAGGTATATGTTTCTCCCCATGGTCCACACAGTTTGGGTTGGCATCACCAGGGGGGTTTAGGGATTATTTTGAGACTAGGTAGAGTAAACCAAATGTTATCTGTTGAAGTGGATGGATAATGTACTCCTAATAGAAGTAAATTAAATTTGCCTTCTCAGGAAACAGTTTTTTAGGATAAACTTGGTAAACTGAGCTGGTTGGAGCAGGTTAGCAAAATCAAAAATGGTATTATATCCCTTAAGTATAAGCTCAGTTGTGTTCCATTAAGTATTAGAAGGAAATTGGACAAACCTATTTCTCACTTAAGTCAAAATGGTGTCACTGGACCAGTTGAGTCATCCTTATGCCTATCCCCCACTGTTGTAGCCTGCAAAAAGAACAATGAATTGAGACTATGAACTGATCTTAGAAATTGCATTAAGGCCACAAGGCCTTGATGACAAAGATTTATTCTTTTTGAGTGGTAGTGTTAGCAACAGAGCTGGGAAGTGCGTGATTTTATTTGGTATTTACATAGCACTTACTATCCCTGAGGATGTATTAACCTCTTCGCTGCCATGCCTTTTCCCCCCTCAGGTGCCAGGCCTTTTTTTGGTTATTTGGGGCAGGTCGGACTTACGCCCTCATAACGTTTTGTCCACATAAGTTACCCACGCCAAATTTGCATCCTTTTTTCCAACATCGTAGAGGTACCCAGACTTTGTGGGTTCCCCTGGAGGAGAACTTAGACAAAATACAGTGAAAATTTTGTTTAAAATAAAAATGGGGGAAAAAAGGTCTACAGAAGAAGGCTTGTGGTTTTTTCCATAAAAATGACATCAACAAAGCGTTTTGTGGTGCTAACATCACCATCTTCCCAGCTTTCAGCAACAGGCAGACTTGTATCAGAAAACCGTAGTTTGCAACACAATTTTGGCATTTTACTGGGACATACCCCATTTTTACTTTATTTTGTGCTTTTAGTCTCCTTCCAGTTAGTGACAGAAACGGGTGTGAAACCAATGCTGGGTCCCGGAAAGCCAAACATTTCTGAAAAGTAGACAAAACTCTGAATTCAACAAGTGGTCATTTGTGTACATCCTACAAGGTTTTCCTACAGAAAATAACAGCTGAAATAAAAAAATATTGAAATTGAGGTTAAAAAAAAAAAAAAAAGCTGTTTTACTCTGTAACTTTTTCCTGCGATGTCAAATTCCTGAAAGCAATATACTGTTACTTCTGCTGAATTCTTCTGGTTGCGGGGATATATAGGGCTTGTAGGTTCATCAAGAACCCTAGGTACCCAGAGCCAATAAATGAGCTGCACCTTGCAATAAGTTTTCATTGTATACCGGTTATACAGCCATTCATTTGCTGAAATATAAAGAGTGAAAAATAGGTATTAAGGAAACCTTTGTAAAGATAAGGTGTTTTAGAAGCAGTGGGTATTTGCACATCTCTGAATTCCGGGGTGCCCATACTAGCATGTGAAATACAGGCCATTTCTCAAATAGATGTCTTTTTTTTACACACTGTCTTACATTTGGAAGGAAAAAATGTAGAGCAAGACTAGGGTCAGTAACACTTGTGCTATTCTGTGTGGGTAGGCCTAATGCTCGCGACACAAAACACAATGTGGACACATCACATTTTTACATTGAAATCTGACATGTTTTTTGCAAAGTGCCTAGCTGTGGATTTTGGCCTCTAGCCCAGCCGGCACCTAGGGAAACCTACCAAACCTGTGCATTTTTTAAAACTAGACACCAGGGGGAATCCAAGATAGGGTGACTTGTGAGGCTCTGACCAGGTTCTGTTACCCAGAATCCTTTACAAACCTCAATATTTGGAGAAGAAAAAACAACTTTTTCTGCACATTTCGGCGATAGAAAGTTCTGGAATCTGAGAGGAGCCACAAATTTCCTTCCACCCAGCATTCCCCCAAGAATCCTGATAAAAATGTTGCCTCACTTGTGTGGGTAGGCTTAGTGCCCGCGACAGGAATAGATCACACAACGGTCAATGTTGATCCTTACATGAGGCAACTGTTGACCCTGGGGTGATCTATTCCTGACGCATGCACTAGGTACAGGCACTCAAGTAAGGTAGTGTTTTCATCAACATTTCAGCTTTGCAGGGTATTCTAGGTAAGAACACTTTGGGGAATCCACACAAGTTACACCTCTGTGGTCTCCCCTGGATGTCTAGTTTCCAGAAATGTCTGGGTTTAGTATGTTTCCCTATATGGCCGCCGAGCCCAGGACCAAAAACACAGGTGCCTGCCTTACAAAACCAGTTTGTTTTGTGCTGGATAATTTTGATGTCTCCACAATACGTTTCGGTCAGTGGAATTAAGGGCTGAACTAAATTGGGGGGCTCCCGAGAGAGAGCTCTCCTCTCCCTCTCGGTTGCACAGACTGTGCTTGCGAAGGGACAGCAGGACTGTCCTCATCACCTCCCTCATAATTACTGGAAGAGGAGTTATCGAATGGGACTCTTCCGACTGAAAAATCACTCCCAGAGTCTGTGCCATTGTCCTATCCCTCAGATGCTGTCTCAGTCTCTGATCCTATGTCAGAGCTGTCCTCTGTAACCTGAGTGAGGGCGTGAGCAGCAGTCATCCAACGAGATGCCATTTCTGCTACTGTCTAAACTCGCAGCCCCCAGGGAAACCACACATACATTGACAAAAGTGATATATATATATGTTCAATGGCATGTGTAGCTGCAGATACACATGCTGTGCACATCCCGCCATCTAGTGTTGGGCTCGGAGTGTTACAAGTTGTTTTTCTTCTAAGAAGTCTTTTTCGAGTCACGAGATCGAGGGACTCCTCCCCTTTCGGCTCCATTGTGCATGGGCGTCGACTCCATCTTAGATTGTTTTCTTTCCGCCATCGGGTTCGAACGTGTTCCTTTTCGTAAAGTTAGTTAAAATCTCGGAAAATTCAACGGTATTGTTTGCGTTCAGTATCGGGTTAGTCACAACAGATCGACACCGAATTTTGAAGAGTTCCGGTGGCCCTTCGGGGTTTTCGATTCCCCGGCGGGGCCTGGTCGGCCCGACCACGTGCGTCTTCAAGGCTAATGGAACGGACCCCATTCCGCTTCTGCCCGAATGTCACAACAAGTATCCTTATACAGATCAGCATCTGGTCTGTAAATTGTTTGTCTCCAGAACACAAAGAGGATACCTGTGAGGCCTGTCGAGCGTTTCGGTCGAGGAAGACGTTAAGAGACCGAAGAGCAAGAAGACTACAAATGGCGTCTGTGCCGACAGGACAACGACACTTGGAGGAAGAAACCTTCTCCATCGCGGATTCGGACTTGGACGAGGTCGATCCCAAACAGACGCCGAAAACCGTGAGTAAGACGTCACAACACAAAACTCACGGAAAAACCGCTAAAGCCCAGGGGTTGCCACCGCCAGCAGGCCATGGCTTAACCCGAAAAATAGGTGACCGACCATCGGCACCGAAAAAGGGCATGCATGTGTCGAAGTCATCCGAGCAGACTCGACCCCGAGACACCGGGTCAGAGCAATCTCGACACCGAGAGGGCGGCACCGAAATGAGTTGGCATCGAGAGATCAGTACGCCGAAAATTTGAAAAAAAGTGTCTTCGGAGCTGAAAAAGACTGCCGAAAAAGTTTCCATACAGAAACATCCGGCCTCGGAACCGAAATAGAGTTCGTACACCGAGGAACAGGGCCTGTCCTCAAAGATGCAAGGACACAGATTCGGACAGGAACTAGAGACCGGGGATCCAGATTACACTCAAAGAAGGCTCCACATTCAAAAGGACACAGGGAAGATCAGTACTCTCCCTCCAATACGAATGAAAAGAAAACTTGCCTTCCAAGAGAAAGACAAGCAGCCACAGGCAAAGGTGGCAAGACAAGTGACTCCGCCACCATCTCCACAATGCTCACCACAACCATCACCAGTAGCCCCTCCACCAATGATGCAGTCCCCAACTCATACGGGGATGAGTCAGGAGGATCCAGACGCATGGGATCTTTATGATGCGCCTGTATCAGATAACAGTCCCGACTGTTATCCAGCGAGACCGTCACCACCTGAGGACAGCACTGCCTACACACAGGTGGTGTCAAGAGTAGCTGCGTTTCATAATGTCACCCTGCACGCAGAACCTATAGAGGATGACTTTCTCTTTAATACACGGTCGTCCACACATAGCGAGTACCAGAGTCTCCCTATGTTACCAGGAATGCTAAAACACTCAAGTGTTTCAGGAGCCTGTGAAGGGCAGGGGAATAACTCCAAGGGTGGAGAAAAAGTACAAAGCGCCACCAACAGACCCTGTGTACATCACGCAGCAATTAACACCAGACTCAGTGGTAGTAGGGGCAGCTCGTAAAAGGGCGAACTCCCACACCTCAGGAGATGCCCCACCTCCAGACAAAGAAAGTCGCAAGTTCGACGCAGCAGGGAAAAGGGTTGTGGCACAGGCAGCCAACCAGTGGCGCATTGCCAACTCACAGGCATTGCTGGCGAGATATGATAGGGCTCATTGGGACGAAATGCAACATTTCATAGAACACCTGCCCAAAGAGTTCCAAAAAAGAGCACAACAAGTGGTGGAGGAAGGCCAGAGTATCTCGAACAATCCGATACGTTCAGCAATGGATGCAGCCGACACAGCTGCTAGGACTGTAAATACAGCAGTGACCATACGGAGGCACGCATGGCTAAGAACCTCAGGATTCAAGCCGGAAATACAACAAGCGGTCCTGAATATGCCCTTTAACGGACAGCAGTTGTTTGGGCCGGAGGTGGACACTATCGAAAAACTTAAAAAGGACACAGATACGGCCAAAGCCATGGGCGCGCTCTACTCCCCACAGAGCAGAGGCACATTTCGAAAATCACATTTTCGAGGAGGGTTTCGGGGACAGAGCACAGAACTGTCACCCTCACAAACAAGACCCACTTATCAAAGTCAATATCAGTGGGGAGGTTTTTGGGGACAATACAGAGGAGGACCGTTCCCAAAGAGTAGAGGGAAGTTCCAGAGTCCCAAAACTCCACAAAATAAACAGTGACTTCAACGTCACAAATCCCCAACACATGACACAGTGGGGGGGAGACTAACCATTTTCTACAACAACTGGGAAGAAATAACAGACATGTGGGTCCTAGCCATTATCCAGCATGGTTATTGCTTAGAATTTCTACAATTCCCTCCAAATGTCCCACCGAAAACACACATGTCCAAACAACACATGGATCTCTTACAACTGGTGGTCCATGCGTTGTTGCAAAAAGATGCAATAGAGCTAGTACCAATTCATCAGAAAGGAACATGAGTTTACTCCCTGTACTTTCTCATACCCAAAAAAGACAAAACTCTAAGACCTATACTAGATCTCAGAACATTAAACATATACATCAAATCAGATCACTTTCACATAGTGACACTGCAAGACGTGATCCCATTGCTCTAACAACAAGACTACATGACAACACTAGACCTCAAGGATGCGTATTTCCATATACCTATACATCCTTCCCACAGAAAGTACTTAAGGTTTGTAATCCAAGGGGTACATTACCAGTTCAAAGTGTTGCCATTCGGGATAACAACAGCGCCAAGAGTTTTTACAAAATGCCTGGCAGTAGTGGCAGCTCATATCAGAAGGCAGCAAATACATGTGTTCCCGTACCTAGACGATTGGTTAATCAAAACCAATACGCAAGAACGATGTTCATAACACACAAAGTATGTCATAGAAACCCTTCACAAGCTAGGTTTCTCACTCAACTACAACAAATCACACCTACAGCCGTGTCAAATACAACAATACTTAGGAGCAACAATCAACACAACAAAAGGGATTGCCACTCCAAGTCCACAAAGGGTTCAGGCATTTCAAAACGTAATACAAGCCATGCACCCAAAACAACATTTACAGGTAAAATTAGTGATGAAAGTACTAGGAATGATGTCCTCATGCATAGCCATTGTCCCAAACGCAAGATTGCACATGCGGCCCCTACAACAGTGCCTAGCATCACAATGGCCACAAGCACAGGGTCAACTTCAAGATCTAGTGTTGATAGACCGCCAAACATACACCTCGCTTCAATGGTGGAACACTATCAATTTAAACAGAGGGTGGCCTTTTCAAGACCCAGTGCCTCAATACGTAATCACAACGGATGCCTCCATGATAGGGTGGGGAGCACACCTCAACCAACACAGCATCCAAGGACAATGGGACACTCAGCAGAGACAGCTTCACATAAATCACTTAGAACTACTAGCAGTATTTCTAGCGCTGAAAGCATTTCAACCTGTAATAACCCACAAACACATTCTTGTCAAAACTGACAACATGACAACAATGTATTATCTGAACAAACAGGGAGGAAAACACTCGACACAGTTGTGTCTCTTGGCACAGAAAATATGGCATTGGGCAATTCATAACCATATTCGTCTAATAGCGCAGTTCATACCTGGAATTCAAAACCAGTTAGCAGACAATCTCTCTCGGGATCACCAACAGATCCACGAATGGGAAATTCATCCCCACATACTAAAGACTTACTTCCAAAGTGGGGAACACCGTAAATAGACCTATTTGCAACAAAAGAAAACGCAAAATGCCAAAACTTCGCATCCAGGTACCCACAAGCTCACTCTCAGGGCGATGCGTTATGGATGAATTGGTCAGGGATATTTGCATACGCTTTTCCCCCTCTCCCACTCCTTCCATATCTAGTAAACCAATTGAGTCAAAACAAACTCAAACTCATACTAATAGCACCAACTCTTGGGCACGACAACCTTGGTACACAACACTACTAGACCTCTCAGTAGTGCCCCATATCAAACTACCAAACAGACCAGATCTGTTAACTCAACACAAACAACAGATCAGACACCCAAATCCAGCATCGCTGAATCTAGCAATTTGGCTCCTGAAGTCTTAGAATTCGGGCATCTAGACCTTACACAGGAATGTATGGAGGTCATAAAACAAGCTAGAAAACCCAACCACAAGACATTGCTATGCAAATAAGTGGAAAAGATTTGTTTATTACTGCCATAATAATCAAATTCAACCATTACACACATCTGCTAAAGACATCGTAAGCCACCTACTCCACTTACAAAAGTCAAAGTTCATCCATTAAAATACATCTCACCACAATTTCAGCTTATCTGCAAATTACGCACTCAACTTCATTATTCAGGATCCCAGTCATAAAAGCATTTATGGAGGGTCTGAAAAGAATTATCCCACCAAGAACACCACCAGTTCGTTCGTGGAACCTCAACATTGTCTTAACACGACTTATGGGTCCACCTTTTGAACCCATGCACTCATGTGAGATACAGTACTTAACATGGAAAGTAGCATTTCTGATAGCTATCACGTCTCTCAGAAGAGTAAGTGAAATACAAGCATTCACTATACAAGAACCCTTTATTCAGATACACAAGCATAAAGCAGTTCTACGAACAAATCCTAAATTCTTACCTAAGGTCATATCACTTAAATCAAACAGTGGAACTCCCAGTATTCTTTCCAGAACCAGATTCTGTAGCTGAGAGAGCATTACATACATTAGACATTAAAAGGGCACTAATGTACTACATAGATAGAACAAAACAAATTCGCAAAACAAAACAATTTTGTTGAATTCCAAAAACCTCATACAGGGAATCCCAATATCCAAACAAGGCATTGCCAGATGGATAGTTAAATGTATTAAACCTGTTATATAAAAGCAAAAAGAGAACTTCCTATTACACCAAAGGCACACTCAACTAGAAAGAAAGGTGCTACCATGGCCTTTCTAGGAAACATACCAATGACTGAAATCCGTAAGGCAGCCACATGGTCTACACCTCATACATTTACCAAGCATTACTGCGTGGATGTGTTAACAACACAGCAAGCCACAGTAGGACAAGCAGTATTACGGACTTTATTTCAAACAACTTCAACTCCTACATGCTGAACCACCGCTTTTGGGGAGATAACTGCTTACTAGTCTATGCACAGCATGTGTATCTGCAGCTACACATGCCATCGAACGGAAAATGTCACTTACCCAGTGTACATCTGTTCGTGACATGAGACGCTGCAGATTCACATGCGCCCTCCCACCTCCCCGGGAGCCTGTACCCGTTTTAAGTTGAGAAAAAATTAGACTTGTACATTTGTAAATTTGTAAATATATCACTTTTAAACACATTATGTACATACATATTTACTCCATTGCATGGACACTATTACTATATACACAACTCCTACCTCACCCTCTGCGGGGAAAACAATCTAAGATGGAGTCTACGCCCATGAGCAATGGAGCCGAAAGGGGAGGAGTCCCTCGATCTCGTGACTCGAAAAAGACTTCTTTGAAGAAAAACAACTTGTAACACTCCGAGCCCAACACTAGATGGCGGGATGTGCACAGCATGTGAATCTGCAGCGTCTCATGACACGAACAGATGTACACTGGGTAAGTGACATTTTCCATATATATATATATATATATATTATAGCGCGAGAGAGATCGGGAAGGCCATTTGGGGCCATTTTCCCCATCGGAGCAGGAAGCGGTCGTGACCCACACCAGGGAGGTAGTGTGGGTGTTGGCCAGTGGCCGACGCCTGCACTAAACGGGTTAAGGAAATAAACTTTGGTGTCTAAAAACAATATTTTTTAACTTTGATTTACTTTTTTCGGATTTCCAAGAGTTTTTATTCTTTTAAACACATTTTCAGGTTTGTTGGGTACTTAAATACTTTGGATTGCCTTGCGGGTTGTCTATTGGATTTGTTTTTTTTTGTTTTTTGTGAGGCTTTTTTGGAAAATATTTTTCCAATTTTTTGGTGAATTTCTATTATTGACTATGTGGATACAGAGAAAGGTCTGAAGCTACAGTACACTAAGTCATTTTTTGTTACTGATCGGAAATGTTTGTTTCTGTAAATATGATTATTTGAAAATGCGTGGTTTGTGTTATTTACTTTACATTGTGGATTGAATTTGTTTTTTTGAGCTTTTTGGTTATTGAGGCTTACATTTTTCATGTACATAATTTATATATACTTTATCATATCAGTCATTTAACACTGGAGTTTCAGTTATTGTTTATACTCTAATAAAATATATAAAAATGATTTATGTTGGTTTAGATTTTGTGACAGTTTTGTAGTTTAGCTTTTTATAATAGTTTTTGCCCATTATTTCTAAGTTATCTATGCCTTTATTGTTTATGAAGATTTTGACTTTACAGTTTAGCATATTGTACATTCTTCTGGTTTGTTTGGTAAACTCATGTGCAATTTGTGTTATATATTGCTCCATTTGTAGTTGTTGGTGGCTTTCCTCTTCTTGTAATGCTTCTATAAATTTGAAGATTGTAGTTTGGGTTCTGCCCAGTATAGTTTGGAAGGCATTATGATATCGTTCCAATGCATTTGTTTTGTCTTCCTTTCCTAAGGTGCCATCATAGTCATTCCACCATGGTATTAGGAATTTGGGTTGGCATCTGCGTCCAGTGATACATTCTGCCACCTCAAGTGCCTTTGAAATTATCAATTGAGGCTTGATTTTTTTTTTCTTCATTTTGTTGGTTGAAAGGTCTTTCCATTTGTAAATTGTAGTGGTTGGCAACCTCTGTGACAGGGACATAGGTTAATGCTATTGTTTTTTTAACATCAACGGCATATTGACTGTAGCATGTTCTACACATAGTGCAGATTCTTAGTGTCTCCGTATGCTTTGATGGAATTAATAGTAACAGGTTTGTATGGCTGTGTGGGGGTAAATTGTTATAAGGGTTGATTGTGCCTTGTTTAAACCCTGTTTTTTTTTTCTTTGTTTTTTTTTGTGGGCAGTAGTTTTCTGTTAAGTGTGGTTTAATAGTTGATAGTAAGTGCTGCTTTATTTTGTACTGGAGTATATATAAAACTGATTTTTGTGTTTTGATATTCACTATGTATAGTGTATGTCTCAATGGGTTGGGAAACATTTTGAAGGTACTATCAATCATCCAGATTTGACATTGGTTAAGTTTTAGTATGTTATCTGCTGGAGAGAATATTAGCATTTGGTTATCATTGTTTAGGTTGTCATATAAAAGGAAAGGTTCCTCATTATGTGTCATAATTAAATGTTCTGGTATTTCTGTCTTGGTATCTTCTAGGGACAGGAATATCGCTGATGGCTTTTATTTTTTAGTTTGTGCAGTTAAACATTTTAAAATGGGTATGGATGGTAGTTAGCCTGTGATGTAACTGGGGACATTAGCCAGTATATCTTTTTGGATGTTAGTTATGGGTTCCTGTGATGTAATATTTGCCTCTCTTATATCCTGCTATATATCCTTTATTTCTATCTATTTCTACTACATTTGGTGAGTGGTTGTGCTTTCTTATATGAATTATGAAATCCTTTTTTGCTGTGGCCCTCCACAGCAAGAATTAGAATAATTGGTACCTTTCCAGTTCACATGTTCTGTTGATGCACTTTCTTGGTTGTAGTTGGAACCCATGTGACTTAGTAATTGCTTTCCTCTCTAGGGTGTTATAGATTTGGCTTTCTCTGCCATTGTATCTGAAAGTAGTATAATGGTATAAATACATTTTGTAAAAGGTAATTCATTTATGTATTCACTTATAAAATTATGCGACTAGTACTATTTTTTTATGTTTCCATATATCTTTAAATGTTTCACACTTTTTGCAGCTTTTCCTTGGGGGGTGTTCTAATGTGGAGCAGGGTATTTCTTTTCTGTTTGAAGAAATAAGTGTCAGTTTAATTTTTAAATGTCTATTTTGTGGTAGTCTGTAGAATTTGAAGCAGTTGGGTTCAGTTTTGCTCGCTACTGGGCTCAGTTTATATTTTTAAATTGACGTATAATTTGTTATAATTCTTTTCTGGGTTGACATTTTATGACTTTTCAAAGTCAGTGTTTTCTTTTAGGAAGTACATTTAAAGAGATGTTGAAAAGTATTTTGTTAAATATCTGCTGCTTATTTTGTTTTAAGGTTATTTGCAATTAAGTTGTAGTTTGAATGTAGCCATTACTTAGTTAGGTTGTTGTCAAGTTGAATATGTTTCTTCTTTAGCTGTCTTGTCAAAGAACCAGGCAAAGTTTCCTCGTCTTGGAGCGTTTGTCATTTTTGAAGTATTTAGTTGATAAAATTAAAGTTCCGTTTTATATTAAGTTTGGTTTGATTTTTTTTAAATTTTTTTTTTTATCTGTTATGTCCTTTTGATACTGCTAATTTATGCATCTGGGGCAGAAGAAGGTAAAATATCAACGCCGCAGCATCCTAGTGAGGAATGTGATGACTATATCTAGCCCCTACTCCTTCTCCACCTCCTTGTCCTTCAGATTCTCCACCGGAGGATATCTGAGGTTTTCACAATTTAATGGATAGGGCAGCCAAGTGTTTCCACTTGCCAACATCGGTCTTGCAGTCTGAATGCTTTCTCCATGACTTTAAGGAACAAGCAAGTAAGTCTGTGAGTGCCTTCCCTATCATTGACTTCATATGGAGTGAGGGGATCAAGATCATGGAGAACCCGGCAACAGTTCCACCAGTGCCACAGAAGCTCGACAAGAAATATAAGGCAACTCAGCACTCTCCGACATGTTTGACTGGCCATCCAAAACCAGGCTCTGTCATCTCTCAAGCGGCTCAGAGGCGTTCTTAGAACCCATCTGCGCCTTTATCTACTCCTGATAAAGAAGGAAGGAGATTAGAAAATGTGGGCAAGAGTTTCTCGTCCATAACTGTTTGGGCAGCAAATTCCCTAGCGATTTTGGGTCAATATGATCGACAAATGTGGTCGGGTATGCAGGCTTTCAGTGAACTCCTTCTGGAGAGCAAACAAGCAGAGGCACGAAAGATCCTTCAAGAAGGAGAGCGTACGTCTGAAGAGGTAATTGACTGCACCCTGGCTATAGCTTCCACTGGCTTTCGCCAATTGGCGGGAGCTGCGTTATTACGCCACGAGGGTTGGTTGAAGGCCACCTCTTTCAGACCAGAGGTACAGTCCAGAATTCTTGACATGCCCTACGATGGAGAATCTCTCTTCGGCAAGTACGTAGACGACTCATTGCAGGCCATCAAGGCTGACAGATACTGCTCGGTCCCTGGGTACTTTGCAGTACCGGCAGCAGCCCTTTCGGAGTGCAAGGGGAAGTGGAATGGGATTTACGACATTTCGAGGTTCCTACCACAGGCAGTATCAACAGCCTCTATATATAGCCTGACCTATCAGCAACAGTATAGGCAACCATCCACCGCCTCATACGCCAGACAGGGAGGAAGGAGAAAACAGAGTTCCCAAACCCGGGATCATCCTCAGACAATGATTATCATGCACTGGATACCCTTCCCCACTATTTACAGAACTATAAGTGGGAGCGAACATCTCCAATTACCTCCAGAATTGGAAAAGCATAACATCGGACAAATGGGTGCTGGATATACTGGCTCGAGGTCATGCGTTGGAACTTATACAAAAACCACCATACCATCTGCCGGGAAAATCCAAACTGCTCCATCTTTGCCTGCTTCAACAGGAGGTGTTCCTAATGCTAGCCAAGGGAGCGATAGAGGAGGTTCCGGTTCAGCAAAGAAGACTCTGGTTGTATTCCTGGTTATTTCTACTAAGGAAGAGGTCAGGGGAATGGAGACCGATCCTAGATCTCAGGAAGCTAAACAAGTTCCTACGGAAGCAATCCTTTTGTACGATCACGCTGTCTGATATCCTACACCTTTTGAATCCTGGAGACTATGACAACAATGAATCTCCAGGGTGCTTATTTTCACTTACCAATACATGTAAAACATCGCAAGTATCTCTGCTTTACTGTAGCTGGTGCCCATTATCAATTTAAAGTTCTCCCATTCGGCCTGAAGTCAGCTCCATGAATTTTCAGGATTTTTTTTGCCCCAGTAGCAGGCTTTCTCCGCAACAGGGGTTTTCAGGTGTTCCCATACCTGGATGACTGGCTGATAAAAGCTCCTTCATCACAACTGGCGTCCAAGGTTACAAACGCCTGCCTAGAATTATTTCAAAGTTGGGACTAACAGTGAATTTCCAGAAGTCAGTCACTCTTCCCACACAGAGGATAGTCTTTTTCTCGACACCATCGAAAACCAGGCATACCTCACTCCGACACAGCAGCAGAAACTATCCAACTTGGCTGTAAGCATCTCAAGAAGAAGGTCCGTTTCAGTACGACTGTTCATGTCGCTCCTAGGCATGATTTCCTCATCAATCGTCCTGGTTAATCTAGCAAGGTTGAGAATGAGACCTTTATAGGAGGAGTTACAGCTCCAATGGACCCAGTCGTAAGGATCCCTTGAGGATTTGATAAGTGTTACACCAAGGATATTGGGGGCTTTGTGATGGTGGTCTCAGGTCAACCATCTCTCAAGGGCTCACCTTTCTCACACCAATGACATACTTTACCATCACGACAGATGCTTTCTTCGAAGGTTGGGGAGGTTATTTACAGGTCATGCGCATTCAGGGAAGATGGTCAGATGAGCAGAGAGGAATGCACATAAATCTGTTGGAATTAAAAGCAATTTGTCTCACGCTCAAAGCATTCGTTCCACGCATTGCAGGGTCATCGGTGTTGGTCTGGACGTACAACACAACAAGCATGTTCTATATCAACTATCAGGGAGGAACAAGATCCCTTTCCCTCTCCCTCTCAAGGGAAGCTCAATCTCTTTGGGACTGGCTCTTGCTGCACAACACTTGCCTCAGGGTGGAGCACCTGCCAGGTGTCAACAACGTCCTGGCGGACTCTCGGACGGACGACAACTGTCATGAATGGGAACTCAGAGGGTACTGAACGGTGTCTTCCAATGCTGGGGATGACCGACCCTGGAATTGTTTGCCACCAATCAGAATGCCAAATGTCAATTCTATGCCAGTCGATACCCACCCCCGGGGTCGTGGGAAAATGCTCTTTCGATGAGATGGTCTGGGATCTTTGCGTATGCTTCCTCATCCCCCCACCCCATTGATCCTCAGACTCCTGAGGAAGATGAAGTCGGAAGACTGCAAGATCATACTCATAGCGCCCAGGTGGCCCAGGCAGTATTGGTACACTGAGTTTCTACTCCTGTCTGTGGCCAATCCCATGCACCTTCCCTGCAACCACGATCTATTCACGAAGACTCAAGGTCAAATTCTTCATCCGGATCCAGCATCTCTGCAATTGCACGCTTGGCTCCTGAGTTCTGTGAGTTCCTGGGTATGAACATTGACGAAGAATGCAGACTGATTTTTATCTAGGACATGAGCGGACAGTACAAATAAGACGTACAAGCTCAAATGGAAGAGATTTTGTGTCTGGTGTTTGCAGAACAAGTTCCATCCTTTAAAGATTGAGCCGGAGCAAATTCTCTCATATCTCCTGACCCTGTCAAAGGCTGCGCTATATCGTGCATCTGTTTGATCCATTTGGTAGCCATAGCTTCCTATAGACACTCGGCTGATATACCCTCACTTGGCTCAGCCAGAATTATTAAACCGTTTATGAAAGGCCTCTTCCGCACTTTTCCTCCGGTGCGTCCACCTCCTCCAGAGTGGCATCTGAATGTAGTCCTGTCCCAGCTAATGAAAGCTCAGTTGGAACCCATTCACAGAGCGGAACTCAAATAAATCACATGGAAGGTGGCAACTCTGCTTGCTCTTACTTCCACCAGAAGAGTCAGCGATTTACAGGCCGTTACTATTAAGGAACCTTTTCTGTTTTTTTCAGATGACTTTGTCCTTCTTAGGACTAACCCCAGGTACACTCCTAAAGTGCCCTCATCATTTCACCTGAATGAGCCAGTAATACTAAGAACCTTTTTCCCCAAATACGTGGACAGTCCCAGAAAAGACTCTGCATTCCTTGGAAATCAAGAGATGCCTGAAATTTTACCTTCATAGTACTAAGCAGCTTAGGATACAGATCAGCTGTTGGAATCTTATGCTCATGGAGGGCAAGGGGCAGGGGTCACTAAGGCCACCATAGCACTCGCTCACTCGCACTCGCTCACTCGCACTCGCTCACTCGCACTCGCTCACTCGCACTCGCACTCGCTCTCGCACTCACTCGCTCTCGCACTCACTCGCTCTCGCACTCACTCGCTCTCGCACTCACTCGCTCTCGCACTCACTCGCTCTCGCACTCGCACTCGCTCTCGCACTCGCACTCGCTCGCGCACTCGCTCGAGCACTCGCGCACGCACACACATGCACACACTTACTCCCTGGCTCTCTTGCACTCCCTGGCTCTCTCGCACAGATACACCCCCCTACCCCCTTTATAATTGTGAGGACGGGCCATTGACCATAATGAAATGTGAGTTTACTATTCTAACGCCACGCACACTTTTTATAGTAGGGAAGGTTATAAGGTGGACTGAGGCAGATATAATTGCACTTTTAGATTTTTGATGCAGTCTCTCAAAACTGCCTAAACACACTACGGGGGCTGGTCCTCACAGCGTGGGTTGTTTTCCCTCTTTCCCTCCACATTATGACCCTGGCAGTTATGAGACCGCCAGGGCTGTGGTGGTGGTCGGACCGCCGCCAAAGCAGTGGTCTGGTCTCCACATTATGACCCTGGTAGGGCCACCGCGGTCGGACCACTGGCGCCGCCAGTGCCGACGGTCTTAATCCAACACATTTGCTAGGACATCATGTGGCTTCTTGAAGTAGAGCAGAAAAGGTGCATATTCCAAGATTATCCAGATAAAAAGTACTAACAGACACACCAAAACATGCTCATTGAGAACTGCTCGCTCTGCCCACACTCCATGTTGAACTTATTAAGTTCAATGTAACTAGTTGAATTGGGTCATTTTTAGGTTAGAGGGGATGTTACATTCATGAGCTGCCATTTTGGCATCTAATCACTAAAATTCTGCAGTTCCCCCACATCCATCTCTCTCATGCAGAATGCACCCCCTTGAGTGGGCTTAGAGGTTTCAGGTTTAAGGACCTATATTTGTTAGTAGTGAGTCTGATCTCTCAGTATTTGAAATAATCTATTTTCTGCGTTTTCCAACTTCCGAGCTGCCATTGTTTGTTAGCTATTGGACCTATGCACTCAACTTAAGGGAGCGTATCCACTTTGACACTAATTTAACTGTTCTTTTAATATAGATTATTGGTGCTCATGCATTCTAGGTCCTTTATCTACCTCTACATTTGATGCTTAATCTCCTCAACAACTAGCTGTATTGACGAGTGAGGTCTGTTGGTAAAAATGTAGGGAAACTTAAGAAGCATGTTGGTAGTAAGTAAAGACTTTGAAAGGTGTTCATTGGTTTTACCCTTGCTGGAAAATGGCCTTCCTTGTTACACCCTTGACTTTATTTTCATTATGGCAGTGTTTGTCAAATCCTCTTGTGTGACTTGTGTTGTCTATTTAGTGCAGAATATAATGGGGAGACAGGGAGAATTATTTAAATTGGTCCAGTGTACAACCTTCCAGGCGTTACACATAGAAACAATGGGTACACTGTTCCAAAGGAGTGATGCCAGTTCAGCAAGGCATTAGTGGAAGCAGGTACGGTCACACACCTCCCCGGTAGGTTCGAGTCTACTCCTAAACCTGACCGTGGCACTTACAAAAAGATCTCTGGCAGAGAGCCCCCTTGAGTGGCCTGCCTGGCATTGCATTCCAGCCCGACGAGGAGCTGGCCCTATGATGAAGCATGACACCTATTAGGTGTGTGAGGGTACCTGCTTCCACTAATAAGAGTGCCTTGCTGACCTCGCATTGCTCCCTTGGAGCAGTGTACCTATTTTGTCTGTTTGTCCATTTCGTGGTCTGACATGCCGATGTTGGGATGTGCCTTATAAACCCTAGAGCTCGTGTGTATTCTGCTTTTTAGCTGTGTTTTCTTTTATTTTTTTTAATGCAAAAACAGCAATGGAGTGCCAGTTAGGCAACAGGTGGGTAAGGCCGTTGTGGCCGAAACTAAACAAGAAAAAAAAGCTGCAAATTCCTTTTATCTTTCGCTGCCTGTCTCAGAGGAAGCCGGTTTGTCAGGCTTTCTTCTGCATGGTTACACCACTGGCCTTCAGCTTTCCCTTTCAGTTCCACTGCGTCTGCTGTGGTGATAAAACCCTAATTTTGCCACTCTGCAGGTGAGGGCAGCGGAACGGGAGGAGTTGGAGCTTTTTAAATTGGGCACCAGAGCTGCATGGTCTGAAAACTGCATTTGTTTATAAAGGATTCATTTTTGAAGTTCATTATTGCAGAGAAGACCAAATAAATTCAGTACTCTATAGTGGTCTTCCTTTCTTCTTTCAACCTAATATTTTATCGCAGCTTAAAGTTGATTTTCATGGGGTGTATTTTCTTTTTTTTTATATTGGAGTTTTTGTGTTAATACCTTTGTCATATACCCCAGGTCACACCGTTTATAAGCCTAAAATTGATTTTTGCTGACCTTATGTTTTGCTGTGGAAAAGATGCCCAACATCAAAAGAAAATAAAACCAAGCCAGATATTTGACCCATCACACCAAATGTACAAGAAAATACTATTTCTAAAAGCATTGCATAAGCGCCATGGCATTTTCTCATATAGAACGAGTATTCCATTAACTCAGATTAGTTTTTCGAAAGACTTACTTTTCTCCGATATCCAGTTGAAGTGGAATTTTCAGTTTTGCTTGACCTTTTTAAGCTTCGTAACATTTTACTGCTTATTTGAAAGGTAAAGGGTTACATTTAATCTTTTTGTGTGAGAGCATAGTAAATATAATGTCTTAAGTTCTTCCTGTGGTTTTAAAACACACACACTGTGAGGATAGTCTTTACGGAGTACCTCATGAAATACCATATAGAAAGCTGAAAGATTGAGCGGGAGAGGTACATGCCCTGAGAAGTGCCCCTCCCTCAGCCATCAATGCCTTTCCAGCTCATTCTTGAGGTAGCACTCAACAGCTGCTTCCCAAACAATGGTTTTGGGTAGCTGTCAAAGTTTTATTTAAAAAAGAAAAAAAAGGATGCTGCTGTCAACTCTGCAGCATGGGGACGTGGATAGTGTAGTGCTGGTTCCACCACACCAGACTTATTATTAGTATTTGTATTAGCATTACTCCTCCCCTATAACCGCCTTGTGTGCTCATACCCACACCAGATGTGTTGGAACTGCATTGTCCAAAGTGAAGGTTTGAAGGCAGATATTGCTCCAGGAACTACTCATCCCTGCAATGCACTCTTTGCTCTATTCAAAAATCGCATATAAATACATCTGAAAAAGAAGCAGACTCTCATAGGGGAGCTTAATCATAACAGTAACTGAACTCTGCCCTTACCGGTTGATACAAAGTTATTTTCAGTCCTGTCTAGAGTCTATACCAGCACCGTAGTTATGTGGATTGAAATGTGTGTGATTTTTTAAAACCCTGTAGCCAATGCTTCCAGCAAGACCTCTAGTTCTACTGGTATTGAGCATCATGATGCCCACCCTAGAAGCCTTTGTTGATATTTTATCTTTCGGGTTGAGATAATGTTAGATTTTTTTATTTTTTATTTTTAGCAATAGATCCTCCCAGATTCAGAGCAGCAGAATGCTTGGCCCCTGCTAATAAGTGCTTTTAAAGCAAGCTTCGTGGCTCTGGGACAGTTTCCTTAATACAAATGGAAAGCTTAAAGTTTTTTAATTTAAACCTAATTGTATTAAAGACAAACAGTCTTGACTAAAACCCTTAGTTTCTAATGTTAAAAGAACCATGGAATAAGAAGCAGAGGTCAGCAGCCCTCAACTGTTTTTGGAAAAACTTTTCCACAACATTTAGAGAGTGATCTTGTTCATTGTTCAAGTGAGGGCATACTGAACCATCACCAAGCATGGTAAATTAAAGTGGACAAATGAGTGCTAGATATTTACTTAATAGTTAAGAAGTAACATTTGAGTTGTCCTTTCAACACTCCAACCAGTAAAAAAAAAAAAAAAAAAATACTACTTCAATAATTGGAAATCACCATTGGCAAAGCCATTGCCTTTGTCTGTTGGATGTTTACATCAAACCTCTGGGATGAATGGAAAAGAAAAACAGATGTGCGTCCCGGAGAGTCCTGCCTAACAGGAAAGGCAGGTTACTACACCATACGTTTGTAGTTTAAAGCAACATAGTCATTTGTTTTTTGTGCAGCACTTTGGCAGTAGAATTTTCTGAGCACCTTTTTTGCCTTAGTTCCAATTTTTGTGCTTTTAACCTGGAGAAGATTTTAAGAAGGGAAGTGCTTGTGGAGAGCTGTATCATGGTACTCCGTGAATGGCTTGCATGCTTTTTCCACGAATTTCTGTATGAACAGCATTAAAAAAAAAAAACAAAAAAAAGACAAACTGCAACCAAGGTGAGGGCAGGCATGCAGCTACGTGGGAGGGGATTGGAGGGTCAAGCATCGACTGGGGAAGGAAAAACAAAGAAGTGAAAATAACAAAGTAATATTCATGCATAGTGAAGCTGCTTTTTATTTATTACCAATTAAAGCAGCAACATTCCCTGTGCACTAGAGACTTACAGCATGTATGTTTTGACACTGCTGTAAAGTAAACTGAATTTCTATGCTTCACTGTTAGTAGTGGAACTAACCAGTCGATGCTTCTAGGCTTGAAAATTGTGGTGGAAGTGATTAACAGTGGTGACAGTTTACCCAAGATGCCCAATTAGATTTAGCTTTCTGTACTCAGTTGTTTGAATTATCACCTACTTCATGTGCTTATTACAAGATAGGCAGCTGACCTTGGCTGCAAGTTTGTCTGAAAATTAATTGTATAGCACTTAGCCAGTGAAATCCTAAAGCTCTTTGGACCTGTCCTAGATGTCTGGCTTGACCCAAGGGTAGGTCGCTCCCCCTGCCGCTGCAGCTCCTCCAAGTTCCCGAGTTCCTGTGTTCCTGAGACCCACCTAACTAAGTACCCCCCTCCTCCCAGCACCTCGCCCTGCCCCGCGCCACTCACCTTCTCTCCTGCTCCTGCTTCTTTTCCTCCTCTGTCTCTTCCTCCTCGCTCCCCCTCTGCAATCTTCTTCTGTGTTCTTCTGTTCTTCTCTTCTGTTCTTCCCTTCTGTTCTTCTGTGTTCTTCCGGTCTTCTTTGTTCTTCTTCTCTGTTCTTCTCGGTGCTTCTGTGTTCTTCTTCTCGGTTCTTCTCGGTTCTTCTCGGTTCTTCTCGGTTCTTCTCGGTTCTTCTCGGTTCTTCTCGGTTCTTCTCGGTTCTTCTCGGTTCTTCTCGGTTCTTCTCGGTTCTTCTCGGTTCTTCTCGGTTCTTCTCTGCTCTTCTCTGCTCTTCTCTGGTCTTCTGGTCTTCTGGTCTTCTGGTCTTCTGGTCTTCTGGTCTTCTGGTCTTCTGGTCTTCTGGTCTTCTGGTCTTCTGGTCTTCTGGTCTTCTGGTCTTCTGGTCTTCTGGTCTTCTGTCTTCGGCTCTTCTGTCTTCGGCTCTTCTACCTCCTCCGTCTTCTTCCCCCGAGCCTGCCCTCCTGCTCCTTCCTCATCCCCCTCCCTCACTCGCCTCCCCCTCTCTCACCCCTAGCTAACCCGTTCGCTATCTACCTCCCTCACTCCTCCTATCTTCCTATCTCTCTAGCTCCCTATCTCACTATCTCACTCCCCCACTCTCCACCTCCTCCTACCTACCTATCTGTCTATCTATCTATTTCCCTATCTATCGACTTCTCTATCTATTTTCTCTATCTATTTCTCTATCTCTCCCCCCCTCCCGCCACCCCCTCTACTACCTATCTCCCTATCCTCTCACTCTACCTCTCTCCCTCACCCACCTCTACAACCCCCCCCTCCCCTATCTTCACAACCCTACTCCTATCGCTCTCCCTAATCTCCAAACCTCCTAACACTCACCCTCCTCCACCCTAAACCCCCTCCCCCAGCTCCTCTCACTCTACCTGTCCCCCCCCTCCCTCGCGCTTTCCCGCCGCGACCTCCTGCACGCCCCCGCCCCCCAGCTCCCATTCGCCCCCAGCTGACCCCTCCCCCCCCCTCCTACCTCTTATGGCGGCCGCTGCGCGACAGTGGTAGCGACCCTTGACCCAAGGGTAGGTCGCTCCCCCTGCCGCTGCAGCTCCTCCAAGTTCCCGAGTTCCTGTGTTCCTGAGACCCACCTAACTGTAAGTACCCCCCTCCTCCCAGCCCCTCGCCCTGCCCCGCGCCACTCACCTTCTCTCCTGCTCCTGCTTCTTTTCCTCCTCTCTGTCTCTTCCTCCTCGCTCCCCCTCTGCAATCTTCTTCTGTGTTCTTCTGTTCTTCTCTTCTGTTCTTCCCTTCTGTTCTTCCGGTCTTCTGTGTTCTTCTTCTCTGTTCTTCTCGGTGCTTCTGTGTTCTTCTTCTCGGTTCTTCTCGGTTCTTCTCGGTTCTTCTCTGTTCTTCTCTGTTCTTCTCTGTTCTTCTCTGTTCTTCTCTGTTCTTCTCTGTTCTTCTCTGTTCTTCTCTGTTCTTCTCTGGTCTTCTCTGTTCTTCTCTGTTCTTCTCTGGTCTTCTCTGTTCTTCTCTGTTCTTCTCTGTTCTTCTCTGGTCTTCTCTGGTCTTCCGGTCTTCTGGTCTTCTGTTCTTCTGTCTTCGGCTCTTCTACCTCCTCCGTCTTCTTCCCCCGAGCCTGCCCTCCTGCTCCTTCCTCATCCCCCTCCCTCACTCGCCTCCCCCTCTCTCACCCCTAGCTAACCCGTTCGCTATCTACCTCCCTCACTCCTCCTATCTTCCTATCTCTCTAGCTCCCTATCTCACTATCTAACTCCCCCACTCTCCACCTCCTCCTACCTACCTATCTGTCTATCTATCTATTTCCCTATCTATCGACTTCTCTATCTATTTTCTCTATCTATTTCTCTATCTCTCCCCCCCTCCCGCCACCCCCTCTACTACCTATCTCCCTATCCTCTCACTCTACCTCTCTCCCTCACCCACCTCTACAACCCCCCCTCCCCTATCTTCACAACCCTACTCCTATCTCTCTCCCTAATCTCCAAACCTCCTAACACTCACCCTCCTCCACCCTAAACCCCCTCCCCCAGCTCCTCTCACTCTACCTGTCCCCCCCCCCTCCCTCGCGCTTTCCCGCCGCGACCTCCTGCACGCCCCCGCCCCCCAGCTCCCATTCGCCCCCAGCTGACCCCTCCCCCCCCTCCTACCTCTTATGGCGGCCGCTGCGCGACTGCGCAGCGGGCGCGCGCAGCGGGCACGCCGCTGGCGCGCCGGAGGCGCGCCAGAGGCAAGCCAGTCTGCGCCCGTCCGCGCCTGGCCCGCGCCCAGCGCCACGACCCCTGGTCCCCAGCTCCCCCAAGCCCCGCTGATCCGCTACGACCCCACCACCCTCCACGCCCTCAACCCAGGGCGCTCCAAAACCTGCTTCCTAGCTCACCCCAAACGCACCCATGGACCCTTCGCCTGCAACTCCTGCAAACGCATCTTCCACCACGCAACTACCACGACCACAAGCCCACGCGCCATCAACCACCTCAAGTGCATCCTGATCAACGCTCGTTCCGTCCACAAGCACGCCGTTGAACTTTGGGACCTCCTGGACTCCACAGCCCCGGACGTCGCCTTCATCACGGAGACATGGATGAACGCCTCCTCTGCTCCAGACATCGCTACCGCCATCCCCGAAGGCTACAAGATCTCCAGAAAAGACCGCACCAACCAAGTAGGAGGAGGTGTCGCCATCATCTTCAAAGACTCCATCAGCGTCACCACCTCCACCGAAGACCCCCCCCCTCGCCGCTGAACACCTGCATTTTCAGATTCGCACCGACCCAAGGACCACCCTCAGAGGATCCCTCGTCTACCGTCCTCCCGGACCTCGCGCCTCTTTCAGCGACGCCATCGCCGACTTCATCTCCCCGCACGCCCTCGCCTCACCGGACTACATCCTCCTAGGCGACCTCAACTTCCATCTGGAACAAAACAACGACCCCAACACCACCACCCTGCTCGACAACCTCGCCAACCTCGGCCTCAAACAACTGGTGAACACCGCCACCCACATCGCCGGACACACGCTCGACCCTATCTTCTCCGCCAGCAAACACGTCTTCTTCAGCCACACCTCTGCCCTACACTGGACCGACCACAGCTGCGTCCACTTCACATTCCGACGCGAGACCTCCCACCTCCGCACTCAACCCACCCCTCGTCGACAGTGGAACAAGATCCCTGAAGAGCAACTCTTCTCCGCTCTCGCCGCCAACCAACCCACCCTCACCACCGACCCCAACGACGCAGCTCTCAACCTCACAAACTGGATCTCCAACTGCGCTGACAACCTTGCTCCCCTCAAACGCACGCATCGACAGACCAACACCAAAAAACCTCTCTGGTTCTCTGACACCCTCAAAGAATCAAAGAAAACTTGTCGTGCCCTTGAGAAGGCCTGGCGCAAGGACCACACCGCGGACAACATGACCGCCCTCAAGAACGCTACACGCGAACACCACCACCTGATCCGCACTGCCAAAAGGAACTTTTTCACCGACAGACTAGACAAAAACAGCCACAACAGCAGAGAACTCTTCAGCATCGTCAAAGAGTTCTCCAACCCCAGCGCCAGCGCCGTCACGCCCTCACAGGATTTGTGCGAATCCCTCGCCACTTTCTTCCATCGCAAGATCAGCGACCTCCACGACAGCTTCGGACACCAGACCCAACCATACACCACTGAACCCGCTTCCCCGGACATCACCCTCAACAACTGGACCCACATCAACACGGAAGAAACCAAATCCATCATGAACTCTATCCACTCTGGCGCCCCTTCGGACCCCTGCCCGCACTTCATCTTTAACAAAGCCGACGACATCATCGCCCCGCACCTCCAGACCGTCATCAACTCTTCTTTTTCTTCTGCTACCTTCCCCGAATGCTGGAAGCACGCTGAAGTCAACGCCCTACTAAAGAAACCTACGGCTGACCCAAGCGACCTGAAAAACTTCCGCCCCATCTCTCTTCTACCTTTCCCAGCCAAGGTAATAGAAAAGACCGTCAACAAACAGCTGACCACCTTCCTGGAAGACAACAACCTGCTCGACCCTTCACAAACCGGATCCCGAACCAACCACAGCACGGAAACCGCCCTCATCTCAGTCACAGACGACATCAGAACCCTGATGGACAACGGTGAAACAGTCGCCCTCATTCTCCTCGACCTCTCGGTTGCCTTTGACACCGTCTGTCACCGCACCCTAATCACCCGCCTACGCTCCACCGGGATCCAAGGCCAGGCCCTGGACTGGATCGCCTCCTTCCTCGCTAACCGCTCCCAAAGAGTTTACCTCCCTCCGTTTCGCTCAGAACCCACCAAGATCATCTGCGGCGTACCTCAAGGCTCATCGCTCAGCCCGACACTCTTCAATGTCTACATGAGCCCCCTCGCCGACATCGTACGCAAGCACGACATCATCATCTCCTCCTACGCCGACGACACCCAACTTGTACTCTCCCTCACCAAGGACCCCGCCAGCGCCAAGACCAACCTACAAGAGGGTATGAAGGACGTCGCAGATTGGATGAGGCTCAGCCGCCTAAAGCTGAACTCTGAAAAAACGGAAGTCCTCATCCTCGACAACACCCCGTCCGCCTGGGACGACTCCTGGTGGCCCACGGCCCTCGGCACCGCACCGACCCCCGCAGACCACGCCCGCAACCTCGGCTTCATCTTGGACCCTCTTCTCACCATGACCAAGCAAGTCAACGCTGTGTCCTCCGCCTGCTTCCTCACTCTCCGCATGCTCCGCAAGATCTTCCGCTGGATCCCCGCCGACACCAGAAAAACCGTGACCCACGCCCTTGTCACGAGTCGCCTGGACTACGGCAACACCCTCTACGCCGGGACCACCGCCAAACTCCAAAACCGCCTGCAACGCATCCAAAACGCCTCAGCCCGCCTCATCCTCGACGTACCCCGCAACAGCCACATCTCCGCACACCTGAGACACCTGCATTGGCTCCCAGTCAGCAAAAGGATCACCTTCCGTCTTCTCACCCACGCACACAAAGCCCTCCACAACAAGGGACCGGAATACCTCAACAGACGCCTCAGCTTCTATGTCCCCACCCGCCCCCTCCGCTCCGCTGGCCTCGCACTTGCTGCCGTCCCTCGCACCCGCCGCTCCACGGCGGGTGGGAGATCTTTCTCCTTCCTGGCGGCCAAGACCTGGAACTCCCTCCCCACCAGCCTCAGGACCACCCAGGACCACTCCGCTTTCCGGAGACTCCTAAAGACTTGGCTGTTCGAGCAGCGATAACCCCCCCTTTCCCCCCTAGCGCCTTGAGACCCGCACGGGTGAGTAGCGCGCTTTATAAATGTTAATGATTTGATTTGATTTGATTTGGCTTACTAAAATATTTGTCAGATATCCGACTATCATCTCTACCATCTGCAGCTCCAGCCAATCTCATCCATGAACGAAACAGATATATTATGTCCTAGATACCATATTTTCATGTAAATTCGTAGTCTGCGTATAATCCCTCCACCTCCTTTGCCACCTCGACCTACAAAGGATGCGTCTTCCTGTCTTCCCCACAAGGCACTGCTCCTGCCGATGCCCAAGGACATACAGGAGGAAGACTCATCTGATTCTGTGTATCAGTGTAGGACGAGGAAGAAGGTGAACTTTAGCAGGGAGATGACAAGGGTATGAAGGATTATCATACATGTGGAGGGTGGCAACCCACCCATCCAGCCTGATTAACCCCTAGACATCATAGCCCACTTTCATACTGTCATGAGGAAAGCTGCCAAAAAACAGTCAGTTTTCCAGTGGCTTCTATGGAACATTTCCTTTATGACTTTATAGAACATCCTCCGAAGACCATTCAATTTGTACTAGTACTTGATATCTTATGGTCAGAAGGTCATCAGAAAAAACATTGCACTTGTTTGCTGAATGCTATCTGTTAGATTTTATATCAAAAGGACAAAGGACTTAACTTTCTTCAGACCAACTCTCTGTATCCTTCACGCAGCTTGGAAGGAGTTGACCCCTGACCAAACAGGGAATGGCATGTTGTCCCTTAGCCTGCATCACTTTCTGCCACAACAGAGCCAAGCATCTGCTCCAGGGGACAGTTGAGGGTGCATTCCACAAGGAGCATGTATGACTGCTGCACTCTGCGCTAGTATACCATTTCAAGATATCAGCTGTGCAGCTGCCTGGAGGAGCAGGCACATGTTGGCATATTACTGCTAGATGTGAACTCATAAGCTGACTCACCAGAATGATAGTCAGTCCTCCAAAACCTATTTCAGTAAAGGTGAGCCTGCTTTCTTATATTCATTATAGTTGTGATGTTCTGCTTATTATTCTGGTTCAAGTATATGAAAGTTCCAGTGCTGGAAACAAAGGGCCAGATGTAGAAAGATTCCAAATTGAGATTTGCAATTTGCGAGTCCCTGCGACTCGCAAATTGCAAGTCGCAATTTGGAATGCAGAAAGGTGTCTCAGACACCTTCTGCAACTCGCTATGGGGTCGCAAAGACCCACCTCATAAATATTTATGAGGTGGGTCGCAGTTTGCGACCCCATAGCGAGTCTAGGCACTCACGGGGATGGTGGCCTGCTGGAGACAGCAGACCACCATCTCCGTGACTGCTTTTAAATAAAGCAGTTTATTTTTTTCTCTTTGCAGCCCGTTTTCCTTAAAGGAAAACGAGCTGCAAATAGAAAAAAATACCGAAACCTTTTGTTTCGGTTTTTTTCAGAGTAGGCAGTGGTCCATAGGACCACTGCCTGCTCTGAAAAAATAATTTTGTGAGCATTCACAAAGGGGAAGGGGTCCCGTGGGGACCCCTTCCCCTTTGCGAATGAGTTACCATCCACTTCAAGTGGATGGTAACTGCGAGTTGATTTGCGACCGCTTTCGCGGTCACAAATCAACTTAAATCGCGGTGCGAGTCGCAAATAGGAAGGGAACACCCCTTCCTATTTGCGAGTCGGAAACACATTTTGCGAGTCGGTTCCGACTCGCAAAATGTGTTTCTGCATCGCTTGAGGGCTTTTGCACCTCGCAAACGGCGTTTTTCGCCGTTTGCGAGGTGCAAAAGCCTACCTACTTCTGATGGATACAACTACCTGTGGATTCCTCACCTAATGAATTCTCCCATGGCGCCAGCATTCGACGGAAATCTTCTTCCTAGTTTCTGCACGTCGACGAGGACGTCACTCTAGCCCACGCGACGCCGTCGGACGTCATACAGGCAATAAGAGGTCCTCGACGACGTGCCGACGTCAGTTCCCTTTTTTCCGTGCATTCGAAGGAGCAACTGTTACTTTTGTGGTTACAGTGTATTTTTGCTGCGTAGTCTTTCGCTGTGGTAATAATGTCGCAGAGAAAGTCTGGATTCAAGCCTTGTCGTGAGTGTGGAGGCAAGATGTCAGTGACGGATCCTCATTCCGACTGCCTTTGGTGTTTGAGCTCCGACCACGACGTCTCGACTTGTGATTCATGCCAGCACATGAATCCAAAAGCCCTCAAGGAACGTGAGGCGAAGCTGTTTATGGCAAAATCGAAAAAGGAGAAGCATCACAAGAAGTCTTCTTCGCCAAGACATCGGCGTCATCGAGACTCCCGGCGCCGTAGAGAATCTCGGCGTCATTCAAAGGAGACTAGTTCTTGGTCTTCGGATCGGCGCCGAAGGACATGGGAGATCAGTCCCACGGTTACGCCGCATCCTTCGACGCTGTTGCCCTCTCCGGCGTCTCCGAATTCACCTGGACAGGCGTCGGTGATTGAGGTATTGGAGCCTCAGGTGTTATCTCCGGCGTCGCAGACGTCGGGGTCGCCTCCGAGACAGGTACCCCAGTATCCGTCTTTTCCCACCCCTGGAGCCGATAGTTCCGCATTCTTGAATGCGATGTATGCCATCTTCCAACAGATGGCTCCAGGGGGTGCTCCGGCTGGGCCTTTGGCCTTTTCATTGGGTGATCCTGCGCCTCTTCGGCCGGCACCCTTTATGCCCTTTCTCCCTTTTGGGAACGTGGGCTCGGCGCCGGTTTCGGCGCCGGTGGCCGCTCCGGTGGCTTCAGAGGGATTGGCCCCGGGGATTTCCATCCCGTCGACGTCGGGATTTCGGCCTGTGACTCCGGTGGGTCCATCTGCTTCGACTGCTCTTTCGTCGGCGCCGAAGTTACCTGTGGCGCCGGACGCGGCGTCGGTGGCTTCTGAAGATCGGCGCCGATCTTCGACTTCGGCGGAGGCATTGTCGACTCCGCGTATTGAACAACGGCTTCATTCGAGGAGACGTGCTCTCCGTGTATTAGAGGAGCAGGAGTACCAACGAGCCCTGGAGGAAGGAGAGCTAGAGGACTCGGGTGATGGGCTGTGTGGTCTGGAGTCGGCCAGTGGGCTGGACACTTCCCCTGAGTGGGATCTTTCGTCTCCGGGAGAATATACTGAGGAGGCTGCTTCCTTTCACGCAGTGGTACGGAAGGCAGCTAGTTTTTTGGACCTGCCTTTGCCGGTGGTGGAGGCTAAACAAAACCTTCTAACAGAGGTGCTACATCCGGCCTCAGCTGCGGCGGAGCCTCTTTTGCCATTTAATGACGCTCTGCTGGATCCGGTGTTAGAGGTGTGGAAGAGGCCGGCATCTTCCCCAGCAGTTCACAGAGCCGTGGCCAGGAGGTATCGGGCGGCTCCAACTGACCCTGGTTTTCTGTCTAGGCACCCTACGCCGGAGAGCTTGGTGGTGCAGGCCTCCTGTTCATCCAAGTCAGCGCCTGGTTCTTTCCTGATGGTGCCTGGGGACAGAGATTCAAAGAAACTGGAGGCGCAGTCCAAGAAGATTTTTTCGTCCTGCAGTCTGGCGTTAAAAGCCACCAATGCAACCTGTATCCTGGGGAGGTATATTCATGCTCTGATGGATGACATTTCCTCATCATTTACAGAGCTTCCACAGGGTCTTTTGGATTTTGTTTCAAATGCCCAGGCTGCTGCGACCCAGATTATCCAGACTGGACTGGATACGACCGACTCGGTAGCCAGAGCAATGGGCACAACTGTGGTGGCAAGGAGGCAGGCCTGGCTCCGTAACTCGGGCTTTTCTGCGGATGTACAGTCCACATTGTTGGATCTCCCGTTTGATGGGGACAAGCTGTTTGGAGCCAAGGCTGATTCGGCCTTGGAACGTTTTAAGGAGAGCAGGGCCACGGCTAAGTCGTTAGGGCTCCAAGCTCCTTCTTCCACGGCCTCTTCCAGATTTTTCAGGAGGTTTCGTGGATTTGGGCGTGGCTCTTCCTCCTCTTCCTTTCGGGGAAGATATCAGCAACCTGCCTCTTCCCATCCCTATAGATCTTTTAGAGGGAGAGGTAGGGTCCGCACCAGAGGAGCCTCTCAGCAGCACTCTGCCTCTTCCTCATCCTCTGGCGGGGTGCAGCAGGGGAAGCAGCCTTAGGCTTCCACCATTTCCCACTCACTCCTCTCCTGTAGGGGGAAGATTACAGCATTTTCTCACCAAATGGAAGACTGTTACAACGGACACTTGGGTTCTCAGTATTGTGGGAAAAGGCTACACCCTTCCCTTTCGGGAGTTCCCGCCCCTCATCCCGCCCCGCCCTTCTTATTGTTCAGAAGAACACCTCCTGTTGCTAGAACAGGAGGTACAAGCCCTCCTTTCAAAGGGCGCGGTGGAGTTGGTCCCAGAGCAGGAAAGGGGTCGAGGATGTTACTCAAGGTATTTCCTGATTCCCAAGAAGGATGGTCGTTTGAGACCAATCCTGGACCTGAGGATCTTGAATTGGTTCCTCAAGCAGGAAAAGTTCAAGATGCTGACCCTAGCACAGGTGCTTTTGGCGTTGAACAAGGAAGACTGGATGGTGTCTGTCGACTTGCAGGATGCTTACTTTCATATCCCGATACTCAAGTCACACAGGAAGTATCTCCGGTTTGTGGTGGGATCGCAGCACTATCAGTTTGCGGTCCTTCCGTTTGGTCTTACTTCAGCACCTCGAGTCTTCACGAAGGTGATGTCGGTGGTTGCGGCAGAACTCAGAAGGAAGGGGATAGCAGTATTCCCTTACTTGGACGACTGGTTGATCAAAGCCAAGTCCCCGGAGCTTGTGTCGCATCATCTGCAGTCAACAACCCAGTTGTTGTTCGACCTGGGTTTTTCGGTGAACGAGCCCAAATCTCACCTAGAGCCCTCTCAGCGCCTCCTGTTCATAGGGGCAGTACTGGATACAACATTGGGTCGGGCCTTTCCTCCGCCTCAGCGGATTCAAGATATTCAGGATTTGGTTCCAATGTTTCGAAATGGAGCGGTAGTTCCAGTCCTCAAGGTCCTTCGTCTGCTCGGTCTGTTTGCCTCCTGCATTCTGTTGGTCACGCATGCTCGCTGGCACATGAGGGCTCTTCAGTGGTGCCTCCGAAGGCAGTGGTCTCAACACGAAGGGGATCTAGAGAGTACTGTCAAGATCTCCAGAGATGCTGCTGTGGATTTGAAGTGGTGGATTGCAAGCAACAATCTTTCACAAGGAAAGCCGTTCCAGCAGTCGCCACCAGTGGCCATAGTCATAACGGATGCTTCCACTCTAGGGTGGGGAGCTCATCTGGGGGATCTGGAGATCAAAGGCCTTTGGTCTCCAGAGGAACAGATGTTTCACATCAATCTGTTAGAGTTACGGGCTGTACGTCTGGCTCTCAAGGCCTTCCTCCCTTCCCTTCGTGGTCAGTCGGTACAGGTCCTAACGGACAATACTACCACGATGTGGTACATAAACAAGCAGGGAGGAGTGGGGTCGTACCTTCTCTGCAGAGAAGCTCTTCGACTATGGTCCTGGGCAAAGGACCATCAGATTTGCTTGATAGCAAACCATCTGGCCGGAGTCTTGAACGTGCGTGCGGACAGTCTATCGCCAATTCTCGGCAGACCACGAGTGGCGTCTCCATCCAGATCAAGTCCGTTTAATCTTCCAGAAGTGGGGGTTTCCTCGGGTAGATCTGTTTGCCACTCGAGAGAACGCGCATTGTCCGTTATTCTGCAGCCTCCAGTATCCGATGCAGGGAGCGTTGGGGGACGCGTTTCAAATAACCTGGTGCGGCCAGTTGCTTTACGCGTTTCCTCCCATACCCTTGATTCCTCGAGTATTGAGGAAGATTCGCCAGGACCGGGCTCTAGTCATCCTAATAGCTCCGGATTGGCCAAGGAGGGTATGGTACTCCGACCTTCTCCAACTCTCAATGTGCCCTCCGCTCCGTCTCCCTTTCAGGGCAGACCTCCTCTCGCAGTCGCAGGGGCAGGTTTTACACCCCAACCTCCAGAGTCTGCACCTACATGCCTGGAGATTGAACGGGGCAACCTGAGTTCCTTCTCTCTCCCGCCTGAGGTAGTGGATGTTATATTAGCGGCCAGGCGACACTCCACTAAATCTATCTACGCTAATAGATGGTCTAAATTTGTTGCGTGGTGTGGAGAGAGGCAGATTGATCCTTTGCATGCTCATCTATCGGACGTTTTGTCTTTTGCTCTGTCTCTAGCGCAGAAAGGTTGTGCAGTGGATACCATTAAGGGTTATTTATCGGCCTTGTCAGCCTTCATATGTCTTCCAGACCAACCATCTTTATTTAAATCCCCTATTGTTATCAGATTCTTGAAAGGTCTTCTAAATAAATATCCTCCAAAGCCATTCGTTATGCCGCAATGGGATTTGTCCTTGGTCCTGACTTTCCTTATGGGGTCCCCTTTTGAACCTATGCATTCTTGCCCCTTAAGGTATTTGGTTTTAAAAACAGTCTTCCTGATAGCTATAACATCAGCAAGGAGAGTGAGTGAGTTGCAGGCCTTATCAGTAAAGCCCCCTTATACAACTTTTTATGGGGATAAGGTGGTGTTGAGGACCAAGGCTGCTTTCCTCCCGAAGGTTGTTTCACCTTTCCATTTGGCTCAGGCAATTACTTTGTCCACGTTCTATCCTCCGCCTCATCCTTCCAAAGAGGAAGAAAGACTGCACCGTCTGGACCCAAAGAGGGCGTTGAGCTTCTTTATTGATAGAACAAAGGATTTCAGGCTGGAGGATCGGCTGTTTATTGGATACGTGGGCAAGAGGAGAGGAAAGGCAGTCCACAAGAGAACACTATCCAGGTGGGTTGTTCTTTGCATTAAAATCTGTTACTCTTTGGCAAAGAAGGATCCTCCTGTGGGCATTAGAGCTCATTCCACCAGAGCTAAGTCGGCCACTTCGGCCTTAGCCAGGGGTGTTCCTGTGGTTGACATCTGCAAGGCCGCAACTTGGTCGTCCCTTCACACTTTTGCAAAACATTACTGTTTGGATTCTGAGGTTAGAAGGGACGGCCATTTTGCACGGTCAGTGCTGCAGGATTTCTTGGTTTGACCATTTAGGCACCCACCGCCGGGCGTGGTACTGCTTTGGGACTCTATTCATTAGGTGAGGAATCCACAGGTAGTTGTATCCATCAGAAGAACGAGTTACTTACCTTCGGTAACGACTTTTCTGGTGGATACATTAGCTACCTGTGGATTCCTCACGGTCCCACCCGCCTCCCCGTTGCCTTTCTGGTCTTACCAAGTAATCCTTGAGTACGCTCCTCTTGGTCTTCGAGGGTGCAATAGATGTTGTATATAATATATTTATATATGTATATATCTTTGTGTATATACTTGATGTGTATATATATTTTTAAAAAGAGAGAGTTATATATATATATATATATATAAAAGATTTACAGTTATTCATGCAATGTTGTGTATTTTTACAATGTTATGGGATGTTGCCTTGCTCTTTCATTGCATTGCCTGGTTGTTCTCATGCACGTAAAAAATGATTGGTACTGACGTCGGCACGTCGTCGAGGACCTCTTATTGCCTGTATGACGTCAGACGGCGTCGCGTGGGCTAGAGTGACGTCCTCGTCGACGTGCAGAGACTAGGAAGAAGATTTCCGTTGAATGCTGGCGCCATGGGAGAATTCATTAGGTGAGGAATCCACAGGTAGCTAATGTATCCACCAGAAAAGTCGTTACCGAAGGTAAGTAACTCGTTCATCTGGCCCAAAATGAATTACTTGCCTGTACCTCCAATTCTCCAGTGCTGTTATCTTTAATATATTTGCGTGCATTTGTGACGGAAATGACTTGAGCATGTGAATATATGAAAGATGCCAGTGCTGGAGATCTAAACTTATATGCAAGTAACTAATTTCATAATTAGTCACTGGAAAAACAAAACAAGGTTATCACGACGTTATAGGTAGGCCTTCAATTATTATAAAAATGTTTGTTTTAAAAATAAATTGGAATTCACCAGTTATAGTTACTAAGCTAGCTATAACTTTCATCCCCCCCATGCACTGCTTATGACCTTACATAATACATCACTTATGACATGAATGAGTGTGTCGCTGTCCAGTAGCGTTCTGGCCATAAACGTTTTACACACTAGAGGTCTGGGCAGTTTTCTGTCCATCTTATTGGGATTTGTCACTTAAATATTGCACATGACCTGCAATTTTAAGTGAAGAGTTTGAAACGTATACATTTGCTAGTATAAAGACAGTTTCTCTGGCCCTGTGAATTACACTTGTAGTTTAGTAAGATACACACCACATGTTCCTGAGATGGGCACAGTGGCATACAGCCTTTTGAGTCATGGTTACCACAATGATATGAGATATAAACCACCTCTAACTGGGACATCCCTAGAATCTGCATTTTACAATCTCCAATTTCTCATTCTTCAGTAAAGTTCTCGAAATAAACATCATCTTCATCTGTGCTACTTAGAATTTGTTTATAGTTCTGCATTACAGTTATTTATTATAGACTTATGCTTATAAATCCACTGGTGGATTATCTACAAGCAGTGGATGGTGGCTGAAAAGTTACAATTAAGGTGAGTTTCACATATTTGAATTGTTTTAAAATGATGTTTTTATAATATTACAAGGCAAAACTATATAATCACATGAATCTTTATTTACTCCAGTATTAGAACTTTCATAGATTCACATGCTTGAATCCTTCCCCGTCGTTGAGATGGGAGCCCACTGTACATCAAAACAGCTATACATATAAGTTACTACAATGAAAAAAAAGCCTAAAGGCTTTCACTTTAGTAGCCCATCCATATCACTGAGTAAAAGGCCCAACCAATCAGGCTTCCCCTCCCTCTACAACTCTCCTGAGAGGAGCTCCCTTCCCTTAGATTTTCTACTGCACGTCGTGCCAGGGAGTCTCCTTTGAGCTCTGCTCAGTCAACACTTCAGAGAAGTTCATTTCTACTATTTTTCTTCAGAAAAGACTTCCTACAGCAACTAAGGTGTCATCTTATTACTTTACTTGAGGGAACTCTATTTTGAAGAGAATTCACCATGTCTGATAAAGAAAAGCCTCTTCAGAGCCTGTAAGACCTGTGGGAAGAAAATACTTCACTTTGAAGACCCACACAAGGACTGTATTTATTGCCTCTACCCTGACCATGTGGACAAAGACTGCAAGGTTTGCAGGACCTTTTCTAACAAAACCCTCAAAGACAGGGTGGGTAGGCTACAAATTTGGCTCCAGAAGTTGAAGTCCAGATCTAATCCAGTGTCTGGTTCTGACAGTGAGGTGAGGAATCTACAACTTTCTACAGAAAAGAGGCAGATCTCCTCAACCCCACTCAGAGGATCTTCCAAAAAAGGCTCATAAAAAGACCAAACTGGTGTCCTCCAAAGCTGGAAGTCCTTCCAGTTCTCCTCACAGGAGTTCTGTTTCTTCTAAAAGACACTCTAAAGAAAAATCTGTCTCCTCAGAGCGCAGCAAAAGAGCCTTTTCTGAGCCTCCAATGCCACCTCCTGTGATGAAGCATGTCTTTAGGAGGCCATCCAAAAAATCGACGACGACACCATCGACAATATAGTCGCCGAGAGCACTGTCGATGGTAGTGCCTAAACGTGTCTTTACAGCTTAGACAATGACGGCTACAACATCTACAGTCTCTACAGCGGTGTCTTCCTCATTGACGATCGTCTCGACAATGTCCTCATCGACGGCGTTTATGGTTGCTTCGCCCATCGTCTCTCCTTCATCGATGCTACCACCAGTGAGACCGTCTACGTTGACTCTGCCGTCGTTTGCTTCCTCGTCGACGAGAATTTCTCCAGTGATATCTCCGTTGATTACTCCGTCGGCGCTGATATCGTCGACGATGCCGTTGGTCATGGTGACGATGTTGCCAGCTACATTCCCGTCGACTATGCCATCCGTGTGTCCATCGACTATGCACGAACGTTAAAGCTAATAGGAAGTCTGATTTCCTTTTGCCATTGGTGACATCTCTAAGTAGGGTTTCAGCCTTGGTACCTACGCATTTACTGGAACAAGAGGATTCAGATGATGAAGGCCCTTTTGGGGTTGCCCATAGCCCATCAGAGCTACATGTCAAGTGCCAGGATCTAGAGAGAGACACCCAGCATGATCCGCACTCTTGTTATCCGCAAGCACACCAGTATCCCTATCAGGAGCAGTTGGTTTCTTTGCCAGGATCTCTCATAGCTCATCTGCAGCTCAAGTTGGATGACAACAGAAGGCGGTTTCCACCAGCTGGCTTGGTAATTCAGCAGCCTTCTGTCGGGCACTCTGTGCCTTCTACTCAGGTCCATCCAAGGGGCCAGCCATTGCATGTGCCACCACAGACACCAATTTCCATCCCTACACAGGATTTGTCCTATTCTGATGACGGAGGGAGAATTACAGGATGCAATAAGAGTGGGACGACTAACCAATTCCTACTCTGTCCTCGCCCTCTCCAGTTCCTGTGGATTCCCTTCCAGGTGACCTCAGCGGTTTCCACAACTTGCTTGAAAGAGCTGCGAAGAGGTTTGAGTTGCCCATGCCCACGAAGCAGATGGACTGCTTTTTGTATGATTTCAAGGAACCATTTCAAAAGAGTGTAAAATCTATGCTGATTGTGGAGTATATCTGGAATGAGGGCATAAAAGTAATGAAGAACCCGGCCAAGGTCACCCTGGTTCTACCTCGCCTTGACAAAAAGTATAAGGTGCCTGAAGACTCTCCAGCCTGCCTCACGGGCCATCCCAGACCTGACTCAGTTATTGCCCAGGCGGCACAGCGCAGATCTAGGAACCATTCAGCACCAATCTCTGCCCCACCGGACAAGGAGGGTAGGAGGTTAGATAATATAGGAAAACGCTTCTCTTTAATGGCTTCGCTGATTATAAGGGCTTCTAACTCTCCGGCTATCACAGGCAGATATGATAGACCGCTATGGGCTGACATTGTGCCCTATTTGGATCAACTGCCAGAAGATTCTAAATTGGAAACCAGGAAAGGCTTGCAAGAAGGGGGAAAGTTCTTGTGCTGAAATCATAGACTGTGCTATGGACATCGCCACCACGGCTTTCCGTCAGATGGCAGGTTCCGTGGTTTTCAGAAGGCAGGGTTGGCTCAGAGCTACTTCGTTTAGACCCGAAGTCCAAAAACAAAATTCTAGACCTCCCTTTTGATGGTGAAGCCCTATTTGGTAAGCACATTGATGGTGCGCTTCAGTCAATCAAGACAGACACTGACACGGCCAGGTCCCTTAGCACCCTGCAGTTTAAACAACAGGCTTTTGGAGGAGCTAGAGGCTGAGACTACTCATTGTATAGACCAGGTTTTCAGCAGTATAGATACCCCTCTGTCTCTGCGGCATCCCATTCCTTTCGCCCACAGTTTCAACAGAGAATGCCTCCACAGGCAGCTTATTCAAGAGCTTTCCAGAGAGGAAAGGCCGGAAGACAACCTAAAGATACAGTCCGTAGACAATGACTTGCTATCGTCTCCGGCTACGAACCTTCCCTCGCACACAAGCCTAGGGGGAAGGATTTCCCTCTACTTTCACAATTGGCAGAAGATAACATCAGACCAATGGGTCCTAAATCTCATAAAGTTTGGCCATACTCTGGAGTTCCTGCACTACCCTCCTACGCCCTCCCCTTCCTCGAAAAGTGAAGCATTTGCATCTGCTCAAGCAGGACGTCGAGTCCATGCTTCTTAAGGGAGATATAGAAAGAGTTCCACATCAGGACAGGGGAAAGGGGTACTACTCCAGATTCTTCCTAGTTCGAAAGAAGCAGAAAAGTTGGCGTCTAATTTTAGACCTCAGGGATCTCAATACTTATCTACAAAAAAAACGAAAAAAAAAAAAACAGTCATTCTGTATGATAACCCTATCAGACATTCTGTCCCTTCTAAAACCGGGGTATTACATGGCAACCCTCGATTTTCAGGACGTGTACTTCCATATCCCTGTTCACCCTTCCCACAGAAAGTACCTCAGATTTGCAGTAGCCGGGAGACCATTTCAAGTTCAAAGTCTTACCCTTTGGCCTGAAATCGGCCCCCAGGATCTTCAGCAAATGCTTGGCTCCGGTGGCAGCCTTCCTCAGAAGGCAGAACCATCAAGTCTTCCCGTATCTAGACGACTGGCTGGTCAAGGCCAGATCCAGGTCTCAGGTGTGCAAGTCCACGAGCGCTTGTATCGAGCTGTTCACGACCCTGGGCCAAACGTCAATCGAGAAAAATCCTCATTCCAACCCTTAAAAAAAAGAGAACTTTTTTAGGGGCAATACTGAACACTTCCACCAACAATGCAGCCCCTACAGAGACAGAAGGAGAAAGCTTATATCCCTCGCGAGGTGTTTGCAATAAAGAAAGTACGTTTCAGTTCGCCTCTTCAAGTCCCTATTAGGGATGCTGTCTTCCTGCATTCCTCTAGTGCCCTTCTGTCTAAAAATGAGGCCACTGCAGGAGCAGTTAGATCTTCAGTGGACGCAGTCCATGGGGTCTTTCGTCGTCGTCATCACGATAACGAAGCCCATGATACTATCTCTAGCTTGGTGGACTCAGGAGTCTCACTTAGCAAAGGGGGTTTCTTTTATTCCCCAACGAGCACCTTGGATGATAACTACGGACACTTCTCTCGAGGGATGGGGCGCCTTCCTCCAGCACCTACTGGTCAGGGGCAAATGGAAGCAACATCAGAAGGTCTTTCGCATCAATTACCTAGAATTGAAAGCTGTTCGACTGGCGCTTTGCGCTTTTCTCCCCAAAATAAGAGGTTCCTCAATTCTCATCCGGACGGACAACACAACGACAATGCATTATATCAACAAGCAGGGAGGATCCAGGTCTTTACTCTAATCGAGAGAATCTCAGCACATTTGGGAATGGTCTATCAGCCACAAAGTAAGCCTTCGGGCAGAACATGTCCCAGGCGTGCAGAACATCATTGCGGATTCCCTGAGCAGATCACGGTCTCCCAACCACGAATGGGAATTGGACCAAGGGGTCTTAACTCAAATTTTTGCCCGATGGGGGAAACCCAACCTGGATCTCTTTGCCACCCCGCAGAATGCGAAATGCCGTTTCTTCGCAAGTCGGGATCAGCACCGGGGCTCTTGGGGGGGAATGCATTTTCCATGGCATGGTCAGGAATTTACGCTTACACTTTTCCTCCCATTCCCCTGATTCCAAGAGTTCTGGCGAAGATCAAGATTGAACGCTGCAAGCCCCTTTTGATTACTCTGTCATGGCCTCGTCGGTTTTGGTATAGGGAGCTCCTTCAACTCATGCAGAACTGCAGCATCCCTCTACCAGTTATGCCCTCCCTGCTTACGATGAACGAGGGACAAGTTCTCCACCCGGATCCGGCTTCACTTCACTTGACAGCCTGGTTCCTGAACACCATGAGTTTGCTCATCTAGATATACCTTTGGATTGCAGAGCCATCCTCGCCAGAACTGCAGCTGAGAGTACCAGCAAATGTTATTGTCTAAAGTGGAGGAGATTTTGCTCTTGGTGTGCGCAGGTTCAAGTGCATCCCTTTTCTTCATCACAGCAGCAGATACTACCTTATCTTCTACTCCTGGCCAGATCAGGTTTGGCTGTATCTTCGATTAAGATCCCCCTAGCAGCGATTTCCTGTTATAGGCAAAGGGAGAACGTGCCTCCTCTGTGGTCGGCGAGGGTCATAAAACTGTTTCTTAAGGGCCTATTCAAGTCCTTTCCCCCCAGTTCAGCCTCCACCTCCATCATGGCACCTTAATTTGGTCTTGTCTCAAATAATGTAACCACCTTTTGAGACAATCCACAAAGCAGACTTGAAGTTCCTATCCTGGAAGGTGTCTCTCCTTCTCTCCTCAGCAAGAAGAGTGAGCGAAATACAGGCATTCACTATCCAGGATCCTTTCTTAAAATTCAAAAGGGATAGGGTAATTTGGTGAACAAATCCAAAATTCATACCTAAGGTCCTGTCGGATTTTCATATAAACCAACTGGTGATACTGAAAACATACTTTCCTAATCCATCGACACCAGCGGAGCAGGCTCTACATTCTTTGGATGTTCAGAGGTGCCTGAAGTTTTATCTGGACAGAACTAAACAGTTTAGGCAATCTAACCAACTTTTCGTGGCTTTCAGTGCTCCGCGTCAGGGGCGAGCATTATCTAAACAAGGAATTGAAAGGTGGATAGCCTCTTCTATTAACTATGGTCATACAGTGGCAGGAAAACCCTTGCAGAATCCAGCACGTGCACATCCTACAAGAAAAATGGCTGCATCCATGACACTTTTTGCAGGAGTGCCCATTCAGGACATCTGCAGGGCAGCCACGTGGAAGTCTATACATACTTTCGCATGACATTACCGTTTGGAGGAAACTCAACAAGGTGATATGGCGGTAGGACAAGCGGTGTTACAACATCTTTTCCAGTAACAGTGAGCTGTTGTAAATTCTTTATTCATTTTTTCCAGCCAGCTCAGTTTAATTTGTGCACATTGTATAGGTTTGTTTCTTCCTTTACGGCTGCCATATTCCTGGTTTTACCTACTCAGGGTAACGTTCTTTTGTCTTATTTATTGCTTATCTAATATGCTATTTTTCCTACATTCCTACATAATCTTTTTCTTTAAGGATTTTGCTGATACATGTATGTTCCAAGATTATATTGTTCGACGGCATGTGTAGCTGCAGATACACATGCTGTGCACATCCCGCCATCTGGTGTTGGGCTCGGAGTGTTACAAGTTGTTTTTCTTCGAAGAAGTCTTTTCGAGTCAAGAGATCGAGGGACTCCTCCCATTTCGACTCCATTGCGCATGGGCGTCGACTCCATCTTAGATTTTTTTTTTCCGCCATCGGGTTCGGACGTGTTCTTTTTCGCTCCGTGTTTCGGGTAGGAAAGTTAGTTAGAATCTCGGAAAAATTACAACAGATCGACACCGACTTTTGAAGAGCTCCGGTGGCCCTTCGGGTTTTTTTTGATTCCCCCGTCGGGGCCAGGTCGGCCCGGCCACGTGTCTCTTCAAGGCTGATGGAACGGACCCCATTCCGCTTCTGCCCAAAATGCCATAATAAGTATCCGTATAGAGATCAGCATCTGGTCTGTAACCTGTGTCTGTCTCCAGAGCACAAGGAGGATACCTGTGAAGCCTGTCGAGCGTTTCGGTCCAGGAAGACACTAAGAGACCGAAGAGCAAGAAGACTGCAAATGGCGTCGGCGCCGACAGGACAAGGGTGTTTCGAGGAGGAGGAAGAAACCTTCTCCATCCAGGAATAGGACTCGGATGAGATTGATCCTGAAGAAACGCCGAAAACCGTGAGTAAGACGTCGAAACACAAAGCTCACGAAAAGACCACAGAAGCCCAGGGGATGCCACCGCCAACAGGCCATGGCTTAACCCGAAAAATAGGTGACTGATCATCGGCACCGAAAAAGGGCACACTAGTGTCGAAGTCATCCGACTCCGGTCGAGATACCGGCACACAGCAATCTCGGGCCCGAGACAGCGGCTCCGAGCAAACTCGCCACCGAGACAGCGGCACCGAAATGAGTCGGCACCGAGATACATCAACACCGAAAGCAAAAAAGGTTTAGTCGGAACCGAAAAAAGTAGCCGAAAAGGTTTCGATACCGAAACATCCGGCCTCGGAACCGAAATCAAATTCCTACACAGAGGAACAACGACTGTCCTCACAAATGAAAATACATAGATTTGGACAGGAATTGGAGACAATGGAGCCAGACTACACCCAAAGAAGGCTCCACATCCAAAAAGAAACGGGGAAGATCAGCACTCTCCCCCCTATTAGAATGAAACGCAAACTTGCATTCCAGGAGAAAGACAAGCAGCCACAGGCAAAGGTGGCTAAACAAGTAAGCCCGCCACCGTCTCCACAACACATGCCGCAAACATCACCTGTAGCTACTCCACCTATGATGCAATCCCTGACCCATACAGGGATGAGTCAAGACGACCCTGACGCGTGGGACCTTTATGACGCACCAGTGTCAGATAATAGTCCTGACTGTTATCCGGCTAGACCTTCGCCACCAGAGGATAATACAGCCTACGCTCAGGTGGTGTCCAGAGCAGCGGCATTTCATAATATCAGCCTGCATGCAGAGCCCATTGAAGACGACTTTTTATTTAACACACTGTCGTCCACACACAGCCAGTACCAGAGTCTTCCCATGTTACCCGGAATGCTAAAACACTCCAAACAAGTGTTTGAGGAGCCTGTAAAAGGAAGGGCCATTACTCCAGAGTGGAGAAAAAATATAAACCGCCGCCAACAGACCCCGTGTACATCACACAACAGCTAACACCGGACTCAGTTGTAGTAGGGGCAGCTCGCAAGAGAGCTAACTCACATACTTCAGGAGATGCACCACCTCCAGATAAAGAAAGTAGAAAATTCGACGCAGCAGGCAAAAGGGTGGCGGCACAGGCAGTAAACCAGTGGCGTATTGCAAACTCACAGGCTTTGTTGGCCAGATACGATAGGGCTCATTGGGACGAAATGCAACACTTTATAGAACATTTTCCCAAGGAGTTCCAGAAGAGAGCACAGCAGGTAGTAGAAGAAGGACAAAGTATCTCCAACAATCAGATACGGTCAGCAATGGATGCTGCAGACACAGCTGCTAGAACTGTCAACACAGCAGTGACAATAAGGAGACATGCATGGCTGCGTACATCAGGATTTAAACCAGAGATACAGCAAGCTGTGCTGAATATGCCATTTAACGGACAGCAGTCGTTTGGGCCGGAGGTGGACACTGCTATCGAAAAACTTAAGAAAGACACAGACACGGCCAAAGCCATGGGCGCACTCTACTCCCCACAGAGCAGAGGCACATTTCGAAAAACACAGTTTAGAGGGGGGTTTCGAGGGCAAAGCACAAACAAGGCCCACTTATCCGAGCCAATATCTGCGGGGAAATTTTCGGGGACAATATAGAGGGGGACAGTTCCAAAAAAGTAGAGGGAAGTTCCAAAGTCCCAAACCTCCTCAAAATAAGCAGTGACTTCCAAGTCACACATCCCCAACACATAACATCTGTGGGGGGGAGATTAAGCAAATTTGACAAACATTGGGAGGAGATAACGACAGACACTTGGGTACTGGCAATTATCCAGCATGGTTATTGCATAGAATTTCTTAAATTCCCTCCAAACGTCCCACCGAAAACACACAATATGTCGAAACAACATATAGATCTTCTAGGACTAGAAGTTCAGGCATTGATACAAAAAGGGGCAATACAATTAGTACCAAACCAACAGAAAGGGACAGGAGTTTACTCTTTGTACTTTCTCATACCCAAAAAAGATAAAAGTGTGAGACCTATACTAGATCTCAGAACATTAAATACCTACATCCAATCAGATCACTTTCACATGGTGACATTGCAGGACGTAATCCCACTGCTCAAACAACAGGACTACATGACAATGCTAGACCTAAAGGATGCATATTTCCATATACCCATACATCCTTCACACAGAAAGTACTTAAGGTTTGTATTCCAAGGAGTACATTACCAATTCAAGGTGTTGCCATTCGGAATAACAACTGCGCCAAGAGATTTACAAAATGTCTGGCAGTCGTAGCTGCACATATCAGAAGGCAGCAAATACATGTATTCCCGTACCTAGACGATTGGTTAATCCAAACAAACACACTAGAACGGTGCTCACAACACACAAATTATGTCATAGAAACCCTCCACAAACTAGGTTTCTCAATCAACTACACAAAGTCACACCTTCTGCCGTGTCAAACACAGCAATACTTAGGGGCGACAATCAACACAGAAAAAGGGATTGCCACTCCAAGCCCACAAAGGGTTCAGGCATTTCACAATGTAATACAGGCCATGTATCCAAAACAAAAGATACAAGTCAAAATGGTGATGAAACTCCTAGGCATGATGTCCTCATGCATAGCCATTGTCCCAAACGCAAGGTTACACATGCGGCCCTTACAACAGTGCCTAGCATCACAATGGTCACAGGCACAGGGTCAACTTCTAGATCTGGTGTTGGTAGACCGCCAAACATACATCTCGCTTCAATGGTGGAACAGTATAAATTTAAACCAAGGGCGGCCTTTCCAAGACCCAGTGCCACAATATGTAATAACAGATGCCTCCATGATAGGGTGGGGAGCACACCTCAATCAACACAGCATCCAAGGACAATGGGACACTCAACAAAGACAGTTTCACATAAATCACTTAGAACTATTGGCAGTATTTCTAGCGTTGAAAGCTTTTTAACCCATAATAAGCCACAAACACATTCTTGTCAAAACAGACAACATGACAACGATGTATTACCTAAACAAACAGGGAGGGACACACTCAACACAGTTGTGTCTCCTAGCACAGAGAATTTGGCTTTTTGCGATTCACAACCACATTCGCCTAATAGCACAATTTATTCCAGGAATTCAGAATCAGTTAGCAGACAGTCTCTCTCGGGATCACCAACAGATCCACGAATGGGAAATTCACCCCCAAATCCTGAACACTTACTTCCACATTTGGGGAACACCACAAATAGACCTATTTGCAACAAAGGAAAACACAAAATGACAAAACTTTGCATCCAGGTACCCACAAGATCAGTCTCAGGGCAACGTGTTATGGATGAGTTGGTCAGGGATATTTGCTTACGCTTTTCCCCCTCTCCCACTCCTTCCATATCTGGTAAACAAGTTGAGTCAACACAAACTCAACTCATACTTATAGCGCCAACATGGGCAAGACAACCTTGGTACACAACACTACTAGACCTCTCAGTAGTGCCTCATGTCAGACTACCAAATAGACCAGATCTGTTAACACAACACAGACACCAGATCAGACATACAAATCCAGCATCGCTGAATCTAGCAATTTGGCTCCTGAAGTCCTAGAGTTCGGACACTTAAACCTTACACAGGAATGTATGGAGGTCTTAAAACAAGCAAGAAAACCTACCACTAGACATTGCTATGCAAATAAGTGGAAAAGATTTGTTTATTACTGCCATAATAATCAAATTCAACCCTTACACACATCTGCCAAAGACATCGTAAAATACTTAATACATTTGCAAAAGTCAAAGCTAGCTTTTTCTTCCATTAAGATACATCTTACTGCAATTTCAGCTTACCTACAAATTACGCACTCAACTTCATTATTTAGGATACCAGTCATAAAAGCGTTTATGGAAGGCCTAAAGAGAATTATACCACCAAGAACACCACCAGTTCCTTCATGAACCTCAACATTGTCTTAACACGACTCATGGGCCCACCTTTTGAGCCCATGTACTCTTGTGAAATGCAATACTTAACTTGGAAAGTTGCATTCTTAATTGCCATCACATCTCTAAGAAGAGCAAGTGAGATTCAAGCATTCACCATACAAGAACCATTTATTCAAATACACAAGCATAAAGTAGTTCTACGAACAAATCCTAAATTTTTGCCAAAAGTCATTTCACCGTTCCACTTGAATCAAACAGTGGAACTACCAGTATTCTTCCCACAGCCAGATTCTGTAGCTGAAAGAGCACTACATACATTAGACATCAAAAGAGCGTTAATGTACTACATTGACAGAACAAAACTAATTCGAAAAACAAAACAGTTACTTATTGCTTTCCAAAAACCTCATACAGGAAATCCAATTTCTAAACAAGGCATTGCTAGATGGATAGTTAAATGCATTCAAACTTGTTATCTTAAAGCAAAAAGAGAACTGCCTATTACACCAAGGGCACACTCAACTAGAAAGAAAGGTGCTACCATGGCCTTTCTAGGAAATATTCCAATGACTGAAATATGTAAGGCAGCTACATGGTCTACGCCTCATACATTTACCAAACACTACTGTGTAGATGTGTTAACAGCACAACAAGCCACAGTAGGTCAAGCAGTACTACGAACATTGTTTCAAACAACTTCAACTTCTACAGGCTGAACCACCGCTTTTGGGGAGATAACTGCTTACTAGTCTATGCTCAGCATGTGTATCTGCAGCTACACATGCCATCGAACGGAAAATGTCACTTACACAGTGTACATCTGTTCGTGGCATTAGTCGCTGCAGATTCACATGCGCCCACCCGCCTCCCCGGGAGCCTGTAGCCGTTTAGAAGTTGTTCTCTTCCAGGGGATCCTCATCAATAGTCATAAACATTGAATATTCCCGCCCTTGTGCGGGGACCCCGGAGCATATATAAAATACACACCTATTATACATGTGTAAAACAGCAATGCAGGCTATAATGTTAAAACAGGCTAAAATGCTTTATTTCTATGAAGTTTTTATTTTTTTATATTATAAAATTACAATAGAGAATAAATATCTACCCAAGCCCCCAAAACTGGGCTTAGGGAAGTAAGCAGCAGTAAACTCTAGAGAAAAAGAGAAAAAAATTGCATTGAAAAACAATGGAGCATTCTTAGCCAATAGGCTGCATGCAGGTTAACACAGGAGAACCATAAAAACTTTGGCACCGTGCCTTTAAGACCCTGAGCACCTCCAGTATCCCACCATGCCTCAGGGGTGAAGGAAAGGTGATAGTTGGTTCACAGTTAGGTCAGTTCTTTTTTCCGGCTTCTTCTGAGAGGATCCTGGAGCATTGAGCTCTGTTTTTCTGAGTTTTTCTCAGAAAAATCCTTTAAAAAAAGCGTTTTTTCCTTTTTCATTCGACAAATAACATCTTTGTCTGAGCTTGGCAGTTTTTTCCTGACAGAAAAATGCCTTCACTTTTTGTCAAATGCCCTGCTTGTGGGAAGAAGGCCCAGTCAGACCCACACTTTCTGTGTATAGTGTGCCTGCCTCAGGGTCACTGCCCTGACACTTGTAAGCACTGCAAGAATATGTCAAAGAGGACTCTGAAAGACAGAGAAAAGATCAGGCTACATGGGCTTCAGGAGAGGCAGAAAACATCGTCCTCTTCACTTCCCAGACAACCAGCAGGCCATTCTCAGGAGAGAATGGCTAGGTCGACGTCAGCAGGTAGGAAAGTACCTGTTTGTTCCCCGTCGTCGCTACCACCGTCTCACCGGCATAGATCGCCGTCGACGGCGACACATCCGACGTCGAAGGAGACGGCGTCGAGGGAACACCATCGCAGGGGCAGGTCTCCGTCGACGGCAGCCCGCCGATCGACGTCGAGCCATCGCCGGCGTGCCCGGTCGCCGCCAAAGGCTGTGCGCCCCCCGACGTCAAGAGACACAACGTCGAAATCGCCACGACGGCATGAGAGACATCCGCCGTCGGCTTCCCACCGCTCCACGTCGAGGCACACGACGGCGAGCAGGTCGAGGTCCAAAGATCGCCGTTCGACGTCGAGACACTCAACTTCGAGGCATGAGCAACCGGTGGGGCGCCCTTCGACGTCGACTCAGCCATCGACGTCGACACAGGTTTTACCTGTCCCGCAGGGAGTAGAACATCGCCAGACAAGGCCGCACCATCTCCAGTGGTCTCCATACCGAGCGACTCTTCTCGGTCAAGAGCGGCATCATCTGGGCATGTCTCGCCCATCAATCTATCTCCAAGATGGCTGGAGAGCCTTAACAGACCAGCGGCCTCCCCAGATTCGCAATATTCGCGAATGTACTCGCCTACTGCCTCCCTGCCAAGAACGCCATCACCGACAGCAAGGGCAGGACGGGCTCGTTCTGCTCCTCGTCAACCGGCCGCGAGGCCTGGGCGCTCTGCTACAGCGTCTCGCAGCAGGTCTCGTTCTCAACGACGATCCAGGTCTCGTTCACGAAGAAGATCACCCTCTTGGTCGTCGTCAGGATCATCGGTCGGGCGTTATTCACCCACCCTAACAGATTCACCACCTGCTAGGGTCTCACCGGTGGATGACATTACCACGTTTAACGAGGTACTGCTAAGAGGAGCGCAGAAACTAAACATAGAAGTTCCAGAGCCATCTACCTCCTCGTCAGTCATCTTTGAGACTCTACAACAGAGATCAGCATAAAAAAAGCTGCTGCCTCTAGTGCCTGGTTTGTTGCAGCCAACCATGGACACTTTTCTGGCCCCAGCCTTGCTCAAATCTGCCCCGGCTAGGATTCTCAAAAAATACAAGGCTCCCGAACAGGACCCTCTGTTCCTAAGGAAGGATCCGCCACCGGACTCGGTAATATTAGCCGCAGCCCGAAAGACCCACTCGGTGGCATCATCATTCACGGTCCCCCCGGATAAAGAGAGCAGGCATCTAGACTCTCTGGGGAGAAAGATATGCGGGACGGCGGCTTCGGCAATGAAAGTCTCCAGTGCTTCTGCACTCCTGGGCAGGTATGATCGTTCTCTGTGGGACTCTCTCAATAGATTCACAGAGAAATTGCCCAGAGAGGACAGACAAGATTTCCAAGAGATCCTGCAAGAAGGATGCCTGGTATCCAACCAGGTTATCAGCGCGGCAGCAGATGGGGCGGATTTAGCTGCACATGGGTACGCGCATGGAATCTGTGCAAGGAGGTCTTCCTGGCTGAGGCTTACTGGTTTAAAGCAGGAAGCACAACAACGCATCCTGAATCTCCCTTTCACCGGGAACTCTCTATTTGGTGCCCATGCAGACGAGGAAATGGCCCGCATGAAGACCGAGGTGGATACCATGAGGGCAGTGGGCCTGGAAAGAAAGAAAGATTTCAGGCGGAGGTACAGGCCTTATGACAGGCGCCCTTTCCAGCAGAGGGTTCAAACCCCTCACTGGTCCCAAAGGTCACAGCAGCGACAGGGACGCCCTCTTTTTCAGCGAAGGAACACAAGGGAGCGAGGGTCAAGTAGACCTCAGCAGTCCACTCCGAAAGCACCCACCAAACAATGAGATCTTGCTTCCCTCGACACTGTACACCACTCCGGTGGGGGGAAGTATTACAGCTTATCTTCACGAGTGGCACTCTCACAAGAGACAAATGGGTGCTCAATATTGTCGAACATGGCTACTCTTCTTTTCAAACCGCCTCCACCACACTTGCCGCCAACCAAAGGCAATCCATCTCATCTCAGCCTGCTGCGCAAAGAGGCTCTCGCCCTCCTAAAAAAGAATGCCATAGAAAAGGTTCCACCTGCGCACAGAGGAAAGGGGGTTTACTCCTGTTACTTTCTGGTGGCGAAGAAGGGTCGAGAGGGCGTTTTCAGGCCAATTCTGGACCTACGGCTGCTGAACAAGTATATAAGGAAACAGAAGTTCAGGATGCTGGCGCTTCACCAGATTTTCCCTCAGCTACATCAGGGAGACTGGATGTGCTCCATCGACCTGCAGGATGCGTATTTTCACATCCCATTAGCTCCCAAACATCAAATTCCTGCGCTTCCAAGAAGCGTTACAGCACTACCAGTTCAGAGTTCTACCATTTGGCCTGAAATCTGCCCCACGCGTCTTCTCGAAATGTATGGCAGTGGTGGCGGCACATCTTCGAAAACAAAAGATAAATATATATCCATACCTAGACGACTGGTTACTGAAGGCTTCTTCTCCGGAGCAGGCGAGAAGCCATCAGGACATTGTGCTTGGAGTTTGCGAGTCTCTAGGTCTTCAGGTCAATTACCAAAAGTCAACCTTGAGTCCAACACAGAACCTTCACTACCTGGGAGCTATCATAAATACAGAACTCCAAAGAGTGTATCCTTCGGAGGAACGACTATCCTCAATAGACAGGAAGTGTCAGGACCTGTTGAGAGCCAACGCACCTACGGCACGTCAGGTGACATCGCTGCTGTGCTCCATGGCATCATGCATTTTTATTGTCCCAAATGCCAGACTCCACATGAGGCCCCTCCAAGAGGCATTGGAGAGCAACTGGAGCCAAAGGACAGGTCGCTGGGAGGACAGAGTGCGACTACCGGCGGTAGCACTTCAATCATTGAGATGGTGGATGCACAGACCTCACCTGTCAGTGGGTGCTCCGTTTCACCAGGTACTTCCATCCGACACCCTAGTAACGGATGCGTCTCTTCAGGGATGGGGGGCTCATCTGGGTCCCCTTCAAGCTCAGGGCCTGTGGTCAGACAAGGAAAAGCAGTACCACATCAATCTGCTAGAACTCAGAGCGGTCCATCTGGCTCTCAAGTCTTTCATACCACTAATTCAGGGGAAAACTCTCCTAATACAAACGGACAATACAACCACAATGTATTATTTGAACAAACAGGGGGGAACGAGATCCCTACCCCTATCTCGAGAGTCCCAAGCGGTATGGCATTGGCTCCTGGCCAGAGGAATGTCACTTACAGCGGTCCACCTGCCAGGTCAGCAAAACGTGGAAGCAGATTTTCTGAGCAGACACCTAGAGGACGCTCACGATTGGGTCCTACACGGCAAAGTCGCAGAATACATCTTCGCGCAATGGGGTCGGCCTCAACTGGATCTCTTCGCAGACGAAGTAAACAAGAAATGCCCAGACTTCGCATCCAGGTTCTACCGTCAGGGATCTCGAGGGAATGCCCTGTTGATCGACTGGTCAGGGATATTTCTCTACGCCTTTCCACCGATTCCCCTCACACCGGCAGTGATCAACAAACTTTAGAGATACAGAACCACAATGATTCTCATAGCGCCACAATGGCCCCGTCAATTCTGGTACACAGATCTCCTCAACCTGTCGGAAAAACCTCACAGGAGGCTGCCGTGCAGACCGGATCTTCTGAGCAGAATGGAGGGCAGAATTCTACATCCCAACCTACCCTCTCTGAGCTTAACAGCATGGCTCCTGAATTCCTGCAGTATGGGCACCAAGGGCTCTCACAGGAGTGCATGAACATCTTGAAAGAGTCCAAACGGCCTTCCACCTGGCGTTCTTATGCTTTTAAGTGGAAGAGATTCTACATATGGTGTGGTCAACAAGGTCAGAATCCCATACGGGCTCAGGAGGATGTCATACTGTCCTATTTGCTTCATCTAGCAAAGTCTGGTCTGCAGGTATCATCTATTAAGGTACATTTGTCTGCTATTACAGCCTATCGCAAGTCACCTTCTCAGGAATCCTTTATGAAACCTGTAGTCAAGGATTTCTTAGAAGGTTTGAAAAAAGTTTTTCCGCCCCTTCGGAGACCTTCTCCTCCATGGGAACTAAACATAGTATTGGCAAAACTTATGGGCCCTCCTTTTGAACCTATACATAAGGCCTCTTTACAACACCTTACGTGGAAGACGGCTTTTCTAGTGGCCATTACTTCAGCGAGGAGGGTCAGCGAAATCCAGGCTTTGTCTTCCAAAGAACCGTACACGGTTTTTCATGACAATAGTGGTTCTGCGAACTCACCCATCTTTCCTTCCGAAGGTGGTGTCAGAATTCCATATCAATCAGACTATATCTTTACCGACTTTCTTTCCCAATCCGGAGACTCCGGCAGAGAAAGCATTGCACTCCTTAGACTTGAAAAGAGTGCTGAAATTTTATCTGGATAAGACAAAATCGATTAGACACTCTAACCGCTTGTTTGTAAATTATGGTCATTTGAGGACAGGAGAGGCAGCATCTAAACGAACGATATCAAGATGGATAGTTTCTTGTATTGTTAATACTTACCAGCTAGCTAATAAACAATTACTAGCGAGGCCTAAAGCGCATTCCACAAGGGGAAAAGCGGCTACTGCTGCCCTCCTTAACAATGTTCCAATATCTGAGATTTGTAAGGCTGCTACATGGAAGTCTGTGCATACGTTTACTAGACATTACTGTTTAGACTCAGATGCAAGAGCGGATGCCCAAGTGGGGCAGGCCTCTCTGAGAAATTTATTTGCATAATACGTATCTATTCCTGCACTTCTATCGGACAGTCCGCAGGGTTTAGGGATGGGCTTGCTAATCTATTCAATGTTTATGACTATTGATGAGGATCTGCTGGAAGAGAAGGATAAGTTACTTACCTGTAAATCCTAGTTCTCTTCCAGGGGTATCCTCATCAAAGTCATAAACAACCCACCCTCCTCCCCGGACGCACGTCTCCTAGAAGTGCAGGACAGACTGTATTTTGAATCAGTTACACAGATTGTCACCGTAAAAAGAACTGACCTAACTGAACCAACTGTCACCTTTCCTTCACCCCTGAGGCATGGTGGGATACTGGAGGTGCTCAGGGTCTTAAAGGCACGGTGTAAAAGTTTTTATGGTTCTCCTGTGTTAACCTGCATGCAGCCTATTGGCTAAGAATGCTCCATTGTTTTTCAATGCAGTTTTTTTCTCTTTTTCTCTAGAGTTTACTGCTGCTTACTTCCCTAAGCCCAGTTTTGGGGGCTTGGGTAGATATTTATTCTCTTGTAATTTTATAATAGTAAAAAAAAAAAAAAATAATAGAAATAAAGCATTTTAGCCTGTTTTAACATTATAGCCTGCATTGCTGTTTTACACATGTATAATAGGTGTGTATTTTATATATGCTCCGGGGTCCCCGCACAAGGGCGGGAATATTCAATGTTTATGACTTTGATGAGGATACCCCTGGAAGAGAACTAGGATTTACAGGTAAGTAACTTATCCATCTTGAACATTTGTAAATTTGTAATTATAAATACATTATGTACATACGTACTCACTCCATTGCATGGGCACTATTACGAACATACACAACTCCTACCTCACCCTCTGCGGGGAAAACAATCTAAGCTGGAGTCGACGCCCATGCGCAATGGAGTCGAATTGGGAGGAGTCCCTCGATCTCGTGACTCGAAAATACTTCTTCGCCATCTAGTGTTGGGCTCGGAGTGTTACAAGTTGTTTTTCTTCGAAGAAGTCTTTTCGAGTCACGAGATCGAGGGACTCCTCCCCTTTCGGCTCCATTGAGCATGGGCGTCGACTCCATCTTAGATTGTTTTCTTTCCGCCATCGGGTTCGGACGTGTTCCTTTTCGCTCCGCATTTCGGTTCGGAAAGTTAGTTAAAATCTCGGAAAATTCTACGGTATTGTTTGTGTTCGGTATCGGGTTAGTTACAACAGATCGACACCGAATTTTTGAAGAGTTCCAGTGGCCCTTTGGGGTTTTCGATTCCCCGGCGGGGCCTGGTCGGCCCGACCACGTGTGTCTTCAAGGCTAATGGAACGGACCCCATTCCGCTTCTGCCCGAATGTCGCAACAAGTATCCTTATACAGATCAGCATCTGGTCTGTAATTTGTTTGTCACCAGAACGCAAAGAGGATACCTGTGAGGCCTGTCGAGCGTTTCGGTCGAGGAAGACGTTAAGAGACTGAAGAGCAAGAAGACTACAAATGGTGTCGGCGCTGACAGGACAACAACACTTGGAGGAAGAGGAAGAAACCTTCTCCATCGCGGATTCGGACTCTGACGAGGTCAATCCCGAACAGACGTTGAAAACCGTGAGTAAGACGTCACAACACCAAACTCACGGAAAAACCGCTAAAGCCCAGGGGACGCCACCGCCAGCAGGCCATGGCTTAACCCGAAAAATAAGTGACCGACTATCGGCACTGAAAAAGGGCATGCATGTGTCGAAGTCATCCGACTCCGGTCGAGATACCGGCACAGAGCAGACTCGACCCGAGACACCGGGTCAGAGCAATCTCGACACCGGCACCGAAATGAATCGGCATCGAGAGATCAGTACGCTGAACATTAAAGTGTCTTCGGAGCCGAAAGACTGCCGAAAAAGTTTCCATACCGAAACATCCGGACTCGGAATCGAAATCGAGTTCCTACACCCAGGAACAGGGCCTGTCCTCACAGATGCAAGGACACAGATTCGGACAGGAACTAGAGGCAGGGGAGCCAGATTACACTCAAAGAAAGCTCCACATTCAAAAGGACACAGGAAAGATCAGTACTCTCCCTCCAATACGAATGAAAAGAAAACTTGCCTTCCAAGAGAAAGACAAGCAGCCACAGGCAAAGGTGGCAAGACAAGTGACTCTGCCACCATCTCCACAACGCTCACCACAACCATCACCAGTAGCCACTCCACCAATGATGCAGTCCCCAACTCATACAGGGATGAGTCAGGATGATCCCGACGCATGGGATCTTTATGATGCGCCTGTATCAGATAACAGTCCCGACTGTTATCCAGCGAGACCGTCGCCGCCTGAGGACAGCACTGCCTACATACAGGTGGTGTCGAGCAGCTGCGTTTCATAATGTCACCCTGCACGCAGAACCTATAGAGGATGACTTTCTCTTGAATACACTGTTGTCCACACATAGCCAGTACCAGAGTCTCCCTATGTTACCAGGAAAGCTCAAACACTCCAAAAAAGTGTTTCAGGAGCCTGTGAAGGGCAGGGCCATAACTCCAAGGGTGGAGAAAAAGTACAAAGCGCCACCAACAGACCCTGTGTACATCACGCAGCAATTAACACCAGACTCAGTGGTAGTAGGGGCAGCTCGTAAAAGGGCGATCTCGCACACCTCAGGAGATGCCCCACCTCCAGACAAAGAAAGTCGCAAGTTCGACGCAGCAGGGAGAAGGGTTGCGGCAAAAGCAGCCAACCAATGGCGCATTGCCAACTCACAGGCATTGCTGGCGAGATGTGATAGGGCTCATTGGGACGAAATGCAACATTTCATAGAACACCTGCCCAAAGAGTTCCAAAAAAGAGCACAAGAAGTGGTGGAGGAAGCCCAGAGTATCTCGAACAATCAGATACGTTCAGCAATGGATGCAGCCACACAGCTGCTAGGGACTGTAAATACAGCAGTGACCATACGGAGGCACGCATGGCTAAGAACCTCAGGATTCAAGCCGGAAATACAATAAGCGGTCCTGAATATGCCCTTTAACGGACAGCAGTTGTTTGAGCCGGAGGTGGACACTGCTATCGAAAAACTTAAAAAGGACACAGATACGGCCAAAGCCATGGGCGCACTCTACTCCCCACAGAGCAGAGGCACATTTCGAAAATCACATTTTCGTGGAGGGTTTCGGGGACAGAGCACAGAACCCTCACCCTCACAAACAAGACCCACTTATCAAAGTCAATATCAGTGGGGAAGTTTTCGGGGACAATAGAGAGGAGGACAGTTCCCAAAGAGTAGAGGGAAGTTCCAGAGTCCCAAAACTCAACAAAATAAACAGTGACTTCAACGTCACAAATCCCCAACACATGACACCAGTGGGGGGGGAGACTAACCAATTTCTACAACAACTGGGAAGAAATAACAGACATGTGGGTCCTAGCCATTATCCAGCATGGTTATTGCATAGAATTTCTACAATTCCCTCCAAATGTCCCACCGAAAACACACATGTCCAAACAACACATGGATCTCTTACAACTGGAGGTCCAAGCGTTGTTGCAAAAAGATGCAATAGAGCTAGTACCAATTCATCAGAAAGGGACAGGAGTTTACTCCCTGTACTTTCTCATACCCAAAAAAGACAAAACTCTAAGACCTATACTAGATCTCAGAACATTAAACATATACATCAAATCAGATCACTTTCACATGGTGACACTGCAAGATGTGATCCCATTGCTCAAACAACAAGACTACATGACAACACTAGACCTCAAGGATGCGTATTTCCATATACCTATACATCCTTCCCACAGAAAGTACTTAAGGTTTGTAATCCAAAGGGTACATTATCAGTTCAAAGTGTTGCCATTTGGGATAACCACAGCGCCAAGAGTTTTTACAAAATGCCTGGCAGTAGTGGCAGCTCATATCAGAAGGCAGCAAATACATGTGTTCCCGTACCTGGACGATTGGTTAATCAAAACCAATACGCAAGAACGGTGTTCACAACACACAAAGTATGTCATAGAAACCCTTCACAAGCTAGGTTTCTCACTCAACTACAACAAATCACACCTACAGCCGTGTCAAATACAACAATACTTAGGAGCAACAATCAACACAACAAAAGGGATTGCCACTCCAAGTCCACAAAGGGTACAGGCATTTCAAAACGTAATACAAGCCCTGCACCGAAAACAAAATTTACAGGTAAAATCAGTGATGAAAGTACTAGGAATGATGTCCTCATAGCCATTGTCCCAAACGCAAGATTGCACATGCGGCCCCTACAACAGTACCTAGCCTCGCAATGGTCACAAGCACAGGGTCAACTTCAAGATCTAGTGTTGATAGACCGCCAAACATACACCTCGCTTCAATGGTGGAACACTATAAATTTAATCAGAGGGCAGCCTTTTCAAGACCCAGTGCCTCAATACGTAATCACAACGGATGCCTCCATGATGGGGTGGGGAGCACACCTCAACCAACACAGCATCCAAGGACAATGGGACACTCAGCAGAGACAGCTTCACATAAATCACTTAAAACTACTAGCAGTATTTCTAGCGCTGAGAGCATTTTAACCTATAATAACCCACAAACACATTCTTGTCAAAACAGACAACATGACAACGATGTATTATCTGAACAAACAGGGAGGAAAACACTCGACACAGTTGTGTCTCTTGGCACAGAAAATATGGCATTGGGCGATTCACAACCACATTCGTCTAATAGCGCAGTTCATACCTGGAATTCAAAACCAGTTAGCAGACAATCTCTCTCTGGATCACCAACAGACCCACGAATGGGAAATTCATCCTCAAATACTAAAGACTTACTTCCAAAGGTGGGGAACACTGCAAATAGACCTATTTGCAACAAAAGAAAACGCAAAATGCCAAAACTTCGCATCCAGGTACCCACAAGCTCACTCTCGGGGCAATGCGTTATGGATGAGTTGGTCAGGGATATTTGCATACGCTTTTCCCCCTCTCCCACTCCTTCCATATCTAGTAAACAAATTGAGTCAAAACAGACTCAAACTCATACTAATAGCACCAACTTGGGCACGACAACCTTGGTACACAACACTACTAGACCTCTCAGTAGTGCCCCATATCAAACTACCAAACAGACCAGATCTGTTAACTCAACCCAAACAGATCAGACACCCAAATCCAGCATCGCTGAATCTAGCAATTTGGCTCCTGAAGTCTTAGAATTCGGGCATCTAGACCTTACACAGGAATGTATGGAGGTCATAAAACAAGCTAGAAAACCAACCACAAGACATTGCTAAGCAAATAAGTGGAAAAGATTTGTTTATTACTGCCATAATAATCAAATTCAACCATGACACGCATCTGTTAAAGACATCGTAAGCTACCTACTACACTTACAAAAGTCAAAGTTAGCTTTTTCATCCATTAAAATACATCTCACCGCAATTTCAGCTTATCTGCAAATTACGCACTCAACATCACTTTTTAGGATCCCAGTCATAAAGGCTTTTATGGAGGGCCTGAAAAGAATTATCCCACCAAGGACGCCACCAGTTCCTTCGTGGAACCTTAACATTGTCTTAACGCGGCTCATGGGTCCACCGTTTGAACCCATGCACTCATGTGAGATACAATACTTAACATGGAAAGTAGCGTTTCTAATTGCCATCACAGCTCTAAGAAGAGTAAGTGATATACAAGCATTCACCATACAAGAACCCTTTATTCAGATACACAAGCATAAAGCAGTTTTACGAACAAATCCTAAGTTCTTACCAAAAGTCATATCACCGTTTCACTTGAATCAAACAGGAGAACTACCAGTGTTCTTTCCAGAACCAGATTCTGTAGCTGAAAGAGCACTACATACACTAGTCATCAAAAGAGCGTTAATGTACTACATCGACAGAACAAAACAAATTCGAAAAACAAACAATTGTTCGTTGCTTTCCAAAAACCTCATACAGGGAATTCAATATCCAAACAAGGCATTGCCAGATGGATAGTTAAATGTATTCAAACCTGTTATCTCAAAGCAAAAAGAGAACTGCCTATAACACCAAAGGCACACTCAACTAGAAAGAAAGGTGCTACCATGGCCTTTCTAGGAAACATTCCAATGACTGAAATATGTAAGGCAGCCACATGGTCTACGCCTCATACATTCATTAAACATTACTGTGTGGATGTGTTAACAACACAACAAGCCACAGTAGGACAGGCAGTATTACGAGCATTATTTCAAACAACTTCAACTCCTACAGGCTGAAACACTGCTTTTTGGGGAGATTACTGCTTACTAGTCTATGCACAGCATGTGTATCTGAAGCTACACATGCCATCGAACGGAAAATGTCACTTACCCAGTGTACATCTGTTCGTGGCATGAGACGCTGCAGATTCACATGCGCCCACCCACCTCCCCGGGAGCCTGTAGCCGTTTGAACTTGATCTTGAACATTTGTAAATTTGTAAATATATTGCTTTAAACCACATTATGTACATACATATTTACTCCATTGCATGGGCACCATTACTATAATACACAACTCCTACCTCACCCTCTGCGGGGAAAACAATCTAAGATGGAGTCGACGCCCATGCGCAGTGGAGCCAAAAGGGGAGGAGTCCCTCGATCTCGTGACTCGAAAAGACTTCTTCGAAGAAAAACAACTTGTAACACTCCGAGCCCAACACTAGATGGCGGGATGTGCACAGCATGTGAATATGCAGCGTCTCATGCCACGAACAGATGTACACTGGGTAAGTGACATTTTCCATATATATCATATTATATTATATTCTATGTTTGAGTTGGAAGGGTAGGAGAATCAAAAAAGGTTCTTACAAGTGGATTGCATATTTTTCTCATTTGATAATTCTTGCCCCTTCTGCTTTGTTTATGACTCAACGAGACGTGGCTGCAAAAGTGAATTTATGAAATTTCTCATTGGCTGTAATTTGGCACAGCAGCTTCCTGGAGTTGCCGATATTAATTTCTGGACTTGACAAAAGAGCAGATATCTACTTAAAGTAATGTATGTAGTGCAGATTGGCTTTTAGAGCCAGGCCCAGCAGAAACTGAGAACAGGTCAGCAGATCGCACTAAGCAGGTAACATGTATTTATCTGCCATATAAGGTGACAGTAATGATAACCGGTAGGAGAAAGGAGCGTCAAAGAAATAATGCAAGGTGAAAGCAGTGAGTAAACGGTGGCTGGAGAAAAACAACAAACATCTAATTTGGTTGCAAACGAGTAAAAACAAGAAAAGTGTGAAGTTACGTTGAACAAGCAGAACAAAAGCAGCAAATCGGTCATTTTGCTTATTAGCAGCAGCAGCGAGCTGCATGCTGGCAGTAACATTATATACACATTGCCAAAAGGAGTACAAATATGAAATGTCTAGTACAGTAGAGAGTGAAGTAGATAAAGTAAGGAATATAAACTCAGTAGGAGGGAGTCAATAGCATCTTCAAACACAAAACAGTAAGTAGATTGAGTAAATAGACTAAGTTAGGAGATTAGGCCTGCAAGCCTTGAGAGTAGGGACGTTCCCTATGATGGTGCGAAAGAATCATGAGATGAAGCAGCTTCTTGCATAGGTTTAGCTTGTGAGTAGTTAATAAAGAGTAAACTATGAAAAGGGATATTTTTGATAAGGAAGGACATTTCTGATCTGTCTGAGAACAATGTTTTAAGTAGAAATGTATACATTATTATCCTGTTACTTTATTTAGAATATGGACAAAGCACAATTGAATAGAGTAAGCATATTTATTGCAGAATGGATGTTTTAATTGTTTATTGCACATCTCAGTATATTTCCTTTTATTGGTTAAGTTTCTTGCTGAATATTGCAACAAGCTGACTTCATAAGATCTTCACGTTTCTAGGCAAATGCAAGTCGGAAATTAATCTTGTGATTTTACCATGGCCTTAAGTAATGTTTTTTTTATAAGAATCCCTTTGAGTCATGAGGATTATTTTAAGTAGACATATAATGTATAAGCCTTGTCATTAAATGTTAATTTCAACACTTAAGACATTAATGGTTATTTCTTGCACTTTCTTCATTAAATTGCTTTCTTAAACTGTCAGTTCTCCTTGACATAGCCCTAACATCACATGCTCTTTGCACACTGTTTGTACTGCCTTTTCTAAGTTGTCCTGATTAACTATTGGTGTTTTCTCTCAATGGCTTTTTCTTGCTTAGTTTCACTTATTTTATTGTGTTTTACTGTATAATGTATGTAAATGTTAAACTTGTTGCACAGACATATGCAGCCTGCATGAGTCTATCATTTTGTAAATCTCTTATGGGCTCTCTTTTCTTTCCCTTTCTTCCCATGCAGAGACGCTCCCCAGTTAGCCGCCGTTCACGTAAAATCTTGGATGAGAACTTGCGAATAACCGTTGGTAATAACTTTTACCTCACAGGCACACCTGACCAGAGTAGCAAGCCTGATGTACTTGATTCGTTACTAAGCAGCACAGCCTATTTGCACAGGTAACCTAAAACTGTCACCTTTCATGGTGATGTCCTGGTGTTTAACCTTTTTCCAGAATGCCTTTATTCAAGGGCAACATCATACCGTGTGAATAAATGGTAATCTGGTCACAGCTCCTACATACATTCATAATGTTCTTATTTTCCTTTCGTCAGTAATATTTATCTTGTGTAGTATGTTAAATTAAAGAATTTTACCTGTACTAATTGGAAGACAACCCTTATTGTGTCCCTCGTGGGGTGTGTACAAACTGCTTCAAAATCTTCCTTTTTAGTGCATCCTTGTTCCCCTCCTAATTAGCTCTAAGTGCAGTGAGTGTTCTCCGACTATTATTGATAAGCATTCTGCTGTATAAGGTATACCTTATGAGAGAGGCTGTAAGCCCTCTTTTGATGGGGACTTGGGGGTGCCCCCTATATTTAGTAGCCTAGTATATGTTGCCAGTGATGCTTGCTTTGGGGTGTTTAATCTGCTGGCTGTTTGCCAACACACTCATTTGGTAAATCTTTGAATTTCCTAATCCTTTCTAGGCTCCAGATAACTCCCATTTTGGCTATTCTTATAGCATCCCATTTTTTGTTCTGTATTTTCCCATCCTTAGATTTCCTTGAGTCCCACAGGGTTGTTATTTATGTTGAGCTTATCATCCCACCCCATGTCAGTTGGCTGTTAGTCAGGCTTTAATCCCTGTCTGTATGTTTCTGGCTCACAAGTTAGTTGATAGTTGACTCTATTCCTGAATGTAACATCGGGATAATAGATGAATTTAGTTTGATATTGATCTGATGATAATTTTTATACTTCAAAATGTTTACTGTGAATCCTGCGCAAGGGAAGAGTTATTTTACTGTTTGTGAACATTTGTATACATGGACATCATATGTCAGTCTGTCTTCTGACAAATTGCTGATCACTTTCTTTTTTTTTTTTTTTTTAAATAACGGTATTGGTATTTACAAACTCCTCTCACTTTGTAGTCAGAGAAAGATAAGTAAAGTGAAATATGTGACAGTCCTGCTGGTGTATAGGGAGAGTGAAAGGAAAGGCTGTAGGATGTCATTTTTGCAACACACCACACAATTGTAAATACCTATAAATTACCCTTACACATGCAGCAGTTAAGAATGCAAAAATAAAGCAGAGTTTCTTTTTGTAATTCTGAAGGGATGAAATCAAAACATTTAAAAGGATCAAGACACTTTACTTTGTGTGGTGCATGAATGATAAATATTCTTTGAAACACATTATTTGTGTATAATATAGCATTTATCAGTAAAACTGTATGTCTGTTCAGATTTAGTGGCCATTTCAAAAGAAAAGGTGCTGCCTGTAAATGACAGTATGCTACCTCACAATGCTTTAATTACATTAATCCTGCCTGCCTCATGCCCATTAAAGCTAGATCAGTTGCAAAAGTTTGTCATTATGAAAATTGGGTCATTGTTCTAAAAGGCTTGGTAAGCACTGCTGGGGATGTGGCAGGTACAGTCAGGGAAAACCAACACCAGCATCCTAGTCAAATGACATCTCTTTTTGGACTGAGAGAAGCTGTTTGACCAACAGATGGATAAGATACTTGGAAAAAAATTAAAAGGCCACACACACAGGCTGTGGGAGCATGCCCATCTAAACCCTGCAAGTCTGGTTTTCCTTGCCAGTAGGCAAGGAGGTGCAAAAGATGCAGCCACAGAGCAGCTGCATTTCAGGGAGGACTACTATAAAGGAGGAACCCGGTCAACTGCTGCCGGGAAGTTAGAGAAGTCTGTGCCAGCAACCTCCTTGACTTAAAGCAGTGAGTTAACTTTCATTTCTCCTGGTCACACAGCACCTGTTGAGGGAAGGTTAAGCAAAAGCTTCTTATCTGGATTCCTAGTTCTCTTCCAGGTGATTACTCACTGGAGTCATTATCTTTAAATTGACCTGCCCATGTGCAGGATCCTGGAGCTCTTCTAGAAATATATATTCAGTTTGAGGTCACTCAAGGTAGTCCTCACCTTTCACCGGCGCCGAGGGATTCTGATGTTCAGCAGACATCTGCACAGCAGTACCTGGCTTTCCCGACTCCGCATTTTTGAATGCGATGTATGCTGTTTTTCAATCCATGGCCCTTGCTGGTGCACCGGCGGGTCCCACGGGGCCATTGGCTTTCAATTTGGGCTCGCCGGCGTCGTACAGGGTTTCTCCATTCATGCCCTTCTGCCCTGCAGAGACTGGTGATTCGGCGCCGGGGGTCTCCCCTGGCAAGAGTCCTTCGCCTGGGACCGTGGATCCGTTGGCATGTCAACCAACTCCTTCTCCGTGTCATCCGGCGTCATTGAGACCTCATCCAGACCAGCTCCATCTCCTTCCGTCCATTCGGCTTCGAGAAGGTCATCTGCCGACTTCGGGTCTGCACAGATGCCGGTTGAATCCAGGAGCCTTCCTGAACCGGTTTGGGGTTCGAGATCGTCGGCGTCAATGGATTCCTTGTCGACGCCGGCTCTGGAAACTCATCTTAGATCTCGGAGGAAGGCATTGAGACTGCTGGAGGAGGAAGAATACAGAAGACTTGAGGAAGGTGAGAGAGCCTTCTGATGACTTCCAGGGTCTTGCCACTGCAAGTGGTTTGGATACTTCCCCGGAGTGGGACATTGCGTCTCCGGGGGAGTTTACTGAGGAGGCCGCCTCCTTCCATGTGGTGGTGAGGAAGGCAGCTGATTATCTGGATTTGTCTTTGTCCACGGCAGAAGTGAAGACTAACCTGCTTACAGAGGTTCTTCATCCATCTTCCTCCAGTGCTGACCCTTTGCTGCCTTTTAATGAGGCTTTGACTGAGCCAATTTTAGAGCTATGGAAAAAGCCGGTTACATCTCCTGCTGTGAACTGGGCAGTAGCGAGGAGGCATAGAAGTGCCCCAGGAGATCCAGTTTTTCTGTCTCGTCACCCTACTCCGGAGAGCTTGGTGGTTCAGGCATCATGTTCTGCAAAGTCTGCCCCCGGTACATTCCCAGGTGTTCCGACTGACGGAATCCAAGAGGATGGAGCAGTCCTCAAAGAAAATTTTCTCCTCTTGCAGCATGGCCCTAAAAGCTACCAATTCCACCTGTGTGCTAGGCAGATACATCCATCCCCTAATGGACTCTGCTAAGGAGATGGCAAAAGATCTGCCACAGGAAATTCAAAAATCTTTTGGGTCCCTTTTCTTGGACGCACAAGCTGCTGCACAGCAGGTTATACAATCTGGCCTGGATACAACGGATTCTATTGCCAGGGCCATGGGAACATCGGTGGCTACGAGAAGGCATGCCTGGTTAAGGTCTTCGGGTTTCTCATCAGATGTACAATCCACTTTAATGGACCTTCCGTTTGATCGGGGAAAAGCTATTCGGGGACCAGGCAGACTCTGCCCTTGAACGGTTTAAGGACTGTCGGGCTACAGCTAAGTCCCTGGGTTTACAGGCCCCTTCTACTACATCGTACAGACCTTTTCGTAGGTTTCGAGGATTTGTTAGAAGCTCTGCCTTTCGAAGGTCCCAATCTTATGCCCAGCAACCTGCCAAATCCGCCCTATCGTGCCGTTAGAGGGCGCGGTAGGGTTGGGGCTAGAGGTCCAGCCCAGCAGCTCTCTTCTTCTTCATCCTCCTCTTGTGGACAACAGCAGAAGCAGCCCTAGTTTTCCCCACTTTATCAGCCATACTTCTCCTGTAGGGGGAAGATTGAGTCTTTTTCTACATAAATGGAGGTCAATTACAACAGACTCATGGGTGTTAGGAATTGTGGAAAAGGGCTATGCTCTTCCCTTTCAGGAGTTTCCTCCTCCCTTTCCCCCCGTCCCTCCTTTTGTTCAGAAGACCATCTTCTGTTGTTGCAACAGGAGGTTGTAACCATGTTGGCAAAGGGCGCTATAGAGTTGGTGCCGTTGCAGGAAAGGGGTCAGGGGTGTTACTCGAGATATTTCCTGATTCCCAAAGTGGACGGTCGGTTGCGGCCGATCCTAGACTTGAGGATTTTGAATTTGTTCCTCAAGCAGGAAAAATTCAAAATGCTGACCCTAGCGCAGGTACTATTGGCGTTGAACGAAGGAGACTGGATGGTGTCTGTCGACTTGCAGGACGCGTACTTTCATGTTCCCATAATCAAGTCGCACAGGAAGTATCTCCGTTTTGTGGTTGGATCGCAACATTACCAGTTTGCAGTCCTTCCGTTTGGACTTACTTCAGCACCCCGTGTTTTCACAAAGGTGATGGCAGTTGTTGCAGCACATCTCAGAAAGAGGGAAGTAGCGTTTTTTCCCCTACCTGGACGATTGGTTGATCAAAGCCAAGTCTCCAGAGATTGTGTCGTCTCATCTGCGAATGACAACGCAGTTGTTGTTCGATCTGGGCTTTTCGGTGAACGTACCCAAATCTCACCTGGAGCCCTCTCAATGCCTCCTGTTCATAGGGGCAGTACTGGACACAACAATGTTTCGGGCCTTCCGCCCGCCTCAGCGGGTTCGGGATATTCAGGCGCTGATTCCTTTGTTTCAAAGTGGAGCAGCAGTTCCAGTTCTCAAGGTCTTACGCCTGCTAGGTCTGTTTGCTTCTTGCATTCTGTTGGTCACTCACGCTCGCTGGCATATGAGGGCTCTTCAGTGGTGCCTCAGAGACACAATAAAGATCTCCAAGAACGCTGTAGCGGATCTTCTTTGGTGGGCAGAGGACGGCAACCTTTCCCAAGGGAAAACGTTTTCACTGCCTCCTCCAGTGGCCACAGTGATTTCGGATGCTTCCACTCTAGGGTGGGGAGCTCATCTGGGGGACCTGGAGATCAAGGGTCATTTGTCTCCAATGGAACAGATGTTGCATATCAATCTGTTGGATTTGCGGGCGGTACGTTTGGCGGTCAAGGCCTTCCTCCCTCCCTTCCCTTCGTGGTCAGTCAGTTCAGATCCTGACGGACAACACTACTGCGATGTGGTATATAAACAAGCAGGGAGGTGTGGGGTCGTATCTTCTCTGCCGAGAAGCCCTCAGACTCTGGTCCTGGGCTCAGGACCATCAGATTTGCTTGATGGCAAATCATTTGGCCGGAGTGTTGAATGTACGTGCGGACGTTCTCAGTCGTCACTTCTCATTGGATCACGAGTGGCGTCTCCATCCGGATCTAGTCCTCCACATCTTCGAGATGTGGGGTACTCCTCAGGTGGATTTATTCGCCACTCGGGAGAACGCCCATTGCCCGTTATTCGGCAGCCTCCAGTATCCGATGCAAGGGGCGTAGGGGGACGCATTTCAGATGTCCTGGACCGGCCAGTTGCTTTACGCGTTTCCCCCCCATACCCTTGATTCCTCGGGTTTTGAGGAAGGTTCGTCAAGACCCGGCCCAAGTCATCTTGGTGGCACCGGACTGGCCGAGAAGGGTATGGTATACAGACCTACTTCTACTCTCTCAGTGCCCCCCGCTGCGTCTCCCGCTCAGGGCAGATCTCCTCTCTCAATCGCAGGGGCAGGTTCTACACCCCCACCTCCAGAGCCTGCACCTTCATGCCTGGAGATTGAACGGGGCAACCTGAATTCCTTTTCTCTCCCACCGGATGTAGTGGATGTTATACTATCGTCCAGGCGACACTCCACTAAATCTATTTATGCCAGAAGGTGGGCAAAATTTGTGGTGTGGAGAGAACCAAAAAGATCCCTTAAAGGCCCATCTTTCAGATGTACTTTTGTTTGTTCTTAGTTTGGCGAAGAAAGGCTGTGCTATAGCTACAGTTAAGGGTTACTTGGCAGCTCTGTCGGCGTTCCTTTGCCTTCCGGACCAGCCATCTTTATTCAAGTCTCCAATTGTACATAGGTTCCTTAAGGGTTTGGTGAATAGCTTTCCTCCTACTCCTTTTCACATGCCTCAGTGGGACTTAAATCTTGTTTTAACATTCTTAATGGGTTCGCCTTTTGAGCCCATGCATTCATGTCCATTGAGATATTTAGCCTTGAAGACCATTTTCTTAATCGCACTTACTTCTGCCAGAAGGATTGGAGAGCTTCAGGCACTTTCCGTTAAGCCTCCTTTCACCATGTTTTTCCCTGATAAAGTGGTTCTAAAAACCAGGGCTGTTTTTCTACCGAAAGTTGTCACCCCTTTTCATATAGGGCAAACTATCACTCTTCCTGCTTTTTACCCTCCTCCCCACCCGTCTAAAGAAGAAGAGAGACTCCATAGGTTGGACCCTAAGATGGCCCTGAGTTTTTAACCTAGAAAGGACTAAGGACTTTAGTTTAGATGAGCAAATGTTTGTTGGATATGCTGGTCAGCAAAAGGGCAGAGCGGTACAGAAAAGGACACTCTCCAGGTGGGTCATCTTGTGTATCAAGATCTGTTACTCTTTGGCAAAAAAGGTCCCTCCTGAAGGTATCGGGGCCCGCTCTACTAGAGCTAAATCTGCATCCTCGGCTCTGGCGAGGGGAGTTCCATTAATAGATATATGTAATGCGGCAACTTGGGCGTCCCCTCCATACTTTCGTGAAACATTACTGTTTAGACTCTGAGATGAGGAGGGACGGTCATTTTGCTAGCTCAGTATTGCAAGATTTTAGTGTAATCAGGTGGGCACCCACCACCGAGTGCAGTACTGCTTGGGACTCTATTTAAAAGGTGAGGAATCCATAGGTAGTTGTATCCATCAGAAGAACAAGTTACTTACCTTCGGTAACGCTTTGTCTGGTGGATACACTGACTACCTGTGGATTCCTCACGGTCCCTCCCGCCTCCCCGTTGCCTGCCTGATTTCAGTTATCTTGCAGTTTTTGGTTTAATATTTCTTCTTATATTTATATATTTCTATGTATATATCTGTGTGTGTGTGTGTGTGTGTGTGTGTGTATATATATATATATATATATATATATATATATATAGTGATATTTCTCTACATATTTTTGTATATTCGTGTGTTTAAGCTCTTAACAAGAATACATGGTTTAAATGGGCAAGGTTTTTGTGTGCGTATATCTTTCTATATTAAATATCATTTTTCATGGTCGGTTTGCACCTGTTTGCCTTAAGAGCACGAAAAAAATGAGATGAAACTGACGTCAGTACGCCGACGAGGACCTCTTATTGGCAGGTTGACGTCAGACGGAGTCATGTGGAGCCGTGCCATTATGACGTCCTCGTCGACGTAGACCGCTAGGAAGACGACTTTGCGTTGGATGCTGGCGCAAGGATCGAATTCATAAGGTGAGGAATCCACAGGTAGCTAGTGTATCCACCAGAAAAAGCGTTACCGAAGGTAAGGTACTTGTTCTTATAGATACACCAGCTAGCTGTTTTAGAAGACCAAGCACAAATACATACAATGTAAATCTGTTTATTGACTGTGTCTTTTTATTGAAGACTACACAATGCAGAACACAAATAATAATGAAGTCTGCCTACCACATCGCCCTTACCAAGCCTTATGGCAGCGAATATCATAAAATTATGATAAACAAAACCGTTGGTTCCAAGCCATGGTGCAGTACTTGGTAAGAAGGGGTTTGTAGGATGCAGTTATTACATGTGCCCTCAGTGAATTTGTTCACTTTTTAAAAAGTATCTGTAATATAATGGTTTAGAAAGTTGGCTCTGTATATACTATTTCAAAGTAAGAAATAGTGTGCACAGAGTCCAAGGGTTCCCCTTAGAGTTAAGATAGTGGCAAAAGTAGATAATTTTAATGCTCTATTTTGTGGTAGTGTGGTCGAGCAGTAGGCTTATCAGAGGGTAGTGTTAAGCATTTGTTGTACACACACAGGCAATAAATGAGGATCACACACACTCAAAGACTTACTCCAGGCCAATAGGTTTTTATATAGAAAAATATATATATTTTTTTAGTTCATTTTAAGAACCACAGGTTCAAGATTTGAAGTAAACACATAAAATGCAAAGTACTTCACACAGGTAAGTTAGGAACGGTGAATAAAAACAATATCATATACAGTCATAGCTTCTTGCCATTTTAACAATTTTAAAAGTGGACACTGCAAAAATCAACAGTTCCTGGGGGAGATAAGTAAAGGTTAGTTTGAGAGGTAAGTAAGAAACTTAAGTCTCAGCTCCTGGGCATAGGCAGCCCACCGTTGGGGGTTCATGGCAACCCCAAAGTTACCACACCAGCAGCCCAGGGCTGGTCAGGTGCAGAGGTCAAAGAGGTGCCCAAAACACATAGTGGGGGGGAGGGGAGGAGGGAGGGGAGGGGCTGGGAGCACAAGTAGGCACACAAAACACACCCTCAGCGGCACAGGGGTGGCCGGGTGCAGTGTGCAAAGCAGGCGTCGGGTTTCAGATAGGAAACAATGGAGGGACCCGGGGGTCACTCTAGTGGTGAAGGCAGGTACAGGGGTCTTCTTGGGACAGCCACCACCTGGGCTAGGCAGAGGGCTTCCTGGGGGTCACTCCTGCACTGAGGTTCAGTTCCTTCAGATCCTGGGGGCTGCGGGTGCAGTGCTGGTTCCAGGCGTTGGGTCCCTTGTTAAAGGCAGTCGCGGTCAGGGGGAGCCTCTGGATTCTCTCTGCAGGCACCGCTGTGGGGATCCAGGGGGGTCGTCTCGGGCTACTCACGGGGTCGCAGTCGCCGGGGAGTCCTCCCTGTGGTGTTTGTTCTCTGGATCTCGAGCTGGGGGCGTCTGGTGCAGAGTGTGAAGACTTTGGAAGTTGCTTCTTTGTTGCAAAGTAGTAGCTGGTTTTGAGCAGAGCCGCTGCTCACACGAGTTTCTTGGTCCTTTAGTCCAGGGCAGTCCTCTGAGGCTTCAGAGGTCGCTGGTCCCTGTCGGATGCGTCACTGGTTGCAGGTTTTCGAATCAGGAGACAAGCCAGGAGGGCTGGGGACAAAGCAGCTGTCGTCTTCCGTCTTCTCTGCAGGCTTGTAGGTCAGAAGTCCTTCTTTCTTCAGGTTGCAGGAGTCTAGTTTCCTGGGTTCTGGGGTGCCCCTAAATACTAGATTCAGGGGTGTGTTTAGGTCTGGGAGGGCAGTAGCCAATGGCTACTGTCCTGGAGGGTGGCTACACCCTCTTTGTGCCTCCTGCCTGTGGGGAGGGGGGCACATCCCTAATCCCATTGGGAAAATCCTTTAAAACTAAGATGGAGGATTTCTAAAGGCAGGGGTCATCTCAGCTCTGGACACCTTAGGGCATATCCTGACTGGTGGGTGACTCCTCCTTGTTTTTCTCATTATCCCCTCCAGCCTTGCCGCCAAAAGTGGGGGCAGTGCCTGGAGAGGCGGGCATCTCCACTAGCTGGGATGCCCTGGGGTGCTGTAACAAAAGGGGTGAGCCTTTGAAGCTCACTGCCAGGTGTTACAGTTCCTGCAGGGGGAGGTGTGAAGCACCTCCACCCAGTACAGGATTTGTTCCTGGCCACAGAGTGACAAAGGCACTCATCCCATGTGGCCAGCAACTTGTCTGGTTTGTGGCAGGCTGACCGGAACTGGTCAACTATACTAGAAATCGGATTGGTATTCGGGGGGCATCTCTAAGATGCCCTCAGGGTGCATGTTACAATAAATTGCACACTGGCATCAGTGTGCATTTATTGTGCTGAGAAGTTTGATACCAAACTTCCCAGATTTCAGTGTAGCCATTATGGAACTGTGGAGTTCGTGTTTGACAAACTCTGACCATATACTCTTATGGCTACCCTGCACTTACAATGTCTAAGGTTTTGCTTAGACACTGTAGGGGCACAGTGCTCATATGCCCTCACCTGTGGTATAGTGCACCCTGCCCTAGGGCTGTAAGGCCTGTTAGAGGGGTGACTTACCTATGCCACAGGCAGTGTGAGGTTGGCATGGCACCCTGAGGGGAGTGCCATGTTGACTTAGTCATTTTCTCCCCACTAGCACACACAATCTGTGAGGCAGTGTACATGTGCTGAGTGAGGGGTCCCCAGAGTGGCATAAGACATGCTGCAGCCCTTAGAGACCTTACCTGGCATCAGTACTCTTGGTACCAGGGGTACAAGTTTCAAGGGACTTATCTGAGTGACAGGGCTGTGCCAATTGTAGAAGCAAAGGTACAGTTTAGGTAAAGAACACTGGTGCTGGGGCCTGGTTAGCAGGGTCCCAGCACACTTTCAATCAAAACTTAGAATCAGCAAAGGCAAAAAGTTAGGGGGTAACCATGCCAAGGAGGTGTTTCCTTACACACATGTAGTTATTACATTTGCATAGACATCTTTCTCTATACTCCTTCTACACTTCTTTTCTCACCTGCCTGCCAGAAAACAATCTTAACAAGGGAGTAGATCGCAGTATCACTGAGAAGGAGTTACTCAATCCTGTAACTCAAAAATGCTTCTTCGAAGAAAAACAACTTTCAACACTCTACACCCAACACTAGATGGCAGGAGTATGCAGAGCATGTGAATCTACAGAACTACATTCCAAGAACAGAGGCTTACTGGGTAAATATAATTTTCCTTCTGTTAGACTCTATCTAGCCACAAATTCCTCAGTGCCCCTATCACCCTTTTCATTCTGGGATTGGACTCCGCCATTCCCAAGTGTAGGAATCTGCACACTGGTCTATCAATTTGTTTCTGACTAATACAATCTGGATGTTGCTGATGGCCTCTCCTGGATTAAGTCCTGGCTCCTTGGTGCTGACTTGGAAGTCATTGGAGCCTTGAAAACGTTTGGACTTCCAGGACCTATGGAACCATCAGAGTGACCTTGCAGCAGAGGCGTCCAATTTCATGCACCTTTCTTGGATACAGCTTAAGGCTTTCCCTGCTGCAAGATAATTGGCTCCATAAAAAATATTGTTGGAAGCTGAAATCTTTGATTGTGCATCAAATGCTCTGTATCCCAGGTAGGCGGTTGAAGAAAGAGGATTTGTCTTAATTGGGAGTGTATATGCTGACTAGGACTGCTCAATAGCTATCCAGATCGCCCTCAACTAATGCGTATCTGCCATCCTTGTCTAGTGCAGTGTCTTGTGGTTGGAAAGGGATCCCGGATTTAATCCCTATGAGGGTGCCGTAAGTGAAGGAGGAGTAAGCCATGGAGAATAGTTGGCCCGCCAATGTCCCTGCAGTCTACCCAGTTTGGGCTCTGTGATGTGCGATTCCTGCAAGAAGGTATTGTGCGTAAATTTGCCTGTGCCATAAGAGGAAAAAAAAGTTTAGCACATGTTTGGCTATTCTAATGCCCCGAACTGGTATTAGATGGTATAAAAGGCACTGTACCAAAGCATCCCTGTTACACCAAAATGTTTCTCCCCACATACATGCCTGTGCCAGTCATTGGCATTCATCAGGGTCAGAAGCGGATCCTGGTCTCTTCTTCCAACACTAAGTATGAACATTTTACCACCCCCATATAGCTTTTTGCCTGAACATAAGCTGGCCACCATTGAAAGTATTACCCTGGGTTTACAGAGAGATATTTTTAGTCTGGATCCCATCCTAGCAAGTTATTTTTGAGAACATCCAGCTACATGAGGTTGAGTCTGCCCTGGTAGTGCAATCTTACCAGGGTGGGATGAGGTCACCTCTGATGAAGCACACCACAACTAGTGCGTGAGATTTAATCATCCAATCGAATGGGCACTCTTGGATTAGGAAATGTTCTTCTGTAATTGCAAGTAGGTGTTTCTCAGGTAGGTCTGTTACTTGTAGTGAGTATCAACAGCTGGTCTCATTAATTTTGAGGATCCTAGTATCTCAAGGGAATAAGTTATTTTCCAGATACGATGCAGTATTACCGGAAGTGCTCCATCACCAGTGATAAATCATAAAACCCACCACTCGTACTGATTGGCAGTGGCTAAGATAAGAGAAAATACCTTGTTGGTTTTTGGGCCTGTTCGATTCCGCTGCTTGAGAGCTACTAGGAAGTTTGGCAGACTTATCTTGGCTCACAAAATTGTTTTCCTGTCTGACACAGGTTTATAGACTAGAGTGGTAACCTAGACAATGAGTGAAATGGAACCTTACACACCTTTTTCTGGAGATTGCAAAATCTTTGAGATTATTGACCCATATTAGCAACCATTGGTTCCCATGTTGAATTGAATGCATCACCACGTCCCCTATCTGTCCTCCAAAAGTGCCAATACCTTCATGTTTTTATTTTATTTTAATTGCCCTATTTTCTACTGCTGCAAATGAGTTAAAGATCATTCAGGATGTTAACCATTATTGAAGAATTTCTTGGCCTGCATTATCTGGATTTTATTAAAAAATATATTTTATTTATTTACTTATTTTAAAAACCTTTATGCAGTTTCAGGTTATCAACCACACCAGCCGTGCAACTCTTAAAGTGATAGCCACAGTACACAGTGAGCAGCTGCAGCACATCTCCTTACAGATAGATTAAATGTGCAGGATTCCGTCAACTAGCGACAAATCAGTGGAACATCCAAAGCACTGTCATTCTCTGCCTATTGCTATGGATCTCTGTCTGTGCCTGTACTCTCCGGATGGATGATGTGTTCATAGGTGCTTCAAATGAAGTTCTTCCTCCAAAATGTATTTGTTAATCTACTTAAGCTACTGTTAGAGGGAATACAATGTCACTCACTGACTTGAGCCTCAATGCTGCTGCAGCTGACATTGAAAAAGTTTGGAATTCAAGAACTTAAACAGTTCTTGCTCTGACAAGCAATCCGGTTCAGTTCCAATGGTTGAATCATTGATTTTCGTAGGATATTGGTACCACTGATATTGCAGTGGGCACTGTGCCATGCATACACAGTTCTCTATTGTATATCTTCATTAATAGTCATCCGTCAATAGTCATAAACATTGATGTAGTTCTCCTGCTGCATGTAGGAACCGTGGAATGCATCATATCAGTATACATACATATATCCACAAAGAGAGAAGAGTGAAGTATGTCCAGGACTAGAAGTAAGTAACCAGTTTGTATGAATCTAATTCATGCCAGACGGAAATGTGTACTCTGAGACTGGTGTCAAGTAAGGATGGTATGCTGCTCGAATTACTTTGTTGCAGACTATTCACATCCTCCCCAAGTAGAGGAGAAAATCTGACTTCATAGATGTTGGGTCAGCTTTTCTTCTGCCAGTGTTATGTACCTGATGTCTTAAAATATATTGGCATGGACATCTCATCATGCATATAAATGCCAGTGAAATGACATAATAGCTGTGTATGTATCTGCAATTATATAGTCAAATGCTGCTATAGTCCGTTTCTTTTTTTTTTTTTTTACAGAGATGTTGGTAAAGATGGGCCACCATCGACCCCTAGCTTGAGGGTTTATCAAGATGAAGTCTGTGCAGATATCATATCTGACCGCCACCAAGGTAACTCACCCCTTCTTGGTGAGCCTCCAAAGACTCCTGTCAGTGCTGCAGATAACTCTCAACATGATGTAGGCTTTGAACATAAACAGCCGCATGAAAAGAATGAGTGGCATTTGGCCAGTGATCACCAGACCGCTGAATTGAAAGTACAGAAATCCAGAAAGAGAACAACTAGCACAAGTAGTAGTAGTAGTAGCAGCAACAATAGTAGCACCACTGGTACTGGAAAAAACAGAAGAAGAAACGAGAACCGGGACCGAAAAAAGGGGCAAATTAGAGACCGGAGCCAGAGTAGAAACAGGGCTAGGGGTAGAAATAGAGACCGGAGCCAGAGCAGAGACCGGGGCAGAAGTAGAAACAGGCAACGTAGCAGAAGCAGAGGTAAAAGTACAAACCGGGGCAGAAGTACAAATAGGGCTAGAAGCCGTAGTCCAAACAGAGGAAGAAGTACAAATCGAGCCAGAAGCCGGAGTCCAGTTAGGGGCAGGAGTACTAATAGAAACAGAAGCCGGAGTCGAAACAGGGGAAGGAGCACAAACCAAGACAAGAGTCGCAATAGAAGCAAATCCCGCCACAGGAGCAAAAGCCATCACAGAAGCAAGAGCCGCCAGAGGAGCAAAAGTATAAGCCCAACTTTTAAAGAGCTGGAACGTGCCAGGAAGAAGCAAGAACTAGAGGACCTGAACAAAGAACTTCATTCTGTACCCACTAAGTCCATATTGAAGAAACCAGCTGACAAGGATGAAGATTGCAAGCAATCCAATCAGGTTTGCTGTAGTATCTTTTGTTTAAATTGTACTTTTGAGAGAGAATTTTTTTTTTTGGGGTGGGGCTTTGTGTGTGTGTGTGTGTGTGTGTGTGTGTGCGCTCTCTCACATAATCACATACTTATATAATAGTTGCTTTGTTATTTTGCCCATTCATCCTTCCAGAATGATAAGCCCAGGACATATTGTTTAGGGTCAAATACAAGTTTTCGTGTTTATTTTGTCCTTGGGACAAGTAGGTGCAGCACAGACCCTTTGGCTGCCAGTTTAAAGGGGAAAAACTATCTTCATTTGAGGTTATATTTGTGTCCATATGTTAATGCTGTTCGAACATGTATTTATAGTTAATTAATGTAAAGCCTTTATTATTAGGGTGAGCACCCTAAATAAACGTTAGATCACACTGAACTACAGACCGTGATTCCCTAAAAAAAAAAAAAAAAAAAAAAAAGTGTATGCACATTTGCAACGTTTAACAATGAGACTACCTATAATGCTCCCCGACTGTTCTTCAATTAGATACAAATGTTTACAGAAGCTTGTAAGCAAGATTGCGGATTCTTTGCTTTCAAATTAAAATGTTCAGAAAAATATGCAAGTAGGAAAAGAATGTATTGCTACATTACTGAGAAATGTTATGTACCATTTTTTTGAAGTATCATTTAGTAAAATGTTGATGCATGCTAGTATTTCCCAAAAATATTCATAATGGAAAATCAGTGTAACTATTTTCAGCAACGTTATAGGAAACATGAAAATAAAAAAGCCCTGGCAAAGCCAACCAATCTGACATTGTTGGTCAGTCTTTTGGATTTGTCAAAGCATATCTTGTTTTGACATGACCTTTGTAATACTTTGTTGTTGTTGTGGGAGCTGCCAGGCTCTCACCATGGTAACAAACATGCAAAAAAGCAAATGTATAATTTTGATCTCAAAAGCACACATTGCCACAGTAGTACCCGGTATTGAATAAAACTACTCTGTGCCAATATGTTATCAGTGATAAATTAAGGGGTGACTATTCGTTTTAATGATTGCCCATTTTGCTATATTTTCATAGTTTTAGTGATCTAGTTCTCTTACAAATTTTACCCAGTCATCTACATAGATGGCATAGGACTCTTGTTTCATGACTGATTTTGTAAGGAAGCGATAATCGACCAAAACTCTTTTCCATTATGTAACTTTGACATCTGATGATATTGTCGAGCCTTTGAGCCTCAGTGTTTTGACCTTCCAATATTTTTCCTATCGAGTTCTTTTTTTTTTTTTTGTAACCAGATCTGAAACTATCAAGCTACTTATTGATGCCCTGTAAACAATTGGGCATGTTTTCCTAGATTGACAGTATTTTGCTATCCGGTAGAAGGCGTTGAATTAATTTTGAAAATTCAAATTAACACTTGGTTTATCTTCCAGTCAGCACAATTCTCCACTAGCTTTTGTGACCATTTGAATCTTTACTAAACAAATATTCCTTCTTCTTTGCTCAGTGAATTATAAATGGGTGGTTGGTTTGCTTTCCAGCTAAGTTGGATTACTTTTGGTTGATGGGCACTTTACTTATGCTTCACTACACTGATGGAAGTTAATTGTTAAAACATTGAGGGAGTGACTAGTGTGCAATCTAGTGAGTTACCTCTATTTCTAGTGATGCTTGGCTTTTGCCTGTAGTTTGAGTTAATCTCCCATTTATTGTTGATAATGTTAGAGCGAAGAGTTGGTTCTTAAAGTGGTTCATCTCGCATTTTCTTTTCCTCAGCATGGAAGTCCTGTCGGGATTGCTCCACAGGTTGATGAATTCCTCTTAGTTCTGTATTAATGGAGAGGTTGTCAGTACATCATTAAAGATCCCTGTTAAGTAAGAAAGAAGAAATTTGTGTTTCAGTTAATTATGAATTGATGCATTTTAGAAGTCTTGTGCCCTTTTCTGAAAGTTTTATTGCTAGGTTTTCCCATTGTTTAATTCAATGTAAGTGGATTTTGCTTATGGACCACGTCTCTTAGATACCTTAAATATCTTGATTTTGAAGGAATGTGCTAAGTTCCTTCCTCTAGGGAACGTCATCAAAACCTGCAAACATCCAGGATATTTGTGAAAATGAGGGTGCCCATTATTTGTTGCTGCGGCTGAGCTTGACGGTCTTCCTGCTTCCCCATGAATGGTGCATGTCACTAAGTTGCCTGATTTCCATGTTTCCATGTTAAATCTTTACAGTTTTTACTGTAAAATGTAGTAGTTTTAGATTTAATATTACAGACTATCCCTCAACGTGCTAATTACTGAGTGTTTGTCATTATTTGTAACGTTTTTGAAAGAATACCCAGCTTGTCTATGATTCTCCCACAAACGAACTGTTTTCCGTGATCCAGTTCATTATTTTGGTAAATTGGATCTTTTGTCAGTCTTACTTTTGTATCTGTCTTATAAAGAATGCGCTGTTCCCTAGAGGGCTTCTATCGGAACCTCCATTTTTACTGGTAGATAGTTACAGGCTTCTACTCTGTTTTTCAGTACTGTTGTAATTGAATCTAGTTTGTTACAAAATATGCTGTTTGTTTTTTTCTAGGAAGTCCCTGATTTCTCCCCCTGCTTGGACTTTCAAACAGTCACCCGTAGGAAAATTCCAATCTGAAGATTTTTGGGTCATTGCTTCTTTATCTTGTTGTCAGTTCATTCTTTGGTCCATTAATTGTTGAAGGGTTATTAATGGGCTGTTTTTTGCTGCTTAAACAGTGTTTAGATGTGTAATTTTCTCTACTGCCAGATGTGAAATCTATGGCTCCACTAATTCATTTTGGTGAACAAGAAGCACCCCTGTACGGCAGCATGCCCTTCCACCCTGCATTAATAAAACTTTTGAGAGGTGACCGACTAGGTTGTCTTGTTTGGTAGGATGAATGTGAACTTGTGCCATTGTCATTATTGGTGTGATGCTGCCTTCTGCTTCCCAAATCGCTTCCAAATCAAGCAGTTGTAATAATGGAAGTTAGGTTGCTTTTGGAAGCTTTAGTGAAAGCCCCTGACCACTCAAAAATCAAAGGCCACTTACTCTACACAGCATTGATCATAACAGGAGCTAAGTAATATCGGCTGAGATGAGCATCTAGGGATATGCTGATGGGTTTAGGTGGGGAATGAGGAGCTGATTCTGCAGCTTTGGGCGTAATACACTCTGGCAATGTTTACAGACTTGTGGATCAAGGGGCATGCTGGCGACATATTGGGGGACTGAGGAGGAGTGATCCAAGCCTTTGAGCTCATAGTAGACCAATCCCAAACTCCTCACTGTATGTTGTATGGATGAATGTCTGAAATGAGGTAAAAAATTACATGATTGGGTTCACCGATGATCATGGCAAACACTTTTATCTAAATGTAGCAGTCTTGCACTTGCGGAGTGAAGGCCGTGCCACAACAAAGTGTGGCATGTCTTGGGCATTTAAAAGTTATTGCTGTTCCTTTGAAGAAATCTTTCACATCTAAATGGTGGCTGTTAATGCAGTATTTCACAGCAAATTGTGGAAAACTTAAAGGTTCAAAGTTTATCAGACCCTTACAAACGGCAAATGAAGATCCCTCTTTGTGAACTTCTAATTGAACACTACTTGGGAACCCCAGAATAGCTAAGACCTTCACGCAGCCTAATCAAATGACAATAACAGCTGGGATGGTAGGAAAGGGGTTGTCAGGGGTGGAAAGTGATAAACTATTGTACTGTAAAATGTTGGAAATGCCACAAAAGTATTTAAAACTTAAATTGCAAAAGGACAGCCCCTCCCACTGTTCATGGACCACATCAGACCCTAACCCCGCCAACCCAAATAGCAAGGGTACAAGTATAGATGTTAGACACTAGGAGTTTCACACCCAAGCTGAACTATCTTCTGGGGAACCCAGAATCAGCAGACTTACTGGTATGATAACCATAATACCAACACCAGCATCTCTGCTATTCCTGATTTTGCTGACTTTCAGTACCTTTCTGAATCTCTTTAAGAATCTTTCCTAGCTGTCTCTTCCAGACACTTCTGATACATTGGAAATGGGACTGTTTGACCTGCAGCTGGACATCCTCTCCCTCAGATGTGAGCCTAGGCTGTAAATCATTATTTCAGACTTCCTTTTTAAATGCTATTTCCGCTAAATAAAAGGATTTAAAAAAGCTTCTTCTCCAATCCTTCAGCCATCAGTGCTGGTGCTGCTCTTTGATGTACCTGTTTTTTTTCTTGATGACTCCAGTGCATCTCTTGGGAACAAGGCACCAGACACTCTGCCTCTCCTGGCACTATTGGTCCTCATTCAATTACAACTTCCAGACCAGCTTCCCTTCCCTTCTGCTTGGGTTTTTCAGAGATGGCTCAAACTCCTATAGATCACCAGTGCATTGATGATGGGACATCTAAGATCTTGAGGATTACCCCCTAAAAGGTCCATGTAGAGAATGAACAGGTTAGGGGAGTGGATGAAGCCTCTGGGATTACCTGGCAGTATTTTAGCCTAGTGTGGAGTGAGTGCTCTAGATTTTAACTACTTGTGCCTAATAGTACAGAAAGGAAGTGAACTTCCCATTCATAAACCTATAGACCGCTGGTTAGGGAGAGCGGAAAGGGACAGTGTCTCTCTTGCTTTGTTCATCAGGTGTCTAACATTCCTCAAGTATAATTTTATTTAAAAAAAAGTAAAAATGACTCGTCCTGCTCTAGGACTGTTCCTTCCACCAAGGAATATTATATGAATATCAGGATTGCCCTTTGTGCATAAATAAAGCAAGAGGAATTAAGCAGAGGCTTCGAAGCTCCCCCACAAATTTGTGGAATGATTAGGAAGGCTCAGACTCCTGAATGTTCAGTCTTCCAATTTTTTTTATGAAGCCTCATTAGTGACCATTCACTAAAAAAAAAAAGTTTACAAAGCCTAGCAATGATATTTTCTCTTTAATAACCATTCGTAGTTGGACCATTGTTTAAAAAGGGAGTTTCAATTTAAATTTTGAGGCACTATAAGCCTTATTGGGTTTTTGCATTTATGTTGGTATGTAAGTGTTAAGTGATTTTAAGCATACTCAACAAAGTGTATTTTTCCATTGCAGATTGAAGGACCATCCGAAGATGCTTCTCAACCGACAAGCCCTGACCCAACCCCCCTGAGTTCCAGCAATGCATTCTCTTCTATAGTTGAAAGTTTGCTGAAGAAGATCAACAAGGATTCCCCATCCGAGACTGGGAGCATAGCCTTAGGGGAGAGGCTTCATGATCAAAACACACTTTCTGGTTTGTTGCGGTCACATCAATTTGCTAGTCAGGATAGTGATGGTTTCTCACGAGTTTTAGACTTAATGACTGATTTTACTAATGCTCAGGAAAAAAGGCTGAGAAGCTTCCCAGACGTTGAAGATGAAGACAAATTTCTTTATGGGGATGAGGAAGAGAAGGCTCCAGAGTTTGAGCCACAACCTCTTTCCTGTGTTGAGCAGCACCTAATAGACCAAGGGCATGAGGGGGCAAAAAGTCAGTTCATCCCTTCTGAAAGCTTACAACAGACAGATCACTCTGACCGTGAGCTTGATGGTATACAGGACCTGCTGAAGACTATTGGAGCTGACGTTAAAATAGATGCAAGTAGTGAAGTCCTAGATGGAGCTAAAGAGCTTCTCCCATCCAGTTGTGCCAGTGAATCACAAAAAGAAAATCCAGTGGAGTTGCAGCGTATGAATGATGTCTGCCCTGTAGAAACAGGCCCTCGTCATTCGACCTCTCCAACTCTCTCTCCCAGGGTGCCTAGTGCTAGGTCTGAGTGCATGAAGCATAAAGAATTGGGATGGGGGGATTCTTCTCCAGTTCTGGGGGCAGACATGCCTGCTTGTGAACTGGAAAAGGCCTCCACACCAGTTAATTTATCACCTAATACTTTAGCTCCTGCTTCGGCACCTCAGTTGCATATTTTAGGAGTGTCACAGTCTTGCACGCCTTCATTAAGCCCTCACGCTTCTAGTATTTCTATGCAGATAACAAAGACTCCTGCAGAAAAGCTGACTGAAAAGAAAAAGAAGAAATTTGAAGAGGTGAGATACCCATGTTTCAGTATTTGAAAGTATGTTTAACTGCGCTTCGTCATATTAGCCTTAGGAGTAAGTTTTTATCAGTGCTGTATTCATTTTTGTGCTTGTCCTTTAGGAAATTGTTCTACAATTACGTTAGAAGGTATCAAGAGTTAGTGTGATATTTGTATTATTCATTTATATGTTTGGTGTTTTTTAACCTTTGCAATGGCATGTACTGACCACGGAAGGGTTTTAGTTTTTATTTTTATTTTGAACAATAATCATGATCAGGGCTCCATCGAAACTGGATAAGGATTAACGATGAGTGAATACATGAGTAAACAGCAGAGACACATATTGGTAGTGCAGTATAGACTGATACAAGCCAAAACGTTCTGGTGCTTGAGTTTGTTTGCTCTTGAATGCTCACAGTGCTGACTGAAAGTGCGACTCGTATTCATATGTTTGGGGCAGCATAATTTCTACGTTTTACAAACCTTGTCTCAAAACATGGAATACCGAGTTGCAAACTGTATTCCAGACCATTTGTTTTGGTACTAAAATAGCATTTGTATAGCGCCTGGCTCTTCATAGCAATTTACTTATCCATTAATTGCCAGCTGATAAGCACCTTGATACCCATTTAAAAACCTATGTGATGTGTTGTTTAAAATACATTGACTCGTCTATCACCTGTACTTAATAGTAGGTTTAGTTAGAATTCTGGAAGGTGTTTTTTTATTGTTATTGATGTCGCTATGAATTAGCCAGCCAAGAGTGAAGTACACATTTACAATCTACATACCCAAATTACACCTACTGAGGCGCAAGCTTCTGCCATATGGATCTTAGTCTATTAATTAAAATGTATTCTTATACCCTGTCATGCTCGGTTTAGGTCACTACAGAGCTTGAGAAACTGAAGACTGAGCGAAAGGTGCGGGACAAGAAGTTGCAGTATTTACAGACGGAGCTGGAAAAGTTGAACAAACAGCAAGGTATGACGCCTAGTTTAAAGGATCGGTGCTTCATGCATACTTGGGGAGGGTTAGTACAAAGTACCCTTATTGCAGATGCTAGATTTCGCAGCACAAAGGTGTCCGCTTTACAGGTACACTCTTATACAGAATGCACATCATATGAATGCCTATCAGTAGGTTTTTAATCAAGTTTGACCATTTATTTTTTTTCGGTTTAGTCAGTGTTATTCATTTTTTTTTTTAACCATGTCTCTCACACTAGGCCTCCATTGATAGACATAATTCACATCACCCCTTATAGGCTTGTATTTATTCATTTGTTCTCACTTTTAATGTCTGGATAAAGCCATGGCAATTTTACATGAGTACCCCTAGTCTGCTCCGAAGCACATTGCCGTATCTAGTTCCTGGTTTGCCCAGACTCCTCAGGAAGAAAGATGTGCTCAGCCCATATAGCCAGTTTTCACCAACTTAGCAAATGCTGAAGTGTCCACTTACTGCGTGTTGTTAAAATACACATTTGTCACCATTCAAATGAAGAATGAAAAGCATAGTCAATCATGGGTGTTACGCTCACCAGTACTATTATTAGTACTTATTTTATGAACCTCGCTGGATGGATGGAAGACTTAGCTCTGCTGAAATTTAAACTTGTCACCTGCTGATCTCTGCAATCAATCAGTCAAGAATTTGTAAAGCGCGGCTAATCATCTATAGGGTCTCAAGGCGCTGAATGTAGGCGTGCTGCTCAGTCGAAGAGCTAGGTCTTGAGGTCTTTCCTGAACTGCCTCAGTGATATGGTCTTCCTGAGCTTGGGAGAAAGTATGTTTCATGCCTGGGCTGCGCTGTAGGAGCAGGATCTTACTCCTGTTGTACTTTACTGTATCTTTGGGACGGCTGTAATGTGATGAGGGCATGGATCCGATGGTGCTCCCTAGTGGATGCAGCCTCTGGATGCTGCAGAGAGCTCTTAACTCACTATGCCATTTGATATGTAACATTTCGTGCTATATTTGTGTTTGTCTATATGATTGCCATACATTGCCCTTATGTTAAAGTTTTACTTAGTTATGTATTTTAATATAAGCAGTGGAACTTGCCCTTGTTTGTTTGCATTAATATACTCTTAATGTAGGCATTTGAACGTAAGCTTGTTGGATCTGAATGATTAGCTAAGAAGTTGATCACATTTTATCCAAGCAAGCCTTTACAAGGTGCTAAGTGTAGTAACAGAAGTTAAGATGACAAAATAGCAATGGACCAGAAAATAATTGGTCATATTGTAGATTCCTGGCCCAGTAGAGCCCCGAGGCTCTTGGAAAGTACAAACAAGTAATATTGGAAAGGACATATTGCATGCATCCAACCTGATGGGAAGTTGAGGAATAGACTTCAGGAGTCCAGAACCAATAGTTTTTGAAGAGAAGAGAAAACCACCAGGAAGGATTAAAAACTAAGGACTTCTGCAGTTAAGGCTGCTAGGGTGTGGGTTGGGTGTGTTGACATGGGCCTAGATAGGAATGGAAAGAACAGCGGGCAGAGACCTATCAGAGATGGGGAACTTGGGGTGAGGGAGGGCAGCATATGGAGGTAGGGTGAGAAGTGACTGCAAGGGACAGGGATCTGAGTGTGTGAATGCAGAGTGGGGGGGTAAAAGAAGCATGGTGATCGGCAGAAAGGACAGACTACAGAAACTGAGAATTAGTGTGTCCGGGAGAAGATGACGCAGAGAAAGCCTAAAAACAAATTGATAAAGGAAGGGGGGGGTTACACAGACCTTGCAGGTGCATTCTTCTTAAATATTTAAGCTATGAACTGTCAGTTAAACCTCAACTTCCCTACAACATATCAACAAGACAGATAATTCACCGAAGGAAAAAGCAAATATTCAGCAACATCTCTAACATTTAGCCTCTCTGTCGTGCCTACAAAGCTCACAGCCGAGATGCCACATTTAAGAATTGGCAAAAACATTTGGAGACCTGTAAACATCATATTGCAAGCAATTGCATCACAAACAAGTGCTCGCAAAGCAAGATGTTACCAACACCACTGACCTGATGAGTTTCAAACACAAATCGCAACAACCTACAACTGTTGCACAGCCTCCTGGAGCTACCCTACATTCCTCGGGCACTTACCACATACGTATCAATAGTGATTGAATGCCTTTTAAATGCATGGACAATTTCAAAATGTAGGTTTTTGTAATGCCCCAGGTTTACAGGAACAGTTTTTAATTTTTTGTCTGTGCCTGAACACGTACATTGCACACGCACTCACATGCATCTGGAACACACCTAGAAAAATTCGTAACTCAGGTACAACTAAAGAATGGATCAAAATCGAGGACGAGACATGGCTACGACACTCACATTCTGCAAAGTGAAAACAACACGTGCTGCCAACAAGCAGCTCAGTCTTTCACCCCTTCAGAAATCTGCTTTTTGGGCTTAATGGAAGGCATTCTGGACCTCTCCACGTTGCTCATAGGTATAGCAGACTGATCAGTTGCAACAGTCTGAAGTATATTAAGAGGAAAAACTAAAACTGGAGGAGCATTATGTCCCAATAAAACGCAAAGTTCAAGGATAAACAAACTTTGTTAGAGGCAACCTTAAACCGTCTGTTCACATTTTTGCAGCATTAATAGTGCGTTATTCACTAAAATGAAAAATTCTTGCTGGCCTGGACATAAAAGGCACAAAAAAAAAAAAAAATCCCAATATGCAACACAAGCCAAATAAAGGAGCCTGTGAAGAAAGGCTCATGCAGGACCTCACTCATAGCCATTAAAAAGCATTGTGCAGTGCAGGGTCAGTGAGTACGTTCATTTTTCCAGCCTACCAGAGAAGGATGTCCAAAAAGCCAGTTTCTTTGTTTGTTTTTTGCATTAAGTGCCTTGGAGCCATTATGCTATTTCTTTTTGACACACACACCTTGTGTGGAGAAAGATATCCTAAGGGACAAACACAAAGTTTGTGCTGTCTGTCTCCCAGATTCTCACTCCCACACTAAATGCAGCATCAGTCTACTGATTCCATGTAGGTGAGTCAGGACAGGCAGCTAGTTTGCCACATAGCAAAGCAGGGGATTCACTGACTCTAAATCCTCAAAGGAGGTTTCTTTAAAGGCTCTGGTGGCTAGGGCTGATTCCCCTTTTACTCCAGTATTGGAACTTTCATGGATTCACATGCTTGAGTCCTTCCCCGTCGTCGATCGGATCCCCCGGTACATCAAAACAGCTATACATACAGGCTACTGCAATGAAAAAAGGCCTAAAGGATTTCACTTTAGTAGCCTATCCATATCACTATAAGCAAAAAGAACCAAAGCAAGGCCCAGCCAATCAGGCTTCCCCTCCCTCTAGAACCCTCCCGAGAGGAGTTCCCTTCCCTCAGATTTTCTACCACATGTTGTGCTAGGTAGCCTCCCTTGAACTCTGCTCAGTCAACATTTCAGCGAAGTTCATTTTTGCTATTTTTCCTCAGAAAAAGGATTTACTACAGCAAGTAAGGTGTCTTCATCTTACTTTACTTAAGGGAACTCTATTTTGAGGAGAATTCACCATGTCTGATAAAGAGAAGAAAAGCCTTTTCAGAGCCTGTAAGACCTGTGGGAAGAAAAGGTTCCACTTTGAGGACCCAAACAAGGGCTGCATTTATTGCCTCTACCCTGACCATGTAGCCAAAGACTGCAAAGTTTGCAGGACCTTTTCGAACAAAACCCTCAAAGACACGGAGGGTAGGCTACTAATTTGGCTCCAGAAGTTAAAGTCCAGATCTAATCCAGTGTCTGGTTCGGACAGTGAGGAATCTACAACTTCCTCCAGAAAAGAGGCAGCTCTCCTCAACCCAACTCGGAAGATCTTCCAAAAAGGCTAACAAAAAGGCCAAGCGAGAGTCCTCTAAAGCTGGTAGTCCTTCCAGTTCTCCTCACAGGAGTTCTGTTTCTTCTAAAAGACACTCTAAAGAAAGATCTCTCGCCTCAGAGTGCAGCAAAAGAGCCTTTTCTGAGCCTCCAACGCCACCTCCTGTGGTGAAACATGTCTTTAAGAGGCCAACAGAAAAATCTACGACGACACCATTGACGACATGGTTGACGAGAGCGCCATCGGCGGCGGTGGTGGCTAAAGGTGTCTTTACAGCTTCGTCATTGACTGTTACAACCTCTACAGCAGAGGTCTTCAAACTGGGGGGCGGGCCCCCCTAGGGGGGCCTCAAGTGATCCCAGGGGGGCCCCCAGACTCTGGACAAAATAAACATTATACAGATAACAGGCCTTTGTTTTAAGCAGAAGCATGTTATTGCAGTTTTAAAAAGGTAACAGTACTTAACTGCAATGTTTAAATAGGTTTAGGCATATTTAAACATTGCCATGTTTATAAAATAATTGTGAAAAATTCTGAGGCGGGCCCAATTATTTTTATTTTTCAATTGGGGGGGCACGGCATTAAAAAGTTTGGAGACCTCTGCTCTACAGTCTCTACAGCGGAGTCTTCCTCATCGGCGATCGTGTTGACGACGTCCTCGCCGACGGCGTTTATGGTTGCCACCCCCATCGCTTCGCCTTCACCGATGCTACTGCCGGTGAGACCATCGATGTTGACTCTGCCGTCGTTTTCCTCGTTGGCAAGAATTTCTCCAACGATGTCTCCGTTGGCGCTCCCGTCGACGATGCCGACAACGATGCTGATACCGTCGACGATGCCGTCTGTGATGCCGACGTGTTTGCCAGTTACGTTCCCGTCGACAATACCGTCAGCGAGGGTTAAAGCACATAACAAGTCTGGTTTCCTTTCGCCATTGCTGACATCTCTAAGTAGGGTTTCAGCCTTGGTACCTATGCATTTATTGGAACAAGAAGACTCAGATGATGAGGGACCTTTCGGGGTTGCTCATAGCCCATCAGAACTACACGCCAAGTGCCAGGATCTAGAGGAAGACACCCAGCATGATCTGCACTCTTACTACCCGCAGGCACACCAGTATCCTTATCAGGAGCAGATGGTTTCTTTGCCAGGATCACTCATAGCTGATCTGCAACTCATATTGGATGACTACAGAAGGTGGATTCCACCAGCTGGCTTGGAAGTTCAGCAGCCTTCTGTTGCGCCCTCTGTGCCTTCTACTCCAGTCCATCCAGGAATCCAGCCATCTCATGTACCGCCACAGACACCAATTTCCATCCCTATGCAGGACTTGTCCCCTCTGAGGAGGGAGAATTACCGGATGCAATAACAGAGTGGGATGACTATCAAATTCCTACTCCGTCCTCGCCCTCTCCGGTTCCTGTGGATTCCCCTCCTGGTGACATCGGCGGTTTCCACAACCTGCTTGAAAGAGCTGCGAAAAGGTTTGAGTTGCCCATGCCCACGAAGCAGATGGACTGCTTTTTGTATGATTTCAAGGAGCCATTTCAAAAGAGTGTAAAATCTATGCCGATTGTGGACTATACCTGGAATGAGGGCATTAAAGTAATGAAGAACCCGGCCACGGTCACCCCGGTTCTACCTCGCCTTGACAAAAAGTATAAGGCGCCTGAAGACTCTCCGGCCTGCCTCACGGGCCATCCCAGACCCGACTCAGTTATTGCCCAGGCGGCACAGCGCAGATCTAGGAACCCTTCACCACCAATCTGTGCCCCACTGAACAAGAAGGGTAGGAGATTAGACAATATATGAAAACGCTTCTCCTTAATGGCGTTGCTTATTATAAGGGCTTCTAACTCTCTGGCTATCACAGGCAGATATGATAGACCGCTATGGGCTGACTTTGCGCACTATTTGGATAACCTGCCAGAAGACACTAAATTAGAAGCCAGGAAAGTCTTGCAGGAAGGAGATAGGTCTTCTGCATAAATCATAGACTGTGCTATGGACACCGTCAGATGGCAGGTTCCGCGGTTCTCAGGAGGCATGGTTGGCGTCGAGCAACTTCATTTAGACCCGAGGACCAAAACAAAATTCTTGACCTTCCTTTTGCTGGTGAAGCCCTTTTCGGGAAGCACATTGATGATTAGCTTCAGTCAATCAAGACAGACACTGACACATCCAGGCCCCTTGGCTCCCTGCAGTTTAAAAGACAGCCTTTTCGAAGGAGCTAGAAGCAGAGGCTACTCGTCGTATAGACCAGGTTTTCAGCAGTATAGATACCCCTCTGTCACTGCAGCATCCCATTCCTTTCGTCCTCAGTTTCAACAGAGAATGCCTCCACATGCAGCTTATTCAAGAGCTTTCCAGAGAGGAAAGGCCGGAAGACAACCTAAAGATACAGGCCGTAGACAATGAGTTGCTATCGTCTCCCGCTACGAACCTTCCCTTGGGCTCAAGACTAGGGGGAAGGATTTCCCTCTACTTCAACAATTGGCAGAAGATAACAGACCAATGGGTCCTAAATCTCATACAGTTTGGCCATACCCTGGAGTTCTTGCACTACCCTCCTACGAAGCTTCCCCTTCCTTGAAAGGTGAAGCACTTGTATCTGCTCAAGCAGGAGGTCGAGTCCATGCTTCTTAAGGGAGCTATAGAAAGCGTTCCACATCAGGAGAGAGGAAAGGGTTACTACTCCCGATTCTTCCTAGTTCGAAAGGAGCAGAAAAGTTGGTGTCCAATTATAGACCTCAGGGATCTCAACACTTATCTAAAAAAAACAATTGTTCCGTATGATCACCCTATCAGACATTCTATCCCTTCTAAATTCGGGGGATTACATGGCCACCCTCGATTTGCAGAACACACATTTCCATATCCCTATTCATCCCTCCCACAGAAGATATCTCAGATTTGCAGTAGCCAGAGACCTTTTCCAGTTCAAAGTCTTGCCCTTCGGCCTGAAATTGGCCCCCAGGATCTTCACCAAGTGCTTGGCTCCAGTGGAAGCTTTCCTCAGAAGACAGAACCATCAAGTCTTTCTGTATCTGGACGATTGGCTGGTCAAAGCCAGATCCAGATCTCAGGCGCAGAAGTCCACAAGAGCTTGTATCAAGCTGTTCACGAGCCTGGGCCTAACGGTCAATTGCGAAAAGTCAGTATTCCAACCCTTAAAGAGAAGAACTTTTCTAGGTGCAGTACTGGACACTTCCACCAACAATGCAGCCCCTACAGAGGACAGACGGAGAAAGCTCATCTCCCTCGCGAAGCGTTTACAAAAAAGTACGTTTCACTTTGTCCCTTCAAGTCCCTGTTAGGGATGTCCTCCCGCATTCCTCTGGTGCCTTTCTGTCGTCTAAGAATGAGGCCCCTACAGGAGCAGTTAGATCTTCAATGGACAAAATCCATGGGGTTTTTCGACGATATCATCAGGATAACAAAGCCCATTATCCCATCTCTAGCTTGGTGGACTCAGGAGTCTCACTTAGCGAAGGGGCTTTCTTTTCTTCCCCAACAAGCACATTGGGTGATAACTACAGACTCTTCTCTCAAGGGATGGGGTGCTTTCCTCCAGCACCTACAAGTCAGAGACAAATGGAAGCCACATCAGAAAGTCTTTCACATCAATTACCTCGAATTGAAGGCTCATCGATTGGCGCTTTGCGATTTTCTCCCAAAAATTAGAGGTTCATCAGTTCTCATCCGGACGAACAACACAACCACAATGCATTATAGCAACAAGCAGGGAGGAACCAGGTCTCTGCTGTTATCGAGAGAATCTCAGCGTATTTGAGAATGGTCTATCAGCCACAAAGTAAACCTTCGAGCGGAACATGCCCCAGGCATACAGAACATCATTGTGGATTCCCTGAGCAGATCACGTTCATCCAACCATGAATGGGAATTGGACCAAGGAGTCTTGAATCAAGTCCTTGCCTGATAGGGGGAAACCGAGTCTGGATCTCTTCGCCACCCTGCAGAATGCGAAATGCTGTTTCTTCGCAGGTCGGGATCCACATTGGGGCTCTTGGGGGAATGTGTTTTCCATGGCATGGTCAGCAATTTATGCTTACGCTTTTCCTCCCATTCCTCTTATTTCAAGAGTTCTGGCGAAGATCAAGATCGAACGCTGCAAGCTCCTTCTGATTGCTCCGGCATGGCCTTGTCATTTTTGGTAAACGGAACTCCTTCACCTCTCGCAGAGCCGCAGCATCCCTCTACCAGTTATGCCCTCTCTGCTTACGATGAACGAGGGCCAAGTTCTTCACCCAGATCCGGTTTTACTTCACTTGACAGCCTGGCTCCTGAACACCATGAGTTTGCGCATCTAGATACATCTTCGGATTGCAGAGCCATCCTTGCCAGAGCTGTAGCTGAGAGTACCAACAAATGTTATCGTCTAAAGTGGAAGAGATTTTGCTCTTGGTGTGCTCAGGTTCAAGTGCATCCCTTTTCTTCATCACCGCAGCAGATACTATCTTATCCTGGCCAGATTGGGTTTGGCAATTTCTTCGATTATGGTCCACCTATCAGCGATTTCCTGTTATAGGCGTACGGAGAACGTGCCTCCTCTGTGGTCAGCGAGAGTCATAAAACTGTTTCTTAAGGGTCTATTCAGGTCCTTTCCTCCGGTACGGACTCCACCTCCATCATGGCACCTTAATTTGGTCTAGTCTCAATTAATGAAACCACTGTTTGAGCCAATCCACAAAGTGGACATGAAATTCCTATCCTGGGAAGTCTCTTTTCTTCTCGCTCTCACCTCCGCTAGAAGAGTAAGCGAAATACAGGCATTCACTATCTAGGATCCTTTCTTACAATTCAAAAGAGAGAGTAATTTTGTGAAGAAATCCAAAATTCATACCTAAGATCCCGTCAGATTTTCATATAAACCAACCGGTGATACCGAAAACATACTTTCCTAATCTATCGACACCAGCAGAGCAGGCTCTACATTCTTTGGATGTTCAGTGGTGCCTGACGTTTTATCTGGAAAGAACTAAACAGTTTAGGCAATCTAACCAACGTTTCGTGGCTTTCAGTGCTCCACGTAAGGGACGAGCATTATATAAACAAGGAATTGCGAGGAGGATAGCCTCTGCTATTAACTATTATACAGCGGCAGGTAAAGATTTGCAGAATCCAGCGCGTGCACATTCTACAAGGAAAATGGCTGCATCCATGACACTTTTTGCAGGAGTGCCCATTCAGGACATCTGCAGGGCAGCCACATGGAAGTCTGTGCATACTTTCGCAAGGCATTACTGTTTGGAGGAAACTCAGCAAGGTGATATGGCAGTAGGACAAGCGTGTTACGACATCTTTTCCAGTAACGGTGAGGTGTTGTAAATTCTTTATTCCTTTTTCCCCGCCAGCCTAGTTTAATTTGTGCACATTGCATAGGTTTGTTTCTTCCTTTACAGCTCTCATATTCCTTGTTTTACCTGTTTAGGGTAACGTTCTATTATCTAAATATTGTTACATATACATGTAACAATAAGTATACATATGGATTAATGCTATACAATGTGCTTCATTACTGCTTGCTATTCTGATTCAAGCATGTGAATCTATGAAAGTTCCAATACTGGAGTAAGAAAATACGTTACTTACCTGTAAATTTCATAGATTCACATGTGACCCTCCCTCCTCCCCTGGGAAGCTCACCTTTTCCTGTCTTCTTCAGATACTCTTACACTCGTGCTTGAGAAAATCTTAGGGAAGGGAGCTCCTCTCAGGAGGGTTCTAGAGGGAGGGGAAGCCTGATTGGATGGGCCTTGATTTGGTCCTTTTTGCTTATACTGATAAGGATAGGCTACTAAAGTGAAAGCCTTTAGGCCTTTTTTCATTGCAGTAGCCTGTATGTAAAGCTGTTTTGATACCGGGGGCTCCCATCTCGACGACGGGGAAGGATTCAAGCATGTGAATCTATGAAAGATTCCAATACTGGAGAACTACAGTTACAGTTAAGTAACTTATTTTCTTTATGGCCCTCGGGTATTCCTTGAGTCATTGATGCTGCTAGGCGGCATCAAGGCATTTCACATTGAGACACTTACTGTAGACATCTGATCTTGATTAAATAAAAGTTGAAGATACCATTAAATTCCCTTTCAGTATTGGTGGCTTTCCTCAGAGAGCGTCTATGAAAAAGAGTGCTGTAAATGATGTGCCATTTTGTCCTATGGTGCAAGAGGCCAGATGTTGACATGCAGTGAGAAGTTAAGCACCAAATTGACATTTATATTCTCTCTGAGGGGAGTCATAAGCACTGAAAAGTCCTGCCCATGTGCGGTTATCCTGGAGCACTTTTCCATAATGTCATCTTAAGTGTAGATATTCGTCTTTCTTCAGGAAGGCCTCTAGAAACAATTAAGACAAGAAAATTGTTCAGCCTATGAGGAAGGCTTTAATGGGTAATTTCTTCAGATTGCATTTTAAAAAGGGGTAACAAATACCCAAGAGTATGTGTTTGATAAAATACTCAAATCTCTATCACAAACACTTTTTTAAAAGGAGAAAGATAAAGGAAAAAAGGACAGTGTAGCCCTACAGCCTGCCATCATGTGAATACAAAAGCAGCGTCTGCGCTTCTAAGGGCCTAGAGACCACCAGTATCCCATCATACCTGGCAGGTGGAATTTACTTAAGTTCTTTTTTTTTTTCTGGCTCAGTTAACTTGGAAGGAAATGGACTGGTGTCTCTAGACTCTTGTGGAAATATCAATGTAACATTAAGAGGAAATTTGAATATTTGAGTATTAAAAAAACAGGAATTCAAGATCTGTGATATTTTGATGAATTGTTGGTTAATTAGTTATTGAATTTGTAATATTTTTTGTTTTTTGTGCACATATAGGAACATATTTAAAAAATAAAAGCCACTTTTTTAGTATATGGCTTGGGCTCCCCCTAGGGCTACTATTGCATAGTGCTATTTTATACTGCTGTCTAACCTTATTATGCCTCTTACTGTTTATTAGTGTGTATATATAGTGTATTTACTTACCTCCTATTGAAGGGTTGCCTCTCTAGTATTTTCTGATATTGTGTTCCAAAAATAAAGTACCTTGTTGTACAACCAAGTGTTTTCTTTCTTGGGTGTAAGTACTGTGTGACTGTAGTGGTATTGTAGGAGCTTTGCATTACTCCAGATACGCATTGGCTGCTCATCCACATCTACCTGTAGAAAGCCTGGGTTCTAGACACTGCCTACACTTCACTGAGAGGGACTGCCTAGACCTGGTATAAGGTGCAAGTACCATACGTACACACGAGGCCAGCTTACTACATAATTGATTTACTTATTACCAAAATGAAGAGAAAGATTGCTAGTCTAAATGCTCCAGTGAGAGAAGATTTACCAGATCTCACAGATCAAGATCTTCTACTCTTAGAGAAGGGACACGTTCTGATCAGGATCAAACGTGAGTAGGCTGAGTAAAATCGCCGGACCCTTCAACTTCCAGAGTTTCTTAAAGATAAGAATAGAGCTGCTTCAAAATTAAAGACTGAACCTTAGTATTTCTAACTATCTTCCCCTATAGCAGATGATGGCAAAAGAGAGTTGGGGCTAAATAGTGTGCAATCTGTTTAGTACATCAAATTAATTCTTCTCCTTCCATTCCTCCTAAAGTGTCAAATGCTACATTTGAAACAGCTGACTTAGAATATGGAGGCTCTTGCTTTTAAAAAAGAGTCATTGGAAATTCTCCAATGTATGTAAGAGCAAGGGAAAATATTCCTATTTTTTGGTGCAGAAGTCAAAACTTGAGTTTAATCTCATTCTGGACCTAAAATATGCCAACAAATGGATAAAAAAATTGGATGGTATTTTTAAATGGTCATATTTTCATATCATTATTGACAAGACAGATTGGAAGTTTTTCCACTTTTGAGTACGTCAAGCTCATTTTCATTATTGTGTCCTGTCATTTGGCCTGAAGCCAGCTCCTGGAGTGTTTTCACAGTGCATGGAGGTAGTAATAGCATCTCTGTGATAGAAGGGAATTTTAATCTATTCATCATTTGATGATTGTCTGGTAAAATCCAAACTTCAAAAGGACATGACATGTCTTCTCTGTGAGCTACATCTGCAAATAAACTCATCAAAGTAATGCTGCCGCTGCTCGGGAAGCCTCCAAGGTTTCATTCCACTCATCCTCCTCTAGATTGCTTATGTCCAATGCACATGCCGCTCGTAGCGTAGTGGGACTGTTCGTGATTTAAGGAATGGTATATCTTAGTAACCTTATGGGTGTCTAGTTCTCCCAATTAGAGTCTTCCCTTTAGCGGACTGAACTCCAGCAGTGCCTGGATGTAGGGGGATATGGAGTGTTGGAACAATAGGTATTGGTAAAACTTAAAATCTTTTTGTATGCAAGAATAAGTTGAAAGAGGCAAGGTGTCCTAGATTATCATCTTGTGTCCTCAGATGGGAGATGCCCTGCATTTGGTGAGCCACATTGATCCTACTAATCACAAGCAATAATACTTGTCATGACAGTTGGGAAACTCAGATCTCTGGTTTTCTTACATTTGACTTCTGTTGCACCTTATTGTTCATGTCCTTATAAAACATATTTATAAAATTCTGTTGGGCTTTAAGATGTGTTACATGGACCCTCCCAGTTAGCTCACATACAGGGAGGCCAGCCCTTCTCAGTTTTAACACTTGCTTGAGTCAGACCTACAGCATTCATTTTGGTTTACTTTTCAAGCAGTCATTACTTCAGGCAGGATGGTAAGGTCCATGCATTGTTAGACGTCACTAAACATCCTTGAGAATGTACTCTCCATTCTTAAAGTTATCCGACTTACAGCAGATGATTGTGGTGTTGGAATTGTTGTATAATCTGCTTTCCATAGCAAAAGGTATATTCACTACTTAGAAGCAAAAATTGTCATAATGAATCATATAATCTGAAGATAGACAAAACATATGTTTGTTAATTGAGTTTAGCAATAGTGGTTTATCATACATGTGGAAGTCTGTGTCCAGGTGGGTAGCATCCTGAAGTTTCATAAGGCAGCAGTGTTCTTCTGAGTCGGACCCTGTGCCTGCTTTTTCATTGTGCTATGCAGACAGACAGAGGTCACTTTGAATCAGCCATCACTATACCCAACATTCTCTGGCTTTAGAACATATACTGTACTGAGTGAAACCTTTTGGGTGCAACATTTTAGTAGGGATGGGTTCTGTATCCTTTCTCCCTATTCTCCAGGATTACCCACACTCTGAGTATATGATCTTGCTATGCTGCTCATAATATTTTATTATTTGAAGACACACCTTCTTTCCTTTTTACCCCAGGGTGATAGTGTGTTTGCGACTGTTGGATTACTATGTTGTTCTGTCTGTCACAAATAAAATATCCAATGAACCTGCCTTCCATCCTGGAACCATGTAATTACAGTTATTCAAAAGGATTAAAGTCACTCTTCCCATATGTTTAGGAAAATTCCTGGGGCACCATTTTCTTTACCAATCTGCATGGTGTCAACCAGGGGCAACGATAGGTTTTCCTTCATAGTATAGTCTGTGCCCTAAACAGTGGGGATTGCTAAATAGTTAGGTCACGCTACATATTCCTTCTAGCAATTATATTATGGCATAATTCAAGTGAAGGATGTAGGAGACACACTTTACTCCAGTATTGGAACTTTCATAGATTCACATGCTTGAATCATACCCCGGGGTCGAGATGGGAGCCCCCAGTACAAATTACACAAGAAGTGTTGAAATATATTAACAAAAGGGACCTAGGCCTCTTCAATTTAACAGTCTTATCAGAGTCATTTTAGGAAAAGGACCAAACGTGAGCATCCACCAATCAGACGACACCACCCTCTAGAATCCTCCTGAGAGAAGCTCCAGCACCTCAGATTTTCTACCGCACGTCGTGCTAGGGAGTCTCTTCAGAGCTCTGCTCTTTATTCACACCTTTTGGATTAGCTTCAACATGTTTTTCTCTGAGAAACTTCTCTGAACTGATTGGAATAACACCTTCAACATGTCTGATAAAGAGAAGAAGGGTTTATTCAGAAATTGCAAAACATGTGGTAAGAAGAGACTACATTCTGAAGACCTTCAGGATTGTATATACTGCCTCTATCCAGATTACTCAGCCAAGGACTGTAAGGTTTGTTGTACCTTTTCCTCTAAGTCTCTTAAGGATAGGGAAGGCAGATTATTGATTTGGCTGCAAAAACATAAATACAGAGAGAATCCAGTCTCTGACTCTGATAGTGATGACTCTTCAATATCTAAAAAGTCATCAAAAAGGGCGAGATCAGACACAAGGTCTCCCAACAATCAAGAAAAGCCCACAATAAGGCTGCTTCAGGGTCTTACAAGGGCCGCAGCCCATCTACTTCACCTCAAAAATCTTCCAAAAAAGGGGAGAGAGGTCATGCCAGCAGTTCTGAGAGGCATAAAAAGTAATCTTCTGTACCTCCATCTGCCTTTCAAGAGACCTTCCTCTACTTCTACAAAAAAGGCACCATTGACGACTGACTCATCGTCGACGAGACCGTTGGTGAGTGCTTTTTCAACGCCAATGACGACTTGTACCTTTCCACCATCGACAACAGTTCCGACGACGACATCGTTGACTAGTACCCCACCGTCGACGAGAGCGGCATCGACAACCTCATCGTCGACGAACGTCTACACCTCATCGTCAACGGCGGTTATGACGGTATCAGCTTTACCATTGTCGACGGTAGATTCTTCGGTAAGGCTGTCATCGATCAAAATCTCCATTCGTTCGTCATCGACGACACTACCGTGACCGAAGACTATGTATGCGCCGTCGATGAGAGAAAGACATCATAAGACACATGAAAAACTTACCCCAAAGCACACCTCACCTAGTAAGCGGACCTCTCTCTCATTCCAGTGCATTTGTTAGAGGGAGATGAAGACTCTGACGTCAAGGGACCATTTGGGACAGCCCATAGCCCATCGCAATTAAACGTCAAATATCAGGACGAAGATGATTTTGATGAATCTTATGACACGCAGTTTTATGGGGTAGACCAACAATATAAAGAAGGGGCGTACATTCCATCCTCCTTACTGTCTGACCTCAGAACAATGCTGGCTGGTTACAGCAGGCGTTTTCCTCCTCAAGGGGAGCAACCTCCTCCATCGCCCGTCTCCGGGGTTACCACTCCATGTCAGACACCGGTTTCTTTACCTCTAACAAATATGGCTATGCCGGATATGACTCTACCTCAGGACACTGACATGTCAGAAGGTGATCACGAAGAAGGGGAGCTCCTTGACACTCATTCAGAGTGGGATGAATACATCATTCCTGCTCCTCCTTCTCCTTCCCATTCAAAGGTTGAGTCCCCACCAGACGACATCAAAGGATTTCATAATCTCCTTGAAAGAGCAGCTAAGCGTTTCGCTTTGTCAATGCCATCAAAACAAACATTGTTTTTTTAATGATTTTAAAGAGCTGTTTCAAAAATCTGTGCGCTCTACTCCGCTGGTCATTTACTTATGGGAAGAAGGCCTAAAAGTGAAAGACAATCCTGCTACTGTCACAGCAGTGCTGCCTTGTTTGGACAAAAAATACAAGGCACCAGACGATGCACCTGCATGCCTAATTGGTCATCCTCATCCAGACTCAGTGGTGGCTCAGGCGGCACAGAGGAAGTCCAAGAATCCGTCTGCTCTGATTTCTGCACCCCCAGACAGAGGGTAGACGACTAGACAATATTGGGAAGAGGTTTTCCTCAATGGCTAGCCTAGTGATAAGAGCTGCTAACTCACTAGCGGTGTTAGGCAGGTTTGACAGACAGCTATGGGCAGACATTGCCCCACATATTGACCAGTTGCCGGAGGACGGAAGATCAGAGGCAAAGAAGACGTTGCAATAAGGTCAGTGCATGTCAGCGGAACTCAGACTGTGCAATGGACATAGCCACAACTGCATGTCGACAGCTCGCAGGTGCGGCTGTTCTTAGGCGACAAGGTTGGCTAAAGGCTACATCATTCCGTCCTGAGGTGCAGAATAAGATTTTAAATTTACCTTTTGATGGCCAGGCGTTATTCGGTAAACATATTGACGAGGCTTTACAATCTATCAAATCTGACACTGATACGGCAAGTTCATTAGGTACTCTCCAGTTTCGAAAGCCTTCCTTCTGAGCTAGAGGACGTGGCCAACCTTCATATAGAGGAGGATATCAGCAGTATAGATATTCCACCTATCCTTCCTCTTCTCAACAGTTCTGGCAATATTACCCACAAAGGCAGCCCCCCACCGCAAGCAGCTTATGGTAGATCTGGCAATAGGGGATGCTCAACTCCCCCTGCTAAAGACTCTGCTCGTAGAGCCTGATACATCCGAGGTGCCGGCTACACCCAACTCTCCTCCTTTGGTTCTAGGCGGAAGGATATCCCTCTTCCTCAAGCAATGGCAAGTCATCACATCAGACAAGTGGGTCCTCCAATTAGTAAAACATGGCCACACTCTGGAATTTATCCAACTGCCTCCTTCCAGTCCTCCTTGCAGGACTCCTTCAAGGTACCCAGAACAACTCAAGAGGGAGCTCAACAAGATGCTCCTCAAAGGAGCCATAGAGAAGGTACCTCGGTCACAGCGAGGAAGAGGGTTTTATTCCAGGTTCTTTCTCATTCGCAAGAAGTAGAAAGATTGGAGGCCGATCCTCGACCTAGGGAAACTAAACATCTACTTAAAAAAGCAATCGTTCCGCATGATCAGCCTGCAGGATGTCCTCCTGCGTCTGAAGCAGGGAGATTTCATGTCTACACTAGACTTAAAAGACGCATAATTTCACATTCCCATCCACCCTGCCCACAGATAATACCTGAGATTCATGGTAGCTGGAAGACTTTTTCAATTTTGTGTCCTCCCCTTTGGCCTAAAATCACCTCCCAGGATATTCACCAAATACCTAGCGCCAATCACAGCCTTCCTCGGGAGGAGGAAACACCAAATTTTTCATTATCTTGACGATTGGCTGATAAAAGCAAGCACCTTCACAGGAGCGTGCAGATCAACAAGAAGATGCATTTCCTTGCTAAGCAGTTTAGGCCTCACCATCAACTGGGAGAAGTCCAAACCTCTGCCAGCACGCAGTATGACCTTTTTAGGGGCAAACCTGGACACGCATTCCACCATGGTGTGTCCTACAGTAGAGAGGCAACAAAAGTTACTGACACTAGCAAAGTCAATACAGGGAAGAAGATGCGTGTCTGTCCGCCTGTTCAAATCCCTGTTGGGCATGATGTCATCATGCATACCTCTGGTTCCTCTCTGCAGACTAAGAATGCGTCCGTTACAGGAGCAACTCAACCGTCAATGGCTCCAGAAGATCGAATAGATATAACCCCAGCAATAGCCAAAGCCCTGACATGGTGGTCTCAAAAGCATCATCTGTCCATCAGCCTTTCCTTTTTACATCGTCCAGCTCCGTGGACCATCACTACGGACGCATCCCTGGAGGGCTGGGGAGCCGTGTTGCAGGATCTTCAAGTAAGTGGCAAGTGGCCACTAGAGTTGAGTGATGCACATCAATCTGCTAGAGCAGTGTATCTTACTTTGCAGGCTTTTCTTCTGAAAATAGCATGATCGGGCGTAGTAATAAGAACAGACGACACCACTACGATGCATTACCTCAACAAACAAGGAGGCACGAGATCTCTCACCCTCTCCAAGGAAGCCCAAAGAATTTGGAATTGGGCCTCGCAGCAAGGCATCACACTCACAGTTGTGCATTTGCCGGGGATAGAGAACAAGATAGCGGACTCGCTCAGCAGGCAGAGATCGAGCTGCCATGAGTGGGAGCTGGACCAGTCCATAGTAGACTACATCTTTTCCCACTGGGGAACGCCAACAATAGACCTGTTTGAACTGAACGCCAAATGCCAGTACTTCGCAAGCTGGCATCACCAAAAGGGATCTTGGGGGAATGCGTTTTCCATATGTAAGGCAATGCCTCCTCTGCATGGTTACCCCCTGACTTTTTGCCTTTGCTGATGCCAAGTTATGATTTGAAAGTGTAATGGGACCCTGCTAACCAGGCCCCAGCACTAGTGTTCTTTCCCTAAACTGTATCTTTGTCTCCACAATTGGCACAACCCTGGCACCCAGGTAAGTCCCTTGTAACTGGTACCCCTGGTACCAAGGTTCCTGATGCCAGGGAATGTCTTATGCTACCCTGGGGACCCCTCACTCAGCACATACACACTGCTTGCCAGCTTGTGTGTGCTGGTGGGGAGAAAATGACTAAGTCGACATGGCACTCCCCTCAGGGTGCCATGCCAACCTCACACTGCCTGTGGCATAGATAAGTCACCCGTCTAGCAGGCCTTACAGCCATAAGGCAGGATGCACTATACCACAGGTGAGGGCATAGGTGCACTATGCCCCTACAGTGTCTAAGCAAAACCTTAGACATTGTAAGTGCAGGGTAGCCATAAGAGTATATGGTCTGGGAGTCTGTCAAACATGAACTCCACAGCACCATAATGGCTGTACTGAAAACTGTGAAGATTGGTATCAAACCTCTCAGCACAATAAATGCACACTGATGCCAGTGTGCACTTTATTGTAAAAATACACCCAGAGGGCATCTTAGAGATGCCCCCTGAAAACATACCCGACTCCAGTGTGGGCTGACTAGTTTTTGCCAGCCTGCCACACACCAGACATGTTGCTGGCCACATGGGGAAGAGTGCCTTTGTCACTCTGTGGCCAGGAACAAAGCCTGTACTGGGTGGAGGTGCTTCTCACCTCCACCTGCAGGAACTGTAACACCTGGCAGTGAGCCTCAAAGGCTCACCCCTTTGTTACAGCACCCCAGGGCATCCCAGCTAGTGGAGATGCCTGCCCCTCCGGCCACTGCCCCCACTTTTGGCGGCAAGGCTGGAGGAGATAAAGAGAAAAACAAGGAGTCACCCCCCAGGCAGGACAGCCCCTTAGGTGTCCTGAGCTGAGGTGACTCTTACTTTTAGAAATCCTCCATCTTGCAGATGGCAGATTCCCCCAATAGGATTAGGGATGTGCCCCCCCTCCCCACTGGGAGGAAGCACAAAGAGGGTGTAGCCACCCTCCGGGCCATTGGCTACTGCCCTCCCAGACCTAAGCACACCCCTAAATTGAGTATTTAGGGGTTCCCAGAACTGAGGAAGACAGATTCCTGCAACCTAAAGGACTGCTGACCTGAACCCCTGCAGTGAAGACTGAGACAACTGATTTGGCCCCAGCCCCACTGTCCTGTCTCCCTACTTCGAAGAAAACTGCAACAGCGGCGCATCCAACAGGGTCCAGCGACCTCTAAAGCCTCATAGTACTACCCTGCATCTAAAGGACCAAGAAGCTCCCAAGAACAGCGGCCCTGTTCAAGAACTTGCAACTCTTTGCAACAAAGAAGCAACTTTTAGCGACCACACGTTTCCCGCCGGAAGCGTGAGACTTTCCACTCTGCACCCGACGCCCCCGGCTCGACCTGTGGAAAACTAACACTACAGGGAGGCCGTGAGTAGCCAGAGTTAACTCCCCTGCGCCCCCACAGCGACGCCTGCAGAGGAAATCCAGAGGCCCCCCCCTGACCGCGACTGCCTGCTTCAAGAAACCAGACGCCTGGAAGCTACACTGCACCCGCCGCCCCCAAGACCTGAAGGAACCGAACTCCAGTGCAGGAGCGACCCCAGGTGACCCTCTGCCTAGCCCAGGTGGTGGCTACCCCCGTGGAGCCCCCCCCCCGTGCCAGCCTGCATCGTTGAAGTGACCCCCGGGTCTCCCCATCGATTCCTATTGAAAACCCGGCACCTGTTTGCACTCTGTACCCGGCTGACCCTGTGCCGCTGACGGTGTACTTTCTGTGCCTGCTTGTGTCCCCCACGGTGCCCTACAAAACCCCCCTGGTCTGCCCTCCGAAGTCACGGGTACTTACCTGCTGGCAGACTGGAACCGGGGCACCCCTATTTCCATTGATCCTATGTGTTTTGGGCACCACTTTGACCTCTGCACCTGACCAGCTCTGAGCTGCTGGTGTGGTAACTTTGGGTTTGCCTTGAACCCCCAACGATGGGTTACCTTGGACCAAAAGTGTTTTACTTACCTGTGAACCTAACATTTACTTACCTCCCGCAGGAACTGTTGATTTCTGATGGATACAACTACCTGTGGATTCCTCACCTTATGAATTCGATCCTTGCGCCAGCATCCGACGGAAAGTCTTCTTCCTAGCTGTCTACGTCGACGTCATAATGGCACGGCTCCGCGTGACTCCGTCTGACGTCAACGTGCCAATAAGAGGTCCTCGTCGGCGTACTGACGTCGGTTTTCCTTTTTCCGTGCTTCGACGCCAACGGTTCTTCTTCCTGGCCCGTTGGTAACTGTAACGATTTCTCGAAGTTACAATGTTGCCTCCGAAGAAGTCCGGTTTTAAGCCGTGTAGGGAATGCGGGGGTCGGATGTCAGTGACCGACCCCCATTCGGACTGTATTTGGTGTTTAAGTTCCGAACATGATGTGGAAGGTTGTTCTTCGTGCCAGAGCATGAATCCGAAAGCTCTGAAAGAACGCGAGGCAAAGCTCTTCTTGGCCAAGGCAAAGAAGAAAGATCACAAGAAGGTTTCCTCCCATGCTTCTCCTAAAAAACATAAGAAGTGGCGCCGTCATGACTCTCGGCGCCGTTTGGAGCGGAGCCGATCGAGGTAGTTCGTCGCGGCGCCAGAAGACGTGGGAGAGGAGTCCTACTGTCACGCCTCAGCCGGAGAGTCCGGGGTTGTCACCGGCGCCTTCAGTATATGAGGTCACTCAAGGTAGTCCTCACTTTTCACCGGCGCTGAGGGATTCTGATGTTCAACAGACATCTGCACAGCAGTACCCAGCTTTCCCGACTCTAGGGACGGATCCGGCCGCATTTTTTAATGCGATGTAGGCTGGGTTTTAATCCATGGCCCCTGCTGGTGCACCGGCGGGTCCCACGGGGCCATTGGCATTCAATTTGGGCTCGCCGGCGTCGTACAGGGCTGCTCCATTCATGCCCTTCTGCCCTACAGAGTCTGGTGGTCCAGCGCCGGGGGTTTCCCCTGGCAGAAGTCCTTCGCCTGGGACCGTGGATCCGTCGGCTTCTCATCCGACTCCTTCTCCGCGCCATCCGGCCTCATCCAGACCGGCTCCATCTCCTTCCGTTCATTCGGCTTCGAGGAGGTCATCTGCCGACTTCAGGCCGACGCCAGCTCTGACGCAGGTTGAATCTAGGAGCCTTCCTGAACCGGTTCGGGGTCTGAGATCGTCGGCGTCGATGGAGTCCTTGTCGACGCCAGCTCTGGAAACTCATCTTAGATCTCGAAGGAAGGCGTTGAGGCTTCTGGAGGAGGAGGAATACAGAAGGCTTGAGGAAGGTGAGATAGAGCCTTCTGATGACTTCCAGAGGCTTGCCACTGCAAGTGGTTTGGATACTCCCCCGGAGTGGGACATTGCTTCTCCGGGGGAGTTTACTGAGGAGGCCGCCTACTTCCATGCTATGATGAGGAAGGCAGCTGATTTACCTGGATTTGCCTTTGTCCACAGCAGAGGTAAAGACTAACCTGCTCACAGAGGTTCTTCATCCATCTTCCTCCAGTGCTGACCCTTTGCTGCCTTTTAATGAGGCTTTGACGGAGCCTATTATAGACTTATGGAAAAAGCCGGTGACATCTCCTGCTGTGAACAGAGCAGTGGCGAGAAGGCATAGGAGTGCCCCAGGAGATCCAGTTTTTCTATCTCGTCACCGACTCCGGAGAGCTTGGTGGTTCAGGCATCATGTTCTGCAAAGTCTGCCCCTGGTACATTCCCAGGTGTTCCGACGGACAGAGAATCCAAGAGGATGGAGCAATCCTCGAAGAAAATGTTCTCCTCTTGCAGCATGGCCCTAAAAGCTACCAATTCCACCTGTGTGCTAGGCAGATACATCCAGGCCCTAATGGACTCTGCTAAGGAGATGGCAAAAGATCTGCCACAGGAGATGCAAAAATCTTTTTGGTCCCTTTTCCTGGATGCACAAGCTGCTGCTCAGCAGATTATACAATCTGGCTTGGATACCACAGATTCTATTGCCAGGGCCATAGGAACATCGGTGGCTACGAGAAGGCATGCCTGGTTAAGATCTTCAGGTTTCTCATCAGATGTACAATCCACTTTAATGGACCTTCCGTTTGATGGGGAAAAGCTGTTTGGGGACAAGGCAGACTCTGCCCTTGAACGGTTTAAGGACTGTCAGGCTACAGCTAAGTCCCTGGGTTTGCAGGCCCCTTCTGCTACATTGTACAGACCTTTTCGTAGGTTTCGAGGATTTTCTAGAGGCTCTGCCTTTCGTAGGTCTCAATCTTATGCCCAGCAACCTGCCAACCCGCCCTATCGTGCCTTCAGAGGGCGGGGTAGGGCTAGAGGTCCAGCCCAGCAGCTCTCTTCTTCATCCTCCTCTGGTGGACAACAGCAGAAGCAGCCCTAGTTTTCCCCACTTTATCAGTCATACTTCTCCTGTAGGGGGAAGATTGAGTCTTTTTCTACAGCAATGGAGGTCAATTACAACAGACTCGTGGGTGCTAGGAATTGTTGAAAAGAGCTATGCTCTCCCCTTTCAGGAGTTTCCTCCTCCCTTCTCCCCCCGTCCCTCCTTTTGTTCAGAAGACCATTTTCTGTTGCAACAGGAGGTTGTAACCATGTTGGCAAAGGGCGCTATAGAGTTGGTACCGTTGCAGGAAAGGGGTCAGGGGTGTTATTCAAAATATTTCCTGATTCCCAAGGTGGACGGTCGGTTGCGGCCGATCCTAGACTTGAGGATTTTGAATTTGTTCCTCAAGCAGGAAAAATTCGAAATGCTGACCCTAGCGCAGGTGCTATTGGCTTTGAATGAAGGAGACTGGATGGTGTCTGTCGACTTGCAGGACGCGTATTTTCATGTTCCCATAATCAAGTCGCACAGGAAGTATCTCCGTTTTGTGGTCGGATCACAACATTACCAGTTTGCGGTCCTTCCGTTTGGTCTTACTTCAGCACCCCGGGTCTTCACAAAGGTGATGGCAGTTATGGCAGCACATCTCAGAAAGAGGGAGGTAGCATTTTTTTCCTACCTGGACGATTGGTTGATCAAAGCCAAGTCTCCAGAGATTGTCGTCTCATCTGCGAATGACAACGCAGTTGTTGTTCGATCTGGGCTTTTCGGTGAACGTACCCAAATCTCACCTGTAGCCCTCAACGCCTCCTGTTCATAGGGGCAGTACTGGTGGACACAACAACATTTTGGGCCTACCCCCCCGCCTCAGCGGGTACGGGACATTCAGGCGCTGATTCCTTTGTTTCAAAGTGGAGCGGCAGTTCCAGTCCTCAAGGTCTTACGCCTGCTGGGTCTGTTTGCTTCTTGCATTCTGTTGGTCACTCATGCTCGCTGGCATATGAGGGCTCTTCAGTGGTGCCTCCGCAGACAGTGGTTCCAGCACAAGGGGGATCTCAGGGATTCAATAAAGATCTCCAGGGATGCTGTAGCGGATCTTCTTTGGTGGGCAGAGGACGGCAACCTTTCCCAAGGAAAACCGTTTTCACTGCCGCCTCCAGTGGCCACAGTGATATCGGATGCTTCCACTCTAGGGTGGGGAGCTCATCTGGGGGACCTGGAGATCAAGGGTCGTTGGTCTCCAACTGAACAGATGTTGCATATCAATCTGTTGGAATTGCGGGCTGTACGTTTGGCGCTTAAGGCCTTCCTCCCTTCCCTTCGCGGTCAGTCAGTTCAGATCCTGACGGACAACACTACCGCGATGTGGTATATAAACAAGCTGGGAGGAGTGGGGTCGTATCTTCTTTGCCGAGAAGCCCTACGACTCTGGTCCTGGGCTCAGGACCATCAGATTTGCTTGATGGCTAATCATTTGGCCGGAGTGTTGAATGTACATGCGGACGTTCTCAGTCGTCACTTCTCATTAGATCACGAGTGGCGTCTCCATCCGGATCTAGTTCTCCACATCTTCGAGATGTGGGGTACTCCTCAGGTGGATTTATTTGCCACTTGGGAGAACGCGCATTGCCCGTTATTAGGCAGCCTCCAGTATCTGATGCAAGGGGCGTTGGGGGACGCGTTTCAGATGTCCTGGAGTGGCCAGTTGCTTTACTCGTTTCCCCCATACCCTTGATTCCTCGGGTTTTGAGGAAGGTTCTCCAGACCGGGCCCAAGTCATATTGGTGGCACCGGACTGGCCGAGAAGGGTATGGTATACAGACCTACTTCTACTCTCTGTGACCTCCGCTCCGTCTCCCGCTCAGGGCAGATCTCCTCTCTCAATCGCAGGGGCAGGTTTTACACCCCCACCTCCAGAGCCTGCACCTTCATGCCTGGAGATTGACCGGGGCAACCGGAGTTCCTTTTCTCTCCCACCGGATGTAGTGGATGTTATACTATCGTCCAGGTGACACCCCACTAAATCTATTTATGCCGCAAGGTGGGCAAAATTTGTGCTGTGGTGTGGAGAGAACCAAAAAGATCCTTTAAAGGCCCATCTTTCAGATGTACTTTTGTTTGTTCTTAGTTTGGCGAAGAAAGGCTGTGCTATAGCTACAGTTAAGGGTTATTTGGCAGCTCTGTTGGCGTTTCTTTGCCTTCCGGACCAGCCATCTTTATTCAAGTCTCCCATTGTACATAGGTTCCTTAAGGGTTTGGTGAATAGCTTTCCTCCTACTCCTTTTCACATTCCTCAGTGGGACTTAAATCTTGTCTTAACATTCTTAATGGGTTCGCCTTTTGAGCCCATGCATTCATGTCCATTGCGATATTTAGCCTTCAAGACTGTTTTCTTAATCGCAATTACTTCTGCCAGGAGGATTGGAGAGCTTCAGGCGCTTTCCGTTAAGCCTCCTTTCACTGTTTTTCCCTGATAAAGTGGTTCTAAAAACCAGGGCTGCTTTTCTACCGAAAGTTGTCACCCCTTTTCATATAGGGCAAAATATCACTCTACCTGCTTTTTGCCCTCCTCCCCACCCGTCTAAAGAAGAAGAGAGACTCCATAGGTTGGACCCTAAGAGGGCCCTGAGATTTTACCTCAAAAGGACTAAGGACTTTTGTTTAGATGAGCAACTGTTTGTTTGTTGGATATGCTGGTCAGCAAAAGGGCAGAGCGGTACAGAAAAGGACACTCTCCAGGTGGGTCATCTTGTGTATCAAGATCTGTTACTCTTTGGCAAAAAAGGTCCCTCCTGACGGTATCAGGGCCCACTCTACTAGAGCTAAGTCTGCATCCTCGGCTCTGGCGAGGGGAGTTCCATTGATAGATATATGTAAAGCGACAACTTGGGCGTCCCTCCATACTTTCATAAAACATTACTGTTTAGACTCTGAGATGAGGAGGGACGGTCATTTTGCTCGCTCAGTATTGCAGGATTTTTTAGTGTAGTCAGGCGGGCACCCACCAGCGAGTGCGGTACTGCTTGGGACTCTATTCATAAGGTGAGGAATCCACAGGTAGTTGTATCCATCAGAAGAACAAGTTACTTACCTTCGGTAACGCTTTTTCTGGTGGATACACTAGCTACCTGTGGATTCCTCACGGTCCCTCCCGCCTCCCTGTTGCCTGCCTGATTACACAGTTATCTTGCAGTATTTGGTTTAATATTTATTCTTATATTTCTCTATATATTTGTATGTATACAAATGTGTATATATTTATATGTATGTATATAGTGATATTTCTCTATATATTTTTGTATATTCATGTAATTAAACTCTCTAAGAATGGATGATTTTAAATGGTCAAGGTTTTTGTTTGCGTATATCTTTCTATATTAATTATCAATTTTCATGGTCGGTTTACTCCTATTTGCTTTAAGAGCACGAAAATGGGGTGAAACTGACGTCAGTACGCCGACGAGGACCTCTTATTGGCACGTTGACGTCAGACGGAGTCACGCGGAGCCGTGCCATTATGACGTCCTCGTTGACGTAGACAGCTAGGAAGAAGACATTCCGTCGGATGCTGGCGCAAGGATCGAATTCATAAGGTGAGGAATCCACAGGTAGTTAGTGTATCCACCAGAAAAAGCGTTACCGGAGGTAAGTAAATTGTTCTTTTGCACTGTGTCCAATTTTAAAATAGCTTATTGCCATTTTTGCAAAAAATGTACATGCTATTGTGATTATTCAAAGTTCCTAGAATACCTGAGTGAAATACCTTTCATTTAAAGTATTACTTGTAAATCTTGAACCTGTGGTTCTTAAAATAAACTAAGAAAATATATTTTTCAATATAAAAACCTATTGGCCTGGAGTAAGTCTTTGAGTGTGTGTTCCTCATTTATTGCCTTTGTGTGTACAACAAATGCTTAAAACTACCCTCTGATAAGCCTACTGCTCGACCACACTACCACAAAATAGAGCATTAGAATGATCTCTTTTTGCCACTTTCTTACCTCTAAGGGGAACCCTTGGACTCTGTGCACGCTATTTCTTACTTTGAAATAGTATATACAGAGCCAACTTCCTACACCATAGTTTGATCAGACATCTTTGCTTACGCCTTTCCTCCAATTCCATTGATCCCAAGAGTCCTCACAAAGATGAAGGCAGAGCCGTGCACCCTGATATTGATAGCTCCGTACTGGCCTCATCAACACTGGTTTGCGGAGCTTCTTCTATCAGTCAAGCCTCACATTCCACTGAAACCGTCTCCACAATTACTAACAATGTACAAAGGACAAGTATCGCACCCGGATCCTCAGTCGATGCGATTGTCAGCATGGCTCCTGGGCAAAGGGAGTTGGCACATCTAAATATCCCACAGGAATGTAGGGACATTTTGTCCAGAGCTAGAGCAGACAGCACTAATAAGGCTTACTGTTGCAAATGGAAACGATTTTGTGCCTGTGTCATCAGCGGCAAATTGACCCACTATCTTCACCGCCGGAACAAATATTGCCGTATTTATTGCACGTAGCACAAGCAGGTCTGGCACATTCCTCCATTAAGGTACATCTGGCGGCAATAGCATCATACAGGCGTGCAGACTCTTCACCCTCGCTGTGTTCCAAACGTTTTTTGAAAGGACTGTTCAGGGTTTTTCCTCCGTTCAGACCTCCTCCTCCCTCGTGGAACCTGAATATTGTTTTAGCACAGTTGATTAAGCATCCGTTTGAACCGATTCATCGTGATTCTCTGAAATTCCTTTCTTGTAAGGTTGCTTTATTGGTCGCTCTCACATCAGCCAGACGTGTCAGTGAGGTGCAGGCCCCTCTCTATACAAGAACCATTCTTACAGATTAAACAAAAAAGACTACTGCTGCGCACAAACCCGCATTTCATCCCGAAGGTCCCTTCTGACTTCCACATCAATGAGCCCTTAGTTTTCAAAACCTTTTTTCCACATCCTTCTACTCCTGCGGAAAGAGCATTACACTCCTTAGACGTTAAGAGATGTGTTCAATTGTACTTGGACAGAACTTAGTCCTTTCGACGCTCTAATCAATTGTTCGTAGCGTACAGTGCACTTAGACGAGGCCAACCACTCTCCAAGCAGAGTATATCCAGATGGATTGCCTCAGCCATTCGATTCTGTCATCAAGCAGCGGGTAAAACTCTGCATTCATCAGTACACGCTCATTCTACGAGGGAGAAGTGACAATGGTATTGACATACAGTATGTAGTTTTTTTTAAGTATTTCTTGATATATTTATACATATACATATGTTTTCGTTTTATATATGCATGTGTTTTGTGTCATACATGGTTACAATGGTACAATGTGCATAAGTACTGCTCACTGCTCTTATTCAAGCATGTGAAACTATGAAAGTTCCAATACTGGATTAGAAAATTAGTTACCTACCTGTAACTGTAGGTTCGGTGGCATGTGTAGCTGCAGATACACATGCTGTGCTGTGCACAGTCCGCCGTCTGGTGTTGGGCTCGGAGTGTTACAAGTTGTTTTTCTTCGAAGAAGTCTTTTCGAGTCACGAGACCGAGGGACTCCTCCCACTTCGGTTCCATTGCGCATGGGCGTCGACTCCATCTTAGATTGTTTTTTTTCCGCCATCGGGTTCGGACGTGTTCCTTTTCGCGCCGTGTTTCGGGTCGGAAAGTTAGTCAGAATCTCGGAAAACTACATCGGTATTGTTTCGTTCGGTATTGGGTTAGATTAGAATCGACACCGAATCTTGAAGAGCTCCGGTAGCCCTTCGGGGTGTTTTCGATCCCCCGTCGGGGCCTGGTCGGCCCGACCGCGTGCAACATCGAGACTGATGCAACGGACCCCGTTCCGATTCTGTCCTAAATGCCACAATAAATATCCTTACACAGACCAACATTTGGTCTGTAACTTGTGCCTGTCCCCCGAGCACAAGGAGGAGACATGTGAGGCCTGTCGCGCGTTTCGGTCGAGAAAAACGCTCCGAGACCGAAGAGCCAGGAGGTTGCAGATGGTGTCCACGCCGACAGGACAACAAAGGTTCGAGGAGGAGGAAGAAGAAGAAACTTTCTCCATCCACGAGTCGGATTCCAAAGAATTCGACGTCGAACAGCAACCAACCGTGAGTAAGACGTCGAAACAAAGATCACACGAAAAAACAGACAAAGCCCAGGGGACGCCACTGCCAACAGGCCATGGCTTAACCCATAAAGTAGGTGACCGTCCATCGGCACCGAAAAAGGGCGAGCTGGTGCCGAAGTCGTCCGACTCAGGTCGAGACACAGGCACGCAGCAATCTCGGGACCGAGAGAGTGGGGCAGAAAAGGGTCGACACCGAGACAGCGGCACCGAAGCTGCTCGGCACAGAGACAGCGGCACCGAAGATGGTCGGCACCGAGAGGCCACGACACCGAAAAAGAGAAAGATCTCGTCCGAGCCGAAAACAACTAAAGACATGGTTTCGGTGCCAAAACACCCGGCAACCGAAATGAAAACCAGTTCCTACTCAGAGGAACAATCACTGTCCTCCCACTAAAAAGACATAGATTTGAGGAGGAATTACAAACAACAGATGTAGCTCACATGCAAAAGCGGATCTTTATCCAAAGGGGTACAGGGAAGATCAGCACTTCCCCCAATCAGAAGGAAAAGGAAACTTGACTTCCAGCAACAAGACAAGCCACCACAAGCAAAGGTGGTAAAGAGGGTAACTCCACCACCCTCTCCACCACAGTCAACTCATGTATCACCGGCTCAGACTCCACCACAATCACCAGCTCATACCACCATGAGCCAAGATGATCAGGAAGCATGGGACCTCTATGACGCTCCTGTATCGGACAATAGTCCAGAGTCGTACCCAACTAAACCCTCACCACCTGAGGACAGTACAGCATATGCACAGGTGGTAGCTAAGGCAGCCCAATTTCATAATGTATCGCTACATTCGGAGCCTATCGAGGATGACTTCCTCTTTAACACCCTGTCCTCCACCCATAGCCATTATCAAAGCCTTCCTATGCTCCCGGGAATGCTAAGGCACGCTAAACAGATTTTTAAGGAGCCTGTTAAAAGCAGAGCAATAACTCCAAGGGTGGAGAAAAAATACAAGGCACCGCCCACAGACCCTGCTTTTATTACATCACAACTGACACCAGATTCAATAGTCGTAGGAGCAGCTCGTAAAAGAGCCAACTCGCATACATCAGGCGACGCACCACCTCCGGACAAGGAGAGCCGCAAGTTTGATGCAGCTGGGAAAAGGGTTGCAGCACAAGCTGCAAATCAGTGGCGCATCGCCAACTCGCAAGCACTCCTAGCGCGATACGACAGGGCCCATTGGGACGAGATGCAGCATCTCATCGAGCACCTCCCCAAAGAATTCCAGAAACGAGCGAAACAAGTGGTTGAAGAGGGGCAAAATATCTCCAACAACCAAATACGTTCTTCTATGGATGCAGCAGATACAGCTGCAAGAACAATAAATACTGCTTTGTCGATAAGGAGGCACGCATGGCTGCGCACATCTGGCTTCAAACCTGAGATTCAACAGGCAGTGCTCAATATGCCGTTCAATGAACAGCAATTGTTTGGCCCGGAAGTGGACACTGCAATTGAAAAATTAAAGAAGGACACTGACACAGCCAAAGCCATGGGCGCACTCTATTCCCCACAGGGCAGAAGCACATTTGGCACATTTTGCAAAACAACTTTCAGAGGAGGGTTTCGAGGTCAAGCCACAGAAGCCAGCACCTCACAAACAAGACCACCTACCTACCAGGGACAATATCAAAGGGGAGGCTTTCGGGGCCAATACAGAGGGGGCCAATTCCCAAGAAACCGGGGAAAATTTCAAGGTCCCAAAACCCGTCAAAATAAACAGTGACTCACAGGTCACACAACCCCTTCACACAACACCAGTGGGGGGAAGACTAAGCCAGTTCCACAAATCTTGGGAGGAAATAACAACAGACACTTGGGTCTTAGCAATTATCCAACATGGTTATTGCATAGAATTTCTCCAACTCCCTCCAAACGTCCCACCGAAAACACACAATATATCAAAACAGCATACAGACCTTCTAGGACTAGAAGTTCAAGCATTACTGCAAAAAGACGCAATAGAATTAGTACCAAGTCCACAAAAGAACACAGGAGTTTACTCACTGTACTTTCTAATACCGAAAAAGGACAAAAGTCTGAGACCAATATTAGATCTCGGAACACTAAACACCTACATCAAATCAGACCACTTTCACATGGTCACGTTACAAGACGTAATACCACTGCTGAAACAGCAAGACTACATGACAACATTAGATCTAAAAGACGCGTATTTCCATATACCGATACATCCCTCGCACAGGAAATACCTAAGGTTCGTATTCAAAGGAATACATTACCAATTCAAAGGATTGCCATTCGGAATAACAACAGCGCCAAGAGTCTTTACAAAATGTCTAGCAATAGTAGCTGCACATATCAGGAGGCAGCAAATACACGTGTTCCCGTACCTAGACGATTGGTTAATCGAGACCAACTCGCTAACAAAGTGTTCACACCACACAGATTATGTTATACAAACCCTTTACAAACTGGGTTTCTCCATCAACTATGCAAAGTCACACCTTTTGCTGTGTCAAACACAGCAATACTTAGGAGCGACAATCAACACAACAAAAGGGATAGCCACTCCAAGTCCACAAAGGGTTCAAAATTTTCACAAGGTGATACAAGCCATGTATCCAACACAGAAGATACATGCAAAGATGGTATTAAAACTCCTAGGCATGATGTCCTCATGCATAGCCATTGTCCCAAACGCAAGATTGCACATGCGGCCCTTACAACAGTGCCTAGCATCACAATGGTCACATGCACAGGGTCAACTTCTAGATCTGGTGTTGATAGACCGCCAAACATACATCTCGCTTCTATGGTGGAACAGTACAAATTTAAACAAAGGGCGGCCTTTCCAAGACCCAGTGCCACAATACGTCATAACAACGGATGCTTCCATGACAGGGTGGGGAGCACACCTCAATCAACACAGCATCCAAAGACAATGGGATGTACATCAAAGAAAGTTTCATATAAATCACCTAGAATTGTTAGCAGTATTTCTAGCGTTGAAAGCATTCCAACCCATGATAACCCACAAATACATTCTTGTCAAAACAGACAACATGACGACAATGTATTATTTAAACAAACAGGGGGGAACACACTCGACACAGTTGTGTCTCCTAACACAAAAAATATGGCATTGGGCAATTCACAACCACATTCGCCTAATAGCACAGTTTATTCCAGGGATCCAGAACCAGCTAGCAGACAATCTCTCTCGGGATCACCAACAGGTCCACGAATGGGAAATTCACCCCCAAATCCTGAACACTTACTTCCAAATTTGGGGAACACCTCAAATAGATTTATTTGCAACAAAAGAAAACGCAAAATGCCAAAACTTCGCATCCAGGTACCCACACCGGCAATCTCAAGGCAATGCTCTATGGATGAATTGGTCAGGGATATTTGCGTACGCTTTCCCCCCTCTCCCTCTCCTTCCATATCTAGTAAACAGATTGAGTCAAAACAAACTCAAACTCATACTAATAGCACCAACATGGGCAAGACAACCTTGGTATACAACACTACTAGACCTGTCAGTAGTACCTCATGTCAAACTACCCAACAGGCCAGATCTGTTAACACAACACAAACAACAGATCAGGCATCCAAACCCAGCATCGCTGAATCTAGCAATTTGGCTCCTGAAATCCTAGAATTTGGACACTTAAACCTCACACAAGAGTGTATGGTGGTCATAAAACAAGCTAGAAGACCATCCACTAGACACTGCTATGCAAGTAAATGGAAAAGATTTGTTTGTTACTGCCATAATAATCAAGTTCAACCATTGCATGCATCTCCAAAAGATGTAGTAGGATATTTACTACATTTGCAAAAATCAAATCTAGCTTTCTCTCCCATAAAGATACATCTCGCAGCAATATCTGCATACCTGCAGATTACTCATTCAACTTCCCTATTTAGAATACCTGTCATTAAAGCGTTTATGGAAGCCCTAAAGAGAATTATACCACCAAGGACACCACCTGTTCCTTCATGGAACCTCAACATTGTCTTAACAAGACTCATGGGTCCACCTTTCGAACCCATGCATTCTTGTGAAATGCAATACTTGATGTGGAAAGTTGCATTTCTCATTGCCATCACATCTCTAAGAAGAGTAAGTGAAATTCAGGCGTTTACCATACAAGAACCATTTATTCAAATACACAAGAATAAGGTAGTTCTAAGAACAAATCCAAAATTCTTACCAAAGGTTATCTCACCGTTCCACTTAAATCAAACAGTAGAATTACCAGTGTTCTTCCCACAGCCAGACTCAATAGCTGAAAGAGCATTACATACATTAGACATCAAAAGAGCACTAATGTACTACATTGACAGAACAAAACTAATTAGGAAGACAAAACAACTATTTATTGCATTTCAAAAACCTCATACAGGAAATCCAATTTCAAAACAAGGTATTGCTAGATGGATAGTTAGGTGCATCCAAACCTGCTATCTTAAAGCAAAGAGAGAGCTGCCTATTACACCAAAGGCACACTCAACCAGAAAGAAAGGTGCTACCATGGCCTTTCTAGGAAATATTCCAATGAACGAAATATGTAAGGCAGCAACATGGTCTAAGGCTCATACATTTACTAGGCACTACTGTGTAGATGTGTTATCTGCACAACAAGCCACAGTAGGTCAAGCTGTACTAAGAACTTTATTTCAAACTACTTCCACTCCTACAGGCTGAACCACCGCTTTGGGGAGATAACTGCTTACTAGTCTATGCACAGCATGTGTATCTGCAGCTACACATGCCACGAACGGAAAATGTCACTTACCCCAGTGTACATCTGTTCGTGGCATTAGTCGCTGCAGATTCACATGCGCCCACACTCCTCCCCGGGAGCCTGTAGCCGTTTAGAAGTAGATCTTGAACATTTGTACATTTGTAAATATATTACATTAAACCTTCATTTTGTACATACGTATTTATTCCATTGCATGGGCACTATTATTAGCACACACAACTCCTACCTCACCCTCTGCGGGGAAAACAATCTAAGATGGAGTCGACGCCCATGCGCAATGGAACCGAAGTGGGAGGAGTCCCTCGGTCTCGTGACTCGAAAAGACTTCTTCGAAGAAAAACAACTTGTAACACTCCGAGCCCAACACCAGACGGCGGACTGTGCACAGCACAGCATGTGAATCTGCAGCGACTAATGCCACAAACAGATGTACCCTGGGTAAGTGACATTTTCCTTCTCCGGTATTGGAATCTTTCATAGATTCACATTCGACCTCCCCACCTCCCCGGAAGACCTCACTTTTGCTCGCTCTCTCTCTCTCTCTCGCTCGTCGTCTGATTGGTGGATGCTCAAGTTTGGTCCTTTTCCTAAAATGACTCTGATAGACTGTTAAATTGAAGAGGCCTAGGGCCCTTTTGTTAATATATTTCAACACTACTTGTGTAATTTGTACCGGGGGCTCCCATCTAGACGACTGGGAATGATTCAAGTATGTGAATCTATGAAAGATTCCAATACTGGAGAACTACAGTTACAGGTAAGAAACTAATTTTCTTTTGACTGATATCGATGCTAACTTCACTATGGGTGTGCTGGGATTCTGCTAACCAATCCTGACCCATAGTGTTCTTTCCCAAAACTGTACCATTGTGTACACAGTTGGCACAGATCGAAGTCCCTTGTAAAAGGTACCAGTGGTACGAAGGGCTCTGTGGCCAGGGAGGGTCCCTAAAGACTGCAGCATGTATTATGCCACCCTAAGGAACCCCTCACCAAGCACACGCATACTGCCATTGCAGATTGTATGCGTTGGTGGGGCTAAAAAAGTAAAATCGACATGGCATCCCTTACAGGGTGCCATGCCCACAAACCACTGCTTGGACGGGAGGAAGGCCTTGAGAGTCAGACATATCGCCCCTTACTCCAACAGATTGATGTGAAACATCTGTTCTACTGGAGACCAAAGACCTTTGATCTCCAGACACCCCCCCAGATGCGCTCCCTACCCTAGAGTGGAAGCATCTGTTATGACTATGGTCACTAGAGGTGGAAGACAAAACAGCCTCCCTTGCAATAGGTTGCCATCCACACGCCACCATCGAAGATCCGATGCAGTGTCTCTGGAGACTGTTATTGACTCCTTGATCTCCTTTGTGTTGAAACCACTGCTTGCAGCGACACTACTGGATAGTCCTCGTGTCCCAACGTGCATGAGTCACCAACGGAATACAGGAAGCAAACAGACCGAGCTGGCATAGGATCTTCAGAACTGGAACAACTGCTCCATCCTGAAACATTGGAATCATAGCCTGTATGTCCTGAATTCTCTGGGGAGAGGGAAGGCATGATTCAGTGTTGTGTTCAGTATGGCCCCTATGAACAGGAGGCGCTGAGAGGCTTGTAGGTGGGATTTGGGCATGTTCAACTAAAAGCCCTGGTTGAACAACTACTGGGTTGTCATTTGCAGATGGTGCAACACTAACTCTGGGGACCTGGCTTTGATCACCCAGTCATCCAGGTAAGGGAATACCAAAATTCCTTTCCTTCTGAGATGTGCTGCAACCACTGCCACCACCTTCATGAAGACTTGAATTGTGGCAGACAGGCCAAATCGACCTTACACTAGTAGTGCTGCCACCCCACCATGAAACAGAATGGGGATGTGAAAATACGCATTCTGCAGGTCGACACAAAGCATCCAGTCTTCCTTGTCCAGCGCAAGAAGCACCTGTTCCAGGGTCAGCATTTTGAATTTTCCCTGCTTGAGGAACCAATTCAAAATCCTCAGGTCCAAAATGGGCCTCAAATGACCATCTTTCTTGGAAATCTGGAAATATCTTGAATAACATCCCTGACCTCTTTCCTGCTCCGGAACCAACTCCACTGCCCCTTTTAACAGCAGATTTTGAACCTCCTGCTGAAGCAACAGCAGGTGCTCTTCTGAGCAAAAAGATTGTGGGGGAGGGGGAAACTCGTGAAAGGGAAGGGCATATCCATTTCCTACAATGCTCAGCGCCCACGAGTCAGATGTTGCCAACTCCCACTCTTGGAGAAAATTAATTAACCTTTCCCCTGCAGGCAACACATGCTGCTGAAAGGGGAGAGAACTAGGGCTGCTTCCCTGACCGGTTCAGAGGATGAGGATGAGGCTGAAGAGGAGGACGACGAGGATGAGGTGGAATGCTTCTGATTGGCACCTTGTGTTCTAAATTTTCCATGACCTCTATATGACCTGTAGAGGGGTTTGGCAGGTTGTTGACTTTGGAACTCCCATGAAAGCATGTGCTACAGCCACACCCCCTAAGCCTACGGAAAGGTCTATAGGTTGAGGAGAGTGATTGAAGACCCGAAGACTTGGCAATGGCTTTGCTGTCCTTGAACCTTTCAGGTGCAGTCAGCTTTTTATCTAAACATCTTGGACCCATGGAAACGGAAGGTTCATCAAGGTGGATTGTACATCTGGGGGAAAACCCCTATCCTCTAAGCCATGTGTGCCTCTTACTGGCCACTGATGTTCCCGTGGCTCTAGCAACAGAGTCGGCAGTATGTAGGCCAGATTGAAAAACCGGCCCAGCCACTGCTTGACTATCCTGCAAGAATTCTTGAAACGTTCCGGCACATCGTGTGGCAGTTTGGGAACAACCTCTCTCATTGAATCCATTAGCGCATGGATATGCCTGCCCAACAAACATGTAACATTAACTGACTTTATTGCCATACTACATGACGAGACGATCTTCTTTGCAGATTGTTCCATGCGATTTGATTCCCTATCTGCCGGAGTTGTAGGGAAGGAACCAGGAGCTGCTTTTGAAGAGTAAGACGTCTGGACCACCAGACTTTCAGGTGAAAGGTGCAGAGTAAGAAATTGCAGGTCACCTGGCGCAGCTCTTTATATCTTTGCAATCACCTTGGATGCAGCTGGAGTAGTGATAAGTTTGCGCCACAAGTCCAAGACAAGCTCAGGCAAAGCATCATTAAAAGGTAGCAAAGGCTCTGAGGTGACTGAAGAGGTGTTAAGAACTTCAATCAGATTGGGTTTATTTTAACTCCAAAGTGGATAGCTGCAATTAAAAAAATTCAGCCGCTTTCCTTATCACCCCATGGTAACCAGTAACTTCTGGAGGAGGAATACCCCCAGGTGAAAACAACTCCCACTCCGGAGAAGTATCCAAACCACTAGCCACCTCAATATCTTGAAAACCTTGAAGGTAAATGAATTTTTCTGTCCTCAAGTTCTAGTTGTTCCTCATAATATTGCTGCTGTTCTAAAAGCCGCAAAGCTTCTCTTCTAGATCTCAATCTAGATTCCTGTCTCGGCGTCTAACTCATGCACCGACATCCAAGATGTATTTCGCGGTGCCGGTGAAGCCTGAGTCGGCGCCAGCGATGTCACTCTGACAAGATCTATCAGACATTTGTAATGCGCTGGTGGCGCCATCATCTCAGATGGTGCCGGAACCGTTGGCATGAAAGGCAATAAAGGAGCCTGTTTATATGGCACCGGGAATCCTCCATGATTAAAGGCCAAGGGACCTTGGGACCTGCAGACGCACCAGCAGGGACCATAGGTCTATTAAAAATGCTAAACATAGCATTTTAAAAAGGCACACTGGTCTGTCCCCTGGAGTCAGAAAACCCGGATACTCCTGCTGAGCCTGACCTGACTCCTGATTTTCAATCTCCTGATCCATTTGAGTAACTGGAGAGAATCCTACAGGACTAGTTGACAACACCAAAATCTTCACCAAAGACTGCGCTGGCGATATATCAGGCGTCTTAGGCTGAGGAGGAGATAAGGTAGGACTAACCTCCCAAGTCGACCAGCATCGAGACGTAGAAGCCGGAGGCAAAGATCTTGGACTAGAGTCTCAAAGAATGACGCTGTGAGCCATGACGCCACCGATTCTTATGCGACTTTGATGACCTGTGTGACTTCGCCGACTTGATTTCTCTAGCTTCTACAACCACGCTGCTCTTTTGTTTTACCTTTTGACAGGAACAGTTTAGGTTCTCTTTCCTTCAAAGACTTAGAGTTTAATCTCTGGCATGAAGAACATCCCACAATGTTGTGGTCGGAACTTTGACACCAAAGGCAAACTTTGTGCGGGTCAGTGACTGACGTATGACCTCCACACACTCACACTGTTTAAAGCCCAAGTTCTTTGCGGTGACTTTGTAACACAATGAAAGCTTCAACGCAGAAGCTACTTTGAAACAGTAACGAACAGGAGTGGTAGAAAAAAGTGTCAAAGATGCTGAAAAAGGGAACTGATGTCAGCACACCGGCGAGGACTTCTTATTGCTCAGATGACATGAGACGGAGTCACATGCGCAGCCTTGCTATTGTAATGTCCTCGTTGACGTGGAGAGCTAGAAATAAAAGAATTCCATCAAATGCTAGCCCATTGGGAGTATTCAGTAGGTGAGGAATCCACAGGTAGATGTATCCATCAGAAAAGTTAAATATTCCTCTGTCTGCACCGACAACATCTATTATCTTTGAAAGTTTGCAACAGAGGTCTACTTCTCATCCTGTATTACCTCTAGTTCCAGGTCTATTGGAACCTGCAGTGGACCCGTTCTTGACTAAGTCATCCATCAAAGCCACACATTCCAGGCGTTAGGAAAAAATATATACCAACCAAACAAGAGCCAGCCTTCCTGCAATCTAACGTGATACCAGATTCATTGGTGGTAGTAGCTGCTAGAAAATAGAATGCCACCCCTCCCACTTCTACAGTGCCACCTGATAAGGAGAGACGTAAGCTGGACTCGGTTGGAAGAAAAGTGTGTAATATCTCAGCAACATCAGTGAAGGCAGCAAGCTCCACAACTCTGTTTGGCCATTATGATAGGGCTCTATGAGAGTCTCTACAACAATTTATCGAACATCTCCCCAGAGACAAAAGAGAACTTTAAAGAAATCCGAAATGAAAGCTTAGTGTTTTCAAATGGTGAAAATGAAAGCAGAATTGGAGACATTAGGAGCTGTTGGTTTAGAAAAACCTAAGGATTCAAGGTGACCTTTCAGGCCTTTCCAATGCTGCTTCTCGTCACAGATTGTTCAAGTCCCTCGCTGGCACCAAGGTCGCCAGCAGACTATTGCTCAGTCCCAGCTATATCAAAGGTCCTTCCAGGCTTATGGAAGAAAGCAGGCTAGAGGAAGATTGAGTCAGTGATCTCCTCAAGGAGGCAAACAGGAGCAAAACCCTGAATCATCTCTCCCCTCCCCCCTTTTCCATTCCCCTCTCATGTAGGGGAAAGAATTTGTCATTACCTGGCAGAGCGGCAAAACATCATGAAGGACACACCGGTTCTGCATATTGTTCACAATGGATACTTTCTCAGATTTTCTGCTCCCCCACCATCTATTCCACCGAAACCTATCAATTTCCACATTCCTCAATTACAAGCAGAAGTGCATGTTTTATTACAGAAGTAGGCAGTGGAGCCCGTCCCTCTTCGAGGAACCAGCATTTAATCCAGGTATTTTCTAATCAAGTAGAAAAAAATTAACATATTTAGGCCCATTCTCGATGTCAAAATGACCTAAAAATTGACCCGTCAAGAGCAATTCTGGATGCTGGCTTTACACCAGATCTACCCTCCACCACATAAGGGAGACTGGCTTTGCTCCATCGACCTTCAAGACATACTTTCGTATCCCAGTGGTCAGGAAATATAAAAACAAATTCTTGATGATCGTAGTGGGTTACAATCACTATCGGTACCAAGTGCTTCCATTTGGTCTAAAGTCAGCACCCTGAACTTTTTCCAAATGCATGGCAGTAGTGGTGGCCCACCTACGAAAGCACAAAGTATTAGTCTAGCCCTACCTAGACAATTGGCTAATCACGTTCCAAAAAGCACAACTCCATTTCAATTGGACTCACCATCTACTACATCGAATGGGATTTCAGATAAACCTTTCTAAATCCATCTCTGCCCCAGTGCAGACAATTCACTACCTGGGAGCATTCATCAATACCCTCAGAGCAAACGTGTATCCTTTGTAAGAGAGATGCTTATCAGTCCTTCAGAAGTTTCAAGCTCTCATGAGAATATCTCATTCACCTGTGAGAAAGGTATCATCTCTCCTCGGCTCGATGACGTCCTGCATATTTATCACACCAAATGCTCATTTTCATGAGAGACCGTATTAGGAGTTCCTTGGCGACCAATGGGACCAATTGATAAGCAACTGGGATGACAGGATTCAACTGTGCCAACATGTGAAACAACCCCTGAAATGGTGGTGCTCTCCAATCAACATTCTACAGGGAACACCATTCCATCAGGAGATTCAGTCTCAAACCATTGTCATGGATACCTCCCTTCTGGGATGGGAAGCCCACATGGACCATCTACAAATTCAGGGCAAGTGGTCCCAGAAAGAATCTACATTTCACATCAACCTCCTGGAACTGTATGCAGTTCATCTGGTGCTGAAAGCATTCCATCCATTGTTCAGCTCCAACTCCCTGCTTGTTCAGTTAGACAATACAACAGCCATGTTCTTCCTCAACAAGCACGGAGGAAGGAGGTCCAGGCCCTTGTCACACAAAGCCTAGACAATCTGGAGATGGCATCTGGCCAGGAATTTATCAATAACTTCCACTTACCTTTCTGGAGTGCAAAACACCCAAGCCGATTCTCTCAGCCGACTCCTTCAGGAAAACCACAAATGGGTTCTAAACAATGAGGTCGTTCAAAATGTATTCTAATGGTGGGGAACTCAAGACATGCACAACTGCAGAAAACACCAAATGCCAACGTTTCATTTTGAGGTACTTCCTACGAGGGACTCTTGGGAGTGCCCTATGGATCAATTGGTGTGGCAGATTTCTATACGCCTTTCGGCCAATGCCCCTAATTCCAGCAGTCCTCATCAAGCTATCCCAGTCGACAGCCAAGATGACACTCATAGCTCCTGAGTGGCCACGTCAAAAATGGTTTACAAACCTCCTTCACCGGTCCATCCAACCACAACTCAAACTGTCATGCAGACCAGATCTTTTAACAAAATTCGGAGGCCAGATGGTGCATCCCAATCTCTCCATTTTGAATTTGGCTGCATGGCTCCTGAACTAGTGCAGTATGGACACCTAAATCTTCCACAAGACTGCATGGACATTCTTGAAGAGTCAAAACGACCTTCCACATGATCGGCATAACCTGCAAATGGTAGAGATGCTGCATGTGGTGTTCATTAAAAACCAAGATCCTACCACCTGCCAAGAGGATGTCATTCTTCCAGATCTACTCCATTTGGCTCAATCTAGCTTGCAGTTCTCCTGTTTGAAAGTCCACCTGGCAGCTCTCCCTGCATACAGAAAATGTCCTTCACTAACCTCTTTTTTTCATAATCCCTGTCATCAAGGATTTCTTCGAAGGTATGAAAAAGGTCTTTCCTCCCATTAGGTGCCCTTCTCCTCCATGGGAGCTAAATGTAGTCCTCTCACGCCTTATGCAGATCCATTCAAACCCAAGGCCTCTCAACACTTAAGATGGAAAAACAATTGCCTTGTAGCAATAACGTCTGCCTGCAGAGTTAGTGAAATCTAGGCACTCTTCACACAAACCATACACTGTTTCTCACTCTGACAAACTAGTCATGAGAACTCATCTGAAATTCTTCACAAAGGTGATTTCGGACTTCCATGTTAACCAAACTATTTCCTTGCCTACATTTTTTCAGAGTCCTTCCACTGCAGGGGAAAGAGCTCTCCATTCCCTGAATATAAAATGTGTTCTCAAATTTTACCTTGCCAAAACACTAAATATTTGTGAATCGGACCAATTCTTTATCAACTACGGTCCTCTTTGCACAGCATGAGCGACCTCTAAGCAGTCCATTTCACAATGAATAGTATTGTGTATTTGATCATGCTATCAAAGCTAACAAAACACTACCTAGTAGTCCAAATGCCCCCTCTACTAGAGGGAAAACAGCTATTGCTGCTTTGCTGCACAAAATTCCTATACCAGAGATTTGCAAAGCGGCGACATGGAAGTCAGTTCACACATTCAATAAACACTAGTGCCTAGATTCCGATGCTAGAGCAGACACTCCGAAATTTCTGTGGTAGGGATGGGCTTGCTACTCTAGTCCGTGATTATGACTATACATTGAAATCCCCTGCGAGAGAAGGAGCGGTTTCTTGCCTGTAACTCCATTTCTCTCATAGAGGAATTTCTATAAGTCTTCAGCAACCCTACCGGGGAGAATAGACCGAGGTATCCAAAAGCACTGTATAAGCCTAATGTGGTTTTCAAAAGAACTGAAGCAACTGCCACCAGCTGTGCATGATGGAATACTGATGGTCTCTGAGTTCTTAAAGACAGTCTCTTTTTTACCCATAGAATGGCAGCTTATGGGGCTACTCTGTCCTCCTCTCCTTTCTCTATCATAAAAAAGGGGTTTGTGAGGGTGAGTCATTCTGTTAACAAATTATTCTCAAGTTACAATGTGCAGGCTTTTGTCTTTTTTTTTAAATGGAGAGCTCATCCAGCGTAGCCTATGTACATTTGCTGCATTATCTGTCCACTTCTTAAGTGACTTTGCAGACCTTCCTGAAGAAAGGCAACAACTCAAACTTAAGAAGATTTTTAAGAAGTGGTTTGTGGTCTCCGCACGTGGGTGGGGCTATTCAGTGCTTATGACTTACCATGGGAATTCACCTACGAGAGAACTGGAGTTACAGGTAAGAGACCGTTCCTTGCTTTTAAGCTGCCTTATCTGCAAAACCCAAACAAAGTACATTTGATACATATGCTTCATAGTTACCTGTAATGTTACTTACCTGTAACAAAGATCTTTTGGTTCTAGTAATAAAATAACAAAATATATTTTTGCTATATAAAAACAATTGGCCTGGAGTTAGTCATTGTGTGTGCCTCATTTCTTGACTCTTGTGTTTACAACAAATGATTTGCACTACCCTCTGATAAGCCTAACTGTTTGACCACACTAACACAAAAAGAGAGCATTAGTATTATCTACTTTAGCCTCTGTACAGATTATACCTCATTTAGGTGTAGAGCCAGTTTCCTACAAAGGACAATTGCTTACTTGAGACTGTCCAAGTAGTCAGGTCCTGCATGTGGGTTATGTGGAAATGTATCTTATTGACAACATTTCTTGCAATATTTCTGGCGATTATTGTGTGACAAGATTAGGAATTAAAAAATGAGCATCTACTCTAATTGTAGGGAAGTATCCTTTTTGGCATGGCCACCCCCACATTTTGCCTGTTGTAGGTATGTTTTCACTGGGATCCTGCTAACCAGGACTCCAGTGATTGTGCTCTTTCCCTCTAAATTTGGTTGCCTAAGACTTTGCACACCCCACAATTGGCATACTGGTGCCCCCGTGTAAGTCCTAGTATATGGTGCAAGGTACCCATGGCATTGAGGCACCAGGCGTTCCCCATGGGCTGCAACATGTATTGGGCCACCTATGGGAGACCATGCAAAATGTCTCTGCAGGCCTGGCATTGCAGCCTGGGTGAAAAGGTGCATGCAGGGCACTGAAAGTCAAACCTACAGTAGGCCCTCCTAGCCCAGAGGGCAGGGTGCAGATACCTTTGTGTGAGGGCACCCCTGCATAAGCAGAGGTGCCCCCACGAACTCTAGCTCCATTGCACTGGACTTCGTTAGTGTGGGGAAGCCATTTTACCAGTGTACTGGACACAGGTCACTTGCCTGTGTCCAGCTACATAATGGTAACACCGAACCTGGGCATGTTTGGTATCAAATATGTCAGGATCATACCCCAATACTGTTGCCAGTATTGTTTGTATGATTCCATGCATTCCGGGGACCCTTAGAGGACCCCGCAGTATTACTCCTGCTAGTCATTCAGAGTCTTGAAATCAGCCTGCGCTGCTGCCACCTTCCAGATGGGGTTCTGTCCTCCTCTTGCTTGACCAGCTCAAGCAGGGGAAGGCAGAACAAAGAATTTCCTGTGGGAGAGGGAGGCAACACCGTCTCCCATTGGAAATAGGTGTGACATGGCTTGGGAGGGGTAGCTGCCCCAAGCCACTGGTATGCTTTAGAGGGCACATTTGGTGCCCCCCTTGCATAAACCGGTTTGCACCAGTCCAGGGACCCCCGCTCCCTGCTCTGGCCTTAATCTGGACAAAGGAAAGTGGAGTGACCACTCCCCTGTCCATCACTACCCCAAGGGTGGTGTCCAGAGCTCCTCCAGGTGGCCACTTGATTCTGACATCTTGAATCCAAGATGTGGAGAGGCTCGTGGGAGCATCTGAGTGACCGAGTCAGGCAGGTGACATCACAGCCCCCTCCTGGTAGGTGCTCACCTTGCATGTGACCAAATCCCCCTTTTATGATAATTTAGGGTCTCCCGCTTGGGTGGGTCCTCAGATTCGACCTGCAAAATTCCAACAGGACTCCTCTGCATCATTTACTTAATCTTCTGGCCACCAGGACTGCAACTGGACCCTACAGGAACCGACAGTCTGCAGCTTCAGCGACAACTCCGCTCTGCAACATTGTTTCTCCGGCTCCTTCTCAAAGCTGCAACATTTCCATGGCTGTGTATCTTCTGAGGGTGAAAAGTCTTCATCTTTCACAAGAAGCATAAAGAAATATCCCTTGGAGTGAAGGAGTCATTCCCCTGCATCCGTAGGCACCAACTGCAATGATGACCGTCTGCGTGGATCCTCTCCACTCTGGAACTGCATGGATCTTGCCTCACAGATGGTGGTCTGGAGTGGTCCCCTTGGTCATCTCTACCAGCTTCCCAGCTTGGGAGATGGTAAACCCTTGCCTCTCTTTGCAGGGCACCGTGACTCTTGCTGTTACCAATGCTTGTTTGCGCCTTCTTTGAGGGATCTTCAGCCTCCATGTAGCCCTGACCTCCAGCACTTCTTTCTGCAATGCACGGTCTCCTGACTGGTGCTCCAGCGATGTGAGACACTCCTCCAGGTGCGCTTAGTGGGACTCACTGCGACTTGTGTGCCTTCTGCCAGTTGGTTACCTGTGGGGGGGCTGCCTTCTCTTCTTGGTACTCTCCCAGCTACTGAGGGTCACCCCGGACTCCCCTCCTTGAGTCGAGTCCCCTGGACCTTGCTGGTTCTCTTTAGCCTTGCAAACCTTCTTCTGTCTTGCATTTGACAAAGTTTTTTTTGTGGTTTTCCAGCCTCACTAACTGACTGCATTCCTACTGCTGATGTGGGACATCACTTGCATCACTCCTGAACTAATATTCATCTTCGGTGCTGCACTGCCGACCTTCTTTGTCCACCGTCTACCTGGTTGTGCATCCGCAGAAAGTGACTCCGGGCACTCCATCACGAACTGGACTTGGTCCCCTTCCTTTGCAGGTCCTCTTCTGTTAGGATCCACCTTTGGGTTCTTCCAGTCTTGGTTGGGTCCTTTTCCAAAGTTCTTCTGTTGAGTTTGGGGAAAACTAAGTACTTAACTCTTCTCTCCTGGTCCCTGGGGGGCATCCTGATACTTACCTTTTGGGGTTCCTAGTTCCTCCAGCTCCCTTCTCATGATTCCACAACCCTGGGTGGGGGACTGACTTTCACATTACACTTTCTTATGATATGGTTTGGCCCTCCCCAAGGGCCCTAACTATTTGGTTTTGGTTTTACGAAGGCCCATTGCTTTCTGTTCGCTGGCATGTGTAGCTGCACATAAACATGCTTGGCATAGTCTGCCATTTACTGTTGGGCTAGGAGTGTTAAAAGTTGTTTTTCTTCAAAGAAGCTTTTCGAGTCACGAAGTAGTGACTCCTCCTCTTGGTGATAGTGCGCGTGGGCATCGAGTCCTTTCTTGGATTATTTTCTTTCTGCTGTTGGGTTCGGACGTGTTCCCTCTCGCCCCAGTAGATCTCTAATCAATCAATCAAAAAATGTATAGAGCGCGCTATTCACCCGTGAGGGTCTCAAGGCGTTGGGGGGCGGGGGGGCGGGGGAGGAATCAAGGGAGGGCAGGGAGGGTCACTGTTCGAACAACCGTCTCTTGAGGTTCTTTCTGAAGAGCAGGAGGTCTTTGGTTTTGCGAAAGTTGGTGGGGAGGGAGTTCCAGGTTTTGGGGGCGAGGTAGGAGAAGGACCTGCCTCCTGTGGTGGTGAGTTGGATGCAGGGGACTGTGGCTAGGGTGAGGTCGGCTGATCGGAGGTTGCATGTGGAAGTTCACTCTTTCGTTGAGGTAGGTTGGGCTGGTGTTGTGGAGGGATTTGTGTGCGTGGATGAGGATCTTGAATGTGATTCTCCTGTCTATGGGGAGCCAGTGAAGGGATTTGAGGTGTGGTGAGATTCGTTCGTGGCAGGGGAGGCCAAAGGCGAAGCGTGCGGCTGTGTTCTGGATTCTCTGGAGTTTGCGTTTGAGTGTGGTGCCGCAGTAGAGGGCGTTACCATAGTCTAGTCTGCTGCTGATGAGTGCATGGGTGATTGTCTTCCTGGTCTCTGGGGGAATCCATTTGAAGGATTTTTTTAGAGTGTGGCGTGTGTGGAAGCAGGAGGAGGTTATAGCATTGATTTGCTGTGTCATGGAGAGGGAGGGGTCCAGGATGATGCCGAGGTTGCGTGCGTGGTTTGCGGGGGTGGATGCGGGGCCTAGGGCGGTGGGCCACCAGGAGTCCCATGTGGTTTTGTTTGGGCCGAAGATGATGATGATCTTGGTTTTGTTGGAGTTGTGCTTGAGGTGGTTAGTGGTCATCCAGTTGGCGGTGTCGAGGAGAGCAGCGTGTAGGTTGGTTTTGGCGGTGGTGGGGTTGCGGGTGAAGGAGAGGATGAGTTGGGTGTCATCTGCTTAGGAGAGGATAGTGATTCCGTGTGCTCAGAGGATGTTGGCTAGGGGGATCATGTAGATGTTGAAGAGTGTGGGGCTGAGGGAGGACCCTTGGGGGACTCCGCAGGTGATCTTGGTAGTGGTGGAGTGGAAGGGTGGAAGGCGGACGTTCTGGGTCTGGTCGGTGAGGAAGGAGGTGAGCCAGTCTAGGGCTTTGTGGCGAATTCTTATGTTGTGGAGGCGTGTGCGGAGTGTGTGGTGGCAGACGGTGTCAAAGGCTGCGGAGATGTCTAGGAGGATGAGAACAACGGTCTTGCCTTGGTCGACTTTGGTCCTGATGTCATCAGTGCATTTGATGAGGGCGGTTTCCGTGCTGTGGTTCTTGCGGAACCTGGATTGTGAGGGGTCAAGAGTGTTGTTTGCTTCGAGGAAGTGGGATAGGTGGGTGTTGACTAGTTTCTCGGCAACCTTGGCGGTTAAAGGGAGGAGGGAGATGGGGCGGTAGTTGAAGAGGATCTCCAGGTCGGCTTTTTTTTTTTTAAGGAGAGCAGTGATTTCCGCGTGCTTCCAGGGGTCTGGGTAGGTGGCGGAGTCGAAAGAGGAGTTGATTATGTTGCGGAGTATGGGGGCGATGGTTGGGCTGTCTGAACTTCTCTACCTTTTCCTTCAACATTGGTATCGTTTTTCGAACTCGTTTCTGACTGCACTTGATCTGATTGTAGTGTCGGGATCTATTAAACACCCTTTCGGGCTCCCTTCTTGGGCCTACTGCGTCACAGGCTCATGGTTAGGGCTCCATTTCGATTCTGCTCTTGGTGCCCCACCAAGTTCCCCTACATCGACCAGCACTTGGTATGTAACCTCTGCCTCTCTCTAGACTACAAAGAAGAAATCTGCGAGGCTTGCCGATCCTTCTGATCCAAGACCTTACGAGATCGAAGAGCAAGATGGCTAGAGGAGATGTCCGAGATAGAGACTAAACAAATGCCTGACATCATTGGTGAGGACCAGGCACAGACTGCAGTATCCATCCCAGACTCTGACCGTGACTCAGATGGGGACAGCCAAATTTTTCCTGCAACTCCGTACGTGAGGACACCAGCCCCTTCCCATCAAAAACAAATAATCCCAGAAGGCCTGGGGTCCACCACTGCTTGCTGGCCATGGTTCGACCCGAAAACTACAGTCGACCGGCCCTCGGGTTCAGTGCCGAAAAAGACCAAAACTCATTCCACCCGAACAGACTACCATGCCTGTTTCTGCATCAAGTCAAAACATGGAGTGTTCCACTTCGGAATAGAGACTACTTCATACCACATCGGAGCCGAAACATCCACACTCCTCTTCAGAGCTGAAAAAAAACTTATCTACTGCTAAAAATCACATTTTCAGCCCGTTTAAAGCATTCTATCACCAAGCTTTCAGTGCATTCATTGGTGGGAATGAAACCGACATTAGACCAATTATTGAAGTCCTGGACCATAAACAAAGGAGAATACAGATACAAAAGGATACAGGGAAGATTTTTGCCTCTCCTCCTCCTATGACTAAGAGGAGGCATTCCAGCAAAGTTTGGAAACTTGACGTTCACCGGCGAAGATATTTAAGCACAAGCAGATGCCAAAGACAGTGCATCAGCCATCTCCACTGCATTCGCCTTTCCTTCCCTCTTCTTCACCACCTCACACTCACACTCCTCCACCTACACAGTTTTCCTCACAGTTGCCTTTCTCCTCACATTGGGATTATATGGGTGACAATACTTATAACATGGACCTATGGGAAATGTACAATTCTGACCCATTTCCATCTAATGATCCTGATCTGTATCCCACAAGGCCGTCTCCACCTGAAGACACCACGTACTATAATCAGGTTATTTCCAGAGCAGCCACATACCGTAATATACAGATGCACTCTGAGCCCATAAAGGAGGATTTCTTATTCAACATTCTTTCCTCTACACATAAGCAATACCAATGTTTGCCAATGTTACCCGGTAGGTTAAAACATGCTGATGACCTTTTTAGAGAGCCATCAAAGGCTCGGGTAGTAAAAAATAATGGATAAAAAATAGTGGATAAAAAAATCTAAAGCTGCACCATCCAATCCAGTTTTTATAGCACAACAATTGCCACCTGATTCCATCGTGGTCAGTGCAGCTAGGAAAAGGGTAAAATGTCGTCCACAGGGGATGCTCCTTCCCCTGAAAAAGAAAGCCACAAATTTGATGCAGCAGACAAGAGTGGCAACTCAAGCTGCAAATCAGTGGAGAATTGCCAAATCACAAGCTCTTTTAGCCAGGTATGATGGGGCACACTGGGACAAGCTGCAAGAGTTCCTTCAAAACCTCTCTATGGAACACCAAAAAAGAGCACAGCAGGTAGTGGCAGAAGGACAGGCTATTGCAAACAATCGGATTAAATCTGCACTAGACGCAGCTGACACGCCAGCTAGGGGAATTAACACTAGTGTTGTGATCAGAAGGCATGCTTGGTTGCGGTCCTCAGGATTTAAACCTGAAATACAACAAGCAGTCCTTAATATGCCATTTAATAAACAGCAACTATTTGGACCTGAGGTGGATGCCACCATTTAGAAATTAAAAATAACACTCCGATGCAGCAAAGGCCATGGGAGCCCTTTAAACAACACCTTTTCGGGGCACTTTTCGTAAACCTCAATTGAGAGGAGGCTTTAAACCCCAAACATCAGAGGCCTCTACGTCCCAACAAAAACAGGGACATTATTATCCCAGGGGATCTTTCTGAGATTCCTATAGAGGACACAATTTCAGAACTAGGGGTAAATCCGCTGCCACAAGAGGTGCTGCCACCTCATCAAAGCAATGACTTACCTTGCATCCCTACACAGCACGCATCTCCTGTGGGAGTATGACTGCCATTGGCAACAAATTACATCAGATCAATGGGTAGTGTCAGTTATCCACAATGGTTATTGCCTAGAACTCATCTCCACTCTGCAAACATTCCCCCTCGTTCACACAGGCTTTCTCACAAACACATTGGTCTGTTAAAACAAAAGGTAATAACTATTCTACTCAAAGTTGCAATACAGGTAGTTCCCATCAATCAACAAGGGACAGGTGTATATTCTCTATACTTCCTCATCCCAGAAAAGGATGGCACTCTCAGACTAATCCTCGATTTCAGACCTCTCAATCAGTACATTCTCTCAGAGCATTTCCACATGGTCACTCTACAGCATGTCATTCCCTTGTTTAAAAAACAAGACTACATGACAACATTAGATTCAAAGATGCTTACTTCTTCTATCAATCCTGCCCACCACACGTACTTAAGGTTTGTGATAGCAGGCAAGCACTATCAATTCAAAGTACTACCCTTTGGAGTAACAACAGCACCAAGGGTATTCACAAAATGCCTAGCAGTGGTTGCAGCATACCTCAGAAGACAGTATATTCCCTATCTGGACGACTGGCTTATAAACGCCAGCATTCAAACCTGTCAACAACCCACACAATGCTCAATAGATAACCTACACAGGCCAGGACAAAATTACTTACCTGAAATCTGACCTTCAGCAGCGCAAATTCAATGTTTTTTAGGAGCAATTCTGAACACTCAGTCAGCATTAGCCTACTCAAATCCACAACAAATTCAAGCGTTCCATACCCTCATATCCCAATTACAATTCAATCAAACTTACACAGTAAGGTTTATCTTAAAGCTACTGGGAATGATAGCATCATGCATAGCAAAAGTGCCCAATGCACGTCTAAACATGAGACCTCTCCACCAGTGTCTCTCACAACAGTGGTCTCAACCACATGGTCAACTTCACGATCTAGTGTTGTTGGACCCCCACATTTACAGCTCTCTGCAATGGTGGAATCACACCAACTTATCAAAGGGGCGGTCGTTTCAGGACCCTGTGACAGACTATAATCACCACAGATGCATCAATGACAGGTTGGGGAGCCCATCTAAAAAAAATCTTACAATTCAGGGAGAATGGGACTCAATCCAGCAGACGTACCACATAAACCACTTGGAATTGGCGACAGTTTTCTTAGTAATCAAAGCATTTAAACACAAATCACACATTAAAGTGTTAATAAGGACAGACAACATGACAACAATGTATTATCTGCAGAAACAGGGGCACACATTCATCTCAATTGTCCCTTCTAGCACAAACAATTTGGAAATGGGCAATTCACAATCACATTCAACTATTAGCAGAGTATATCACAGGGATACACAACCAACTAGCAGACCTCTCAAGCAGAACACAGTAACAAATACATGTATGGGTGATTCACCCACCAGTAATTCAACAGCACTTTCACATGTGAGAAACACCAAACATAGACCTCTTCGCAACAGTCGAAAAAGCAAATGCCCAAACTTCGCATCCAGGTACACCCACCCGCAATTCAAGGGCAATGCTCTATGGATCAATTTCTCAGGGTTATTTGCTTACACTTTTCCCCCTCTCCCATTAATTCCATTTCTGGTCAATAAAATTTGTCACACCTCCCTCACTTTGATACTCATAGTTCCCATGTGGGCATGGCAACAGTGGTAAACAACACTATTGGATCGGTCTGTAGTACCACATCACAAGCTTCCAAACAGACCAGACCTATTGACTCAGAACAAAGGTCAAATCGGGCATCCCAATCCCAGTGTGCTCAACCTGGCAATTTGGCTCTTGAGGTCATAGAATTTGGATATCTACAGCTTCCATCAGAATGCATAGACAATCTAAAAGAAGCACAAAAACCTACAACCAGACAATGCTATGCAGCTAAATTGAAACGTTTTGTATACTACTCTCAACCTGAAAACATTGATAGACTTAAACAAAAATCAGTACAGGATATTGTTTATTTGCTTCACTTACAAAAAGCAAATCTAGCATATTCATCTATTAAAATTAACAGCAATATCCGCTTACCTCCAAAACAGACCGCATACTTCTCTGTTTAGAATACCTGTCATAAAAGCTTTTAGGGAAGGCCGTAAGAGTTATTCCACCTAGAGTTCCACCACCTCCCGCCTGGAATTTTAACATTGTACTAACAAGGCTTATGGGTCCATCATTTGAACCTATGCATGCTTGCGTTCTTCAATTGCTCTCATGGAAAGTTGCTTTCGTGGTAGTAATTACTTCTTTAAGGAGAGTACGTGAAAATCAAGCATTCACTTCAGAAGAACCTTTCTTCCAAATTCACAAACACAAAATAGTACTTCGGACAAATCCAAAATTTCTACCTAAAGTGATTTCACCATTTCACATCAGTCAGTGGAATTGAATTGCCAGTCGTCTTGCCACAGCCATATTCAGTTGCTGAAAGAGCTCTCCACACTCTTGATCTCAAAAGAGCTATCATGTAGTATATAGACCGAACAAAAGATTTTTGAAAATCTAAACAACTTTTTGTGGCTTTTCAACAGCCTCATAAAGGAAATCCTATTTCCAAACAAGGATTGGCCAGATGGATAGTAAAGTGTATTCAAACTTGCTATCTTAAAGCTAAAAGGCAACCGTTAGTAACTCCTAAAGCACATTCTTCTAGAAAGAAAGCGGCTTCAATGGCATTCTTGCTCAAAATACCAATGGCAGACATATGCAAAACAGCCACATGGTTCACACCACACTCATTTACTAAACACTACTGTGTGGATGAGTTATCTCGCAACAAGCAAATGTTGGTCAAGCAGTGCTTAAAACACTATTTTAAACTCCTCCAACTCCTACAGGCTAGCCACCGCTTATTTTAGGAGGGGACTGCTTTTCAGTTAATGTAAAGCATGTGCATCTGCAGCTACACATGCCATTGAATGGAAAATGTCACTTACCCAGTGTACATCTGGTCGTGGCAAGTAGTGCTGCAGATTCACATGCGCCTTCCCTCCTCCCCGGAAGCCTGTAGCAGTTGTGGTACTGTATTATGTAAATATATGTTCAATGGCGTCTGTAGCTGCAAATACACATGCTATGCATAGCTTCTGCCATCTGGTGTTGGGCTCGGAGTGTTACAAGTTTTTTCTTTGAAAAAGTATTTTCGGAGTCACGGGATCGAGAGACTTCTCCTCTCGGTCATGCTGCGAATGGGCATTGACTCCATTGTTAGATTGTTTTCTTTCCGCTGTCTGGTTCGGACGGGTTTCCTCTCGCTCCATGATTTAGAATCGGAAACTGTAGAAAACTCCTTTAATAGTAGGTATTGTTTCGATCGCGTTTCCATCTAGCCTCAAACCGATAGTACTGTCGGAATCTAGATTTCACCCGTTTGAGTGCGTGTGCCAGACTTTGGCCTGTTCGGGCCTACCACGTGGAAGCCTGATGGATCGGACTCCATTTTAATTCTGCCCTCGTGCCACGCAAAGTTTCCCTACACAGACCAACGTATGGGGTGTAATCTGTGTCTTCGATCATGAAGAAGATTGCAAGGCCTGTCGATCGTTTCGATCCAAGAAGACCGTGCGTGGTCAGAGAGCCAGAAGGTTAGAGATGGCGTTGAAAAGTACATAACATCTCGACGTCATGGAAGAAGAACAGGCGCAGACAGCGGTCTCCATCCAAGACTCCGAACAAGAATCGGAAGAAGATAGGCTGATCACTGCTGGACAGCACATGAGTACCTCTGCCCCTGTGCCCATATATAAAAAAACTTCAAAGGCCTTGGGTACACCACTACCAGACGGCCATGGTTCGACCTGAAAAAAAGACTATTGTCGACCGATCTTCAGGTTCGGCACTGAAAAAGGCCACTCCTCCGTTGGCATCGGAGTCGAGTAAATCTGTAAAGAGTTCTGCCTCGGACTCGAGTAGGCGTCCTCAGTCCTCGGAGTCGAAGCCTCGACGCCCTGCTTTGGAGCCAAAACATCCGACTCCATTTTCGGTACCGAAAAAGCTTCAGTCTTCGGAACCCAAAAAATCTTATACAGAGGACCAAGGACTTTCAAGCCATCTCAGAGTTCTAAATCACTGCAGGAATCTTACAGACCTTCTTATGAGGACACTGAGATTCAGCCTATCCTGGAGGTTATGGATGAAAGACAATCCAGAATGCACTTCTACAAAGAGACTGGCAGAATTGTTACTGCACCTCCTATGAAAACCAAAAAGAAGCTGGCTTTTCAGGAACAATTAGACACTGCTCCCCCACCAGCAAAAATTTATAATCAGGAGAAGCCAGTACCTGCCCTTACTTCTCCTCATTCGCCACAGCTTTCTTTTTCACCTCTACCCACTAGCCCACCCCCGTTGCCTTCACCAACGCATTCAGTTATCACATGGGGATACAGTGGATCCTTAGGATCTATACGACAAGATCGTATTCCAGATAACGACCCTTCTCCACCAGAGGACACTACTGCAAACATGCAGGTTGTTTCCAGGCCAGCTGCTTACCCTGGGGTGCTTATGCACACCGATCCCTAGAAGTGGATTTCCTGATTAACACACTATGCTCCACCCACTGTAGGTATCAGTGCCTTCCTATCTTACCTGGAATGGTCAAACATGCAGACCAAATTTTTAGTGATGCAGTCAAAGCTAGAGTAATTACTCAGCGTATTGACAAAAAAAATACAAACTTGCTTCTACAGACCCTGATTACATCACACACCAAGTTCCTCCAGATTCAGTGGTAGTGAGTGCGGCTAAAAAGAGGGCCAATAGCCAATCCTCAGGGGATGCTCCACCCCCTGATAATGAGAGTAGGACATTTGATGCTGCTGGCAGGAGAGTGGCCAATCAATCTCGAATTGCAAGCACTTCTAGCCAGATACGATAGAGCCCACTGGGATGAGATGCAAGAACTTCTACAGCACCTCCCAAAGGAGCATCAGAAAAGGGCACAGCAGACTGTAGAAGAGGATCAGGCCATAAGCAATAATCAGATAAGGTCTTTCCTTGATGCTGCGGACACAGGAGCCAGAAGTGTCAATACTGCCATTACTATAAGAAGGCATGCATGGCTACATTCTTCTGGTTTTAAACCAGAAATTCAACAGGCAGTACTTTTGACAAAAAACATTTGTTTGGTCCTGAGGTCGATACTACCATAGAAAAACTGAGAAAAGACTCAGACACTGCCAAAGCAATGGGAGCAATATACACAACACCGTATAGAGGCTCCTTTCACAGGCAAGGGGAAGATTCAAACCACAATCCTCTGAAGTCTCTACCTCCCAGGCAAAACAGGCACAGCAGCAGCAACAATATCAGAGAGGGGGGATTTAGAGGGTCTTATAGAGGCCAATATTTTAGAAACCGAGGCAAGTTACAAACCTCTAAGCAAGCCACTACTCCATCCAAACAGTGACTTATTTACCATCCCTCAACCCCACATATCTCCCTGGGGGGTGGGGGAGTGAGACTACATCAATTCCACTCTCATTGGCAAAACATCACCGCAGACAATTGGGTCTTGTCAACTATCCGCAATGGCTATTGCATAGAACTGATTTCCCCCCCTCCAAACATTCCCCCCCACATTACCACAGATTGTCCCCAGAACACAACGTTTTATTATAACAAGAGGTACAATCGCTACTACACAAACAAGCAATATAATTGGTCCAACATTCTCAACAAGGAACAGTAGGAGCGTACTCACTATACTTCCTTATCCCCAAAAAGGATGGCACTCTCAGGCCCAGCCTAGATCTCAGATCTCTGAATCTATACATCCTGTCAGAACACTTTCACATGGTAACTCTGCAGGACGTCATTCTACTACTACAAAAACGAGATTGCATGACTGCTTTAGACCTCAAAGATGGTATTTCCTTATACCCATCCATCCAGCTCACAGAAAATACCTCAGGTTCGTCCTAGCAGGAAAACATTATCAGTTCAAAGTTCTGCCATTCGGCATAACAACAGCTCCAAGAGTGTTCACAAAATGTCTAGCAGTAGTGGCAGCCTACCTAAGAAGGCAGCACATTCATGTCTTTCCATATCTAGACGATTGGCTAATAAAATCAAGCAATTTTATACAATGCCAACAACACACTCAGTACGTAATAGAGACCCTACATACACTAGGATTCACTCTGTTACCAGAAATCTCACCTTCATCCAGCAGAAGTACAACCTTCCCTAGGTGCTATTTTAAATACACAAAAAGCCCTAACATGCCCAGATACTCAAAGGATACAGGCTTTCCAAAATATTGTACCACAAATACAGCCAAATCAACAATACACTGTACAATTTATCAAGAGAATTCTAGGAATGATGGCATCTTGCATAGCAATAGTACTGCATGCAAGACTCAATATGAGGCATTTACCACAATGCCTCTCTCAACAATGGCCTCAGGCAGAGGGGCAGAATTATTAGCTGTGTGCCTTGCCCTAAAAGCATTTCAATCCCCTCTCAAACACAAGAATGTTCTGATAAAAACAGACACTGACGACCATGTAGTACCTGAAAAAACAAGGCAGGACACATTAATCTAAACTGTCCCTTTTAGCCCAGACAATGTGGAAATGGTCAATTCACAATCACATTCATCTATTGGCAGAATACATTCCAGGAAAACATCAGTTAGCGAATCTCCTAAGCAGGAACCACCAACAGACACACGAATGGGAGATTCACTTTCAGGTACTTCAAAAGTACTTTAAGAAAAGGGGGAACACCAGAAATAGACTTATTAGCAATATGCGAAAATGCAAAATGCCAAAACTTCGCACCCAGATCCGCTTATCAAGGGCAATGCTCTATGGATCAGTTGATCAGGGATATTTGCTTATCCTTTTCCCCTCTCCTACTCCTTCCTTTTCTGGTCAACAAACTAGGTCAGACATCTCTGACCATGATACTCCTAGCCCCAATGTGCGCACAACAACATTGGTACACCACACTCCTATACCTGTCAGTAGTACCTCACACCAAACTTCCAAACAGACCAGATTTTTTGACACAAAACAAAGATCAACTCGGGCATCCAAATCTCAGTGCTCTCAACTTAGCGATTTGGCTCCTGTAGTCATAGAGATTGGATACCTAAAACTTCCATTAGATTGCATGGAAGTGCTCAAACAGGCACGTAAACCTACCAAAATATTGATATTGTATGCTGTCTACTTCATTTGCAAAAATCAAATTTAGCTTTCTCGTCCATTAAAATTCATCTTACTGCAATATCAGCATTCTTGCAGACTATTCAGCACACCTCTCTAATCAGAGTTCCAGTTATAAACGCCTTCATGGAAGGATTAAAATGTATTATTCCACCTAGAACACCACCTGTTCCTACTTGGAATCTAAATATCGTACTTACCAGACTTATGGGCCCACCTTTTGAACCCATGCATTCATGTGAGATTCAATTTGTAACTTGGAAAGTTGCTTTCTTAGTAGCAATTACTTCATTTAGAAGAGTTAGTGAAATACAGGCATTCACTGTGGAGGAACCTTTTTTCCAAGTACACAAGCTTAAAGTTGTACTTAGAACTAATCCAAAATTATTGCCAAAAGTAATATCGCCTTTTCACATTAACCAAACAGTGGATTGCCAGTCTTTGTCCCACAGCCAGATTAAACTGCTGAAAGAGTCCTTCATACTCTTGATCTCAAAAGAGCTCCAATGTACTATATAGACAGAACTAAAGATTTTAGGAAAACAAAACAACTTTTTGTTGCTTTTCAGCAACCACATAAAGGCAATCCTATCTCTAAACAAGGGTTAGCTAGATGGATTGTTAGATGCATACAAACATGTTACATTAAGGCAAAAAGACAACTTTTGATCACACCTACAGCACATTCTACTAGAAAGAAAGGTGCATCTATGGCATTCTTGGGAAACATATCAGTGGCTGATAAATGTAAAGCTGCCACATGGTCTACTCCTCATACATTTACAAAGCATTATTGTGTAGATGTATTTTCAAAGCAACAGGCCAATGTTGGCCAAGCTGTCTTAAGAACATTATTTCAGACAACTTCAACTGCTACAGGTTAGCCACCGCTATTTTTGGGAGGAGTAACTGCTTTATAGTCTATGCATAGTATGTGTAGCTGCAGCTACACATGCCATTGAACAGAAAATGTCACTTACCCAGTGTACATCTGTTCATGGCATGTAGTGCTGCAGATTCACATGCACCCTCCCTTCTCCCCGGAAGCCTGTAGTCGTTGCAGTTTTTTCTTATTTGTACATATGTAGATACATTTACATTTGCATGGACATCTATATTTTTTTTACTTACTACTTTAATATCATATTTATATTCTTACACTCTATCACTCCTTCCTTCACCCTTTTGCGGGAAAACAATCTAACAATGGAGTCAGTGCCCATGCGCAGTATGACCAAGAGGAGGAGTCACTCGATCCCGTGACTCTGAAAAGACTTCTTCTAAGAAAAACATGGCGGAAGCTATGTATAGCATGTGAATCTGCAGCACTACATGCCACAAACAGATGTACACTGGGTAAGTGACATTTTCCATATACATCGCATGGACATCTGTTTTACTTACACACACACACACACACACACATATATATATATATATATATATATATATATATATATATATATACATCTATATATATATATATATATACACACATATTTACACATATACATATACATGTACAAATACAACTCTTCACTCCTTTCTTCACCCTTCTGCGGGAAAACAATCTAACAAAGGACTTGATACCCATGCGCACTGTCACCGAGAGGAGTCACTCGATCTTGTCACTCGATAAAGCTTTTTGGAAGAAAAAATATCTTGTAACACTCCAAGCCCACACTCTATGGCGGACTCTGCAAAGCATGTGAATCTGCAGCACTACATGCCACAAACAGATGTACACTGGGTAAAAATAAAAAGTAAAATGGGTAAGTGACATTTTCCATACTTTTTACTGATTGCTAATGTGCATATAAAAGTGTTTAATTACCTTCAGTTGGTGGTTGCCTATACTGTATTCTAGTATTTGTGTTAATATTATAAAGTACCTTTATTTTTGTAACACTGTGCGGTTCTTTCATGTGTGTAAGTGATGCTGCACTTTTTATTTTGAGAGGGAGAGTACCAGCACTTCTCAAGAAAAACATAGTACTTTTATTTGGAGTGTACTGGCACTTCTCAGAAATAAGCAGGTACTCTGGTACGAGTACCTGCCCTTCAGTTTTTCCATTTCAAGCACTGGTGATAACACCAGAGGTGTCCACCACACACCAGGCCAGCTTCCTACGCTAATGTTGAGTATGGCTGTGATTTTGGTTTTACACATTTCACCCAAATCTTTCTGGAAAAGTTGAAATACCAATCGGTATAAAGTTAGAATGCAATAACAAAATGGCACATTGCAACATAGCTGTCAATCTAAAAATATTTTTCAGAAGGTTGGGCGAAAGGCAAAAAAAATACAGTTCTGGTTTAAATGTATTTCTTCAGCATGTTGTGAGTAGGCACTTACTAACCTCCCTTCCTCTTTTGAGTTAGTGTTGGTTGTAAAACGATGGATGTGTGAGGGAACAAAAATGTACACATTACTAGCACTTATCTTAATTTGTCACTGGACTCTGTTCCTGTTGTGTAGCAATATAGTGTTGCAGAAGGACCGTGTAACATACCAGTGTTATTTAGTTTTTCACCATAGCTATTGTCAAAGCAACTATTGCGCTGCTATTGTCTTGTTTTTTTTGTTTAAAGATGACACTGAACTACATAAATTAAAAGGAATAGTATGCTGCACTTTAGGAACTGTTTAATATGAAGTTTCTTTAGCAATTAGAGTACTCATAGTATTTTTGCTGTGGATTGTTAAATATGGAATCTTGGGTACATGGCAGATGGTTCTGCAAGTTTCAGGACATATGAGGTGGTGGAAGTTGGATGATAGACACCTGACATTAGATTGTTTAATCACTGCGTCTTTCCAGGACAGCCAGGTTACATTTCTCTTGGCTGTAATCCTCGCCTAGCAAAACAGTAATTTTTTTTTTTTTTTACATTGTAACACTAACAAATGAGTGGGGGTAGACTGGTTGATAATGAAAATTTGTTTTAAACCTGTCACCAAGTGCAGATTTCATCAAGGATCTGAAATCGTGCTTAACTTCCTATTTTGCAAACTGCATACCTTCACATTTTTGTGGGCAAGTCCTAAAAGCTGTCTTTAGGTAAGTCCAATTTCTCTTTAAGCAAAGCACGCAACATTAGAAAATGTTATTTGTTACTTAAGCTTGGATTTGTTTTCAAACTCTATTTACAAAACCACCTCCAACCATAGGAACGTATTTCAAATAATAAATATCCTCACAAAAATGTTTAAAATGATAATTATTTGGCCTAATATGTTGGTTGTGTGCCTGTTTTTCAGGAGAGATGCTTCGCAAGAAACGAAGGGAAAAGGACGGTCATAAGGACCCTCTCTTGGCAGAGGTGAACAGAGTGCACGATTACCTTATCAATGAGATTGCAGCTCTGCAAAAGCAGGGCAACGCAGCAGATACTAAAGAGTCCAAGCTTGATAAGGTAGCCCATGCCCTCTCTATTGACCTTGGCATATCCCGAAATGTTTCGCCTGAAACCAAAGGTGCTGCTGAAAAAGAGAATTTCAAAGAACCAGCTACATCAAGAAGTCCAGAAGTTCAGAGTATGCCTGACGAAGGCAGAAAACGAAGGTTCTCAAGTTCAGATGCATCTTCCACTGAGGTAAACGCATGGTTTGTGATCATGGTTTCTTATTTAAAAATAAACAGTATAAGTATTCTTAACTGTCAAAACGTTTTACCATTTTCTTTTGCCTTAACACTGTTATGCATACATTCATCAAACAATTCAAATTGGGAAAAGGAATAATTTGAGAATACTCAAAACTAGATTTTTTTTTTTTTTTTTTAATCCAACATGGCACGCTATACATGCATTAAAGTGTGTTTTGTCACAGCTATTTTTTTTTATTTATTTTTTTAAATATGCTGTTACCTTGGCCTGTTAAGGACAGTGCCTTGTGTTATATATATTTTTCCTCGTTATCAGTAAAAAATATATCTACAGTTTCCCATCTAGATAATTCTGTGGTTCCAGAGAGGATCCTCCCTTGAGGCTGCTGAATATTTTTGTAAGGTTTTGGATACTATGTGTTTATGCGTATTTACATCTCAGCTTATTTGCTTATTCATAATCATTTTAGAACTCTTGATCCAAAAATTTGTATCCCATAAGCAGAGCTGAAGGACTGTATTGGTTTGTTTAGATCATTGTGGTAATTTTTAGATGGAATTTTCTAATGAGTGCATAGTACAGAAAAAATTGTAAACGTTTGGGGGCACATTGGTTTTCGACCATGTTAAATGTAAATTGTGTGGCCTACCACTCAACTAGCTTCTTAGGTTTTTGGAAATGAGTTCTGTGTCTGTACAAGGTTTGGTGTTTTTATCTAGATGAAATGTATGTTGTCTGTGTTCCAAATTGAACTTTTTTCTTTTGTAGAATTCTATATGTTATATCAAGACTACAGTCTTCAGGTTAGAAACGACAATGAATTAGAGATATGATAGATTTGCTATTAATGGTTCACTGAAATCTAAGGAATATTTTACAGTACAAGTATTTGTTGATAAAATAATTTTCATCGATATTTGACTAGTTTTGCCTTTGTACTGTATCCAGGAACACATTTCAGTTTGTACCATTTGTGCTTTTAGTAAGCTATCTTATGAAAATAACAGGTCTACAGTAGGCAACATGTTTCTTTATCTCAAATAAAGCAACTTTGACAAGGTTTGGCGCTAAAAATGCTTGGTTAACCTACTCACAAGATTATCCTCTATATAAAAAAACACAAAAAAACATACAAGCATTTGCAATGCAGTGAGTCTTATTTGCTTATGTTAAAGCTATTAGCGTCACATAAATTGAAAATAAAAAGTGAAACAGTTGACATAAGCAAGCAGATTCAAAGCGCCACAGCCGCCGTGAGCATGAGCGCAAAGGAGAAGACCCAAAAGAACAAAGAAGTTTGCCCGCAGTCAAACATATCAGCAAAAGTGCAATTATTCATGTATCAGGGTAGATGGCCAAGACAGTAACACAACTGCTCCAAGGAGGGGCAAACATAAAACATTTTTCAATGGATTTTTGAAAAGCAAGTCCATGAACGAGTGAGATTGATGGGTGTGCGTTGGGCGTGGTTAAAAGTCCACAAATTGATTACAAAAGGCCAGAGCTCTTGCGCACTTGACCTTAAAAAAAAAACAAAAAAAAACAACAAAAAAAACATGAAAATGCAGCACAGTTGCAGTTTATTTTTAAAAGGAAAGTTATTGTAAGGATTCATTGAAGCCACTTTATTTCAAGTTTCCAATTATACTGCCATTTTATGGAACGTTTCTCTTCATTGATCTTCATCAAAGATAACATGTAAACCTTGAATGCAGTACACATTGTGTCACTGCAACCCAGAGGGATAACTTTTTGATTATATAATGTTATATACGATTTGCTTTACACAGCTGTATGCCTACAACCCTGGAGCCGGCAGCATGGTTAGCTTAAGCCAGGGTAAGAACATGAAAGAATGGAACATGAACGTCCCTCAAAACCTTCTCCCTTCTCCCCTACCCCACCCCAATCCTTCCCTGGAGGTGCTCAAGTTAGTGGCTAGTACATACCCTTCGGTGGCTCTCTTCCCCGGTTGAAATACTCTATGCCCTGGCCCCTGTGTCTATCCCTTCTAATGGGGTGTCTTGGATCAGATGCAGAACCTTGAGATAGGTTGGGCACGTCAGCTCCCTGAATTACTTTACCAGGAGCTTTATAAGGGGTGTCCAGAGGTCTCCATACTTAGCAGGGTCCTGATCAGCCACTATGGACAGTTTATCCATAACCAGAAAAAAACACAATCTGTGTAACCACCCTGTATGGTCAGGAATGTGTTCACTGCCCCAGTGTGATAGTATGGTCCGATCAGGGAGACACCTCTGCTTCAGGATTGCCAGTCAGTGTGGCCAAGACCACCTTTTGCTCCAAGGCCATGGTGGCCGGGTCAGGACTAAGCCCTGCTAATGGTTTCTTGGCTTTCTGCTTATGCTGTTGCCTCTTGTGGAGAAGTGTGGCTCAATGGTTAGAGCGGCAGACCCTGAAGCAGAGATCTGGCTCAAGACCAGGGTTCAAGTCCCGCTTCGGCAGGTCTTGGGCTCAATTCCCCTTGACCAGATAATTCTCGCCTCGGTGCCTAATCTAATTCATGGGTCCCACTCTGCAACTCTGGGCAATAGCTTGCTTAATCTCCACAACGGCCCCAACAGCGCTTGGATGCCTGGCTTCACCCTGGGGGTGCTCAGGAGTGGGTGCCTCACAGGGAAAAGCCAGGAGGGGTTCCATAGCGGTATGAGTACAGCGCCTTGAGACCCTAACGGGTGAGTAGTGCGCTATACAAGTACTAATTTACATTTTACATTTTCATGGACCTCTGAGGATGAGGCTCCGGCGGGGTAGTCTCCTGCTCAAGCTCAGTTATGCCTAGCTCCTCACAAGCCTCCCTCAGGGACTGCAGTTGATAGAGCTTCCCCTCTTAGCGAAAGATAATACAGAAGGGCGGGCCCCACAAATAGGAGATCCCCGCACTCCTTCGGTGTGCAGTGACTGGCCGAAGTCCATCAGCTTCTGGAGGGTGATGGCAGCAAGTTCCTGGCACGAGAGAGGGGTATGGTCTCAAATGGAGGGGACGCAGCTCCCGTACTCTGAGGAGAATGTTCCCTTCTAAGGCAAAGTCATGAACGCATACCAGGATGTCAGCAGGAGGGCTCGGAGGCTGGCACAGCCGGCCCACCCTATGTGGGCTATCAAATTTCATGGGTTGCGCACCACATTCCCCCAAGATAAAACAGAAGATAGCTTTCACATAGGCCTCCAAGTCCGCACCCTCTGCCTTCGAGAGGACTCCCCTGATGCAATTTTTATTCCATTGAGAGCGATTCTCCAATTACTCCAGTATTGGAACTTTCATAGATTCACATGCTTGAATCATTCCCCGTCGTCGAGATGGGAGCCCCCGGTGTAGGAAAGTACCATCTTGCCTGGCATGTTACCCCCATATTTCACTGTATGTATGTTGTTTTAGTCCTTGTGTCACTGGGACCCTGCCAGGCAGGGCCCCAGTGCTCATAGAATGTGCCCTGCATGTATTCCCTGTGTGGTGACTAACTGTCTCACTGAGGCTCTGCTAACCAGAACCTCAGTAGTTATGCTCTCTGCTTTCCAAATTTGTCACTGCAGGCTAGTGACTAAATTTACCAATTCACATTGGCATACTGGTACACCCATATAATTCCCTTGTATATGGTACTGAGGTACCCAGGGTATTGGGGTTCCAGGAGATGCCTATGGGCTGCAGCATTTCTTTTGCCACCCATAGGGAGCTCTGACAATTCGTACACAGGCCTGCCACTGCAGCCTGCGTGAAATAATGTCCACTTTATTTCACAGCCATTTACCACTGCACATAAGTAACATAAGTCACCTATATGTCTAACCTTCACCTGGTGAAGGTTGGGTGCAAAGTTACTTAGTGTGTGGGCACCCTGGCACTAGCCAAGGTGCCCCCACATCGTTCAGGGCAAATTCCCCGGACTTTGTGAGTGCGGGGACACCATTACACGCGTGCACTATACATAGGTCACTACCTATGTACGGCATCACAATGATAACTCCGAACATGGCCATGTAACATGTCTAAGATCATGGAATTGTCACCCCAATACCATTCTGGTATTAGTGGTGGGACAATTCCATGATCCCCCGGGTCTCTAGCACAGAACCCGGGTACTGCCAAACTGCCTTTCCGGGGTCTCCGCTGCTGCTGCAGATTCCCCTCAGACAGGTTTCTGCACTCCTGGGGTCCAGGCAGCCCTGGCCCAGGAAGGCAGAACAAAGGATTTCCTCTAAGAGAGGGTGTTACACCCCCTCCCTTTGGAAATAGGTGTGAAGGGCTGGGGAGGAGTAGCCTCCTCCAGCCTCTGGAAATGCTTTGATGGGCACAGATGGTGCCCATCTCTGCATAAGCCAGTCTACACCGGTTCAGGGATCCCCCAGCCCTGCTCTGGCGCGAAACTGCACAAAGGAAAGGGGAGTGACCACTCCCCTGACCAGTACCTCCCATGGGAGGTGCCCAGAGCGCCTCCAGTGTGTCCCAGACGTCAGCCATCTTAGAAACAGAGGTGTTGGGGGCACACTGGACTGCTCTGAGTGGCCAGTGTCAGCAGGTGACGTCAGAGGCTCCTTCTGATAGGCTCTTACCTCTCTTGGTAGCCAATCCTCATAACTTGGTAGCCAAACCTCCTTTTCTGGCTATTTAGGGTCTCTGCTTTGGGGGATTCTTCAGATAACGAATGCAACAGCTCGCCAGAGTTCCTCTGCATCTCCCTCTTCACCTTCTACCAAGGATCGACCGCTGACTGCTCCAGGACACCTGCAAAACCGCAACAAAATAGCAAGACGACTACCAGCAATATTGTAGCACCTAACCCTGCCAGCTTTCTCAACTGTTTCTAGGTGGTGCATGCTCTGGGGGTAGCCTGCCTTCACCCTGCACCAGAAGCTCAGAAGAAATCTCCCGTGGGTCGACGGAATCTTCCCCCTGCTAACGCAGGCACCAAAAGACTGCATTACTGGTCCTCTGGGTCCCCTCTCATCCTGACGAGCGTGGTCCCTAGAACACAGCAACTCTGTCCAAGTTACTCCCACAGTCCAGTGACTCTTCAGTCCAAGTTTGGTGGAGGGAAGTCCTTGCCTTCCCATGCTAGATTGCAAAGCTGTGTACCGCGTGATTTGCAGCTGCTCCGGCTCCTGTGCACTCTTCCAGGATTTCCTTTGTGCACAGCCTAGTGCTGGGTCCCCAGCACTCCTTCCTGCAGTGCACAACCTTCTGAGTTGTCCTCTGACATCGTGGGATTCCCGTTTGTAACTTTGTGTGGACTCCGGTTCACTCTTCTTCTAAGTGCCTGTTGGGGTACTTCTGCAGGTGCTTCCTGCTTCTGTGAGGGCTCTCTGAGTTGCTGAGCGCCCCCTCTGTCTCCTCCTCCAAAAGGCGATATCCTGGTCCTCAGCAGCACCCAAAAACCTCTACCGCGACCCTTTCAGCTAGCAAGGCTTGTTTGTGGTATTTCTGCGTGGAAACACCTCTGCAAGCTTCATCGCGACGTGGGACATCTGTCTTCCAAAGGAGAAGTTCATAGTCCTCTTCTTTCTTGCAGAACTCCAAGCTTCTTCCAACCGGAGGCAGCTTCCTTGCACCTTCATCCGCGGTACCCCCTCCCCCAAAAGACACTGTCACGACAATTGGACTTGGTCCCCTTGCCTTGCAGGTCCTCAGGTCCGGAAATCCGTTGTCAGTGCACTGCTGGTGTTTGTTCTTCCTGCAGAATCCCCCTATCACGACTATTGTGCTCTCTGGGGGTAGTAGGTGCACTTTACTCCTACTTTTCAGGGTCTTGGGGTGGGATATTTTGGTAACCCTCACTGTTTTCTTACAGTCCCAGCGACCCTCTACAAGCTCAGATAGGTCTGGGGTCCAATCGTGATTTGCATTCCACTTTTGGAGTATATGGTTTGTGTTGCCCCTAAACCTATGCTTGCCTATTGCAACCTATTGTAATTCTACACTGTTTGCATTACTTTTATTGCTCTTACTTACCTAATTTTGGTTTGTGTACATATAACTTGTGTATATTACTTACCTTCTTACTGAGGGTACTCACTGAGATACTTTTGGCATATTGTCATAAAAATAAAGTACCTTTATTTTTAGTAACTCTGTGTATTGTGTTTTCTTATGGTATTGTGCATATGATATAAGTGGTATAGTAGGAGCTTTGCATGTCTCCTAGTTCAGCCTAAGCTGCTTTGCCATATCTACCTTCTATCAGCCTAAGCTGCTAGAAACACCTCTTCTACACTAATAAGGGATAACTGGACCTGGAACAAGGTGCAAGTACCTCTGGTATCCACTACAAGCCAGACCAGCCTCCTACACCTGGTACAATTACACAAGTAGTGTTGAAATATATTAATACAAGGGCCGTAGGCTTCTTCAATTTAATAGTCTGTCATACTCCTTTTTAAGAAAAAGGACCAAACTTGAGCATCCACCAATCAGACGACACACCCTCTAGAATCCTACTGAGAAGCGCCAGCACCTCAGATTTTCTACCGCACGTCTTGCTAGGGAGTCTCCTCAGAGCTCTGCTCTTTCTTCACACCTTTGGATTAGCTTGAAGCTATTTTTTCTCTGCTTAACCTTGTTTTAACTTTTGGGGTTAACACCTACAACATCTCCAAGTCCTCAGAATGAGTTTGTAGTTCTACTTGTTGATCTTGGAGACGGATGGTTTCTTGTTGCATCCATTCTATCGCTTCATTTCACACATTGTCTTTATGCTCCAAAGGCACGCCCCTTTTCCCTAGCTTGTCCACGTCCTTGTGCCCTTCCAACAGGTCGTCAGAGGTCCCTCTTGACAAATTGCAGATTATCCCACAGCAAGGGAAATAAGGCCTCTAAAAAGGAGCAAGTCACTGGCTCCTCCGCTTAATCTATACTGCCATTTCATCAGGGAGTATAGATGAAGCGGTGGCTTATAAATAGAGAGAAGCTTGGCGAAAGATCTTTTATTCCATTATGGGTTCTTCATTAGTATTCATAAACCTTGACAGGGATGCTGTTTTGAAGGCTTCCTGCAAAATAACCTCCTTACATATGAATCTTCCTGCATCCAGGTTATCCTGTTTTGGATCATGGCAACCGTTTTATGTATGCCATAATGGATTTTTACTTGTTACTCACTTTTTGTGGCTGGTTAGTATACTGTTTGTTTAACTGATACATGAACTGGTTCTGTGTGTGTTCTTTAACTTTCATTAATGATGTTTAAGTAGGAGGAGCAGAGCCTCATATGACATTGCTGCCTTTAGTAGACAAATAATGCACAGGTAGCAACAAATGTTTTAGCGTACTCCATTTGTTAGTGTTCTTGCTGGTTCAGGGTTCTGTGGACCGGTTTCTTTCGGATGCCTTTATTCCATTTGTATAATTTAACGTTAACCTGTTATATTGTTTAGGTTACCAAAACCTTTGTGACTAGATGACCAAAAGTTTATTTTGCTTCTCCATGCTCCATAAGGAGGTGGATACTTATAGACGCCTATTAAGGTTAATTATATAATTGATTACTTGACATGGCCCCTTAAGGCCATGTTATGTTTTATCTGGCGCAGTAGGGTTAGCACGTGGCTTCTGGGCATCGGTCGGCACAACGTAATACGTGCACATTTTTGGTCTATTTCCGTGTAAGTGGGTTCAAATCTTGACACACCTGCACCTTTTCTTTATAAATGTCTGTTGATATTAAAATTCTCTTTTAATTTTGCTCTATAACTTGTTACTTCTGATGGATACATCTGCCTCTGCATCCCTCACCTTTTGATTATCTTCAATGTGCCAGCGTTCCACAGAACCTTTTCTTTACAGCTCTCCGTCGTCGATGAGGACATTACAATGTCCATAGCTCCACACACAGCTCTGTGTGACATCATTGGAGCCATAAGAAGGTCGGTGTACTGATGTTTTTTCCTAGGCTCTCCACAGTGTAGGATTCCTTTGACATTTTTTCAATGAATTTCATTGTTGCTGCAGAAAAAATATCTCTTCCAAGTAATTTTGGTTCAAGCCCTGGAGGGAATGTGCGGTTCAGATGTCCATTACTGATCCTCATGAATGTTTAGTGCCTGGTCTCTGACCACAACATAGATGCCTGTTCACTATGCCAATGGGTGAAGTTCTTCATGGCCAAGGTGGGAAAAGAGGATGTTGGAAGTCTTGTTCCTATTTGGAGTCACCTACTCACCATTCCTCAAAGTCATCTTGGTGTAATTCTTCAAGGGAGGATTCTCCAAGGTTGGTGTCTCTGTGTTCAGTCATCCGAAGATAGAGGTAAGGGGGCTCCAACCCTGTCTCTTATAGCCCTTCCGACATCGCCGACTAGTCCAAGGCAGTTTCCGACTTCACCTGGATGTCCTGATCTGGAGCTGAAACGAGGTTCCAGTTCAGACTCCTGTTCCACTTCCACCTCTTCAACAGGAGCAGGGGTATCCTTCTTTCTAAACTCCAGGGACTGGCCCTTCAAATTTCTTAAGTGCTTTTGTATAGCATTTTTACAGGGGTGATGACTCCATCTGGTGTGCCTTTGGGCCCTGTGGGCCCCATCGGCCCACTTTCCTATTCTTTAGGTATTTTCTGGCGCAATACCAGCAGCTGCCATTTATGTCAGTGCCCCATGTGTCCTGTTCTCATTTGGCACAGTGAAAGGTGGCTCCCTTGCTACTCAGAATTCAACTGGATTCAGTGACACTGTTTGTGCCCTCTCCGATGTCAGCTGGTTCTGCATCGGCATCAAATGATTTGACTCTAGTGCCGGTAGCTGTTTCTACACAGGTGCCAAAGTCTTCGGAGTCGTTGCAGACATCATAGACACCAGTTATGACTTCTCCGATGCCTTTGTTGAAGTCAGAACATAGGTCTTGCAGGGAAGCGCAGAGACTTCTGGAAGAGGAGCAGTATTTGTTAGAATACCCTGATATGGAGGAGGGGGGAAATGGCTTCATTGGATCCAGAGTTTGAAGTGCTGGAGGTAGCTAGTAGATCACACACCTCCCCAGAGTTGGAACTGTTGTTGCCAAAAGGTAATCCTACTCCTGAAGTGACTTTGTATCATTCAGTGATTAGGAAGGCAGCTGGTATGGTGGAATTGCTGCTTCTGTCAACAGAACTCAAGTCTAATTTGTTGGCTTAAGAACTGCATTTTTCTGCCTCTTCATCAGAACCTTTGGTACCTTTTTAATGAGCCATTGATTTGAGCCTATTCTGGATAGATGGCAGAAACGTATGTCTTCCTCTGCTGTATCTAGGCCCATTGCAAGGAGATATAAACCTGCTTTGTGGGATATTTTGTTTTTATCCACTCATCCTTCTCCTTAGAGTTTGGTGGTAAAGGCTTCTTGTTTTTCAAAGTTAACTCTGGAGTTTGACAACTCCTGCTGACAGAGAATCAAAGAAAATGGAATAGTCTTCTACAGAGAAAGTGTTTTGCTCTGGTAGTATTGCCTTAAAGTCAACCAGTGCAAACTGTTTTGGTGGGACGGTTTATTCATGTTTTGGTGAAGTCAGCCAAAACAGTTGTCCCGAAGTTGCTAGAAAATGTTAAGAGGCACTTTTCGGAGCTGCTTAGTTGACAGCGCGCTGTTTAACAGGTTATTCAGTAGGGCCTGGATACAGCTGATTTGGTGGCAAAAGCAATGGGGACCTCAGTCTCTACAAGGAGGCATACATGGCTGAGTGGTTCTGGCTTCTATCCTGGTAGATTTGCCATTTGATGGTTTGCATCTGTTTGGGACCAAAACAGATTCTGCCTTGGAGAGGTTCAAAGACTGCAAGACAACAGTGAGATCTTTATGCCTTAAAACTCAGCCTGGAGATCAGTCAGTTTCGAAGGTTCCAGGAGTTTTGCCAGAACTTCTCCTTTCGTGGAAGGCAACAATACCAGCAACAGCAGCCATTCAGTCCCTGTGTACAGGCGTTATAAAGAGCTTGGCAACGGCAGACAACAAGGAGCCGCCCATCAGCCATCCTTCTTATCATTCTCTTTGACATACGTCACAGGAAAGCAGCCATAGTTTTGTTATCTAGGAGCATGCTTTGCTGGTGGGAGGATGGGTGTCCTGTTTTCTAGAACAGTGGAGATCCATAATCTCAGATTAGTGGGTTTTGAATATAGTAGAAAATTCCAGGAATTTCTCCCACCCCAACCTCCTCAATAACGTTTTTGTTCCGAAGATCATCTTTTACTCCTTCAGCAGGAAGTCTAATCCCTACTTCAAAAGGGTGCAATACAGTTGGTTTCAGAGCAAGAACGGGGTCAGTGATGCTTTTCCTGGTACTTCCTGATTCTCAGAAAACTGTTGTTTACGTCTGATCCTAGACCTCAGAAAATGAACTGGTTCCTCAAGCAGGAAAAGGTGAAAATGCTGACCCTAGCACAGGTGGTTCTTGCACTGAAAAAGGAAGATGGGATCGTCTTGATCGATTTGTAGGATGTGTACTTTCACCTTCCCATTGTGCCATCACACAGGATGTTCCTCCGCTTTTTGGTGGAGTGTCACCAATACCAGTTTGCCGTCCTTCCATTCGGTCTTACTTCCACACCAAGTCTTCAGGAAGGTAATGGCGTTGGTCGCAGCCCATCTCCGAAGGTTGAGAGTACCAGTATATCCTTACCTTGGCGATTGGCTGATCAAAGGAATTCTCCAGAGTTTATGTTGCATCACTTGCAGTGGACAACTCATTTGTTGTTCAAACTGGGCTTTTCTATCAATGACAAAGCCCCTTCTAGAGCCCTCTGAGTGTATTCTGTTCATAGGGGCAGTACTGGACAGTGCAGTGAATTGAATCTACCCTCCGCCTCAGAGGATTCTGGGTCTTCAGGCTACGATTCTGATGTTTCTGAATGGAGCTATGGTTCCATCCTTGAAGGTTTTGCACTTCATGGGTCCGATAGCCTCCTGCGTTCTGTTGGTCACCCATACACACTTGCACACGAGGGCCTTTAAGTGGTACCTCCGCAGGCAGTAGTTACAACACATTGGGGATCTCAAGGAGTCGTTCAAGATCTCCAGAGACACTGCAGCGGCTCTTCAGTGGTGGGGTGTGTCTGATAATCTGTCTCCAGGGAAGCTGTTTGTTCCTCCCCTTCGGTGATAATGAATGCTTCCACCTTAGGGTGTGGTGGTGTAGAACTTGCCCCTTCATCAGGAATTGGGTTTAGCCCTGAGCCAATTACTCAAGACACTGGGCCCTAACGAGATTCCAGTGGAATTTTTCAAGGCCTGCTGGTCGCTCCTGGGCATCTGTTGTGGGGGAAGGCTTTCACAGAAGGCCCTAAAGGATAGCATGCTTTACCCAGATATGCCAACATCGTAGTCATCCCTAAACCCAGCCTTCCCCCTGAACTCGGCTCCTTATACCGGCCAATCTTGCTCCTTTAACATGGAGGTGAAAATATGGCACAAGACACTACCCATGGTAGTCACCCATCGCAAGCGATGCCCAAGGCAGATATGTAATCTTTGATGGCTCAATGAAAGGCACTCCTTACAATCTACTTCGTGTTTACATCCCATCGGCCACTCACTAACCTATACTGCAGACCCTTAAGCTAATAAGCGTCCTGCCCCATGGAGTAAAAATTGTGGGAGGGGACTTCAATGATATGTACGATTGGCACAGAATTAGAGGGATCCCACCACAAGGACTGGACCTGGCAGAGTGGGGGAAGAGACTTGGATTGAGCAGTCCAGCAACCCAGAGAAATATTAACACACACGCCCACCCCAACACACGGTTTGTGGGCCCGCATTGCCTACCACCCACCCTGGGTTAGGAGCCCACCCTGGGTTAGGAGCTCATGCTGGAGGAGGTGGGGAATGCCTTGGTTGACCTAAGTTCAGGAAAGCGTGGGGCCCTGTTGGTTACCTGGTGAAATTTTGTTGAAAACTCCAACCAGACATCCTTCCTCATCTTCTGGACCTATCTAATGAGACTAGTACCACTAGCCACATAGCTACTCTGGTCGTTCTACCTAAACAGATGCACAATGGCTTGAACAGTGTTTCATACAAGCCCATTTCTCCCATTAACAAGGAGTTCAAATTGCTTTTAAAGCTCCTATCTAGTCACCTTTTACAGGTGTTACCCCCAATTTGTCCATCTGGACCAATGTGGATTTATCCCCCCCGCCATAGCACGTGCCACTGCATCCAGAGGGTACACCTGGCCTTAAACTGTGTCAAGTTCCATGGAGACTCGGCAGCCCTTCTGCTGACAGGCTTTTGACACCCTGAGCTGGTCATTCTTGGATGAAACCCTTGCCAAGACTGGGACCAGGCCTAGATACTGGGCTTATGTTCGGGTCCTCTGCCACCCCACAAGCCCAGGTGCAGATCATATTATTTCATCTCCAGATTCCTTATCAGACGGGGCACCAGATAGGGCTGTCTCCTGTCCCCCCTCCTGTTTGCATTAGCTATTGAAACTCTGGCAGTCTGGGTCCACTAGGATGCACAGGTATGGGGATTTGGCTGGGGCTCGGCGATGGAGAAACAAAAAGTATTATATGCTGATGTGTGACTGATCCCCGCTTGATTCATATCCCAAATACCTTCAGGCCTTCCTCCTGTCGGAAGGTTAACTAGGATAAATTATTCCTGATGTCCATACGAAGAGACCGCCAAGATGAAAGTTGGTACCCCGGGATCCCCATATGCAGACTAAAGTTCTTATACATGGGCATCTACATCCAGTAGGAACCGGGACTCAACTGGAGTCACAATCTTGGCTTGGAAAGCTTTGGAAGATATGTCCTGGTGGGACAGACTCCCCCCTACAATTATGGGTAGAATAGCCTATAGGCCTGGTTCGGCTCCCTGGTGGCCATTACACAACAGTTTATATGGGCGCACTGGCCCTCAAGAGTCGCCTTTGGCAAGTGTATTCTCTCTGTGTATGAAGGCGGACTAGCTATGGCAAAGGTTTGCCTCCCCTTCTGGCCAGCTCAACCCCTGACAGTCGGTGACTGGTTGCTTAGGGGACAGGGGATCCAGCGTAACAAGTAGAATTGTTCCTCCTGGACCTCAATCAGGTGGTGGGAATCCAGAACTGACTTGGGTGGTATTTTAGGTGTGGAGGGCAATGCTGAGATGGATAGTCTGGGACTGCAGACTTACGCTTGAGACTCCTTCATGGAAGGGATGTTGGTTGGCACAAGTAACATCCCTGGAGCGTTTCAGCTGGAGCGATTGTATAGGTATATCTCACCTGAGAGATGTTCCGGACTGGGACCATATTAAATCCTTTCAGGACCTTTGTGCAATTTTTCAAATGCCCACCACCCATTTCTTTTTTTTTTGTTGCTATATACAGCTGTGACATGTATTAATAGAGCACAAAGGAGAATTGATCTATGTCCTACAACATAGTGCACGCGAGAGCTACTTGCATATGGGTGCCATAGGGAAAGGTGGAATGTCACAGATTTGTAAGAACCTGGTGACGAACTCCTCGACCTGCTGGGCCTGTTACGAGAAATGGGACAGATGGGTTTGAGCCCTAGGTGAGGCTGACTGGTGGGATTCATGCCCCCCGTGTGCTGGCAGTTTTGGCAGGGCTCCAGCTTCTACAATTTAAGGTTCTCCATCAGGCATATCTAACACCCCTCAGGTTATGGAAAGCGGTAACCTGTGTAGCAACTTGGATGGATCAGTAATGCCAAAGTCTAAATGGAACTAAGATCAAAGACTTACTATTAGACAACCTGCCTTATTTCTGTTTTTTTCCACCTGCTTCATGGAGGGACCATCTTCGTGGACCTACCTCCAGCCACAAGGGTAGTGTTTTGGGATTAGGATGTCACTGTAAGGACATGGGGATAGATGTGATACGAGGATGGACTCCCCCCAGTGGAGCTGCCAGAGGTTGGCTAGTTTCAGGGCTTTGAGACTGGGATCTTACGGCTATCTCAAATTTAGGCCCTGCCCTAAGGGTTCAGGAAGACCTCCCTGGCCACAGCCCTCTGGAAGCAAAGTTAATGATTTACATCTTCAGTGGCGAACACTCCTTACTCGTTTGACAGATTATGTGAGAGAGATTTGGGCCTCTTGATGACAAAAGTTTCAGGGGAGGCATTTGCACCCAAAGGGAGGCCACAGTTCTTTCACAGTTCCATGCCATGCTGCTTGAATACCTGCATCTGATGGAGGATATTTTTAGGGTTCAGGGGTATGTAGAGGTATTCAGTTATAAGGGTGTGTTCGTTGGCATGTGTAGCTGTAGATAGACATGCTTTGCATAAATTTGCTATGTTGTGTTGGGCTGGGAGTGTTACAAGTTGTTATTTTTGAGTCATGAGATCGAGTGACTGCTGGTATCGGTGGTACTGCACATGGGCATTGAATCCTTTGTTAGATCTGTTTAGATTTGATAGCGTTTTCTACTCTTATAGTCGATCTGATGTAGATTGGCATGGTCGATTTGATGCCCCTAGGGGCGACCTCATCCTTCTTGGGCCTACTTCAGTGTCGGGCTGATTGAAGTAACTCCATTTCGGTTCTGTCCTCTATCATGTCAAATTTCCATACACCAAGGAGCATTTGGTGTGCAATCTGTGCCTGTCTCCAGATCACAGAGAAGAGACCTGCAACACCTGGAGATAGTTTTGATCCAAGAAGTCTCTTCGGGACGAAAGAGCACATCGATTGGAGATGGTGTCCAAGTCCACAGACGACACACCCAACATCTTCGGAGAGGAGCACGTGCAGCAAGAAGTAGGACAGCGCACAGCATTCTATATTAGATATTTGGACTCTGATCGAGAGTCCAACGTCGACAGCCAATCTATACCACTGGCGCAGTATGTGAGTACATCAGCCCCATCACACCAACCAAAGGCAGTTAAAAAGACTCCTGCACTGGTCATCAGTCCTCCACTGCCTTCGGTCCTTGGTCTGAGCCGAAAAATGCATACGGGTAACTAACCTTCAGGTTCAGCACCAAGAACATCCAAGAACAAAGTGCATTTGGCACTGACCAAACAGACTACTACATTTGTTTTGTTATCAAGCCTAAAACCAGACTTTTCCATTTTGGAGCCAAAAAAAACTATACCACTTTCGGAGCCAACACTTTCGGTCTGAGTCAAACATTCCATATCGAACCCTTCGGTATTGGAAACCATCAGTAGCAAGCATATAACACCTACGGAGAAAACATCTACTATAGAGTCTATTTTAGAGGTCATGGATGCTAAACAGAGCAATTTTCATATACAGATAGAAATAGGAAGGATCATAGCCTGTCCTCCCGTAACCATTAAAAGAAAACTGACTTTTCTGGAGAATTTGGATGCTGGGTTTTCACCTAAGAAAGTCTCAAGAAAAGGAGAAGAAAAAGGCTACACAACAACCTCAGCCTTCGCCACCACATTCTCCTTTCCTTCCTTCTACCCACACTACCACCCTCACCTACATATTCTACACAGTTTTCCCAACAGACATCAAAAGCATCACCTCTTAGGGATGACCTAAGTGATGTTCAGCAAGATATAGTTCTCTCGGGGGAATAGTTCTGCCCGCCTGCGGGGATCCCGGAGCACTGTTCTGGAAATGACTTCGTAAGTGTTGATGTTCGCCTTTCTTCAGGAAGGCCTGCAAAGTCACTTAAGAATGTCAATATGCAACCTAAAGGAGAGGCTACAAAGGCCAAAATTCTTCATCCTACTTGGTTGAAAAAAGGGTACCGTAAATATATGCATTCAAATGCATGAATATTTTAAAGATGTTGCAGAAAGAACTTACACAAACCTTTTTGCAATGGTATTTAAGGATAAAGGAATGCAGGGTAGTGTAGCCCGTAGGCTGCCATTATACAGAATCAAAATAAAGCTGTGCCTTTAAGAGCAGATGGTCCTCCCATATTCCATTATGCTTAGCAAAAGGCAGTTACCTCCGTTCTTTCTTCCGGCTCCTTCTGACAGGACCCTGAAGCATTGAGCTCCACCTGTTTTATAGGTTTTTCACAATTTTTTTTGATCAAATCATTTTGATTACACTTTTACTCAACGTTTTCATCCTGCTTGCCTATTTTCTCTCTTTTTTTTGTTGTAAAATCCTGACAGAAATGTAAGTTATTTTTCCATCCAAGATGCCTTAACACAAGCCACATCCAAAGCTGCGCCTTCTAGACTCCAGAAGAAATATTGTCCTCCAGAACAGGATCCTTTATTTCTGAGGGCAGACCCAACACCAAATCCGGTAGTTGTCGCTGCCAAGAAACTACATTCTGCTTCTCCTTCATCCTCCTCTCCACCAGACAAGGAGAGCAAAAAGCTACATGCGGCAGGCCGCAAAGTTTGTTCAACATCGGCCATTTCCATGAAGACAACTAATGGCGCGGCCCTTTTGGGCAGATATGATCGCACTCTTTGGGACCCCATCATCCAATTAGCTGATCATCTTCCCAAAGATAAGAAAGACGATTTCCTTGAAATTAAGAAAGGTGCCATGGTTTCTAACCAAATTATAAGCGCAGCAGCAGATTCTTCTATTTTAATCATGGAATATCCCTGAAAAGGTGTTGATGTCTGCATCTTACTTCTCTCAAATCAGAAGCACAGAAAAGAATACAGAACCTTCCATTTACAGGTTCTGCTCTGTTGGGGTCTCACGCGGATAATGAGATGTCCAGAATGAAATCTGAACTAGACACTCTTAGAAAAGCCGAGAGAGCAAGAAGTCTTTCCGTCCCTCCCTCCGCAGGTTTTTCTCGCAGAGAATCCAAACTCCGCAATGTGTGCCACCTAGATCTCCGCAGCAACAGCACCAGAGACCATATAAAACTCAACGCAAACAGATGCGGGGTCTATCCACTCCACAAACCGCCCAAGGAGCACGTCAAATATCTGCGTCTAACCCCTGAATCTTTACTTACTTCCCCTCCTGCCGGAGTGGGTAATGGAAGAGGGGTATTTCGCATTATCTGGAAGTGTGATGTTTCTGACCGCATGGGGTGAGTGCCTTTGTGCACTCTGTGGTCAGAAACAAAGCCTGCCCTGGGTGGAGGTGCTTCACACCTTCCCCCTGCAGGAGCTGTAACACCTGGTGGTGAGCCTTAAAGGCTCAAGTCTCGAATTATAGTGCCCCAGGGCACTCCAGCTAGTGGAGATGCCTGCCACACGGACAAAGCCCCACTTTAGGAGGCAAGTCCGTGGGAAAGTTAGGGGAAATGGGGAGGAGTGACCACCCCAGCCAGGACCACCCCTAAGGTGTCCAGATCTGAGGTGACCCCCTCCCTGCAGTATCTTCCATCTTGGTTTGGAGGATCAGGGCCAATAGGAGTAAAAATTTGCCCTCCATCAAAGGGAGTGGACACAAGGAGGGTGTAGCCACCCTCAGGGACAGTAGCCATTGGCTACTGCCCAATGAGCCCTAAAACGCCCCTAAATCTTGTATTTAAGAGCTCCCTGAACCAAGCTAGTCGGATTCCTGATGAACTCAAGAAAAGGACTGCTGAGCTGGAAACCATGCAGAGAAGAGAAGGAGACAACTGAGCCCTACCGGCCCGTCTCCTGCCTCAAAGACCCTGCAAAAGAAAAGCGCCCCCCCCCCCCCCCCCCACACTCCCCCCCCGGGCTCTGTGCACACTTTTTCTTTTTGATATAGTATATACAGAGCCAGCTTCCTACAGTAGTGTTAGTACGCACAGACAATATGACAACAATGTATGATGTTCGAAAACGGCAGTGGGGGGGACACACTCATCACAATTATTTCTTCTAGCTCAGACAGTTTTGAAGTGGGCATTTCACAATTACAGGCAGAATTTCTCCCAGGTATGAACAATCAATTAGCGGACCTGTTAAACAGGACGCAGCAACAAGTCCACGAATTGGAATTCCACCCACCAGTGCACTGGAGCCTTTGAGGCTCACAGCCAGGTGTTATAGTTCCTGCAGGGGGGAGGTGTGAAGCACCGCCACCCTGGGCAGGCTTTGCTTCTGACCACACAGTGCACAAAGGCACTCACCCCATGTGGTCAGAAACTCGTCTGGAAGTGGCAGGCTGGCACAGACCGGTCAGTCCTACACTACCAGGTTTGCTAACATACAGGGGCATCTCTAAGATGCCCTCTGTGCATTTTTCAATAAATCCCACACTGGCATCAGTGTGGATTCATTGTGCTGAGAAGTTTGATACCAAACTTCCCAGTAATCAGTGTAGCCATTATGGTGCTGGGGAGTTAGTAATGACAAACTCCCAGACCATATACTCAGTATTGCCACCTTGAACTTACAATGTCCAAGAATTGACAGACACTGTAGGGGCATATTGCTCATGCAGCTATGCCCTCACCTGTGGTATAGTGCACCCTGCCTTAGGGCTTTAAGGCCTCCTAGAGGGGTGACTTACCTATGCCACAGGCAGTGATTTTGGGGGCCATGAGAGGGGTGCCATGTTGACATTTCCTTTTTCTCCCCACCAGCGCACACAATCTGCAAGGCAGTGTGGGTGGGCTGAGTGAGGGGTCCCTCGGGGTGGCATAATACGTTCTTTAGCCCTTGGGGACCTTCCCTGGCCACAGGGCCCTTGGTACCATGGGCACCTTTTACAAAAGACTTGACTGTGTGCCAGGGCTGTGCCAATAGTAGGAACAAAGGTACAGTTTTAGGGAAAAAACCTGGTTGGCAGGATCCCAAGCACCCTTTCAATCAGTTTGCATCAACGCTAAGCAAAAAGTGTGTTTGTGGGGGGGGGGGGGCGCAACAGTGGCATTTCCCTACAACTAACTTGTGTGAGATTTGTGTCAGAAATGCCTTTCCACTATGGGGGATAGATTTCTTCGCCACCACAAAAAACTCAAAATGCCAAGGTTTTGCGTCCATATACCCTCCCCTCAATCTAAGTGCAGTGCTCTATAGATGAGTTGGTCAGTGATAGTTGCTTACGCTTTTCCGCCTCTCCCACTCATACCACTTCTTATACAGAAACTGAAACAAACCTCACTCACCAGGAATCTTGTAGCCTCCACATGGGCTTGTCAACATTGGTATACAACACTCTTGGATCTGTCTGTAGTACCACATCACAAGCTTCCAAACAGATCAGATCTTAAGGAGAGGTCAAATCAGACATCCAAATCCCAGCACACTCAATCTTGTGATATGGCTTCTGAGATCATAGTTTGTTTACTTATACCTTCTATCTGAATATATGGATATTCTTCAAGAAGCCCGCAACTAGACAGTGTTATGCTGCTAAATGGAAACGTTTTGTATATTACTGTCAACCTAAAAACTTTGAGCCACCTAAACCTTCAGTACAAAACATTGTCTGCCATTTGTTACATTTTACAAAAAGCTAATTTAGCGTAATCTTCTATTAGAATTTAATTTAGAGACCATACCTGCTTCCCTTCAAAACAGACAACATCTTTTTCTATTTAGAATTCTTGTCATCAGAGCATTTATATAGGGCCTTAAGAGAGTCATTCTACCCAGGGTTCCTCCAGCTTCTGTATGAAATCTTAATACTGTACTCACAAGACGTATGGGTCCACCATTCGAACCCATGTATTCTTGTACTATACAGTTGCTACTATTTTAGTAGCCATAACTGTTTTAAGAAGAGTTAGATAAATCCAAGTATTCAGTTAGGAGGAACCCTTCTTCCAAATACTTAAAGACAAAATAGTACTTAGAACAAATCTGAAATTCCTACCTAAGGTAGTTTCACCATGTCATATTAATCAATCAGTCGAGTTGCTAGTCTTCTTCCCACAACCAGCCTCGGGTGCTGAAAGAGCTCTCCATACACTGGATGTTAAGAGCTGTCATGTATTACATTGACAGGACAAAACGTTTTAGGAAATCAAAATAACGATTTGTAGCTTTTTCAGTGCCTCACAAGGGTAATCCAGTTTCAAAGAATGTATTAGCTAGATGGATAGTCAAGTATATCCAAACTTGTTATCTTAAAGCTAAAAGACAACTACCATTAGCTCCTAGAGCACCGACTACCAGGAAAAAGGTGTCTCTATGGCCTTTTAGGAAACATTCCAGTAGCAGATATTTGTAAAGCTGCTACTTGGTCCACACCACACACATTTACTAAACAAATGTTGGCCAAGCAGTCCTTAGGACATTATTTCAAGCTACTTCAACTCTTACAGGCTAGCCACCACTGTTTTTTTTTTTTTTTTTTTTGGGGGGGGGGGGGGGGGTGGAGGGGACTGCTTTACAGTCCATGTAAAGCATGTGTATCAACAGCTACTCTTGCCATCGAATAGAAAATGTTACTTACCCAGTAGACATCTGTTTGTGGCATGTAGTTCTGTAGATTCACATGCACCCCCCCTCCTTCCCAGAACCCTGTAGTTGTAGTAAAAATATAGACATACGTTGCATGGACATCTCTTTCTTACTATCTATTTATATGTACGCTCTTTACTTTGCCTGCGGGAAAACAATCTAACAAAGGACTCTGTGCCCATGGGCAGTACCCCAGCATGAGCAGAAACAAAACTGCTCTTACTGCCAGACCCTGAGTGAAATACAACTGGGGTGGATCTGTATAGTTAACCCAACCCCCTGGGAAGAAGAGAACTGGCATGAGGAACTGGCTGATGGCAGTGGTTTGGACACGTTTCCAGACCATGGCCTAGTCTTTCCTCAGAGTAGCTACAGGGAAAAGGATTTATTTTGCCATGGTGGTGGAAGGGGCAGCTTGAGGTCCTTGACCTTATACTGCCCTCTGTGATAGTCAAAACACTAGTCTTGACAGAAGTGCTCTTACCCAATGTTGTCCCCACGTAACCTCTTCTCCCTTTTAATAAAACTCTCACTGATGTCCTGCTCTGGACCTGGGCCAAACCTTACCCAGGAGCACCTGTGCAGAGGACAGTTGCCTGCTGCCACCACTCTGCTCCATCTTTTCTCACGCAGCACCCCACCTCAGAGCCTGGTTCTCCAAGCATCCATGTCGAACAGTGACCATCATGCATGTTCCTTACCACACCATTGGATAGGGAATGCAAGCTTCAGCAAGAAGATTTTCTTTTCCCCCAGCCTTACATTGTAGTCAGTGAACACTGTGTGCCTTTTGGGCTGATATTCCCACACAGTTTGGGACTCAGTTGCACAAGAGTTGGCCCAAGCCATCCTGTCCCAGGCTATTGCTGAACCTGAAGTCCTAGTGGGTGCAGCATGAGGCCAATCTAGGCCAGGTTAGAGAATTACTGGTGTGAAATGCAAAATACCTGCAGTGGTGGCTGATAAACCATGGTTGGATCAGTGGCAGATCCCTATCCCTTCTCCAACTGGGTCTCACAGTAGTGGCTGATGCATCTGTTTTGGGTTGGAACAGCCTTATGGGACAGAATATCTGTAGACTTAGGTCTCTGGTGGGGTCTCCGTACCATATAAACCTGTTGGAGTTGAGAGCATTTCGCTTAGCATTGAAAGCCTTCATTCCTTCAAGGGGAGGCTGGTTCAGATACTAACGGATAACCCCACCGCCATGTTGTACTGAAGCAAGCAGGGCGTGGTGGGGTCATGAACGCTGGGATCTGCATCTCTGGGAAAGGCAGGCACGTCAGGACATTTTCGTGGTCATACAACACACAGCAGGCTCCCTAAACATCAGGGCAGACAAGCCCAACCATTGTTGCCTTGAAGATTACGAATGACAACTCCATCCTAAGGTGATGCAAGGTCTCTTCCGAGAGTGGTGAGAACCAAGTTTATATATCTGTGCCACTACAGAAGAACACTATGTCAGCACTTCTTCTCATTGGTGTTTCCTTGGCAGCTCTCATACGGAGACGCATTTTGTCTTGGGTGGCGCACTGATATCTCTCCTGCCAAGAGTTCTCAAGAAGATCAGGAATGACCAGGCGCAAGTTGTCCTTGTGGCTCCAAATTAGGCACAAAGAGTATAGTATCTCAAACTCCTGAGTATGAGTATTGGTCCTCTGATCAGCTGCCACTTCAGGAGGATCTATATTTGCAGCAACAAGGCAGGGTTCTACACCCAAATCTATTTACACTCCACCTTTATACATGGAGATTGAGGGGCAGCAGGTGACGTTTTTTGATCTTCCTTCGTAAGTCTCTGAAGTCGTACTGGGAACCAGGCGTCCATCAACAAAGACCGTATATGCTTGCCATTGGGACAGGTTTGTTGACTGGTCCACTGACAACCACGTTGATCCTTTTTCTGCACCCTTGTCCGAGGTATTATTTGTTTTATTGTTAGCTCAACAAGGCTTTGTTTTGGGCGCAGTTACAGTTTGCATATTCTCCTTTCCTGAGACAGTAATTTGTTGTCACTTGTTTTCTAATAGGTCTTTATTAAAACGTTTAACCCCAAGCCCTTCATTATGTCCCAATGGGATCTAAATTTGGTTTTAACTTTCTTGATGTTTTCACCAGAGGAAAGAAAGGTAAGGTGGTGAAGCAATGGACCATCTACACATGAGCTATGAAACAGCTCCCTGATGGCCTGCAGGCTCATTCCACCAGAGCAAAGGCTGCAGCCACTGCGTTAGCTTGCACAGTCACTGTCCCAGACAAATTGCAGACTGCTGCACATATCAAAACACTACAGCCTTGACAGTCGGGTCTGTCACGTAGGTCATTTTGCCCATTCAGTCCTCCAGGACTTTCTGGTCTGAATAGCTTGCAGACCCACCTCCGTGGAGATATTTCTTCGGTTTCTCTTTTGTGGTAAGCAATCTGTGTCTATAAGTCTGTCAGATGAACAAGTTACTTTCAGTAATGCCTTATCTGATAGAGACTATCTAGCCTCCGATTTCTTACCAAACATCCCTGTTTCTTTCTCTGTCTAGATAAGTCCCTGTAGGCCCTTAGTTTCTGCACACTGGATAATCCGGCATCTGATCCCTGTGAGGCACACCGCCTGGACCGGTCATCCCACATAATGGAACCTGCGGGCTTTCATAAAGCTACACTGTATATGGAGTGCAGCGGATGCGTTTGGAACCTGACAGGTGCCCTTCTCTTCGGCTATAGCTGTGTTCTAGTCAGTGTTGCAATATGGTTCGCAGTTATAATTATGGGACTGTAGCTTTCTACAACAAAAAAACAGTTAAAGCTGGCCTGTCATGAACTTATGAAAGTGTCACCAGACTGTTCAACGTTGAGGTGACTACCTCCAATGTCTGGGGAAAATAAATGTGTTCTGGGGTCCCTCCATGCAGGAGGGAGTACTCTGCGTTCATAGCTTAAGTGAGAATGCCTACAATGCAGAAGCAAATGTACACTAAACCGTTACACTTTCATTAGCTGTAAGTCAGTCACCCGGCATGGGTGAGTCACTGTGAACGTAATCATGGGACTTAACGTCACCATGGTCTTTGCAGTCCGCTTGCCCCCCTATATGTTGTCCCTTTAGAAACAGTTAGAATGAATGCTTGTCATGTTGATAGTCTCCAATATTTGGTTCAGACAATACTTCTGTCTTTGCACTAGTCCTCAAGATTTTAGTTAGTTTCCGTAGGCACCTCCCTTGCACTTACACAGGCCTTTAGGGTCATGCATCAATCAAGCCGATTTTTCCAGTCCTGTTGTGCTGGGGGCTCTCCCCAACCCCCATTTTGCCGGTACCTCTTGCATTAATCCCAACCACAATGTTAGGTCATATTTATTTCTGTTGATGTCTGCCATGACACAGCAGGATAGTTGGAAAGGTTAATTAACCACACAGATTTCAACAAGAAACGTTGGCCAACCTATGTCTCAAAGTCCAAATATTAGACAGTAAAATTTAATAATGGTATTGAATGGGTTCCAATTCACTGCTGAGCTTTTAATGGCAACTATCATGATGCAGAACTCTCTTAGGTTTTTGTGGAATGGACAGTTGGTCGCCGTGGTTAGAGGTGTATGATGTAGTATTGTCATTTTGAGGGTGGGATGAAAGGTTATGGGTGCCTGACATTTTTAAAACAATACTGTTAGAACTTAAAATACCATTAAAGGGTTGATAACCATCTGCCTTTGCTGTCACCGTAATCTAAATAAGAGAGAGCACAGTGACTTTAAAGCGGCAGTAGTGCAGCTACACAAGAAAGAAGATAATAAAAGGGCAATGGAATAGAGTGTATCTCGAGATAATATAAGTAGGGAGGAAGGAAGTTTTTTTTTTTTTTTAAATCGATTATGGATCCATTGAGTTGCATCTGGAGAATATGTTCTATGACTTTAGGTAGAAAGGAAATAAATGGAATCCGGGTTGCCCAGCAGAGACCCATTGGCACTGGATGCTTAGTAGTCTTAGCATTTTTGTTTAGAAAATGCACGAAAAATAAAATGTTACTGCTAGAAAATAAGGCACACGGGTTTTTAATGGTGGGGAGGGACATAATCTTCCCTTTTTAGGTTTCACCTTGCGTTGTTTGCAAAGTCTTTGTTGTTTGCGAAGTCTTTTCTGACTTAACAAAAATCTTAAAATGGGCTTAGAACCCACCTCTTACTTACCTGAACTTACAAATGGTATTTTCTAACATTGCTCTAATTAAGATGCTTCTGATTGGTCAGCACGTCGTCTGCTTTTACTTTCTTCTCTGCTTTGCTCTCGTGTGGAGCCTGGACCAAGTTTATCTTCTGGTCACTGGCTACTGGCCAGCGTCGTTCCACTGGCTGCTTCACTGTGAAGGTACTATTTGTGGATTTCCTAAAATGCAGCTCTTAAAAGTGCATCTGCACGCTCTCTCTCCTCCACGTGGTATTACAGTACACGTACCTGACACATGAGCAATGAGTGATAGTGTGTTTATTACAATCAGGTACGTGTAGGAAGAGGGAAGGTAGTCACTAGAGCTCACTTATTGCTTGAATACTGCTGCATGTGTTACATAATATGTACATCTTGACAGAACACTAATGGAATTTACTTAATAGAGTAAACATTAACAATGCAGATGCACAGTTGTGACTCTTGCGTACTTCAAACATGCTTTTATGTACAGTTATGAATCAGCCCATACGAGTGTAATCTGTGAGACCGTGCTAGTCGTGAAACATAATTTGTAACAATATTCATTCATGAAATAGCAAATTAAATGTACTTACATTTAACAATCGAGGGAAGCCTTTAATGAGTTATGTTCTCAATTCACACAGTGGTGTGATGTGGCGGTTCACATCGCACTTCACTTTCACGGTCCTGCTGGGCTGGTTGGATAAATGACAGCATCTGTGCACATTTGTCTTTAAGCTTCTGTCTGCCTTTTTTTTTTTCTTTTCATTATGAACATGACGGGAACTATAGTCCTCACAATAAACAATTTATATGTGCATTCTACCTCTGAATGTACAGACTGAGCAGGGCTTTGTGAATAAGCTCCATGAATATTTCCAAGGCACTGTGTGTTGTTCAGTATTATTATCAACAATAAATATCGCACATTGGAAGTAATTTTCAAAATGTGGTAATTTTAGCCTTTGTTTCTTTTATACCACACTGCATTCTGTCTCTAATTCAGCTGCTTGCATTATACTGGTTGTAAGGAAATGCCTCCTTGGCATGGTTGCCCCCTGACTTTTTGCCTTTGCTGATGCTATGTTTACAATTGAAAGTGTGCTGAGGCCTGCTAACCAGGCCCCAGCACCAGTGTTCTTTCCCTAACCTGTACTTTTGTATCCACAATTGGCAGACCCTGGCATCCAGATAAGTCCCTTGTAACTGGTACTTCTAGTACCAAGGGCCCTGATGCCAAGGAAGGTCTCTAAGGGCTGCAGCATGTCTTATGCCACCCTGGAGACCTCTCACTCAGCACAGACACACTGCTTGCCAGCTTGTGTGTGCTAGTGAGGACAAAACGAGTAAGTCGACATGGCACTCCCCTCAGGGTGCCATGCCAGCCTCTCCCTGCCTATGCAGTATAGGTAAGACACCCCTCTAGCAGGCCTTACAGCCCTAAGGCAGGGTGCACTATACCATAGGTGAGGGTACCAGTGCATGAGCACTGTACCCCTACAGTGTCTAAGCAAAACCTTAGACATTGTAAGTGCAGGGTAGCCATAAGAGTATATGGTCTGGGAGTCTGTTTTACACGAACTCCACAGCACCAAAATGGCTACACTGAAAACTGGGAAGTTTGGTATCAAACTTCTCAGCACAATAAATGCACACTGATGCCAGTGTACATTTTATTGCAAAATACACCCCAGAGGGCACCTTAGAGGTGCCCCCTAAAACTTAACCGACTATCTTTGTAGGCTGACTAGTTCCAGCAGCCTGCACACTAGAGACATGTTGCTGGCCACATGGGGAGAGTGCCTTTGTCACTCTGAGGCCAGTAACAAAGCCTGCACTGGGTGGAGATGCTAACACCTCCCCCAGGCAGGAGCTGTAACACCTGGCGGTGAGCCTCAAAGGCTCACCCCTTTGTCACAGCACCGCAGGACACTCCAGCTAGTGGAGTTGCCCGCCCCCCACTTTTGGCGGCAAGGCCGGAGAAAATAATGAGAACAACAAGGTGGAGTCACTGGCCAGTCAGGACAGCCCCTAAGGTGTCCTGAGCTGAGGTGACTCTAACTTTTAGAAATCCTCCATCTTGCAGATGGAGGATTCCCCCAATAGGGTTAGGATTGTGACCCCCTCCCCTTGGGAGGAGGCACAAAGAGGGTGTACCCACCCTCAGGGCTAGTAGCCATTGGCTACTAACCCCCCAGACCTAAACACGTCCTTAAATTTAGTATTTAAGGGCTACCCTGAACCCTAGAAAATTAGATTCCTGCAACTACAAGAAGAAGGACTGCCTAGCTGAAAACCCCTGCAGAGGAAGACCAGAAGACAACAACTGCCTTGGCTCCAGAAACTCACCGGCCTGTCTCCTGCCTTCCAAAGAACTCTGCTCCAGCGACGCCTTCCAAAGGGACCAGCGACCTCTGAATCCTCTGAGGACTGCCCTGCTTCGACGACGACAAGAAACTCCCGAGGACAGCGGACCTGCTCCAAAAAGACTGCGACTTTGTTTCAAGAAGCAGCTTTAAAGAACCCTGCAACTCCCCGCAAGAAGCGTGAGACTTGCAACACTGCACCCGGCGACCCCGACTCGGCTGGTGGAGAACCAACACCTCAGGGAGGACCCCCGGACTACTCTACGACTGTGAGTACCAAAACCTGTCCCCCCTGAGCCCCCACAGCGCCGCCTGCAGAGGGAATCCCGAGGCTTCCCCTGACCGCGACTCTCTGAAACCTAAGTCCCGACGCCTGGAAAAGACCCTGCTCCCGCAGCCCCCAGGACCTGAAGGACCGGACTTTCACTGCAGAAGTGACCCCCAGGAGTCCCTCTCCCTTGCCCAAGTGGAGGTTTCCCCGAGGAAGCCCCCCCTTGCCTGCCTGCAGCGCTGAAGAGATCCCTTGATCTCTCATTGACTTACATTGCGAACCCGACGCTTGTTCTAACACTGCACCCGGCCGCCCCCGCGCCGCTGAGGGTGAAATTTCTGTGTGGGCTTGTGTCCCCCCCCCCCGGTGCCCTACAAAACCCCCCTGGTCTGCCCTCCGAAGACGCGGGTACTTACCTGCAAGCAGACCGGAACCGGGGCACCCCCTTCTCTCCATTGAAGCCTATACATTTTGGGCACCACTTTGACCTCTGCACCTGACCGGCCCTGAGCTGCTGGTGTGGTAACTTTGGGGTTGCTCTGAACCCCCAACGGTGGGCTACCTTGGACCAAGAACTGAACCCTGTAAGTGTCTTACTTACCTGGTAAAACTAACAAAAACTTACCTCCCCCAGGAACTGTGAAAATTGCACTAAGTGTCCACTTTTAAAGTAGCTATCTGTGAATAACTTGAAAAGTATACATGCAATTGAAATGATTCAAAGTTCCTAATGTACTTACCTGCAATACCTTTCAAACAAGATATTACATGTTAAATTTGAACCTGTGGTTCTTAAAATAAACTAAGAAAAGATATTTTTCTATAACAAAACCTATTGGCTGGATTTGTCTCTGAGTGTGTGTACCTCATTTATTGTCTATGTGGATGTACAACAAATGCTTAACACTACTCCTTGGATAAGCCTACTGCTCGACCACACTACCACAAAATAGAGCATTAGTATTATCTATTTTTACCACTATTTTACCTCTAAGGGGAACCCTTGGACTCTGTGCATGCTATTCCTTACTTTGAAATAGCACATACAGAGCCAACTTCCTACACTGGTGCATTAAATAAACCTCTCCATTCCAAAAGAAGCTTGAGCAGGCAGGTCTTCATGCCACACAGAGAACGTGAAATAAACATGCACGCAATTCCATGCAAGGCCAGTTTTAAGTTAACTTTATTTAACCCATGCTCAAAAAACAACTTTGACATTTGAGCTGATGAGTTGGCGAATATATTTTACCACCCTGACGAAACAGAAGAAGGAAAAAGCTGCTTGGCTTTAGAACCTATCTGGTAAGAGTGTCACCCCCACTTTGGCCTCTTGGAGCTAGAATGTGGTAGTTGACAAGCAAATGGTGAACATTCTTGCGATTGAGACTCCCCGCAGGGAGACTCAGCGTCTGATTTTATGTATTTATTTATTTATTTGTTGTATGTGGGTTATCATGTGTTTTGTGCGGCTTCCATAATGCGAAGTTTATCGCTTCTAGGCAGGTAGAACGATTGCATGCTTGCAAGTTGAATCAGTTTGCGGCGGTTTTGGAGTTTGCCATTTAATTCTGCTCACTGACTGGAAGTGTGTAAGGCACGTGCTATCATTTAAAACAATTAAAATTGAATGCCCGAAGGTTGTGTCCCGCAAAAATATATTTCAGTAATTTTCAAATAACACAGCTGAGCATAATAGTCCCAGGTTTCTGCACTCTTTTCTTCACAAGGCCCTTTTCCCATTTAGAAACGCGCACATTGACTGTCTATGAGCAATGCATGCTTTTAGGTTTCGCCTGCACTGTTCTTTTTAAGTCTTTAATAAACAAAATATCCTAAAAAGGGTTAATTTGCCATTTCTTCCACCCTGCTGTATAATTTGGCCTTTTCCTGCTCCACAATTCTAGTGGCCCTGACAATACCTTCACTCCTAAGTGAGCATAGGTGGAACCTATTGGCTTTGCCCATCCTAACTGCGGCAACCCTCTCTCCTGGCACACATTCTGTAGCAGTACGTCTGCTCCATTTACTGGATAAGTGAATCATTGGTACACCAGCAGCAGCATTTCCAGTCACCCTATTCTTGTGCTGTACTTAAGTCACTTTCATCTTCTCTCTCTCCACCATCAGCTCCGGATCTAGGGGAAGGAAAGTTTCATTTTCTACCTAATTTGGATTCCATTAAGCTTGCGTCCTTCAGCTGATCGGCAAGAGAATGCCAGAAAGTGCACCTCTGCCATTCCTCAGCCTTGAAAGCTGAAGTCTTTTCCTTGCTGCAAAAAAGATGTCATAGAAGTAGAGCCCCTAGAGATGAGGGTCATCGGATTCTACTACCTTTACCTCTTCTGACTCAAGAAGGGCCTAGCCTTCAGACTGATAGTGTCTCTGAGGTTTCTGAATCTTTGTGTCAGAGTAATTCCGAATGTTACTCTAGAGGCCTGTCCTCCTGGCCTTAAATTTGAAGGCCAGTCTGTTGTCCCTGCATCTGTACTATACCTTTTTCCCTGACTTCATAGTGGAGTTTCTGCTCTATCAATTTGTGGTACTTTAATTTCGGTTTACGACAGCCCCAGAAGTCTTCAAACTTATGGCTGGGATAGCGACTTAACTCAGGAGTTTATGTATTTCTATACTTGGGTGACTGACTGTTAAAGACTGAATCACCAACACTGCTCTAGAAGTAGGGTCAGAGTATGTTCAAGACAGCCCTTAACCTCTATCACAGTCAAGTTGAGAGAATCGAAGAAAAAGACCTTGGCTTCGCACATTGAATCGAGCTCCAATAACTGCAAACAATTCTTCTGTTATCAAAGAATTCTCCAACTCCCTCAGAGCAACAAATATTACCCCCTCACAGGGACCATGTGACAACCCTGCAAACGTCTTCCCCAACATCTACAAAAACTTCAAATCTCAGCCTAAAGCCACAGACGTCAAGCAATTTAACTGCCCTGCGACCACCATAGACATCCGACTAACCGAATGGAGCCAGTTCGCCCGACGGACACTGGCTCCTTCGTGAACTCTGTCCACTCGGGGACCTCAACTGACCCATTTTCTCACCACATCTTAAACCTAGGCAAAACCATAATCAGCTATGTACGCATCACCTTGTTCAAACATTTTATTGCCATGGCCACCTTCCCAGAGGACTGGAAACTTGCAGACGTCAACGCTCTACCAAAGAAACCATTGGTAGACTACAGTAAACTAAACTACATACTTATCTCCCTGCTCCTGTTCCTGGTCAAGGTATTAGAAAAAGCCAATAACTCTCCACACATATGGAATGGAACCTCTTCGACTTCTCCCAATCTGGATTCCATAGCAACCACCGCACAGAGACAGCTCTAATTGCGGCTACTGACAACATCAAAGCCCTACTCAACTGAGGAGAGACTAAAGCTCTCCTAGACCTCTCAGAACCCTTAGATATGGTCTCCTACCATTCACTCCTCACAAGACTGTACAACACAGGCATCCAAGGAGCCTCTCTCAGATGAATCGCCTTTTTCCTCACGGGTAGAGCACAATATTCTGCCTTCACCTCCGAACCTAAGGAAATCATCTGGAGCACCTGAAAGATCCTTGCTCAGCACCTCCCTTTTCAACACTGAAATGACACCTCTGGCCAGCGTCCTCAAAACCTACAGGCATCATATCCTACGCTGAAGACACACAACTCATCCTCTCCCTCTCCAAAGACACCACTAGCATTAAGACCAACTGCCACAACTGCATGACACAGGTTGCCAACCAAATGAAGGATTACGACCTGAAGCTCAGCAGGGACACAACAGTGGTTCTGGTTGTTGGATGCAAAAGGGTGCATCCTGGTGGCCCTCAGAGCTTAGACCGACTTATACCCCTACTGACCACGCTAGGAACCTAGGCATCATTCTGGACAACAAGCTAACCACGAGGACTCAGGTCAACTCAGTCTCCTTCTCCTTCTGCTTCTTCATCTTCCACATGCTTTGTAAGATATTCACATTTCTACTCCAAAGCTCAAGCCACATAGTCACCAGGCCATCATCGTAGGAAGCTGGCCTAGTGTGTGGTGGGTACCTAAGGTACTTACACCAGGCCCAGGTATCCCCTACTAGTATAGTGTAGGCAGTGTTCAGAAGCTAGGCTTTCTAGAGGTAGCTGTGGATGAGCAGCCAAGGCTTATCTAGGAGACGTACAAAGCTCATGTAATACCACTGTAGTCACATAGCACTCACACACATGAAAGAAAACACTGGGTTACAAAAATAAAAGTACTTTATTTTAGTGGCACAATACCAAAAAGTACTAGAAGCAACCCCCCAATAGGAGGTAACACACTAAATATGTACACTAGTTTCCAGAAATATGCATAGAAAGTGATAAAAAACAGTGCAAATGCAGTTAGACAATGGTGACTCTAGGGGAGCCAAAACCATATATTTAAAAAATGGAATACGAACACAGGACCCCCACGTAGGTAAGTGGAATGTGTAGAGGGGAGCTGGGGTACTAGGACACCCCAAAGGTAAGTACCACAGTGCCCCCTAGTGCCCAAGAGAAAATGAGTAAGTTAGTGGATTTTCCCCAAACCACCCAAAAGGAAGGAAAATGCAACACACAGACAGGCCTGCACGAAACCAGTGGTGGATTCCTGAAGAGAAAGACCTGTGGAAGAAGGGGACCAAGTCCAGATGTCACAGAAGAATCCAGGAGTAGTAGGAACTACTACTTACCCAGCTATGGATGTAGGAGTTAGTCGACAGTGATGTGAAGATCAGCACTGCAGCCCTGAAGTTGATGAAGAGTTCCTGATGGATGCAGACAACGTCCCATGTTTAAAGAAGAATTGCAGTTAGGTGTTGGTGCAGGAATTCCACCGACATTGGCAAAGGCAAATGTTGCAATAGGCAAACAGTGGAGCTGCCAAGTACCAGCAAGGTCCAAGGGAGATTCCTTCTTTATTCTCGTGCAGACTGAAGACTTGCTAGCCTCAGAGGATGCACAGATAGGAAAATGTTGCAGAAACTGGAAGGAGCAGTAGAAACAATGTTACAAGAAGAGTCTGCTTCGTGGATGCAGATTGTAGGTTCCTGCAGGGTCCAGTCATGGTTCCAGTGGCTAGAAGTCGAAGTAAGGTTGCAGAGGAGTCCTGATGGAATCTTGCAAGCCCAATCTGAAGACCCACCCAAGAGAGAGACTATAAATAGCCCTGAAAGGGAGATTGGTCACTTCGCCAGGTGACCACATATCAGGAGGGGGCTCGGACGTCACCTGCCTGGCCACTCAGATGCTCCCAGAGGTCCCTGCCAACCTTGAATTCAAGGTGGCAGAACCCAGGGACCCTCTGGAGGATCTCTGGGCACCACCCTTGGGGTCGTGATGGACAGGGGAGTGGTTTCTTCCCTTTCCATTGTCTAGTTTAGCGCCAGAGCTGGGACTGGAGATCCCTGAACGGTATAGACTGGTTTATGCACGGAGGGCATCAAATGTGCCCTTCAAAGTATACCAGTGGCTTGGGGAGGCTGCCCCTCCCAAGCCATGTGACACCTGTTTCTGAATGGGGAGGGTGCTACCCCCATCTCCCAAAGGAAATCCTTTGTTCTGCCTTCCTGCGCTTGCGCTATTCAAGCAGCAGGAGGGCAGAAATCTGTCTGAGGGGTGGCAGAAGCTTGGTCTGCTTGTAAAACCCTGGAAGGCTGGTAGGAACAATGCTGGGGGTCCTCCTAAGGAGCCTCGAGAGTGCACGGAATCATGCATCCAATACTGGCAACAGTATTGGGGTGTGATTCCGACATGTTTGATATCACGCATGCCTAGGTTCAGAGTTACCATTATGTAGCTGGACATTGGGAGTAACATATGTCCAGTACACACATAAAATGGTGTCCCTGCACTCAAGAAGTCCATGAAAATGGCACTGGAGTTCGTGGGGGCACCTCTCCTAGTGCAGGGGTGCCCTTACACGCAGGTACTTACACCCTGTCCTCTGGGCTAGAAGGGCCAGTCAAAGGGGTGACTGAAAGTGACCTGGTGCAGTGACCTATAGTGACAAAGGGTGCATGTTCCTAATCTCTGCATATAAAGCCCTATGCATCTGCGGACCCGCCTACTTGAATCACTGCCTGAACTTCATTCAGCCCACCAGACACCTCTTCTTTCCTTTCTCTAACCCTCAGCCCTACATCTGACATAGCAGATGCAGAATTCAGTCCTCCTCCTGCCTAGCAGAAAAGATATAGAACAAGTTACCCTTTCATTTAGGACCTCCCCATCTCTTCCAGATTTCCAAAAGTCCCTGCAGATCTGGCTAATCAACTGGACCCTGCCAGTGCCTGGATAACCTCATGGGTGACAAGCACTATAAATCTGATTGTTTAATTGAGACTAACTTTTTTTGGGATTACTCCTTCAACAGTCAGTCACCCTAATACATCAATTAACAAAAGTCCCACCTAATTTTGACTCAGAGGGTGATGTTCACTAGCACAATCTTGGACACAACCTGCACAAGTTCTTTTCCTCTGCCTCCGAGGATCACTGGTGCTTCTATTATGTGCTGATGTAGATCAAATTGCTTTCCACACTACTGCATCTAGTGTTGAGCATAGATGTCACAAATTAAGAATTAGAGGTTTCAGAATTCAGAGTACACCAGGACAGACATTTTGATTTGCTGCTGTCTGGTTTGGGTGTGCTTTTTGAATGGCTTGAACTGTTGTACTAAAGGAGCCATCGTTCAACTCAAAGGACCTGTCTTGCCCCCGAAGAAACAAATTGCTGTATAAACGTTGACTGCCTCGGAATTGACATGATCCTCTGAAAACTTGTAAGGTTGGGTAATGAAGAACATACTCTTCCAGTTCTGCCCTAAATACAGTAGCAAGTTCTGTGGTCAGGCAAACATACAGTCTGTAACCTTTGTTTACCAAGAGACAATAAATTATCAAACTGTTCGGTCTGTCAGGTTTTTTAATATAACTATCCATTAAAGGGGGGGAAGATCAGCAAGCTCGTAAGATGCAGCTCAAAAATTACTCCAGCGTTTAGACTGATTGAGGTGTTAAGGGTACATTCTCTGACTTAAGAAGTAGAGGCCCATGCGTTATTCCTTAAGGCCTAATTGAATCTAGAATACATGTCATCAGAAGACTCCAATTGTGGAGAACAACCATCTCCAGGGCTCTCAGTGAAGACCACACACAGGACTCTGACTACATCTACACCATTCTCATGATCCGACCTTCTTTGCTTTGGAGTTCAACCTTGACAGGAGATGCAACACCTGAGCAAGCATCAGCATCCAGTTCTGGTCTTCAAACTCTGAGATAGCATCAAACGAGCCTCAACATTCTTTCAAGACCGTTTGGCCTCAAACACATCTCAGCTGCAGAGAGGCTTGCACACCAGCCACTCAATGCAGAATTCCTCCATCTGCCTGCCAAAACTCCCCCAACCAACCTTCAGTACTGAGATCCTTGAACACCTGCTTCAAAGTAGGTAGACACCAAAGTCTACTTTGAAACTGGCCTCAACACCAACCTAGGCACCTAATGAGCCTACATCATCACAGGAGCAGCCTAATGTCAGATAAAGAGTTGCATCAATCCTGTCTCAAGACACATATTTGCACATGCCACAGCACAGAGCAGAGAGGAACATGTACAGCTTAAGAAGGCTCATTTTGTACGACGTCCTAGCCAAAGAACGCTGATATTTCTGCTTTCCAATAAGGCATAGGCCTAATGACCCTAGCCCTAACCCAATGCTACTTCAGTTAGTGGCATATTCCCTGTACATACTGATACCGAAAATGTTACGGATACAATCAATCAATCAGTGCTTCTAAAGCTCAACTACTCACCCGTTAGGGTCTCAAGGCGCCAGATTCCTCATCTGCATGAAGAACCCATCCCTGTACACCATGATCATTACTCCAGGCATATCTGTAGATTGACCCCCCTATGAAGACCTATCAATGGAGCCTTATACTGTAACAGATCCTTAGCCATTGGATGGCATAATATCATACCGTGCAATAATTGAAATGACTCCTGTTCATCACAAAGTGAAACTATATGTGGAGGAAAAGTAGGACAACATCCTAGTTGACTTTTTCAAGAACTCAATAGCCAGTTTCTTTAATCCCAATGCTAAAAAGGTGCTGAATCTTGCAGCAGAAAATATTATATTAAAGTCCAAGTAAAAACAAGGTTTGTCACCCCAAGCATAAAGGAACCTTTCAAAGCCACATTGGCAAGTGAGTGGGCCTGTGATACGACTGGTACTACCATTTGGTGAAACACCTGAAGTATACCAGAACAAAGACAAGGAGGTGGTAAGAGGTTGAAAACTCTCCAGTACCAGCATTTGATGACCTGGAAATGCAGCTTATGCATTGTTCGTGTAAAGAAATGCCAGTGTTCTGTAGGCAGTCTGGTTCAGAATCTCAGATTTTGCCCTGAAGGTCCTGTGGCTTATGCTAAATGCCCACTCTGATGGAGAAAACCTATTTGGACCACAAGTGGATGTGTTGCTACTTAAACAAAATAATTTAAAAAATAATCAAAAATAATCAGACCGTCATGAACAGCCAAGCCTGTGGGGGCACGCTAAAATCAAACTGCTAGGTTTGGTTTTCAGTGCAAGATGATTAGCAAATGCTGCAGCCATACTGCAGCACCCTGCTTTTTGATCAGGAACTGACTTTGAAGGGAGGACAAAGTTCCAGCCTCTATCATAAAGGAACCTGCCCAAGGCAAGAGCCCTGCTGCCTCGGAGGAATGACTTAACTTCCATTCACTACTACTGATCACACAACATCTAATCACACAGCACCTGTTGGGAGAGGTTTTTTCTTCCACAGAGAGAAAATGGTGTCTGATCTGTCGTAGCTCACAGATGCTGCTTGGAATTTCATACCTTACTACCAAATATGCTGCCTCCCCAGCACAATAGCCAAGAACATCACAATCTGCTGCAAGAGCAGGAAAAGGCATTGCCTTTGTCACCACACCAGAAAGGACAATGAGTGTATTTCCTATACATTCTAAAACACAAAAAAGATGGAGTACTCTGGCCAATACTCAAGCTGCTGAACCATTACATTGTGTCAGTGCACTTAAAGATGACAACTCTGCAAGATGTAATTCCGCTGTTCTGTATCAAGGGATTACATGGTGACCCTTAGTCTCAGTGACACCTTTTTCCACATTACCTTCCACCCAGAGCACTATCTGTGGCTCAGTTTGGTGGTAAGTGGACAGCACTTTCAGTTCAAAGTACTACCTTTTGGAGTTACAACAGCCCAAATGTCTAGAGTGTTTGACGTGCAACTCCACCGAAGTGCTATTCAGTGGTAGCCAAAAGCAATTCCTAGTGCTCACTCCACAATTAGTTTTGCTGCTCCACAAATTAGGCTTCATAGTAAATGGCCAGAAGTCACCTACCCCTCCCCCCCCCAAACACACACACACACACACACACACACACACACACACACGACCTTTTCTGGGAGCAATACTGATCAGAGTGGCAGACAAAGTCCATCCCAACAAAGAAGTATGATAACATTTCAAATGCTGCTTGCTTTTTACCAGAAGTGTTCAGCTTCTGACAGTGAGAACGATCTTGAAACTGTTGTGGAGACGATGACCTCAACATCAGGGGAATTATTCCACTCTGTGGAGGACTTCCCCTTTGTTCTTCCAGACCTCGTTTGGCAGATCTGCCCGTCTTACTTCAGTTGGTAACCCTGTCACTTATTCACATTCACATGCCTTGATGCCTACTTGTTGAGCTGCAGTGCTCATCAAAGGGCAATAATAGCACCATTTGGTTCCCTTTGGAAAGACTACATAAACATTTGCTGGAGTTAAGAGCACTTTTGCCATCCATCTTGAGCTGTGTGGTATGGGTCCTCTCAGGCATTGCTACCATATTCCACTATCTCAGACAGGAGTGAGTTCAGAACCCGTGCAAAAAGGTGGATTTGCAGTGCTGATCTGTTGGAAGTCTGCATTCAGCCTTCAACAAAGGATTTTTTTATTTGTTCTTTTTATTGGTGTTCATCTTCTAACACCAACAAACAATGCCAAGCAAACGCCCATATCACAATGATTGGTACATAAAGATGTACATTTAGTAGAATATAGAATAATAACATGCCTGGCAGACCTCAGAATTATAATATCTGATGTGCATGCTGACCTAGTATGCAATACCTCTGCAGGAATCTACATTAAGTATGCTGTCATAGGTACCCAGTAATGTTTCAGGGGAGACACCTGGGGAAGCTCCTCTGCGTATACCTCCAGTTGGTCTTTACAGTATGTAATGTCTTAATACCATTCTAACACTGTTGGGGATGCCCGCCCTCCCCCCAGCGGATTGCCAACTTTCACTTTGCCATTAGCAGGGTCACTGCTGTCAGTTTGTGGTTTGCCGGTTGTAGCGGTTTGACATATCCCAAGAGATATGTCCGAGGGTCACATGGGACGAGCTCAGAAACGACTTAGGTGAGTATGAGTGACAGGTCCATTATCTATGGATCTTAGGATACCCCCCCACACATGATGCAGGAAGTCAGCCCCTGGTGCCCCACATCTGATACAGCTATCCTCTTGCCTGATCCCATACTTCCCTTCCAGGGGATCCTCATCAATAGTCATAAACATTGAATATTCCCGCCCTCGTGCGGGGACCCCGGAGCATATATAAAATACACACATATAAAGTATGAAATATGCACGAAAAATATATACATATCATTTTTAGTAGACAAATCTCCATACTAAACTCATATATAAGTGTGTAAAACAGCAATGCAGACTATAATCATAAGCAGGCTAAAATGCTTTATTTCTATGGAGTTTTCTTTTTTTTTTTTTTTTTTTTTAAACAGTCCTTTTCAACATTACAATAAGAGAAAAAATACTTTCCAAAGCCCCATAACTAGGCCTAGGGAAATAAGTACTAGTAACGTCGGAGAAAAAAAAGAGAAAAAACTACATTGAAAACACTGGAGCATTCTTAGCCAATAGGCTGCATGCAGGTTAACACAGGAGAACCATAAAAATTCTGGCACCGTGCCTTTAAGACCCTGAGCACCTCCAGTATCCCACCATGCCTCAGAGGTGAAGGAGAGGTGACAGTTGGTTCACAGTTAGGTCAGTTCTTTTTTCCGGCTTCTTCTGAGAGGATCCTGGAGCATTGAGCGCTCAGTTTTTCTGAGTTTTTCTCAGAAAAATACTTCAAAACAGCATTTCTTCTGCTTTCACTTGACATCTAACACCTTTGTCTGAGTCTAGAAGTTTTTTACTGACTGAAAAATGCCTTCTCTTTTTGTGAAGTGCCCTTCCTGTGGGAAGAAGGCCCAGTCAGATCCACACACTCTCTGCATTGTGTGCTTGCCTCAGAGTCACTGTCCTGACACTTGCAGACACTGCAAGACCATGTCAGAAAGGACTCTGAAGGACAGGGAGAAGATCAGGCTTCATGGTCTTCATGAGAGGCAGAAGACATCGTACTCTTCCCTTCCCAGGCAGCCAACAAGCCATTCTCAGGAGAGACAGGCTAAATCGACGTCCGCAGGTAGGAAGGTACCTGTTTGTTCCCCCGACAACGCTGCCACCATCACACCATCATAGATCGACGGCGACCCGACCGACGTCGAAGTATACGACGTCGAAAGAACATGGCCACCACAGGGGCAGATGTCCGGCAACCTACCGATCGACGTCGAGCCATCACCGGCGTGCCCATCTGCCGATGAAGGCCTCGCACCCCTCGACGTCAAGGAAAACGACGTCGAAGTCGCCTCAACGGCGAGAACGAAGGCCTCCGCCGCCGACGGCCCACCATTCGATGGCGAGGCACACAACGTCGAGCAGGTCACCAAGGGAACGCCGGTCACCGTCGAAGCACTCTACGTTGAGACCAGAGCAACCTACGGCACTCCCTTCGACGTCGTTGCAGCTGTTGACGTCGACACAGGTTTTACCTCTCTTGCAAGGAGAGGATCATCGGCTTCCGCCGGCGGATAAGACCACTCCAACATCTCCAGTGGTCTCGATAAGAAGTGGTTCATCTCGGTCGAGAGCTGCATCGTCTGGGCATGTCTCGCCCATCAACTTGTCGCCAAGGTGGTTGGAGAGCCTTAATAGAACGACTGCCTCCCCAGACTCTCAGTATTCGAGGATGTACTCTCCTTCTGCCTCTCTCCCGAGAACACCATCGCCAACATCGCAGGCAGGACGGGCTTGTTCTGCTTCTCACCAGTCGACCACGAGGCCTTGACGCTCTGCCACAGCATCTCGGAGCAGGTCACGCTCCCAGAGACGATCTAGGTCATGGTCACGCCATCGCAGAAGGTCCCCCTTCTTGGTCATCGTCGGGGTCCTCTGTAAGACAGTACTCCCCGACCTTAATGGATTCTCCACCAGCTAGAGTCTCCCCGGTGGACGATATCACAACCGTTAACGAGGTGCTTCTCAGGGGAGCACAAAAACTAAATATAGAGGTCCCGGAACCCTCAACCTCCTCATCCGTGATCTTTGAAACCCTGCAACATAGAGCGGTTTCAAAGAAGTTGTTACCGCTAGTGCCTGGTCTGTTACAACCAACCATGGACACCTTTTTAGCACCTGCCACCCTCAGATCAGCTCCTGCTAGAATCTTGAAGAAATATAAGGCACCTGAACAAGATCCTTTGTTTCTCAGGACGGATCCACCGCCGGACTCAGTCATATTGGCTGCAACCCGAAAGACACACTCAGTGGCATCATCCTCCACGGTTCCACCAGACAAGGAGAGTAGACACCAAGACTCTCTGGGGAGGAAGATGTGTGGCACGGCGGCTTCCATGATTAAGGTCTCCAGCGCTTCCGCACTCCTAGGCAGATATGACCGTTCACTATGGGACACACTGAGCAGGTTCGCAGACAAATTGCCGAGGGAGGACAGGCAGGATTTTCAGGAGATCCTTCAGGAGGGGTGTCTGGTCTCCAATCAGGTCATCAGCGCAGCAGCAGATGGGGCAGACTTAGCTGCACATGGTTACGCGCTTGGGGTTTGTGCAAGAAGGTCTTCCTGGTTGAGACTGACAGGATTGAAGCGGGAAGCGCAGCAGCGTATCCTGAACCTTCCGTTCAACGGGAACTCGCTTTTTGGAACCCATACAGACGAGGAGATGGCGCGTATGAAGACTGAAGTGGACACCATGAGAGCAGTGGGACTGGAGAGAAAAAAGGACTTCAGGCGAAGGTATAGACCTTACGACAGGTGCCCTTTTCTGCAGAGGGAAACCCCTCATTGGTCCCAGAGGCCGCAGCAGAGGCAAGGACGCCCCCTTTTCCAATCTCGTAAGGCCACGAGAGACCGAGGGTCAAGCAGGCCACAGCAGTCCACACCCAAAACTCCAGCAAAACAATGAGGACTCGCTTCCCTTAGCACAGACAAGGAGGAACGAGATCCCTGCCCCTATCTCAGGAGTCTCAGACCATCTGGCATTGGCTTTTAGCGAGAGGAATGTCGCTTGCAGCGGTTCACCTACCAGGTCAACAAAATGTGGAGGTGGACTTCCTGAGCAGAAATCTTGAGGACGCCCACGATTGGGTCCTTCACGACGAGGTCGTCGAAGATATCTTCACTCAGTGGGGTCGGCCTCAATTGGATCTCTTCGCAGACGAGGTAAACAGGAAATACCCAGACTTCGCGTCCAGGTTCTACCGTCCGGGATCTCGAGGGAATGCCCTGTTGATCGACTGGTCAGGGATATTTCTCTACGCCTTGCCACCGATCCCCCTCATACCTGCGGTGATCAACAAACTCTACAGATCTAGCACCAGAATGATTCTCATAGCTCCGCAATGGCCTCATCAGTTCTGATACACAGATCTCCTCAACCTATCGGAACAGCCTCACAGTAGGCTGCCATGCAGACCGGATCTCCTTTGCAGGCTGGGAGGCAAGATACTTCACCCCAACCTTCCCTCTCTGAGCTTGACGGCATGGCTCCTGAATTCCTGCAGTATGGGCACCTAGGGCTCTCGCAGGAGTGCATGAACATCTTGAAGGAGTCCAGACGACCTTCCACACGGCGTTCTTACGTGTTCAAGTGGAAGAGGTTCTACATATGGTGTCGTCAGCAAGGTCAGAATCCTATACTGGCCCAGGAGGAGGTCTACTCTATTTGGCAAAATCGGGTCTGCAAGTGTCATCTATTAAGGTACATTTATCTGCCATTACAGCCTATCGTAAGTCACCTTCTCAGGAATCCTTTTTTACAAGACCAGTAGTCAAGGATTTCTTAGAAGGTTTGAAAAAAAAATTTCCACCCATTCGGAAACCCTCCCCTCCAGGGAGCTGAACATAGTGCTATCGAAACTTATGAGCCCTCCTTTCGAACCTATACACAAAGCCTCTTTGCAACCCCTTACGTGGAAGACGGCTTTTTTGGTAGCCATTACTTCCGCAAGGAGGGTCAGTGAAATTCAGGCTTTGTCCTCCAAAGAACCATACACAGTGTTCCACAAGAATAGAGTGGTTCTACAAACTCATCCATCATTCTTACCGAAGGTGGTGTCAGAGTTTCACATCAATTAGACTATTTCACTACCAACTTTTTTCCCCAATCCGGATACTCCGGCGGAGAAAGCTTTGCACTCACTAGATTTGAAAAGAGTGCTGAAATTTTACTTGGACAAACCCAAACTAATTAGACAATCTAACCACTTATTTGTAAATTATGGTCATTTGAGAACAGGCGAGGCAGCCTCAAAACGAACCATATCTAGATGGATAGTTTCATGTATTGTTACTGCATATCAATTGGCTAATAAACAACTACTTGCTAGGCTTAAGGCGCATTCCTGCACTTCTATTAGACAGTCCGCAGAGTTAAGGGATGGGATTGCTAATCTATTCAATGTTTATGACTATTGATGAGGATCCCCTAGAAGAGAAGGATAAGTTACTTCCTGTAAATCCTAGTTCTCTTCCAGGGGTATCCTCATCAAAGTCATAAACCCTCCTCCCCGGACGCACGTCTCCTAGAAGTGCAGGACATACTATCTTTCGAATCTGCTACACAGCTTGTCACCGTAAAAAAAAGTACTGACCTAACTGAACCAACTGTCACCTCTCCTTCACCCCTGAGGCATGGTGGGATACTAGAGGTGCTCAGGGTCTTAAAGGCACGGTTCCAGAACTTTTATGGTTCTCCTATGTTAACCTGCATGCAGCCTATTGGCTAAGAATGCTCCAGTGTTTTCAATGTAGTTTTTTCTCTGACGTTACTACTGCTTATTTCCCTAGGCCCAGTTATGGGGCTTTGGAAAGTATTTTCTCTCTTATTGTAATGTTGAAAAGGACTGTTTTAAAAAAAAAAAAAAAAACTCCATAGAAATAAAGCATTTTAGCCAGCTTATAATTATAGTCTGCATTGCTGTTTTACACACGTAAATATGAGTTTAGTATGGAAATTTGTCCACTAAAAATGCTATGTATATATTTTTCGTGCATATTTCATACTTTATATGTGTGTATTTTATATATGCTCCAGGGTCCCCGCACGAGGGCGGGAATATTCAATGTTTATGACTTTGAGGATACCCCTGGAAGAGAACTAGGATTTACAGGTAAGTAACTTATCCTTAGCCGCCAATTGTGCAGGCGTGTAGTACATCTGCTGTATAAACTTGAAATTAATTATGCACAAATTTCCATTGGCTATAAGTCTGCCTGTCAAGGCGCAGCAAAAAGACTACTCTGCTAGAGTCATCGCTGTGTCAGTCATGGCATTCCAATTGTCTAACAGGGTATTGACGTCCTGCACCCCTTTGACCGCACCATATTGTATGAGCCGGTGATGAGCTCAGACCTGGAATTACTAGTAAGCACTACTTGTAAAGCCCCAGAGAAAGGGGGAGCTTGGGGAAAAATTGCGTAGTGCTCCCTCAGAGCAACCTGCAGTTGTAAATCTGTAAAATGCATGAACGGAGAGTTAAAACTATCTGCTGGAGATAAGTTCCCAAGTGTTCGCAGCCCTGTATCTCTGAGGAGAGTGAAGTCCTTCAGTTCTTGTGTGATGGAAAGATCTGGATGTTTTGCAAGTGGCAGTGCTGAGGCATACAATGGACTCTTACCTGTCCAAGTCCCTAGGACGTGCCATGCGTTAAAGTGCAATTAACAGTGTTAATACCGCCACATGTTTTACCCAAGTGACTATAAAAGAATGAGGACAGCGATTTAGGATCTGCCACATCCTGTTCTATTGCAAGATGCAGCATGTAGCGTTCTGGATGTATCCAGTGATGCACATTTTATGCCTGGGTACCTAGATAATAGAGGTAAAAATCAGAAGCATTAAACCCTCCCCTCTCAAATGGGAGCGTGAGTTGCGACCATGCAATCCGTGGCTGCTCGCCTTCCCCCAAAACATAGCCCATCGCTGTCAATGACTGCAGTGTCTTACAAAACGCCTGCATAAAGAAAATCTAGATATACACAATCTGAAAGAGCAATTGGGGTAGTATTACCATTTTTATTACTGCTATTCAGTCAGTGAGTGGCATAGGGAGACGGGACCATCGTTGAACTTTGTCTTACAGTTTAGTGACCGCTCTGCCATAGATAACGCAGATTACCAATACTGGGTCTCTAGGCACCCAGATACTTTACTGGATCTGTGCACCATTGTGGGAATTCTGTGTGGAACACTGCAGTGTTATCTGTAAGGGGGAGCACGTAGGACTTTTCCCAATTGATAGGCCAGAAAGCCATGCAAACCGCACATATTCTCTAGTGTCCAAATGAGTCTCCTTAGATCCATGCACAAATTTAGTGAGTCAGTTTTGCTATCAATGGACAGCAGGCTGTGCTGCATAGCAAGCAATGTAATTTACAGTGTGGCAGCCGCTCCTGCCTGTTCTTCATGTGCAGTGTGGGTAAGTACCTACTTTTTAGCATGATTGCTCCCACGGTTTGCCTGCTATCAGTATGCTTTGACTGTTTTCACTGGGGTCCTGCTAACCAGGACCCCAGTGATTGTGCTCTCTCCCTCTAAATTTGTTTGCCTAGGACTTTGACACCCTTCAATTGGCATACTGGTGCCCCCATATACGTTCCTAGCATATGGTACTTAGGTACCCAGGGCATTGTGGTACCAGGGGTTCTCCATGGGCTGCAGCATTAATTGTGCCACCCATGGGAGCCCATGCAAAATGTGTCTGCAGGCCTGCCATTGCAGGCTGCGTGAAAAGGTTTATGCTCCCTTTCACTACTGGTCACTGTAAGTCACCCCTGTAGTATGTCCTCCTAGCCCAGAGGGCAGGGTGCAGATCCCTGTGTGCGAGGGCACCCCCGCATCAGTAGAGGTGCCCCGGCTAACTGCAGCTCCATTGCACTGGACTTCATAAGTGCAGTGAAGTAATTTTACCCATGCACTGAGCACAGCTGTAGCTGTGTCCAGCAACATAATGGTAACTCCGAACCTGGGCATGTTTGATATCAAACATGTCAGAATCATACCCCAATACTGTTGCCAGTATTAGTTGTATGATTCCATGCAGTATTGCTCCTACTAGTCTTTAAGGGTGGTGCAAGCAGCCCACATTGCTGTCACCCTCCAGATGGGTGTCTGCCCTCCTGCTGCTTGACCTGTTCAAGCAGAGGAAGGCAGAACAAAGGATTTCCTGTGGGAGAGGGAGGCAACACCCTCTCCCCTTGGAAATAGGTGTGACATGGCTTGGGAGGGATAGCCTCCCCGAGCCCACCGGCATGCTTTTGAAGGGCACATTAGTTGCCCTCCTTGCATAAACCGGTTTGCACCAGTCCAGGGACCCCCGGGCACTGCTTTGATGTGAATCTGGACAAAGGAAAGGTGAGTGACCACTCCCCTGTCCATCGCCACCCCCGGGGTGGTGCCCAGAGCTCCTCCAGGGGGCCACATGGTTCTGCCATCTTGAATTCAAGATGTACAGCTGTCCCCTAGGAGCATCTGAGTGGCCAGATCAGGCAGGTGACATCACAGCCCCCTTCTGATTGGTGGTCACCTTGCAGGTGACCAAACCCCCTTTTAGGGCTATTTAGGGTCTCCCTTTTGGGTGGGTCTTCAGATTTGACGTGAAGGATTCCAGCAGGACCCCTTTGCATTGTCTACTTAACCGCAGCTTTTATTCCTCAGGAACCGACAATCTGCAACTCTAGAGACGACTCTGCTTTGCAACATTGTTTCTCTGCCTCCTTCCAGCAACTACAACATTTCCCTGACTGCAACGGCAACTAGCTGTGTGGATCTGCTCTCCTTTGGAATTGCATTGACACTGCATCACAAGTGGTGGTCTGTAGTGGTCCCCTTGGTCCTCTCTGGCAGCTTTCCAACTTGGGAAACCGTAATCCCTTGCCTTTCCTTGAAGCACTTATTTGCTCCTCCTCCTCCAAGGGATCTTCAGTCCCTGTGTAACTCTGGCTCCCAGCACTTTTGCCTGTCAAGCACATTCTCCTTCCGGCTGCTCCAGTGATGTGGGACTCCTTTTCAGGTGTGCTCAGTGGGCCTCACGGTGACTGCTGTGCCTGCTGCCAGTGGGTCGCCTGTGGGGGCTGCCTCCTTTTCTTGTGACTCTCCTGACTGCTGAGGGTCACCCCGGACCCCCCTCCTTGGGTAGAGTCCCCAGGGCCTTACTGGTCCTCTTCAGCCTTGTAACTCAGTCTTCTTATGCATTTGCCAAGGCTTAGAGGTTTTCCAGCACCACTGACCAACTGCAACCCGCCGGACGATGTGGGACACCATCTGTATCACTTCAGGAACTGCTCTTCCTCTCCTGTGCTGCATTGCTGGGCTTCTTCGTCCCTCATCGGCCTGGTCCTACATCCACAGAAGGGTGGGTAGTGGCTCCTGCCACGACTGGACACTCCATTACGAACTGGACTTGGTCCCCTACCTTTGCAGATCCTCTTCTGCAGGAATCCACCTTTGGGTTCTTCCAGTCTTGTTTGGGTCTTGCAGAATCCTTTTTTAAAGTACTCCTGTTGTTATTGGGAAAAACAGGGACTTACCTCTTCTGCTCTCTGGGGGTCACTCTGGTACTCACCTCCTTGGGGTACCTGCTCCCTTATGCTGATTCCACATCCTTGGGTGGTGGAACTCCCTTTCACATTCCACTTTCTTAGTATATAGTTTGGCCCTCCCCTAGGGCTTTCACTACTGTTAACCTATACTTTTGCCAATGTTTATTGTTTTCTATGCTCCTTACTGATTGCTAATCTGATTATAATAGTGTGTTTACTTACCTCCAGTTGGGAGAATGCCTGTTTAGTATTCCAATATTTGTGTTACTATAATACTATAATGTATTTTTTTTTTTTAACTGTGTGGTTTCTTCATGTGTGATAGTGCTGTGTGACTATGGTGATATTTCATATGCTTTGCATAACTCCTAGATAAGTCTTGGCTGCTCATCCACAGCTACCTCTAGAGAGCCCTAGCTTCCTAGAAACTGCCTTACACTTCACTAGTAGGACCTGGTATAGGGTGCGAGGCAGGGTGCTCCCTTTCTGGTTTTTAGGGTGATAACACCATACGTGTTCACCACAAACCAGGCCAGCTTCCCACATTCAGCACCAGGGAATTCTTTTCATCGGGGCCAGCCAGCGCATTTAGCAAATGTCTTGACTGGAGCCTATCTGTCTTTCCCATGACATCTCGAAAGGGTAGCTGGTGCTAAGACGCAGCAGGCTCCGCTTGTACTTTGGTCCAACAATCAGTCCCCGTGTATTGCTATGGAAATGTGCTTAGCACCCAGCATGACACTCCAATAGCATCACTGGTGTCTCTTCTTTTTCCCCCCGCTCCCCTCCTGCGCCCTCTGTCACCACCCCTAGCCATGTATCTTCGACAGCAACTTGCTTCTAGGGATTCAAGACAACTCAATGTATCCCAACACTCCACCTCCCAGCAGGTGAGTCTCAGGCAGCTAGGGATCCCCACAACCCCACCACACTCCGTAGTCTAGTGCCGCTTTCCTCCAATTATGGAAAAAAATGTTGAAGGGCCGATGGGCGCACCAGTCGCAGGCCCACACCACTCCGCAGATCCAGCACTATTGCAGGACAAGGGGTGTTTACTTAAAGGTCTGTCACTATCCTTACCCCGGCAGGACGCCGCACCAGCTGCTTTCTCCATACCAGGCTGCAGTCCTTCACCACTGCTGCACATGGGTCAATTTCAAGCCCACCGCTTCACAGTCTCCTACGCTTGTGTGCCGCTTCAGAACTAGCCGGTCCCCCTCAAACACTGCCGCTGACTCCCATGGGAGAGCGCTGAGTACCAGGCAGCCCCTCGATTATGGCACGGGCGGGCCTACTGCTACACCGGTCTACCGCCTCCTCCAGTGCAGCGTTTGCAGCTCCACTCTACACAAACGGTGTGCCCAGCAGCTCCCCTGCCTCCAGTCAACCTCGCAGGCACTCTGATGTCTGAACGATGTAGTCTCCAGCTGCCAGCCCCCGGGGTAGGCGTATGGCTAGGGCAGCACCGCCACGATTTTCATGGGGTGGGGAAGATCTCCACTGCACCCCGATCGTCACAGGGGTCAGTGCTCTTTTTCAGGCTTGTAACTAGTCTCACACTGCCATCTGGGCACTCGGGGATGAATTCATAGCGGATGGATTCCCAGAGCCATGATAAATTTAGGATTGCTGGCTTCAGTCTGCAGAACTGCCCTAGGGTGCAGCCAGTTTGCTTCAGGCTCTTTAAGATTTAATATGCTGTTGCAGTGGGATGGTTGGCTCGTCCATCCAACGTTCAGACTTTTCGTCTACACGTAATGGTATAGAGTGGTACTAGTTTGAGGCCTTTATGTTGCCACCAAATATGTGGAATGTCATCTTAGTTGCTCAGTAACATTTGTCTGTTTTGCTCATTGGGACATTTTTGTGTTCTGTTTCTTGGAACCAGGCTAAAGACAGAAATATTTGAGGCTCGCCTGACATCCTGCAAATTGTGCTTTCCATACCTCAGCAGATTTTTGCAATTTCTGCCATCTAAGATGTGGCTGCTCGTTCTGCATTTTTGCTTTCCTGGCCAGCCTTCTATGTTCAGGTTACCTCTAGTGGGGCGTTTCATGAAATGTCACATATAAGCTGTGAAGACCTTAGCTCTATTCTGTTTGGGTGGAATAAATGCAATATTGGTAGGCTGTGCCTAACCCTTACTGGCTTCACTAAAATGTGCCGTACATGCAGCCTCAGACAGGCATGAAATGAGACGGTCATATTAGATCACACCCATTTAAAGGCACATCAACTAGCTCTTCCTGGAAATGAGAATTGACTTTCAGATTGTTTGTATAACTCATAAAGAGATGTACACCGGCTGGCCATCCTACCTTAACGATACTGCAACTCACCAGTAGTCTTAGGAACTACAGAAACAGAAGCCACCTAATTTGGGTTTTAAAACCAAAACTACTTAATGGCTTTCTCCTGCCTTCCTCCCAGGCAATGGAACTCTAGCCCTGATCGAATCTGAATAAGTGTGAATCTCCTACCCTTCCAAGAGAATATAAAAATCCACCTCCTTAGAATTTACCTACCTCCTCGCTATATTTCTATTAACTCGCTTCTACTCTCAACAATGTACGTTATGTTATACTTGTATACTTGAACAAAAAGTTGTCTGATACTTTTGCTACTTGGTCTGTAGTAAGAAATACAGCTAATTAATGTATATATTTGATGGCATGTGTAGCTGCAGATACACATGCTATGCATAGATTCCGCCATCTAGTGTTGGGCCCGAAGTTTTCAAAGTTGTTTTTCTCCGATATCTGCCCCATAGCTATTGTTCCTCTGTGGGATTTAAACTTTGTTCTCATGGCATTACCATTCGAATCTGTAAATTGTTTCTCGGTTCGCCTTTTAATCATCGTCGGTCTTTTGGAGATTACTTCTTCCGGTAGGGTCAGTAAATTGCAGGGCTGTCAGTCTGGGTGCAGTTCACAAAATTATATGTAAGCAATCTGGTCCCCCCCATACTTGTTACCACCTTCCTGTCAAAGAAGGTGTCTGCCTTCCGCATGGGCCGATCTCGAACTCTTCCTTATTTACTTCTGCCTTTTCATCCTTCCAAGGAGAAGGAGCAGTAGCTCACAGTACACCCTAGGTGAGCTGCCTTCTCTTAATGTTTACGTAGTCACTGCTTTGTCCGTTTTTGGCTACAGGGAAGCGTAATTTTACTCTTTTGCGTTGGGTAATTCTTTGCATTAAATTATTATAGCTTGGCTAAAAAGGAACTTTCAGCTGGCTTTTGTGCTCATTCTAAAATGGCCATGGAAGTCTACTTCTATCACCAGTGGTGTCCTGGTGACTGATTGCTGTTGGGATTGCTTGTTGTTTTCTACAATCTAGGAATAAACTCCATTTGGGCTTATGCAGCCGTATTTAGAGGTCAACCAAATTTCCAGTGATGCCTACTAATCTGTTTTACTTAGTTGACCTACAGATAGACTTGCTAGATAATTTTGATTGGAAACGCCTTTTGCTGAGGTTAATCATGAGGAAAACCTAAGCTGACCTACCTACTTTCAATGTAGTTTTTCATAATGTGCATCAACCAGAGTTTTTGTGTTGCACAACTACTGCGTGCATCCTCTGCTATGACCAAATTGTGTTTTGTCCTCATTAACCTCCCACAAAATAATTACATAATTTTCCATGTTAACTTCGACCGATAGGCGGATTCCTACAGAATTGTAACCTTGCTGACCATTAGTCAGCATCCCTCCCCGCCACAATGTATTTTAGCCCCAAACTAGAATAACACTGAGTATGGTGGAAGGAGACCCCACCACCACCCACTAGTCTCACCTTAATTACACAACTAGTTAAAGTACCAGTGAACATAACTGGCAGATAGCCAATGGCAAGTAGTCATAAACCAATACTAGACATAGCAGGTGACATAAAACAGTAGGAGAGGAGCAAAAAAGCGGTAGAAAGCCATTTCGAAATAAATGGAGAGGAAAACCAACCACCTGTATGAAGCAGTAATGTGCAGTCTCCAAAAGGAAGAAATTCAGCCGTGTGCCTGTCATGCTGCATAGCCATTCTGATGATTTTTCTTAACAGCAGATTTCTCAACTTGTGAATGTTTCCCAGTCTCTAGACCGGATTAAGAAACTTTTCAGCTCTACTTCTTTGCTGGTAAGTGGCGCTGTACAGCTCCATGCTGACATCACTCTGCAATGGAAGTGACATGTAGAGATGCATGTAAGCACCACCCGTCCGTGTGGATGTCGGTTCCTTTCTACACCTTCAGACTTGCATCTGAAGCTTCTCCCTGGTCCTCGGCCAGACTTTTTGTTGAAAGTTTTCCAGTGTGGAAGGGAAATGTCACCCCCTAAAATTAAAGTGTTCAAACTGTGAAAGGACTGTCTCAAACAAATGTCTCTGATGGACCTGCTCAAGTCTGTCTGTGGTACCTAGGGCAGACCATGATTCTAAGGCCTGTGGCGACTTCTTCGCCCAGGAAAACCCAAAATATATATGGGAACACAAAACCAAACTCCGCACAGGAAGACTCCTGGAGTGGGTCCTGTTCCTGCTCCCAAAAGCTGTTCCCGCTACATGTTCTCATCGGTATTGAAGTCTATGGGTAAGCCGAAGAAGAAACGTAAGATATCCAAATGGGAATTGCTCCTGCCTCCCACTCCAGAGAGGGCAGAAAGGCATCAACATGTCTCCTGGTTGCACCGTTGATCTCCAGTCGGGCTGATTTAGTCAGTGGCCCCGACCCACCCTCACTTTCCAGGTCCATCTCTGACATTACAACCAATAGATAACTTCTGGGAGGCTATGCTGCCGTTCTTCGACACTTTATCAGCTCCCGCTGGTGTGACTTTTGACCCCAATGAACTGCAGGGGTCTCCAGTCAGACTTCCGCTGTCTGGTTTTTCCTTGGTGCTAGCTCTGCTCTTTGACACCCCACATCCAGTCTTACGGTGAATGTGGTGACCACTTCCGCTCTAGCATCCTTCTTGCTGCCCTTTGTCACCTTGATGCCAGTGCTGACACTGGGTGAGGATATACAGCCTGAAGTGCTTTCAAATCTGACCTGAATCTACCCAACTTTAGCCAAATGAGACCAGTGAGCAACCTCTGGGCAATCCCTCTGACTTTGATGCTTTGTCCTTAACACATTGTAGAGCTGAGACATTTAATAATTTATCACTTATTCTGTAACTGTAACAACTATGACGACTGGGACAATTATGTTCCCTAATATAAGGACAACTGCCATGAAGAGTGCCAGGATGTGACAGAAGAAAATGCCTCTCACTTTTGTGATGTGAAGGGCAACAGAAGCATTGGACCTGCAATTGCCAACAGAGGAAGTAATGTAACATGGATTTGTAGAATGCAAAGCTTGTCACCCGTGAGGATACCCGGTCACTGTTTTGACAGAAGACTTGCAACCTGGCTAGGCTACACCTGAGCAGCTTTTTGCATTCAACAAGGCACATTTTGGGTATTCTGGACCGACTGCTGTCGTCCTCGTCCTGACAACCTTGCCTTCCTAGGACAACATCCCACTCCAGAGAGCCTGGTGGTTTAAGTATCTACCAGTGGGGTCAATCCACACGCTTTCATTACCACTCTTCTGATTGCGAATCCAAACGGAGACTTAAAGCAAAATAATGTTTCCTCCACAAACTTAGCTGCTTGATCATCCAGTGCCATCTGTCACCTTATCTGTTACTACCGTGTCCTTTTGGAGACAGTGGCTCAGTTTTTCTCCAGTATTGGATCTTTCATAGATTCACATGCTTGAATCATCCCCGTCGTCGAGATGGGAGCCTCACGGTAACCTCAAATAAACATAGCAGTACACTTTATACACTAGACCCCAAGGGCCCCCTTAGGTTCTTTTATAGTCTATCCATGTCGTTTTGCAAAAAGACCCAAAGTTGAACATCAGCCAATCAGGCGTCCACACCCTCTAGAATACTCCCAACAGAGGCTCTTTCCCTCAGATTTTCTACTGCACGTTGTGTGAAGGGAGTCTCCCTGAGCTCTGCTCAGTATACCTTTCTGACAGGAATATTTCTCTCCGAAAATTTCGCTTTTACTATCTCAATATGTTTCAGCAGACTTAGAAGGGTCTGTTTAGAGATTGTGGCAGCAGTGGGAAGAAGAGACTTCACGTTGATGACCCCCACAGAAAGTGTATCTACTGCCTGCATCTTGACCACAAGGTGAGAGACTGTAAAATCTGTCACACCTTTAGTCAGAAAACCCTCAAGGACCGTGAGGGTAGGCTTCTGTTGTGGCTGCAGAGACAGAAGGCCATGGAAAATTCATCTTCAGATGAGTGAAACATCATCTCGTTCCCTCAAACGACCTGGAGAGAAGGGAAGACTATCTAAGGAACCACCAAAGAAAGTGGTTAAAAAGACAAAGCATGGATCTATGGAGAAACAGGGGCGCCAGGAGCCTGCTACTTCCGGATCAGAGACCCAGGCAAAACTCTCAAAGGTTTGTTCAGAGCCTACAACACCTGTGGGGGAACAAAGGCACCTACAAAAGTGCCCTGTCCCTGTCTCCGACGAGGGATCCGGTAAGGCCTGCCTCTGTTGCTTCCAAAAAACACCCGTCGACGACCCAGTCGCCGATGGTGTCGACTGTCATGACAACAATGACGTTGACGTTTACTACGGCAGTGTCTCCAATGATAATAACATCATCGCCGCTTTCATCGACGATTTTAACTGCTAAAATATTCAAGAAGGCATTGTCGACTAAGACATCGTCGACAGCGGAAGCAGCAGTGGTTCACCGGTCGACGACGGCACTATTGTCGATGAAGCACCTGTCCGCGAGGATGAAGAAAACGCCGTTGACGAGCACACCTGCGTCGTCGACGAGGGATCCGTCGGCGTGGGACCTGTCGACGCCGAACACTGAACTGTCAACGGCAGGGATGGCAATTTTGTCGACCCAGTCGTTGACCATCATGCCCCCCTCTGGGGATTTCGGAGCACAGCATGATTCCACAAAATTCCTCCCTCTTTCCTTTATCACCACGGGAGAAAGAACATCACCAATTCTTCCAAGACATACGTCTCCAAGCAAAGTCTTACCATATCCCCCGCAGCATCTCCTGCATGATGAGGAGGACATTTATTCCCAGGATGACGGAATGTTCGGTTCAGCCAGTAGTCCATCTCAGCTACATGTAAAATGCCAGGACTTCGATGAGGAGGAGGAAGGCCAGCATCAGCTCTATTATTCCTCAACTATATATCAGCGGGACTCTTCATACCCAACGAGGGAACAGGAATCTTCCTTCCCCATGCCTAGGTCTCTGGTGACAGATCTACAGGGTATGCTAAAGGACTACTATAGGCGGTTTCCACCGTCAACGCCTGTAACTCCATCTAGACCTTACAGCCAGCGGACACCTATGCAAATCCCTCTTACCAGTCTCCCAGGAACACCGCACAGAAGTGTCCCATTGGTTCCACAGCCACAAGATGACAACATCTCAGCGGTTGACGAGAGGGAAGAAGGAGTGATTTCGTAGGCAGCTCCTAGTGAGTGGGATGACTACCTCATTCCCACACCGCCACCGGCAGGGCCAGTTGATTCACCCCCCCTGAGGACATTGGGGGTTTTCACAATTTAATTGAAAGGGCGGCCAAGAGATTCGACTTGCCCATCATTTCCCAGTAAACAGATTGTTTCTTATATGATATCAAAAGAACCATCAAGGAGTAAGAGCGATCCCAATAGTGGATTTCCTCTGGTAGGAGGGCTTGAAGGCAATGAAAAATCCGGCCACAGTGCCTTCCCAGATGCCAAAGCTGGAAATGAAATGCAAGGCCCCTGAGAACACTCCAGCCTGTTTAATATCACAACCAAAGCCGGATTCCGTAATATCCCAGGCTGCACAGCGTTGATCAAAAAACCCTTCAGCACCTATTGCAGCGCCTCCAGGCAAGGATGGGAGGAGGTTGGATAACATTGGTAAGAAGTTCTCCTCGGTGGCGGCGATCACAGTAAAGGCTGCCAACTCCTTGGCCATACTTGCCAGATGTGGGCGGACATGTCAGCTTACGTAGATCTCTTACCTGAGGATGTCAAAGTGGAAGCAAAGATGGTGCTGCAGGAGGGTGAGCGGATCGCAGCTGAAATCATTGACTGCGCAATAGACATTTCCTTAACAGGATTCCGACAGCTCGCAGGAGCAGCGGTCTTGTGTAGGCAGGGGTGGCTCAAGTCCACATCCTTCCGTCCGGAGGTCCAGAGCCACATTCTGGATATGGCGTATGATGGGGAAAGTCTATTTGGGAAGCATGTTGACGACATGCTACAGTCCATCAAAACAGATACTGACACCGCAAGATCGCTTGGTACCTTGCAGTACCGCAAGCAGCCCTTTCGTGGAGCAAGGGGTAGAGGAAATTACTCCTTTCGAGGGGGCTTTCAACAGTACAGACCCCAATATCAGTCCTCTACAGCAGGACCCAGACAGCAATACAGCCAACATCAGCAGCATTACCGATTGCCACCTACCGCTACATATAGGCACCCGGCGAAGGGAAGAGCGACGCCACGAGGATGAGATACCGGCAGAAAACAATGACCAGCTAGCCATACTAGCTTCCTACGCTACCAGGGGCTCGAAGATCGGAGGTCGCATCACTTCTCACTTCCTTCGTTGGAAAGCTATAACATCAGACAGGTGGGTGTTGGATGTAGTGGCTAGAGGGCATACTCTGGAGTTCATACAGAAACCACCGGACGTCCCTCCGTCGGGACCTCCACGATTAACCCAACTCCTCAAGGAAGTACAGGTGATGCTACGCAAGAGGGCAATAGAGCTGGTCCCTGCTCCTCACAGGAGCAAGGGGTTCTATTCACGCTTCTTTCTGGTAAAGAAACCTTCAGGAGACTGGCACCCCATTCTGGACTTAAGGTCACTAAACAAGTTTCTGAAGAAACAATTGTTCAGGATGGTAACACTGCAGGACATCTTGCTCCTCCTGAGTACCGGAGATCAAATGGCATCCCTAGACCTCCAGGATGCGTATTTTCATGTTCCGATACACCGCAACCATTGAACATTCCTCAGGTTCAAGGTGGCTGGTATGCATCTACAGTTTCGGGTCCTTCCTTTCGGGTTGAAATCAGCCCCCAGAATTTTTACGAAAATGCTGGCTCCAGTGGCAGCTCATCTCCGCCATTCGGGCATGCAGGTGTTTCCCTATCTCGACGACTGGCTCATCAAAGCACCCTCAAAAGGCCAAGTGGTGCGTCACATCTATCTCTGCCTCCAGTTGTTCGACGATCTGGGGCTTACCGTCAATTACCAGAAGTCACACACAGACATTGAACTTCTTAGTAGCGGTACTAGACACTGTCCAAAGCAAGGCGTACCCGTCGCAGGAAAGAAAACTAAAGCTCAACAGGTTGGCCCACAACCTCTCGCCAAAAAAGTGCGTTTCAGTTCGCATTTACAGGTCATAGCTGGGAATGATCTTGTCATGCATTCCGCTGGTTCCAGACTGCAGACTGTATATGCCGCCCCTGCAAGAGCAATTGGATGTCCAATGGTGCCAGGTTCAGGGCTCTTTCGAGGACAAAATTCTCGTCACATCGGAAATGTGAACAGCCATGGCTTGGTGGGCGACACCGGCAAATTTGTCCAGCAGTCTCACATTTCTTCATCAGGTACCTCGCTATATTGTGACGACGGATGCCTCCCTTGAAGGTGGGGGTGCCCACCTTCAAGATCTTCAAATCAGTGGATCCTGGACTCCAAAGGACAACCAGCTCCACATCAATCAGCTGGAGCTCAAAGCGATAGATTTCGCTCTAAAGGCTTTCTTACCAAGGCTTTAGGGCTCGAATGTCTTAATCAGGCTGGACAATATCACGAGCATGTTTTATCTAAACAAGCAGGGTGGCACAAGGTCTCTACAGCTCTCGCAACAGGCTCGGAACATCTGAAAATGGGCCATAGCGCACAACATTTCTCTGAAGGCGGAGCACGTTCCAGGACACACCAACCTTCTGGCAGATACCCTGAGCAGGACCATTATCCCCTACCACAAGTGGGAACTAGACCAGGAGATTCTGGACCAACTCTTCCAGTTATGGGGCAGACCAAACATCGATCTGTTTGCCACGCTCGAGAACAAAAAATGCACTTACTACGCAAGCTGGCTACCCCAAAGAGGATCGTGGGGGAATGCGTTTTCGATGAGAAGGTCCGGCGTTTATGCCTACGCCTTTCCTCCGATCCCACTGATACCGAGAGTCATCAGCAAGATGAAGGCAGAGGGTTGTCGCCTCCTACTAATAGCACAGAGGTGGCCCAGACATGTGTGGTTCACAGAGCTCTTCATGCTCTCGGAACAGCCACATGTGCTACTGAAATGGAAGCCATCCCTGTTGACAATGCACCTGGGCCAAGTCAGACATCCGGATCCGTCATCTCTCCACTCATCGGCCTGGCTCCTGAGTTCCATGAATACTCCACCGTAAACATCTCTTCGGAATGTAGGGAGATTCTAGCCAGAGCTTGAGCGGATACGAACAATAGGACCTACAGGTTGAAATGGAAACATTTTTGGCTGGTGTGCGCATTTGAAGGGATCCATCCGATCGCCTCTCCTCCAGAACAGGTACTACCGTACTTGTTACACCTAGCAAAGTCTGGACTCTCATATTCTTCCATCCGCGTGCACGTGGCAGCAATTTCAAGATACTGCAGGTCTCAGAATACGGTTTCGTTCTATTCCACCAGAATTGTGAAGGAGTTCCTGAAAGGCCTGTTTAGTGCTTTTCCACCGGCGCGTAAGCCTCCACCGTTGTGGTCCCGAAACGTGGCTAGAGCGGAGTTAAAGTTCATTTAATTGAATACGGCGTTGTTGCTGGCTCTTACTTCCGTTAAGAGTGTGAGTGACATACAGGCATTCACCATCAAGGAGCCTTTTCTTCAGTTCACCACTACTAGAGTAATTCTGAGAACTAATCCTAAGTACATTCCGAAAGTGCCCTCAACTTTCCATTTGAATGAACCGGTTATCTTAAAAACCTTTTTTCCTAATCCGCAGACAGGGGCAGAAAGGGCATTACATTGGTTGGATGTTAAAAGGTGTTTGAAGTTTCACCTACAAAAGACTCAGAGCATCCGCAAGTCAGACCAGTTGTTTGTGGCCTCTTGAGCCGCAAGGAAGGGCCTACCAGTATCCAAACAGACTGTAGCCAGGTGGATTGGCCTGGCGATCCAACTCTGTCATATTCAGGCTGGCAAGCCTCTCCACAGCAGGGTAAGACCCCACACGACAAGTGCTGTGGCCATATCGGCTGCCCTCTTCACAGGAGCAGTGCTTAATTTGTGCTTGATGTTTCCGGTGCTGAGCACTGGCACTTATTTTTGTGGGCCGGGGCTTATTCTTCTGCCTCAAGCATTTGCTGGGAGCAACAGACACATATAGGAAAGACGGAGGAAAGGAAAAACGAAAAAGTGCCACAAAAGGAGAAAGTAGAAAGCTGCGAGAAAGGAAAGGGGTGTATATTATGGATTGAAAAGGCCCGAAATGGCTTCAGGACTATGCTGCCTCAGTACTCCGTGTTCCCGCATATAATTGCATCAGCCGCGTGTTTGAGGAGGGCTTTGGGCACATCTTTATTTACAAACTAAGCACTGCGCAGGAGTACCCCTGCGGCAGATCTGTAGAGCGGCCACATGGTCCAGCCAGCATACGTTCACGAAACACTACGGTCTCGAGGAGACAAATAACATGGACACAGCGGTGGGACAAGCAGTCTTGAGGCATTTGTTTCATTAAGGTGAGCCTCTTGAATCATCCCACCTCCGCAAACAGGGTAGGTGAACAACGGTTTCTTATTCTAATCGAGGTTACATTTTTCTATTTCTAATGCTTATGGTAGTGCTTGATTATCATAGCATGCTACATATTTAGTGTAATGTAGAGATCTATACTTATTATGACTGATTGTTACTTTCAGAAGAACATTGTTCCGTTGCCATTGAACACTAACTGGAGGTACTGTTACTCTTAATTTCTTTTGTCATTCTGATGTGTGTTCGGATTGTAAAGGTACAGCTACATGTCTACTTAATCAATATTACTGCTCGCTACTCTAATTCAAGCATGTGAATCTATGAAAGATCCAGATACTGGAGAAGAAAATTTGTTACTTAGCTGTAACTGTGGTTCTTCAGTATTGGTATCTTTTCATAGATCCACATGCAACCCACCCTCCTCCCCGCAGAGCCTCCCCTTCCACATAAGCTCTTAACTTCACACTCATACTAGAAAATCTGAGGGTAAGAGCCTTTTTGCAAAACGACTTGGCTAGACTATAAAAGAGCCTAAGGGGGCCCATGGGGCCTAGTGTATAAAGTGTACTGCTATGCTTTGAGGTTACCGTGAGGCTCCCACCTCGACGACGGGGATGATTCAAACATGTGAATCTATGAAAGATTCCAATACTGGAGAACCACAGTTACAGGTAAGTAACTCATTTTCTTACCAGCTGTATCAGATGCCTTTTGGGCTTCTCTCATATAGGCTATTCAGAACAGCCACAATGTGGAAATATTTGTAATACGTTCAGGATTTGACATGACTTATTGCCTTGAACGTGCCATGGGCAATATTGTGGCTCTCCACCACCATGCTTGATTGAGGCCAGCAGGCTTCTCTGGGGACGCCCAGGCATTTTTAATGCACATGCCTTTAATGGATCTCCCCTTTTTAGGGATAAAACTTGACCTCTCCCTTTGAGCACTTTAAAGGGAGCAGAGCCATGGCACATTACTTGGGCTTCTCTTCTCCCACGTGGCAAAACACCAGTTAGCCTTATGCAGCCTTATTACCTGCAATTTCAACCTCTTTGGTACAGATGTTGTCGTCCATCAATGGCTGACCAGTCCTCCAGCACACCAGCCTTTTCAGCCTTTTCATAGGTCAGGCTGCAGTTCCCAGAGACAATGCAAACACCAGGGGCAACATGCGGCTCAGTCCCCCGCCTATTCAGTGGCCACAACCACAAAATTGCTTTAGTGTGTCCTTCCCAGCACACACCCACCCTGTCGAAGGCAGGATCAGATATTTCCTCCAGGCGTAGTGATCCAGCACTACAGACAAGTGAATCCTGCAAATTGTCCATCGGGTCTAGTCCTTTCCCTTTTTTCCGCCATCCCTGACCCACCTCCCACCACCTTAAGGGTGGCTGACTGAGGACCATCTGTCAGTCTTACGTCAAAAAGGACAAGCCCTTGTGGCCAGGCGGGCTATAAAGAGGGTTCTGACCTCAGAAGTAGGTATCAGGTGCGACACCTGCTACTTCCTTGTTCCGAAGAAGGATGGAAGCCTTAGTCCTATTTTACATAATTTTACTTATTTTTTTTCTCTGTGACTTTCAGTGGAGGGATACATTGAAGATGCTTACGTTAGCCCAGATCTTGTCCACCCTTCACTCTGGATACTGGTTGTTGGAGTTAGACCTGGAGGATGTTTATTTTCACATCCTGGTTCTGCAGGCCCATAGTGGGCCAAGAGCATTTTCAGTCAGTGACCCCTCCTGGGAGGCTCACCAGCGTCCCTCGGGTGTTCAAGTATTCCCCAAGCCTTTTGTTAACCAACTCCAGACAATAGCAAGCCTCCTTACATCATTGGGACCTACTATCACTGAGCTGAAGTCACACATGCCACCTTCGTGGAAATGTACTTTCATTGGAGGTGGTATGGAGAGGACAGGAAAGCCGAGCTATAATCCCAATGTTTCACCCTCAATCCTGGATCTCAATGCAGATTACTCTGAGGCTGTTACGATTGATGGTCTCCTGCATCCTGCCAGTGCTGTTTGCTGGAGGGCCTTTGCAGAGTCTACAGTGGGACTTAAAATTCCACTGAGCACAACATCAGGGTAATCTTTTCAATTGCATCCAGATTCCAGAGGAGGCTGCAAAAGATCTGTAATGGTGTCTGCTGGACTTCGATTGGATTTGTGGCAGACCCTTCTCCTTATCCCACTCAAATCCGGCTGTGGTCATGAATGCTTCATTGCTGGGTTGAGGAGCCAGATTAGTTTGTTGGTGTTGAAGGCAATTCACTTGGTGTTGCAAACCTACCTGCCCACCATCAAAGGAATGATGATGCAGGTGCTCACGGCTGTCATGTGGTACTGCGGGATGCCTTGTACCTTTGGAAGTGGCTGGATCTATAAACTTCAGGGCAGATAAACTCTGCCACAGGTGCATCACTGATCACGAATGGCAGTTAAACCCAGAAGAGGCAGAGGCCATCTTCCAGCAGTGGGGAGACACCTGGCTCTTTCTTGTTGTCACCACCAAGAATGTGCAATGTCGGAACTTCTGTCAACTGGATCTTCCAACTAAAGTCGTTTTTCAAGGCTCCTGTAACCCTTCCTGCCTCTTCTGCCCTACGTTTTGAAGATCATCAGGATTGACTGAGCCCAAGTCATCCTAGTGCACAGAATTTCTTCAAGACAAAAGCCGGAACTCCTGGGCACGAGCATCTGTCCTGTAATGAAGCTGCTGCTTCATGAGGAACTTCTGTCGCAGTATCAGGGCGTTTTACTAGGGCCTGCACACTTTGTATCTCTACGCATGGCGATTGTATGGCGATTGTATGAAAACAGTTGACCGCCCTCAACCTGCACCCTGAGGTCATTGATGTCATCTTGGCAGCGAGGTGTGCCTCAACTAAATCATTGTACAGCAGCTGCTGGGGCAAATGTGTGCATTGTTGCGGCACCCATAAAATGTACTCTGTTCTTTTTAGGCACAATTTTCAGAAGTTTTGCTGTTTGTTTATGTCATGACCTTGCAAGGACTTCCCTTGGCGACTACTGTACGTCTCTTTAAGCTTTCTTGAGATTGCAAGATCAGCCCTCGTTATTTAAATCACCAATTATGATGAGGTTTTGGGAAGATTTGCAACATTTGTTTACACCAAAACCCTTTTGCGATACCCCAGTGTGACTTCAATATTCTTGATATGCACACATTTTGAGGCGTGGCACAGGTGTTCTTGAGACTCTGACCTTAAAGACAGTCATTCTCAATCCCATAATATCGACTAGAGGTGTGAGCAAACTTCAGGCTGACTGTATAAATCCAACTTTAATCTCATTCTTGCCTGATAAGTTGGTTATGACGACCAAGCTTCCCTTCTTTCAAAAGTAGTCCCTACTTTTCATGTCAGCATATCACTTTTCTGGCACTCTTTTTCTTCCTCCTTAGTGGGAGGAGCTGGCGCAGATTCCATGAGTCCTAAAGAGCATGGAGTTTCTACATTGATCGTTCCGAGGAACACTGAGTAAACAATAAACTCTTAGTACGTGTTTCAAAGCAAAAAAGGATAAAGCTGGGCACAAATGGGCCATTTGCTGATGGGCATTCTCTGCATGAAGATCTGCTACAGACTGGTTGTAAGGAAATGCCTCCTTGGCATGGTTACCCCCTAACCTTTTGCCTTTGCTGATGCTAAGTTTTGATTGGAAGTGTGCTGGGACCCTGCTAACCAGGCCCCAGCACCAGTGTTCTTTCCCTAAACTGTACCTTTGCTTCCACAATTGGCACAGCCCTGGCACTCAGATAAGTCCCCTGTAACTGGTACCCCTGGTACCAAGGGCCCTGATGCCAGGAAAGGTCTCTAAGGGCTGCAGCATGTCTTATGCCACCCTGGGGACTCCTCACTCAGCACATGCACACTGCCTCACGGCTTGTGTGTGCTGGTGGGGAGAAAATGACCAAGTCAACATGGCACTCCCCTCAGCGTGCCATGCCAACCTCACACTGCCTGTGGCATAGGTAAGTCACCCCTCTAGCAGGCCTCACAGCCCTAAGGCAGGGTGCACTATACCACAGGTGAGGGCATATGTGCATGAGCGCTATGCCCCTACAGTGTCCAAGCAAAACCTTAGACATTGTAAGTGCAGGATAACCATAAGAGTATATGGTCTGGGAGTTTGTCAAACACGAACTCCACAGTTCCCTAATGGCTACACTGAAATCTGGGAAGTTTGGTATCAAACTTTTCAGCACAATAAATGCATACTGATGCCAGTGTGCAGTTTATTGTAACATGCACCCAAAGGGCATCTTAGAGATGCCCCCTGAATACCAATCCGACTTCTAGTGTAGACTGACCAGTTTCTGCCAGCCTACCACCCACCAGACATGTTGCTGGCCACATGGGGAGAGTTCCTTTGTCACTCTGTGGCCAGGAACAAAGCCTGTACTGGGTGGAGGTGCTTCACACCTCCCCCTGCAGGAACTTTAACACCTGACGGGGAGCCTCAAAGGCTCTCCCCCTTTGTTACAGTGCCCCAGGGCCTCCCATCTAGTGGAGATGCCCGCCCCTCCGGCCACTGCCCCCACTTTTGGCGGCAAGGCTGGAGAAGATATTGAGAAAAACAAGGAGTCACCCACCAGTCAGGACAGCCCCTAAGGTGTCCTGAGCTGAGGTGACCCCTGCTTTGAGAAATCCTCCATCTCGAGTTTGGAGGATTCCCCCAATAGGATTAGGGATGTGCCCCACTCCCCACAGGGAGGAGGCAAAAAGAGGGTGTAGCCACCCTCAAGGACAGTAGCCATTGGCTACTGCCATCCCAGACCTAAACACACCCCTAAATTCAGTATTTAGGGGCTCCCCAGATCCCAGGAAATCAGATTCCTGCAACCTGAAGAAAGAAGGACTGCTGACCTACAAGCCTGCAGAGAAGGGGGGGGAGACAACTGCTCTGGCCCCAGCCCTACCGGCCTGTCTCCAACTTCGAAAACCTCAGAGGACTGCCCTGGACCACAGGACCAAGAAACCCCCGTGAACAGCAGCCCTGTTCAAAACCAACTACTGCTTTGCAACAAAGAAGCAACTTCAAGGACTTCACGTTTCCCGCCAGAAGCGTGAGACCTGCAGAAAACCAACACCTCAGGGAGGACTCTCCGGCTACTGCAAGCCCATGAGCAACCAGAGACGACCCTCCTGAGCCCCCACAGCAACGCCTGCAGAGAGAATCCAGAGGCTCCCCCTGACCGTGACTGCATGTAACAAGGGACCCGACGCCTGGAACCAACACTGCATCCGCAGCCCCCAGGACCCGAAGGAACTGAACTTCGACGCAGGAGTGACCCCCAGGCGACCCTCTGCCTTGCCTAGGTGGTGACTGTCCCGAGAAGCCCCCCCTGTGCCTGCCTGCACCGCTAGAGTGACCCCCGGGTCCCTCCATTGAAACTTATACAAAACCCGACGCCTGCTTTGCTCACTGCACCCGGCCGCCCCTGTGCCGCTGAGGGTGTACTTTGTGTACCTTCTCATGTACCCCCTGGTGCTCTACAAAACCCCCCTGGTCTGCCCCCCGAGGACATAGGTACTTACCTGCTGGCAGACTGGAACCGGAACACCCCTGTTCTCATAGGCGCCTATGTGTTTTGGGCACCTCTTTGGCCTCTGCACCTGACCGGCCCGGAGCTGCTGGTGTGGTAACTTTGGGGTTGCCTTGAACCCCCAACAGTGGGCTGCTTATGCCCCAGAACTGAGACTTGCAAGTGTTTTACTTACCTGCTAATCTCACCTTTACTTACCTCCCCCAGGAACTGTTGATTTTTGCACTTTGTCCACTTTAAAAATAGCTTATTGCCATTTTTACAAAGGCTGTACATGATATTGTTTTCATTCAAAGTTCCTAAAGTATCTAAGTGAAGTACCTTACATTTAAAGTGTTAATGTAAATCTTGAACCTGTGGTTCTTAAAATAAACTAAGAAAATATATTTTTCAATATAAAAACCTATTGGCCTGGAGTAAGTCTTTGAGTGTCTGTTCCTCATTTATTGCCTGTGTGTGTACAACAAATGCTTAACACTACCCACTGATGAGCCTACTGCTCGAGCACACTAACAAAAAAACAGAGCATTAGAATTACCTTATTTTACCACTATCTTACCTCTAAGGGGAACCGCTGGACTCTGTGCACACTACCTCTTACTTTGAGATAGTATATACAGAGCCAACTTCCTACACTGGTTTAAAAAATTTACAAAAAATAAAGCAATTCCCCCTCCCCCCCCAAGAAGGTTTACGGGCTTGTTCAACTATGGCCAAAACTGCTACCATTGCATGTCCTGGACATCAGTCAGCCACTTGCGCTTTGGTATACATATTCAAAAGCTCTACTGCCTTAATAGGGCTGTCAAGAGGGGCATGTTCCTTCTTGGTCCTGCAGGACTGTTTCGATGAGCCAGTTACCAGACCTACCACCATGCATACTGCTATGGTATCTATTCACAAGATAAGGAATCTGAGTAGAAGTATCCATGAGAAGAGTAAGTTACTTTATTTTGGTAATGATCTTTCTGGTTTATACGCTGTCTAACTGCAGGTTCTCTCGTAGGGGATTTCTATTTATAAGCAGTGTATAGTCCTGCCCACGTGCGAAGACCCTGGAGCACTTTATTTCTTCTTAGGTGAAGATGTTCACCTTTGATCAGGGAAGTCCTACAAAATCACATACGATAGAAAAATATTCATGCTGTAGGAATAGGCTACAATGGCCCAGTTATTCGTCTTGTTCTCAAAAAGGGCCCAGAGATTATATATGTATTAAGTTCATGCTTTTGTAAAACTACACAAATGTCTTTCACAAATCCTTTTTTTGGTAGAGTAGAGAGATGAAGTAAGTAAGGCATGACAGTGTAGCCTCATAGGCTGCCATTATATGACTTAAAATAGAGGCTGCACCTTTAAGAACCCAGAGACCACTATCATCCCATCATGTTGCTCATGTGGCAGTTTTTTCAGTTATTTTTCCCAGCTCCTGCTGACAGGACCCTGGAGCATTGTGCTAGGCCAATTTTGGGCTTTTCTTCAAAATGCACTACTGAATTTTAGCGACCACTGTTTTATTTGACGTCTTTGGTCTTTACCAAACGTTCCTTGTCTAATTCTGACAGGGATTACAGGCTTTTTCACTTAAAAAGCCCTCCCTTTTTGACAAATGTCAAGTCAGGAGTGTGCCTTGAACAAGATCTCCTGGATCATTGGCGATGGCATGAGTGCCTAGTTGATGGGGTTGAGCGTCTTGAGCTGTGGTGTCTTTAATGATTGCGGAACCTAAAACAGGTGACTCGCTCGGGAACTACTGCCGCTGAAGGTGAGGTGGTGGCAGAGGATGAGACTGTGAAGGAGGAGATGGTGCTGGCAATGAAGAGCCAGTAGCAGCCCTTGAAGAGAGTATGTTCTTGAGCGTGCATCTCAATCTGCAGAAGTATAGCTACACCTCCTCTTTCTTCTTGCTTCCTTAGTCTTGAGGAGGTTGTGAAGCTTCTTCGTGTTGACCCTTCTCTACATTACGGTGATCGATATGGACGCCTCGACATCGGTATGGCTATCGACGTCGATCTCGGACAGCTTCTTGATGGCAGTCTGGACCTCAAAGGCAAATGTTGTGGTGGCGTTGGACTCCTCGACGGCGATAGGTCTCCTTGTCGACTATGTTGTTCTCTATGTGGACACCCGATGTCTTAACGGAGACAGGCAGCGTTGTCGACGGCGAGCCATGAATGGATGTCAAACAGGCTAGAGCCATACCTCTCCTTGTTTTACTGCCGTTTTCGGTCTGGAATACTCACCAGAAACAGATGAAAGAGCCCTTGTAGAGGTCTGACCTTCTCCTTGCTCTGTGGTGCCTCCTTCAGACTGGACCGGTTTTCTTCTTTCTTCTGTTCCATGGAGGCACATTTTTCTCTGTCCTTCAGCATGCATCTCAAAAAGGTCCTGCAGTGTTGACACAATGTAGGAATATGAGTCTCAGGAAGAATGAGAATGCACACCTCATGAGGGTCTGTCTTTGCCTTCTTGCTCACACAGGTCCTCCACTAATGTATGTTACTCTCCAACAGTGTCTGTCTCCCCACCATCAAGTATATCACCTAAGGATGACATCTTTCAGGAAGTCATGGTGAGAGGAGCTGCAAAACTTAATATACCAATGTCAACTCCATCATTGTCAACTTCAGTCATATTTGAGACCCAGCAACATAGGACTGCATCAAGGCCTTTGCTATCATTAGTACCAGGCCTAATAGTACCTGCTATGGACTCATTTTTAACACCAGCCTCTCTCAAACCAGCACCATCCAGGCTTCAGAAGAAGTACCGCCCTCCAGAGCAGGATCCTGGTGTTATACAAACAAACCCATCACCAGACTTTGTCATCGCAGCCAAAAAACATTATGCTCCCACTTACACGGTCCCTCCCGATAAGAAAAGTCGGAAGATTGAGTCAGTAGGTCGCAATATTTGTGGCACAATGGAAAGCACAATGAAAGTAACAAGTGCTACAGTCCTAGGCATATATCACGGGGCTTTATGGTATTCCATGCAACAATTTATTGATCATCTCCCATGAGACAAAGCAAGATTCCCAAGAAATCCTCAATAAGGGCTCACTTGTCTCCAACCAAATTATTAGTGCCGTGGCTGATTTCTCTCTCCTTGCAGCACGTGAATACTGCAATGGGATTGCTCTCCGGAGGCATTCTTAGCTTCAACTTACCTCACTCAAACCAGAGACACAACAGAGAATTTTAAATCCATCAGTCTCTGGTACCATCCTATTCGGAATGCACACTGATGACGAGATGGCAAGGATGAAGACCGAAGTCGAGACATTAAAAGTCGTTGTCTTGGGAAGATCCTGAGAACAACGAAGATCTTTCCGTCACTGCCAACAACCTTAATATACTCAGAGGGTTCAAACTCCTCAGTGGGGATGCCAGCAAACCAGCACTCAACAGCAGCAACATAGCCCTTTCCATCAGTACCAAAGAAAACAGACTAAGGGTAGATCCACCCAGCAGTCAGCTCAAGGTGGAAAGCAGCAATGGGCGTACAAACCATGAGTCATTACTTTCCCCTCTTCTGTTAACCATTCCGGTGGGGGAAGTATATCATCTCATTTGGCAGAGAGGCAAGAAATAACAAAAGACACATGGGTTCTGAATATTCTACAAAATGGATATCCTTTCAGGTTCACCAGTCCTCCACCGTCCATCCCTCCAAAGCCATCCAGTTTTCAAATCCCACTGCTACGTTTGGAAGTCAACATCCTCTTACAGAAATCAGCGATGGAACCTGTCCTTCGCTACCAACGAGGGGCAGACATTTATTCCAGGTACTTTCTGGTGAAAAGGAAAGACAAGTAAGAATTCAGACCCATTCTTGACCTCAAATCAGCCAACAAATGGATTCAGCAAGAAAAGTTCCGGATTTTGTCATTGCACCAAATATATCCCAATTACGCCGGGGGATTTTCTGTGTTCCATCGACCTTCAGTACGCATGCTTTCATATTTCAATTACAGCAAGCATTGCAAGTTCTTGAGGTTTATAGTGGGACAAGATCACTACCAGTCCAAAGTCCTTCCATTTGGTCTAATGTCAGCACCCAGTATATTTTCAAATTGCATGGCAGTGGTGGCTGCCTGTCTAAGGAGCACAAAATATTTGTGTACCTGTACCTCGACAACTGGCTGATCAAGGCATCAGCGTCTCAAGAAGCTCAACTTCACTACAATTTGGCTTGCAGTCTCCTTCAAAGATTAGGCCTCCAGATAAACCTCAGCAAGTCGACTTCTGTTTCGGTTTGGACCTTGCACTGCCTGGGAGCTTCCATTGATATAATACAGGAGAGTGTATCCTTCAGAGGAGAGATGTTTATCGATCCATCGGAAATGTCACTCTCATGACAGCTTGCTTGCCAACAGTGAAAATCATATCTTCTCTTCTTGGCTCAACGGCATCCTGCATCTTTCTCACACCGAATGCTTGTCTCCACATGCGACCCCTACAAGAATGTCCATTGGGACCAGCTGACAGGCGATTGGGATGACTGGATAGTACTGTCTCGTCATGCAATGCTCTCCTTGAAATGGTTGTGCTCCCTAAAGAACCTACTTCGAGGGATGCCTTTTCATCAGGAGGTTCCTCCTCAAACAACTGACTCCTCTCTGCTAGTTTGGGGACTCACACAGACCATCTACAGATCCAGGACAATTGTTTGGAGAGAGAGTCTACATACCATATCAACCTCCTGGAGTTATGCACAGTCCATCTAGCACTAAAAGCGTCTCACCAGTCGTTCAGATCTAACTCCCTGCTTGTCCAGGCTGACAGTATGACCACCATGTACTACCTCAACAAGCAAGGAGGGACGAGGTCCAGGCCTCTAACACACGAAGCCCAAGTAAGCAGGAAAAGGCTTATAGCCAGGGATCTAACTATCACTGCAGCTCACCTTCCTAATGTGCAAAATGAGCAGGTAGACTCTCTGAGGAGGATTCTGCAGAAGAGGCACAAGTGGGTCTTGCACCATGACGGCATACACAACATATTTCATCTGTGGGGCTCTCCTTCCATTGACCTGTTCACCACTGCAGAAAACAAAAAATGCTGAAGCTTCACCTGATGGTACTACCAACCAGGGATGGTGGGGATTGCCCTGTGGATTGACTCAGCAAATTTCTGTATGACTTTACACCGATTCCTGTGATCCCAGCAGTCCTCATCAAACTGTACCACTAGAGGGCCAAGATGATCTTAATAGCTCCTGAGTGCCACGTCATTGGTGGTCACAGACCACCTTCACCAGTCCATCCGTCCACATCTCAGACTACGATGCAGGACAGATCTGGAGGAAGGTGGCCTGGTGTATGGTGCACACCTATAGTGTTATCACCTTATTCCAGGTATCCCTATTAGTGAAGTGTAGACAGTGTCTAGGAAGCCAGAGCTCTCTAGAGGTAGCTGTGGATGAGGAGCCAAGACTTATCTGAGACATGCAAAGCTTATGCAATACCACAATAGTCACACAGCACTTAAACACGAGAAAGAACCTCACAGTGTTACTATAATAAAGTACCTTTATTTTTGTAACACAAATACTAAAATGCTCTATAGGCAATACCCCAGCTGGAGGTAAGTAAACTCAATGTTATGTGCACATTAGCAATCAGAAAATAGCATAGAAAGTAATAGTCATTGGTAAAAGCAACTGCAATCGGGGAGGACCACACCATATACTAAAAAAGTGGAATGTGAAAGGCAGTCCTCCACCCAAGGAAGTGGTATCAGTAGAGGGAAGCTGAAGGAACTAGGAATCCTAAAAGGTAAGTACCAGGGTGCCCTCCAGCTACCAGGAGAGATGAGGTAAGTACCTAGTTTCCCCAAACCCAACAGGAGGACTTTTGGAAAGGATTGTGCAAGACTCAGACAAGACTGGAATAACCTAAAGGTGGATCCTGATAGAAGAGTGCCTGCAAAGGAAGGGGACCAAGTCCAATTCGAGATGGCGTGTCCGGTTGTGGTAGGAGCCACTGTCCACCCTCCTAAGGATGCAGGACCAGGTCGACGATGGGAGAAGGTTAGCAGTGCAGAAGAGGAGTTACAGAAGTGATGCCCCACGCTGATATTTGTGATGCAGCCAGTCAGTGGTGCTGGAAAACCACTAACAAGCCTTGGCAAATGCAAAAGATGGAGAAGAAGGTTTGCCAGGCTGAAGAGGACTATAAAGGTCCGGGGGACTCGACCCAAGAAGGAGAGCTTGGGGTCACCCTCAGCAGCTGGGAGAGTCATAAGAAGAGGGGGCAGCCCCCACATCTGACCACCGGGCAGCAGGCACAGAAGTCGCAGTGAGTACACCTGAAGAAGGGTCCCACTTCACTGGAGCATCAGGTAGTAGACTGTGCATTGCAGGAAAAAGAGCTTGGGGCCAGTGCTACACGAAGCCTGAAGATCCCTTGGAGGGGAAACAAACAAACCTTGGTAGCTGCAAGAGTTGGGTGTGCACAGGGGTTCTGGCCTGCAAGGAGGGGCAAGGGCTTACTGTCTTCCAAGTTGTACAGCTGATAGAGAGGACCAAGGGGACCACTCCGGACTGCTCCTGTGATGCAGGATCCACGCAGCTCCGGACGAGAGAAGATTCACACAGCCAGTCCTTGTTGCAGTCTGTGTCTGCGGATGCAGGGGAGTGACTCCTTCACTTCAAGGTAGATTCCTTCTTATCCTTCCTGCAGGCTGAAGACTCGTCGCCCTCAAAGGATGCACAGCCAGGGAAATGTTGCAGTTGCTGGAAGAAGCCGGAGAAACAGTGTTGCAGAGCGGAATTTGTCACTGAAGTTGCAGATTGTCGGTTCATGCAGAGTCCTTTTGCAGTCCCAGTGGCCAGAAGATGAAGTAAACGATGCACAGGATTCCTGCTGGATTCTTGAACATCAAATCTGAGGACTCACCCAAGAGAGAGTTCCTAAATAGCCCAGGAAGGATTGGACACCTAGCAGGTTGTCCCACCTGACCAGGGGCCTCAGAGCACCTTGGATTCAAGATGGCAAAATCAAGTGGCCACTTGGAGGAGCTCTGGGGTGGTGGACAGAAGAGTGGTCACTCTCCTTTCCATTGTCCAGTTTCGCACCAGAGCAGGGACCCAGGGTCCCTGGACTGATGCAAATGGGTTTATGCAAGGAGGGTACCAAATGTGCCCTTCAAAGCATACCAGTGGTTTGGGGAGGCTACGCTCTCCCACAGGAAATCATTTGTTTTGCTTGAGCTGGTCAAGCAGCAGGAGGGCAGAAACCTGTCTGAGGGGTGGCAGAGGTGCAGGCTGCTCGGAAAACCCCAGAAGACTAGTAGGAGCAATGCTGGGGGTCTTCTAGGGAGCCCCCATAGTGCATTGGATCATACAACCAAATACTGGCAACAGTATTGGGGTATGATTCCGACATGTGTGATACCAGACATGCCTAGGTTTATAGTTACCATTATGTAGCTGGACACAGGTTAGTGATGACCTGTGTCCAGTACACAGGTAAAATGGCTTCCCTGCACTTATGATGTCCAGTGTAATGGAGCTGGAGTTCGTAGGGGCACCTCTGCTCATGCAGGGTTGCCCTTGCATATAGGTGCCTGTACCCTGCCCTCTGGGCTTAGCAAACCTACCACAGGGGTGGCTTACAATGATCTGGTGAAGTGACCTGTAGTTAAAGCGTGCATGCACCTTTTCATGCAGGCTGCAATGGCAGGCCTGAAGACACATTTTGCATGGGCTCCCGTGGGTGGGGCAATGCATGCTGCAGCCCATGAGGAACCCCTGGTGCCCCAGTGCCCTGGGTACCCAAGTACCATATACTTGGGACTTACAAGGGGGCTCCAGTAGGCCTGTTGTGGGGTGTGCAAAGTCCTAGACAACCAAATTTAGAGGGAGAGAGCACAATCACTGTGGTTCAAGTGAAACCAGTCAAACACACAGGCAAAAAGTTGGGGTAACCATGCCAAAAAGAGGGTACTTTCCTACAAAATCTGCTCACGAAGTTTGGAGGTCAGATGGTATTATCCTAATCTCTCCTTGAATTTGATGGCATGGCTCCTGAGCTAGTGCTGTACAGACAGTTAACCGCCATAGGACTTCATGGGCATCCTCCGAGAGGCTAAGCAGCCTTCCAATGGTTAAGATTCTGCATCTGGTGTTCCTCCAAGAATGTGGACCCCACTTCTTGCCAGCAAGATGTCATTCTGCCATACTTACACCATCTGGCAAAATGTGGATTGCAATTCTCTTCTATAAAGGCTCACTGGCAACTCTTTGCTGCCTACAGAAAATGTCCTTCAAAACCCCCACAAACCCCCTTACCCCTAAATTCCAGTTAAGGATTTTCTAGAGGGTTTAAGAAATGTTTTTTTCCCCTCCCATTAGGTGGCCTTCACCTCTCAAGGAGCTTAACACTGTACTCTTGTCTTATGTGGGATCCTTTTAAATCTATTCACAAAGCCTCCCTGCAAACACCCCTCTTAGAATACAGCTTTCCTTGTAGCAATAACATCAGCTCAGTGAGTAGCGGTAGCGAGATCCAAGTGCTTCATTCTCACAAACCATACAGTCTTCCATTGTAGCAAAGTGGCTATGAGAACATACCTGAAATTCCTCCCTAAGAGTTTTTCAGACTTTCACATTAACCAGATCCTATTGCTTGTCATTCTTTCCGAATTCTCTACTCCAGAGGAAAGATCTCTCCATTCCCTGAATGTGAGGAGAGTTCTGAAGTTCTACCTAAGCAGGGCACCTGACTTCTGCAGGTTGAACATACTGTTTATTAATTATGGTCCAGTCTGGATGGGCTTGGCCACTTCGAAGCATTCCATTTGCCGACGGATAGTTTATTGCATCCTGTTGTGTTATCCAAAGGCTAACATGACACTACCAGCTAAGCCGATGGCACACTCCACTAGGTAAAGCAGCTACTGCTGCGTTATTGAGAAATATTCCTATCCTAGATATTTGCAAAGCAGCCACTTGGAGATCTATCCATACATTTATCAAACATTACTGCCTGGATTCTGATGCCAGAGCAGCCACTCAAGTAGGACAGGCCTCCTTTAGGAATCTGTTTGCTTGAAATTACCTTCTCTGTCCTCTTCACCACCTTAAATAGGGATGAATGTGCTACTTTATTCATTGCTTATGACTATAAATGGAAGTCCCCTACGAGAGAAGGAATAGGTTTTTTACCTGTAACTCAAGTTCTCTCGCAGGGGAATTTCCATTATAGTCATCAGCAACCCTCCCTCCTCCCCAGTGGAGTGGACAGAGTTTCACCAGTAGACTGATATATGACACACTAGTCGCCTCAAAAATAACTGAAGCAACTGTTACCTGCTTTGTATGAAGGGATACTGGTGGTCTCTGGATTCTTAAAGGTGCAACCTCTATTTTAACTCGTATAATGTCAGCCTATGGGGCTCCATTTCCCTGCCTTACTTCATCTCTCTACTCTACCAAAAAGGGTTTGTAAAGACATTTATGCTGTTTTACAAAAACATAAAATTATACACACACATAAATCTCCTGGCCCCTTTTTTAAGTACAAGATGAATAATTAAGCCTTTGTAGCCTATCCCATAGGCTGCGTAATTAATTTCTCTCAAGTGACTCTACATGCCTTCCTGAAGAAAGGCAAACATTTGCATTTTAAAAGATATATCTTGAAAACGTGGTTCTGTGTCCACGCACATGGGCAGGACTTACCAATGCTTATGATTATAATGGAAGTTCCCCTACGAGAGACCTGCTGTTACAGGTAAGAAACTTTTCCTTCTTCACCAACCCTCCTGCTTCCTCATTCTGTGAACTATACACTTTTTTGTCTACAAATGTCCCAGTGTAGAGATCTGCACACTGGCCATACCGGCTTGCCGATGGGCCTCAGGGGGTGGACTGCCTAGAAAGCAAGGTTGAGGAATGGCCATGCATTAAGGTCTAAAACTCTTGCAGCTGTTTTAGCACATTAGACTCTTACATAATTTTACACAAAGGTTTTCAAGATTAGAGTCTGTCAAAGTAATTGTTCACTGCTTGATAAAGTTATGATACATATCTCTGTTCTTGGCCAAAATTAACTTCTTCAGCTTAGACTCCTTACCAAGAAGGTCCTCTAAACTGCTATCGAGTCACCACTCCCTAAAGACAAGGAGGAAGTCAGAGGAGTCATCTTTCTCCTGGGCGGATAAGCAGCAGGTGCTGGGGTGTGCTGTTTGAAAGAAGTGGCATGATTCTCTGACAGCCAAAACTCAGGCGAAATCTAGGTAGAACAGAGACCAAGAGAGCCCATAAGTCCCACAACCAGCTGGTAAGCAAAACACAGTCTCAGTTAAGAAGCAGCCCCATTGCCATCACAATTAAGAGCAAACTTGTTTCACCCCCAACCCTCTTTGTGCCCATACTTCCCCCTTTTTTTTATTTTTTACTCTGGCTGTCTCTCAGTATGTTTGCATCCTCTGCTGACCATGGGTCTTGAGTCTACATCTGAGAGTGACCAGATTCCAGAACCTTTGGAAATCTCTTCCTGCCTAGGTATTCTTCAGCCTGCATCAATATGTTCCGACAAACTCAATCGCTGCACATTATTACATTGAACTTTTTCTCTAGGTAGTACAATCACTTGGTGTGCTGGTTCATTGTGAACTGCATGTCTTTGATAGACCATGAGTGTTCTGTTGATCTGTCTCCTCTGTTACAGATGTAGTTCCTTTCTGCCGTGACGCACAGCTTGCCCAAGTGTGGTCAGAGAAACTTAACCGATCTAGCTACAGTCATGATTTCAGTATATGCCTTTTGCCAGTTAATGTTTGAGGTTCATTTTCAAATGCAAATTAGCATAATTTTCAGGAGGTTTTCAAACTTTTTCTGTAAGGTTGTTTTTAGAGCGCACGGTAGCAGCATCTACACCCATCTATCTGCCAGGCTCTGAGGCACAGACTTTCTGTGATGATAAACCCCATAATTTCCACAGTGATCGTGGCTGCAGTGAGTTGCAGTCAAAAAAAGACAAAAACAGAATGAATAAATGTACAGGGCTATTGTGACCACCATATGCAGCATCTTGCAATGCTGAAGCCAGTCAATGACTTAAGCACTCATGTGCTTTAATCCAGAGCTACCATAAAGATCCTCTCCCAAGGTAGCTATCTTTCCTTAGGCTCAGTCAGCCTTCGTCTTTCAAAGCAGTCTGAGAATGGCTGCCTCTGCAATAGATGTGCCACCACATCTTGAAACAAGAGAAACAGCAGATCCTACTAACCTGCTTCAACCTGAAAGTGCGTTACTTCTGCCATGAAGACATTCCTGATAATGTGAGTACGCTGCATGAAAGTGCAGAAGGAGACAGATTACCATACCACTGCCCTGACTCGAGTCAGATAGTTAAAAGCTGTGCCTCAGCTTGGCTGCCACACATGATCCCAACCCACCACATAACCCACCCAGACTGTATCTTCAGAAAGTAACTTAACTGGAAGGCTATCTTGGATTCTTCCACATGTGGGCATGCTGAACTGTAGCGAGTTAGCCAAGGATATATGACCCATCTCTCACCTTCCTGGCTTCCTTTAAACAGCTGCAGCATCCCTGCACTTATGAAAAGCGCTACACTGCGTATGTGAAAGGGCATATTGCACAACAGCAGAGGAAGCTGAGAACAGTGGTATGTGCACTACATTTTGGAGGAGATTGTTATAGAAGTGTGTGTAGGAAGTTGGCTCTGTATGCACTATTTCAAAGTAAGGAATAGTATGCACAGAGACCAAGGGTTCCCCTTAGAGGTAAGATAGTGGCAAAAAGAGAATACTAATGCTCTATTTTGTGGTAGTGTGGTCGAGCAGTAGGCTTATCAAAGGAGTAGTGCTAAGCATTTGTTGTACATACACAAGCAATAAATGAGGAACACACACTCAAAAACAATTCCAGGCCAATAGGTTTTTGTATAGAAAAATATATTTTCTTAGTTTATTTTAAGAACCAGAGGTTCAAGATTTACATGTCATACTTCAAATGAAAGGTATTGCAGGTAGGTACTTTAGGAACTTTGAATTATCAAAATAACATATACAGTTTTCACTAAATCACATATAGCTATTTTAAAACTAGACACAGTGCAATTTTCAACAGTTCCTGGGGGGAGTAAGAGTTTGTTTGTTTTTGCAGGTAAGTAAACCACCTACGGGGTTCACGTTTGGGTCCAAGGTAGCCCACCGTTGGGGGTTCAGAGCAACCCCAAAGTTACCACACCAGCAGCTCAGGGCCGGTCAGGTGCAGAGGTCAAAGTGGTGCCCAAAACGCATAGGCTTCAATGGAGAAGGGGGTGCCCCAGTTCCAGTCTGCCAGCAGGTAAGTACCCGCGTCTTTGGAGGGCAGACCAGGGGGTTTTTGTAGGGCACCGGGGGGGCACAAGTCCACACAGAAAGTACACCCTCAGCAGCTTGGGGGCGGCCGGGTGCAGTGTGCAAACAAGCGTCGGGTTCTCAATAGGTTTCAATGAGAGACCAAGGGGTCTCTTCAGCGATGCAGGCAAGGGGGGGGCTCCTCGGGGTAGCCACCACCTGGGCAAGGGAGAGGGCCACCTGGGGGTAGCTCCTGCACTGGAGGTCAGATCCTTCAGGCCCTGGGGGCTGCAGGTGCAGAGTCTTTACCAGGCGTCGGATCTTAGAAGCAGGCAGTCGCGGTCAGGGGGAGCCTCAGGATTCCCTCTGCAGGCGTCGCTGTGGGGGCTCAGGGAGGCAACTCTGGCTACTCACGGTCTCGCAGTCGCCAGGGAGTCCTCCCTGAAGTGATTGTTCTCCACAAGTTGAGCCGGGGGCGTCGGGTGCAGAGTGTCAAGTCTCGCGCTTCCGGCGGCAAACACAAGTTGTTTCAAAGTTGCTTCTTTGTTTCAAAGTTGCTTCTTTAGTGAACAGGGCCGCTGTCCTCTGGAGTTCTTGGTCCTTCTAGATGCAGGGCAGTCCTCTGAGGCTTCAGAGGTCGCTGGTCCCTGGGGAGAGCGTTGCTGGAGCAGTGTCTTTAGAAGTGGGGAGACAGGCCAGTAGAGCTGGGGCCAAAGCAGTTGGTGTCTCCGTCTTCTCTGCAGGGTTTTTCAGCTTAGCAGTCCTCTTCTTCTTAGGTTGCCGGAATCTGGGTTCCTAGGTTCTGGGGAGCCCCTAAATACTGAACTTAGGGGTGTTTAGGTCTGGGGGGGTTAGTAGCCAGTGGCTACTAGCCCTGAGGGTGGCTACACCCTCTTTGTGCCTCCTCCCTGAGGGGAGGGGGGCACATCCCTAATCCTATTGGGGGAATCCTCCATCTGCAAGATGGAGGATTTCTAAAAGTTAGTCACCTCAGCTCAGGACACCTTAGGGGCTGTCCTGACTGGCCAGTGACTCCTCCTTGTTTTTCTCATTATCTCCTGCGGCCTTGCCGCCAAAAGTGGGGCCGTGGCCAGAGGGGGCGGGCAACTCCACTAGCTGGAGTGCCCTGTGGTGTTGTAACCAAGGGGGTGAGCCTTTGAGGCTCACCGCCAGGTGTTACAGTTCCTGCAGGGGGAGGTGTGAAGCACCTCCACCCAGTACATGCTTAGTTACTAGCCACAGAGTGACAAAGGCACTCTCCCCATGTGGCCAGCAACATGTCTGGTGTGTGGCAGGCTGCTAGAACTAGTCAGCCTACACGGATAGTCGGTTAAGGTTTCAGGGGGCACCTCTAAGGTGCCCTCTGGGGTGTATGTTACAATAAAATGTACACTGGCATCAGTGTGCATTTATTGTGCTGAGAAGTTTGATACCAAACTTCCCAGTTTTCAGTGTAGCTATCATGGTGCTGTGGAGTTCATGCATGACCGACTCCCAGACCATATACTCTTATGGCTACCCTGCACTCACACTGTCTAAGGTTTTGCTTAGACACTGTAGGGGCACAGTGCTCATGCACTTGTGTCCTCACCTATGGTATAGTGCATCCTGCCTTAGGGCTGTAAGGCCTGCTAGAGGGGTGACTTATCTATACTGCATAGGCAGTGTGAGGTTGGCATGGCACCCTGAGGGGAGTACCATGTCGACTTACTCGTTTTGTTCTCACTAGCGCACACAAGCTGGCAAGCAGGGTGTCTGTGCTGAGTGAGGGGTCCCCAGGGTGGCTTAAGACATGCTGCATCCCTTAGAGACCTTCCCTGGCATCAGGGCCCTTGGTACCAGGGGTACCAGTTACAAGGGACTTACCTGGATGCCAGGGTGTGCCAATTGTGGAAACAAAGGTACAGGTTAGGGAAAGAACACTGGTGCTGGGGCCTGGTTAGCAGGCCTCAGCACACTTTCAAATCAAAACTTAGCATCAGCAAAGGCAAAAGGTCAGGGGGTAACCATGCCAAGGAGGCATTTCCTTACAGTGTGCTAAATGGTTTACATGTGGTACTTGGTAAGGGTTCATCCAAATCCAAGGGAAACCTACCTATCCAGAATCTTTTAAAGACTTGGTTGCATGGCAAAATGTAATAATATATTAAATAAATGAATATTGCCACCTATTCCTCATTAAACATGCAAGCTGGTTTAAAAACTTTTCTCACCACCACTATGCTGTTATTGACTACCCGTCCACACATACAGATCACTGTTCTTCCTAGTGGGACTGGGAATACAGAATGGTACAACATTTGCCGTGTGCAATGATTCTGGTATTTAACAAAATATGTAAATATGAACAAATAGGTTATTGACTATGTGATATTTGCAGAGTATTTTCCAAAGGTCCTAACAGAACTTAATTGAAATCAAGACCTGTTTCATCTCTCTAAGAGGAACTAGACCCATTGCTCGTTTGTCTGATTAATCTTTACCTATTAACATTATTTCAAAGTCTTGAGCTCTAAAAACAATTTTTACTTGCAAATGTTAAAACCCATTTGGAATTTAGGAACATCTGTTATGCAAATGCACATATCTCTCTACTAAATAAGTGACTGTCGAGTTTTGCTAAAATGACTGCATACTGTTATGTACTTCACTCCACAAACAGAACATTACATAGTTTTCAAGCGCCTCATGCACAAACTGCTTTACTTGAATCCTTATTTGTCCATCCATTGCTAAGTGAAAAAAATCAAAGTGCTCACAAAATGCAGAAAGTAGATGGTTGGCAACCACCAACAAAACGTTTCTCCCATGTCAATGGCCTTTTTCAAGATGACATGACTTCTGCAGTATTGGATCTTTCATAGATTCACACACTCCAGTATTGGATCTTTCATAGATTCACATGCTTGAATCATCCCCGTCGTGGAGGTGGGAGCCTCACGGTAACCTCAAATACATAAGGAAGTAGGTTTAAAACCACTAGGCCTAGGTAGGCCCCACAGGCTGTTTTATAGCCTATCCATTTTGTTTTGTGAAAAGACCCAAACTTGAGTCCCATCCAATCAGGCTTCGACACCCTCTAGAACACTCCCAACAGAGGCTGTTTTCCTTCAGATTTTCTACCGCACGTCATGTGAAGGGAGTCTCCGTGAGCTCTGCTCAGTTTACCTTTTCTGACAGGAATTTTTTCTCTCAGAGAACCCAGCTTTGCAGTTACATGATGTCTGGAAAAACAAAAAAGTCTGTTCAGAGACTGTGGCAGTTGTGGGAAGAAGAGACTAAATGTTGATGACCCCCACAAAAGGTGCTTCTACTGTCTCCATCCAGACCACAAGGGGAGAGACTGCAAGATCTGTCGCACCTTCAGTCAAAAAACCCTCAAGGACCGTGAAGGTATGGTTCTCTTGTGGCTACAGAGACAGAAGGCCATGGAACATCCTTCGTCAGATGAGAGCGAAACGTCATCTCATGCTTCTCACCCCTTAAAAAGAACAGGTGAGAAGGGAAGACTGCCTGACGAGCCACAGAGGAAGATGGCCAAAAAGATGAAACTTGTCTCTACTGAAAGACAAAAGAAATGAGAAGGCTATTTCTGGATCCGAGACCCACACAAGGTTGCCACAAAAGGTCAGTTCAGAGCCTACTTCACCTCTGCTGAAGAAGGTTACCACTAAAAGTGCATCCTTGTCTCTGTCACCGCAAAAAGATCCGGTAAGGCTCTCCTCAGACAAAAAATGCCTGTCGACGACGGTGACATCAACGACTGTCGTTGACGTTTACTACGGCGGTCTCACCAATGATCATGACATCGTCACCATTATCGTCGACGACGATCATTACCGCAAAAATATTTTAAAAAGCGTAGTCGACGAAGGCATCGTGAGCAGCGGAGGCATCGTGGGTCCATCAATCGACCAAGGCACTACCGTCGACGAAGCACCTGTTGATGAGGCGTAAAAAGACACCGTCATCCAGCACACCGGCGACGACAGCACCTCCGGCAAGACAAATGCCGACAGGGGACCACGTCGAGGGAACTATCGACGACACCATCGACGACACCATCGACGACAATGGCAAATGTTAAACCGAGGGGATTTCACTGGAGCAATCGTCGACAATGATGCCATATTCTGAAGAGCAGGATTCAACAAGATTCCTACCTCTTTCACTCATCACCATGGGGGACAAATCATCAGACATTCTTCCAATGCATACCTCCCCGAGCAAAGTATTGCCATATCCCCTGCAACATCTCTTGGATGACGACGATGACATGTATTCCCAAGATGAGGGAATGTTTGGGGCAGCTAGTAGCCCATCTCCGCTGCATGTAAAATGCCAGGACTTTGATGAGGAGGATAAAGGGCAGTACCAGCCCAACTATGCTTCAACTTCATACCCACAGAGGGAACAACAATTTTCCCTCCCCATGCCAAGCACATTAGTTGCAGACCTTCCGTGTATGCTTAACGACTACTACAGGAGATTTCCACCATCAACACCCATAACGCCAACTAGGCCTGACAGCCATCAAACCCCGATGACCATTCTCCTGGCACACTGGCATACCGTTGAGTAGCCAAACACAGGAAGATCATCCCTCGACGGGAGGGAAGAGGGTGAAATAAGGGAGTCAGTGGCTAGTGAATGGGATGACTACCTCGTCCCCACACCATCTCCACCCCAAGCAGGTCCGGTTGATTCGCCTCCGAAAGACATAGGAGGTTTTCATAACTTGATTGAGAGAGTGGCAAAGCGATTTGATCTGCCTATTGTTTCTCACGAAACAAAGTGTTTTCTTTATGACTTCAAGGAGCCATCAAAGAAGTCGGTAAGGGCTATACCAATAGTAGATTTCCTATGGCAAGAGGGGTTGAAGGCGATGAAGAATCCGGGGACAGTGCCTCCACAAATGCCGAGGCTAGAAACGAAATATAAAGCACCTGATAACTCTCCGGCCTGCTTAGTGTCGCAACCGAAACCGGATTCGGTGATATCGCAGGCGGCACTGCGTCGCTCTAGGAACCCTTCCACACCTATAGCATCTCCTCCAGACAAAGATGGGAGGAGATTGGATAATAATGGAAAGAAATTCTCCTCGATAGCGGTGATCACTGTAAAGGCAGCTAATTCCCTGGCCATCCTAGGGAGGTATGATCGCCAGATGTGGGCAGACATGTCTGCTTTCTTGGATCTCTTGCCGGAGGATGTCAAGGTAGAAGCGAGGAACGTATTACAGGAAGATGAACGGATTGAGGCTGAGATTATAGATCGCGCAATAGACATTTCTTTGACGGGTTTCAGACAACTAGCAGGGGCAGCGGTCCTGCGTAGGCAAGGGTGGCTAAAGTCTACCTCCTTCCGCATGGAGGTCCAGAGCCGGGTTCTGGACATGCCATTTGATGGGGAAAGTCTGTTTCGAAAGCATGTCGACGACATGTTACAGGCAATCAAAACAGAAACGGATATGGCTAAATCACTAGGTACCCTGCAGTATAGGAAGCAGCCCTTTTGTGGAGCAAGGGGTAGAGAAGGGTATTCCTTTCGAGGAGGCTACCATCAGTACAAACCCCAGTATCAGTCTTCCTCCACAGGACCCCAACAACAGTACAGCCAACAGCAGCAGCATTACCGGTTGCCACCTGCCGCTGCTTATAAACATCCAGCGAGAGGGAGAGTGGCTGCCCGAGGAAAAGATGCGGGCAGGAAACAATGACCTACCAGCGTACTACCCCACACCAATCTTGAAGATTGGAGGTCGCATCACTTCTTACTTCCTTCAGTGGGCAAAAATAACATCAGACAGGTGGGTGCTCGATGTAGTGGCCAGAAGCCATATTCTGGAGTTCACACAGACACCACTGGACGTCCCTCCGTGAGGCCCTCCACCCCAGCGGGTGAACCAACTCCTCAAGGAAATGCAAGTGATGCTGCGCAAAGGAGCGATAGAACTGGTCCCTTTCTCTCACAGGAACAGGGGATTCTATTCCCACTTCTTTCTGGTAAAGAAACCCTCCGGAGACTGGCGCCCCATTCTGGAGTTAAGATCGCTAAACAAGTTCCTAAAGAAACAATCGTTCAGGATGGTGACACTACAGGTCGTCTTACGCCTTTTAAATACCGGAGATCATATGGCATCCCTAGACCTCCAGGATGCTTACTTTCATATTCCAATACACTGCAACCACCGCAAATTCCTCAGGTTTAAAGTAGCTGGTATGCACCTTCAATTTCGAGTCCTCCCCTTCGTATTGAAATCGGCCCCCAGAATTTTCACGAAAATGTTGGCTCCTGTGGCCGCACACCCCCGCCAGTCGGGCATACAGGTATTTTTCCTATCTCGACGACTGGCTCATAAAGGCACCTTCAAAGCCTCAAGTGGTACGTCACATTTTGGTTTGCCTCCAGTTGTTCAGCAACCTAGGGCTTATAGTCAATTATCAAAAATCACATCTTCACCCCACACAAACATTGAATTTCTTAGGAGCAATACTAGACATGGTCCGCAGCAAGGCGTATCCATCTCACGAAACGAAACAAAAGCTAAGTTCCTTAGCACTCAAACTCTCTACAAAAAAGTTTGTTTCAGTCCGCACCTACAAGTCGTTGCTAGGGATGATCTCGTCATGCATTTCGCTGGTCCCAAATTGCAGGCTGCATATGCGACCCCTACAAGAACAATTGGATGCACAGTGGACTCAGGTGCAGGGCTCTTTCGAGGAAAAGTGTTGCATAACACCAATAATGCAGACCACCATGGCTTGGTGGGCAACGCTGACCAATTTGTCCAACGGGCTCACGTTCCTTCATTAGGTACCAAGTTACATAGTAACGACTGACGCTTCTCTCAAAGGATGGGGTGCACATTGCCAGGATTTAAAGATCAGCGGATCTTGGAATGCAAAAGAGGTTCGCCTCCACATAAATCAACTGGAGCTCAAAGCAATAGGTCTAGCTTTCAAAGCCTTTTTGCCAAAACTTCAAAACTGAAGCGTGCTAATCAGAACAGACCATACTACCAGCATGTTGGGGGGCACAAGGTCTCTGCAACTCACACAACAGGCTCAGAACATCTGGAAATGGGCCATCATGCACAACATTTCTCTGAAAGCAGAGCATGTGCCAGGACAGACCAACGTTCTGGCAGATACCCGGAGCATGACAATTATCCCATACCATGAGTGGGAGCTAGACCAGGAAATTCTCGATCAATTCTTCCTTTTATGTGGCAGACCAAATCTTGATCTGTTTGCCACGTTCGAGAACAAGAAATGCCATTATTATGCAAGTTGGCTTCCCCAGAGAGGATCGTGGGGGAATGCGTTTTCGATGAGATGGTCCGGGGTCTATGCCTACGCTTTTCATCCGATCCCACTGATACTGAGAGTCATCAAGAAAATGAAGACAGAGGGTTGTCGCCTTCTGTTAATAGCTCCCAGATGGCCCAGACAGGTGTGGTACACGGAACTCCTAATGCTCTCAGAACAGCCACATGTGCAACTCAGAGTTCAACCCTCTTGACAATGCACCAGGGACAAGTCAGACATCTGGATCCATCATCTCTTCACTTATCGGCTTGGCTCCTGAATTCAATGAGTATGTAACTTTAAACATCTCCTCGGAATGTAGGGAGATCTTAGCCAAGGCTAGAGCTGACACTACCAATAAGACTTACAAATTTAAATGGAAACGCTTTTGTGTATGGTGTGCAGCGGACGTTATACATCCTATCTCTTCTCTTCCAGAGCAAATACTGCCATATCTGTTACATCTGGCAAAGTCAGGGCTTTCATACTCCTCTATTCGAGTACATCTAGGAGCGATCTCGAGATATCATAGATCACAAGATATGGTCTCGTTATATTCCACCAGGATTGTAAAGCAATTCCTGAGGGGCCTGTTCCTTGCTTTTCCACCAGTTCGGAGACCTCCGCCTTTATGGTCCTTGAATGTTGTCTTAATGCAACTCATGAAAGCTCCTTTTGAGCCAATCCACAGAACAGATCTCAAGTTCATCTCATGAAAGACTGCGTTACTACTGGCTCTTATTTAGGCTAAAAGAGTAAGCGACATTCAGGCCTTCACTATTAAAGAGACTTTTCTCCAGTTCACTAATCCTGGTGTAATTCTTAGGACAAATCCTAACTATATCCCTAAAGTTCCCTCTACTTTCCACTTGAATGAACCAGTCATCTTAAAACCCTTTTTGCCAAATCTGCAAACAGTAGCGGAAAAGACATTACATTCGCTGGATATTAAAAAGTGTCTAAAGTTTTACCTGCAGAAAACGCAAGGCATACGTAAATCAGACCAGTTATTCGTGGCCCTCTGGAGGAACAAAAAAGGGCCACTCAGTATCCAAGCAGACTATAGCCAGGAGGATTGTCCTGGTGATCCAATTGTGTCATACTCAGGCTGGCAAACTGCTCCACAGCAGAGTGAGAGCCCATTCTACAAGGGCGGTAGCCACTTCGGCCGCACTCTTCGCAGGAGTACCACTACACAACATCTGTAGAGCGGCCACATGGTCCAGCCAACATACGTTCACAAAGCAGTACTGTCTCGAGGAAACAAGTAACATAGACACAGCGGTGGGGCAGGCAGTGCTGAGGCATTTATTTCGCTAAGGTGAGCCTCTTAGAACATCTCACCCCCACAAACAAGGTATGTGAGATATGGTTCTTCAATTTTATTAACATTTACTTTTATATTACAGTGCTTTTAGTACTTATTGGTATCATATTTAGCTTGCTACTGGTTGTAATACCAACACTTGTTGATATTGTGTTTACATTTTTTTTAACTTCATAGGAACATGGGCACTTTTCTATAGCATAATAACTAGAGATACGATTTTTCGTATTACTGTTATATTTATTATGATTATTATTAATATCAGTCAGAGGATTGCTATAAAAGCAAGATGCATATTAATTCACTGGTTCTCCAACATTACTGCTCGCTACTCTGATTCAAGCATGTGAATCTATGAAAGATCCAATACTGGAGAAGAAAATTAGTTACTTACCTGTAACTGCAGTTCTCCAGTATTGGTATCTTTCATAGATTCACATGCGACCTGCCCTCAGAGGCTCCCCTTATATACAAATATTTGACTTCACACTTGTACTAGAAAATCTGAGGGAAAACAGCCTCTGTTGGGAGTGTTTGTAGAGGGTGCTGAAGCCTGATTGGATGGGACTCAAGTTTGGGTCTTTTCACAAAACAAAATGGATAGGCTATAAAACAGCCTGTGGGGCCAACCGAGGCCTAGTGGTTTTAAACCTACTGCTTTGTGTATTTGAGGTTACTGTGAGGCTCCCTCCTCGACGACGGGGATGATTCAAGCATGTGGATCTATGAAATATACCAATACTGGAGAACTGCAGTTACAGGTAAGTAACTAATTTTCTTCTGGAATCATTCCCCATCGTTTAAGTGTGAGTCCCACAGTAAGGACTGCATTTATCCTCAGCACAAAGTCCAGGATTGTAATGTATGTTGCTCTTTTTCATGTAAGAGACAGAGAAGCAAGACTTCTTTTGTCGCTCCAAAAGGTTAAGTCACCAAAAGGTTCTTCAGGTAAGGAGAGCGACACCTTTCCTAGGACTTGCAAAAGGGAAAGGTCCTACTACCAGGGGACCTTTGAGGAAAGCAAGAAGTCCCAAAAGACCTCCCATCATGGATCACTGAAGGACAGGCAGAAAAAGAGCGCAACAATTCTCTTCATAAACATCTTCCTCTGAGCCTACTACACCAACCTCTAAGTCTTTAGATCGTCCACATACCTCTTCAGAACTGTTGACTTTGAGGCCAAAGATACAGGTTATGTGAACAGTTGATGAGATCTGTCCCACTGATGCTGTCATCGTTGACGACCACCATGGCAATGATGACGACTTCAACCGTCAACGCTCCAATTGAGTTGACTATTATCTCCTTGTTGGTGAAGACTAGGACAACGATGCCACCGTTGACGCCACCACCATCGACGACTACACTACTGCAGAGGCCATCATGGTCAGCACCATCGTTGACAGCACCACCGCCGACAAGACCACTGTTGTCGGTAACACCACCATCAATGACGACACATACCTATTGTTGTTAAAGGTTGCAGTGAGCTTCTTGAGGCCTGAAGACACCTCCCCCAGCAGGTTTTCACCAGATCTTCCTAGCCACTTACTTGATCTGGAGGATGATGGTCCGTTTGTCCCTGTGTACAGCCCATCAGAATTACAGCTGAAATATCAAGATGAGGAGGAAGTAGAGGAATCTTACTATGGGCATTACTACAACCCGCAAACCAAACACCAATGTCAATATTATCATGTTACCAGATCATCCTCATACCTAACTGGATGTGCAAGTACCTCTCACACTGGGACAGGACCTTCAGGCTATTCTGCAGGGCTACCTGAGAAGGTTCCCAGAACCTTCAGAGGATCAATCACCTCCGCCAACAATCCAAGCAACGCCAAGACTTTTCCCCCACCAATGACTCCAAGAATGATGCAAGCTTCCACTGTCGCAGCAGTGCCAAGGGATGATCCTTCCTCATCAGAAGATGACCAGGAAGAATGTGAGATTCAGGATATCCGTTCTTCCCATGAGTGGGATGACTATTTACTCCCTACTCCATCACCACCAACACTATGTCCTCAGACTGTTCCATCCCAATCCCCCCTTCCCGGGGACAGTGAGGGCTTCTGTGATTTGATGGAGAGAGCTGCAGCTAGATTTGAATTGCTTCCTCTGTGACTTCAAGGAACAGGCACATAAATCTAGTTGGTCTATCCCAATAATAGATCACATTTGGGAAGGTGTTAAACTAATGCAGACTCCAGCGACTGTAGCGGAAGTAGCTTCGCTAGTCAATAAGACGTTTAAGGCTCCTGTGGATTCTCCCATTACAGGACATCCCAAGGCAGATTCTGGAGTCTCACAAGCAGCACAGCAATGCTCAAAGAATCCTTCCACCCCAGTATCTGCTCCACTTGATAGAGAAGGTAGGCGCCTACATAACATTGGAAAGCACTTCTCTGCCATTACAATTTGTTTGGCTAAATCATTAGCTATCTTGGCCCATTACGATTGGCTGATGTGATCAGACATTTGCGCTTTGACGAATCCAGTGCATAAAGACAGGAAGTTGGAAGCATGTAAAATATTACAAGAAGGAGAATGCATATCCTCTGAAATAATCGACTTTGTGATGGATATTGCTTCCACTGGCTTCAGACAGCTGTCGGGAACAGCTGTTTTACAGAGGCACGGCTGGCTAATATCTACATTGTTCAAGCATAGGTACATTTGAAAATACACAACATGGCATATGATGGAGCAACAGTATTTGGGAAACGTGGATGGTGCTTTGCTTGCCATCAAGACTGACATAGGCACTGCAAACTTGTTCGGCACTCTACAATTCCATAATTTTCCCTCTCGAGGAGCATGTAGAAGAGGTTTCTGTACCTACAGAGGGTTCCAACATTTCCACCAATACCAACTCTTTCAATCACAGTATAAGCCTACCTACCAACAGCAGTACCGTCCTCCACCATCAGTGGCCTATTCTAAGCAGCCTGCAAGAAGCAAGCGGTCCAACCAGTCCAGGGATGCCACCATGAGCCGTGACCTAAACCTGGTGCATTCTACCATCGCATTATTTCAACCCATGGGTGCAGACATCTCGAATCATCTTTACCAATGGCGGCAAATAACTAACAGACAAGTGGGTGCTAGACCTTGTCACGTATTGTCATACCCTGGATTTTATACAGCGGCTGCCAAACATGCCACCAAAATTGATGCACCCCCCTCTTATTCACTTACTGTGGAAAGCAGCTCTCATCAGGTTGCCAAGGGGGCAATCGAAGAAGTACCTTTCAACATGAAGGGCACAGGTTTCTACTCTTGTTTTTTTCGTCGTAGAAATCAGGAGAGTGGAGACCCATTCTGGCCCTCAAAACTCAACACATTTTTGAGGAAGCAATCATTTTGCATGGTCACTCTTAACAGACATCCTGCATCTTCTGAACCATGGGGATTATATGACAACTCTAGATAGGCAGGATGCATATGTTCGATGGCATCTGTCGCTGTAGATTCGCATGTTTTGCAATAGCTCGCCATCTGGTGTTGGGCCGGAGTGTTACAAGTTGTTTTTCTTCGAAGAAGTCTTTCGAGTCACGGGACCGAGTGACTCCTCCTTTTGTCTCCATTGCGCATGGGCGTCGACTCCATCTTCGATTGTTTTTTTTCCGCCATCGGGTTCGGACGTGTTCCTGTCGCTCCGAGTTTCGGAACGGAAAGATAGCTAATTTCGGAAGATTTTCGTCGGTATTGTTGCGCTCGGGATCGGCGTAGTTAGATTCAACACCGCATCGAAGATCGAAGAGCTCCGGTGCCCTTCGGGGTAGTTTTTCGATCCCCCGTCGGGGCCTGGTCGGCCCGACCGCGTGCTGAAGAACGCCGATGGAACGGACCCCGTTCCGTTTCTGCCCCAAATGCCACAATAAATACCCCTATACAGACCAACACTTGGTCTGTAACCTGTGCCTGTCACCTGAGCACAGTGAAGACGCCTGCGAGGCCTGTCGTGCGTTCCGGTCCCGAAAAACACTCCGAGACCGTCGAGCCAGAAGACTTCAGATGGCGTCCGCGCCGACAGCCCACCGGGAGTTCGAGGAACAAGAAGAGGAAGGTACCTTCTCGATCCAAGACTCGGACTCCGAAGGATTCGACGATACACAAACCGTGAGTAAGACGTCGAAAACCACACAGAGGAAGATTTACAAGGCCCAGGGGACGCCACTGCCATCAGGCCATGGCTCCACCCATAAGTTCGGCGACCGACCGTCGGCACCGAAAAAGGCCCAAACAGTGCCGAGATCGTCCGACTCCGGTCGAGACACCGGCACGCAGCCTTCTCGGGACCGAGAAAGTGCTGGAGACAAGCCTCGACACCGAGATGCTGGTGTGGACACGGCTCGACGCCGAGACAGCGGCACGAAGAAGATCGACGCCGAGAGGTTTCGGCCCCGAAAAAGAAAAAAGTCACCTCGGAGCTGAAAAAACACGCAGACAGGGTTTCGGTGCCGAAACAAACTGCAAGCGACCCAGCTTCAGGCTCTTATACAGAAGAGCACTCGCTAACCTCCCAAATGCAAAAGCATAGGTTTGAGGAAGAGCTACAATCAACTGATGTGGACCATACGCAAAAGCGTATTTTCATACAGCAGGGGACAGGAAAAATAAGCACCCTTCCCCCCATTAGAAGAAAGAGAAGGTTAGAGTTCCAAACTGAACAGACACCACAACCAAAAGTGGTGAAAAGAGTTACCCCACCACCCTCTCCTCCACCTGTGATTAACGTCTCACCACAAACTCCATCACACTCCCCAGCTCACACCACCATAAGCCAGGGTGACCAAGATCAAGACGCATGGGACCTATACGACGCCCCAGTGTCAGATAACAGTCCGGAGGCATACCCTACGAAGCCATCTCCACCAGAGGACAGCACTGCGTATTCTCAAGTGGTGGCTAGAGCAGCACAATTTCACAACGTAAGCCTCCACTCAGAACAGGTCGAGGATGATTTTTTATTCAACACACTCTCCTCCACCCACAGCTCATACCAAAGCCTGCCTATGCTCCCTGGTATGCTCCGGCACGCAAAAGAAATCTTTAAGGAGCCGGTCAAAAGTAGGGCTATCACACCAAGGGTGGAAAAAAAGTATAAGGCGCCTCCTACAGACCCGGTTTTCATCACTACACAGCTGCCACCAGACTCTGTCGTTGTAGGAGCAGCTAGGAAAAGGGCCAACTCCCACACATCTGGAGATGCACCACCCCCAGATAAAGAAAGCCGCAAGTTCGATGCAGCTGGTAAGAGAGTCGCAGCACAAGCTGCAAACCAGTGGCGCATCGCGAACTCCCAGGCACTACTTGCGCGCTATGACAGAGCCCACTGGGACGAGATGCAACATCTCATTGAACATCTGCCCAAGGACTTACAAAATAGGGCAAAACAAGTGGTTGAGGAGGGACAGACCATTTCCAACAACCAGATCCGCTCCTCCATGGACGCTGCAGATACAGCTGCACGGACAATTAATACATCTGTAACTATCAGAAGGCATGCATGGCTCCGAACGTCTGGATTTAAACCAGAGATTCAACAAGCAGTTCTCAATATGCCTTTTAACGAAAAAGAACTGTTCGGTCCAGAAGTGGACACAGCGATTGAGAAACTCAAAAAAGATACGGACACTGCCAAAGCCATGGGCGCACTCTACTCCCCGCAGAGCAGAGGCAATTACAGCACATTCCGTAAAACACCCTTTCGAGGGGGGTTTCGGGGGCAGAGCACACAAGCCAGCACCTCACAAGCAACACCGTCCAGTTACCAGGGACAGTATAGAGGAGGTTTTCGGGGACAATATAGAGGAGGGCAATTCCCTAGGAATAGAGGAAGATTTCAGAGCCCCAAAACCCCTACTACTAAACAGTGACTCACATGTCACTCACCCCCTCCACACAACACCAGTGGGGGGAAGAATAAGTCATTATTACAAAGCATGGGAGGAAATCACTACAGACACTTGGGTTCTAGCAATTATCCAACATGGTTATTGCATAGAATTTCTACAATTCCCTCCAAACATACCACCCAAAGCACAAAATTTGACAACGCACCATTCCAATCTCCTGGAGATAGAAGTGCAGGCACTATTGCAAAAGAATGCAATCGAATTAGTGCCAAACACACAAATAAACACAGGAGTTTACTCACTGTACTTTCTGATACCAAAGAAGGACAAAACGCTGAGACCAATCCTAGACCTCAGAGTAGTGAACACTTTCATCAAATCAGACCACTTTCACATGGTCACACTACAAGAAGTATTGCCATTGCTAAAACTACACGACTACATGGCAACTTTAGACCTCAAGGATGCTTATTTCCATATACCAATACACCCATCGCACAGGAAATACCTAAGGTTTGTATTCAAGGGAATACATTACCAATTCAAAGTACTGCCTTTCGGATTAACAACCGCACCAAGAGTCTTTACCAAATGTCTAGCGGTAGTCGCTGCACACATAAGAAGGCAGCAAATACATGTGTTCCCATATCTAGATGACTGGCTAATCAAGGCCCATTCGTTAATAGAGTGCTCAAATCACACAAATCATATCATACAAACCCTCTTCAAACTAGGGTTCACCGTCAATTTCACAAAATCCAAAATTCTGCCGCGCAAGGTACAATAATACCTGGGAGCCATAATAGACACATCAAAAGGAGTAGCCACTCCAAGACCACAAAGAATTCAAAATTTCAACACCATCATACAACGCATGTATCCAACACAAAGGATACAAGCAAAGATGGTACTACAACTCCTAGGCATGATGTCTTCATGCATAGCCATTGTCCCAAACGCAAGACTGCACATGAGGCCCTTACAACAGTGCCTAGCATCACAATGGTCACAAGCACAGGGTCACCTTCTAGATCTGGTGTTAATAGACCGCCAAACTTACCTCTCGCTTCTGTGGTGGAACAACATAAATTTAAACAAAGGGCGGCCTTTCCAAGACCCAGTGCCACAATACATAATAACAACAGATGCTTCCATGACAGGGTGGGGAGCACACCTCGATCAACACAGCATACAAGGACAATGGAACGTACATCAAACAAAACTGCATATAAATCACCTAGAACTTCTAGCAGTTTTTCAAGCACTAAAAGCTTTCCAACCAATAATAGTTCACAAATACATTCTCGTCAAAACAGACAACATGACAACAATGTATTATCTAAACAAGCAAGGGGGGACGCACTCCATGCAGTTAAGCCTGCTAGCACAAAAGATTTGGCGTTGGGCAATTCACAACCAAATTCACCTAATAGCACAATTTATACCAGGGATCCAAAATCAACTCGCAGACAATCTCTCTCGAGATCACCAACAGGTCCACGAATAGGAAATTCACCCCCAAATTCTGAACACTTATTTCAAACTCTGGGGAACACCTCAGATAGACTTGTTTGCGACAAAGGAGAACGCAAAATGCCAAAACTTCGCATCCAGATACCCACACAAACAGTCCCAAGGCAATGCCCTATGGATGAACTGGTCAGGGATATTTGCTTACGCTTTTCCTCCTCTCCTTCCTTACCTGGTAAACAAACTCAGTCAAAACAAACTCAAACTCATATTAATAGCACCAACTTAGGCAAGGCAACCCTGGTACACAACGCTGCTAGACCTATCAGTAGTACCCTGCATCAAATTGCCCAACAGGCCAGATCTGTTGACACAGCACAACCAAAAGATCAGACACCCAGATCCAGCATCGCTGAATCTAGCAATCTGGCTCCTGAAATCCTAGAATTCGGGCACTTACAACTTACCCAAGAATGTATGGAAGTCATAAAACAAGCCAGAAGGCCATCCACCAGGCACTGCTATGCAAGTAAATGGAAGAGGTTTGTTTGCTACTGCCATATTAATCAAATACAACCATTACACACAACTCCAGAACATGTAGTGGGTTACTTGCTTCACTTACAAAAATCTAACCTGGCTTTCTCTTCCATTAAAATACACCTTGCAGCTATATCTGCATACCTGCAGACTACCTATTCAACTTCCCTATATAAGATACCAGTCATTAAAGCATTCATGGAGGGCCTTAGGAGAATTATACCACCAAGAACACCACCTGTTCCTTCATGGAACCTAAATGTTGTGCTAACTAGACTTATGGGTCCACCTTTTGAACCCATGCACTCCTGCGAAATACAGTTCCTAACCTGGAAGGTGGCATTTCTCATCGCCATTACTTCCCTAAGAAGAGTAAGCGAGATTCAGGCGTTTACAATACAGAAACCTTTTATACAACTACACAAGAATAAGGTCGTCCTAAGGACCAATCCCAAATTTTTGCCAAAGGTTATTTCACTGTTCCATCTAAATCAAACAGTGGAACTTCCAGTGTTCTTTCCACAGCCAGATACCGTAGCTGAAAGGGCACTACATACATTAGATGTCAAAAGAGCATTGATGTATTACATTGACAGAACAAAAAACATCAGAAAGACTAAACAACTATTTATTGCATTTCAAAAACCTCATGCAGGAAACCCAATTTCAAAACAAGGTATAGCCAGATGGATAGTTAAATGCATCCAAATCTGCTACCTTAAAGCTAAACGACAGCTGCCCATTACACCAAGGGCACACTCAACCAGAAAGAAAGGTGCTACCATGGCCTTTCTAGGAAACATCCCAATGCAAGAAATATGTAAGGCAGCCACATGGTCTACGCCTCACACATTCACCAAGCACTACTGTGTAGACGTGTTATCCGCACAACAAGCCACAGTAGGTCAAGCCGTATTAAGAACATTATTTCAGACTACTTCCACTCCTACAGGCTGATCCACCGCTTTTGGGGAGATAACGGCTTACTAGTCTATGCAAAACATGCGTATCTACAGCGACAGATGCCATCGAACTGAAAATGTCACTTACCCAGTGTACATCTGTTCGTGGCATCAGTCGCAGTAGATTCACATGTGCCCACCCGCCTCCCCGGGAGCCTGTAGCAGTTTGGAAGTTACCTTCAACTATTTATATATGTATCATCTCAACCTTAAATAAGTGCATACTTAGTCACTCCATTGCATGGGCACTATTACTACAATTCAACTCCTACCTCACCCTCTGCGGGGAAAAACAATCGAAGATGGAGTCGACGCCCATGCGCAATGGAGACAAAAGGAGGAGTCACTCGGTCCCGTGACTCGAAAGACTTCTTCGAAGAAAAACAACTTGTAACACTCCGGCCCAACACCAGATGGCGAGCTATTGCAAAACATGCGAATCTACTGCGACTGATGCCACGAACAGATGTACACTGGGTAAGTGACATTTTCATTATACATTCCCATACACCTCAAACATCACAAGTACCTTTGCTTCACCGTAGCTGACACCCATTAGCAGTTCAAAGTCCTTCCATTTGGCCTTAAATCAGCTTCCCGCATTGTCACCAAATGTATGGCCTCAGTTGCAGCCATCCTCAGGAAGCGCGATCACCAGGTCTTCCCTTTCCTGGATGACTGGCTGCTGAAAGCGCAAACAGCCAGGGCAACAAAGGATTGCATTGCACTGTTTCACAATTTAGGACTTAGACTAAACCTTCAGAAGCCCTATACTGTTCCACAGCAAAACATAAAGTATCTAGGTGCTACACTAGATTCCGAGCCGGACAAAGCATTTCTTTCCCTAGAAAGACAGCAAACAATTACTCAACTGGCCCTCGAACGCTCCAGAAAAAAAGTCCGCTTCAGTGGTCTGTACAAGTCATTGATAGGGATGATATCTTCTGCAATAAATCTTTTGCCCTTAGTATGCCTGAAGATGAGACTTTTGCAAGAGGAGCTACAACTCAAATGGATACAGACAATAGGGTTGTTTGATCTCATCAAAATAACTCCAAGAATGGTCCAAGCGCTGAGGTGGTGGTCCCACATTCTTCACATCTCCATGGGTTTCTTGTCTCTGCCGTTAATCCCAGACTTCACCATTACTATGGACGCCTCTCTGAAAGGTTGGGGCAAACATATCCAGGACCTGCAGATTCAGGGAATATGGTCTACCTTTCAAGGAGCCATGCATATAAACCGCCTGGAGCTCAATGCGATCTTTCTCTCTCTGCAGGCATTCTTACCTCGCATACAAGGATTTTCAGTACTGGTGCATACAGACAACATGACCAACAGACAAGCTTTTTTCCCCAAACCTGTCCATTCCGTCAGATTAATCTCTGCATACACTAGACATTAAGAGATGTCTTAACTTTTACCTACACCGTACCAGACAGTTTCATAAAACGCTTGGTTGCTTACGGACACTCTAGACGAGGCACACCTGTAACTAAAACAACCATTGCAAGATGTATCTGCCACTATTCAGTTTTGCCACTCCACAGCAGGCAAGTTACTTTCCTCTAAAGTAAAGGCACACGCCACAAGGGTAATCTCCACATCGGCTGCCTTGTTCATAGGATTTTGCGTTAGAGAAGATCTGTCATGCTACAACTAGTAAGAGCATTCACACTTTTACGCTGCACTGTTGCCTGGAGTAGGCACACCGCAATGATGCAGCAGTCAGTGTTACGGAATCTATTTCAATAAAGTGAGCCTCTGTTGTAGTCACTATGGGGGGTCATTATGAACACGGTGGTGTTTACCGCCGTGTTCATGCTGGCAGTCCTTCCATAGACCACCTGCCCCCCTTGAGGCCCTGCCAGCCGCATAAAGAACATTCTGCTGTGCCAGCGGGCGGAAACATTGTTTCTGTCCGCCGGCTCAGCAGAATACAGTTCCGGGACATTGCAGACAGCTCCACATGGAGCCATTGTCAATGCCTCAGTGCGGCTGGTGCAGCAGCACCCGTCGTGCAGATCGCTGCCTGTATATCAGGCAGTGACCTGCACAATGGGGCACTGCATGGGGGCCCCTGCGCTGCCCATTCCAAGGCGCCGGAGCACCCCTTCCGCCAGCCTTTTCCTCGCTGGGGAAACCCACCAGGGAAAGGCTGGGGGAGACGGGGTACATTATCCGGAGCTGCCCTGTCTGATAATGTAATCTGCCATCGTCAGGCTGCCTGTCAGCGGTAGCCTGGCGGTAGCAGAGGGCGGCCCTCCCTGTGTGTATTATATGGCGGTTCAGACCACCATGCTGGTGGCGGTCTTTTCCGCTGTTGCCGGCATGGGGGTCTGAACCGCCGGGGTTCATAATGACCCCTATATCTTTACTTGATAACTAATATTACATTGCAATATATATATATATATATATATATATATATATATATATGTTCGATGGCATGTGTAGCTGCAGATACACATGCTGTGCACATCCCGCCATCTAGTGTTGGGCTCGGAGTGTTACAAGTTGTTTTTCTGCGAAGAAGTCTTTTCGAGTCACGAGATCGAGGAACTCCTCCCTTTTCGGCTCCACTGCGCATGGGCGTCGACTCCATCTTAGATTGTTTTCTTTCCGCCATCGGGTTCGGACGTGTTCCTCTTCGCTCCGTGTTTCGGTTCGGAAAGTTTGTTAAATCTCGGAAAATTCGATGGTATTGTTTGCGTTCGGTATCGGGTTAGTTAAAACAGATCGACACCGAATTTTGAAGAGCTCCGATGGCCCTTCGGGGTTTTCGATTTCCCCGGCGGGGCCTGGTCGGCCCGACCTCGTGCGTCTTCAAGGCTAATGGAACGGACCCCATTCCGCTTCTGCCCCGAATGCCACAACAAGTATCCTTACACAGATCAGCATCTGGTCTGTAAATTGTTTGTCTCCCGAACACAAAGAGGATACCTGTGAGGCCGGTCGAGCGTTTCGGTCGAGAAAAACGCTAAGAGACCGGAGAGCAAGAAGACTTCAAATGGCGTCGGCAGGACACCAACACTTGGAGGAAGAAGAAACCTTCTCCATCGCGGATTCGGACTCGGACGAGGCCGAAACCGAAGAGACGCCGAAAACCGTGAGTAAAACACCCCTGGCCAAAACTCACGGAAAGTACATAAAAGCACTGAGGAGCAGGGACTGTCCTCACAATTGCAAGGACACAAATTTGGGCAGGAACTAGAAGCTGGAGAGCCAGATTACACGCAAAGAAGGCTCCACATTCAAAAAGAGTCAGGGATAATAAGAACTCTCCCTCCAATACGAATGAAAAGGAAACTTGCTTTCCAAGAGAAAGACAAACAGCCACAAGCAAAGGTGGCAAGACAAGTAACTCCGCTACCATCACCACAACGCTCACCACAACCATCACCAATTGCCACTCCACCAATGATGCAGTCCCCAACGCATACAGGGATGAGTCAAGATGACCCTGACGCATGGGATCTTTATGATGCTCCTGTATCAGATAACAGTCCCGACTGCTACCCAGCGAGGCCATCACCACCTGAGCACAGTACTGCTTACACACAGGTGGTGTCCAGAGCAGCCGCATTTCACAATGTCACCCTGCACGCAGAACCAATTGAAGATGACTTTATGTTTAATACTCTGTCGTCCACGCATAGTCAGTACCAGAGTCTCCCTATGTTACCGGGAATGTTGAAACACTCCAAACAAGTCTTTCAAGAGCCTGTGAAAGGCAGGGCCATCACTCCAAGGGTGGAAAAAAAGTATAAACCACCACCAACAGACCCTGTGTACATCACGCAGCAATTAACACCGGACTCAGTCGTAGTAGGTGCAGCTCGCAAAAGGGCGAACTCGCGCACACCGGGAGATGCACCACCACCCGACAAAGAAAGTCGCAAGTTTGACGCAGCAGGGAAAAGGGTTGCGGCACAGGCAGCTAACCAATGGCGCATTGCCAATTCACCGGCCTTGCTATCAAGATACGATAGAGCTCATTGGGACGAAATGCAACACTTCATCGAGCATTTACCCAAAGAGTTCCAAAAGCGTGCGCAACAAGTGGTGGAAGAAGGCCAGAGTATCTCTAATAACCAGATACGGTCGGCGATGGATGCAGCAGCATCAAGAACTGTAAATACAGCGGTCACCATACGGAGACACGCATGGCTACGCACCTCAGGATTCAAGCCAGAAATTCAACAGGTGGTGCTGAATATGCCTTTTAACGGACAACAGTTGTTTGGGCTGGAAATAGGCACTGCTATTGAAAAACTTAAAAAGGACACAGATATGGCCAAGGCCATGGGCGCACTCTACTCCCCACAGAGCAGAGGCACATTTCAAAAAACACCGTTTAGAGGGGGGTTTCGAGGACAGAGCACAGAACCCTCAACCTCACAACCAAGGCCCACATACCAGAGCCAGTATCAGAGGGGAAGTTTTCGGGGACAATACAGAGGGGGGCAGTTCCCTAAAACTAGAGGGAAGTTCCAAAGTCCCAAAACACCGCAGAATAAACAGTGAGTTCAGTGTCACAAATCCCCAACACATGACACCAGTGGGGGGGAGACTAACAAATTATTACCAAAACTGGGAGGAAATAACAGACATGTGGGTCCTAGCCATTATCCAACATGGTTATTGCATAGAATTCCTACAATTCCCTCCAAATGTCCCACCGAAAACACACATGTCCAAACAACACATGGATCTATTACAACTGGAGGTCCAGGCGTTGTTGCAAAAAAGATGCAATAGAACTAGTACCAATTCATCAGAAAGGAACGGGGGTTTACTCCCTATACTTTCTCATACCCAAAAAAGACAAAACTCTAAGACCCATCCTAGATCTCAGAACATTAAACATTTACATCAAATCAGATCACTTTCACATGGTGACACTGCAAGACATGATCCCATTGCTCAAACAACAAGATTACATGACAACACTAGACCTCAGCGATGCGTATTTCCATATACCCATACATCCTTCCCACAGAAAGTATTTAAGGTTTGTAATCCAAGGAGTACATTACCAGTTCAAAGTGTTGCCATTCGGAATAACAGCGCCAAGAGTTTTTACAAAATGCCTTGCCGTAGTGGCAGCCCATATCAGAAGGCAGCAAATACATGTGTTCCCGTACCTAGACGATTGGTTAATCAAAACCAATACGCAAGAACGGTGTTCACAACACACAAAGTATGTAATAGAAACCCTCCACAAGCTAGGGTTCTCACTCAACTACAACAAATCACACCTACAGCCGTGACAAATACAACAGTACTTAGGAGCAACAATCAACACAAAAAAATGGATTGCCACTCCAAGTCCACAAAGGGTACAGGCATTCCAAAACATAATACAGGCCATGCACCCAAACCAAAGGTTCCAGGTAAAATTAGTAATGAAACTACTAGGCATGATGTCCTCATGCAAAGCCATTGTCCCAAACGCAAGATTACACATGTGGCCCTTACAACAGTGCCTAGCATCACAATGGTCAGAAGCACAGGGTCAACTTCAAGATCTAGTGTTGATAGATCGCCAAACATACACCTTGCTTCAATGGTGGAATACTATAAATTTAAACAAAGGGCGGCCTTTCCAAAATCCCGGGCCTCAATACGTAATCACAATGGATGCTTCCATGGTAGGGTGGGGAGCACACCTCAACCAACACAGCATCCAAGGACAATGGGATACTCAGCAGAGACAGCTTCATATAAATCACTTAGAATTACTAGCAGTATTTCTAGCGTTGAAAGCATTTCAACCTCTAATAACCCGCAAACACATTCTTGTCAAAACAGACAACATGACAACAATGTATTATCTGAACAAACAGGGAGGGACACACTCAACACAATTGTCTCTTAGCTCAAAAGATATGGCATTGGGCGATTCACAACCACATTCACCTAATAGCACCGTTCATACCAGGAATTCAAAATCAGTTAGCCGACAATCTCTCTCAGGATCACCAACAGATCCACAAATGGGAAATTCATCCCCAAATACTAAAAACTTACTTCCAAAGATGGGGAACACCGCAAATAGACCTATTTGCAACAAAAGAAAACGCAAAATGCCAAAACTTCGCATCCAGGTACCCACAGGCTCACTCTCAAGGCAATGCGTTATGGATGAGTTGGTCAGGGATATTTGCATACGCTTTTCCCCCTCTCCCACTCCTTCCGTATCTAGTAAACAAATTGAGTCAAAACAAACTCAAACTCATACTGATAGCACCAACTTGGGCACGACAACCTTGGTACACAACACTACTAGACCTCTCAGTAGTGCCCCATATCAAACTACCAAACAGACCAGATCTGTTAACTCAACACAAACAAAAGATCAGACACCCGAATCCAGCATCGCTCAATCTAGCAATTTGGCTCCTGAAGTCTTAGAATTCAGACACCTAGACCTTACACAAGAATGCATGGAGATCATAAAACAAGCAAGGAAACCAACCACAAGACATTGCTACGCAAATAAGTGGAAAAGATTTGTTTATTACTGCCATAATAATCAAATTCAACCATTACACGCATCTGCTAAAAACATCGTAAGCTACCTACTACACTTACAAAAGTCCAAGTTAGCTTTTTCATCCATTAAAATACATCTGACTGCAATTTCGGCTTATTTGCAAACTACGCACTCAACGTCATTATTCAGAATCCCAGTCATAAAAGCATTTATGGAGGGTCTGAAAAGGATTATCCCACCAAGAACACCACCAGTTCCTTCGTGGAACCTCAACATCGTATTAACACGACTCATGGGTCCACCATTTGAACCCATGCACTCATGTGAGATACAGTATTTATCATGGAAAGTAGGCTTTCTAATAGCTATCACATCTCTCAGAAGAGTAAGTGAAATACAAGCCTTCACCATACAAGAACCCTTTATACAAATACACAAACATAAAGTAGTTCTACGCACAAATCCTAAATTCTTACCTACAGTCATATCACTGTTCCACTTAAACAGTGGAACTCCCAGTGTTCTTTCCAGAACCAGATTCTGTAGCTGAGAGAGCATTACATACATTAGACATCAATGTACACATTGTACTACATTGATGGAACCAAACAAATTTGCAAAACAAAACAATTGTTTGTTGCTTTCCAAAAACCTCATACAGAGAATCCAATATCCAAACAAGGCATTGCCAGATGGATAGTTAAATGTATTCAAACCTGTTATATAAAAGCAAAAAGAGAACTGCCTATTACACCAAAGGCACACTCCACTAGAAAGAAAGGTGCTACCATGGCCTTTCTAGGAAACATACCAATGGCTGAAATCTGTAAGGCAGTCACATGGTCTACGCCTCATACATTTACCAAGCATTACTACGTGGATGTGTTAACAACACAGCAAGCCACAGTAGGACAAACAGTATTACGGACATTATTTCGAACAACTTCAACTCTTACAGGCTGAACCACCGCTTTTTGGGGAGATAACTGCTTACTAGTCTATGCACAGCATGTGTATCTGCAGCTACACATGCCATCGAACGGAAAATGTCACTTACCCAGTGTACACCTGTTCGTGGCATGAGACGCTGCAGATTCACATGCGCCCTCCCACCTCCCCGGGAGCCTGTAGCCGTTTTAAGTTGACAAAAAATTAAACTTGTACATTTGTAAATTTGTAAATATATCACTTTTAGTCACATTATGTACATACATACTTACTCCATTGCATGGGCACTATTACTATATACACAACTCCTACCTTACCCTCTGCGGGGAAAAAAATCTAAGATGGAGTCGACGCCCATGCGCAATGGAGCCGAATGGGGAGGAGTCCCTCGATCTTGTGACTCGAAAAGACTTCTTCAAAGAAAAACAACTTGTAACACTCCGAGCCCAACACTAGATGGCGGGATGTGCACAGCATGTGAATCTGCAGCGTCCCATGCCACGAACAGATGTACACTGGGTAAGTGACATTTTCCATATATATATATATATATATATATATATATATATATATATGTATGTGTATATATATATATATATATATATGTATGTATATATATATGTATGTTTGATGGCATGTGTAGATGTCGGAAGAGCTATGCATAGCATGTGAATCTGCAGCACTACATGCCATGAACAGATGTACACTGGGTAAGTGACATTATTTATATATATATATATATATATATATATATATATATATTCTAGATTGAGGTTACAAATGTTTATTACTATTTTGCAGCCCACCCTCCGCAAGGGTGATAAGGTCATTACATTTAAAGTTTACAAAGCTGCTTGCTATTCTGATTCAAGCATGTAAATCTATGAAAGATCCAATACTGGAGAAGAAAATAAGTTACTTACCTTTAACTACAGTTCTCCAGTGTTGATGTCTTTCATAGATTCACATGCGACCCACCCTTCTCCCCATAGAGAATCCCCTTATGTCTTACTTATCTCACTTGTGCTGGGAAATCTGCGAGACTGTAGCTTCTGTGTTGAGGGTTCTAAAGGGTGCTGTCACATAATTGGCTGGACTTCCGGTCCTTTGAAATGATGTGAAAAACCTGTGAAAGTGGATGCATTTTTAACATTGTTTTAGATGTAAACTTTATCTATACTGATATTTCATAATACCTTGGGACGCCACAAAGGTGAATTGTGAAACAGGGAATTCAAGATAAAATGCAGCGCTTATTTGCAATATGTGGATATTATACACAAGTTTTGAATATCTTACTTTTAAATTTCAAGCCTGAAACTATTAATCTAAAAAGCATAATATACTCTATGAATACCACAAATAGCCAACAATACATAAGGTTCTTGGTATTGAGGAAAAAAAAAAAAGATTTCTAACTACATATTGCTCTTGACCAATTGCGCTGGTATGTGGAGGCAAAATGTAATTCGTGTTTTCAAATAATAAATCAAACTTTCATCTTGTTTAATTCCATCTAGTTTCATAGTTGATAAAATTAAGAACTCTGATTTTGTAGCTCTAAATCTTAACTTCCTGTTACCTTCATGAGCATGTGTGCCTAGACAGTATATCCCTCCAGAGTTACGTACCTTATAGTTGTAATTAACTTTGAAGAGCTGCCCATAGGATACTTTTCTACTTGATATTTCTACTCTCATATTCCTCACATGTAGAATATACCTTGGTGGCAGACTGCATCTGGAAGAATTTCAGCTTAGCCCCTGTAAGCAAGTAGGTGGCAGTGTGTGGCTCCGCATGGACTTCGTTTCACTTCTCAATGAGTATTGGAGCTGCATATAGGCGCCATTGTGGTGCTCTGACGTCAGTTTCTTTCTGAACACAGTGTACAACCACAGAGCCTAAAAAGTAATTGTTCATGTCAGTGCGCATATCTCTAAATTGGGACTTTTTTCGATGGAGTCCATTCCACAGAAATAGGAGGTGGGAGGGTGGTAAGGAGTCTGCAGTTAGAGTATCCAACAGAAAGAGCACTACCAAAGTTATGTAACTTGTTCTTCTGATGGATACTTCAAAATGCAGATGTCTGAAATTTAGAATAACTTCCTCCAGAGGAGTCAGCGATGACTCAGAACAAAAAGGTGCTGCAGCACCAATATGTCCTTACCATTAAACCTGGCTGTCAAGGTAGTAGTGCTTAGTGAACATGTGAAGCAATGCTCATGTTACAACCTGACACATTTTCAAGACAAATACTCCATGTGCTACCACAATGGTAGCAGCCTTGGCCCTGGTGTAGAGGACCCTGAACCCTTAGTGAGGCTGCTTCTTCAACATCATGCAGCAGATCTTAATAAGGAGGACTATCCATCTAGACAGATTTGTTTCTGTACTGCTTCACCTTACTTTGCTCCAGAAAATTCCAGAGTGAATTAATCATCTGCATGGTGGTATTTGGTACTATTAATGTAAATGCTCAGCACTCTCCTGGGATCGAAACGATGGAGTTTCTCCTCCTTTAGAGGGGTGAGGGATCTGCAGTTAGATAAAATATTGACCTGAAAGGATAATACCAGAGGTGAGTAACTGGTTACTCATGACCTTTCCTAATGGCCTAGATATGGCCTGAAAACTGTGAACCATAATTGATGATTTGTTCTGTCTTCCTACTACAACGCACTGGCATTGTGGTACATCATCAACAATTATACTTCAGGTATGATTTATTTTGGAACACCTTGCTGTTACTTCTGCAGTATGGTGTCCCATGTGTTCACGTTCAGGCCGCACAAGTTACAGTAGCCACATTCAGATAAATCAATTGGATGTAACCAGATATTTTTAAAGTTGTGATGAGTTTGGTAGAAACTGTTTATCAGTTTTCCTCTAAATTTCTCTGTTCTATGAAAATTCATATTGTTTTGTGACATTTTATTTCAAAAGATTGGGTTGGGTAATAGAAGATGCCAGTGTTGGCTAATAATCCTAAATTTTCCAGTAGGCAGCTGCCTTCAAATCTCTCACCTCTTAGCCTGATTAGGAGGAAACTGATTTACTATGTTGAATGTAGCAGATTTATACAGTAGGATCACACCCATAGAGACCAGTTAATTGAGTATATTTTTGAGGTAGTCCACTGTTGCGGCCTGTGCATTCTGATCACTTCTGTCTGTCTGTGCAATCTTAGTTGCGTAAGATCAGAAAGATTCAAGTCCTCCAGCTAGGGCAGGATTTGCCTTGCACTTATTCTCTGCAGAACGTTATGAACGAAGAGTGATACGGCAGTAATGGGTCCAATACTGAGCTGTCAGGTGCTTCTATTTTCTTAGGACGGTTTAGTAGGACCCAGACTTTATTTTGTGCAATAATTCCATTACCACCTCACAGAAATTATTGAATAGGAGACCAGCTGTGGTACAAGTAGTGGCCATGAGGTGGATAGCCTGGTTAGATGTTTACGATATTTTAGATTTTGCTAATACAGTGTCAATTCATTACATAAGTCCTGATTTGGATTTACTTTCTTCTAGAATCTAGAGGGCTGCAGGAGATTGTGTCACATTTACCCCCGAGTTCTCATCAGTAATGCTGGCGGAACAAAACAACTGACATGGTACCAGAGGAGTTTTTATATACCCATAAATACTGCCTCAGTAGAGTAAGAGTTGCCACTTCAACATTGTTGGTGGGCCAAGGTTGTTCCTCCATAGTGCAATGTTAAACCATGCAATATACCATTTAATAGTTTTAATGTGCAGGGTTTTTGAAGAACATCTTTATCTGTAACAAATTGAATGTAGTTTGACTACTTGCTTAGTGACTCCTCCACATTACATGGTGCCTTTACTGTTACAAATGTTAGTTTATTATTTGCATGCTTTGACTCTGTTAATTTTAAAACATAGATACACAAAGTTTGACACAGGATAGGGATCTAGTTGTTTTTCAACAGACAAGTTGACTTTGAAGGGAATAATTAGTGGTCAGTCCAAACTGATGGATGAAGTGTATATCTGCTGAGGAAAAACAATTGAGTTTGTGACCCTTTTGACAGGTAGGTGCCTTGTCAGTTGGCTTGACAACAAAACTTAGTATCACCCTGCTGCCGCAAGCATGCAGCCAGTCACTGTGGCTGACCTAAGAAAAGGCAGCAATATGTTGAAATGAGTTGGAAAATTTTCAGCAGCAGAAAAATATGGTTTTGTTGTAGTCTTGTGTTGTGTGTGGTATATGGAAGTAAATGGTATGACCTTAAAGCAGTTCAACTTCTCAGGCTACTGTTTTTTCCAGAAGGAAAATTGTAGCAATGCGGTATCCCAAAAGATACCTTTCCATTCCAGGCATTAGTATGACATTAGCATGTACCACTCCTGCATGCTTTTTCCAGGTATTAGCGTCTGGGAGTATCTTCTAGAATACATGCAACTTTCTGACAGAAGGCAGTATGCATGCTCTTTACTTGTTGCCTCGTTGGGACGTGTGTTCTTGAACACATTTTGTAATAATTCTTGCTCTAAGCAAGTCTTCTCCCTTTTATCTTACCACCCATGACTGTCAATGAAATATTTAGTTCTAAGGACATTAATGCCACTGGATCACTTACAAGTAATCGTATCTCGAACAATGGTTCATTTCTACCATCAGGCGGAAGACACTTCTGGCCGAAGTTCTTATGCTGTTTTAGGGGTACATCTGAAATGAGACAGGTGTGATCTTACAGCACAGTCATTTTTAACATTCCCGTCTTACACTGTGATGAATGGCCAACAAATGCACATCCTGTTCGAACAAAAAAGCATCTTTTCAGTCATTGAAATTGAGAGTATTAACACTGCTGCTGGTCCACAACACTCATTGGAAATGTAAACAAGACAACAACTCGTTACAGAATTCCCTTGCAGGTCAAATAGCTACACCCATGATTTTTCTTCTTCAACTTGTTCATTTATCAACCTATTTGCACTGCAATCAGCTTCTCATTAGACCTCTGCTGTGCACAGTGAACCCTGCCATGCACACTTTGAAGTGTTTTAAGGAAACGGGCTCGATCATGATCAGCCTCAAATTATCTTTGGGTGTTTAAAACTGGCTGTATCACTCAGTTCATGATGTCCTTCCTGACATGATTAATTTGTTCAACCTAGGAGTCCAATGCCAGCGAGAAGTCTAAGGCGGAATATACAGTGTCCACAAATTTGTCTTCTAAATCAGACGTCTTAGCTGCAGAACTTTACGTATATTTTGATGCAGGAAGTCACTGGTGTAGAGAATGCAACATTGTCTGTGGGACCATGTTTGATTTTCTCACACACATGCACAACAAGAAGCACCGACAGGTATGTATAAATGTTTTGTTGTTTTTTATTCGAAAAGGCATTACATTTCCATACGTAGAATGGTTCTTTAGCATGCTTTCAGATAGTACCATTAGCTCTGCTTTACAAATAGATTTTTAACAATCTCTTATCAATCAGACATCCTGCATCATCTTCATACCATTTTAAGTTAAGACTGTGTTTAGTATTTGCAGCAGTGGCATTTGTAGTTCAGCTACCAAGGCTATCTCCTGGGAACAGTGTGGTTGATCTTGGTGAAGCTGGTACATATGATGGCCCGATTCTGCTGCTTCAGCCACTTGGACATCCTTACATTGCGTAAAGTGCTCATTGGCAGACCGACAAAAATGCTCAAAATCATCCATTAAAGCATTTTCAAGTGAGTTGCAAATGGGCATTTTAGATGAGTTTTGGAATGCTTGCTCAAAACCACAGTTGAGAGCATAAGTACTATTCCTTCTCTCACTTAGACGAGTATAGTAATTTTAAGAAAACTATCCTGGGAATAGCTTAAAAGGAATTATACATTTTATAGTGACATTTGTAGAATTTGCCCATAATGCTTTTTTATTTTTATTTTTTTGTGTGCTTTTTTTCAATATACTTTCACCAGGTTATTTTGTTAAGATGTTTTTAGGGATGGATGTTGTGGGAAGAACACATGGCAGGTTTTGTAAACTCCTAAAAATATTTATTGTTTCAAGTGATAAATAGATTAATTTCTATATGTATTTTCAATGTTCTGGTATGAGCCTGTAACTTATGTCACTATGCAAATAGACACTGGATCCTTACAAGCGACCATGGGCTTCAGACATCCAAGATGAAAATAAGCAGGATGAAGTCAAACGTACCAAGAGAGTTGTGGTCCTAGCTGCAGGTATGTGCCCAACCTTCCATTCAAGTTGCACTTCTTTGTGTGAATGTAGACTGTTGCAAGAAAAAAAGTATTTTGTAGCATAGAACAAAATGAAACCCTTTCTAGCTCATGGTGGTAATTACGTTAAACTGTATTGTTTAAATGTTTGTCAGTCAATTCTTCAATTAGATATCCCTTCCATAAATGTATCTTTCTTTGAGAAGGAACATACAAAAGTGTGCTTTTTTGTGGCTTCAGTCACCAATGGTAGACCTCGGCAGTAACAATGGTGATGAACTAACCTTTAAACATTTATCAGGCCGATCGTCTTGTTTAATATGCTTTATGATCACATTAGATTAGCTTCCCTATTCTGCAAAGCCCCATTGTAGTTTTGGAATAGCTCCAATGATCTGTAGTTTTAGTGAGTGCATTGTGTACAGAAACATTCTTTTTTTTACTTTTCGCATGGCCTGTAGTTAACTGAGATGTTACTTAAGGGCGTTATGTGCATATGTTGAACATACTGAACGCTCTGCTAGTGTAATGTGGTGTCGCTATACTAAATCTCTTTTGGATCTGTTTCACTGCTTCTGTGCTCAGAAGGCTTGATTATTGAAAACCTGTAAATTGCAGTGCTTTTATTTCTGGCGGTTTTGTACTTGGTAACTTAAGTTTCAGAGAGAATTTATTTGATGCTCTTCTCTTGGGAACTAAGAAAGGAAAGTGTGACGGCGCAGGTATGTGAAGTGTGGCTTTTACTTTTTTTCTATGACTTACTGGTCATCAGCTTTTGAAGTAAGTTTGATCGTTTTATGAAATCGCTTTGCATGCAAGTAGATGCTTCCTAAGATTTATAATTTTTTCTCGCTTTTCATGTTTAGGAGCAGAGTTCCTGATGCCATTTACTGGGTTTTACTGTCAGCTTTGTAAACAGTTTTTTGGAGACCAGATCTGTGCTGAGCAGCATATAAAGTGTTCTGATCACAACCACTCATATAAGGTATTGCTATTTATGTACCATGCTAATGGTAACTTTTGGGTCTTAACTTTATTGTACATGTCTGGTTGTCTGAGCATGAATGCCCTTCAGCTTGAAGCTAATACTTCCCACCCTTAAGACCCAACTTTACTATACATCAAACTCTCTAATGTAGTGTGTTTCCTCAATCCATTTGCAAAGTTCCTACTCCAGTTTTGACACCTTCACCAAGTTTTGCCCAAGAGAATTCTCGTGACTTGTCATTTTCCACGTTACGTTTCCTTTTGAATGCAGTTTGTTTGCAGCATAATCTTAAATATACATATTGTGAATATTGCTTTCCTATATTTTATACCTCACAACTTCTGATTTTGGTCTTAGCAAATGTATGTTGATTGATTTTTGTTGAGTTTGTACTGTTATAACAAAATGACTTGCACTGCTCTGTATTTCTGCAGAAATACGTTGATGAAAATGAGCTTTATGAAGAGAAGAGAAAGCTGGAGAAGCAAATAGCAATTAGTAAAGTCACAAATGCTTTGCAGCACCCGACGAGTGAGTTGAAACATAAATTGGATGAAACTTCAAAGGAAAAAGATGTGACAACTCCCAAGGTGGCAAAGAAAGCAGGAGACAGCCGAAGAGGTAGTAAGGACACAGACCATAGTAATGAAGTGGCTGTCCAAGAGAGCCAGAAAGAAAATGAGACTGGACATAATTCTGATGTAAATTTTGGACAGGAAAAGAGTCGTAAGGATGAGAAGGAATCCCCTAGTAAGGGTACTGTGCCCAGTTCCTCTTTAGTTAGATCAAGCCAGGAAAATCCTGAGCACACACCCCAAACAACTGCTAAAAGTGGTGCAACAGAAGTGAATACAGAAGAGAGCAAAAATAGTGGCAAAGAAAAGCCAAAGGTGCAAATTGGGAAGTCAAAATCAATAGCAATTAAACTCTCTAAGAAAACCGGTATGTCCCAATTACTTCCCCGAACTCTTAGTGGTCCTTCAACACAATTTAAGATGCGTGCTAGTTTTCCTGTTCCCACCATGGTTTTAAGAAAGGCTGGCAGCAACACTGCTAACAAGCCAGCTCCTTTAAATACATTTTTGTCCATTCCCTCCTATGGCAATTCCTCTAAACCTCTTCCCATAGTGAAAGCGAAATCCCAGCCAGACATTGTTTTAGATCCATGTGTTATATCAAAGGCTTTTGGTGGGGAACAGGTGCGTCTGAATAAAACTGAAAAAGATATGAAAGTAGCTGCGAAATACGAGCCTCCTTCCCAATCTACTAAATCGACAGCTCCAAAGTCATTTCTGCATGGAGTACCAATTCTGGAGAAAACACCACCAAAAAAAGAAGCTTTGCTCCAGACTCCAGTGCTACCACAGACCTTCATGCAACCACCACTGCCACCACAGCAGCCGCCGCTGCCACAGGAGCCGCCACCGCTACCACCACAGCAGCCACCACTGCCACCGCTGCCTGTCAATGTCCAGATTCCTCCACCACCGCTTATGCAGCCTCAGATGCCTCCTCCACCGCCTATTCATGTCCAGATTCCACCACCGCCTATCCATGTTCAGATACCACCACCGCCTATTCAGGCTCGGATTCCACCACCCCCTATCCAGGCCAGGATTCCTCCTCCAACTCTCCGGTGTCATATTCCTCCACCACCAATTGACCCCTCAATTCCGCCACCACCAGTCAAACCCCAAATCCCACCTCCACCTATTGAGCCACTTATTCCTCCTTCCCTTATGAAGCTCAACATTCCACCGCCCCCCCTTATTAAGCCTAATGTGCTACTACCATCCTTCATTAAGCCTAATATTCCTCCGCCATCTTTTGTTACACCTTCTATTCAACCACGGTCCTTTATTAAACCTAATATTCCTCCACCACGATCATCCTTCCTTCAGACTCCCAAGGAAATCAAAAGTGATCATAAAGAGCGTTTCATTAGGCCTCAGTCCTCATTAAAACCCACAAGCCGCTTGCCTACCACTCCAAAAGTTGACGTGGTTCCAGTTGTGTCACGATTTCAACAGAAAATCCTTTCCCTTCCTGTTCGTCCTCCATCAACTCCCCCCAAACCACTTTCATTTATTGAAAGCTTACAAAAAGAAGGGAAACCAGCATTTGGCCAGACTTCAGCTAGTGCTCAAAATTTGTACAACATCTTTTATGGTAATAGCACAAAAAGTTCCTCTGCTCTTGAGGCAGAGCAAAAGCAAATGACTACACAATGTGATGAAGATGAAGATGATTCAGTGTGTACTTCATCGGAATGTGACCCAGAAGTTGACACTGAGTTAGAAAATGTTTTTGAAAAGCTCCCAGATCCCAAGGAGAAAATGGCCGTTAAGTCTGTCTTCTCTATGGGCTCTGAAACTGCCAAAGCCTCTGTCATCCAAGATGAGGTCATTGAGGATGATGCTCTACCTTCTGATGAATTTGGCGCAGAGGCGTCTGATGAATAATTCTGTGTGGCACACTATTAAATAGTAGAAGCTGTCGAGTTGGGTGCTTGACATCGGTAATTGGTGAAAGACAGTAAAGAGAGGCATCTAAATGTGTTCAAAAGAGAACCGTTTGTAAAGTGCTGTCATTTCAGGTTGTTGGTGTAACAGTGTTAGACTGTACAATTTCTACTCTGCAGACATCCCAAAAAGGTTGCATTTTGTGAGCATTTGTCAACCTGACTATAAATCCTTCAATGCGGTCTTAAGGGTGAACAGCAGGAATTAAGTTTTTTTTAATTCCAAGAAGAGAGCTACATAATAAAAATCTGCGGTCATTCTTGGCCTAATTGAGGAGTTCACGAAGGGGAAGAATATGGTTCATATTGCTTCTCCAGGTCTGCGTAAAACTCAGCACTTTTGTGGACGAGAGGAATGAAAAAGAACTACTTGCCAGTAATACCTGGCCTATGATGCAATGTTATTGAGGAACTGAGACTCTTGAGTTCGCCAATACTGGAGTAATTAATGTCTGGTGGAACTAGATACACTCGTATTGATATAAACAGGTTGAATTTACACTCTTAAGTAGAGATCATCAGATAATCCTTATAATACATAATTGAAGTACAGTATCTAGGTTTTGAAATTAATGAAAAAAAATAAAACAAAAAATCTGCTAATTATTGTCTTGTGCGTGAACCTTTAAAAATGTTATTTATTTGCCACCTATCCAGGGTGCTGATTGCTTCGTTGTAGAGTTGCTAAGAATTATAAACCACTTCAGAGATGGCACCTACGATAACTGCAATAGCTTGCTTTTCCCAAGATGTGTATCCATTTTCCAGCAGAAGTTGAGCAATGACTAACTACATGAAAACGAATAGGAACTTTGTTCAGTAGGTTCTCCAGAGCACTCATTAAAATATGCTTGGAGATCCTTTGGGCACATGTATTTGTGGTACTTGAGGGCATTTTAAAACAGTTGTATCCAAGTAATGAAATGCACATCTTGGCACCAGCAGACGTTATAGGAAGTCCTGCAGGCAACATTGCTGAACTCTGTCCCAACCTACTGCAAATGATAACTTTGAAGACAAATAATTAATAGCAGCATGTTTGAGAACCTGTAGATGTTTGGTATCCTACATTGTGGAATGTCCCATTCCACAATCCATTGCACAGTCAATTATCATGAACTATATTGTGAAATATTTACTTACCTGAAATTAGCATAAATTGAAAAACTATTCACATAGTCACTGCTCACATTGAGAGTTTCCCTTTGATTGGAACACCTTAGCCCCCAGTGGTCTAACTAATCAGATCAAAACCTTGTGAAATGGTAATTGTAGAACTTGGTGTTGAAGCACATTGAAGAGGAACACAGCAGTGCATGTGAATCACAGCTTAAACCATAAGTGAAAACAGAAAATAACTTAGTGCAGCATGAGTATATTGACTAGGAGCAGGTCATCAGGTAGAAGATTTATGGAGTTTATGAATATTCCTGTGCAAACATATGTAAACTTGGCACATGATCATTTTTGTGCATTGATATTCAAAAATGTTCTTCGGGCTGTTTAACATGTATGACCATCCTTTCAGACACGTATTGAAGTAACTGTGATTGCATTGGTAAGAACTGAGCTATAATATGAGGCGAGTTAACCAGCTTAGGAATTCTAGTTGCAGGCTTCAGGTGTTGTAGGTAGAAAATTGAAACATGAAAGACAACAGGACTGCTCTCGTGTAGAGAATATTGTTAATTTAAAATGATTTAACTTGCTTCAAGGAGAGAATTAGATTTAAAACACTTCTATGCCAGAGATACTTTGCATTATCTTTACTTTGGGGATGTTTCTGTTGCATAGAGATGCCATTTGTGGTTTCTATACGTTTATAATATTTAATAGAAGTTATGATGTACATGTTGTACCATTGGTTATCTGTTATGAGTTGCATTTATTTTCATCTAGGTTATGTGACTTGTGTAGTTTTAGTACAGGATAAGTACATAGTCCAGAGTAAAATCTGTTAACGTCATTTAAGTCTGTGCATCTATACTTTGTTATAACACCAAGAGAAATGAACCTGTGAATTAGTGCAAAGATGCGCTTTATATACTGCTTTGTTCTGAGTGGGAAGCACACTTTTATGCAGATAGTGATGCTGTCCATGAGCAACACATTAGACTTTGCATGTCATTCCCCAAAACTACCCTTAACCAGACTGTTGGTGCACCCTGCTAACTGGGGTGTGTTTTGGGACTAGATGCCTTCCTTCAAAGACAGCTCCTAATGACTTGATGACTGTAACAAAAACATATCCCCAGGATTTTCAGTTAAGTAATGTCCAATTGCTTTTTCTGTGTTGCATTCATTATTTAAATATTTAATACACTATTTTGTAATAATTTGAGATGCATTTAGAGTGCGCGGTCCAGTTGTTTTTGATGTCGTTTTTTTTTTTTTTTAACTGTTCAAAGCTTAAGATACCGTAGCAGAGATACCTTATTTTAAGACAAATGCAATTTAAGAATCACAAGTTTAGTTTACTTTGGCTAGTAATAGGTTTTTAATGTTCCTCTGTCTTAACGTTCCAGTTTGTCTACTATAGAGTATGTTATTTAGAATGCCATCGTTTTTTTTTTGTTTTTTTTTGTACTGCATCTTGACTTTTGCCAAGATAACTTTTTAGCAGCCCAGCAAGACAGAGAAGTCCCATACCCACTTAGATTAGAATTGGAGTAGTACATTGGTTTTCTTAGTTGGCTGGTCACCCAACACTTGCGTTTCTCTGTGTTGGAAAATGGCTTCATGCATTTGATAAGTTCTGTTCGCACTTTTAAAAAATGACATTGTTTGAACAATCATACTTAAAGCTTTATAGTCCATCTTGACACTTTAGTTTGTATTCCTTTTCTTTACATCTTGACGTGCAATGTAACTTTGCTGAGGGACCTTTAAAATATACATAAATTGAGGCTGTCTTTTATGTTTGCAATCTCTACTTATATCTTTCCTGTAATAAATCTCGTATAATTCTGTTTTGCATTAACCAGTTATCAGCTTTGGCCATGGACGTGGTTCATGCTGTGACTAGTGCAAAATAATTCTGTCAATGTTAGCATACCACTGCTGTTTACTATGATGCGTACCCTATCAGTGCCTGGGATTTACAAACATATTCCAGCAGTACAAGACTAGTTTGTGTACTAGTTGCTAAACAAATGTTTCAATCACACAAACTTTTTTTCATTGTGGCAGTGATGTTGATTTATCCTTACCATCCACACAGGTTGAATTCATTAGGAGTCTGATCTTTATGGGATCTGCTCAAGAATTCATAGAGCAAACAGCCATACCCTTGCACAACAACCAGTGACTTTGCAGACCCACACCTAAACATCTGATAACTCATACAGAAGACAGACGTAAGTCCACAAAAAAAGGAGACATTTCCTGATATTTGCAGCCCTGTTGTTAACCTTCCATGAATCTAGGATTGAGTTGCTAAAATGTTAGATATTGGATAACCATAACGTTTGCAGTGACCATAAATGATGATTCATATTTGCCCCTTTATCCTTGGTCTTTTCCAATTTTGACATGACGCTGCTTTTGTTTATATAGGTATCCACAAGTTTGTTGAAAGTAGATTCTGTCTTTGTGCATTAGTTGTCCACAAGCTCAATATGTCTTTTAAATTACTTCTTTGACATTGGTAATTAGTTATCACTCATGTTGTTTTAACCAAAGAGGAGACAGAGGTTCGATTACTTTTAAAATGTCAGCCTGCCCAAACACTTGATATCTAATGTGCTTTTCATCTCATACTGCATCTGTTGCCTCAGGTTTCTGCTTATCTCATAGTTAAGTTGTCATTTGACAGAAAAGGTTATTGCTGACATGTATCGCTGCTCATGCTAGTGCATTTGTCTAGAGGTGTTATAAGGTCCAATTTTGTCTACCAAGTCCTAAATGAGATTTGCAATCAGTTGTGAAAAGAGTTGTGGATTGGAGAAATCCCATGTGCAGGTAAGACAATGCACCGTCCCAGAGTCTTAATGTTATGTTTGATAAATTGCTTTTTTCTTTTTAAATGTCATTTGTTAAGTGATTTCCTTTACACTGTATTAAAACAAAATACAAAAACATGTTGTGTGGGTTTTTTTCCTCTTAGATTGCTGATTTTGTTTTATTGCCTTACTTTTTCTGATTCACATGAAATAAAAACCCCCATCCTTTGAGAACACTATAGCAGAATATTAAACACTAATTGCAGTTTCGTTTACAAATATGTCCTGCTTATGTGTTTCCCTATTAGCTAATCTACTAAATGTAATAGTTTCTAGTTCATTTGTGCGGCATCGAACTATTCTAGAGTCATGGTCTGAGCATTTTCTCCATCTGTTAGTAGAGTCTGGAATAATTATATTAAAATGCATGTTTTGATCATATATTTTTATCATGGTAGAGGCAACCGTTATGCTTTTTTCCACTGGTGCATTCAAAAGAGATGAGATGTGCAACCACTGAATAATATTTCTCGAATAAGTTGAAAGAACTGAAGAGGTCCTTTATATTGGGGATGGAAGAACAGCACTAAGGGATGCAAGATTAACATGTGAAAGTGTCTTTGGCAACGTTTTTAGCCAGGACTTAAACCAGAGGAGGTACAGATTGTAGTTAATATGTATAATCAAATGTCATGTTTTAATTTTTTCTGGTGCTTTCCATGTATTTCAGTGATCTACAAATTTCCTGCTTGTGTTCTGCCCGCCATTCCATGCAAGGTTCTCATGGGTAGACATGCAGTGTGTTTTCCAGTGTACCACGAGTTCTCTGTGTGATTCTTGTTTCAAATTGAAACCCAAATCCTAGAAAAACATAGAATATACATTTTGCCTCTACCTACCTTGGCTTACAGATGTGATCGGAATCATGTGTGTAGGAAAGTACCTTCTTTTTGGCATAGTTACCCCCGCTTTCTGCCTGTAGTCCGTATGCTTTTGACAGTGTTCACTGGGATCCTGCTAACCAGGACCACAGTGACCGTGCTCTCTGCCTTTAAACTTTGTTGCTTGTACCACAGACACCCCACATTTGGCATACTGGTGCCCCCTTGTAAGTCCCCAGTATATGGTACCCAGGGCATTGGGGGCACCAGGGGTCTGCCATGGGCTACAGCATGTATTATGCCACCCATAGGGAGCCCATGCAAAGTGTATCTGCAGGCCTGCTATTGCAGCCTGTGTGAAAGGGTGCATGCACCATTTTCACTACATGTCACTGCACCAGGTCACTAAGTCACCCCTATGGTAGGCCCTCCTAGCCCAGAGGGCAGGGTGCAGGTACCTGTGTGTGAGGGCACCCCTGCATCAGCAGAAGTGCCCCCACAAACTCCAGCTCCATTGTCATGGACTTCCTGAGTGTGGGGTCACCATTTTGTTTGTGTACTGGACATAGGCCACTACCTATGTCCAGCTGCATACTGGTAACACCAAATCTAGGCATGTTTGGTGTCAGACATGACAGAATCATACCCCCAATACTGTTGCCATTATTGGAAGTATGACCCCATGCTCTCTGGGGGCTCCTTAGAAGACACCCAGCATTGCTCATACCAGTTTCAGGGGTTTTCTTGGCAGCCCAAGCTGCTCTCATCCCTCAAACAGGTTTCTCCCTCCTGCTGCTGGAACAGCTCAAGCCCAGGAAGGCAGAACAAAGGATTTCCTTTGGGAAAGGGTGGGGGTGTAACACCCTCTCCCTTCGGAAATAGGTGTTACATGGCTTGGGAGGTGTATCCTCCCCAAGCCACTGGTATGCTTTGAAGTGCACATTTGGTGCCCTTCTTGCATAAACCAGTCTGCACCCGTTCAGGGACCTCCGGCCCCTGCTCTGGTGCTAAACTGGACAATGGAAAGGGGAGTGACTACTCCCATGCCCACCACCACCACAGGGGTGGTGCCCAGAGCTCCTCCAGAGGGCTCCTTGATTCTGCCATCTTGAATCCAAGGTAGGCAAAGGCCTCTGGGAGCATCTGAGTGCCCACGTCAGGCAGGTGACGTCAGAGCCCCCTCCTGATAAGTGGTCAACTGGCTAGGTGACCAGTCCCCCTTCTTGGGCTATTTAGGGTCTCCTTCTTGAGTGGGCTCCTCAGATTCGACTTGCAAGATTCCAGCAGGACTCCTCTGCAACTTCTACTTTGACTTCTGGCCACTGGAACCGCAACTGGACTTCACAGGAACCTACAATCTGCAGGTCCAGCGAGAACATCACCTACAACATTGTATTTCTGGAACCTTCCAGCTTCTGCAACATTTCCCCGGCTGTGCATCCTCTCAGGGCAGTAAGTCTTCAGTCTGCACAAGAAGGGAGAAGGAATGTCCCTTGGAGTGAAAGAGTTACTGCCCTGCATCTGCAAGCACCAACTGCAACGACGACCGGCTGTGTGGATCTCCTCTCAGCCTGAGCTGTGTGGATCCTGCATCACGGGTGGTGGTCTGGAGTGGTCCGCTTGGTCCTGTGCCAGCTGTTCAACTTTGGTGAAGGTAAGCCCTTGCCTTCCCATGCAGGACAGTACCCCCGTGCACTGCTTCTCTTGCAGCTACCAAGCCTTGTTAGCATCTCCTCCAAGGGATCTTCAGGCTTCGTGTAGCCCCGGCCCACAGCACTCTTCCCTGCGATGCACAGCCCTCTGCGTGCTTCTTCTGCGGTGTGGGACCTTCTTCAGTTGTGCTACATGGGATCCTCTGCAACTACTGGGTCCTCTTCCTGTGGGTCTTCAGGGGGGCTGCCTCTTCTTCTGTGAAAACACTGCAGTGCTGGGGGGGTCCCCTGGGACTCCCCTCCGTGGGTTGAGTCCTCCTGGACCTTGCTGGTCCCAACAGTTCCACTTTTCGTCTACTGTAACTCTTGCCTTTGCCAAGGCTTGTTGGTGGCTTTTCCACGCCACAGACACGTCGACTGCATCTTCCAGGAACCCTTCACAGACACCAGGGCTGCATTGCTGACCGTCTTCATCCTACCGTTGCCCAACTCCTGCAACTACAGATGGGTGGGTAGTGACTCCTTCCACCACCGGACACTTTTACGAGTTCTGGACTTGGTCCCCTTCTCTCTCATGTCTTCCTCCAGGATCCACTGCTGGTTTCTTGCAGTCTTGTCTGGAGTGGTGCATTATCCTTCTTTTCAGTCCTTTTGGTGGTTTGGGGAAAAAACAGTAACTTACTCCTTTCTTCCTGGTCGCTGGGAGGGCACTGTGGTACTTACCCTTTGGGGTTCCTAGTTCCTCCAGCTCCCCTCTACAGATTCCACTAACCTGGGTGGGGGTCCTGCAGTCGCATTCCATTTTTTTAGTATATGGTTTGTGCTCCCTCTAGGGTCATTATTATCTATTGCTATTTCACTGTTTGCTATAGCTTTTTTTGCCTATTTCTGATTACTAGTGTACATTTTTAGTGTGATTTACTTACTTCCTATTGGAGAATTTCCTCTCTAGTACTTTTGATAATTGTATCACTATTAAATAAAGTCCCTTTATTTTTGTAACACTGTGTGGTTCTTTCACGTGTGTAAGTGCTGTGTGACTATAGTGGTACTGCGTGAGCTTTGCAGGTCTCTTAGATAAGCCTTGGCTGCTCATCCACAGCTATCTCTAGAGAGCCTGGCTTCTAGACGCTGCCTTCATTTCACTGATAGGGAAACCATGGGCCTGGTATAAGGTGTAAGTACCATAGGTACCCACCAGACACCAGGTCAGCTTCCTACAATGTGCACCTCCAAAATTAGTTTGGTTAAATAGGGCATAAGTTCTGATGCTGAGACCTTAGATGTAGAAGGGACAGAGAAGGCACAGACTAAATCAGTTTGGTGCAAGGAGAAATTCAGTGTACATTGTTTCCTATAAATGATTCAGTAAAACTATATCTGATAGAGACATCTATCTGCAAGTTCCTTATCTTTGAATTTCCCAGACGTCATTTGGATCCGCATCTTATTCCAGTATTGGAACTTTCATAGATTCACATGCTTGAATCATTCCACGTCCTCCAGATGGGAGTCCCCGGTACCTTTTATCAAGTATTATTGACATAGGGATAAACCTAAAAGCTCCAGGCCTCTCGGTTTAGTATTCTATCAATCATTTTGAGAAGAAAGACCACACTTGAGAGTCCCCTGTCAGGCGACACCACCCTTTAGGACCTTCCTGAGAGAAGCTCAAGTCCTTCAGATTTTTCACCACACATCATGCTAGGGAGTCTCCATAGAGCTCTGCTCAGCTTTTCACTGTTTTTTGGATATCCCAAAAATGTTTACTCTTCTCAGCTGACTTCTACAGCTACCTACCAAGGCTGTCTCTATGTCTGACAAGGAAAGAAAGGGTTTTGTTCAGATCCTGTAAAACCTGTGTAAGAAAAAGTTGCATTTTGAAAACTCATTCTGCAAAGGATGTCTTACCTTTTCCTCCAAAACCTTAAAGTACAGGGAAAGCAGATTATTGTTATGGCTACAAAAACTTAGGTTGAGGGATAATCCAGTCTCTGACTCTGATAGTGAGAACTCTTCTACCTCTTCCAAAAGATTACAGAAAAGAGCAAGGTCACCTCAATCAAGGTCCTCTTCAGAGCAGCCAAGAAAGGCCTACAAAAAGACCACCTCAGGGTCTTACAGAGTCCATAGCCCTTCACCTCATAAACTCTCTGCTAAAGATGAAAGAGGACATATTAGCAGTTCCGAAGGGGTTAGAAAGTTGTCATCTGTGCCTCCTACACCTCCTATTAAGGTATCTCATGCTTTTAAGAAGCCTTCCTCTGCTCCTTCAGTTACCAAACTATTGATAAGTTCCCCGCTGTCATCGACCACATCATCAATAACCGTAACAGTGAGGTTTGTTCCCACTATTGACTACAGCTTCATCGCCGATTGCAGTGACAATCCTACTGCAGACTACGAGATATCTACCATCGACAAGGACATCGTTGACGAAGACTTATATTATGAATTCATCCGCGACTGTAACCATAGTTTCTTCATTGCTGTCATCTTCAATGACAACCTTATTGACGGGGGCCTCATCCACGAAGCCATAGATGATAAAAATAATGTATAAATCGTCAACGACAAAGACGAGTGCACCTGTTACACCGTTGACGAAGTCATCTACAACACCGTCGACGACCGAAAAATTACATAAAAGACCGGAAACTCAAAGAATAACCCCAAAGCATACTTCTCCAAGTAAGGTAACCCCTTTGATACCAGTCCCTCTGCTTGAGAGGGATGATGAAACTGATAATGAGGGACCATTTGGAACAGTTCATAGTACCTCACAATTAAATGTAAAATACCAAGATGATGAGTACTGCAAAGCATGTGATCCACAGTATTATGCACCACAGGAACAACCATACCAGGAGGGATTCTACATGCCAAGTACATTAATAGACTTGCAGGCCATGTTAGCGGACTATAGAAAACGGTTTCCAACCACAGATAAAGTACCCCCTCAATCAGTATTATCAATAGCATTGCCAGCACCTCAGATAGCCGCCCCGCTTTGGAGGCCTACAACTTTACCATCCGTTAATGTCCTCACACCTAATATGACCCTTTCACAGCACATGGACATCTCTGAAGGAGAACAAGAGGCAGGTGAGCTCCTCGACAAACAATAGGAATGGGATGAATATATAATTCCAGCTCCACCATCTCCTTCACTTTCAAAGATCGACTCACCTCCAGAGGGCATTGAAGGAGTCCGTAATCTTATGAAAAGTGCCGCCACACGATTCACATGCCATCCAAGCAAATGGATGGCTTTCTCTAGGACTTCAACGAGCCATTCTAAAAGTCAGTACGCTCCATGCCAATGGTCCGTTACATGGGGGAAGAGGGTTAAAAGGCCATGCAAAACCTCCAGTGTATGTCACAGCAGCGCTTCCACGTGTGGACAAAAATATAAAGCAAGGAAGATGCCCCAGCATGCTTAACTGGTCACCCTCATCCAGACTGGGATAACCCAAGCAGCCCAGTGGAGGTCCCAAAATCCCTCCACACCAATATCCGCACCTCTGGGTAAGGAAGGAAGGTAGTTGGACTATATGGGCAAAAGATTCACTTCAATGTCCAGTCTAACAATAAGATCTGCCAACTCTCTAGTGGTTCTAGCAAGATACACCAGACCATTATGGGCTGACTTTGCCCTGTATATCGAAGAACTGCCAGAGGACGCTAAACTAGAGGCTAAGAAAATATTACAAGATGGGGAATGCACATCGTCAGAAATCGACTGTGCGATGGACGTACCCACCACTGCATTCCTTCAACTGGCAGGGGCTGCTGTCCTCAAGGTTGAGGCCAAGGTGGCGGAAGGCCACATCGTTTCGCCCGAGGTACAAAATAAAATACTAGACCTTCCGTTTGATGGGCAAGCGCTCTTAGGAAAGCATATTGATGAAGCTCTTCAGTAAATAAAATTGGACACAGACTGCTAAATCCTTAGGGACGCTACAGTTTCAGAAGTCTTCCTTTCGTGGCACGAGAGATGATGTGGATTGCCTTCGTATAGGGGAGGCCATCAACAATACAGATATCCATCATACACAACCACCTCTCCACAGTTTCACCAGCAGTATTCCCAGGACGACCGGCTCATCAAGCAAAAGACTCATCTCTTAGACTATGATCCATCTATGATCCATCCAAGACTCAGGCTACCTCCAAACATGCGCCTTTCAAACTAGAGAGCAAAATCTCCTAATTTCTCCAGCAATGGCAATCCGTAACATCAGACCAGTGAGTCTTCCAACTGGTGAAATTAGGACAACTGCTGGAGTTTGTCCAAATACCTCCTCCCAATCCTCCTCGCAAAGTCTTCTCCCAAGTGTCTACACCAACTCAAACTGGAGGTCAACAAAATTCTTCTCACACGCGCAATGGAGATGGTTCCACCGTTGCAACATGGGAAAAGATTTTACTCCAGATTCTTCCTCATTCGCAGGTAATGGAAAGACTAGAGACCGATCCGAGAGAGTTAAACATCTATCTGAAAAAACAATCTTTCTGCATGATAACTCTCCAGGACATCCTCTGGTTGAACCAGAAAGACACTTGCCACCCTAGATCCGAAAGACACATATTTCTAACCCCAATCCATCTGGCCCATAGACAGTACCTCAGATTCATGGTAGCCCGCAGCCATTTCCAATTTGGAGTCCTTCTGTGTGGCCTAAAATCAGCCCCCAGGAGATTCACAAAGTGCCTAGCACCTATATTGGCTTTCCTGAGGAGACAAAAGGCACCAAGTATTTCCAAACGTAGACAATTGACTGATAACAGCAAACACCTTTTCAGCAGCACCACAAATCAACAAAAAGTGTATTGCCTTACTCAACAGCTTGGGTCATAACATAAATTGGAAAAAGTCCAAACCGCAACCATCCTGTATGATCACTTTCTTGGGGGAAACCTGAACACCCAATCCAGCATAGCCTGTCCCACTATGGAAAGACAGCAAAGACTAATATCTCTGGCAAAGTCAGTTCAAAACAGAAAATTCATTTCAGTACGCCTTTATAAGTCGTTATTGGGGATGATGTCTGCATACATCCCACTACTACCATTTTGCAGACTGAAAATGCGCCTCCTCCAGGAAAAACTCAGCCTGTAATGGATTCAAGCCACAGAGAGCTTAGAGGACCACATCTAGATCACTCAGGCCATGATCAAAGTTCTGGGTGGTGGTCTCAAAAGCATCATCTTTCCATCGGCCTCTCATTCCAACATCAGCCATCTCCATGGGTTGTCACCACAGACGCCTCATTAAAAGGTTGAGGAGTGTTTTAGCAGGACCTGCAAATCAGTGGCAAATGGCCACCACCTCTTTGAAAAATGCACATCAATCTACAAGAACAGAAGGCAGTCATCTAGAGGTAGTAATAAGTACAGACAAAACCACTACAATACAGTACCTCAATAAACGAGGTACAAAGTCCCTTCCCCTGTCCAAAGAGGCACAGGTAATTTGGGACGGGGCCATACAACATGGAGTGCTATTACTAGTAGTACGTGTCTCAGTGAATCAGAACAAGATAGCAGACACTATCAGCAGACTAAAATCAGTATGCCACAAATGAGAATTGGATCAGTGCATGGTCAATACCCTTCTCCCGGTGGAAGACACTCACCCTTGATCTTTTTGCCAGCCAGTCAAACACCAAATTCTGATACTACCCAAGTTGGCATCACCAACAGGGATTGTGGGGGAATGCGTTTTTCATAGTATGGTGCAGAATCTTCGCTTAAACTTTTCCTCCCCTTCCATTGATTCCAGTGTTTCTAACCAAAATCAAGAAGGAACCCTGCACGCTGATATTAATAGCCCCAAACTGGCCTCAACAGCATTGGTTCACAGAGCTTCTCCTGTTCTCAGTGAAACCTCACATCTCACTGAAAATATCTCTGCATCTGCTTACAATGAACCAAAGGACAAGTCTTGCACCCGAATCCTCAATCACTGCACTTATCAGCATGGCTCCTGAGTACAATGAGTTTGCCCATCTAGACATCCTGCTGAGTGCAGGGATATACTATCCAATACCAGAGAAAGAAAATTAGTTACTTACCTGTAACTATAGTTCTCCAGTATTGGAGTCTTTCATAGATTCACATGCGACCCACCCACCTCCCAGAGAAGCTCACCATTACCTCTCATCACTGTTATGATCACTGTGCACTCTTGCTAAGAAAATCTGAGGGACTGAAGCTTCTCTCGGGAAGGTTCTAAAGGGTGGTGTTGCCTGATTGGTGGACTTTCAAGTTTGGTCTTTTTTCTCAAAATGACTGATAGAATACTAAACTGAGAGACCTAGGCCCTTTAGGTTTAACCCTTTGTCATTACTGCTTGATAAAAGGTACCAGTGACTCCCATCTCGACAATGCAGAATGATTGAAGCATGTGAATCTATGAAGATTCCTATACTGGAGAACTATAGTTTCAGGTAAGTAACTCATTTTCAGTGAGCAGTACCCCTGCGTGCCGGAAGGTGGCATCGATCAGCTCCGCATGACTTCATCCTTGCCAGGACTGACGTCCGCATCACCTATATAGCTGCCACCTTGGCGTGCTTGTCAATTCTTTTCCTTCCGTGCCAGTTAGCACTGATCCCAGGAAGAGCCACACTTGTCGTTATGACAGGCTTTTTTTTTTTTTTTTTTTTTTTTTTTGCTGTTTTTTCAACTTTTTTGAGGAACTTTTCATTCTGGCATGTTGAGGATTCCTTCATCGAGCCACATCAGTTACAGAGCTACACCTTTTGTGTCTGGTGTCTCAAGCGCCCTCCATGACTCACAAGTCCTGCTCCGACTGCTGGGCCGTGCCACTGAAGGCTTTGAGGGAGCAGTATCTAAAGCTGCAAGTGGCCCAGCAGGTGATATCCATGAGCTATCTGTCCCAATTAGGTGACAGATCGCAGGACCGGGCCTTGAGCTCCAAGTCTTCGGGGCTTTCTGCAAAGAGGCATGAGAAGTACTAGAATTTGAAGCTTACTTTGACTTATTCTCTGTTGGCTGATGCGACAACGGAACATAGGATATTGAGGCATGGTTCTGTGTAGCCGTCGCAGGTTTGACTTCACGCCTCCCCGCTTTTCCAAGAGTCGGAGCGACCCCTGCTCCGGTAAACATTTACGAGGCCATGAGACTCATAATGGATTGGGCAAACACCTCCAGAGCTCCTTAAGGCCCGTGGTGTCAGAGGGGGGGGGCCCCATTAGGTTCCGCACTGACAGCTTAGGCTCTGATAAGCCCCTGTGGATGCGATTACAGATCCGGGGCTGGTCGGGCCACTGTAGCCTTCACTGACACTGATGTTCCTGGCATCCACTGGCAGTGGCAGCAGCCCCATTTGGATCCCCAAATCTGACACGGAGCCTGAACAAGTTCGGCAGCGCCCATGTTTCAGAGGTTGCGCTGTATTCTGAAGGGCCTTGGGGAATAAAGGGAGGGGTTACTCGACCCTTTAGAAGGCCAAACCATGGACTGGTGTGAGGAACTGGGTGATGCCAACGGTGCTGGTATGCTTTCCTCCCCTACCATGACTACTACGGAGGGAAGCAACATATGCAGTGGTGGTGAAAAGGTTGGCCGAGGTCCTGGACTGTAGGAAGTTGCCTCTGTATATACTATTTCAAAGTAAGAAATAGTGTGCACTGAGTCCAAGGGTTCCCCTTAGAGGTAAGATAGTGGCAAAATTAGATAATTCTAATGCTCTATTTTGTGGTAGTGTGGTCGAGCAGTAGGCTTATCAGAGGGTAGTGTTAAGCATTTGTTGTACACACACAGGCAATAAATGAGGAACACGCACTCATGACGTTAATCCAGGCCAATAGGTTTTTATATAGAAAAATATATTTTCTTAGTTTATTTTAAGAACCACATCTTCGCGATTTGAAGTAAACACATAAAATGCACGGTACTTCACACAGGTAAGTTAGGAACTTTGAATAAAAGCAATATCATATACAGTCTTTGTTAAACTGGGAATAAGCTATTTTAAAAGTGGACACTGCAAAAATCAACAGTTCCTGGGGGAGGTAAGTAAAGGTTAGTTTGTGAGGTAAGACAGACACTTACAAGTCTCAGTTCCTGGGCATAGGCAGCCCACTGTTGAGGGGTCAAGGCAACCCCAAAGTTACCAAACCAGCAGCTCAGGACCGGTCAGGTGCAGAGGTCAAAGAGGTGCCCAAAACACACAGGAGCCTATGAAGAACAGGGGTGCTCTGGTTTTAGTCTGCCAGCAGGTAAATGCCCACATCCTCGGGGGGGCAGACTGAGGGGGGGGGGGGAAACAAGTAGGCACACAAAACACACCCTCAGCGGCACAGGGGCGGCCTGGTGCAGTGTGCAAAACAGGCGTCTGCTTTCACATAGAAATCAATGGAGGGACCTGGGGGTCACTCTAGCGGTGCAGGCAGGTACGGGCGGGGGGGCTTCTCTGGACAGCCACCACCTGGGCAAGTTAGAGGGTCGCCTGGGGGTCACTCTTGCACTGAGGTTCGGTTCCTTCAGGTCCTGGGGGCTGCGGGTGCAATGCTGGTTCCAGGCATCGGGTACCTTGTTACAGGCAGTCCTGGTCAGGGGGAGCCTCTGGATTCTCTCTGCAGGCGTCGCTGTGGGGGCTCGGGTCGTCCCAGGCCACTCACGGGCTCGCAGTCGCTGGGGAGTCCTCCCTGTGGTGTTTGATCTCTGGATATCGAGCCAGGGGTGTCTGGTGCAGTGTGTGAAGTCTCACGCTTCTGATGGGGAAACGTGAAGTCTGTGAAAGTTGCTTTTTTATTGCAAAGAAGTTGCTGGTGCTGAGCAGGGCCGCTGCTCACTGGAGCTTCTTGGTAGTCCAGGGCAGTCCTCTGAGGCTTCAGAGGTCGCTGGTCCCTGTCGGATGTGTCGCTGATTGCAAGTTTTCGAATCAGGAGACCGGCCGGTAGGCCTGGGGCCAAAGCAGTTGTCGTCTTCCATCTTCTCTGCAGGCTTGTAGGTCAGCAGTCCATCTTGTTTCTTCAGGTTGCAGGAATCTGACTTCTTAGGTTCCGGGGTGCCCCTACATATTAGATTTAGGGGTGTGTTTAGGTCTGGGAGGACAGTAACCAATGGCTACTGTCCTGGGGGGTGGCTACACCCTCTTGGTGCCTCCTTCCTGAGGGGAGGGGGGCACATCCCTAATCCTACTGGGGGAATCCTCCAAACTCAAGATGGAGGATTTCTTAAGGCCGGGGTCACCTCAGCTCAGGACACCTTTGGGGCTGTCCTGACTGGTGGGTGACTCCTTGTTTTTCTCATTATCTCCTCCGTGTCAACCTACACTAGAAGTCGGGTTGGTGTTCAGGGGGCATCTCTAAGATGCCCTCTGGGTGTATGTTACAATAAATTGCACACTGCCATCAGTGTGCGTTTATTGTGCTGAGAAACCAAACTTCCCAGATTTCAGTGTAGCCATTATGGAACTGTGGAGTTCGTGTTTGACAAACTCCCAGACCATATACTCTTATGGCTACCCTGAACTTACAATGTCTAAGGTTTTGCTTAGACACTGTAGAGGCATAGTGCTCATGCACATACGCCCTAACCTGTAGTATAGTGCACCCTTCCTTAGGGCTGTAAGGCCTGCTAGAGGGGTGACTTACCTATGCCACACTCAGTATGAGGTTGGCATGGCACTCTGAGGGGAGTGCCATGTCGTCTTAGTAATTTTCTCCCCACCAGCACACACAAGCTGTGAGGCAGTGTGCATGTGCTGAGTGAGATGTCCCCAGGGTGGCACAAGACATGCTGCAGCCCTTAGAGATCTTCCCTGGCATCAGGGCCCTTGGTACCAGGAGTACCATTTACAAGGGACTTATCGGAGTGCCAGGGCTGTGCCAATTGTGGAAGCAAAGGTACAGTTTAGGGAAAACACTAGTGTTGGGACCTGGTTAGCAGGGTCCCAGCACACTTTCAATCAAAACTTAGCATCAGCAAAAGCAAAACGTTAGAGGGTAACCATGCCAAGGAGGCATTTCCTTACACCGAGCTCCTGGAGTTCGGGTTGCCCTTGGTGGCTATCAAGACTGATGTCTTGATGTAAGTGCTACAGCGGGGAGCCTCCTCTTCCAAATCCCTGTTCATTTCAATGAAGCACTGACAGATGTTGTACTGGGAACCTGGTCCTGGTCCAACACGGGTTTCTTTGAATAAGACAATCGCCTCCTGCCAGGTCCCTGCACCTGGGGCCCCAAACTTCCTTAGCCAACACCCCACCCCTTCGATCTTGGGAGTCCAAACCTCCACCTCCGGATAGGGAATCCAAGAGGCTGGATAGCTTGGAAAAGATGGTTTCTTCCACCAGCCTTGGTTGTAGTCGGTGAACACTGCATGCTTTGTGGGCTGCTTTTCCCACACTGGGATGTGGATACGGTTATGCAAGTGCTGCCACAGGTCCCGGATGAGGTCTGGTCCATTCTCTTTCAAGCGATTAAGGACAAGAGTTGCAGCGAAGTTCACCATTAGGTACGGTTTAGACACAACCAGATCATTTTTCTCAACAGCGACACATCAACGCCACGCCTGGCTGAGAACATCTGGCTTATCCAGGGATGTCCAGTATTCCCTTCCGGACATGCCCTTTGATGGCAATCGTCTCTTCGGAAGCAAAGCAGACTCTGCATTGGAGCACTTTAAGGGCTTGTGAGCTACAGAAAAGTCCCTGGGCCTCTCATCCTGCCCCGTGTCATACCCAGTCTTCTGTCTGCTCCTTTTGTGACAATGGAAGTGGCTTTCAGCAACACCAACCTTATCCCAGCCACTGGCCCACATAAGCTGCCCAGCCTCTGTGTGGCTCATACCAACCTTATGGGTCAGGTAGCCAGAGATCTGCTACAACCACCACCCAAGCAGCTGAGGTTCCTAAGCCTTCCTAATCTTGCCCTACAAGATCATGGGTGTCCAGTAGGTGGCAGAATCAGCCATCTCCCCCACTGGTTGTCCATAACATTGGGCAGGTGGGTCTTACAGATCATTCAGAGGGGCTACTTCCTCCCTTTCAAAACTTTCCCTCCCCATATACCTCTATTTCAAGATCTGCTGACAGAGGATCATTTGGCCTTGCTCCGTGAGAACTTCCTGGCATGTGTAAGAAAGTGCCTCTTTTGGTTAACCCCCACTTTTTGCTCGCTGGTACTGATTTTTTTTTTTCCTTTTAATTGAGATGCACTGGGTCCCAGCCAACCAGGACCCCAGTGTCAGTGCTCTTTCATTGAAACAAGGTAAAGTATGGACAATGAGCACACACTCCTATACCTCTGTACGCCCATCGTACTCCTGGTACGTAGGGCCTGGGTACTGGAGAGGGTCCCTAAGGGCTGCAGCATGTATTGTGGCACCCTCGGAAATCCCTCCCCTCCCCCCGATCCCCACCAAACAAGTTGCACATAGCTGCCATTGCAGTCTGCGTGCCCTGGTGCAAGCCAGGTACAAACACGACATGGGACACCATGCCCCCCTCACTGCATCTAAATATGTAAGTCATCCTACAGGTGGCAGTAGAGCCCTAAGGCAGGGTACATTGCATTTGATGGGAGGTCATATCTGCAAGAGCTGGTATGTCCCTGTGATGTCTAGTATGATTACTGGATATTGCAAGTGAACAGAGAAGCCAACTTAAGGTATATACTGATATTCAACATTACGAATTTCCTCAACTACATAATGGCTGAATTGCTTTTTACCTTAATAGAGGTCGCACCTGGAATAGTTCTGATGCAACCAGCCCCTGTTCACTCTCGGACAAAACAGCTCCTGTGTCTGGGAGCCACCCTCCAGCGCTCAACTTTTTGGATCAAAATCTGACCAAAGCCAGCTAGCCTTTTGGTATCAATTGGGATGGGTTTCTCCACAATGTGATGGAACTTTCTATCTGCTAGACTTCTAGTTACCGATTCCTTATCTTAAAATGTCTCCCAGGCGTCAGTCTGGATCCATAGATTTTTTTCTCAAGCAGTACCCCTGTGCACAGTCAGATGGCACTGGTCGACTCCACGTCAGTTGCTGGCATCTTGTTCGCCAGATATGTCGTATATATGCGCCATTCTTGCACGCTGATGTCCGTTTTCTTTCTGCACCGGCATAACGCAGATCCAAAGAGCTACCCAGCAGTCACTTTTTGACTGACTTTTGAAGATTTATTGACATTCTGGTTCCAAATCCGCGCAGGTCATGTCACTGCGATCTTCCCCGGTGACTGCGCAGATGTAGACACTCCCACCCAGGCCCGCGTCATTGTCAATCCCATACTTATTGCCAACTCTGACACAGAGCCACACAGGTGTCTCTCGACGCCCATGCAGACAGGGACCTTACTCCCTTGGTCAGATCCTCACCCTAATTCTTCTGGGTATGGTGAAAGTATGGAGGGTTTGCTGGACCCTTTAGAATACTAGATAAATTACCCCAGGAACTGAGTGAAGCCAGTGGTCTAGACCCTTCCCTTGATGCTGGCAGGCTTTCTTCCCCTACTGTGGCTATGGAGTAGAGTGTGTCATATTCATTGGTGGTAGGGAGAGTGGCCTAGATCCCGGGCCTCAAACTGCCTTCTGTTGCTGTCAGGACCAACCTCCTGACTGAGGTGCTTCAGCCTGGGGCTTCCTCTTCAGAACCCCTTTTTCCCCTTCAAAGAGGCCCTTTACTGATTTCCTGCTGGGGACTTGGTTTAAACTCAGCACAGGGGCTCCTGTTAATAGGACAATCACTCGCCGCTGTAGGCCTGCGCCTAATTACCCAGTATTCCTGACCAACCACCCCTCCCCTAACACCCCGCCCTACCCCTCCCCCCTACCAAAGCATGGTTATCCAGGGCTCTACATCTCCAAGTGCATTCCCTTCTACACCCCTTGATAGGGAATCCAAAAGACTGAATCCGCTTGAGCAGAAAATGTATTCTTCCAGTCTAGCATTGCCATCCATGAACACTGCATGCCTTTCGGGCTGTTATTCCCATACTTTATGGGACATAGTTTCACAGGTGCTGCCACCAGGTCCTGGAGGAGGCCTGGGCCATTCTTTCTCAAACTGTTGCTGTTGGGAAAGACGCAGCTAAGTTCACAATACAATGTGGACTGGATACAGCCAACTCACTGGGTAGATCGGTTGAATCAACAGTGGCTTTGAGGTGCCATGCTTGGTTGAGGATGTCTGGCTTTTCGTGGGATGTCCATTCTGTGATTATGGACATGTCCTTCAATGGCAACTGTCTCTTTAGAGACAAAGCAGACTCTGTACTTGATCGCTTCAAGGAGTCCTGGGTTAAGGCTCGGTCCTTTGTCCTCGCAGCTGCCCCTCACTCCTTTCTGTCTGCTTTTCACCCCTTTTGTGGCTACAGAAGGGGTGCCCATCCACATCCATTACTCTCCAGCCACAGTGCCACGCATGTTTCCCAGCATCTGCGATGCAGGGGATGTGGGATCCAATGTCCTTGTGGATCAGGGGCTATCGTTTGGCTCACTCCACCACCTCTCCCTCTGCAGCCTCCAAAACATTCCTAGTCTGACGCTGCCCCATCAGTGGCCAGTTGGAGGCAGGACTCGCCATCATCTGACCTGCTGGGAATTCAACCCATCAGACAGGTGGGTTTTGCAAATAGTCTGAAGGGGCTACTCTCTCTCCTTCAAGATTACCCCACCATCCATGCCACCATCCTACGATCAGATGACTGAGGAAAACCTGTCACTTCTTTGCAAGGTTACGCCAGTCTTGGCCAAGGGAGCCATAGAGGGTCCTTGGCCCAGAAGTAGGTTGTGGTTGTTATTCCTGCTACTTTCTGGTGCCCGGAAAGGACAAGGGTGTAGAAAGCTAGACTGGTTTTTGGTGACCACCCATGGTTGTCGCATAAGCTCTTATTATTCTAATGAAACCACTGGATTTTGAGCAGCAGAATCACCTGCGGTGCGGGTTGACCCACTACAGGTGACACCTGTCGCCCCAATCTGGTTTTGCTCCGGCTAACTAGCAGTGCCTCATGTCCACCCAAGGGCAGGGATGATTGGGTAGCCGAGCGCATGATATAATTTATTTGTCAGGGAAACCATGGTCACTTGGGTCTCATCCGTTTCGCTCAGTTACATTAGTCTCACATACACAATGACAAACCGAGGCAGTATATGTTTCAATAATGTTTTAATGAAGCGACTGCATCTTAGATAGCAAAGCATGGGCTGCAATAACCAGGACGATACAGCATGACAAGATTAAAATTGTGACAAGGAGAGTAAAGCAAAGAAATAAAGCTACCATATTGTAACTAGAGTTGATAGACTAATTCCTACCTAGGCTATAATAGAACACAGCATGTTAAGCTCTAATTCTGCCCTTCTGGTTCACCTGGGAAGACATCATACCCCATACCTTAGCAAAGGCCTGAAGTCTGCATATGCAGCGGTAGCGAAGCGTTCAGCAATCCGCATATAGACGTGGTTCTCTGGCTGTAATCTCCCTCTAACGTGTAAGTGACAAGGAAGTGTTTTTATATTAAAACAGATGATGTTCAGAGAAAAATGTCACTACGTAAGGATGTGTGTGTTTCCATGAATGTCAGAGACAAAACTTGTACCATGTTTACCGGCAACCTACCTTACTGCAGCCTTGGAAGAAGCACAGAGTGAGCAAGAATGTCTTGTTTGAGAACAGAGTGCTGGCCTTGGCAAAAACAGAAATAAATAAAACAAGACCGTAAAAGTGGCAATTGTAACAATAATGAAACAAAGCTGAATAAAATATATCTAGGTTAAAGTGGACAGCGGCAGGCCAAGTATGTTAAAATAATGTGCATGGAGCTCTAACTAAAATGGCTACACAACATGGTGTTATCACCTTATTCCAGGTATCCCCTATTACCAACTAAGTCCTTTGTGTGGGGGGTGGTAAGGAGTGGTGTTCGTGTAAGTAATACCGCGTTACGTCCACATGGCTTTCAGGTAAGCGGACATGAAGTTTCCACCCCTGTCTGATACCACCTTGTTAGCAAAACCCAGCCTTAAAAAGAAAGGGTTTTGGCGACTGCAGGAGCTGTAGTGGTCCTAAGAGGAATGGCCTCTGGATACCTGGTGCCATGGTCCAATACCACCAGTATGAATCAGTTCCCAGGGGCTTTTGGGGGAGGGGGGTCCAGGAGACCAATAATATCCGCCCCAACCCTCTCAAAGGGTACCTCAACCACAGAAAGTGGCATTAAGGGAGCCTTTAGCCTGCCACCTGTCTTGCCACGGACTTGACCAGTGATACTGGAGCGACAAAACTCCTTTTGTATTGTCAGACATATGGGGCCAGTGAAACTGTGGGTCAAGACTGTCCCAAGTCTTGCTTTGCCCCAAGTGACCTGCCAGGGGAATATCATGTGCCAAGGTCAGCAGAAACTCCCTATTCTTCAGAGGGACCGCTAACATCCTGGTGGCACCAGGTTTGGGATCCCTTGACTCTGAATATAGGATACTGTCTTGCCAGTACCCCTTATGGGTGCCACTGATATCCCCTGCCTCTTGTGCTGCAGCTCTCCAGTGTGGGACAAGTCTGTTGTTCCCTACTGAATTCCTCCCTGGCATCTCTCTCTCCCCCAAGATTTCAGCTCGGTCAGCTTGCAGCTCCTCTGGTGTAGGTTCCACCCAGGGAGTGGATTCTTCTCCCTCTGCAGTTGAATCTTGACTGGAGCGGGGGGGGGGGGTTCTTACCCTTCCTGCTCTTGGGTTTAGGAAGCTCCTGGGACATTGTTCCAGGACCCAAGGATCATTACTATTTTTTGCTTCTTTGCCTCTGCTCTTGTGAAGGCAAATATATGCTCTGGGATGACCAGCATTGCTGCATGGGTCTTCAGTTCTGCTTCAGCCTAAGCTGACGTCCTTTTTTGTAGGGCCAGTAACCTCCCCCCTCCCTCCCCCAAGCTGAAATCAATAACTGCCATGGGGTGGCACAAAGTGTTACTGTGAGCATCAGTCACTCTGTATGTGAGATCAAGTAGGTGTTGTTCAGGAGGTAAGTTTGTCAGTCTCCATAGTGACACTGGCACCTGTCTCTCTGTAGGCCTCAGCCTCAACACCATTTATTAAGGGATGCTGCATGCACTTACCCATGTTAAGGGGACAGGCAGCAAGGGTGGAAAGGTCACTGCTCTCATGAGACTAGCACTGCCTCAGTGGCTTCTCTAATCAGCCCAGACCCCACTGCAGTCCCTAAGGTAAGCCCAGATACACTCTTGTACTGACTACTGTTAGTAGTCACACCACTACTACTATTGCTACGAGTGGAAGTGGGGTCGTTAGTGGTGGAGGGCTTGGTGCCTTTCTAGGATGGGAGCTGTCTCCTGGCCTGTGGCCATTATTTTTACAAATATAGCACCAAGGCTTTTTAAAGTTAGAGGAAGAGGTTTTGTTCCCACCCCAGATGATTTTTGTTGGCCTGATGAAGACACTTGATTTTTCTTTGTCCCCAACTTTATCTTGATGCTTACCTGCTTCCTTCTTGTGGTCACCCCCCTGTGTGAGTTTTCCTAGTCACCCTGGTGCAGACCCACTTGTCTGCCTTCTTTCCCAATTCTTGGGTAGAGGGCAGATCAGAGTCCACCAGGTATTGATGAAGATGATCAAATACAGAGTTATTCAAGATATGTTCTCTTAGAATTAAGTTATACAAGCCCTGATAATCACATACATTTTTCCCATGCAACCAGCCTTCCAGAGCTTTTACAGAACACTCTACCAATCTTGGGAGGACACTTTCCTGGTCTCTGATCTTGATCCCATACTGTTCAGTAGTCAGACCAAACCCATCTAACAGTGCTGTTTTCAAAACTGTGTAACTGTCTGCATCTTCTTCTGACAGTGAGGAGCCTGTCCCTACTCTTGTCAGAGACTGAGAGCCACAATATTTCTGTCCACTGCCTATAAGGGAGCCTCTGTACCTTACAGGGGGTCTCCAAAGCAAGGACCCCCTTGTAGATGTCATCACTCACCTTGTAAAGTGGAGCTACTTTGTTTAAAGTTTCAAGAGTCCTCCCTGACGTCCCTGAAATTGCTGCCATCATTAAGTGCTAACCCCATACTCTATCTTTCCCTATCTCTACGGCCAAGGCCTCCCTGTCTAGGGCCAGCTGTTGCTGCTGCAGTAATACCGCTTGGCTTCTTCCAGCCTCAGTTGCCTGAGTTCCCCATCTAGGGAATCCTCCCCTGAAGTGAAGCTGTGGGTCCCCTCATATACTGAGGAGGCATGAGAATGGGCAGAGGAGGATCTCTTTTTCCTTTGGGGAAGCTGCTATACCAGCCTTTTATGGACAAAGGTGGGGCCTACCTGTATGACCCCCTCCCCCTCCTTCTCACTACCTGTAGTGCTTCTAGTAGGGCTGTGATCGTTCCCAGGCTCTTCCAGATCCTCACTGGGTATTTCCTGACCTTCTGTGTTTAAATCTACTCTTTCTAGTACTGGGTCAGATTCTGCTGCTTCCTCCTCATAGTTGCCAGCATGGTCCCAGTCAGCCTGGAGAAGTAGGCCTAGAAGCAGACTCCTATTGCAATTTCTCCCAAACTTCAGTTTTCTCTCAGCACACATCTTTCTCAACTCTTGAAAGGTTAGACCCACAAACTGTGAATCCATGGCCTGAGGGGTGTGCTGTACTGAGGACATGTCTAGCTAGAGTGGTGTAGGTGACCCCTAACTACTAGGCTCCCAAAGACGTTTGGAGTGAGGGCTATGCTAGACCCCTAGTTTACCCAAACCAAGGAGACTAGATCCCTGGCACTGCAGTATGTACGTATTAGTGAGCAAATGGTCTTTACTGTGGAAAGTACCTAGTGACAGTGGTAAGGCAATTGCAGCTGCTTATTTCATTGCTGCTACCAATGTAGGAAGCTGGCCTGGAGTGTGATGAGTACCTATGGTGTTATCACCAGGTCCAGCTATCCCCTATTAGTGAGGTGTAGATAGTGTCTAGGAAGCCGGGGCTCTCTAGAGGTAGCTATGGATGAGCAGCCAAGACTTATCTAGGAGACATGCAAAGCTTATGCAATACCACTGTACTCACACAGTACTCCCACACATGAAAAAACCACAGTGTTAAAAAAGGTGTTTTATTATGGTAAAACAAATACCAATAGGCGATACTTCGACTGGAGGTATATAACCACACTATTAAATACACATTAGGAGTCTGTGATTAGCATAAAAGGCAATAGAAAACAATAGTACGTACAGAAGGCCTTACTGAGAAAGTGGAATGGGAAAGCTGGGCCCCACCCATGGAAGCGGAATCAGTAGAGGTGAGTTGAAGGAACTAGGAACCCAAGCAGGTAAGTACCAGAGTGCCCCCTCGCGACCAGCAGAAGAGAGGCAAGTAACCCCCTAACCCACCTAAAGGACTTCAAAAGAGAATTTTGCAAGACCCTGACAAGACTGCAAGAAACAAAAAGGTAGATCCTGGTAGAGGAAGACCTGCAAAGGACAGGGACCAAGTCCAGTTCACTTTGGAGTGTACGGGTGTAGCAAGAACCACTACCTACCGTCTGTGGAAGTAGGACCAGGTCGAGGGTTAATGAAGACAGTAGTGCAGCTCTGGAGGAGCTGAAGCGTTCCTGAAGTGATGCAGTCGACGTCCCACACCGGAAGAAGGATTGCAGTCGGTCAGTGGTGTGGAAAAACCACCAACAAGCCTTGGCAGATGTCGTGGAAGAAGAAATGCGGAGCTGCCAGGGGCCAGCAAGGTCCAGGGATACTCAACCCACAGAGTGGAGACCCAGGTGACCCTTAGCAGGAAAGTCACAGGAAGAAGAGGCATCCCCCACAGGCAGCAAGCACAGGAGTTGCAGTGAGGCCCACACAGCACAACTAGAAAGAAGTCGCTGGAGAAGGAGGAGAGGGCTGTGCATCTCAGGGAAAAGTGCTGGGGGTGGGGATACACGGAGGGGGATGAGCCCTTTGAAGAGATGCCAACAAGCCTTGGTAGCTGCAAGAGACTCTGTACATGGGGGGTACTGTCCTGCTTGGGTAGGCAAGGGCTTACTATCTCCTAAGTTGGACCGCTGGTAGAGAGGTCCGAGGGACCCATTCCAGACCACCACCTGTAATGAAGGATCCAAGCAGCTCTGGAGGAGAGGAGATCCATGCAGCCAGTCATAGTTGGTGCCTGCTGATGGAGGGGAGTCACTCAAAGGGAGATTCCTTCTTGCTTCTCGTGCAGACTGAAGACTTGACGCCCTCAGAGGATTCACAGCTGGGGAAATGTTGCATTTGCTGGAAGGAGCCGTGGAAACAATGTTGCAAACAAAGTTGTCGCTGTGAATGCAGATTCTCGGTTACTGGAGGGTCCATTTGCAGTTCCAGTGGCCAGAAGGTGAAGTAAATGTTGCAGAGGAATCCTGCTGAAATCTTGTATGTCGAATCTGAGTACCCACCCAAGCGGTAGACCCTAAATAGCCCAGAAAAGGGGATTGGTCACCTCGCAGGGTGACCATGTATCAGGAGGAGCCTGTGAGGTCACCTACCTGTCCTGGCCACTCAGATGCTCCTAGAGGCCTTTGCCCATCTTGGGTTCAATATGGTAGAATCAAGCGGCCACTTCAAGGAGCTCTGGACACCAACCCTGGGGTGGTGATGGACAGTGGAGTGGTTACTCCCCTTTCCATTGTCTAGTTTCGCACCATAGCTGGGACCAGAGGTCCCTGGACTGGTGCAAACCAGTTTATGCAAGGAGGGCACCAAATGTGCCCTTCAAGGCATACCAGTGACTTAAGGAGGCTACCCCTTCCAAGCCATGTAACACCCATTTCCAAAAGGAGAGGGTGTTGCCTCCCTCTCCCAAAGGAAATCCTTTTTTTCTGTCTTCCTGGGCTTGAGCTGGTCAAGCAGCACTAGGGCAGAAACCTGTCTGTAGAATGGCAGCAGCGCAGGCTGCCTGGGAAAACCCTGCAAACTGGTAGGAGCAAAGCTGGGGGTCCTCTTGAGGAGCCCCAAGAGTGCATGGAATCATACAACCAATACTGGCAACAGTATTGGGGTATGATTCTCACATGTTTGATACCAAACATGCCCAGGTTCAGGAGTTACCATTATGTATCTGGACCCAGGTAGTGACCTGTGTATATTACAAGGGTAAAATAGCTTCCCCACATTTATGAATTCTGGGAAAATGGAGTTTGTAGGGGCACCTTTGCTCATGCAGTGGTTCCCTCAAACACAGGTACCTGCACCCGGCCCTCTGGGCTAAGGCCTGCCATAGGGGTGACTTGCAGTGACCTGTAGTGAAAGGGTGCATGCACCTTTTCGCGCAGTCTACAATGGCAGGCCTGCAGACACATTTTGCGTGGGCTCCCATTGGTGGCATAATACAGGCTTCAGCCCATGGGGGAACCACTGGTGTCCCAATGTCCTGAGTACTAGGGACTTACATGGGGGCACAAGTATGCTATTGTGGGGTGTACACAGTCAGGAACAACCACATTTAGGGGGAGAGCACAGTCACTGGGGTCCTGGTTAGCAGGATCCCAGCGAACACAGTCAAAGCACACTGACAGCAGGGAAAAAGTGGGGGTACCATGCCAAAAAAAAGGGTACTTCTGATGGATACAACTACCTGTGGATTCCTCACCTAATGAATTCTCCCCGTGCGTAGCATACGACGGAAACTTCTCTCCAGCTCTGCACGTCGGCGAGGACGTCACAATTGCCTGACTCCACGTGGCTCCGCCTGACGTCATCGTGGCAATAAGAGGCCCTCGCTGGCGTGCTGACGTCAGTTCCCTTTTTTCCGTGCCTTAGAGAACGGTTACTTTTCCAGCTACCTGTATCGATGCTCTTCGGAAGGGATACTTTGTGTTTTTTGTCGACATGTCGGCCTCGAAGAAGTCAGGTTTCAAGCCCTGCAGAGAATGCGGAGGTCGGATGTCGGTGACTGACCCCCACAACGACTGTCTTTGGAGCCTGAGTTCAGACCACGACGTCCAGGAATGTGGTTCATACCAAAAAATGAACCCGAAGGCCTTGAAGGAACGTGAGGCTAAGTTGTTGTTAGCCAAGGCTAAGAAAGAGAGAAAACTGCACCACAGATAGTCGTCGGGGAAGTCAAGTCACAAGAAGCGGCGTCATCTTGTTTCCAGGCGTCGATCCAGCAGCCAGTCGGAGGTCTCCATCGGCTTGACGCCGTAAGTCTTGGGAAGTCAGCCCGACTGTGTCTCCTCAACCAGTGACTCCACAGACGTCCCCAGCGCCGTCGGTCTTTGAGGTTGTGGATCCTCAAAGTCAACAAGCTTCTCCAGTGCATTCAGGCACGCAGGAGTCAAGTCCGGCGCCGGTTCCGGCTCCTCAGAACTATCCTGCGTTCCCAGCTCCGGGTACGGATCCGGCGGCATTTCTAAATACCATGGTTGCCATATTCCATAACATGGCTGCGGGAGGTGGTGCGCCAGCTGGCCCCACTGTTCCCCTGGCATTCAACTTAGGCGTTTCAGCTCCGTACAGGCCGACGCTGTTTATGCCGTTCTGTCTGGCAGAAGACATTAGCCAGACGCTGGTGCCGGCTGCGCAGACATTGAGGGAGAGACCTTCGACGCCGTTGCCTGTTGAGATGGAGCCCCGAAGCTGGATGGCGTCGACGGGTGCAGGGCATTTACCCATGGCGCCGATGGATCCATCTACGGCGTCGGGAGGATCCGGAGATCCTGTAATGACGCCTTCTCTGCGCCATTCACTGACTGACGTTGCACTCCATGTCGACGCCGGGGTTGGAGGCCAAATTGAGGTCCAGAAGGAAGGCCCTCAGGTTGCTGGAGGAGAGGGAGTACCAGCAGCAGATCCTTGAAGGGGAGATTGCTGATCCCCAGAGTGAGTTTCCAGGGCTGGATACGACCAGTGGACTAGATACTTTCCTGGAATGTGATCTGGCCTCTCCAGGGGAGTATACAGAGGAAGCAGCCACCTTTCATTCCGTCATCAGGAAGGTTGCCGATTTCCCGTAACTTCACCCTGCCACAGCCATTGCAGATCCTCTGTTGCCATTCAATGTGGCTCTCATGGAGCCAATAGAAGAGGTGTGGAAGAAGCCTGTCACTTCGTCGGCTGTGAGCAGGTCGGTGGCCAGACTATATAGGTCTGCACCTGGAGACCCCGAATTTCTGTCTAAGCATCCGTCTCCAGAGAGTCTGGTCGTACAGGCATCCTGTTCCTCACGGTCTGCTCCTGGCTCCTTTCCGGGAGTACCATCTGACCGGGAGTCCAAGCGTATGGAACAGTCGGCCAAGAAAGTTTTCTCCTCGTGTCGCATGGCATTGAAATCTGCTAATGCTACCTGCATCCTTGGCAGGTACATACACGCAATAATGGATGCAGCGAAGACAGCGTTACTCCAAGACTTGCATGGCCTACTTTTGGATGCCCAGGCAGCAGCTACGCAAGTCATTCAGTCAGGGCTGGATACCACGGACTCTGTTGCTAGAGCCATGGGGACCTCTGTTGCCACCAGGTGCCATGCTTGGTTGCGCACATCTGGATTTTCTTCAGATGTTCAGGCCATGCTCTTGGACTTGCCTTTTGATGGGGCTAAATTGTTTGGCTCTAAAGCGGACTCTGTGCTAGAGCGCTTTAAGGAGTGTAGGGCCACTGCTAAGTCCTTGGGCCTGTAGGCTGTTTCGACCCCATTTAGATCTTTTAGGCGGCTGCGAGTTTTTGGATGAGGGGCTTCCTTTCGTGGAAGATCGCAGCGGGCAGGACAGCAGTCTTCGAGCCTCCCTTATCGATCATTTAGGGGACGGGGTAGCGTCCGCACTAGAGGGGCCACCCAGAAGCAGCACCCTTCCTCTTCCTCAGGAGGGATGCAACAAGGAAAGCAGCCCTAGTCCTCTCGCCATCGCGTCTCATGCCTCTTTGGTAGGGGGACGGCTATCTTTTTTTCTTCCCATGTGGGAGGCCATAACATCCGATTCCTGGGTCATCAGTGTGGTGAGAAAAGGCTATGCCCTTCCCTTTCAGGAGATTCCTCCTTCCTTCCTTCCCCGTCCTTCCTTTTGTTCAGAAGATCATCTCCTGTTGCTAGAACAGGAGGTTCTGTCCCTGTTGTTGAAAGGTGCAGTGGTGTTGGTTCCTGAGCAGGAGAGGGGTCAGGGATGTTATTCAAGGTACTTTCTGATCCCCAAAAAGGATGGTCGTCTGAGGCCTATCTTGGACCTGAGGATTTTGAATTGGTTCCTTTAGCAGGAGGAATTCAAAATGCTGACTCTAGCACAGGTACTTATGGCGGTGAACAAGGAGGATTGGATGGTGTTGGTCGACTTGCAGGATGCTTATTTCCATATTCCTATTCTCAAGTCACACAGGAAGTATCTCCGGTTTGTGGTGGGGTCCCAACACTACCAGTTTGCTGTCCTTCCTTTTGGTCTTACTTCCGCACCTCAGGTCTTCACGAAGGTGATGGCGGTTGTTGCAGCAGACCTCAGAAGGAAAGGGATAGCGGTATTCCCTTACCTGGACAATTGGTTGATCAAAGCCAAGTCTCCGGGGCTTGTGTTGCATCATTTGCAGCTGGCAACCCAGTTGTTGTTCAGTCTGGGCTTTTCAATAAATGTGCCCAAGTCTCACCTAGAGCCCTCTCAACGCCTCCTGTTCATAGGGGCAGTACTGGACACTATATTGAATCGGGCCTTTCCTCCACCACAGCGGATCCAGGACATTCAGGCGTTGATTCAGATGTTTCAAGAAGGAGCGGTTGTTCCAGTCCTCAAGGTCCTTCGTTTGTTCACTTCTTGCATTCTGTTGGTCACTCATGCACGCCGGCACATGAGAGCTCTTCAGTGGTGCCTCCGCAGGCAGTGGTTTCAACACAAAGGGGATCTCGAGGAGTCAATAAAGATCTCTAGAGACACTGGGCCGGATCTCCAATGGTGGACATGCGGGCGGCAACCTGTCTCAAGGAAAGCCGTTTTCACTGCCTCCTTCGGTGACCACAGTGATAACGGATGCCTCCACTTTGGGGTGAGGAGCTCATCTGGGGGACCTGGAGATCAAGGGTCGTTGGTCTCCAGTGGAGCAGATGTTTCATATCAATCTGCTGGAACTGCGGGCGATTCGTTTGGCCATCAAGGCCTTCCTCCCTTCCCTTTGAGGTCAGTCGGTTCAAGTCCTAACGGACAACACGACTGCGATATGGTACATCAAAAAACAGGGAGGAGTGGGGTCGTACCTTCTCTACAGAGAGGCTCTACCGCTCTGGTCCTGGACTCGGGACCATCAGCTTTGCGTAATAATAAATCATCTGGTGGTGTCTTCATCCGGATCTGGTTCTTTACATCTTTCGGATGGGGGGGTTTTCCCGGATAGACCTTTTTGCCACTCGGGAGAACGCGCACTGCCCATCGTTCTGCAGTCTTCAGTATCCAATGCAAGGAGCGTTAGGGGACGCGTTTCAGATGTCCTGGTGCGGCCAGTTGCTTTACACGTTTCAGATGTCCTGGTGCGGCCAGTTGCTTTACGCGTTTCCCCCTATACCCTTGATTCCTCGGGTTCTGAGGAAGGTTCGTCTAGACCAGGCCCAAGTCATTCTAATAGCTCCAAATTGGCCACGAAGGGTGTGGTACGACCTACTCCAACTCTCACTGTGCCCTCCACTCCGTCTCCCTCTTGGAGCAGACCTCCTCTCGCAGTCGCAGGGGCAGGTTTTACACCCCCCACCTCCAGAGCCTGCACCTTCATGCCTGGAGATTGAACGGGGCAACCTGAGTGCTTTTTCTCTCCCGCCAGAGGTGGTGGACGTTATTTTACCGGCCAGGCGACACTCCACCAAATCTGTCTATGCGAGCAGGTGGGCTAAATTCGTTCATTGGTGTGGAGAGCAACAAATGAATCCCTTAAGTGCCCATCTGTCAGATATTTTGCTGTTTGCTTTGTCGTTGGTGCGGCGAGGTTACGCTGTGGCCACTGTCAAGGGGTATCTTTCGGCCTTCTTATGTCTTCCAGATCAACCCTCTTTGTTCAAATCCCCTTGAGTGTTGAGGTTTTTGAAGGGGCTTACCAATAGGTTTCCTCCCACTCCGTTTATCATGCCCCAGTGGGATTTAAATCTGGTGTTAACTTTTTTGATGGGCTGTCCCATTGAGCCACTTCATTCTTGCCCTTTAAGGTTTTTGTTTTTAAAAACAGTTTTTCTAACAGCCATCACGTCGGCTAGACGTGTGAGTGAGCTTCAGGCGCTTTCTGTTCATCCACCTTTTACAACCTTTCATAAAGACAAAGTGGTTTTGAGGACCAGGGCGGCTTTCCTCCCCAAGGTAGTGTCTCCATTTCGTTTGGGACAATCCATCACTCTCTCGACATTCTACCCTCCTCCGCATCCATCTAAGGAGGAGGAAAGACTCCATCGTCTGGACCCCAGGAGGGCTCTCAGTTTTTACATAGACAGGACGAGAGAGTTCCGCTTGGATGACCAACTCTTTATTAGATACGTGGGGAAGAGGAAGGGGAAGGCCGTCCACAAACGAACGCTATCCAGGTGGGTTGTTCTTTGTATCAAGATATGTTATTCGTTGGCGCAGAAGGATCTTCCTGAGGGGATCAGATCCCATTCCACCAGGGCCAAGTCGACCACATCGGCCCTGGCCAGAGGTGTTCCAGTGGCGGACATTTGTAAGGCCGCAACTTGGTCTTCCTTCCACACCTTTGTGAAGCATTATTGCCTGGATTCGGAGGTGAGGAGGGATGGCCATTTTGCGTGGTCTGTGCTGCAGGAGTTCTTGGTATGACCAGACGGACACCCTCCTCCGAGGTGGTACTGCTTTGGGACTCTATTCATTAGGTGAGGAATCCACAGGTAGTTGTATCCATCAGAAAAGCAAGTTACTTACCTTCGGTAACGCTTTCTCTGGTGGATACACTAGCTACCTGTGGATTCCTCACGGTCCCTCCCGCCTCCCCATTGTCTGTCTGGTCATGCCGAGGTCTCCTTCGGTGTGCATTTGTATGTTTTATTTATGTATATTTGTGTCCAGTAGAAGGCGTTTTTGCCGAAACGCATTGACATTCCATTGCAGGACTCTGTGTAACCATTATAAGGAATAAATCTGAACTAGTTCAATTCAACATTGTTGTATCTGACCTCGTCTCAATGGTTAGGATCTAACCAAGGGATTGGTGCAGCCGTCGGATGGTTATCGTTCCATCTGTTAAGGATTATTTATTATATATATATATATATATATATATATATATATATATATATATATTTAGTTGCATTTCTGTTTATTTGCAAGTTCTGAATTTTTGTTCATTATGGTGTAGAACTTTTAGGAAGGTGCATTGGTATTGTTTCTATTATTGGCAATTACTTTTTCCATAAAGGTTTATTGGATAGAGTTATGAAGTATTTGGATTATCAATGATTATCTATTTGTCTCAAAGACACAAAAAATGGCGTAAACTGATGTCAACACGCCGGTGAAGGCCTCTTATTGCCGTGATGACGTCAGGCGGAGCTGCGTGGAGTCGGGCAATTGTGATGTCCTCGCCGACGTGCAGAGCTGGAGAGAAGTTTCCGTCGAATGCTACGCATGAGGAGAATTCATTAGGTGAGGAATCCAAAGGTAGCTAGTGTATCCACCAGAAAAAGCGCCACCGAAGGTAAGTAACTTGCTCTTTCCTACAAAAGACCTCTGCCCTATCGTAGATCTCCGGTCCCTCGATCTGTTCATCCAGAAGAAGTATAAAATGCTCACTCTGGCTCAGGTCCCATCTGCCCTGGACCCAGGAGACTGGTTGATAATGTTTGACTTGCAGGATGCATCTTTCTATAGTCCCCTCCTGCCTCCCACAGATGTTACCTGTGGTTCCAGGTAGGCCATAAACATTCTCAGTTTACCATGCTCCACTTTGGTCTTACCAGCCCCCATCAGGCTTTCACCAAAGTGATGGTTGTGGTTGCAACTCATCTGCGCATCTCAAGGGTTTATATCTTCCTCTACCTCGACCACTGGCTGTTGAAAGTTCTTTTGCCCCAGGCTTTCGCCTCCAAACTACGGCGAACCGCCTGCATTTGCTAGGGGTTCACTATGAAAATGCCTAAGTCACACCTGACTCCCTCTCATGCGCTCCCTTTTGTCGGTGCTGTTCTGAAGAAGGTGTCGTTCCAGGCTTATCCTACTGAACGGCGAGTCCAGGATTTTCGGGCTATGATACCTATGTTTCAGCCTCTATCTTGGATTTCAGTGAGAATGACTCTGAGGCTGTTGGGCCTCATGCAACCTGCTGGTGACGCATACAGTGGGACCTGAAGTTCTAGTGAAGGCAGAATCAGGGAAATCTCTCAGACATGGTCCAGATCTTGCAGGGAACTGCGCAAGATCTGCAGTGGTGGCTTTTGAATCATGATTGGGTCAAAGGCAGATCCCTCTCTTCCCCAACCAGATCTGACAGTAGTGACAGGTGTCACACCTAGGGTGGGGTGGCCACATGAGAGGCATCTGGTCTAAAGGCAGAGTCTAGGCTCCATATCAGTCTTTTGGAGGTCCGGGCGAACAGGCTAGCATTGAAAGTATTCCTCTCGTCTCTGAAGGGGAATGTGATGCAGGTGTTCAGACAACACCACTGCCATGTAGTACTGCAACAAGGGGGTGGGGTAGTGGACCCTTTGTCAGGAGGCTCCGGACATGGCTGAACATCAGGGCATATGGTGGCTGAACATCTGGTGAGGTCTCTGAACACCACAGCAGACAAACTCAGCTGTCAATGCCTGGTCGATCACAAATGGCATCTCCAACCAGAGGTGCTGCAAGGTCTCTTTCACCAGTGGGGAGAGCCCTTGGTTTAGATCGGTTTGCCTTTGCAGAGAATGTGCAATGTCCAGTTTTTTGTAAGTTTTCATTGCGGCACTTGCTCAGCGATGTTTTTCGTCTTGAGTGGAACTCAGGCCTCCTTTCTGCCAATGCCACTTTTACCCAGAGTTCTCAAGAAGATCAAGAACGACCAGGCTGAAGTCATTTTTGTGGCTCGGGACTGGGCATAAAGTGTGTGGTAACCCAAGCTCTTGAGCTTGGCCATCGACCCTTCAATCAGACTGCCCCTTTGGGAGCATCTTTTGTTGCAGCAGCAGCAAGGGACAGTTCTCCACCCAAAATTGTACAGTCTTGGACTTCTTGCGTGGAGATTGAGCGGCAGCAGTTGATACCTTTTGATCTTCCACCCGAAGTCTTTAACATTATCGTAAGAGCCAGGTGTCTCGCCACCAAAAAAGTATACGCCTAAGGAAACAAATTTGTGGCGTGGTATTCTGTTGACCCCCTCTCCACCTCTCTATTAGAGGTCTTTTTGTTTGTTCTTTCTCTAGCCCAGCAGGACTCTGCTTTGGGCATCCTCAAACGTTACTTGTTTGTCTTCTCTGCTTTCCTGGCCAACTCTTTGTTTAAATCTCCTATTGGTGGTAGGTTCCTGAACGGTCTTCCTCCTTCTCCATTCACAATGCCCCAATGGGATTTGAACCTGGTTCTTTCTTTCCTGATGTGTGCTCTTTCGAGCCACTTCACAACTGTCCACTTAAGCTTCTTACTCTAAATGCAGCCTTCTTTGTAGCTATCACTTCTGCTTGCAGAGTGAGTGAACTTGCGAGTGTGTACTTTGCTCAAAGCCACCTTTCATTTCCATATATCCTGACTAGGACTACCTTTTTACCTAAAGATGTCATGCGTCTTTCATGTTGGCCAGTCCATCACATTGCCTACTTTTTATGCGCCATGCACATCCTTCTAGGGAAGAGGAAAGAATCCACTTCCTGGACCCAAAAAGAGCATTGGTGCTCTATCTGGATTGTACCAAAGAGTTCTGGGTGGATGATCAACTCTTTGTGGGCTATGTGGGTCTGAAGAAAGGTTGGACACTGCAGAAGAGAACCATCACCAGATGGGTTGTTCTCTGCGTTAAAATGTGCTACTCATAAGCTAAGAAGCAACCCTAGGAGGGTTTATTTGTTCACACCACTAGAGCACCAGCTGCAACAAATGCATTAGAATGAAGACTTCTAGCTCTGGACATCTGCAAGGTAGCAATGTGGACATCGTTGCACACATTTACCAAACACTACTGCCTGGACAGTCAGGTCTGAAGGGACAGGTACTTTGCCTGTTCATCCCTACAGGACGTCTTGGTATGATCTTGGTTCGCAGACCCTCCTCCAGAGCTGGTATTGCTTGGGTATCTGTTCTAAGTTAAGGAATCTGCAACTATAAGTCCTTGTCAGATGAACAAGTTACTTTCCTTCGGTAACGCTTTTTCTGGTGGATACAGTATTTACCTGTGGATTCCTCATCTTTTCGATAGATACTTCTCAGTGGGAGGAGTTATCCCCTGCAGGAATACCCCTCATTGAGTAAATAGGAAGGCAGTAGAACTACTGGCCTTACCACTGCCCAATACTGAGTTAAAGTCAAATATTTTAACTGAGGTTCTTTCTTCCTTCCTCTGTGGCATCAGAGCCTTTGCTGACACTCAATTAGGCTTTGTCTTAACCAGTCTTAGATGTATGGCAGAAGCCTGTTTCCACGCCTGCAGTTTCAAATCTGTTGCCAGGAGGTGTAGGTCAGCACCAGGAGATCATCAGTTTTTAAGCCAGCATCCAGCGCCAGAAAGCCTGGTGGTACAAGCTTCACGTTCCTTGAAATCTGCACCTGGTTCCTTTCCCACAACTCCTGCTGACAGTGCATGGAACAATCAGCGGAGAATTTTTTCATCAGGGAGCATGGCATTGAAGTCTGAATGCCACTTGCCTATTGGGCAGGTACATCCATGTGTTGATGGATTTTGCCAAGGAGGTCATCCCCAAACAGCCGCTGGATATGCAGAGACATTTTGCAGAATTCTTTCAGGACAGTCAGGTGGCAGCGAAGCAGATGATCCAAGCAGGCCTTGATATGGCAGTCTGTGTTGCCAGGGCCATGGGGACTTTAATTGCCACCAGGTGACATGCCTGGCTGAGAGGCTCAGGGTTCTCCCTGGATGTACAATCCACATTAATAGGTCTTCCTTTAGCGATTTAAGGAAAGCAAGGCCACCACCAAATCCTTAGGTCTTCAAACACTCCCTATGGCCTATAGACCTCTGTGTAGGTTTATGGGGGTTTGACCAGAGTGCCTCCTTTTGTGCGAGGCAGCTCTTCCAACAACAGCAGTCTGCCAACCCCCTCTGTATATCCTACAGAGGTTGTGGGAGAGCTAAGCAGTGTGGTGCAATACACCAGCCTTCCTCCTCTACTTAATCCTCCTCTACTAACCTTGCAGGAAGGCAACCCTAGTTCTCCCATCCTTCACAAGCATGTTCTATCTGTGGGAGGGAGATTGATTAATTTCCTTCAAGAGTAGAAGGCCACAACAATGTACAGTTGGGTGTTACGCATTGTAGGAAATTCATACACCCTTCCCTTCTGGGAGTTTCCACCTCCCTTCCCAAAAACGTTTTTGCTCGAAGGAGTATATGCTGCTGCTGCTACTGCTACCGCAGGCGGTGCAAAAAGGGCACAGTAGAGTTGGTTCTGTAGCAGGAAAGGGATCAGGGGTGTTAGTCAAGATATTTCCTGATCCCCCAAAAAGGATGGTCATTTACGGCAAATCCTAGACATGAGGATTTTGAAATTGTGCCTCAGACAGGAAAAATTCAAATGCTGATCCTAGCACAAGTGCTTCTTGTACTCGACAAAGAAGACTGAATGGTTTCCATAAACTTGCAGGGTGTGTATTTTCATATTCCCATCCTCCAGTCGCACAGGAAGTATCTCCAGTTTATGGTAAGGTTGCAGCATTACCAGTTTGCAGTCCTTCTGTTTGACCTTCTGCATCTTGAGCCTTCACAAAAGTGATGGCACTGTTAGCTGCACATCTCAGACGGTGGGGATCACCAGTATTTCTTTATGTGGACGATTTGGTTATTCAAAGCCAGATCTCCAGAGTTGGTGCAGCATCACTTGCATTTGACAACCCAGCGGTTGTTCAACCTGGAGTTTTCCATCCGTGTCCCCAAATCTCACATGGAGCCCTCTCAGCACATACCGTTCATAGGGGTGGTACTGGATAGCACAGTGACTCATGCCTATCCTCCTCCACAGAGGGTTAAGGACATTCGGGCTATGATTCCAAAGCTTCAGAATGTAGTGCTCGTTCCAGACCTAAAGCTCTTAGGCCTGCTCAGTCAGTTCGCTTCCTGCATTCGGTTGGTCACTCATGCACGGTGGCACATGAGGGCCTCCCAGTGGTGCCTCTGCAGGCAGTGGTTTCAACATAACGGAAATCTCGAGGAGTCCATAAGGATGTCCAGAAGCACTGTGGTGGATCTTCAGCGGTGGTCTGTGGATGGAAACCTAACACAAGGGAGACCATTTTGCCTACCACCTCCGGTGACCACAGTCATAATGGATGCTTCCATTCTAGGGTGGGGAGCACATCTGGGGGGGATCTGGAGATCAAGCGTCTTTGGTCTCCAGAAGAACAGTCTGTTCGAGTTGCGGGTGATACGCTTAGCTCTCAAGGCCTACCTCCCTTCCATTCGCAGTCAGTCAGTACAAGTCTTGACGCACAACACTAGTGAGATGTGTAGGGTTAGATCTTCTCTGCAGAGATGCTCTAAGAGTCTGGACCTGGGCTCAGGACCATCAGATTTGCATAGTAGGAAACCATTTGGCCAAAGTTCTCAATGTATGTGCAGTCTGCCTGCACTTTTCAGCCGACCACAAGTGGCATCTTCATCCAGAGGTGGTTCTTCGCGTCTTCCAGATATAGGGGATGCCTCAGATATACCTGTTTGCCACTCGCAAGAACACACACTGCCTGTTGTTATGCAGCCTCCAGTATCCGATGCAGAGAAAGCTGGGGGATGTTTCAGTTGAGCTGGAGCACCCTGCACCTTTACGCGTTTATCCCCCCTCCACAAATACCCTTGATTCCTCGGGCTCTGAGGAAGATTCACCAAGACCAGTCCCAAGTCATATTGATAGCTCCGGGTTGGCTGAGACGGGTGTGGTACAGGGACCTCTTTCAGCTCTCATTGTGCCTTCCGCTCTGTCTCCCTGACAGGGCAGACCTCCTCTTGCTGTCGCTGGGGTGGGTTCTACACCCCCACCTCCAGAGTGTGCACCTACATGCCTGGAGATTGAACGGGGTAACCTGAATTCCTTTTTGCTCCCCCTGAAGTGGTGGATGTTATTTTATCAGCCAGGCAACACTCCACCAAAACTGTCTATGGTGGTAAATGGGCCAAGTTTGTCAAATGGTGTGAGGACAGACATGTTGACACTTTAAAGGCCCACTTATCCAGTGTTTTGCAATTTGCTCTTTTCTTGGCACAAGGTTGTGCAGCTGCAATAGTGAAGGGCTATTTGTCTGCACTGTCAGCATTTGTATGTTTATCTGACCAATCCTTTTTGTTTAAGTTCTCTATAGTTTTAAGGTTTCTTAAAGGTTTGACTAATATGTTTCCTCCCACTCTGTTTACAATAAATCAGTGGGATTTCAATTTGGTTTTATCGTACCTGATGGGTCACCTTTTGAGATGTTACATAGTTATCCGTTGAGATTTTTTTTTTTTTTTTTTTTACAATAATGACTGTTTTTCTGGTAGCGATCATGTCGACTAGATGTCTTAATGAGCTGCAAGCTCTGAGTGTAAAATCCCCATTTACCACTTTACATGCCAACAAGGCGGTTTTGAAAACCAGGGTGGCTTTCCTGACAAAGGCAGTGACTCCTTTTCATTTGGGGGGAGCCCATCACCCTTCTGTCCTTTTACCCTCATCACTCTAAGGAGGAGGAAAGACTGCATCGTCTAGATTTGAAGAGAAGTGAACTACAGAGACAGGACAAGTGAATTGAGGACTGACGACCAGCTGTTCATTGGCTACGTGGCAAGATGAAGGACAAAGCCATCCACAAAAGAATGTTGTCAAGGTGGGTCATCCTTTGCATCAAAATATGTTATGAGCTTGCAAAGAAAGATCCTCCTGCGGGTATTAGAGCCCATTTGACCAGTGCGAAGTCTGCTACTTCGGCGTTGGCTAGAGGTGTACCTGTTGTTGACGTTTGCAAGGCAGCAACCTGGGTTTCCTTCCACCCTTGCGTAAAACATTACTGCCTAGACGTAGAAGTGAGGAGGGATGGCCAATTTGCCTTGTCAGTGCTACAGGATTTCTTGGTATAGGCAGACGGGCACCCACCTCTGAGTGAGGGACTGCTTTGGGATGCTATTCAAAAGGTGAGGAATCCACAGGTAGATGTATCCACCAGAAGAACAAGTTACTAACCTTCAGTAACACTTTTTCTGGTGGATACAGTATCTACCTGTGGATTCCTGACAGACCTACCTGCCTCCCCGTTGCCTTTCTGAAAATAACAAGGACATTTTTCTTTATAATTACAAATATGTTGCAAATTCTATATACAAAATGTAAGTTTATATATAAATGTGGATAAATCATTGAGTTTGCACATGCTGTGTTTGTGATGTTGGTGTTCACCCGTTCTCCTTGAAAGCATGAAAAAAAAAAGTGGATAAAACTGACGTCACTATGCCGGCAGGGACTTCTTATGGCTCTGATGGCATCAGACGGAGTCACGTGTAGAGCTGTTCTATTGTGATGTCGACGTGGAAAGTTAGAAATAATTTTTTTTGTTAAATGCTTACCCACCTATACTGACTGTTCTGCAAACTGATTTCTAGGGACAGGGACTTTCCTTTCAGGGCTCTAGTTCTGCCACACCAGAGTTGGTGTTCCTCATAGCTCCGTGCTTCTGGCGTGGAAAGTTGTGAAAATAAACTGATGTCAGCGTCCCGGGTTGCCTTTATACGACCCGCAACATCATACCTGGCGAATATGACACCAATGAAAGACGTGGAGTCGACCAATGCCAGTTAATGGCGTGCAGGGGTACTTTTCAAGTAAAATCTCTAGATCCAGACTTACACCTGGGGGAAATTCTAAGGTAAGGAATCTGTAACTAGAATGTCTGTACCAGATAATTTGTTACTGAAGGTAAAAAACTTGTTCTATGGGACATACAAGAGGCCATTGGACTGGATACTTGACCTTACATGTGGCTCTGTTCTCCAGCTGCCCATCTGATACCAGCAAATAAGGCAATCTTTTTTGTTGATAGATTGGTTGAAGTCCAGGACTTACAATTGCTGTCTGTTGAAATGAAAGCCAACATCCTGACTGACGTTTTGCAGCCTGGGCATACCTCGTCAGAGCCCTTGCTGGCATTCATCGAAGCCCTGACTGACACTTCCATGGGCCCCTGGGTTGAACTTTGTTCCTGTCTGCTTGTATATCAAAAGGCAGCATGACTCTCTGCTTCGGGAGACCCTACCTTTTTGACGACGTACTCCATAGGGCCTGCTAGTTCAGATTTCCACTAGCAGTATCATTCCAAAATAATTCCCTATGACCACCCCAAATTGAGAGTCCTAAAGGCATTCATGGAATAATTGTTCAGCTAGCCTCGTCCTTCAGTTAGACAGTATCCGCTGTCTGCAGAGATCTTTTCAGCAGTCTCACAGGAGTTCTGTTTCAACTTGGCGCAGACCATTTAGGATGGCCAGGACATGGCCAAATAGCTCATAGTAGAAGAGCTGGACACAACTGAACTCTTAGACAGAGGGGTTAGAACTCGTATGGTGCTCTGGCTCATGCCTGAATGAGATCCACAGGCTTATCTGGTGATGATAGATCTCGCCTATTTGGTGAGAAGGCAGACTCCACTCCAAAGGACTTTAAAGAATTTGGGGACACCCCGTGCTCCATTGGTCACTCCATGTGCTCAGTGCAAGTCTCCCAACAGATTTGCCAATTTTGAGGTATATCCTGAGGGGTGTCTTAACAGGCAACACCATGGCCCACCACCCAACAACAGGCACCTTAGTCCTGATGGGGTCAAAGTTACTGATCCAGTAGAGTGGCTGGCAGGGGCAGCAGACCTCCAAATCCCCTGTCCTTCTGGCAGCAGCCTCTATGCTGCTTTCATTTTTCCTTGGTGCCACACAACGAATAAGTCATTTATTTCCGGATGACTGGCCAAAACATCTAACAGGTGTGCACTGTAGATGTAGCCCATTTGCTCTACCTTGCCATTCCTTTCCAAAGCACCACCTCTCCACCTACATCTAAGCTGACGTTAAAGGAACAGTTGTCTATTTTGCTGCAGGAAGTTCAGACTCTCTTGGTGGAAGGAGCCATAGTGAGATTCCCAGCCTAGGAATTTGAAACAGAATGTTATTTTTGTTATTTCCTTGTGCTGAAAAAGGGCAGAGACCTTTGTCCTTGTTATATCTTGACCAATCTTTTTGTAGGGAATCTGGAAGGCTGGTATGTGCAGCAAAGGACCAAGATTACGTACAGCAATATGGATTCATGTGTGTTTAGTATAAGTTGGTTAATTGATAACAGATGTTTTAATTTAGCTATAACTGTATGGAGGGGTAGTTTATTGTCCATTATGGTAATATATATATATATATATATATATATGTATGTATGTTCGATGGCATGTGTAGCTGCAGATATACATGCTGTGCATTATCCTGCCATCTAGTGTTGGGCTCGGAGTGTTACAAGTTGTTTTTCTTCGAAGAAGTCTTTTCGAGTCACGAGACCGAGGGACTCCTCCCTTTCGGCTCCATTGCGCATGGGCGTCAACTCCATCTTAGATTGTTTTCTTTCCGCCATCGGGTTCGGACGTGTTCCTCTTCGCTCCATATTTTGAATCGGGAAAGTTAGCTAGTTATCGGAAAATTTGACGGTATTCTTTGCGCTCGGTACCGGTTTAGTGTTAGCACACTGACACCTAATGGCTGGACCCCCTTCCGTTTCTGCCCGAATTTCCACGCAAAGTATCCTTATACAGACCAACACTTGGTCTGTAATCTGTGTCTATCTCCGGAACACGGGGAGGATACTTGCGAGGCCTGTCGGGCATTTCGATCGAAGAAGACCCTACGCGATCGAAGAGCTAGAAGACTCCAGATGCCATCGACACCGGCAGAACAGATCGACGTCGAGGAAGAGGAGAGATTCTCCATTCGAGATTCGGACTCTGACGAATCCGAAAGCGAGCAACCGAAGACGCAGCAGCAAACTGTCAGTAAATCAGCCCCGGCAAAGACTCACTCGAAAATAATAAAGGCCAAGGGGATGCCATCGCCAACAGGCCATGGCTTAACCCGAAAACACGGTGACCAAACATCGGCACCGAAAAAGGCCTCCCAGCAGCCGAAGACATCCGACTCCGAACCATCTCGGCACCGAGAGTTCGACACCCCCAAAGTCAAGAAGGTTTCCTCGGAGCTGAAAAAGACTGTATAAAAATGAAGCGAAAGCTAGCATTCCAGGAGGCGGAAATGCAGCCAAGGGCAAAGGTGGCAAAAGACAAGACACCACCAAGGTTTTCACCACAGACTTCACCATTGCATTCACCACACCTGTCCCCGGTAGCAACACCCCCAATGCAGTCGCCGACACACACGGGGATGACACAAGATGACCCGGATGCATGGGACTTATATGATGCACCGGTCTCAGACAATAGTCCTGATTGCTACCCGGCAAGGCCGTCACCACCAGAGGACAGCACTGCATATATGCAGGTGGTTTCAAGGGCAGCTACTTTCCATAATGTAGCAATGAATGCAGAGCCCATAGAAGACAACTTTTTGTTTAACACCTTGGCATCCACTCACAGCTCTTACCAAAGTTTGCCAATGCTACCAGGCATGTTAAAACACGCCAAACAAGTGTTTCAGGGCCCAGTAAAAGGCAGAGCCATCACGCCTAGGGTGGAGAAGAAATATAAACCTCCCCCCAACTGACCCTGTGTTTATAACACAGCAACTAACTCCAGATTGGGAGCAGCCCGAAAGAGGGCCAACTCCCAATCCTCAGGAGACACACCACCGCCCGACAAGGAAAGTCGGAAATTCGATGCAGCAGGCAAGAGGGTGGCAGCACAGGCAGCCAATCAATGGCGATTGCCAATTCTTAGACTCTACTGGCTTGCTACGACAGGGCACATTGGGACGAGATGCAACATATCCAGCACTTGCCCAAGGAGTACCATAAACGTGCCCAACAGGTTGTTGAGGAAGGGCAAACTATTTCAAACAACCAAATAAGGTCTGCAATGGACTCTGCAGACACAGCAGCAAGTACAGTGAACCCTGCGGTAACCATTCGTAGACACGCATGGTTACGGAGCTTGGGTTTTAAACCAGAAATCCAGCAAGCTGTGCTAAATATGCCATTCAACCAAGAACAATTGTTTGGGCCGGAGGTGGATACGGCAATAAAAAAGCTCAAAAAGGACACATACACGGCCAAAGCCATGGGCGCGCTTTACTCCCCACAGAGCAGAGGCACTTTTAGAAAGCCGCACTTTAGAGGTGGGTTTCGTTCCTAAACCACAGAGCCTTCCACCTCACAAGTCAGACCCACATATCAGGGCCAGTATCAAAGAGGAGGTTTTCGAGGAACATACAGGGGTGGACAATTCCCAAAGGCAAGAGGGAAATTCCAGAGCCCAAAAACCCCTCAAACCAAACAGTGACTTCAATGTCACAAACCCCCACCACTCAACACCAGTTGGGGGGAGACTTACCGCATACTAACATAACTATGGACGCATGGCTCCTAGCCATTATCCAACATGGTTATTGCATAGAATTCCTACAATTGCCACCAGATGTGCCCCCAAGAGCACACAATATGTCCAAACAACACTTAGACCTGTTACAACTAGAAGTCCAAGCATTGTTACAAAAACAAGCAATAGAACTAGTACCCAACCATCAAAAAGGAACATGGGTCTACTCCCTGTATTTCCTAATTCCCAAGAAAGACAAAACGCAGAGACCCATATTAGACCTCAGAACACTGAATCTTTACATCAAATCAGTTCACTTTCACATGGTAACACTTCAAGACGTGATTCCCTTGCTCAAAAAACAAGACTACATGTCAACATTAGATCTCAAGGATGCATATTTTCACATACCCATCCATCCTTCCCACAGGAAATACTTAAGATTTGTAATCCAAGGCGTACATTACCAATTCAAGGTGTTACCATTCTGTATAACAACAGCCCCAAGGGTATTCACAAAATGGCTTGCTGTAGTAGCCGCTCACATCAGGAGGCAGCACATGCACGTATTCCCTTACTTGGACAATTGGTTAATAAAAACCAGCACTCAGCAACAGTGTCTTCTACACACACAATACGTGATAGAAACCCTACACAAACTAGGGTTCTCTATAAATTACCAAAAATCACATCTACAACCATCCCAAATACAACAATACTTGGGAGCCACACTCAATACACAAAAGGAGATTGCCACTCCAAGTCCACAAAGGGTACAGGCGTTCCGCAATACAATATTAAACATACAGCCAAACCAACACTACCAAGTGAGGTTTGTAATGAAACTTCTAGGCATGATGTCTTCATGCATAGCCATCGTCCCAAATGCAAGACTACACATGCGGCCCTTACAACAGTGCCTAACAACACAATAGACACATGCACAGGGTCTACTCCAAGATCTGGTGTTGCTAGACCGCCAAACACACCTCTCGCTTCAATGGTGGAACCCTATAAATTTAAACCAAGGGCGGCCATTCCAAGACCCAGTGCCTCAATACGTGATCACAACAGATGCTTCCATGATGGGGTGGGGAGCACACCTCAACCAGCACAGTATAAAGGGACAATGGAACATTCAACAAAAACAACTGCACATAAATCACTTAGAACTGTTGGCAGTGTTTCTAGCATTGAAAGCATTTCAACTACTGATAGCCCACAAACACATTCTTGTCAAAACAGACAACATGACGACAATGTATTACCTCAACAAACAGGGAGGGACACACTCCTCACAACTGTGTCTCATAGCACAAAAAATTTGGCATTGGGCTATTCATAATCAGATTTGCCTTATCGCACGATACATCCCAGGTATTCAAAACCAGTTGGCCGACAATCTCAGTCGAGCTCGCCAACAAACACACAAATGGGAAATTCATCCCCAAATCCTACAAACTTACTTTCTACGCTGGGGAACACCACAAATAGACCTATTCGCAACAAAAGAAAACGCAAAATGGCAAGACTTTGCGTTCAGGTATCCACACCCTCTGTCCAAGGGCAATGCACTATTGATGAGTTGGTCAGGGATATTTGCTTACGCTTTTCCCCCTCTCTCACTCCTTCCTTATCTGGTAAACAAATTGAGTCAAAGCAGACTCAAACTAATACTCATAGCACCAACCTGGGCTCGCCAACCGTGGTACACAACACTGCTGGTCCTGTCAGTAGTACCTCATATCAAACTACCAAACAGATCAGATCTGTTAACTCGACACAAACAACAGATCCAACACCTGAATCCAGCATCGCTCAATCTAGCAATCTGGCTCCTGAAGTCTTAGAATTTGGACATTTAGACCTTACACAAGAATGTATGGAGGTCATTAAACAGGCTAGAAAACCTACTACAAGACATTGTTATGCAAACAAATGGAAAAGATTGTTTATTACTGCCATAATAATCAAATTCAACCACTACATGCTTCTGCAAAGAACATTGTAAGCTACTTATTACACTTACAAAAATCTAAACTAGCATTCTCTTCTATTAAAATACATCTCACAGCAATATCTGCCTATCTGCAGATTACACATTCAACATCACTTTTTAGAATCCCCGTCATCAAAGCATTTATGGAGGGATTAAAAAGAATCATACCCCCGAGAACACCACCAGTCCCTTCGTGGAATCTCAATATTGTGTTAACACGGCTCATGGGACCACCATTTTAACCCATGCACTCTTGTGAGATGCAATATTTAACTTGGAAAGTAGCCTTCCTGATAGCTATCACATCTCTTAGAAGAGTAAGTGAAATACAAGCATTCACTATTCAAGAACCCTTTATACAGATACATAAACATAAAGTAGTTCTCCGTACAAATCCCAAATTCTTACCAAAAGTTATATCCCCATTCCACCTAAACCAAACAGTGGAACTCCCAGTCTTTTTTCCACAACCAGACTCAGTAGCCGAAAGAGCCTTACATACGTTAGACATTAAAGGAGCACTAATGTTTTACATTGATAGAACAAAACAGTTTCGCAAAACAAAACAATTGTTTGTAGCCTTCCAAAAACCTCATGCAGGAAATCCAATATCCAAACAAGGCATTGCCAGAAGGATAGTGAAATGTATTCAGACCTGCTATATCAAAGCAAAAAGAGATCTACCTATTACACCAAAGGTGCACTCCACTAGGAAAAAAAGCACCACAATGGCTTTTCTAGGGAATATACCTATGACAGAAATCTGTAAGGCAGCCACATGGTCTACGCCTCATACATTCACAAAACATTACTGTGTAGATGTGTTAACAACACAACAAGCCACAGTAGGACAGGCTGTAATATGAACATTATTTCAAACAACTTCAACTCCTACAGGCTAAGCCACCGCTTTTTGGGGAGATTACTGCTTACTAGTCTATGCACAGCATGTGTATCTGCAGCTACACATGCCATCGAACGGAAAATGTCACTTACCCAGTGTACATCTGTTCGTGGCATGAGACGGAACATAATAGTTCTATTTGAGGTCTTCAGCCTCTCAAATTCTTGTTGGGAAATGATAAATTGAAGGTGGTTACGCTGGTCTGGGTTCTATCTAGTTTGCATCCAGGAGACTGCAAGGTAGTGCTGAACCTTCAGGACTCCTATATGCGTGCCTGTCTTGCTGACCTATAGATGTGACCTTTTACTTCAAGGTGAGCCACAAGCATTTTCAGTTTTTTGTGTTCCCTTTTGGTCTCGCCAGTGATGGCAGTTGTTGCAACATAATTTCGAACATCAGGTGTACCATTTATCCCCTACTTCTATGACTGTCAAATGTGGGCTCACGACAGTTGTGGACCACCTTCAGATGATAAAAAACTTTGCACTTGTATAGCGCACTACTCACCCGTTAGGGTCTCAAGGCGCTGTACTCCTACCGCTATGGAACCCCTCCTGGCTTGCCCCTGTGAGGTGCCCACTCCTGGGCACCCCCAGGGTGAAGGCAGGCATCCAAGCGCTGTTGGGGCCGTTGTGGCCGTTGTGGAGATTAAGCAAGCTATTGCCCAGAGTATCTAATTCATTAATTAGATACGGCACCGAGGCAAGAATTATCTGGTCCAAAGGAATTGAGCCCAAGACCTGCCGAAGTGGGACTTGAACCCTGGTCTTGAGCCAGATCTCTGCTTCAGGGTCTGCCGCTCTAACCATTGTGCCACACTTCTCCACCCTGGCAAATGTTCTAACATTGCTTGGTTTCACTATCAGCATTCCAAAGTCACACCTGACTCCTTTGCAGAGACTCTTTCTTTGGAGCCTTCCTGGTTACTGTGCATCACCAGACCTTTCCTCTGGATGACAGCCCAGGACCCTGGCTATGATTCCAATGTTCAGACACTGTCTTGGGAGGCTTCTTAAACTATTGACCTCCTGCATTGTGCTTGTTGACAATGCCAGGTGCATGTGCTTGCCCTGCATTGGTATCTTAAGTCTCAGTGAAGCCTGCACCATGGAAATCTGTTAAATTCCATCTCAGTGTCAAATGAGACTGCTAAAGATCTTCAGTGGTGGCTGCTTGACCACAATTGGACCAACACCACCCAAAGCTGACAGTGGTGACACATGCAACACTGCTGTGCTGAGGAGGTCTGTGAGAGAGGAAATCAGAGAGTACAGGTCTCTAGCAGAGACCCGTCTTGGCATTAACTTGTTGGATTTGGGTGCCATTTGCTTGGTACTGAAAGACTTCCTGCTGTACATCAAGGGGAGGCTGGGTCGTATTATCATGTACAACACCACCGTCATGTGGTGTTGCAACATGCAGTGTGGGTTGTGTTCTGTGCCATGAGGCCTTGAGTTTCTGGAACTGGCTAAATTGTCAGGGCATTTCCCCGATCATACATCACTTGGCAGGATCTTTAAAATACAGGGTTGACTAACTTAGCTGGCAATGACTGACTGATCACAAATGCCAGTTACTCCCGGTGGTGGTGCATGGCATCTCCCAGCAGTGGGCAGAACCTTAGCTTATTCTCTTTGCAACTGCTGAGAACTCACAATGTCAACACTTCTGCATGGTGGATTCTCCAAGACTGCTTTCTCTCGAAGTCTAATTCTGCCTAGAGTGGAGCATGGCACTCCCGTATGACTCCCCACCACTAACCTGAGTTCTGAAGAAGATCAAGAACGATTGGGCTCAAGTCATCCTAGGCCTGGGCCAAGAAAGTGTGGTGCTCAGAACTTCTGGGCATTAATATCTGTCCTCCGATCAGTCTGCCACTTCACTAGGCTCTACTGTTGCAGCAGCAGAGCAGGGTATTGCACCCTGCAAAATCTCCACTGTCTGATGCATTGTTAGTTTTATCTCTGGTCTGGCATGGACCTGCAATGGACACAAATAAAGGTTATCTATCAACACTTTCTGCCTTTTTGCATTTACCAGGCCAATTGTCCTTGTTCAAATTGTCTATTGTGAAGTGATTCCTCAATGGAATAATCTACTTTTCCTCCTAAACCCTTTGTGATGCCACAAAGGGACCTTCATTTGGTGGTTGCATTTCCTACAGTACAACCAGTTGGGCTAATGCATGGCTATCATCTGCCTCCTGAAGAAGTTGTTTTCATTGCAATAACTTCCGCTTCTTGCATGACTGAGCTTCAAGCTCTGTTATTCGAGTTGCCCTACACCACCTTCTGTCTGGACCATCTGCAGCTAAGGCTTTCTGAAAGTTGTGACTCCGTTTCGTCTGAGACTGTTCAGCACACTTCTGAAGTTTTGATTTTTTTCATGCATCTCGTGGATAATTGTAGCATGCCCTGATTTTCCTAATAGCCATTTGACTGATCAGGTTGTAAGAAATACTAGACCCAGTTTGTAAGGAGGTGGTGGTGCTGGATGTGGACACTCGCTCGAGTCCATAGCCTTTCCAACATAGACCGTAACCCCTTCAAAGTGGGTGGGTGTTGTTTGCAATGCCTTCCTGAACAGAGATGCAACAGCAGAAATACTTTCACATTCAGTGCTATTATGTTTCCACATCTGATACCACCAGGATCTTTTGGTGTTGCGGTTTAATTCAGATTTGAGGATGAGTTCCAGACCCACGCATTGTCAAGTGAAACCATGATATGTGCAAAGCTGTCTGCCAATTCTAGCTTTGTTTACAAAATCAATGTGCATTCTAGGACTTGGATTTTTATCCTTCAACTTTTGATGCAAGGGAATTAATCTTTGGCATTTGTACAAACCTTTTTCACATAAAATCAGGAGTGACTAATTGTCACACACTTGACTGCTCTGCCCACCTGATCTTTCATTGCTGCCACTGTTACACTATATTCTGAAGTAGACTTGCATGCCTGCTGGCCATCTACTACAGTTTTTATGAGGAAGGCTTGATCAGCTGCTGCTCATCCTCTACTTGTTTTGTGAAGAAAACTTCCAGCGCTAGTTGCTTTCTGTGCTTTTGCTGTTTGATCTGGGGTGCTTGGTCAGCCACTGCCTATGGTTGTCATGTTTTTTCAAGAGAGCCTTGCCCAGGGCCTGTCGATGCTGTCTTCATTTGTGTTGAAAGGAAGGCCTTTACTACTTTACCTAGTATGTGTGAGGCCTGCCAAGCTGCTCCCAGTGCTGTTATATTTTGTGCAAGAGGGGTTTTCACAGCTGCTGCCGATGCTGGTCCTTTTTTTGTGAGAGAATCATGTGCTATTAGTTTTTTGGCAAGCTTGTTCTGTTTATGAGGTAAGTAGCCATGGTTCTCTTCCAGAGGATCCTCATCAAAGTCAGAAGCACTGAATTTTCCCACCTGTGCACAGGGACCCCAGAGCATATAACAAATATATATTTAGAAATATATAATGTACACATATATATATTTAAGCAGCCTGTAGTAGAGGCCAAGAATGCCTATCTGCATTTAGTTTTCCTTCTTCAAAACTCTGCTCAGAATCAAGCATTTCTATTCAAAACAGAAGAGAGAGTGAGCATAGGGTGCAAAAATCACAACTTTGATTAAAATAAAATTTGGGGTGATATCCAAAAGCATAATTAGCCAAAAGGCTGCATTAAAAGCAATAACAAGGAAATACTGGCACTGTGCCTTTAAAATCTCCAGGACCTCCTGTATCCAATCATGCCTCAGAGATGACTGTTAGGTGTGACAATTAGGGTCAGTTCTTTTTTCTGGCATCTTCAGTGAGGATTGCTGAGCATTAGCTGTTCTTGACATTTTGTCAGAAAAATACCATCAAAATCCAAGGATGGTCTCTTTACTTGACAGTTTAAAGTACCCTGTGTACTTTTAACTTTTTTGTGACTGAAATAGTTTTCTTTTGAGTCACAAAATACCATCTTTATTCAACAACTGCCCTTTTGTGGCAGGAAAATGCCACTATCTGTCCCACACTCTGTGTGCTTTGTCTGCTTGCCCTCTTCATACTGTCCTGAGATGTGCTATCTTAAACACCACCTCTATCAATGCCAAGAGACAGATGGTGGAACCATAGCCATCAAGGAATTCGCCAAAGACACCGTCAAATAAGAAACAGATGATGTTGAGATATCATTCCTCGAAGTCAAGACGTTTGTCATAGTTGCACGATGTCATAGGGAAGTCGACGTTGCAACAGGCTCTCCCACGTTCAAGGTTGAGTCACTTGTCAACGCATCAGCATTCGACAACGCTACCAGCTCCAGTAACCACCGGTATGACGTCTAAGCATCTGCAATTGTTGAGACAACCATAGTCGTCAAGAGACAATGTCACACAGAGACCTGCTTGACTTAGTGTTCATTGATGTCGAGAAGCCGATCCTGGTCTCCAGAAGCTAGACTTCAGATAACTCTCCAGAAACATTCACAAGAGTCCAGAGTCTGATTAATCTCAGATTTACTCACCATCCAGAGAGACACTGTACCTACACCCTCCCCTCAGCATACTCCGCCTTGTACATTTTCTCTTACTTCACCTATTTCGAGGCCCTGGGTGCAAGAAATAATTCAAAGAACATCTAGAAGTCCACAGACTTGGCAATCACTGACCAGGCCTCCTCGAACGCAGAATACAAGGTCTTGGTCTCCTCATATGACAATACCAACCAGATGTAGATGCTCTCACCGTTCCACATCTCACAGAAGACATGTGACCCCCTCCTGGTCCACAACATCTCATTCATCATTAAGAGACTCGCCAATGTTGGGGGCGTGGCCAAGATGGCGACCGGAGCGGCAGCCTAAACTGCAGCTCCGATCCCTGGCCCAAATAATTATCCTGCTCAGAGCGGCCCTGGCTCCCCCCCCCGGGGAGGTCAGACGCCGCTTGAAAAGCCGCCGGGGGGCCGCATATGGACCCGAAGCTGCGGAGCTGGAACTGCTGCAGCATTGGTGATCGTCGCGAGTTCGCCCGACCGAGGCCCGCTCCCGTCTCGGGACCTGCGCGCTCGGTGGGCGCTGCATCGGATGCCTGCTGGCCCGGAGCGTATGCCCGAGCCGGCTGGAGCTGAAAAATAAAGGGACCGCTGTCCCTGCCGGAGGAGCGGACCCGGGGAGCAGTGTTTTGAGGGGCGGCGCCGGCCGAGTCCTTCTCGCGGCGACGCCTCCCATCCTTGACCGGGCCCTGCTGGAGCAGGCTGGCCGGAGCTGTTTACGGAGGTGGGCGCCTGCGGCGATCATCCGCGGTGCAGCTCCCTCCTAATGCCGCTGGAGCGGCATTGAATATTGCAGGTGAGACTGCTGACTCCACCGGGGGCTACGCGCAGACCTGGGGAGGCCCAGGGAGAGTTGTCCTGTGGGGCGGCGCCGGTCGGGGTTTTCCTGCAGTGGCGCCGTCCCTCTTTTGCTGGACTCTTATGGTGCGAACTCGTGGGGAGCAACTGCCGACGCTATTGGGCTGCACATAATACACTGCTGGGTGGCCTCACAGGCCGAGGCTGCCATTTTGGAGAGCTGCCTGCTATCAGTCTGCAGCCACTAGGCCCTGGAGGGCTAACCTCACCGACGAGAGGGCTCGAACTGCGTTGGTTTCTCTCCCCCCCCCCCTTTTTTTTTTTTTTTTTTGCATCGAACTTCGCCTCACCTCAGGAAGGGCAACCCAGCAGGAGCACACCCTTCTCTTCTCCTGCATTGAAACTCGCCCCACCACAGGAAGGACAACGCAGCAAGTGCACATCCAAGGGTCGGACGAAAAGGGTGAACCGGGCACGACCAACTTCATAAGGTGAGCTTCCCGGCGACACTTATCGAGCCGTGGTTTGCTACTGTGTTAGTTACTCTCTTGACATTCCATACACCCAGAACATCTATAACCCTCGTCTAACTTCCACACCTCATCAGCACTACAAAACCCCATTGGCATCATAAATTGCTGGCCTCGCAAATAAATAATCATTGTACTGGACTGCCAATTCCTAAGTTATTTGTTCTGTAGTCACCTCTCAGATCTCCGTGATACTTGTCGGGACCGTTACCTCCGTTGTGTGTTCTGGCACAGTGCTAACGCACAAGCATCGCCGCGCCTACCAAATGGTTAAGCCAAAGACAGTACGGGCGCCCCCAGAAAAAATGGATCACACTACCTTACCTCCCCCAGAGGACCACGCCACCACACAAACAACACTACAGAAGCTGGAACTCACCTTACAATCACACACGTCACAATTCGAAAAAATACTGCAAGCTATTCTGGAAACCAAGACCACCCTGGAAGCTAAAATTGGCTCGGTAGCGGAAGATCTCAATATACTTCGCACCGATCAACACGCATTGGCCGAAAGGGTGTCTGAGCTTGAAAAGGACGCGACGACTCTCCCCCGCTCTATGAAAAACCTCCAACTGCAACTAACGCATTTATCAACAGAATTGGATTCCCTAAAACGCAGAGCGGAAGATGCGGAAAGCCTAAGCGCTGAACTATTTATTGAACAATGACTCATAGACACAATACTTAAAGACAATATCCCGAAGTTCTTTTCCGTTGAAAGAGCACATAGGATTCCAGGCAGACCCCCATCACCTGGTTCGCATCCACGCCCTCTCATAGTAAGATTTCTTAACTACTGAGACAGGGATCTCATCCTGCAGTTATTCCGCAAATCTGGCCCAATAAGCTATGAAAACTCTGTGATCGCGGCTTATCCAGACTTCACAGCAGAAGTGCAGAAAAAGCGCAACTCCTTTTACCGGGTAAAAATTTGCCTCCGCAAACATGACATCAAGTATGCGCTGATGTTCCCAGCCAGACTCCGGGTACAAGACGACACTCGCTCCTTTTTTTTCACAACTCCGGAAGATGCCTGGACTTGGCTGCATGCCAAGGGCCTAGCCGACCCGCCAGACGCAAGTACACAGGATGACAATAAACTATCCTACACGCAAGGACGCAGGCAACGCAAAAAACAAGGTACCAAACCCTCACCTGAACAAGCACAGTCTGAACGCTCTCGGCTCCTACAGACAACATCCAGATTCGTCAACACCTCACCTACTACTCTATCAATGCAAACAGATAATGAACTGGAACAGGATATAAATTCAGACTCTGCCGAGTCCTCAAGGGGTCCCCCTCTCACACCACGCACAGCGGACGATATTTGATGTGTAGTTAAACTCTGCCTGCTGCTGTTGACTGGCCGCCATCTGATGCCTCCTCCTTGTTTTGGTTGCTCATTGATTACCGAACGTTTTTTTTTTTTGTTTTTGTTTTTTCTCTTTCTTTTTTTTCTCATTGTTCCTTCGCGGCTTCATGTGGTCCGTGGGTGCCCTCCAGCTGGCGCAATTTGTTTTTTGTACCATAAGAGACCTGGGCAGGGTAGGCCCACATCTCTGCAGTTTTGTCCACTGGCACCCCCCTGCTTCATATGGACCATTATCTTACGCCGGGAACCACCGGTATTGGTTTTTTTTATTTGTTAGTAATTCAATTGTTGTTGTATGCAGTTTTAGTGTGCACCTTCATCTTAGGTGATTGGTTTTTTCAAGTGCAATCTAATTGTAAAAGGAGCAGCAAACACATAGGATATGTCCACTATAGCAACAGGATCGCAGCTCATAGCTCAGTAACTACTGGCCGATCTATTATAGCAGCTGAACGTCAAAATAATGCCACAATGAGGCTGAAAGACAACTACCCCCCTGGTCCCATAATAGCCACAAAAACATTATGGCCACCCACACACACCAAGTGATCTTAAAATATAAGATACTTACATGGAACGTCAGAGGCATGGCAACCCCACGGAAACGCCAAAGGGTTTACGCTTTCCTTAAAAGACACCAAGTACACATAGCGTTATTACAAGAGACACACTTTGCTAAGTCCACGCTTCAAAACGCACGCTCAAAATGGAAAGGCCAACTGCATGGCACTGCCTCCTCCTCCTTCGCCCGCGGAGTGGCCATCTGGATTGCACCGGGGGTCCCGTTTGTTTTGACTCGCACACAGTGTGACCCAGATGGCAGACATGTGATACTGGAAGGCACCCTAGATGGCTCCCCCTTGGCTCTGGTCGCACTATACTCCCCAAATGTAAATCAGTGCGACTTCCTATCTACGCTCTCTACCGGCAACCTAAGTGATCCTAGTTTGGAGTGTATATGGGGGGGCGACTTCAATAGTGTCCTGGACACTCAAATAGACCGTTCATTCCCTCCACTCGTCACAGCCCCTTCTAATCGTGCCTCACAGGCTTTGGCGCACTGGGCATCAAACAATGGTCTGAGTGATATATGGAGGGTGAACCACCCCACTCACCGCGAATACTCTTTCTACTCTCCAGTGCATAAATTACATACCAGAATAGATATGTTATTTGTATCTACAGCTGTCATTCATAAAATATGCTTATCTGAGTACTTAGCACGCACGATATCGGATCACAACCCTCTATGCATAACAATGGCTTGGGGACACACGCATACTCTGATACCAACATGGCGACTTCAACCAGAAGCCCTCCTAGATTCCCCCTTTCAAGCAGATATGGCCAAAAGTTTAGCCGCTTATTTTCTATCAAATAAAAATACAACCTCATCCCGCGCTGTAGAGTGGGATGCCCATAAGGTGGTAATACGCGGACACTGCCTCGCGGCCACCGTGGGGGGTTAGAAAAGCACTTACTAAAGAACTACAAGACTTAGAAGTGAAGCTCCGCAGGGCAGAAAATGTGACTGATAACGGAGAGCTCACACTAACAACACTGCACTCGCTCAGAGCGGCTCACAAGGAAGCGGACAGCAGATCAAGCAAACACGACTATAGACACTACATGACAAGACAACATGCTGAGGGAGACAGGTCGGGCAGGCTATTAGCTTGGCTGACATGACAGCCATCACAATCAGCTCCTATTGGCGCTATACGCTTAAACCCTGATGTCATTATTAACACCCAAGCAGGCATAAATGAAGCCTTCTCTGCATTTTACCGCGCTCTTTACACACCCCCCCCCATCCCTTAGAGCAGCACCTTACTGACACACTACACCTGGTCTCTCAAAACCAACTTATCCTTGACAACATCGACACACTAGACGGCCCTATTACTATAGATGAGCTACGTTTAGCTCTATCACAAATGGCACGTAACAAAACCCCTGGGTCCGACGGTCTACCGGTAGAATATTTTAACTCCCATGCTACCCACTTACTGCACCCACTCCTAGAAGTATTTAACGAAGCACACCATAACCTACAATTGCCGGATTCTATGCGTGAGGCATTGATAGTTGTCCTCCCAAAAACAGGACGCGACCCTCTCGATGTCAAATCATACAGGCCGCTCTCCTTACTCAACACAGACTGCAAACTACTAGGGAAAGTACTCGCAAATAGGCTCCTCCCCTACTTACCGGGTTTAATACACCATGATCAATCCGGCTTTATCCCTGGCAGGAGCACTTTTTTAAATATCAGAAGACTCCTGCATATAATGCACAGCAACACAAACTCGGAAGCAGTGGCCCTTTCCCTAGATATTGAAATAGCGTTTGACACGCTCAGTTGGAATTATCTCCTATGCACACTTAAGGCATTCGGTTTTGGCCCCGGTTTCCTTAATTGGATCAAAACGCTCTACTCTAAGCCCACAGCCCGTGTTAAAAATGGCCGAGTTATCTCCGAAGCATTCCCCATAGGCAGAGGTACCAGACAGGGCTGCCCACTATCCCCATTACTATTCGCTATTGCCATGGAACCATTAGCAATTAAACTACGCAGTTACGCACACATATGGGGCATCCCGGAATCCAATACCTATCACATTATATCCTTGTATGCAGATGATGCCCTAATATACCTGCGCAATCACTCATCCCATATGGCAGAAGTATTGCAGTTGCTGGACTCCTTCGCCCTTGCCTCCGGTTTGCATGTTAACTGGTCCAAATCAAGCATTTTCCCCCTCGCTTCTATCCCGGCTGACCATTATGAGGCGTTGCCACAGTATAAACTACCTTGGTCACATACAACCTTTAAATACCTCGGAGTGCAGATTTATCACTCAATCACAGACTTAAAAGAAGGCAACATTGATAGGGTGCTCGGCTCCACTCGTAGCTCAATACCTTTCTGGAGCTCACTCCCCTTGTCTCCCATGGGTCGCGTGGCGATAGCTAAGATGCTTATCCTCCCAAGGTTCTTATATTATTTTACTGCCCTACCGCTGTGCCTGCCACGCTCGTTCTTTAACAAATTGCATTCAATGCTAACTGACTTACTCTGGGGCAAAGACAGACGGAGAGTGGCGCTGGCCATAACACAACATCCGCAAGAGTCGGGTGGGCTGGGTATGCCTAACTTTGAAAGATACTATGCAGCTGCCCAACTATCATGGGTATCCGCATGGCTTCAAGAAACTCCCTCTGTCGAAGGCGCAATGCTTCAAAAACATATAGCGCCACAGGGACTGCTGCTTAAAATGTTAACCACCCCTCCCACCACACCTCCTAGACTAATATTATTAGAGGCGGCTCGCTTTTGCTGGCGTAGATACGTCCAGAATAAAGCCTCTTCTTCCCCTTACTCACCCTTGCTACCACGGTTCCAACTACCAGGCACTCAAGTCCTCTCAATGTACCATAACACACGGGGAATAAACACATTGCAACTGGGAGATTTATATTCTGGTTCTGTGATGCATACCTTTGCGGAAATGGTATCCGCTGGAATGATGCATAATGGGGCCTTTTTAACATATAGCGCCATAAAACGACTACTCCATAATCTCTGGGGCACCAATGACACGGAGCCCCTGGAATCTCCATTACTCACTACCATCCTCACCATAGGTAGCACAAAGGGCACTATAACTAAACTATATAAAGCATTGCTTGAGCCGATATGCACCACCCTGCCATACGCGAAGGCACGTTGGGACTCCGTCCTCCCCTCACCATTAACGCAAAAATCGTGGACCGCCGCTCTCGCAATGGTTAAAACAGTATCCCGCAACCCTCGTCTGCGTTATACCCAATTCAATTATCTTCACCACTCATATTTATCACCAGCCCGCATCCAAAGAATATATCCGAGCACATCACCGACATGTCCCAGATGCGCCACACCGGCGGCTGACTTCTTTCATATGGTTTGGAGTTGTCACTCAATAAACTCGGCCTGGCAGCGTGTGACAGAGACCACTGCAGATAGCTCAACCCATACCCTGGTGCCTACGCCCGACTCTTGTTTACTTGGCATACGCCACCGAACCAGAACAGATAAACAAACACATAAATTTATAGACCTGGCATTCGTGGTTCACAAACGATTAATAGCAACGCACTGGAAAGCCCCACATGTCCCCTCCCATCTGTCCTGGCTGCGTGAGCTACATAGCCGTGCGCAGGCAGAAGCCCAGACGCTCCACTTACTGCGACAAAGGGGTCTCATCCAAGACGGCCCGAGGTCTGGGACACTTTTGTGGTGGCCATTGAAGCCAGAGACGATATATATCCCCCGTAACCAGGATAATATACATACCTACTACAACAATGCCTAAACATCGTCAACACTTTAATTATACTGTCCCAAACTCAACCACCCTCAACTGTACCCATTACTAACAACCTCACCCCCGCAAGGTATTTCTGCACCACAATTAGACACGCTCTAGGGGATAACACACGTATGTAGCTTATACCCAGATCACGTGCGGTCATACCTGCCTTGCACCCTGTCATTCCCATAGACATATACTACACCCCTGTGGTAGCCATCTTCCTTTTACTCACACATACTAACTGCGCTCCCTCTTTTCTCTTTCCCCTCGCAACGTGAGGGATCACTCAAACTAGTAGTGACACTGAAGGTGACCACCTGTGTCCTAGATCTGCAAACAGTTCACGCATAGCCTCCATGTCGAATGCTGCTCCCCCTTCCTCCTTAGTTCTTCTTGGATTTGCACTTTTTATGTTGCTTTATATTTGTTTTCCTCGTCCCTTATTATCATTAGTTTTCTTATTTTTTTTTTTTTTTTTTCTTTGACACCTTGCTGTGTAATAATGCTGTGAAATTTATATAAGCGTGTTAATGGATCGCAAATTATCAACAGCTATTGTATTGTTGTGTGCAGTTTGCGTTTAATAAACAGATTTTTTTAAAAAAAAGAGACTCACCAATGTTATCTAACTCACCTCTGGCTAGGGCCTCCCCAGCAGACAAGATTATCACTTTTAATGACGTTCTTATTTGAGTAGCAACAAAGATGTACACTGATATTGCTGCTCCTTCTACTTCATTATCCCTCATCTTTGAAACCCTCCACCACAGAACAGCCTCTGAACCTATGATTCCAGGTCTTTTGGATCTTGCCATGCAAACCTTTCTAACACCTGCAACTGTACGAGCTGTTCCATCATGCATTCTTAAAAAATACAAAGCCCCTGACCAGGTTCCTCTTTTTCTACCAGATGATCCTCTTCCGGATTCTGTGATCGTTGCAGCAGCAAGAAAAACTTGTGCAGTGGCAACCTTGTCGACAGTACCTCCAGACAATAACTGTAAACCTAATGATTTCACTGGGCAAAAAAAGTGTAACACTTCCTCTTCCTGTATGAAAGTTGCCACCGCCTCTGCTTTATTAGAGAGGTATGACAGAGTTTCTTGGGACTCGGTCTAGATTTACTGACAAGCTACCAAAAGAGGACAGACAAGATTTTCAAGAGATTTTTGAAGAGGGTGGTCTGGTTGCAAACCAGATCACCAGTGCTGTTGCTGTTACTTCAGACCTCACAGCTCATGGATGCGCACATGGAATTTGCTCAAGACAATCATGGCTCAGACTCATGGGTCTTAAGTTTGAGGCCTAACAAAGAATACTAAATCTTCCCTTTACAGTCACATCTCTATTCTCAACACATGCGGATGATGAGATGGCGAAAATGAAGACGGAACTAGATACTCTGAAAGCGGTGGGCCTCGAAGTGTAAGGAGTTCCACGCAAATTTGAACACTGTGATCGAAGGCATTACCAGCAGAGAGTTCAGACCTCTCATTGGTTACAACACCAAACCAGATCACACTACAATCCTTGAGGACAAGCAAGAGGAAAAGGAAACCCTCATCCATCGGTTTCCTTTACTAAGCAATGAACTTCTGTTTTCCCCTTCTCAGTCTTCTGCTCCGGTGGGGGGGGAAGTATTACGAAACATCTAGCAAGTGCGGTAGAGTGACAAATGGATCTTGAACATTACACAAAATGGCTACTCTCTCAGGTTCAAGTCCCCTCCTGCTGCTGTCCTTCCGAAAATAACATCCTCTTGTCTTGTAGCTATTGTAGTTATAGCTTCATACACATTATTTTAGCAAACTAGGCCTGCCGCTGTGCACTTTAACCTAGATATATGTTATTCAGCGTCGTTTTTATTATTTTAACAATAGCCACATTTGCGGTCTTGTTTTATTTTCTCTATCTAGCTGTTCTTTGCCTAGGCCAGCACTGAGTTCTTACACAAGAAATGTTTTCACTCTGTGCTTTTCTCAAGGCTGCAGTAAGATAGGTTGCTGGCAAACGTGGTAACGCGTTGTCTCTAGAGTTCATAGAAACATACACACTCTTACGTGGGGATCCTTTCTTGGAACATCAGCTGTTTTATTACAAAAAATACTACTTTGGCCCATGTACGATAGATGGAGATTCCAGCCAGATGACCACGACTGTATTGATGGTTGCTGAGTGCTATAGCTGCAGCTGCTTATGTAGACTACATGCCTCTTGCTCATGTATGAGGGATGATGTCTTCCCAGGGAACCTGAAGGGCAGAATTAGAGGTTAACATGCTGTGCTCTAATATAGCCAGGTAGGAGCTATTTTTAACGATTCTAGTGACAATATGGTAGCGTTAGTTCTATGTTTCACTCTCCTTGTCACAATTTTAATCCTGTCATGCTTCATACTTCAATAAAACCTTATTGAACTCTATTCTGCCTCTGATTGTCCTTGTATATGTGAGGCTAATGTAACTGAGAGAAACGGACCACTGAGGAGTCAACTGTGTCATGCGCTCGGTTGCCCAATCATCCCTACTCTTGGGTGGAGATGAGGCAGTGCTAGTTAGCCGGAGCAAAACCCGGATTAGGCCAACAGGTGGCACCTGTAGTCTGTTCAGACTCAGTCCCCCACAGTGCAAGTGATTCTCTGCCCAAATCCAGTAGTCTCATTAGGATAATGAGAACCTATGCGACAATCATCTGTAGAACCTGTTGCAAAACGAAGTAAACGCTGCTCCAGAAAGAAGGTATAGAGTGGGTTCCACTTTCTTAACGACGAAGAGGGATATACTTGCACTACTTCCTGCTACAGAAAAGAGGCCCGACTCAAGCATACAGACCAATTTTAGAATAAAGGCTTCTAAACAGGTACATGCATAAGGAGAAATTCAGGATGCTTGCCATACAGCGGATCTACCAAAAGCTTCATCAGGTTGACTGAATGTGCTCCATCGATTTTCCAGAGGCATAGTTACACATCCCAATAACCAGGAAACATCGGTAGTTTCTTCACTCAGAGTGACAGCCGAACACTGGCAGTACAAAGTGTTGCCGTTTGGCTCAAATCCACGCCTCACACATTCTCAAAGTCCATGGCAGTAGTAGCTGCATACCTACAGAGGCAGGAGATAGTCCCCTACCCATACCTGGACAGCGGATTAATCAAGAGCTGTTCACCAGCATTTGGGCAACAACACTATCAGATCTGCCTTGAGATCCTGAGAGACCAGGGATTACAGGTAGATTTCTAAAATACCCACAGATAAACCGACTCGGGTGGTTACCTGGAGACGGCTTTTCTAGTGGCAATTACTTTGGCACGCAGAGTACATGAGAGTCAGTCTCTCTGTGCCAAAGAGCCTTACACGGTTTTTCATGCCAGCAGGTTAGTGATGAGAACTCACCACAATTTCCTTCCCAAAGTAGTATCCGATTTCCACATTAACCAGACATTCTCACTTCCTATGTTCTTTCCTATCCAGACTACACCAGCAGAAAGACTGCTTCTCTCTTTAGAGCTCCAGAAAGTACTAACGTTCTACCTGGAAAAGACCAAAGACATTAGACAGTCTGACCACCTGTTTGCAAACTATGGCCCTATGAGGATGGGCATTACCTCCTCCAAACAAACCATTTCCAGATGGATAGTTTCTTGTAGTCTGTTCACTTACAGTTGGCCAACAAACAATTGCCTGCCAAAGCCCACTCTTCTAGGGGCAAAGCAGCAACAGCAGCCCTACTGAAAAATTATCCCATCTCCGAAATTTGAAAAGCTGCTACTTGGAGATCGTGCATACTTTTACATGGCATTACTGTGTAGATTCAGACACTAAGACAAATACCCAAGTAGGGCTGCCTCATTAAGAAATCTGTTTTGTTAATAAAGGTACATATTACTGCTCATCCTTGATTAGTCTGCAGAAGTGTTTGGATGGCCTTGCTATTCTATTCACTGCTTATGACTATTGATGAGGGTCCCCTGGAAGAGAAGGTTGTTACGTACCCGTAATCCTAGTTCTCTTCCAGGGGATCCCTCATCAAAGTCATAAGAATCCCACCCTCCCCCTCCGAACGAATCTTGCATGCATCAGTTCATACGTACCTGTGTTCTGCTCTTCATATCACCGCTAAAAAGTACTGACCTAAAAGTCACCTCTGAAGCATGATGGTATACAGGAGGTCTTAAAGGCTCCGTGCCAGTATTTCCTTGTTATTGCTTTTATTCAGCCTATTGGCTAATAATGCCTTTAGATGTCTCCTCACCTTTTATTTATATACACTATGCCCTCTCTTCTGTTTTTACAGAAATGCTAGAGTCTCAGCAGAGTTTATGAAAGGAAAACGGAATGTAGGTATGCTTTCTTAGCCTCTACTATAGGCTGCATAAGTGTTTTAAATATATGTTTGTATGTGTGTGTGTATATATATATATATATATATATATATATATGTGTGTGTGTGTGTACACATTACATATTTTTAAATTTATTTGTATATACTTTGAGGCCCCCGTGCATGGGTGGGAATATTCAGTGCTTATGACTTTGATAAGGATTCCCCTGGAAGAGAATTAGATTTACAGGTAAGTAACTTCTCTGTACTGCCCACATTGTGCTTGTTCCGTCTCACTGAAGCTTTTTGTTCTATGTGCAAAAACATGCACTGATTCTGCTCATGGTGTACCTATTCTGTGTTAAACATGCTTGCATTGTTCCTCTTTATGCTGTATCTCTTCTTGGAGTGAGGGAGTCTTGTATTCGTGTTGGAGAATAAAAGGCTCAACATGGTAATGGAAAAAGGGAAAGAAAGCAAAGGATTAAAGTGAGTGAGATTGAGGCAAAAGGAGAAAGATGTGTAGGAGGCGTGCTCTATTTATCTTGTACACCTATAGTGTGACACCGATACTGTTTCCAGGCAACTCTTAGTGATAGTGAATAGGTGTCCAGATAGCAAAAGCTCTGTAGTGGTAGATGAAGCAAGCAGCTAGTGCATATCCAGGAGGAATGCAAAGCACTTGCAATACCACAATAATCAGATAGTCACTCACTCACAATAAAGGATCAGACAAGTGTTGCAAAAATAATGGATTCTTTATTACAGCACTAAGTACTAGACCAGCATTGGTATATCTCCCTTTGGAGATGTCTACATACAATATATGCACAAAATAACCAAGAGAAAAAACATAAAATCTATAGGGCCCAATGGGGGCGGGGAGCCCAACCATATACTAAACTATTGTGAAATAGTGAGCCCAATTAAGGTAAGTGCAGTAGTTAGCTGGGGTAATATAAAAACACCAGAGATAAGTACGGTAAGTGCCCCCAGCAAAGAGGCGCAGAGTGGTTACCTATCCAGTCGTCCCATAGACTAACATAGCAAAGTATTAGTCGGAGTTAGTGCTTTTCAGGACTCTTCCCAGTGGACTCCGAGGAAACCAACAGACAAGAGGAATGTTGAAGAGTGTCCCTACCCCAGTATACCGAGAAGCTGAGTACGTACACCAGGGGACCCAGATTCATCTGAGTGAAACTTGCTGAAGTCAGTGGAAACCTCAAATGCCCACCTGCTGTTGTGACATGTGGACCAGGCCAGGGGCGGATTCCAGACATAGAAAACCAAAGGAAGGAGACAGAGTCCAGCACCTTTGAAGGTGCCCATTTGACAATGCCCACCCTCCTACAGGTGAAGTTCCTTCAGGTTGGAGAAAGAAGTCCAGCTGTGGGGACCAGAAGCTGCTGAAGATCGTAGGAGTCCCCTACGAGAGCTGCCCCTTGATGGTTGTTGGATTGCAGGTGGTTCGATGACCAGCCAGGTCACCAACACTGGCAAATGCAAGCAGGTGCTGAAGAAGTATTTGCAAAGTTTTGGGGATCAGCAAGGTGCAGGAGACTTTATCCTTGAGTGGCAGTCCTGGCTGACCCTCAGCATGCAGTAAGGCCAGCTGAAGTTGTCTGAGCCCCATGAGTGGCCCACAGGTGATGGACACAGGGAGTTACAAGGAGGCCTCAGCAGCACAACAAAACAGAAGTCCCATATTGCAGGAGCTGCAGGACAGGGGTTGATCTTCGAGTGCTGGAGGCTGGGTGTTCTTGGCACCTAAAGATCTCCTGGACCGCAACAGTCCTGGTGCATAGGGGTTCCAGTCCCATGGCAGGAACACAGGCCCACCTTCTTTCCAAGATGGCAGAATCAACTGACCACCTGGCAGAGCTCTGTGCACCTCCCATGGGGAGGAGCTAGGCGGGGGGGGGGTCACTCGCCTGTCCTTTGCCCAGTTTCATGGCAGAGCAGGAACCAGGGGTTCTTGGATGGGTGGAAAGTGGATTATGCAAGGAGGGCACCAAATGTGCCCTTCAAAGCAGTCTGGTGGTGTCAGAAGCCAGCTAATAGACTCGGGAGGTGACCAAACCTCTCCATTGCAGGAAATCCTTTGTTCTGCCTGAGCCAGGCTAACCAACAGGAGGGCAGAAAAGTGTCTGGGGTTGGCAACAGTGTGGGCTGGCAGCCAGACGATATAAGGCTGCACAGGCAGCACTGGGGCATCCTCTAAGGAACCCCCAGAGTACAGGGGATGATGCAACTAGCACTGGAATCAGTGTAGTTGCATGATTACAACATGTTTCCTACCAAACATGCCTAGGTTTGGGGGAAATCCTTATGTAGTTAGACCACTTGTGTTGACCAGTGCCCACTACATATCTTAAGATGGCTTCCCCGCACTTACAAACCCCAGGGAATGGAGTCTGGGATTTGCAAGGGTACCCTCATACTTAGCGACATGCACTATTCCCTTGGGCTGAAGGTCCTATCAGAGGGGTGACTTATAGTGTCTAAGTGCACTAACCAGGACATAAGGCAAGGGCTGCAGCATGTATTGTGCCACCCATAGAAGCCCATGCAAAATAGGTCTGCAATTGCAGCCTACATGAAAAGGTGCACTACAGGTCACTGCACCAGGTCACTGTAAGGCACCCCTATGGCAGACCCTCCTAGCCCAGAGGCCAGGGTGCAGGTACGTGTGTGTGTGTGTGTGTGTGTGTGTGGGCACCCTTGCATGAGCAGAGGTGCCACTACGAACTCCAGCTCCATTTCCCTGGACTTCGAAATTGCGGGGAAGCCATTTTACCCGTGTACTGGACAAAGGGCACTACCTATGTCCAGCTACATAATGGTAACTCCAAGCCTGGGCATGTTTGGTACCAAACATGTCAGAATGATACCCCAGTACTGTTGCCTGTATTGGTTGTATAATTCTGTGGACTCTGGGGGCTCCTTAGGGGACCTCCAGTATTGTTCCTACCAGTCTTCTGGGGCAGTCCGCGCAGCCCGCATTTCTGCCACCCCTCAGTCGGGTTTCTGCCCTCCTGCTGCTTGACCAGCTCAAGCAGAGAAAGGCAGAAGAAACTATTTCCTTTGGGAGGGAGGCATTACCCTGCCCCTTTGGAAATAGATGTTACCTGGCTTGGGAGGGGTAGCCATAGCAAGCCACTGGTATGCTGTGAAGGGCACATTTGGTGCCTTCATTGCATAAACCGGTTTGCTCCAGTCAAGGAACCTCCAGTTCCTTCTCTGGCACAAAACTGGACAATGAAAAGGAGTGATCACTCCCCTGTCCATCACCACCCCAGAGGTGTTGCCCAGAGCTCCTCCAGGTGGCCACTTGATTCTGCCATCTCGAATCCAAGGTGGACAGAGGCCCCTGAGAGCATCTGAGTGGCCTGGTCACGCAGGTGACGTCAAAGCCCCCTCCTGATAAGTGGTCCCCCTGCTGGGTGACCAATCCACCTTCACCTCCCGGGTGGATCCTCAGCTTCGAGGTGCAAGTTTCCAGCAGGACTCCTCTGCATCATTTACTTCATCTTCTGGCCACCAGGACTGCAACTGGACCCTCCAGGAACTGATCAATCAATCAATAATATTTATAAAGTGCGCTACTCACCCATGAGGGTCTCAAGGCGCTAGGGGAGGGGGTTACTGCTGCTCGAAGAGCCAGGTTTTGAGCTGCCTCCGGAATGTGAGGTGGTCCTGAGTGGTCCTGAGGTTGGCGGGGAGGGAGTTCCATGTCTTGGCCGCCAGGTAGGAGAAGGATTTCCCACCTGCCGCTGTTCGGCGGATGTGAGGGACGGCGGCGAGTGCGAGGCTGGCGGAGCGAAGTTGACGGGTGGGCTTGTAGAAACTGAGGCAACGGTTGAGGTATTCGGGTCCCTTGTTGTGGAGGGCTTTGTGAGCGTGGGTGAGGAGCCTGAAGGTGATCCTTTTGTTGACGGGTAGCCAGTGCAGGTGTCTCAGGTGGGCGGAGATGTGGCTGTTGCGGGGTATGTCGAGGATGAGGCGAGCGGAGGCGTTTTGTATTCGCTGAAGGCGTTTCTGGAGTTTTTTCGGTGGTTCCTGCGTATAGGGTGTTTCCGTAGTCCAGGCGGCTTGTGACGAGGGCGTGGGTCACAGTTTTTCTGGTGTCGGCGGGGATCCTGCGGAAGATCTTTCTGAGCATGCGGCGAGTGAGGAAGCAGGAAGACGAGACGGCGTTGACTTGTTTGGTCATGGTGAGAAGTGGGTCCAGGATGAATCCGTGGTTGCGTGCGTGGTCTGAGGGGGTTGGTGCGGTGCTCAGGGCCGTGGGCCACCAAGAGTTGTCCCAGGCGGACGGGGTGTTTCTGAGGATGAGGACTTCCGTTTTGTCTGAGTTCAGTTTCAGACGGCGGAGTTTCATCCATTCTGCGACGTCTTTCATTCCATCATGCAGGTTGGTCTTGGCGATGGTAGGGTCCTTGGTGAGGGAAAGTATCAGCTGGGTGTCGTCGGCGTAGGAGATGATGTTTTGTTTGCGTGCGATGTCGGCGAGGGGGCTCATGTAGACATTGAAGAGAGTCGGGCTGAGCGAGGAGCCCTGTGGGACGCCACAGATGATCTCGGTGGGGTCCAAGCGGAACGGCGGGAGGTAGACTCTTTGGGAGCGGTTAGAGAGGAAATAGGTGATCCAGTCCAGGACCTGTCCTTGGATACCGGTGGAGCGGAGGCGGGATATTAGGGTTCGGTGGCAGACAGTGTCGAAGGCAGCCGAGAGGACAATCTGACAATCTGCAACTCCACCGACAACTACGCTCTGCAACATTGTTTTTCCAGCTCCTTCCAGCAACTGCAACATTTCCCTGGCTGTTCATTCTCTGAGGGCTCCGAGTTTTCAGCCTGCAGAAGAAGGAAAAAGGAATCTCCCTTGGAATGAAGGAGTCTTTCCCCTGCATCCGCAGGTATCAACTGCAAAGACAATCGGCTGCTTGGATCTCCTCTCCTTGGGAGCTGCGTGGATCCTGCATCACAGGTGGTGGTCTGGAGTGGTCCCCTTGGTCCTCTCTACCAGCTGTCCAGCTTGGGACACGGTAAGCCCTTCCCTCTCCGTGCACCGTGTCTCTTCAAGCTACAAAGGCTTGTTGGCATCTCCTGCAAGGGATCTTCAGGCTCTGTGTAGCCCAAACCCCCTGCGACGAACAGCCCTCTGTGTGCTTCTCCAGCAATGTGTGACTCCTTTCTAGATGTGCTGCGTGGGCCTCACCGCAACTCCTGTGCTTGCTGCCTGTGGGGGGCTGCCTCCTCTTCCTGTGACTCTCCTCACTTCTGAGGGTCGCCCGGGACCCCCACCCTCCCCGTAATGGGTTGAGTCCCCCTGGACCTTGCTGGTCCCCGGCAGCTCTGCAGTTCTTCTTCCACAACATTTACCAAGGCTTGTTTGTGGTTTTTCCACACCACTGACCAACTGCAATCCTTTTTCTGACATGAGACGTCAACTGCATCACTTCAGGAACTCTTCAGTGGCCCAAGTGCTGCACTGTTAACTGTCTTCTTTCACTGTCAACCTGGTCCTGCATCCACAGACAGGTGGGTAGATGCTTCTGTCACGACTGGACACTCCAATGTCAACTGGACTTTCTCCCCTTCTTTTACAGGTCTTCCTCTACCAAGGTTCACCTTTGGTTTCTTGCAGTCTTGTATGGGTCTTGCAAAACCCTAATTTGAAGACCTTTTGGTGAGTTTGGGGAGAACCAGGTACTTATCGATTTTCTCCTGGTCGCTACACTCTGGTACTTACCTTGTGGGTTTTCTAGTTCCTCCAGCTCCCCTCTACAGATTCCACTTCCTTGGGTGGGGGCCCGACTTTCGCATTCCACTTTCTTAGTATTTGGTTTCGTCCGCCCAGGCCTTCAGTACTTATTGCTTTCACTGTTTTCTATTGCTTTTATGCTAATCACTGATTTCTAATGTGTAAATAAATGTGTTTACTTACCTCCAGTTGGGGTATTGCCTATTCTGTATTTTAATACTTGTGTTACTGTAATAAAGCAACTTTATTTTTGTAACACTGTGTGGTTCTTTCATGTGTGTGAGTGCTGTGTGACTACAGTGGTATTGCATAAGCTTTGCATGTCTCCTAGATAAGTCTTGGCTGCTCATCCACAGCTACCCCTAGAGAGCCATGGCTTCTTAAATGCTGACTACACCTCACTAACGGGATACCTGGACCTGGTATAAGGTGATAACACTATAGGTGCTCACCACACACCAGGCCAGCTTCCTACATTGGTGGTGCAGCAGTGGGATAAGCACTTGCAATTGCCTTACCACTCTGTCACTAGGTACTTTCCACGGGAAAGACCATTTATTAACTAGTAAGTAAACACTACACTTAGTCAGGGATCCTTGGTCTGGGTAAGGTAGGGGTCTAGCATAGCCCTTGCTCCAAACATCTTTGGGAGTCTAGTGGTTAGAGTTAGGGTCACCTACACCACTCTAGCTAGACATCATGCTCTCATTAGAGCACACCTCTCATGGGCTCACAGTATGTAGGTCTAACTTTCCAAGAGTTGAGGGAGATGTGTGTTGAGAGAAAACTGAAGACAGGGAGAAATCCTATAAAGCGTCTCCTTCTAGACCTACTTCTCCAGGCTGACCAGGACCATGCTGGCAACCAAGGAGAGGAGGATGATGAAGCAGAATCTGACCCCCCCCAGTACTAGAGGGAGTAGACCTAGACACTGAGGAAGGTAGAGAAGTTTCCATGGAGGATCTGGAAGAACCTGGGAACCATCACAGCCCTGTTAGAAGCTCTACAGGTAGTGGGCAGGGTGGGTCATACCAATAGGCCCACCTTTGTCCCCCAGGGGGATGGTACAGAGGGTTCTCCGAAGGAGAAACAGATCCTCCTTTGCGCATTCTCATGTCTCCTCAGTATCTGAGGGGACCCACTGCTCCACTTCAGGGGAGGATTCCCTCCATAGGGAACTCAGACAACTGAGACTGGTGGAGGCCAAGTTGAGGCTGCAGCAGCAACAGCTGGCCCTAGATAGGGAAGCCTTGGCAGGGGAGAGAGAAGGGCAGGGTATGGTTTTAGCACCCCATCATGGCAGCAGTTTCAGGGACACCAGGTTCAGGGAGTACTCTTTTGACTCTAGAAACGTAAACAAAGTCGTCCCACCTTACAAGATAGGTGATGACAGCCACAAGTTGTTCACTGATTTGGGGAGGGCCTGTAAGATACAGAGTGTCCCCCAAATGCAGTGGGCATCAATGTTGTGGCTCTCCTTCTCTGGCAAAGGTAGGGACAGACTCCTCACTGTCAGTAAAGAAGAAGCAGACAATTACACAGTTTTAAAAACAGCACTGTTAGATGGGTTTGGTCTGACTACTGAACAATATAGGATCAAATTCAGAGAGACCAAAAAAGAGTCCTCCCAAGATTGTGTTAATTTTGTGGACTGCTTTGTAAAAGCTCTGGAAGACTGGTTGCATGGGAGCAAAGTTAGTGACTACCAGGGATTAAATAACCTCATTTTGAGACAGCACATTTGTAATAACTGTGTATCTGATCAGCTGCATCAGTATCTTGTTGACTCTGATCTAACCTCTCCCCAAGAACTGGAAAAGAAGGCAGACGAGTGAGCCTCACCAGGTTGCGTAGGAAGACTCACATGGGGGGACCACAAAAAGAAGGAATCAGGTAAGCATCAAGACAAGGGTTGGGCACAAAGACAAATCAAGGCCCACAAAATTCCTCTGGGGTGGGAACAAAACCTCTTCCTCTAACTTAAAAAAATCCTTGGTGCTATATTTGTAAAAATAAATGCCACAGGTCAGGAGACAGCTCCCATTCTAAGAAAGGCACCAAGCCCTCCACCACTACTAACCCCATTTCCACTCCTAGTGCCCCTAGAAAAAGCAGTAGTGGTGGGACTACTAACAGTAATCAGTCCAGGAGTGTAGCTGGGCTCACCTTAGGGACTGTAGTGGGTTCTGGGCTGATTAGAGAGACCACTGAGGCAGTGCTAGTCTCTGATGGGGGCATTGACTTTGCCACACTTGCTGCCTGTCTCCTTAACATGGGTAAGTACAGGCAGCATCCTTTGATAAAGGGTGTTGAGGCTGAGGCCTACAGGGACACAGGTGCCAGTGTCACTATGGTGACTGAAAAACTGGTGTCTCCTGAACAACACCTACTTGGTCACACTTACAAAGTGACTGATGCTCATAGTAACACTTTGTGCCACCCCATGGAAGTAACTGATTTCCGCTGGGGGGGGTGGTTACTGGCCCTAAAAAGGCTGTGGTATCCTCAGACCTACCTGTAGAGTGCCTACTACGAAATTACTTGGAGAATTCAGCTTGGGCTGAAGTGGAACTGGAGGCCCATGCAGCAATGCTGGGCATCCCAGGGCATATATTTGCCCTCACAAGAGTAAAGGCAAAGAAGCAACAAGGAACCATGGAGCCTGGAACAAGAGCAGGAAGGGTGAGAGAGTACCCCCTTCTCCAGCCTCCACTGAGGATTCAACTCCAGAGGGAGAAGAATCCACCCCTTGGGTAGAACCTACACCAGAGGAGCAGCAAGCTGACACAGTTGAGCTCTTGGGTGCAGGGGTCCATCAGGAAGGAATTCAGTAGGGAACAACATACTTGTCCCACACTGGACAGCTTGAGGCAGCAAGCTGCAGCACAAGAGACAGAGGATATCAGTGGCACCCATAAGGTATACTGGGAAGACAGTCTCCTATATTCAGAGTCAAAGGATTCCAAACCTGCTGCCACCAGGAGCTTGGTGGTCCCTCAGATGTGTAGAGAGTTTCTGCTGATCTTGGCACATGATATTCCCCTGACAGGTTACTTGGGGCAAAGCAAGACTTGGGACAGGGTTGCCCCTCACTTTCACTGGCCCCACATGTCTTAAGACACAAAGGCGTTTTGTCACTCCTATGTCATCAGTCAAGACAGGTGGCAGTCCAAAGGCCCCTTAATGCCATTTCCAGTGGTTGGGGTACCCTTTGAGAGAGTTGGGGTGGATATTGTTGGCTCTGGACCCTCCAACTGCCTCTGGGAACAGATTCATACTGGTGATAGTGGACCATGCCACCAGGTATCCAGAAACCATCCTCGTAGGGCTACTAAAGCTCCTGCAGTGGCCAAGACTCTTCTTGGTATCTTTTCAAGAGTGGGTTTTTCTAAAGAAGTGGTATGAGGCAGGAGGTACAAAATTCATGTCTGCCTACCTAAAAGCCATGTGGAAAGAGTGTGGTGTTACTTACAAGTTCACCACCCCATACCACCCCAAACAAACAGCTTAGTTGAGAACTTTAACAGAGCTCTCAAAGGTATGATAATGGGAGTCTCAGAAAAACTCAGACGGAGGTGGGATGTCCTGTTACCATGCTTCCTCTTTGCCTAGAGGGAGGTCCCTCAGAAGGGTGTGGGCTACAGCCCATTTGAACCTTTGTTTGGGTCCCTGTTAGGGGTCCCTTTGCTCTTGATAGAGAAGGCTGCAAGCAACCTCTCAAGCAAGACCTTGTGGATTAGGTGCTTGGCCTCAGATCAAGGATGGCTGAGAACATGAAGAGGGCCACTAAAAGCCTTCAGGCCAGCCAGGAGTTGCAGAAACAATGGTATGACCAGAAGGCTGTACTGACTGTGTACCAGCCAGGACAGAAATTGTGGGTCCTGGAGCCTGTGGCTCCCAGGGCACTCCAGGACACGTGAACTGGTCCCCACACCATTGTAGAGATAAATGGTGAGGTTACCTACTTGGTAGACATTGGCACTCCCAGAACCCTCTCAGGGTGCTTCATGTTAACTGCCTTAAGTCTTACTATGAAAGATTTTATATGACTCTGGGACAGGAAGCGGAGTGACCCTGTTCCTGACCTCTTCTTCCACAGTGCAGCTGATTGTTCAATTGATGGGGTAGTTCTTGCTAACTGCCTATCTGAGTCCCAAAAAGAGGTCTGTAGAAACCTCCTAGGGCAGTTCTCAGAACTGTTCTTCCTGACACTTGGTCAAACCACCTGGTGTGAACACACCACTGACACAGGGGACAGCTTGCCTATTAAAAGCAAAAATTACAGGCAACCGGATCATGTCCGAGACAGCATCAAGTCTGAAGTTCAGAATATGCTAGACTTAGGACATCTTTTGGGCTAGCCTTGTAGTATTTGTCCAAAAATACCACTCCCATAATGGAAAAAGGGAAATGAGGTTTTGTGTAGACTACAGAGGTCTCAACACTGTTACTAAAACAGATGCTCACCCTATCCCTGGGGTAGATGAGCTTATAGAAACACCGGCATCTGCCAAGTATCTAAGCACCCTTGATCTGACTGCTGGCTATTGGCAGATCAAGTCATCAGATAATGCTAAACCTAAAACAGCATTTTCTACTATTGATGGGCACTATCACTTCACTGTGATGTTCTTTGGATTGAAAAATGCACCTGCCATATTCCCAAGGCTGGTGAATAGAGTGCTACAAGGACTGGAAAACTTCAGTGCAGCTTGTCTTGATGATATAGCTGTCTTTAGCTCCATCTGAGAGGATCACATGGTCCACCTGTGGAATGTTTTGGAGGCCCTGCAAAAAGCAGGCCTCACTATCAAGGACTCTCAGTGCCAGATAGGGCAGGGGAAAGGGGTATATCTGGAACACCTGGTAGCTGGAGGCAAGATTCAGCCACTTCAGGGGAAAATCTAAACTATTTTGGATTTTACTGCCCCTACTACCCACACCCAGGTTAGAACCGTTTTAGGCCTCACTGGCTACTAATGGAGGTTCATTAAGAACTATGGCTCCATTGTAGCTAATTTTAATGACCTCACCTCCAGAACGTTTCATGGACAGTTAGCTGCAAAAAAGCTTTTGAGGACCTTAAACAAGCCATGTGGTCAACTCCTATTTTAAGAAGCCCTGAATGCTCCAAGCAATTCATAATACAGACAGATGCTTCTGAGGTAAGGGTTGGGGCAGTATTGTCACAACTGAATACAAAAGGTCGGGACCAACCTGTAGCTTTTATAAGCAGAAGGTTGTCCCCCAAGGAAAACCGTTGGTCAGCCACAGAAAGGGAGGCCTTTGCTGTGGTTTGGGCTTTGAAGAAGCTGAGGCCATACTTGTTTGGCACTCACTTCCTTGTTCAGAGAGGACACAAGCCCCTTCTATGGTTAAAACAAATGAAAGGAAAAAATCCCAAACTGTTGAGGTCGTCCATATCCCTACAAGGAATGGACTATACAGATGAACATTGATCTGGGAGTAACCACTCCAATGCAGTTGGACTCTCCAGATATTTCCCCTTAGACAATGAAAACTCATCTGGACAAGGTAACCTTATTGCCCTTTGTTTGGGGGAGGGTGAATTACCCTCTTTTTGGCATGGTTACCCCCCACTTTTTGCCGGCTGTCACTGTGTTTTCACTGGGATCCTGCTAACTGGGACCCCAGTGACTGTGCTCTCTCCACCTAAATTTGGTTGTTCCTGGCTTTGAACACCCTGCAATTAGTATACTGGTGCCCTCTTGTAAGTCCCCTGTATCTGGTACCTAGATACCCAGGGCATTAGGGCAGCCAGGGGTTCCCCGTGGGCTACAGCATGTATTATGCCACCCATGGGGGCCCATGCAAAATGTATCTGCATGTCTGCCATTGCACCCTGTGTGAAAAGACGCATTCATCTTTTGCCCACAGGCCTCTGCACCAGGGCACTGTAAGTCACCCCTATGACAGGCCCTCCTAGCCCAGAGGTCATGGTGCAGGTGCCAGTGTGTGAGAGCACCCCTGTATGAGGAGAGGTGCCCCTACAAACTCCAGTTTGATTTTCCTGGACATCTCCAGTAGCTAGAGTGCCCTGGGCCACTGTAACAGGAGGCTTGCACCTTTGAGACTCACTACCAAGTGTTGCAGTTCCTGCAGGGAGAAGGTGTGAAGCACATCCACCCCGAGGAGGCTTTGTTCCTGACCCCAGAGAGCATAAAGGCTCTCACCCCATGGGGTCAGAAACTTGTCTGTTAGTGGCAGGCTGGCACAGACCGGCCAGCCCTACAACAAAGGGTTGGATAAAATAGAAAAGGCATCTCTAAGATGCCCTCTGTGTGCATTTTACAAGGAATCCAACACTGGCATCAGTGTGGGTTTATTGTGCTGAGAGATTTGATAACATACTTCCCAGTCTTCAGTGGAGCCATCATGGAGCTCTGGAGTTTGTAATGACAAACTTCCAGTCCGTGTACTTAACATGGCCACACTGCACTTACAATGTCTAAGAATGGACTTGGATACTGTAGGGGCATATTGTTTATGCAGCTATGCCCTCACCTGTGGTATAGTGCACCGTGCCTTAGAGCTGTAAGGCCTGCTAGAGGGCTGACTTACCTATGCACAGGCAGTGGTTTTTGGGCATGGCACCCTGGGAGGCATAATATGTTGACTTACCTTGTTCTCCACACCAGCACACACAGTATGCAATGAAAGTGTACATGTGTTTGGTGAGGGGTCCGTTAGGGTGGCACAATACTTGCTGCAACCCTTAGGGACCCTCCCTGGTCACAGAGCCCTTGGTACGAATGGTACCTTTTACAAGGGACGTATCTGTGTACCAGTTGTGGAAACAATGGTACAGGTTAGGGAAGGAACACTGGTCCCCGGGCCTGGTTAGCAGGATCCCAGCACACCCTGTCAAGTCAGCAGCAATATCATGTAGAAAAGTTAGAGGGTGGGGGGCAATAACCATGCCAAAAGGGGCACTTTCCTGCATAAGAGACCCAACAGCTCAGGAGAAATGTGTCAGCTGGGCCTCCGCTAGGGGCCCTGCCTTACCAGCATGTGATCTATTAAGATTCCTATTATTAACTTGAGGTCTCCACCCACCACATGCATATTCATATCTATCTCTGACAGAGGGACCCTACTGCATCCAGAACTAGCTGTTGAACTACAGAGGGCACATAGACGCTTAGAGCAAACATGGAGGGGCCTTCTTTGGTGCCCTGGATACCAGCAAATGAACCCTGTGGATCTCACCAGATCTTGTGTGTATGGGGGAGGAAGAATATCCTTTTTCACCAGGATTGTCACTCGTCTGGTCTCTTGGTGAATCCAGAATGAGACTGCTTTGTATTGCCCTCTGTTAAGGCATTGGATTGTTTCCTGCTGTGTCTCTTGTAGGAGTACCAATTCTGGTAGGGCTGTCTCGTAAATTGAGTCACCACCACACGTTTGAGCTTACTAAGGAGGCCGTTAAAGTTCCATGGCTATACCTTCAACCTGCATGTCGTGCGTCTTGGACATGCCTTCAAACAAAGGACACACAAAACTCCTCTCACAGGTATGCAATAAAGCTGGAGCAGGAGCCCTCAGGTATCATGGGGCTATGCTCCACATCAGACTGGCGCAGCAATGTCCGACTGGGCCCGACAGAGGGTCACCTAGCCATAAATGATCGTGCAGATCTCAGTACAAAAAAATCTGAGGGTACTGAGAAACAGCTGGAGAGATATAGATTAAAATTGTCGTGGGCACCTCCTCAGTGTGAATTTTTTTTTAATCAATGAGCGAGGGCCCGGTCAAGTTTAAAAACAGAGGTAGAGTGAAAGGGAAAACAATGATCCCACACAGAACAACATAACAGGTAAAAAGCACAATGACTTTTACCATTAAAAAGTCAACATGTTTCGCGCCTACAAATTGCCCAAAAGGATCCTCTGGCGCTTCATCAGGACTCAAAAATAAACTTGATCCAGACCATCAAGATGTATGAATGCACTATTCAATCAATAAATATGTGCAAGGAAAAAAGAAAAAGAGAAAGGAGTAAAGTTTTAATCACTACAGTTCTGTGTATATTAGCACAAAACTACAGGGACCTGTTGAGACAAAAAGAACATATACCAGGTAATTACTGGTACTATGCAAACACAATCCTAAAAACTGTAGTGACATGCACGTGGCTGGAAGTGCAATACTATAGCAACATTGTGCTTAATGTAAATGGCACAATAGAAAGATGCTTACCGGCCATAATGAGAAGAGGAGACAATGTCAAAAATCATTTGGAAAATCTGCAATAATATAGTAAAGGAAAAACTTGTCCCAGTAAATTATATTTTGTTACAGAGAAACCTATTAACGTGAGCCATGGTATGCATCAATCAATGGGCGTATATCAATATCATATAGAAAAAACAATATCATATAAAAAAGAACTGTAAACGGAGGGTGCACAGTGAAGTTGCACTCCATAACACACAATCCATTTAATAGGGCTCTATGAGACATCCAAACTGTGTAAAACACAAAGAAGCTTGAAAATCCGGCCTCTATGTCTCATGAAAATGGGAAAACATCACAAACTAGATGACTATTTTAAATCTCGCACAGGCGCTGTCATTAATGTAGAAAGGCTCTTAATGTAGAAAATCTTCCCGCAAAAGGGTAAAGATGTATGGACTAAGAGCAAAATGTAAAAGAATCACAGTGTACTCATAGGAATGCCAAGACGGTCGGTTGTTAATAGCCTGTTGGAAAACAGTGCACTGGACCATAATATTACCTGTCCCTTCTTTTTGAGATTATTATAAAACCAGAGCACAGTTCTTGAGCTGAGGGCCAGTAGTTAAACCATTTTGTAAAGTAGTATTCTGGGTGTGAGACCTCAGGCCCCTCTGGGACACCTATCAGGCACAGGTTGTTCCGTCGGGATCCTACATCCACTTTTTCTGTTCATTTCTCAATCTGCAGAGTGAATTCTGCCAGAGGCCCGCACCCAAAGGGTGATTACGGGGCCAGCACAGTAAACGGCACCAAAGCCCAATAATGTCTTGTTCCAAGGGACAATGATGGAGGTGTTGAAATGGCACCCTGCCCTTGCTCGGGCAGGGCAAAGGTGAAGGTGGCAAGGGTGCCAGAAAAAAGGAAGGAAGTGGGTGAACGCCTTATTAAGATGGAGAATTTCGCCACGTCCAGTCTCTATTCCAACAGGGACATCTGCGCGACAATGCAGTACGACGATGGGACAACAACCTTCACCATACTTTTGCCAGGTGAAAAGTCATCCAGCGTCAGAGGAGTTTCGTTTCATTTAGGCACTATTTTTGTTATTGATTTAGGACCTGCCACAGAGGACCACCTGGTAGTGGGACCGCTGCATAGCGGTTACGCATCTCTTTGTGGCGAGGGAGCCAGAAGTGGTGTGGCGGCTGGAGCGCCCTGGACTAAACAGAGGACGTGGCTCTGAGCAGGCGGAGGAGGCCCTGGAGCACTGATCCCCTCTCACCATGTGCAAAGGGGAACCGCAGCCAGAATTTCTGAGGGAAAGGTTCCACAGCGGGTGCATCACCCCCTCTTTAACCAGTGAGTCTGTGGCCCGGGGGAAAAGGAGCACGCGAGCAATAGGAGGGGCGGCTCTGGGCAAATAATACCGCGTGGACATTTCGGCATGTTATGGACAGCAAAGCGAGTGCAACAAAAAGATGAAAATAAATACTAGACTATAAATCGTTTTGGAAGTCTGTGATTTACCGAACCTTGTTTTAAACATACTTGAGGAAAAGTTATTCCTTTCAGGGAAAATCACACAGTTGCATTAAAAAGGACAGGCCACAGCAAACAGGGACAGTCACTGAGTGGCAACGCGACCTGTATGTAAAGATGTCGGAACCAGGCAGTATGCTGCAGCCTGAAGACATTGAAGAGATACTAAGGGCAGCAGGGGAAGTGGCCACTATGCATAACAAGGAGCTGCTGCTTGTGCAAATAAGAGGTGGACAGGCCAATCGAAACAGCACAGAGGAGCCCAGTGAGGCCAGCAAAAGTGAGGAGCTTGTCGGCGGTAAGCGAGAAGCAAGTGAAGAAGCTGAGGGGCCCAAAAAGCGTTGCTGCAACCCCAACTAAGAGGGTAAAAAAGCATCCAAAAAGAAAGGATACGGGAACACACCGCAGGAGACGGTGCCCAGTGCAACCAAGAACCTGTGTCCCAGGGATGGTGAGTAGATAAGCGCGATTGTGCAAGCTTGCTTAAAATCTTTTGTGGCACTGCTGTTTGCCTAAAAAGGGAGTGCAGATGTGCTAAGGGACTACAGGACAGAAGCGAGCACTACAGTGGTAACATTGCAATCAATGGGCACAGAAAGGGCTAGCCGGGAGTTGCCAACTACAAACATGGCACAGACAGTTCCCATAGAGGCATGGGGCAGCAAACCAGGGGCCAGCACCCAAGATCCAGATGGAAAGGGACTAGTATCAGAGGCTTCTAAGAAGGGTACATTGGAGCAACTGTACTTGGTGACAAGGGCAACAGGGCCAGCGAGTATAATCCCTTTGGCTGTGAAAGAGTGAATCTGGCGCACAGAATTTATAGATATCTTCTCCCTACTCGAAGTTCAGATAGAAGGGCTAGACCTATCCATGTGTGATAAGAAAGAAGTTGATAGGAGAGAAACCGCACGGGTAAGGGAAGAGAGGAATTTTGATAATTGGCTGCATCATTGTTGAGAGATTTCCTCATTGTGCCAAAGACCTATGGCTGTACGGATCTAAAATTCGGAAGGCCTACAGAAAATTCACGGGTGAGGCCTGGCTTGACTACAATAAGAGCTTTAGAATAAAGATGCTAGCGCACCCTGACATGGACTGGGACGAGGAAGACTTATCCAGATACATACATATAATTATGGTAGCTAGGGAGGCCAGACCTGTTGCTGGGAACCAGGACCAGCCCTTTCGGAAGGGGCAGTTCAAGGGGTGCCAAGAGAAGCAGAAGTCCTATAAACGGAAACACTTCCCAGGTTGGTAAAGTGGGGGGGGGGGGGGGGGAGGGGTCACCCAGCATTTGACTGCAAAAGAGGGAGAAGTGACAAAGAAAAGGGAGATGGGGCAAAGAAGAAGTAACTCACAGGGTCCCAGGCCAAAGTTTGCATGGAAGAGCGTTCAGCTAGCTCCCTCCCCCATTAATTTACACAGGTTAAAGTTCCTAGCTAACCAGTATGATAAAGAAAAGGATACACAGCTATCATGCGACGGATTTGAAAAAGGTTTCAGGATACCAGTGTAAAAAAAAATCAGGTCAAGGGAAACCAAGAACCTGCGCTCAGCCCTACGGCACCCAGAGATTGTGAGCATGAAAATGATGAAAGAGAAGCAGTCTAGAGGGACCTTTGCCTTTAAAGAAACCGTAAGGCTTGGGGGGTCATTACGAACCTGGCGGCCGGTGGAACACTGGTGGTAACACCGCCAACAGGCTGGCGGGGTTCTGCCAGTGTATTATGACTGTGGCGCATTAGGCACGGCCATACCGCCGGCCCCTCCACTATAACGCCAGGCTTCCGCCAGGTGGTCATAATCCCCAACTACCAGCCTGTCCATGGCGGTAAACACCACCATGGAAAGGCTGGCGGTAAGGGGGACTCAGTGTGCCCCTGAGGGCCCCTGCACTGCCCATGCACTTGGCATGGGCAGTGCAGGGGCCCACAGGCACAGCCCCATCGCGCATTTCACTGTCCGAATGTTGATGTGCAGCGGGTGCAGCAGCACCCGTCGCACATTTCACTGCCACCGGCTCTATTATGAGCTGGCTTCAATGTTGATGTGACTTTTCCGCTGGCCCAGCGGAAATGTCAAAATAGGGTGCCACCAATACCGCCAGCACTGGCGGTATTGTGGCCCCCGCGGCTTCGGAGTTCTTTTTCAAGACCGCCGAAGTTGTAATGAGGACCTTAGTGTGTTCACTACTAGGGGTGGTTCCCAAGAAGGAGCAAGGCCAGTATAGACTAATCCACCACCTATCAGTCCCAGAAGGGGAATCGGTTAATGACGCCATTGGCACAAAAGATTGTGCAGATACTTATGCAGTGGATTTGATTAGAACTGCAGGTCTGGGGACATTGATAGTGAAGGCAGACATAGAATCCGCTTTTAGGCTATTATCAGTTCACCCTGACAGTTACCACCTTCTGGGTTTTCAGTTCAATGAGGAGACCTACTTTAATAAGGCCCTGCCCATGGGATGCTCCATATCATGTGCATAGTTTGAGAAGTTTTCCACTTATCTTGACTGGACCCTTCACAAAAGACACCCACAGGGCAGGAAACTGCACTGCTGGGACAACATTATGTAGACAGGCCAAACGACGAGGAGTGTGGGATCTTACTTGGTGCTTTTCAGTCGCTGACTGCAGAATTGAGGGTCATGCTGGTGGCAGACAAACAGTAGTCCCTACCTCAAAAATAGTGTTCTTGGGGATAGAACTGGATTCAGGGGCAGGTGCCTCACAGATCCAAGATGATAAAGTACAAGACATAAGGGCCAAGATCAAGGGTTGGATAACAAAGCAGAAAGCCAACCTGGGAAAGTTACAGGAGTTAATTGGCAAATTGAACTTTGCGGCAGGGGTCATCCCAGTAGGGAGAGTCTTTGCAAGAAGACTGACTCAGCTAACTGAAGGTTTGAAGAAGAAACACCACCATCTCTGATTGAGTGCTGGGGCAAAACAGGATTTAGAGATGGAGCTAACATTTCTAGCAGACTTCAGTGGGGTACTCGTATGGAGGGAAGGTTGGGTATCCAACAAGGAAATTGCCCTGCACACGGACACAGCAGGCAGCCTGGGTTTTGGGGCAATTCTAAGTGGCAGGTGGTGCGCCGAAAAGTAGTCTCAGGAGTGGGCTGAGGCAGAAATAACAAAGAACATATCAATTTCTGGAGCTCTTTCCCATAATAGTGGTGATGACGATCTGGAATGCAAGCATAAATAGGCTAAAGTTGACCATATGGTCAGACAACCAGGCAGTGGTGCATGCCATCAATAAAGGGGCAGCTAGGTGCCCAAGAGTGCTGACACCAGTGATGAGATTGGTGCAGATGCAATTAGCAGGCAACCTGGAGCTCAGGTCAAGGCATGTGTAAAGGATCAATAATGCTCAGGCAGATGGAAAAGTTCAGGGTGCTGCACACCACGGAAGAGAGGAGTATGACGCCTTTTCCAAAGAAAATGTGGGCACTGGCAGAGGTGGCCTGTCACATCTAATACAACACGCATTGGCACCCATGACAGCAATGAGATATGAGATATGAGGTGTACCCGAAGACAGTGCAGGAGATTACGGGATGCAATCCTTCAACAACATTCAAACCACAGCCCAGGCAGCTAAACGCTTCATCAAATGGGCATTCAAACACCACAAGACCAGTTAAAGGACCCAGGCTCACTTGGCAGCAAAAGTCCCTGGAGCAAAGTTGACCACTGGGGTGGATCCCACAGCGTCACATTACTTGAAATCGGCAATGAAGGGCTGGCAGTGCATAAAAAGTGCAAAAGGGGAGAAGAGGAGACCCATTGAGTGTGACACACTGGCCCGGATGTTGGAGGTGCTGGCCGAGATATGTGGAGACACATCAGAGGTCACTTTGATAAGACGGCATTCACACTGACCTTCTCCGGAGTCTTCAGTGTAAGTGATTTGGTTACCGTGGTAAAGCAAGAAACCGAGGGATCCTACAAACAAACCCAAGACCTACAGCTGGGGCCTGAGAGCATGGAGGTAATCCTGAGAGGGCCAAATCATACCAGCAAGGGAAAGGTGCTTTGGCAAGACTGCTGGTGGTGTCGAACGAGGTGGTATGCCCGGTGCAGTGGATGAAGGAGTACTGGGGAAATCTGCCCGCTGGGAGAACGTCCTCTCTACAAGCACGCAAACAAGGCCTGCCTGAGCAGAGATCAATTCAAGGCAGTTGGCTCTCACAAGGGCAGGCCTGCCAGCAGCTAAATTTGGCAAGCATTGGGGAGGTGACCTCAGGAGCCAGGTTGGGGCTGGCAGAGGACGTCATCAAATGAATAGGCAGATGGCGCTCAGCAGCCTACAAGTGGTTTGTGAGACTCGCAGGGAGGCAAAGCTTAGCAACCCCACCAACCATCCAAAAAAAAAAAAAAAAAAAGGAAAGGGGGATTGGAGAAGGTTGGAGCCGCATGGAGAGGGACCCATCATCCTATAATCATTTGTTTTGACAGGTGGGCAGAGCAAGACCGTATGGTTAGTGAATCATTCATTCATGTGACAAACAGAAGATCGGTGGAGAGCTGGGAGGGGCATTGGGCGGCCCAGACTGGTCAACACCCTAATAAGATGGGCTGGAATGTGCTGGGACCAGCTGGAGGACGCCTTGGTCAGATTGCACTAGCACTACCTGGGGCACAGCTAGGTACAAAGGAGCTGCTAGGGAACATCAGGCACGGACTGATCGGAGAAGCTAGGCTACTGGGCAGTGCGAAAGAATTGTGGCAGAAGTGGAGGGGGGCCTGGTGCACCAGCGCCCGTGAAAGATCCCAGAAGAAGCTTTACCTGGCAGTAGCCACTAGCCCTGCTTCACACTGTTGCAACCGATGAGATGAAAATGTTTTTTAAAGATTGAACATGGGGCCAGACGGTAGTGTGGTTCTTATGCTCTCTGAAGGGACACCCCTTACAATCTTTATTAAAGTTGAGTCTGAATCGAGAAAATGCCTGTTCCCTTTTGTAACTGAGGCACCTAGATTAGTGCTGACTAAATAAGTTTTGAAAGATTACGGTTACAAGGCCAATAACGTAATACCTCATATTTCAAGTTAACGGGTTCATTGTGTTTCTTTATTAAGAAGTTTTGTGAACCAATACTTATATTTCAGAACATCTTCCGCAAGAGGAAATTCAACGTAATGTTTTGAAACAGTAGTTAACCTACAGTCTGGGTGTATAAGTAAACAAGTCTGTTATTCTTCAGTAAAACCCCCATGCTATGTTGAGTTTCTTTTTTAAAGCAAGTTTGGAAGGTTGATAGTTCAGAAGTTATCTGACAGAGACATCTAGTTGCAGATTCCTTACCTTACAATTTCCCCTCAGACGTCAGTCTGGATCTGGAGATTATTCTCGAGCAGTACCCCTGGGCGCAGTTAGGTGGCGTTGATTGTCTCTGCATGCACTGTTGGCGTTGTCCGTGCCTGATATGACATTGGGGGGCCCTATATCGGTGTGTATATATATATATATATATATATATATATATATATATACATACATACACACCAGAGTCCACAGGTTGTTTATTATGGAAGGCCATTTTACCGACCTAAGCTTATTGCCGATGGTTGGCTGTATTGGTGCTATACCCCTCCTAGAAGAGCACATTTCTGAAAAACAACACATCGGTTCTAAGCATAGCGAAAAGTGATCACTTTCTTCCCTGCAACTATCCTATTTTATGATTTTGAGCTATGTAGGATATAGTCCAGCCTAGACTGAGCTCTACCTCTTTTGAATGTATACAAATTGGCTTTATCAGAGTTAATCCTGCCGTTATAGGCTCTCAAACCATGATTCAAAGTGAATTGCACCAGTTGCATAGCTGCAACTGTACATTGGACTGATGATTCAACTGACAGTTGAGGAATACCTCTCACCACGTCTTCATCCTCTGCAATTTGCTCAAAGCCATTTATTGGCTGGTATGTACAGTTAAAATCGCCGCATATGATGATCGCATCATTAAAAGCTACATTTTCTTAGGGTATCATCCAGGATCTCTACTACTTGTGACTCCAAATTACTTCTCCTTGGTCTTATATACACTAAAAATAGATAATTGAGACTTTTTGTTAGCGTTCAGTGTTACTCTAAAAATATCAGAGGAATCTACAGCATACACTGTAGTTAAGGAACTTAAGGAAATTTTATCCCCAGAAGGTCTGCCACTAGGTGATGGAATAGCATTAATATGATAGCTGTTTTAACCCAATTTATGTGGTGGATCCAGTAGCCAGGTCTCTTGGAAGAGGCAAAGGTGAAATTATTCGACACACCTGTGCCAGTCAGGATCTATTAGCTTGCTTCTTAAACCTGCCACATGAAACCAGGGAGCTGATATCCTGGCCTTCTAGTCTCATTGTACTTAAAGTAGCCTAAAGTTGTCCTGTCACTAATCCTTCCACCATGATTTTTCTGAAGAGAGGGTGGTGATAGACCTGTAGGTAGCCAGGGGCCAGATGTAGGAAACAATTTGCGACTCGCAAACGGCAAAAATTGCTGTTTGCGAGTCGCAAATGTGAGTTTCCTATGCAGAAATGCATTTTGCGAGTCGGGACCGACTCGCAAAATGCATTTCCGAATCGCAAATAGGAAGGGGTGTTCCCTTCCTATTTGCGATTCGCAGTGGTATGTAATACCATTTGTGACCGCATATGCGGTCGCAAATGGTGTCGCAGTTACCATCCACTTGAAGTGGATGGTAACCCACTCGCAAATTGGAAGGGGTCCCTATGGGACCCCTTCCCCTTCGTGAATGGACCACAAATTATTTTTTTCAGGGCAGCTAGTGGTCCAAGGTCTAAAGGTTTCGGATTTTTTTTTAAGTGCAGCTCGTTTTCCTTTAAGGAAAACGGGCTACACTTAAAAAAAAAAAAAAAAAAAAAAAACTGCTTTATTTAAAAGCAGTCACGAACATGGAGGTCTGCTGACTACAGCAGGCCTCCATGTTTGCGAGTGCCCATAGTTGCTATGGGGCCGCAATTTGTGACCCATCTCATTAAGGTGGGTCTTTGCAACCCCACAGCGACTCGCAGACGGTGTCTGAGACACCGTTCTGCATTGCAAATTGTGACTTGCAATTTGCGAGTCGGAAGGACTCGCAAATTGCAAGTCGCAATTTGCAATTTTGCTACATCTGGCCCCAGATCTTTTGGTCAGCTGAAGGTTTTCTTTTTTAGCTTTTATGTTGAAGTGACGTAATGATAGCATGTTTCAGAGGGCCAGGGACACTTCCCGAGAGTAGGTGTTAATGACAGTGCTACCTAAAGCATGTGGGGAGATGTTCTTTGAGGCATGCGGCTGAGCAAGCAGGCATAGCAGCATTGGATACTTTAGTTTTGGTGGCCAAGCGTAGCACCTTAGTAGTTTCCATGTGCTTAAACAAGGAGAATGTGGAATTTAGGTACACCTCAGGTCTTAATATATTGGAATTGCGGATTTTAATAATTATGGCTGTTATGGACTCGATGTCTCAATGCCTCATGAATGAGTTTGACAAGCCTTTTTGGATCTCTTCATTGCTATATTGTATTTTATGTTAGATTTCCTCTTCAAATTGTGATTGATGACATTGTACTTCCAGATTTGGTATTTCATGTCCGCAAGTTCTCCAGTGAATCAATTGGTGGTTTATTTGAGATGGAATGTGTAGAACAGTTGATACATTTTTAAGCAATGTTGCACAGTGGTAGGTTTTGATGGCAATGCATGTTGACTTCAGTGCCACTGGGCTGATTTCTGAAATGCCTTATGCAAATCTGAGAGGTTTCTAATTCTAGGGCTTGGTATCTATGTTAATTATGAGCAGTCGGACTAAGCCTGGAGTTTCAGAGTCATTATAGAGGTTTCCAGGCTGTGTGTGAATATGAGGTTGAACATTTGATTTATTTTCTTTGTTGTCCATGTGGTAAGTGAGATCTAAGAATTCACCCATTAAATAAAGGCTGATAGTCTGCAGACAACTGCTAAAATTAAGGAACTGTTGAAATGATTGATTCAGCCAGTCATTATCCATTTGAAGGATGGATATGTATTTGGAAATGCTCGGCATATAGGCCGGTCCATGTTTTGAGCAGGTAACCTTCTCATTTGTTAAGAATGTTGCCCAAGTGGAAAAGGTTGTTGAAGATAATAATTGGGCGGTATGTGAAGCAATGCATTCAGGCTGGATGACAGTGAGTTTTGGGCAGGAGGTTGTGGATATCTTGTGAATGGCTTCAAGATGAGCAGGTGTCAAGTAAAATTTGGTGTAAACCTAGTTTTGTGATTTGGGTTGCTTGCAGTTATAGCAATAGGAATTTATGCCCACTCAGTGGTAGTTCAGCTGCATTGGAATACTGAAAGCATGGTGTTGGAGAGATATGTGACAGTAAATAATTGATAGGAGGGGAACCGCCTAAGAAGGTCGAAGCTCAAGCAGTGTCTCAACGGTGGGGAGATGTTAGAATGAAGTACCAGATTCTAATGGCAAGATAACAATATAACTGATCTGAAACACATGTTTCAGTCAGCGCTCCAGTCTCTTTGAAGCTGCCCCCGATAAGGAGCCTGTTTCAAGGATTTCATGGCCCTGTATGCTGGGGCTGCATTTAGTGCCAAGAACTCTACTTCATTGGACATGCAATCATGTCTATGAATCATCTACTCTGCTGAGACCCTCTTCTCTGTGAAACATCTGGGTGAGTCATGCCTGGTATGGCTGATTCCGTCCACAAAACCCATTGGCTTCTTCTGTAGAATCTATTGCTTCACCTTGGCTAGTGTTAGAAATGAGGTCTTTGGTTGGCAGTCAGGTTACCCCCTGTCCAAGCAAGGACCCTCACTCTAGTCAGGGTAAAAGAGAATCCCCCTCAGCTAACCCCCGCTCACCCTCTTGGTAGCTTGGCACGAGCAGAAGGCTTAACTTTAGAGTGCTAGGTGTAAAGTATTTGTACCAACACACACAGTAACTTAATAAAAACACTACAAAATGACACAACACAGGTTTAGAAAAATAGAAAATATTTATCTAAACAAAACAACAAAAATCTACAATACACAAGTCAAGTTATCAGAAAAAATGCAAAAAGAGTCTTTATGTAGTTTTAAATACAACGCTAACACTGTTAGCGTGAAAATGCACCTTGGGTGCGTCAACAATAACCCAGCATGGGCGAGTGTGCGTCAAAAAGGGCTTGCAATGTGTTGATTTAACTCACGGGTGAGACCTTGCGTCGTTTCTCCTTCAGTCGGGTCAGCGTGCGTCGTTTCTTCTCTCCGCAGGAGAGCGATGCGTTGATCCGGGCAGCACTCTCAGGTCCGGGCGGGCCATGCGTCGTTTTTACACACCCAGCGGTGTTTGCGTCGGAAATCCAGCCGCACGATCAGAAAACCACGCAGCGCCGGTTGCGATCTCACCGGCCTCCGTCAGTGATGCTGTGTGTCGTTTCTTCAGCTCAGGGCGTCTGTCTTTGGGTCGCGTTGCAGACGAGTGTCGATTTTCTGCTGCGAAGCCGGGGGCACATCGATTTTTCAGCCACAGATCGGAGCTGTGCTGATCTTTTCTCCGCACGGCGGTCTGTGCGTGGATTTCTCATTCTTTGGCTGCCAGCTTCTCCTTTCAGGGTCCCAGGAACTGGATGGGCACCACTTGGCAGAGTAGGAGTCTCTCCAGAGACTCCAGGTGCTGGCAGAGAGAAGCCTTTGCTATCCCTGAGACTTTAAACAACAGGAGGCAAGCTCTAAATCAAGCCCTTGGAGATCTTCACAAGAAGGAAGGCAACACAAAGTCCAGTCTTTGTCCTCTAGCACAGGCAGAAGCAGCAACCGCAGGATAGCTCCACAAAGCACAGTCACAGGTGGGGCAGCTCTTCTTCCTCGGCTCTTCAGCTCTTCTCCAGGCAGAGGTTCCTCTTGGTTTCCAGACGTGTTCTAAAGTCTGTTGTTTTGGGTATCCTTCTTATACCCATTTTGCCCTTTGAAGTAGGCCTACTTCAAATGAAAGTCTCTCTTGATTGTGAAATCCTGCCTTGCCAAGGCCAGGCCTCAGACACACACCAGGAGGTTGGAGACTGCATTGTGTGAGGGCAGGCACAGCCCTTTCAGGTGTGAGTGACCACTCTTCCCCTCCCTCTGAGCAAAGATGGCTCATCAGGAAATGCAGACTACACCCCAGCTCCCTTTGTGTCACTGTCCAGTGTGAGGTGCAACCAGCCCAACTGTCAAACTGACCCATTCAGGGAATCCACAAACAGGCAGAGTCACAGAAATGGTTTAAGCAAGAAAATGCTCACTTTCTAAAAGTGGCATTTTCAAACACACAATCTTAAAATAAACTTTACCAAAAGATGTATTTTTAAATTGCGAGCTCCGAGACCCCAAGCTCCTCATGTCCATCTGTTCCGAAAGGGAAACTACACTTTAATCATATTTGAAGGTAGCCCCATGTTAACCTATGAGGGAGACATGCCTTGCAACAGTGAAAAACTAATTTAGCAATATTTCACTGTCAGGACATATAAAACACATTACTATATAGCCTACCTTAACTATATACTGCACCCTGCCCTTGAGCCTACCTTAGGGGTGCCTTACATGTAAGGAAAAAGGAAGGTTTAGACCTGGGAAGTGGGTACACTTGCGAAGTCAAATTTACAGTTAAAACTGCACAGACAGACACTGCTGTGGCAGGTCTGAGACATGATAACAGAGCTACTTATGTGGGTGGCACAACCAGTGCTAGAGTCCAGCACACATCAACAACCTGGGAAACAAATGCAAAAAGTTAAGGGAGATCATACCAAGGATGAATGAAAAGTCTAACAGCTAGCTAGTATCCCTACATGCCCCTTTAATCTCGACTGGTCTATTTATAGTGATCCGCTTTCTCCTCCTTGTCCGTGCTCTCAAGGGTATGCTCCTTAATTCCTGATCCATGCCCAAACACCACCTCAAGAGCCATGACTACATTGAATCTTCACAATAAAATGCTCTATTTCTAACCAAAGCAGGGGTGCACACCACCTTTGTCACTGAAATTCGTGGCGACGTTCCATTGAGCTACTCTATGCTCAGATGTGACCCCAGGGGAATATTAGAGGTGATTTAGCTATTATCCATTGCTCATCTCTAAAATGTTTCCAAATTGAATGTGCTCCACCTTTTGTCTGCGAAGGTCTTCTTTTTCATTCCCATAATGCAAATGCCTGTCGATCTGGGGCTTTGCTTCACTGCAACCCAGGCCCACAACCACAGTTTGCTTTCCTTTTTTCAGAATTCTTTTCTCCCTAAATTTAAAAATGTTATTGTCAAGTAGATAACTTGAATGATTCAGTGCTTTCCCATTTACCCCAGCCAACACCGCTCTCAATGGGGTGATTCCACCACCTACTCACTCAGCAGGCCACCCCCTGAATTCCGTCTTTCCCAGTTACACTCATCTCATTGTGGAAATCTGTCTCTTGGGCTGACCATCGTGCAGCACTCTTCTTTTACCAAAAACCAAGAAATAATACTCCTCCAATCCAATCTAAATCTATCTTTCAGCATCATTGTCCCAGAGTCATTGCTGATAATTTTAGGATGCTCTTCAAAGTAGTATTTGCCGGTAACCTAATAATAAAATTACTGTTGTTGGGACATTCCCACTGTCCCCTGGTATACTTAGGAACTGTGTAACACTAAACGTATTTCCAAAAAGTTAAAATGTATTTGAAGTAAATCCTTATCTACTGAAGCCAAAATTGTTTACAATCATGCACTGAAACATTATCGCGAGGACATTTGCGCGTGGCCCAAGCTCTAATATTTCTCAGAATTGCTGCAGCCTCCCCTTTATCTTGTGAACTCTTCCATAAGTAAAGGTTTTCTTCAGCCTGCAGCATTCAACAAGACTATTACTCCATGTTAGAAACTCTTTGACAACCTTTCTTCTCTTTTTTTGATAAAATAGTGGCAATAACTAACCCATAACAGTTCCTTGGCCTGTCTCCATGGGCAATCACTTTATGGGAGTTCCCCTTATTAAGACTAGCTTGCAGTCTGCTTCTATTTCCTCTTTTAATTATGGCTGTCCTTCAGACCTACGTTGTCCTTGTATCCTTAATCTCAGTCCTGAGATTATAGGTCCAGTACTTTTTAAACCTTAATACTGACAGGCTCTCCTTACTAGACAGGGGTGACTGTCATCCTTCTACTTAAGAAACCATCTGCCAGTCCCTCTAATCTTACAAATTACCGACCTATCTCTACTTCATTTGTCTTAAAAAGTCAGGAGAAACTTATCATGCATCTTTCTCTTTACCTAGATGTGGTGGGGGATTGGCGGTACATAGGACTCTGGGTCGTATGTAGAGTGAAAAAGGGGTTTATTTTGTTGTAAGATGTTGAAACATTAGGTAACGGAAGTTGATTTAATACCAAAACAATTAAAGATTGATGATGAAACAATTCGGCTGACTTCTTCTTGGTAACGTCTCTGATCTTTGTCTTTCCTAGGTCTCTTGGATGGCGCTGACTCCCATTACCTCCCAGGTGGAACCGGAAAAATAAAACACAGAAGTGGAAACAAAGGTACGTGGTTTGTGGGGTTCTGGTGTAGTTTGGGGTTTAGGTAGGTAGGGAGAGGGGAAAAATCCTGGAGATAGGGGTAGAGAGTGGTTATAGATAGACCCGGTAGTGAGGATGTGAGAGGATTGGGGTACTTGTGATAAATATCTCTCTCAGTGCTTGGCCCAAGTCGTGACTCGCTTATATACACTCTTCCCTGTGACTCCCTTCACACATGCTCTCCTCTGTCCCTCCCCTCTGTTCTCCGCCTCCTCTCCCCTGTGCTCGATAGGAAAAACTGGGATTTTGTTGTCCTTGTAACAAGGACCGTACCTTGTTAAGCCACGACCCTCCAGGGTCGTGGCGGAAAATGCTCGTCTCCGGGTCTCAGCTCTCTTCTGCGCGTCCTCCCTGGATTGCTGGAACGTCGTCTGCTCCTGTCTTTTCCTTCTCCTGTCGCGGCGTCTTCTTCTCCTCCTCTCCCGGTGTCGATCTCTGAGAGAACGCCTTCTCCCTGTCTCCTGAGTCCGTTGTCCCTTTTAGTGACGGGACCCGGAAATCCTGGTATCACGTGTCCGTAGGCGTTCCCATGTTTCCATGGGAACGTGCGAGTCCTCCGGCTGAGGCGCGCGAAAGGCGCCAGTCCGAGGAGCTGATAGGCGTGCTCGAGGAGACCCATCTACACTAGAACAATATGGCTTGTCTTAATTTAGCTTTCTTATCTACTAGTAGCAACTAGCTGCTCTACTAGAAGTCCCTCAACTCCACATCAAAATATAGGTCGGACAGTTGTGCAATCCTGGTTCTTTTGGACCCATCAGCTGCCTTTAATACAGATTATCATTCAATCCCTATTAAAAGGCTTCACAAGCAAAGCATCTGCATGAAAGCCTTGAATTAATTAGGTGCCTTTCTTAGTGATAGATCATGGTCTGGTTATTTTTCCCCTTTCCAATCTGGTTCTACATCTATTATCTGTGGAGTGCCTGTGAGTTCTTTACGGATCCTTACTCTAGTAAATCTTTACATCGCCCTGTTTGTTTCACTAGTACGCTTCTTTGGATTAACCATCTTGTGTGCCAGAAAAAAGATTCTAAACATTTGTGCCATCCCCTTTCTATACACAAGCAGCTATCAGATCATGCATAACTTTCATTGCCAATTGGATGACCAGTTGGTTTCAAAGTGAATACTAAGAATACCGAGATCATCCTATTTTGTGACCAACTTTCTCCATGATCCTCTGCATGGTGGTCCTCTGAATTTGACATTCCTCCTTCTGCCTTTCCTGAGGCCAGAAATCTTTATTTACATTTGATTGAAATCTTTAATTTGCTTCTCATTTTCTTCAAGTTGAAGTTACTTGCTTCTTTCTAATTAAAATGCTGAAAAATATCTTAGTCTTTCTTTCACTACACACTTAAAAGTCTTTCACCCCTGCATTAGTCAACTCTAGGCTTGACTTGACTATGGTAATTCCTGTAAATCCTTCTACTTGGGTTGCTCTAACTATCTCTTTCAATGCTTTCAAAGTCTTCAGAATTCCCAGCCCATACAATTCTATGGCTTAAACGTGTGCCTCTATTTCCTCTCACCTCAAGGATCCCCAGGTGCTTCCTGTGTCTAAACACTGTGGGGGTCATTCTGAGTCTGGCGGGCGGCGGAGGCCGCCCGCCAGACTTCCCCCCTCCAAAATACCGCTCCGCGGTCGAAAGACCGCTGAGGGTATTTTGGCTTTTGCACTGGGCTGGCGGGCGACCACCAAAAGGCCGCCCGCCAGCCCAGTGCAAAAGACCCTTCCCACGAGGGCGCTGGCTCAGAATTGAGCCGGCGGAGTGGGAAGGTGCGACGGGTGCAGTGGCACCCGTCGCGTATTTCAGTGTCTGCAATGCAGACACTGAAATACAAAGTGGGGCCCTCTTACGGGGGCCCCTGCAGTGCCCATGCCATTGGCATGGGCACTGCAGGGGCCCCACGACAACCCATACCGCCATCCTGTTCCTGGCGGGAGAACCGCCAGGAACAGGATGGCGGTATGGGCTGTCAGAATCCCCCATGGCGGCGCAGCAAGCTGCGCCGCCATGGGGGATTCCCAGGGCAGCGGAAAACCGGCGGGAGACCGCCGGTTTTCCGCATCTGACCGCGGGCAAACCGCCGCGGTCAGAATGCCCTGCGGGGCACCGCCAGCCTGTTGGCGGTGCTCCTGCCGACCCTGGCCCCGGCGGTCAAGGACCGCCGGGGTCAGAATCACCCCCTGTATCTTTAAATGATTGTCTAAAAGGGCATCACAAAGCCAGCCCATCTTATTGTAAAAACTTTACATGCCATCTATCTTCTTGACCTCTTCTGTCCTCTTCTCAATCTTCTGGTAATTTCCTACATACATCACAGTTGCTCGGGGGATGTCCACTTTCCTACATAGCAGCTAAAGCCTTTAACTCTTTCTTTCTACTTTAAAGAAACAGCAACTCTGTCTCTTCAGTAAAGAAAGTAAAGAAATAAAATTGACCATTGAGCAAAAATGTTGGAGACCCTAATTGATAATTGTAATACAAATAATTTAATTTCACCTGTCCAGATATAAAGCTGAACATCTCGACCCTATAATGAGTTGGTGCATTGTCATCAGGACTATGAACAGCTGAGAAAGCCCAACAGGGCTGTTTCTGTAATGCAAACACAAACATAGTTCATCAGTGATGCTGCAGCAGATCAAGGTCTTCAAGGAGGCCATGCTCTCTGGAATCATTCCTGTTCTTGAGGCCTCTCCTCCGACATGTCCTCTTGGTGATTGAAGTTGTCTGGTAAATTTAAGAAGAAACGCTAGTCGAAGCAGGACTCATCTCATTCTGCCACTCTGCCTAAAGAGCAGTCTGTAGGGAGTCTAGGTGGCAGATGAACTTGCTCCTGATCCTCAGTCATGGAGCAGATTTCACAGTTGGTCCCATTGCGTCCCAAGTTCCCTGGGCCTGAGTGATGCTGCAGCAGGTCGAGGCCTTCAAGGGGACCATGCTGCATATTGTTGGCACGCCCCTGGTTCTCTTTGGCATTCATTTGGGCCCCAAGGATCTGGAGGGACCTCCAGTGAAATTACCACTAGCGGATCCTTCCTCTGTGCCCCTAGTACCGAACTCGGGTTCTGCAACAACTTTAATCCTTCTTACCAGTGTGGCTTTGAGATGTGCATTAGTTCTTTCTCCACTGATTCTGGTCCTCAAGATGTTGGCACGAGGAGTTGAGCTCCTGCAGACTCTGGCATCCAACCTTGAGCCAAATCCGCTTCTAGACTCACCAAGATTGCACTATGACTGCACTCCTGTCGACATGGTCCTATTACATTCCGATTTAGACAAAACTCTCCTTTTCTATGAGGCCTTCTTCTGAGGCTTCATAATCGTTTTGGTTCAGATTCCGAAAAGCAAGACAATAACGATGGAGATTATGGGGCTGATTTTCACCCACTCTAATGATTGACATTTTCATGGACGTGCAAGAGACCAGTGAGCTGTATACTTCCCTGAACACAAGGTTGGTGTTGCCGCTTCGACCCCCAGTGGAGGTGAAGATATCTTTTGCTTTGGTTAATAGGCGTGCAGCTGAGTTCATGCACCCAGAGCTTTCTACAGTGGAAGTTGAGACTAATGTAGTTAGTGAAGTTTTGCACCTGGGGCCAGCCTCATCTGAGCTTTTACTACCATCTAATCAGGACATGATTTACACCATTATTGGTACTTGGGCAAAGCCCTGCTCTTGCGCATTGGTAAACAAGCATGGGCTACTCTATGCCACAGCTACCCAGAACTGATCCAAATGTTTTATTAAAAAACCTAGCTGGACCTAATCGAGATTGTGACATTTTAATATGGTGAGCTTTCACATCCACACCACATAATCCACTTTTCTACTATATTCTAGTAGAAGGTTTATATAAGAACTTTCTTCAAACTCATAATTATCTCTATGATCTAACTTATAACTTTGTGTTATTAAGACATGGTGATCTATTATGTTTTGATGTTTAGCATACTCAACAGGAAAATATAATAATAGCATAGCAGAGTTATCAAGATGAAAATCACAATTATTTGGAAATCAATGCAAATGTTTTTCACTTAATTTAAACCATCTTCTGTTCAAATTGTAGTCTCTCAATAGATAGTCAGTTTAAAAAATAAGGTACAAAATGTAAGTTTTCTTCAAAGTTCATGTAGTCAAACCTGTGGGTACTTCAAGTATAAAAAATTAAAAAATTAAAGAGACAGGTTACGTAAGCCTATATAGAATGCTACAAAAATAGACTTCTAAAAATGTTAAATGCAAGCAGCTTTTAAACAGAAATGCAAACAAAGAAAAAAAGGAGAGGCTTTATGGGATATGAATTGAAATACCAATTTTCAAAAGGTATGTAGGCTCAAATATATTCTCAAAATCAGTTCAGCCTCTTTCAAAATCAAATATTCAGAGGGAAGCAAATTATTTAGCATCTGTTACTTTCTTTCTCTATTTTGTCGGCACTGTGAGGGATGTTCTTCAAGCAAAAATGGAAATCTTTCAGGTCAATGTCTTTCTTTTGGCACAATTTTTGTCAAATATGCCTATTCAAGAGCTGTCCATTTTTTTGTATGTCACTGTTACGCTTGATGGTCTTTTGATTGCTGCTTCGCTGTTTTCTTAAACAGCTATGTTACTGCTTCAGCTGGACTTCCATCACTTTCTTTCAAGATATTTTTTGATTTGCAATGGTATGCTTCTTTCCCCCACACTTCCAGACCAGTCAGCTTGGGTCAAGCTTGCATCTTTAGTTTTAGTTGCTTGATATGCATGATTTTCTTCTGCTTCTTGATATGCACTGTTTGCAACTGGTGAAGTCTTGGTTTCCTTTAGATTTTCAGAGTTCTGTTTTTGTCTTGTTGATTTTTAAAAGTGAGATTTTCTTGAGGTACTTGTTGTTTCTTCACTTGGCCATGGTAGGGCTCTGTACTGGCAGGTGGGTTTGCAAATGTCATCTAGTGCAATATAGAGCGTATCAGCTAACATTTTGCAGGAATTTAAAAATAAGACATCAGTAATATTCACAAGAGAAGCAGATGATGGAATACAAGGAATTGTCTTGGCTCTCCCCATTAGTACTTCAAGGGCACTCAAAGCAGTCTTCTTGCCCTGGGTACTTGTCATGCTAGTTAAAGGTAAAGTAAGAGCCTCTGGCCTTTTAAATAAGGTTGAGATGCACACCTTGGCTAATTTTGCTTTCATCGTACCATTGGCCTGCTTCACTATTCCGGCTGAACAATAGCTACAATGGAAATGTTGTTCTATTTTCAGTACCGCACAAAAAACTCTTATGATTTCATTTTTAAAATGTGTGCCCCTGTCTGTCTCTATAGAACTTGACATATCAAATCTTGGGATCACGTCCCTCAGCAATAATGTCACAACTGTCACTGCATAGCAACTTCTTTTTAGATGGCCTTCCATCCATTTTGAGAATAAGCAAACACCCTCATTGTCCCATTTTCCTTTTCATCATATGGTACTTCATTCTGTAAGTCCCTTAATTTATGTACTTTTTCTAATTGTTGTAGCAAGAAAAGCATTTATAGTTACAACATCCAAATCTTCTGCTTCTGAATTGTCATCTGGAATTGGTTATGTGGTAGATATAATAGCATAGTTTTATCAGTCTCATCATGTCACTGCGACTCTTACGTGCAGCACATTTCACAGCAGCAATCCTTTTGTGGCAGTTTTAAAGCATTCAACAAATGAAAAATGTGTGGTCAATTTCTAATCAGGTTTGCACGTGTCATGAACCCCCTCTGGGACTGCAATTGTCCAAAATCATGTAGCACTCTAAAATGCTGGTGTTCACAGATTATATAAATATAGGAGACACCTTCCAGTTATGTTTCTTCTCCCAACCGCCAATCCTGAGTACGCAGCACTCGAATCTCCACACCATTCTTGGCCCACATTCTAAATTCTTTTGCCTAGACATTCTGTTCTACTAAACTACAACATTATCTCCTTTTTTGTATTTTATCTGACCCTTAAAATAAAACAAAACAAACACAAAACACTACAGAAACAAACCTAGGGTCAAATTAAACAGTAAAAAAACACAACAACAAAAAAGACACCACAGCTCTTGTCACAACTTTCTTGGTTAACAAAACAATTCACACAGGAAAATTACATATATCTTATGTTCCTGCAAAATTACCTTCAAAATAAACTACAGGTCTTGTTTCAATTTCCATGATAAAAACTTCACACAAGAAGATCTGTGTACATTTTCTTTTCCTGCTACATTACTTTCAACATTCAGAGATGATGGAGGGACTTTAAAATTATTGAATGTTCCACTTTCATGAGCTGAAATTCCATCTGTCTCCCCCTCCTCAGTCCCATCAATTACCTCAGGCTTAGTGGAAGCCGATTCTCGTAGTTTTACAATCTTGCTCATATTCCACCACCGACCCCCTTCAACATTACAGCATTGCCACAGATTTTCTTTACTCTCACTGGATCACTATAACAAGCTTCCTCTTTTTTTTTTACAAAGGTACTAGTCTTCAGACGTATTAAATCTCCAATACATAACATTTTTTGTTTAGTGAACTTCACCTAATCATATCTTGTTTTGATTTTTTTCTGTCCCAACTCCGCTGTCTTCATCTTATCTATTTTTTACCATCAGCATCATACAGCTCCTTAACTGATTTACCCAACCAATCTGGAAAAAGAATGGAAGTAGCTTTACACCCTCTCAAAACCTGAAAAGGAGATGTCCTGGTTAAAGAATGTGGCGTGGTGTGATAAAACCATAACATAGCTTTGACTGCTTCTTCCGTATCAAAATTGTTGGTCCTTGCCCATTTTATACACTCCCCCAATACTCTGTTCATTCTGTCCACTAGCCCATTTGTTTGTGGATGATAGAGAGAACTTTTTGATGCTTAATCCCTGATTGTTTTAGGAAAGATTCTATTTCACAGTTAACAAATTGAACTCCATTGTCTGTTATGATCGTTTCTGGAAAACCCTCCCTCGTGAAAACATACTTCCGAAACCTCACAGCATTAGTCATCATAGGTGTGGCACAAAAACACACTTCAAGCCACTTGCTGTGATAATCCATCAGGAAAAACGCATAGCGTAACTTATGAGCAGAAAATTGAAGGGACAAACCATGTCAAAACCTAGCTTTGCCCATGGTTTCTCAGGAAATTCTATGGGTTGTAATGGTGGAGTAGAAACCTTAAATCCTTTTTCAGCACTGCTACAGACAACACACTCTTTTACTATCCATCCTCTTCTTTATCCATTGCAGGCCACCAACAGTGTTCTCTCAGTCTGCGTTTGGTCATAGTGGCGCCTAAATAACCCTCAAGAGCAGCACTGACTAAACCCACATGGACACTGTATGGAGGGATACATTTCTCACATCTCATCACCCATCCTCAATAGATATTTATTCTGCTACTTTAGCAAATGGTTGCAGGGGCAAATCCAAATTCCTCTCTTTCGGCCAACCATTAACCCCAAATTCCTTCACTTTGGACAAAACATCATCATCTTCTTCTGCATCCTTCCAATCCTTTTTACTACGTGCTTTGCCAACAGGTAAATCTATACTGGCAATGAAACAGTTTTCGGTATCTTCTTCTATATCTACCTTGTCAATATTAACAATAGGCAGTCTAGATAAGAAATCAGCTTTTACATTCACTCACCCTGGAATATATTTTACATCAATGTCATATTGAAGAAGTTTTGTGGATAATCTAGAAATGGGGAGTGTGGTATAATTGATTTCTTCACCTCTCAAAATATACAATAGAGGCTTATGAGCAGTT